>NC_031672.1:0-1482711 GCF_001640025.1 Sugiyamaella lignohabitans | reverse complement strand
AAAAGTATCGTGGCATCTCGAAATGTCATGGCCATGAGAAACTCGTCCCCAAGCTCCTCATCTGGGCCATAATCAAGAATCCCTCTTGTATCTCGTGCCTGCACAGTTTTCAGTTGATTCAGAATATCGCATTGGTCAAGAAACTGGGCTGTCAATTCAGTTAAGAGAGCGGCCTCGGCAGTTGTGATTGAAGACACAACTCCTTCACTCCGACTTTCATCTGCTGTAAATGAACCAAAAATGCACTTTATTGCTTGGAACCGCAAATTGTAGTTACTGCTCGTCAAATCAGCTCGACAGAATGCTGGTTCTTTTCCCGTTCTATACAATCCTAAAGCACAATTACGACATCTGACCGCATCACCTGGAGCATTAGGTGACGGAGCAAGCCACTTGGGTTTGAATTCTAAAATATAGTTGGAATAAAGAGTTACTGGATCTCTGGAATCATTCATCTGATAAACAGTTTTATGGAGAACAGCACCCAGTCCACCACCTGCTCCTTCCTGACTATCCGCAGACTTGATAGTCGTAGTAGTAGCAGTGGTAGCTAGAGAAGATGGTCCATTCTCTGTAGAATCATGCCCTACTCTCTCGATTAATAGTCCATACTCCTTATCACTTATAAAATCTGGATAAATTTGTGCGCTAACTTCCTGACCCGCAATTGGCCCTCTCGAGTGCTCTTCGCATATTAGATTGGCATATGCTGCAAACTGACTCTCTAAACGAACCAGTTCTAGTTTGGCCACAAAATTCCCAATTAAAGGAACAACTTTCTGTTCATAAAACTGAAATATTTGTGTAGAAGGTGGACCCTTTTTCTTGAGTCTTAGCAGTTTGCCAGAATATTTGTGAGGAGATTCGAGTAGAATATTGGCATTTCCTTGTGCAAAGAATTTCCAATTGTCCGACACTTTAATGGTCTTCATATCAAAAAGACCCCGCCCTCAGTGTTCTTCTTTCATTTGAATTCGAAAATATCTCCCAACTTCAGGTTACAAAATCCCATCAGATGGCCAGTTACACAGATCAGTTACACAGATCAATTGTAATAATTAAGTAAATATTCAACTTCGACTTTAACTTCGGACATGGATTTTCCTTACCCACGTTCAACTTATAGACCGAGCCATATAACGAGGATCATAGATTTTAAATCTTCTAATCAAAATTCCCGAATAATAGCAATACTGGATAAATATTTGAGACCAGCAGTTTCAAATAATACGAAATTAAGCCCATTGGTCAGCTTTAATGATGGAATTTTCATTACCAGATCATGAAAAGTTAGGCCTAAGTTAGGTCTATTCTGCATTCCACTAGTATCTGCAAAAGTCGAATTAATACAGTCCATTTCCTTTTCTTTTCTTTAGTTTTAAATTTTACTGCTTAATCTAATAGTCTTATAACTGTAGACCAAACAAATCCTAGCAAAAAAGTCTGAAATCAAGAATAAATCGAGAACAAATTCATCAGATCCTCCATATCACGTGATTGAGAAAATACAGATACGGCTGTAGGTGGTGAAGATGATGATGATAGACGATTACGAGATATCGAGTTACACATCCTTGATTTCATTCATCCTCTCAGCACACCTGAACCACTGTACACGAATTACACCTTTCGGACAGGATAATCGCATTATTTTCAGGCAATTGAACCCGATAACAACAATAAAAACCAAAAAAGAAACACGGAACAGACGGAAATCAAGAGCAGTCAGTCATGGTTAACGAAATGGACATCGACCACGACGTCCCCACCGTCCTTGCCACATTGCGCATGGAAGCCGACAGCGAGCTGGCTCCTCTATTCTATACCATGGAAGATCTCTGGGAGCGAAAGTAAGTGATTCACTAGGGGTTGAATTCATGCCTCCGGCGGCTGGGGCTCCGCCCCAGACCCTGGTTGCTCCTGCTTCGCAGGAGATGGCGGGGACCGTCGACGCAACGACTCGAGCGAAGCGAGAGGAGCAGCGGGGTCTGGGGCGGAGCCCCAGCCGCCGGAGGCACCGTGGCCACCCAGAAACATGCTAACAAAGTCCAGGTTATGGCACCAGTTGACAGACGTGTTGAAAGAGTTCTATGGAAGCCCGTTGTCGGCGGATTTGCGGTTGCGGGTGTTTACGCAGTTCGTGTCGTCTTTTCAGACCAAGATTAACCAGTTGAGTCTGGTGTCGTTCGCATTGGCCTCGGCCGCTCAATGTGCTGATAGTGGCGAAGCGTTGCAGTTTGTATCGAATATTGTGGATAAGGTCAACAGCCCCGAGTCGGTGGATGCTTATATCTATGCCCAGATCGAGCTTGCTAGAGTCAAGTTGAGTCTCCAAGATTTAGAAGGTGCCAAGACTTTGCTTGATGAGGCTTCAAAGAGTCTTGATAGCGTGATTGCTAATTCTAATATCATTAATGCTGCGTACTATGCAGTCAGTTCGGAATACTTCAAGCTCAAGGCCGATTTCACCAGCTATTATAGAAACTCGCTGCTTTATCTGGCCTGTATCGAACTTAAAGATCTCAGCCAGCTGCAACAACAACAGAGAGCTTATGATTTAGCAGTGGCTGCGCTGTTAGGAGACAAGATTTATAATTTTGGAGAACTACTTCTTCACCCGATTCTCGAGTCGCTTAAGAACACTGAGTATAAATGGCTGTGTGATTTGCTGTTTGCATTGAATGCTGGAGATATTAAATCATTTGAGCAGTTGAGTGGTCATTTGTCGAAACAGCCCTTGTTACAGAATTCTCTGCCGTTTCTACGACAAAAGATCTGTTTGACAGCGTTGACTGAGGCTGTGTTTCAAAGACCCACGTCGTCGCGTATTCTGAGTTTTGATACGATTGCCAAAGAAACACATCTCGTTCATAACGAGGTCGAGCATCTGATTATGAAGGCACTCAGTCTCGGGTTATTGAAAGGATTCATTGACCAGGTCGCCGAAACCGTCATTATTACCTGGGTGCAACCGCGTGTCATGAACCTCGCCCAAATCGAGAGCATGCGACAACGTCTTGTCAAATGGGACAGCGAGGTCAAGAACCTCGGCGACTGGATCCAGGACGCCGGCGCCGATATCTGGACTAATTAATAAACCCTGTATCTTTTTCTTACTTCTTACCTGTCTGCCTCCGGCGGCTGGGGCGCTGCCCCAGACCCCGTAGTGCTCGCTCCGCGAGCTTTCTGGACAGTGTTCGGATCGTCTCTCACTGGATTCAGAGCTCCCCAGGTGGAACGAGTTCAACCCGTCTAGAATGGGCTTCTTGGACTGTGTTTAGATTATCTGTCATCGAATGAAATGGTCCAGGGACGATATTAATTAATATGTGTCTCGGATTCAGAATCCGACCCGAAGAGAGTTGGCGAAGAGAACGCAACAGGATTGGAAGCCGCCAGTGCAGAGGTGACCATGTCTTCTTACAGGGCTCTTGAGATGGTAATAGATTCTTAACCGTCTCGAATTCATCCAGTGAGCAAGTGAGAGCGTATCATAAATAGTAAATATATTAGTTTTTTTGAAACATAATATATTCGTAATAAATATTTTATATATATACTGATTTGAATAAATTGAGAAAAGTATACGTAAACATTAATATACATTTAGGAATTAAATTTACTCAGATAGTTCCAGGGTAACATCGGAGGTTTTGTTGGATTCTGATCTGAGAGACCAGGAGTTATGAAGCGAGTACGACAGATTCTGGGGGAGCTTCTAGAATTGTGTTCCGGCCTTCTCACATCGGATTCAGAGCTCCTTTGATAGCAGGGATCGATAAGTGTCTCCCATTAAAGAACCCAGGAACCTCTCATCGTTATCTGGAAGAGAAGTCGCAGGATGACAGTGATTTCAGAGCCCGATCTGGCGTGTTGAGAGCTCGCGAAGCGAGCACTACGGGGTCTGGGGCAGCGCCCCAGCCGCCGGAGGCAGACCGTCAGCAGAGGAAGGAAACTATTTATTAGCGATCCTGGTCATGAGCTCAGTTTTAGTGAACAGCTCGTCGAGACTGGTTCCCTCGGTTTGGAGGATGACTCTACGGGGTCCCTTGAGTTTGAGACTGATGTCGTCTCGCCACAGGAGTCGAGTTGTGAGTGTTTTGAGCCACGAGGACGCGGACTTAATCAGTTTATGTCCCTCGAGCCAGTCTGTAACAACAGTAGGAAGCTCGATATAGCTTTTCAAATGAGGCAGTCGAGTAATTGTCCCCTCACCTCCTTCAACAGAGTCGGTATATGCAATTACATTACTGGGATTCAGTAGAACGTCCTCTCCAGCTCCAACATCGATTTGAAACAGATCTCCATCTCCCACCAGCACCAATTGTCCTGTACCGGACACACTGACATTTCCCCAGTGTTTCCACATGGATCCCAGCCCGGTTTTCTTGGCCTCGACTTTAACAAACGCCGAGTTCCATCCCAAAATAGCGTTTCTCTGGCCAACCGTCCACGACCTTGACTCGTCAACATTGATCACAGTATATCTGTTTGCCGAATGCGATCGCGACTTTTTCGACGAATCCGCCACAAGAAGAGTTGCTGGCGACGTCGCCGAAACATGCTGATACAACACTGGTTTTGTGGACGCCAGTTCTTTCAACGGCTGTTTAATAGCCAGGTTCGACGTAATATCCGCCAAAGACCCGTTAACACCAACTATCGAGCCTCGTCTCATAAACACCGATCCCGACGCCGGCAATTTAATATGAACCAAAGCCGCTGGATGGCCAATGACAGTGAATTTGGGTTCTACACTCGAGTTAGTCTCTTTCTGGGAGGTTCTGCCTCCGGCGGCTGGGGCTCCGCCCCAGACCCCGCTGCTCCTCTCGCTTCGCTCGAGTCGGGCATTGGGGTTGCGGCAATCTCCTGCGAAGCAGGAGCTACGGGGTCTGGGGCAGAGCCCCAGCTGCCGAAGGCTGTTCTGACTCACCTTCGACAAACGGACCGGATCCGGTGACCGTGGGCAGGTCCTTCACGGCCTGGGTGATTTCGTTCGGCTCGGTAGTGGCTCCCGACAGCTGGCGAACGACATTGCCTTCGGCTGTCGACAGAGCCCGACTGAGCACTCGCCGGCTCGTGAGTCCGGTCGTTCGGGGGAACATCGCTTGCAACATGCGATCCTTTACATGCGATTCTCGACATGCGATCCTCTTCACCATCTGCTTCGACACTCTATTTCACTAAGCGCGCCCGCGCTACTACCCTCCTCTCCTCACCCTTCTAACCCCAAAACTCAAACTCTGAGTAACTTGGCAACGGGAATCTCACTCTGAAACTCTCTTTGTCCACTTCTGTCTCTTGGTACCTTTTTAACGGGTTTGGTTCTTGTGGGGTGGCGATGCAGGGTCCGGTCCCTGCAGGTGACCCTGCCTCCGGCGGCTGGGGCTCCGCCCCAGACCCCGCTGCTCCTCTCGCTGCGCTCGAGTCGGGCGTGAGGACTCAGATACTGCTGATACGTCGAGAAAACCTGCTCACAGGGGCCCCCCACGCCCGACTCGAGCGTAGCGAGAGGAGCAGCGGGGTCTGGGGCGGAGCCCCGGCCGCCGGAGGCAGCAGGACACGTTAAAAGAGCAATAAATTAGGTATTTAGTGTCGTTTAGACTTTTTGCTGGGTCGGGCGTTCTTTTCGCGACGTTTTTGTTGCAGTTCACGCTGTTTGCGGACCTGGTCGACCGAGTTGAGTCCGTTGGAGATGGGTTTGCCGCGGACTCCTTTGACGTGAAGTCCCTTTTCGACAGCTTCTTTGACCCGCTTTTTACGGACGTGGTAGTCGTCACGAGCTTTGTCGGCAGCTTTGGGTGCTTGTACTTGTGAGTGACGGAACTTTTTGTCGCCGGATCCGCCTCTAGGACCGCTGTTGGGGTTCGAGAGGTTGGCTTCAAGTGCTCCCACTCGTAATCCACCGACCTTGTGTGCACTCTTCCAGCTGTCGAATCGTCCACTTCGGAACGAGGCAGGGATCTTTTGCCCACTCTCACTTCGAATGAACTTCGTGGATTGCCCGTTTTTACCGCCTTCACTGCCGGCATTGACGAACTTGCCGCGCTTCTTGTCCCAGCGCATGCCGTGTTTCTGCTGGAACTCGACTCCTTCACCAGAAATATCGAATGTAGCTCCACGAGCTGCGTCTGCAAAATTTGCGCTTGTTTTACCGTTACCCACTGAGTATCCTCGTTCTTGAACTGCTTCAATGGATGCATAATGCGACATGTAGAAATTAGGATCACGGAACGTCTCTCGCTTTCTTTTCTTGCTGCTGTCTTCAAATGTGTTTTGAATATCGTGTTCGGATGCTGTTGACAGGTCGGCTGTGGTTTTGCTTTTGCCATTAGTTGCACCGTTGGTTTTGTGACTGTCGTCATTGTCTTCGTTGTCGTTGTCGTTGTCTTCGTCATCACTGTCCTCATCAAGACCAAGTTCAACATCGATTCCTTTATTAAGACCAGCAGCACGCTCGTTTTCTTGCATGCGTTTCTTTTCAGCAGCTCTCATTTGAATTGGTGCGATTTGTTGTCTTCTTCTGGCCATGAGTTCAGCTGCTTCGGCAAACTTGGTCTTCTTGAACTCAAACACTGTTTCCTTGACTTTTCTATTAGCCAGCTTATCAAGGAATTTTTGTCGTTCGGTTTCAAGTGATGGTCCTAGTAGTAAATGACGGAAATCCCAGCCACTGGAAACGATTTCTTTACCACGTTTGACACTTTCTTGCGAGGCAGGCTCGCGGGATTTCAAGTACAGCTGTTCACCACGAGAAGCAACTGATTTCAATTGAGCAAGATCATAGTCTCTGCTCAGCTGGGCTTCAACTTCTTCTTGTTGTAATTCAACTGCATCTCGCGACATGGATCCTAGTACAAGTCTCTCACTGTAGTTGACCTTTTTGTGAGCATGGCCATCTCGTGATAACAGCAGCTTTCTTCCTAAAAACACTTCTAGGTCAAGTAGATATGGAACCTCGGCCTCTTTGATAATGGAATAGGCCCAACCACGACGTCCAGCACGGGCAGTACGTCCGACTCTGTGTACAAACACTTTAGGACTCGATGGAAGACTGTAGTTAATGACGTTGGCTAGCACAGGAATATCAATACCTCTGGCAGCGACGTCGGTGACCACGAGAATACTGGTTTTACCAGCTCGGAATCTATAAAGTTGTTCTTTTCTGGCAGACTGATCAAGTGTACCATAAATAAAAGACACTGCATAGCCAAGTGACTGCAACAGAGTGCTAATGTATTCGACATGATGTTTAGTGGGCACAAATACAATAGTCGACTCGGCAGTAGGCAGCTCGTGTGCAGGAGGAAGTCTATCACGTTTGACTGAATGCTTGAACTTTTTCTTGTATTTACTCTTTTTGTCGTCTTTTTTATTGTTTTCGTCGTCCTCATCGTCAGTTAATGCTCTATTATTTTGGTTCTCCAAGTACTTCTTTTGTTCTTCAGTAGCAGATGGCATTTTGATAATAGTTTCCAACACCGACAGAAGAACAGCTTCTCTCTCACCATCCTTGGTAGAAAAGAATGCCATTTCAAGGTCGTCAGAAACCTTAGCTTCGGCATCCAATCTCACCAACACTGGATCGTGCAAACCAGCTTTGGCAAACTCTACCAAAGATTTAGGCAAAGTAGCAGAAAACAGCAGAGTTTGTCTTGAAGATGACAGAGAAGCGATAATCTCATTCAGCTGCTCAGAGAAACCCAATTCGAAAAGTCTGTCTGCTTCATCAAACACAATATACTCCACTGACTTTAAATCCAGCTGCATTTCCACCTTCAAATGCATAAATCTACCAGGAGTAGCAATAATAATATCAGGATTGCTCATCATATATCCAAACTGTTCTTCCAAACTGTCACCACCTACCAACAAGACACATCTCAAATCGGTTCCTTTTGAGAACTCCTTGATCACCTTTAAAGTCTGTAACGCTAATTCTCTACTGGGAGACATAATAACAGCACGAGCACCAACTTTAGCAGAATGCACTTTTAACTTTTCAATCATGGGCAGACAGAAAGCGGCAGTCTTACCACTACCGGTTCTAGCCATACCGACCACATCTCTACCATCAAGGACCAAAGGAATGGTCTTTCGCTGAATAGGAGTGGGTGTTTTAAAACCTTTTCTGGCAATATTATTCAACAGACCCTTGGACAAACCAAGACCGGCAAAAGTACCAGTAGATGCTTTCTTAACTTTAGGAGCTGCGAAATATTCCATCAAATCATCGTCCTTCTTGCGCTTTGTAGACGACTGGTTCTTATTACCATTGCCGTCTTCTTCATCGTCGTCATCACTGTCTAATTCTAAAGATGGAAACGAGGCATTAGCACCAGTAGCAACTTGTCGACCAACTTTCTTAGTATCGACGACCTCTTCCATATCCTCTTCATCAGAAGAAGACAGAATTTCGTCCTGGAGATCCCCAGCTTGATCCAGATCCGAGTCTGTGTCCGAGGCAGACTCGTAATCCGACTCGTCACCATTCAAGGCTAGAGACTTGGTAATGTCAAAATCGTCTTCGCTGTCCGACATATTTTCAACTTGCACAGCCAATAATATTCCGGATGATGTTCAACGAACTCTTTCTTTCAACGAGCTCTTCTTCTGCTATGCACCTGACTCCCTCTCTAAAATATATTTTTCAGTGATCGGCGAAATATATTTTTCAGATCTGCACTGATACGCCGCACGACCCTTCCCAACTGGACCCCTTGACAAACCCACTCCTGCCCCCTTTTCCCATCTAACACCCAAATTTTTCTCTTCAAAGTCCAATCCCACTCTCCATATCTCAGCTCTAACCCCAAAACTCCTCCATATCAAATTTCAGCCCCCGTTACGCCTCTCAATCACCCTGAAACCGCAATTCACCACCCAACCACCTACCACCCAGCCTCCTCTCCCTACAACCCCAAAAAACCTCGAACCCCCTCCTCCTTTCAATAAATCACTCCCCTCGCCCCTCTCCTCACCCCTCTCTCTACAAACCCACACCTACCCTGTCTTAATTTCAACTCCCCCAACGCCATTTATCACTCGAACCACCCTGCATCCTCTCATGCAGGGTCCACATTCCCCGCGTCGATCGATGCATTTATCAGGGGTAACTTCCCGCTCTCAAACTCCAAACCCGCTCTCCCACCTACTTCTCCTCACCCCATCCCGCCCCCACTCTTATCCCACCCCCTCCTTCCACTCTCCACTCACAAAGCTCTCAATCCGCCATCCAACCCCAATCCAACCCCACTCTCCAACTTCAACCCCCTCTCCCTTCTCTCCCTTCTCTCCCCTCTCTCCTGTAGAGCACCCTCCTCTCTCTCGCGCTCCAGTCCCGACGGGCCAACCGGCTCCGCCCCTCCAAACTCTAATCCCCTGGGGGCGAGCACTGCCTCCGGCGACTGGGGCTCCGCCCCAGACCCTGGTAGCTCCTGCTTCGCAGGAGATCAGGGACCGTCAGCGCCCTCCTCGAGCGCAGCGAGAGGAGCCACCCGGGTCTGGGGCGGAGCCCCAGCCGCCGGAGGCAGTGACCCACCCCCTGAATCACATGCCTCACCCTGCATCAGCCGCCTGACGCAGGTGGCTATATAAGAGGTGCTCAGCCCTACTGTTGATGCGGTCACGGTTCATTGTTAGCGACACTGACTTTCCGCTGGGTTGCTATTCGGTGAGTCAATTGTTTCGTTTTTTGTGTGTTTTTGTGCTGGTTAGACCGACTGGCTTTTTTGGATTGTTTGTTCACGGGTTTTTTGGTACTGCAATTGCGATTACACGATTCGCCGCTGCTGGCTTTGTTTGAACGAGGCCTTCCTTCAGCGTGGATATCGCGAGATTCATCTGTCTTTTCAGGTGGTTTTTGACTTTTGAAATTAAAATTATTATTCTTTCTCTTTCTTGGTAGTACAGTAGTGTACTGTGCTTGTACTGTAATTGGGTTATTGTTTTTGTGAGTGGTTCAAGTGAGAATGAGTTCGATTCAAAGCTTCCTCGGAAAGGTGACGGGCCAGCCGTCGTCGTACTCCAAGAAACACAATTATACGTTTGGAAAAGTGCTGGGAGCAGGTACTTTCGGCGTTGTGCGGGTCGCAAGAATAAGTGGGTCGAAAGACGAGGTGGCTGTCAAGATTATTCTCAAGAAAGCGTTGAAGGGTAATGAAGAGATGGTTCTTGAGGAGATTAAGATGCTGCAGAAACTGCATCATGCTCATATTGTTGAGTTCAAGGACTGGTTTGAAAGCAGAGACAAGTTCTATATTGTGACTCAGCTGGCTACTGGTGGTGAACTTTTTGACCGAATCATTGATCGTGGCAGGTTCACTGAAGAAGACGCTTCAAAGTGTATAAGAGACATTGTCGACGCAGTAGCGTATATCCATGGTCAAGACATTGTCCATCGGGATCTCAAACCCGAGAATTTGTTGTATGTGACTAAAGAGAAAGACAGTGATCTTGTTCTGGCTGATTTCGGTATTGCCAAGTTAGTGACTTCACCGGATGAGAAACTGACAACCATGGCCGGTTCGTTTGGATACGCTGCTCCAGAGATCTTTTTAGGAACTGGGCATGGCAAACCGTGTGATATCTGGTCATTGGGTGTTATTTCGTATACAGTATTGTCGGGATACTCACCGTTTCGAGCCGAGACGGTTGACGAGTTCCTGGAAGAAGTGGACGAGAACTACCAAGTGGTGTTCCATACCCGATACTGGAAACATGTTTCTACCGCCGCCAAAGAACTGATTTCAAGAATGATGCAAGTGAATCCCGATAAACGGCCCACTGCCGACGAACTGTTACGAGACCCCTGGATCACCGGAGAGGCTGCCGAAGACACGCACGATTTGTTACCCACGATCCGCACCGGATTCAATGCCCGCACCAAATTCCGACTGGCAATCGAGGCCGTCAAACTGGCCAACCGAATCAAAGCTCTCGAAATGGGCGACGAGGGCAAAGAAGAAGAAGCAGACCCCGACAGCCGCGAGGGTCCCTTACAATACTTCCACCACTCGGCCACCACGGGCTCGACCTCTTCGTCCTCCTCATCCACCACCCAAACAAGCACACACCCGGGCACATCTACCAAAAACGCCGGAGCCAAACTCCACGAAATTGTGCTCGCGGCCCAACGGGCCAAAGAAATCCAGCAGCAGGATCAGCAGCCTGCCTCTTCCACCGGCGAAAACAAGCCTGTCTAACACCTCCTGTAATCTGAATATTCTACGAACCTGTGGCCTGCCTCCGGCGGCTGGGGCTCTGCCCCAGACCCCGTGGCTCCTGCTTCGCAGGAGAGTGCTGGGACCGTCGACGCCCGACTCGAGCGAAGCGAGAGGAGCAACCAGGGTCTGGGGCGGAGCCCCAGCCGCCGGAGGCACACACCCACCACCCGTACTTAAAAAGAAAAAGAGATTAATTGAGAGCCGGTCGGTGTTTGACGAACGATTCGAGGTCGTCGCGCGTGGCCACGCCGAGCACGAACTTGCGGGTGTCGTCGGTGATGACCGCAAACTCTTCGCCGCGTGCAAAGAACCGTTCAAGGTCTTCCAGAGGTGTGTCCGGGGTGATTTTCTCGAAACTGCGGCCTTTGGATTTCGATTTGTCGAACCGGATGTAATAATCGGCGACTTTCTTCTTCTCGGACCCGGCTGTTTGAGGCGCTTTTCCAGCCTCGTTTTCCAGCAGCTCGGCGGTTAAATACCCCAACAACCGTTTCGTTTTCGGCGACACAACCGGCAGGTACGAATACGACCGTTCATACGACAAATCCAGAGCCTCGCTCAGCAGCATATTCGGGTCAATGGTCAGGGCTGGCGGCCGGTCCAGATCCTCGACTGTGGCCTGTTTTTCCTGTTAGTGGCTGGTGTTTCGGGTGAAGGGTCTGCCTCCGGCGGCTGGGGCTCCGCCCCAGACCCTGGTTGCTCCTCTCGCTTCGCTCGAGTCGGGCGTCGACGGTCCCAGCAGTCTCCTGCGAAGCAGGAGCTACGGGGTCTGGGGCAGAGCCCCAGCCGCCGGAGGCACGTCAGGCACCCCAGTTTTCTGGCCCGTGGGTGGGGATAGCACTTACGCCGCGGTAGTCTCGCGTGGTTTGTGACATGGCGTGGTATTTAGGGTGTTGTGGGAGAGATCAGGTGGTGAGACTGGCGGTCGGTGAGTCTCGTTCTTCGCTGGAAAATATCAGGGTCCAAGTCTCATATCGGTTTTGGGATGTTACCCTAACCCTGTAGTACCCCAGGACGTTTACAGGGGGTCGAAAAATGGGGAAATTTGTGATTTGGGGGTTTTTGAGAGTGGTTACGGGGTGAACCTGAGGTGCTGAGAATGAAAATGAGGTTCTTTTGGTTTAATTACTTGTTTTGAGCCTGAAATTGCCAAGTGAGTTTGCCCATAGTAATTATCAGATCCCCGATATAGGAATATTTCAGTGATTCCTGTGGAGTCAGATGCTGTGAAGAGAGTACTTCACGAAGTTGAAGCTGGTAGGATTTCTGATGCTGTTGATTTGCATTTTGTTAGGTCAGCGATAATTGACTGGATCTGACCTTTTTCTTTAAGTTTTTTTGGACTTTTTTTGGGGTTCTGGAGAAACAGCTGAAAACGGAAGATTGTGGCCATGTCATTTTATGGCGAACAGGACAAGCCAAAAGGCAAATGGGACCGAGAAGAGTACGCACGAAGGGGTAGAGAGAGGGAGCAGGCCGAGTATGAACGACGTCAAAGACACGGTCGTGAGCCGACTCCTGAGAATGCAAAAGAAGCGACCCATCGAGCTCAGCGTGTGGATATTTATGAAGGATTGAATCAAGTGACGCTGGTGCCAGCAGGAGCGGCCACCGGTAAACGAGGCAAAGGAGCCGGGTTCTACTGTGAAGCATGTGATCTGACATTCAAAGATTCGATCCAGTACCTTGATCATATCAATTCGAAGCAGCATTTGTATGCCACTGGCCAAGTCGAGTGCACCCGACGAGCTACACTCGAAGAAGTCCGCAACCGGTTGGACTACCTTCGAGCCCTGAAAAAACAGCAAAGCCAGAACCTGGAGTACGATATCACTAAACAAATCGAACTCCGCAAACAACTCGAGCAACAGGAACTCGAACAAAAACGCAAAAAACGAGCCGAACGCAAAGCCAAGTCCAAATCCTCTGTAGCCCCTGCTCCAGTCACGGACATGTCACAACTCATGGGGTTCTCTGGATTCGGGTCGTCGAAACGGTAGCTGGGGGTCGGGGTATGCCTCCGGCGGCCGGGCTCTGCCCGGACCCGTAGTTGCTCGCTTCGCGAGCAAGCGTTGCGGGGTGCCATGGTGGTTCTTGGGGCCTGCGGTGAGTTTTCAGGAAACAAGATTATTTATTCGCTTATTTATTTACTGTTGGTTTGTTTTATAAATACAGGCTGGTTCATAAGATTTTTGATCTCGGTTGCTAGAATGGTCTCCAGCAGCTAACAGACAGCCCGACGCCCGACTCGAGCGAACCGGGAGGAGCCCCAGCGGCCGGAGTCTGAGTCCCACTCCGGAGTGAAGGAGTCGAGGGTGTATTACAGCTTTGGAAAGCAAACTGGTGGTAGAAATCGGGATGCTACATTGAAGTAGAACCCCAGCTTCGAACTGAAGTTAATCTAGATCTGGAGGTTAGAAGTGAGGATAACGATTCGAGCGAAGCTGAAGAGGAGCTACGAACTGAAATTAAGTTAGTATTACAGTTGTAGATGAAGAGTTTACTGTGAGCCGGGAGAAGATTAAGTTGAGCGAAGAGTCGACCTATTTCTCGCTGCCATTTTAAATTGATTTAAGCCATATAAAGCATACAGGTTGTAATAGTTTTTATAGTGACTGTGAGGAGGATATGGTAAAGATCGTGATTTTCCAGAAGCAGAAGCTAATTTGGATCAAGAATTACAGTCGTGGATAAGCTTAGAGAATATGTCCCGTGGACGCCCGATTCAAGAGCGAAGAGAGAGGAGCCATGAAGTGAAGGTAATCAAGTAATAGAGTCACGGGTGAAGAGATTATAGCAAGTCTGGAGAAAACTGAGTCGAGGAAAGAGGTGACTATATCTACAATTGCCAGTACCATTTTATGATGAGTAAAGCGTTATAAAGCATACTGGTTGTAACAGTTCTTACAGCCAAGGATATCGTACAAATCGTGATTCCACAAAAGCAGGACCCCACTCGCGAAGTGAAGTAAGCTGAGATTGGAGGATTGGAGTTGCGGATGAAGAGTATATAGCTAACATGGCCCGTGGACGCCCGACTCGAGCGAAGCGAGAGGAGCAACCAGGGTCTGGGGCGGAGCCCCAGCCGCCGGAGGCAGGACCCAATACGAAGTGAAGATAATCTAAATTAGAGTATTACAGTTGTGGATGAACAGTCTACGAGCATGGTCCGTAGACGCCCGACTCGAGCGAAGCGAGAGGAGCAAGGGGGTCTGGGGCAGAGCCCCAGCCGCCGGAGGCATGTCCAGAACCCCGTTATTTTGAGGGGAGGATGCCACGCTCCTTGAAAGCGGCTTGGACTTCGGCGTAGACAGCGTCGGGGGCGTTGTTACAGGAGACAGAGACCACTTTGCCGACCTTGGAGAAGTAGTCGACAACGGGCATACTAGTGTCGATAAAGGTGCGGAATCGCTTGCGGATACTTTCGATGTTGTCGTCGGTTCTACCACTGCTTTCACCTCTCTTGAGAAGTCGTTTAAGCATGACGTCTTCAGGACATTCAAAGAAAAGCACAAACTTACTCACAGCCACATCCTCCTCAAATTTAATGGCTTGATCCATCTTACGAGGGAACCCGTCAATCAAAAACCTCTTAACACCGTCTTTAGCAATTCGTTCGCGCATAGCCTGTTGCAACAGAGCCAAAGTGATTTCCATAGGAACAATAGTTCCTTCCTTGATATAATTAGCGATCAATTGACCATATTTCGAATCAGGACGAGCTTGCTCGGCACGAAGCAGATCGCCAGCAGACAAATGAGCGAATCCATAGTCACGAACAATATTGGCACATTGAGTACCTTTACCAGCACCAGGACCGCCAAGAACAAACACTACAGCCACATCATCATCACCGGCAAAAGCGGTCTTCTTGTGTTTAAGTTTGTTCTTCGCCTTCTCGGCCTCATACTCTTCATTCGTGATGAAAGTCTTGGGCAGTTTCTTCTCGGTCTTGTTAATAGTATACAAGAAAGCTCCAGTACCAATAAGAGCAATGAGGATAAAGTAACGCAGTTTGGGGGCCTGTTGACGGGCCTGAGGACCCGACGAGTACATTCTAACGGAAGAATTCCAAGACTTCGACGACACAACTCGCGAGTTCAATTGACCCAATTGACCGGCCACTCTGGTCTGTCTAAGCAAAGAACTGGACAATCCACGACCAGAAAGTCCTCGACTAAACAGAGAAACCCTCGCGGTCCGAGCACCCGAGCGACCCAACAAACCCGCGAATCTTCCAGCAGCGAACATTTTTTTCCGTTTTTCCTTCTTTCTTTTGTCTAATACCCCTGGATTCTAAATATTTTTCACACCCAGAAAATCAATCAATTCAATTGCAATAAACCAAATGCGAAAAATTCCAAAATTCCAAAAAAAATCTAAAATTCAGAACCGGACAAGGCCTTTTATAATTTCGACGAAGCCAACCGAACCGAAACCCGCAAATCAAACAAAAAACCGATTTCGCCTTTCTTTTGCAACTGCAACTTTAAAACGCCCACGAAACTCGACCCTCTCCCTCATCAGCACCTGCCCCTTCTCCTGCCGCTTCCTCGAAACCGATGCTCGCGTCTCCCACTCACGTGCCTCCTCCCATTCTCCCAACCGTGCATCCCCGACATTCACCGAGGAGCGGGTCTGCCTCCGGCGGCTGGGGCTCTGCCCCAGACCCCGTGGCTCCTCTCGCTTCGCTCGAGTCGTTTCTCGGGGGGTTCCGACCATTTAATCTCCTGCGAAGCAGGAGCAACCAGGGTCTGGGGCGGAGCCCCAGCCGCCGGAGGCACACCCCCGGACCCTGACCAGCCGCACGGGTACCCCTGAACCCTAAACACCGGATGGAGATCAGAAAATTTCAGTTTCAAGAGTGTACTTCACGAGAAAGTCAGTTGAGAATACCAGGTGCAACAGTGGAGAAAACATGTCGTTAGTGAACCTGGCACATTTTTGCTCGCATTTACAGAACGTGAGCCGGGTCAGCCGGCCGCTGACGTCAGTGCCTATGACCAAATTGCATCTCCAGGTGGCGCTGGGACTGTATAAACAGGGGTTTATCTCGTCGGTGCAGCGAGGCGACCTCCAAAGTCCTGATAAAGAATACACACCAACCACATACGATAACATTGCCACGCGCCGGCTGTGGCTGGGCCTGAAATACCACAACCTCCGACCGGTGCTGAATCAGATGCATCTCGTCAGCCATCCCAATCGCCGGGTGTACGCCGAGCCCAAAGACATCGACGGCCTGATCCAGGGCAGACCGTTCCGGACCGTCAAACCTCTCAAACTGGGAGAAGTGCTCTTCGTGCGTCTGAAAGACGGCCAGGTCATCGAAATCCAGGAGGCCGCCAAAAAACGGGTCGGCGGTGAACTCCTCTGCCGGGCCTCCTAATCTCTCTTGTAAATATTTTTTAATGCATTGAACCTAATTTATGGACGGATGGGGTGCTGCCTCCGGCAGCTGGGGCTCCGCCCCAGACCCTGGTTGCTCCTCTCGCTTCGCTCGAGTCGGGCGTGGGGCCAACTCAAGGGTCGGGGATCTAGTGCTGAGTGAGGGTTTAACCGCGCCCGACTCGAGCGAAGCGAGAGGAGCAACCAGGGTCTGGGGCGGAGCCCCAGCCGCCGGAGGCAGACCCTCCCCGGGTGTGTGTGTCTGTGGGAAATAATAAATAAAAAGTAAGAGAGAAAGAGTGGGGGTGGTTAGAGCACGAACTGGGGCCCGACCCCGAGATTGCGCCATCCGCGCATGTCCACTTGCCAGCCCCGCCATTGCTCCATTTGCTTGCGGATATCGGAGATTTTGGACGCTTCGCCAGAGAGATCGAGGTCGACGAATGAAGTCGCGCGTGGTCGGCCGGTGTGGTCGACGTTGCTGGTCCGGTTACTGCCAATGGGGATATGTGGAGGTGAGTGGAGCAGGTCGCGGTCGTTCTCGGCCAGCTGGTTAAGAAGACTGTTGTTCTTAGTTTGGAGAGTGGAGATCGTCTTTTCAAGAGATTCTATTTTAGAAGTGAGTCTGCTGTTTTCGTTTTTCAGCTCTTGAACTTGTTGTTGCAATTCCAAGACTGTCTGACTGTTGTCGTTAGCAGTCGCTGCAGCTGCAGCTGGTGTCTCAGTCAATGCTGGCTCTTGCTGAAGAGCTTCAGGTTTCTCGTTCTCTGCTATTTCAGCTGAATTTTCAATTGGCTCTTCAATTGACTTTTCAACTGGCTTTTCAATCTTTTCACTGCTTGTCTGTTCAACAGGTTCTGGAGCGGGCTCGTCTTTGGCCTCTTCTTTCACCTCCTCTTTTGGCTCTTCGTTGACCTCTTCTTTCACTTCCTCTTCTGGCTCTTTGACTTTTTCTTTGGTTTCTTCTTTGACCTCTTCTTTGGGTTCTTTTTTCAGTACCTCGTCTGGCTCTTCCCTGACTTCTTCTTTGGGTTCCTCTGCTGGTTCCTCCTTGGGCTCATCCGTCGCTTCGTCCTTGGTTTCTATTTCACCATCGGGCTTCGATTCGACTTCTGGAGTCTGTCTTTCGGAGTCTGCCAAATTCTCGTCTTCAGGAACCTCATCTTTAGCAGCAGCACCTGCCTCAGCAGCTGTCGTGGCATCTTCGTCAGGACTGGCTTTGTCGTCGTTACCAGCACTTTTTGCGCTCTTTTTCTTGCTCTTGGCTTTCTTCTTCTGCTGTTTCTTTAGCTCCTCAAACTACAATCCTTGTTAGTCTCCAATTGAATCCCAACTGACCTTCCATCCTCCACCCTCTCCACTCTTCACCAGCCACGCTCTCAGATCTGAGCCATCTCCAATTGTGTCACACCCACCTTTTTCTTGGCAGCAGCGAGCTTCTCAGCCTTATCAGCGGCCTCCTGCGAATCGATTTCACTCATATCTCAAAAAAAACTTCAGTTTCTCACCGGGTCCTGGTACGACTCCTTGGTACGTATCAGTCTCAACCGACCGATCGCAGTCTGTCGCATCTGGTAATTACAGGGATGGTTTAGGGTTCACATCTCTCAGGGTCGGGGTCTGCCTCCGGCGGCTGGGGCTCCGCCCCAGACCCTGGTTGCTCCTGCTTCGCAGGAGACTGACCGGGACCCCGGTAAAAAACGACTCGAGCGAAGCGAGAGGAGCCACGGGGTCTGGGGCAGAGCCCCAGCCGCCGGAGGCCGACCCCAGAACACGTACGGCGCTAGCAGCGGTCCAGCGGTGATCTGTGATGATTCGCGGATGCATGAATTTTAAGGATATAAGAGGAAGATGCAGGTTTCTTTGGTGTTCTGTGGTGCTGTGTGCTCTGCTTGAAGCTGACGCTGTCGGTATTGGTTTTTATTACAGTTGGTCTGTCCTGCGAATCTTGCTTTGTCTTTTACTGGTTTTTTTTGAACTTTTGTTTGTTGAAGTTGATTTTTGTCGATATTCAAAATGACCAGAGGTAATCAGAGGGAAAAGGCTCGTGAAAAGAACATGAAGAAACTGGCTCAAGAGAAGAAGAAACAGGAGGGCGATCCCAGAAAACGTCTCGAGGCCCAGGCTGATATCATGAGAGCCAAACAGGCTGCCGGTAAGTTTGTCTGCTTGGGGGATGACGAGGGTGAAGGGTGGGGGATGTGCCTCCGGCGGCTGGGGCTCTGCCCCAGACCCCGTGGCTCCTCTCGCTTCGCTCGAGTCGTTGCGTCGGGTACCTGGAGGTCTTGGGTTTGGAGGAGGATAGTTCTGATTTGTTAGGTTCCTGGGGAAAAGCTCGGATTTGTGAGAGACAGGTGGATTTGTGTTCTGCCTGGCTGATCTTGTTTGGGTACTGATTTCGGTCTTATTTGTATTTTTGGGACGTTAACTAACGATAATAGCTATGGAGAGAAAGGCTGCTGAGGCCGCTGCTGGCAAGAAATAATCTGATATGGATTTAAAGGTTTATGGACTTGGCTGCTTCTTACATGGCTATACGTCGATCTGTCGTTTTCATTTATTAATTTTTTTTTTCCTTTCTGATTTTAATGTTTGATTTCGTCATAAATAGTAATAGCCTGTTTAATAGATTCTTATAGTTGTTCAATACCTGCTGTTAGTTAGTATATGTATATAGTAAATTATTTCAATATCAAATTGATAGATTCACTCTGCACGGTGTGAATCTGCAACTTGAGAGATGCAAGGACAGCACCGAACTAAATGGGCAATAGAGGACCATAATGGCTCTTCGTAATGTTGGATCGTTATCTGATTCGTTCATAATTGGATTGAGACGCAAAAAAAGAGTTCGGATGCGTTAACCCGGAATCGAACCGGGGGCTCATCGATGGCAACGATGAATTTTACCACTAAACCATTAACGCTTTTCATGTCTCATGAAGAGTTTTTCCGGAGCCGGTTCGGTGGCTAACATCTCCTGAGAGACTAAAAAAAGCCAGATACCATGGCCAAGTATGTGTCAATATTCATATTTTTGAGCCTTTATCTTCCTGGTACGGTTACTATTAATCTATTGGCTCTTTAAAATGAATATGGTTCATTTCTTTAATGTATGTATCGATTCCATTCGAAAAGACGCAAGCAGAATGACCCAAACGAGTTTCACAAGCTGTCGATAAGCATCTCCATATTTATCTGATACTCATTCTGTTTGTGATAACTCTACCACTTTGAAAGGCATTTTTAGCTGAACTATTCTGCTTTTTATAGTGGCATTTTCCAGCTGGCAGGGAGCTCGTGAAGCCCCCCAGTTCACGCCTTAATATTGGCATTTCCAGCTGGCAGTATGGATCCAGGACAAATATCCAGACTACTATTTCCAGCTGATTGTGCAGAGGATCTGGCATGGAGGAAGTTGACTCGACATGGGCTTGTCCGACTAATATCTGATCGTGCAGAGGATCTGGCATGGATGTTGTTGACTCGACATGGGCTTGCCAGACTAATATCTCCAGATGGTCGAATTCATTCAGTATTCCCTTTGGGATCAGACTCTCGATATCTTAACAAATCGCTGAATTCCTCTGGGAAAGGAAAATCAAAATAAATAAAAATAAAAAATAAAAAAGCTCCCAAATCGTAGCTTTATGCAAGACCCCAGGTTTAGACTCGGTTCACTCTTATCTTGCAGGACCTTGCATTTGACACAACAGATAGTTTGATTATTTGAGACTATGCCCCGAAAGGAATTCTATCCACTTTTATTAGCCATTGAAGATGCATTACAAGTAAATAACTCTTTTTATTTTGTATCCAAAGAATTCTTTAAGAAGTTCCATTCGTGTCGCATATGGCTGGTGGTCTACTTTATTGTTTTGAAGGTTGAGTATGCTGGTTTGAGAACATGAACTCAGTTAATACATCACTACAGGTGATAACTAGTTAGTTTAACTCCAGAAAAAAAAGAGAATCAATTCCAATTAGGCTTCAATGCGTTAACCCGGAATCGAACCGGGGGCTCATCGATGGCAACGATGAATTTTACCACTAAACCATTAACGCTTTTCTTTTTCCGGTTTAAAGAATTCCATATGGGTTGCTAACTAATAAATTATTTTGAAAAAATAGAAGAAGCTAAACTCTTAGAAAATATTAATATCATCTAATTATGGCTCTAAATTTCCTTTTTCTTTTTTTGTTTTAGAAACCTCCGAAGTTTATATGTGTGTGTCCAAATTCGAGAATGCCTATTAGACATGAGCTTCATAAGAAAAGGTGAACTAAGCAGCAAGTTGGTTCAGTTAAGAACGGGTATGGGTGCAATGGGCTCGTTCTTTCAGAGATTTCGAATCAGTAATCGTAGATATGATTGCCGATGTGGAGTTGAAGAAACGGTGGGCATATCCTCCAAGACTGTCCACTTACTGAACAGCATCGACCTCCCGTGAGCTGGATCTACCATCTCTTCTTGACACTCGAAAGGGTCTCAAAGCGGTCACCTCCTTCCTTAAGGCGAATCCGTCACTTTTAAGCTAAGGTAGCACGTTCTCTGAGGAGAATTAGCTAGCAGGGGTTTTCCCCTGACCACTGGGGTAAATACTAAGGTTACTCAAAGGTGGTCAGGTTTTCCATTGCTCGGAAAGGGAGGTTCTGGGGAATCCGGCCTATCTAGCGCACATGTTGAAACTAACACGAAGGTATAGCCTGTAGGAGGCCAATAGTAGAACAGTCCTACTATCATTACGAGAGTATAGTACTATTTTTAATGTTGTTGTATAATTGTGTTAGGACTTTAATATTGATTATTATTATTATTATTATACTATTAAGATTTCATCTTTCAATGGGGACACCGGTGGCTGAAGCCTGAAATATCCAAAACATAACTGTAAATCAAGTAAGTGCGACAGTATTGACTTTGTTTTAAAAAATCTGAATTCCTTGAAGAATAAAACTTTGGAGAAAGACAACTTACACAATAAAATTCAGGTATTACCCGGATGGAAGATGTTGCGGTAAAAAAATCTATAATGCCGGGTAACAGTAAAGTACGGAGAGCAAGAAACTTTGTAGGAATATTGGAAACAAAAGTTTATACCATTCAACACACTACAGCTCTAACTTCCGGGTAACTAGTAGACTTTTTTCAAAAATTATCATTCTTTCCGAAAAAGAATTAATCGATTGTTTAAAAATTGAGTCTAAGAGTTATTAAATGGGAGCTTGAAAATGACCAAGAATTAAAAAATATACCACTAATCTGGCGGCAGTTATAAAGCTGTCAGTAAGCAAAACCTGGAATATATATTGCATTGGCGATCGATCGAGTAATTCCAGGGGCACAATAAAAACTCTACAGAATGGGTCGTGGAATGACTTTTTAGAAGACAATCTCAATTTCATTTCCTAGGCATAGTCTCGTTAAATTTCGCTGTTATTGAGAGCACTCTGAAGTGTACCCAGTGGAATTCTGAATTCTGCTTCTTCTGTATTGAAGATTCTATGCAGGTGAGAAGGAAGTCAAATGTATAAGGCTGCTGTTGAGATGAATTGAAGAAATATCAATAAATAAACAAAAAGACTAGCGAGAATAGCAAAATAAAAAGAATTTGTCAGTTTAACTGACTCCGTTGCGTTAACCCGGAATCGAACCGGGGGCTCATCGATGGCAACGATGAATTTTACCACTAAACCATTAACGCATCTTGTTGATCTGCGAAGTACGAGGGCCGTGCGATGCCGGTTCAACAATTCCACTGATTTTGGATTTAGATGCCCATATCTTGATAAAATATTCAGAATAACAGCTCATTCCTGGGAAAAATATTCGATGTAGAGTTATTAGATTGGATATCTAAGTTGGTAACTAGTTTCGTCTTCACCACCCATCACTATATGGTCACTGTTAAGGAAACACATTATCGTGGTGAAATCATATATCTTTACTACTTAATTATCTTCTGACGGCAAAATATATCAAACTTCACAGTAAATCCACTGAGGCTCACCACGGAACGACTCGAGCGCAGCGAGAGGAGCAGTGGGGTCTGGGGCAAAGCCCCAGCCGCCAAAGACACGACCTACACAGCAGCCTATACCTCTTGCAAAGGCAATCTCACGCCCAACTCCAGCTCATGGCGTCGACCCCAGAAGTAAATAGCGGTGATGAGCGAAGTGATTGGAAGGGCAACACCGAACTCATCAATATACCAAGCAGTGTGTCCCGTGTTGGCCGTCAATGGGGTCAAGAAGACCTGCATGTATAGGTTCTGGCTAGCATGGAGAATGGCACCAGTCCAAAGACTACCAGATTTCAGGCGAATCCACCCGAAGATTACAGAGAGAGAGGTGACATAGACAGTGAAGCATATCAGCTGGTACCAGACTGGTGCAGTGGAGCTATAGAAATCGCTAGTCAAAATCAATGGATAGTGCCATACCGACCAAACCAAACCCACAAAAATCGAGGAGGCCGTGAAGCTGTATGATTTCACCAGTTCGGGGAGTAAGAAACCTCTCCAACCAATTTCTTCACCAAGAGCCGAAGAAATCGCTGGAAACATTCCAAAGGTACCCTCGAGTAGAACATAAATGATAGTCGACGCCAGTGGGGATAACCCAAGACCCAAACGAATAGCAAACTCGTCCATAGTCAGGCGATTAGGGAATTTACCTTTGCCAATAGTCCATACACCAATATAGGAAAGTAGAGTATAGGCAATTGGCAAGAGCCAACTCAACAAAACATAGTAATTGGTAGGCCAATTCCATCTAAGAGAAGCAATGGGTCTTTTATTGTATAACAAAGTGAGGAATGCCGCGAGTCCTGGACACCACATGAGCATTTCTGAATAAAGACTAAAACCAAGAGAGCCATATTTATTTGAGATAGCAGTCAACACCCATGGTACAGAGCTGAAAATGAATGTAGTCAGAATGAATAGTCCCACAGTGGGGCTCAAAGACCTAAAGTCATTTGAATACCCAGTTAAACTGAAACGAGCCATGATTCAGCAAAATGTTAAAAAAATCAATTGCAACAAAGAAACGGAAATCGACCGAGCGACTAGCTTGCCCCCTTTTATATGGCTTTAGTGGGCACTGAACGCCACTTGATGCCGCTTGCTATTGGAACTAGGAAGATCACATGCAGGGGCCAAGATCTTGAAGTGGGGAAAAGGAGTCCGATAATACTAAGATATTAAGGTTCCTGCGCACAATTGCTAATTGGATAGCAACAACTGCGAACCATTAATGGTAAAGGCAGCCAAAACTAGATATGATGCAAACTGATCATCTCAGCAACCTAAAAGAAACCTTAAAAGTTCATGAAAATTCAAAAAATATGCGTTAACACGGAATCGAACCGGGGGCTCATCGATGGCAACGATGAATTTTACCACTAAACCATTAACGCTTTCTTGTGGGAGCATCGCTGCTGCTTTGTCCTTCAGAGAATGGACTGATGGTTTATTTTGGTGTGAATTTGTACCCTAACCCCTGATAATAGGAGGATTTTGCCTGGCAGAGCCCAATTTAAAGCAATAATACTCCGGTGAGTATCATTTTAGAGAAAGGATACATCCCTGCTATTGCCCTGGCTCATATATCACACAAAACAGATCATTAGAAGCGAGAATGTAGGAGCTTCGAATCAGAAGAGAGAATAAATTACAAACTAAGAAGTTTAACAGTACAATAAATATATAGAAACAGTGCCAATCAGAACTCAAAAGTAATCCAACCAGGCCAAGCTAGCTCATCTCGAGCCATGCTACGAATTCGTTCTAGAAGAAACTTTTCGACCTTTCCAACGTTGCGTAGTACAGGGCCATTTGTGTGCTGGTCCCCTATCTCGGACTCGATATGAATATCTCGAATTATATCTATCTTTTCATGTCTTAACAGTCTCATAGTATCTTCAGTATCATCATTATCTTCAATGTCGCAGATGAAGGAAAAATGAATTCGGTTTGACACATAAGCCAATACTGCCAAGGTATGAATTTCCAAGCCGGTTATGGTTATTTTAACAGGCAACGAGACGAAGCTCGGTGATGGATAGTTTAATAAGAGCGTTGCAGTTATACCTAGCTGCATATTGCCTTTATACAGAATTTCAAGAAAGAATTGGATATCATTATCGCGTGGCGAAGGGTTTACAGATGGCTCAGGCTGACATGTAGAACTTCCATCCATTGATAAAGGTGTTCCCAACCGAGGACCATTTCGCTGATTTGAGCTTGGTGATTGATTCTGACCGTCAGAAAAGGCTCTAGATGTATCACCTAAAGGAATCTGACGACTGGGGATAGATATGTCGGGAGATGCACTGGTTCGAATAGGGCTAGTAGCACCTCTATTAGGCGATAGTAAAACTTCAGGGATAGGAGAACGAATTCCTGATCCATACAAGTGCCCTGGACCAGGTGTGTACAAGGGGGAACGCATATTAGAAAGCAAATTGGATGAGAGTGCGGGATGAAAGTAATTCATATTGGCCATAAATGGGTCATGCAAGTGCTGTTGTTGGTCGACGTCTCTTGAGAAAGACGGTCTTCGAGAGGGATCAGGTAACTCTTCATCTGTATGATATGACGGTAAGGAAGATATTGAAGGAGATACATTTCTCAGATCCTCTACCGACCTGGTATTTTCACGTCTCGAGCTTCGCCGACTCCTTCTACCATGAAAATGCAAGCTATCCAGTTCCTCGGTAGTATCAATTGCATCTTCCGAGGGCCAAGATGTATCAAAATCGCTATTGTCCGAGTCTCCGTCTTCTTCGTCCCCACTTCCATCTGAATAGAATTCCGGAAATGGATCTGAAATATGTTTTATAGTGACTTCAGGAACCGCATCGCCGAATTTGAACGACGTAACTGACACCGATTCTATGTACGGTGGCAATGTCAGAGATTCAAATTGAGAATCCAGGAACGATCTTATTTTCTCAGAGAGCTCGGCCTCATCTTCTAATAACCGATTCCAGTCTATTTCAATGGACATGATCCTAGTTATCGCGCACGATAGTAGCAGGGAAATGTTCAATAAGACGAGATGATGCGGTGATCGCTTCACCAGTGCGGCGGGTGTGGCTCAGAAAACCAGGGGTACTTTGTCTCACAAATCCATGGTAAATGGTCGTTTTCCAAGGTAAAAACCTGGTTATCCATTATCAGTTTTTATCGAACTACTGTTCTAACAACTCTGTTCAGTATCCAGTAAAAAGGGAAAGTTCATCAGGGAAAGCTCATTAGTCGGCACCAACTAAATTTGGATGAAGGGACATTAATCCCGCACGTCCTACCAGACGGCTCTGAACTTTAGGACGCCAACCAACATCCGATAATTCTGCATCCGTCAAACCAGTACTCCACGGTCAGGATAACTCCTGCGAAGCAGGAGCAACGGGGTCTGGGGCAGCGCCCCAGCCGCCGGAGGCACGTCAGCCAAGATCCGCCCTCTTCTGTCTACAGCCGAAGAAGCTTAAAAGCACGATAATCACAGAAAGTCCATATGATTCGGAACATGAGATCTCTAAATATAGAGCGAGATTTGGCGGGGGTTGCTATTTAATAAACTATCCGAGAAATGCGGGGGCAGTCATCTGCCCTGCCGAGAATCCTGTGGTTTGCTACTTCTCCACTTTCTGCAACGTTACGTTACAAATGTGCTCACAAATGCCTTTGAATCCGTGAAATTAAATTAGACTTTATTAGGTTTTTGGAAGGATGCCCATTTTGCGACTTTTTGTATCTCCGGAGAACCGTTAATTATTCCCTGTAGCAGCCGAGCGGGAATTATACGAGACATCGATGATGATCAGGACTGTAAAAGCTGCTTTGATTTACGTTCCCAGATACCAAGTGAGGACAGGGCGCTAGGTTATCTCAACAGAATGCTCCCCACATCGCAGATCGCTGCCAGGGCAGACTATAATGCAGGGAACTGATGCTACAATGCTATGCAACGGATGCGGTAAATGATGGATTTAGCCTGGCATCTGAGACGTCATGGCGCAGAAGATTGGTAGATCCTTACATGGCCGGAGATGTCTCTTAAATATGATTTGTGATCGCTAGGACCGATCAACTCGATCTTCGACAATTTTCAGTTGAGCAAGAAGATCCCAACCGATCATCTGATGTATCCACGGCATCACCTTAATTTAGAATTTTTCACAATCGTATACTTAAAATAACAGCTTTTAAGAGCTGTGTCGTTTTGAGAAAATGTATATAAGAAGCGATTCTTCCTGCTTATTTGTCTGTCATTATTCATAGCCAGATCTCTCATCACAGTTTACAATATCCCAAATTACTCATCATCGATAAAAAAATGTTTAGTCAAATTGCGTCTTCAGTTCTGTTCCTCTCAACATTGACCTCTGCCTTGCCAGTCATGAAACGGGCTCCTGTGGAGTTTAATAATTTCCAGCTCAAGGTATACAGTGCAGACCCTGCTGTTGACGGATTATTTGTGACTCCTTATCACGAAGGTGCTGGTTTCAACACAGCCTTTGCGATCAGTTCTAGTACCTCAACATACAATTTGACTGGAGGTGCCCTTCTAGCTAATATCCCTGGCACTCTGGTGTACAATGGAGAAGTGATCCCAACCAACGAAGAGGCTACCCTGAATTCACTTCAATTTAATATTGATGCAGGTGCTACCGGCTTCTCATTCGATGAATCAGGCTTCCTTCAGTATAACCAGAGCCACCACTGGCTCTCGTGCCACAATATTGGTGACCCATACAACTACCCCGAAGCATCCATCGCATTCCAAGTAGGCTCTATTCCAGGAAACTGTGAAGCTGCTTTTATTGTCAAGGTATAATAGCGATTGACTAATTTATACGTTCATTTATACACTCATTTGTTGGCAAATTTATTCTCATGTTATCAGGTCACCAAGTTAGCAGGCCATCCAGTTACTAGAGTACCAGGTTAGCAGATTACCAAATCACTATTTTACTAAATTACTAAATTACTAAATTATTATGATACTATAATATAAATATTATTTTACTACAATGCAGATTAAAAGAATTAAATAAATTATTACCGATATTAGTTATTCTCTCACTCATTACCACACCGTGTGAGATACCTGATATTCACACTCTCTAACTGGTGAGTGTGAACCATTGTTCTTCATTCTTCGTTCTTCGTTCTTCGTCATGCCTTTTGTTCTCCAGTTTCCTCTTCGTCGATAACTTGCAATAGAGACAAACTGTATCTCCCCTCAGAAGAAGATCTATACCCAGAATTAGTCTGATCGTTATCGAAAACACTGGCTAAAGCAGAACGGCCCGTAAAAAAGGATTTTTCCGAGACAGGAGAACTCAATTCACTCGAACTTCCATGGTGTAATTCGGGTCTGATCATATCTAGGGTGAATCTACTGCGATTAACAGCAGCACCATGACTCAACTCAACCACACCAGGACGGCCCATTTCCTGACGAATCCGCATATAATTGTCCTTCTCGGACCTCAAACGTTCAGGGTCCTCTATCAATTCCGTCAGCGTTCGAGCTTTCGATCTAACTAAACAACCGTTAGTTCCAACTTCCTACCACCACCACAATCACCAAAAACCACACCACGTCCCCAAACAACTCCTGCGAAGCAGGAGCCACGGGGTCTGGGGCGGAGCCCCAGCCGCCGGAGGCAAAGCCCCCAAAACACATACTTTGAGCACCCTGGTCGATATTGCGTTTATCGGCATAGCGAAACTCCCGCAGAGTTTTGATCTGGTACACATGGTCACGTAGCCATTGAATGACCACATCTGATCCCTCGTACACGAAATAAAGTAGCATGGACAGCGCCTTCATGATATGGCGCCAACGTTTGTCCTTATCATTGAGCCGTTTCTGGAGAACATTTAAGATCTCATACACATATTTACTATACCCCCGTTAGTCGCTCGTACTACCCCAATAATGATGTGATCTGAAAAAAACAAAAAATACTCACTCGTGAAATGTCAATAAAGCGATTTCATGCTGTTCTTTCGAACTGGGACCCCATAACTCGTTATTGGTAGCTGGAAACACGGTTAGCTGACGACTCCGGCGGTTCCGGCCCAAAAACCCCGTTACTTACCATTGCGGACCTGGATCTCTACAGGAGAATAACCATGAGAAAAGTTCTTAAGAGACCTGACAATCTGCCGTTTAGACATTTCGGCTCCAATACAAAAAAAAAGCTCACCGGCCCGTCGGCCAGCAGCGAAAAATCTAAGGAGGCCGATGTGCGAACTTCGCCAAGGTCCAGTCGGAACTTCTGCAAGCCGAGATCACAAAAAAATTTCAGAACCAAATAACAAAAATCAAATGCCAGCACTGACTCCTGTCAATCAACAGAAGTAATTTCAAACAAAGCACATCCGACCACGCCAGAACTGAAAAATCTAATCCGAAATCCCGTCCTCCAGAAACCTTTGTTTACAATTTGAAACTCTCTCTCTCAAAACCCACCCGTCCATGCAGCCCTTTTCATTGTCTGATCGGCATGCAACCCCCGTTTCCCTATTGGGCCCGGATTAAGGGGCAGACCTAATTGTCCCTGCATACCCAGCCCGTGCCCTAACCCGCAACGGCCCTGCTTCTCAGGGGGTGGATCTGCCTCCGGTGGGTGGGGTTCCTGCTTCGCAGGTGGGTTCTGGGGGGCTGGTGCTGCCTCCGGCGGCTGGGGCTCCGCCCCAGACCCTGGTTGCTCCTGCTTCGCAGGAGATTCGGGTGGGGTGAATACTCTATTTAATGAGAAATATCCAACTTCAAAATGGGTTGTGTTAATATATCTGATCTAACTTTCCTCTATTTTTGTTTTGCATAGCTGAATAATCGCATTCTAGGCCTCATTAGCAAGATCGTTATGTACTCTAGTACAACAAGTTCTCACTTGGAAAGATACTGCACCATCAAATATGAATATTCAGTTCGAGGTTTTAGTTTTAGCTTTTTTTTTCATTTGAATCCGGAAAGACCCCAGTGTCTCCGAAATCTCCTGCGAAGCAGGAGCAACCAGGGTCTGGGGCGGAGCCCCAGCCGCCGGAGGCAGCACCCCCCCTGAAAGAAAGAGATTAAATTAGAGTATGCTAGTTATCGGTCATGCGAGTGCGGTAGGCTCCGGTGGGAGCAGAGGAGGTCTCGGCGCTAGCGTGAGAGCGTTTGAGGGCTTTGGAGATGGCGGTTTTGAGGTTGTCGATGGCCAGGTCCGAGGTTTGGTGGTGGAGAACCAGTCGTTCGCCCCACACTTTGACGCCAGCGTTTTTGGCCTCTTCAGAGAAAATGGCAAGGTCGAGTCCGGACTTAGCAGAGTCGATGAAAAGGAAGTTGGTTTGAATGGGCAGTTGGAAGTGCACGCCAATAGCCTCGAGATCGGATCCGAGTTTAGCAGCTTTGGCATGAGTGGCTTTCATGGTAGGCCAGACCTCGTCAATGGCGATATTGGCAGCAGTGGTCAACCAGCCGGCTTGACGGATTCCTCCTCCCTGCTGCTTTCTTAACCAACGGGCCTTTTTAATCAAATCCTTAGGTCCAACAAGAATACTTCCGACAGGAGCTCCCATACCTTTCGACAAACATAGCGAAATGGTGTCGAAATACTTGCCATACTCTTCAAGAGAAATGTCGGTAGCAGCAGAGGCGTTCCATAGACGGGCTCCGTCGAGATGCATCTTAATATTGTGGGAACGGGCAAACTCCGAGATCCGCTTGATCTCTTCAATAGGCAGAATCGTGCCTCCCAGAGTGTTCTCAAGAGAAATAACTCGGGTAGGAGCAGTGTGTACATCTTCTCCGAGAATCACGCTTCTCTTAACATCCTCCAAAGTCAAATGAACACTGTTCTTGGGATGAACAGGAGTCACCATCGACTGACTGAGAATCGCAAGTCCTGCGGCCTCGGCGGTATAAATATGAGACCGGTAATCACAAAGAACTGAGTGTGGAGGTTGGTATAAATGGCTTCTAATAGCAATCTGGTTGGACATGGTACCGGACACAACGTACATGGCATCTTCCTTTCCAGTCAGTTGGGCTACTCTCTTCTCCAACGAGTTACTGTTATCGTCTTCTCCATAAACCGAATCACCAACGGAAGAGCTCGCTACAGCAGCCACCATGGATGCTGTGGGCGTAGTGAACGTATCACCTGTGATGCCGTTAGTAACTGTTCGGGAACGGTTTTTGGGGGTGGAGGGTGTGCCTCCGGCGGCTGGGGCGCTGCCCCAGACCCCGTTGTGCTCGCTTCGCGAGCGACGTCGGGTTTCTCACTGGGATTTCTGGTTTTCCGGCTTATCTGTTCATGGGTTTCTGATATGAGAGGAGGTTTCTCGGTCTTATCAGGTCTCCTGGGGCGAGAAATGGCTTTAGACCAGATATTTTATGGGGTAGAGCGGGCTTTTATCGCTGAAAAGCTGATTTTAGCCGCCAGAAGTCATTTTTTTATTTTTCAGTGGGAATCGGACTTACTTCGGAAATCGTTGTGAGCTGGAGATAAGGGAATATCGACCTGGACCATGGTGAATTATGAGTGGTAAATGGCTCGTTTTATGAAACTTTTAATGGGGTGTTTATACTGGACGGACGAGCCAAATTCAACAAAGATCGCGATAGCTCAACAGTCTTATATCGCCGTCTTGAAAAAGAAATCTCAACTGCCAGGGCCTGCCCGTCGGGTGAATTTTTTTTGGTTTATTAATATTTTCCGTCAATTGCCGTTTTGGGCATTACTAGCTCGGTGCCGCATCCCGTTGCTGTGCGGCATCAACTGTCAAGCACTCGCCTGCATTCGTCGGATGAGGACTCCGAGACATGTTCTGCTCCCTCTCCACCCGTCTTTCCTCCTCCTTTTCACTCTAATCGGCCGGTCTAATCGGCTCTCAAACCCCACAAATCAACACCATATCCACCACCCAAAATTTTTTTCTACTTAAACCTTTTTTTCCCTCGCTTCTGTTGAAACCTCACCTGAACTTAAACCATCCGTCTCATCCTCTCACGCAATCCCAGCCGTTCCTCCTCATCGCAGATCACTCTCACCATGCACCGATCCGCAAATTTAGACCCTGGCGCCATTTCCATGCACTTAATCTGCTCTCTCTCCCGGTCCAGACCGTCCCTCCCCACGAGCACTTTATACTAATTCCCTCCCACTGTCGGCCAGCTCCCCTGGTGACTCATTCTCCGGGGGTGGAGTGCTGCCTCCGGCGGCTGGGGCTCCGCCCCAGACCCTGGTTGCTCCTGCTTCGCAGGAGAATGACTTGGACCCGTAGCAGAAACGACTCGAGCGAAGCGAGAGGAGCCACCAGGGTCTGGGGCGGAGCCCCAGCCGCCGGAGGCAGCGCCACACCTCGAGCGGCGCACTGAGCCGCACAGTGGTAAATTGTAGTTACGAGAGAGAGATGAGGTGGATGTGAGAGTGTGATGTGCATTTAGGTTCGCGAGGGCCATGTTTTTGGTAGTTATTATAGCCCTTTTGTGGCTTTTGCACAGGGCTACACGGCTGCTGAAGATTCCAGCGCCGGCCCTGATTCATGTGCTGGGGATCGATATTCCCGATACCCCTAAGATTGTTATTGACAGCATCTCCACGAACAGTGTGCTGTTACATTGGCCTCCGCCTGATCGCGGTGCTGTTTTGAAATATATTATCGAAGTCAATGGTAGGAAGATCTGTGAGGTCGATAGAACCGATTATTGCATTACTTTAAAGAATCTGCTTTGCGATACGTGCTATGCTATCAAGATTGTTGCTGTGAATCCAAGCAACTATCGATCGAGAGCTGCAAAGGTACTGGTTCATACTTTGAAAGACGATGACGACACTTTACCGGTCTATCCAGGCCTTCTGGCTTCTAATAGCAGTAGCACGAATCTAGGGTCATTAGCACTGGCAGAGTCGAATGGCAGTTTGAACGGTAATTTAAGTCCAAATGGCGAGTTAGGGGCTGTTACTGCTGGGGCTGGGGCTGTTGTCAATGGTGGCATGGCTGGTGGGGTTGGTAGCTCTATTGCTGAGGATATGACATCGGCTGTTTCTACTTCAGCAGCTGGTGTGTCAAATGTGTCAAGTTCGGCAATTTCGACTGGTCATGGCTCGGGAGCTAGTTCCACTGGAACTACTACGTCGGCCAATAGACTGCGTGCTTCGAGTCGGAATACTCTGACGAACCGAGCTAGCAATAGCTCGTTCAGAAACCAGTCTGAGAAATCAGCTTACTCGATCGAGTCACTGACTCATGAAGTTGAATCGGTTCAAATCGAGATTAATGAGCTGCTGGCACAGGCTGCTCACGGCGAAGAAGAGTTTCAGGCTGCTGAGAAGGAGCTGCTCGATGAGCTTGAACAGTTGAAATCGAGGAAAAAGTCTTTAGATCAACAACGGTCTCATATCAAATCGGAAATGAAATCTATTGAAGACTCGAAACGAAGTTTAGAAGCTCAGAAAGCGAAGGTCGATTCAAGGTATAAGAAGATCCTTGATGAATTCACTAAACGCAATGCAACAAGAGAAAAGTGGGCTGCTGATATTCAACAAGCCCAGTCGAAGCTTGTAACTGTCGAATCGTCACTAGAAATGATTGATGAAAAGGGTCATGAGACTGTAGAGGAGCTGGAAGCTGCTATTCAGGAGAAACAAGAACAACTGACGGCCCTGGAAGAGGAGTTGAAAACTGTTGCTAGTTCGGCTCGTAAATGGGAATTCCGCAAGACGGCAACTGTAGAACAGATTCAAAATATTCAAAAGAAGACTGATTCTGTCACTGGTCTTGTTAAAGAAGATGCGATTGATGAGCTTATGGCGAATCCTGATATCGACGACGATGTCAAGAACCGTCTCAAGGCTGAAATTGACAAGGATAAAGAGCTCGAAGATGATTGGCAGAAGATTCAAAAGAATCTAGAAGTCCGTTATTTAACAGCCAGTGAACAGTATCGTGAAGCTCATGCTTCTCATAACTCTGCTGCCAGTGCTATTCAACAACAACGACAGCTACAAATGCAACAACAGCAACAACAGCCTGGTTTGAATCCTATAAACGGAACCAAAGCTGTTGTCGACAGTGTCAATGCTGCTATTGCACAAAAAGGCAAAAAGAAAAACAGAAGAAAGTCCAACAAGAACCTTCAAGTGCCATTCTCAGTCAATTCCACTGGCGTCACTGCGTCTGGTACCCCTTACGATTTGGTGGGATCAAATACTTCGCCATCTCCATCACTCCATTCATCAACTACAAATGAATTCTACGCACCATCGCTTCAATCTACTGGTATTCCCGGAACTGGTGTGATAACCCAGACTGCTTCTGGTTTAGATGCAACACCATTACTTGCTAATTCATACCTCAACTCGACAGGAACCAACGCTTCTTCTTCCATTACTGCATTTCCTTCAATTCCTCATTCTAGACTGTCGAGTGATCTTACCAACGAGCCTGTTGATGACATTGAGAATCCCATGAGCCCATCGGTCGACATGCTTCTGCCGTCTAATTTGTTTGGCACTGACGATTTAACTGATTCGTTTGCTGCGATAATTAATGACCTGCCACGAACTAACCAACGTCCATCTGCATTAATGCTTGCTGAAGCCTTTGGTACTGGCAACAGACCACCTTCTTTCGACTCGTCGACCTCACCTAAACCATCACTATTATCTTTACAGGAAGGGGCTCCTTCGTCACCTGCAGTGGCGCCAGCATCTCCACAGGACAGTTATGGTGCATTTTCTGCATTTACTGCCCCCAGTCTCGGCATGGCTGGTGGATATAACGGCAGCGTTCATTCGCTAGTCGACGACGATACTCAAAAGAAGCAACCTCAAAACACCGCCAAGAAGTTCAGTAGCATGTTTTTCTTCTCCAAACCAAAGAGGGATGGTGAGCCCGATGAGCTTGATCTCGAAGGTATGGCTAACACGAGTCTCGGTGCCAATAATTCGATACTTTCTGGTACAAGCAGAGATGTGGCTCCTTTCTTGGATGTCGGTCCTATTGGTACGAGACCTCGAGCTGGAAGTTACAACTCGGCTCATAGTCTTGGAATCTCCAGCATTACAGGCAGTACTCAAGGCAGCAGCTTTTTCAACCCCTGGAACGACGTTCCTGGAAATGCTCTATCTCCTACTACCAGCGGGTCAGGAATTATTCCTCAAGTTTCCCAGTCATCCATGCCTGTCACCGTTGCCAGCAACCCACAGTTATCGCCCGATACAATCTCTACTACCCCATCAACCATTGCTACCCCATTATTCTCTGAAACACCTTTCACTCCAACCACGACAAAGTCGAAAGGTTTTGCTGGCAGCAGCATGTGGTCTGTATTCAACCGTGATCGCGAACGGGCTCGTACTAGCAGCGGTCTTAAGAACGACATTTCCATGCTAGACTCTACTACTGCTGAGTCACCAACAATGTCAGCATCACCGTCGTCATCATGGCCCGATATGCCAATGCTATTAGTTAGCAACAGCCACGAATCTGGTCTTGCCAGTGTCGCTAGTCACGTCAGCAATGGAGCTGCCAGTCGTAACAGTGCTGCCTCAACTCACACCAACAACACCGGCGGTCCTCTCAGTTCCAGTGGTGGTAACAAGTTTTCCAAAAGTTTTGCAGAACTGTTTACATCCTCTAACAAAGAACAATCATCGCCACAACAACCTCCTCGGTCTCGTAGCGAATCCAAATCCATCGCTCAATTGTTCGGCGCAAAATCAGATTCTAAATCCGAGCCCAAAACCGACGAACTCGATCAGCAATTGTCTGCAAGTGTCGAATCGAAAGAATCGCTTAGCAAAGAGTCTATTCTCCAAAAGAGCATGCGGACTTTCTCGACATCGCGCAAAGGTTCTGCTTCTTCATCCAAATTTGTCCGTCGTCTCAGCATCTTTGGCAAAAAGGGTGAACCTCGAGACCTGAGCGACAGCGAAGACATCCCCGAACAGACCATTCTTGAAGACTCCGAGGGCGTCACTGAGGACTAGTCTATAATATTTATATTTATTATATTTTTATTTGAAACACGCTGGGTGTCGGATTGCCTCCGGCGGCTGGGGCGCTGCCCCAGACCCTGTTGTGCTCGCTTCGCGAGCCTGCCAGAATCGTGTGAGATGAAAATGCTATATAAATTAATTTTAATCAAAGGTGGTTTTCTTACCACTGGAAGCGACGATGGACACTTTGGCTCGCTGGGCATTGGCAAGGGCAAGACCCGGTGCGGATCGGGCGTTTCTGTGGTCTTTTCGTGGCGCTTTATCCTTATTCCATTCTTTCTTCTTTGCAGCTTTGGGTGCTGATTCGAAATCGGAAGTGGGCTCTGGCTTTTCCTGGGCTGGGGCTTCCGACACTTCTCCGTATTGTTCTTCGTTATTCTGTTTGCGTCCACCTCCAATGCTACTGTTCTGCTTGTCTTGTTTGGTTCTCTTGCTTCTGTCTTCACCGTACTCGAGCTTCAGCAGACGACCATGGAGCTTCTTACAGCGCTTGTCTTCCAATGCCTTGGTAGCACCCTCAACTTCTTTGAAATCAATAAATGCAAAACCCTTACAGTTTCCACTGTCTTCAAAAGTAGCCATACGGATTCTAATAATATCTCCACAGTGTTGGAACTGCATCTGTAAATCGTCTTCTTTAGTGTCGAAAGACAGATTTCCCACGAACAAGATTCTGGTGGGTGGGTTTTCTTTCTTTTCAGGACGTCCTTCAAAGGACTTAGAGTTCTTGATAAGGAGATTACGACCATTCAGATGTGACTCAGATAAAGCAATACAGGCTTGGAGTTGAGCCTCAGTTTCAAAATCGACATAAGCAAAACCTTTGGATTTTGGCATGTGCACACGAGTGATAGACTTTTCAGTGATCTGACTAGCTTCCTCGTTAGAAGCAGTCTTAGCGACCAGGAATCTCCGTAGATCTTCCTTGGTAGTATCATATGACAAGTTTCCGACCCAAACACCGAATTCGGATCTCTTAGATGGCTGTTCTTCCTCAGATTCACTGGGTTTAGATGTGCTCTTCTTATTCTCATCAATTTTACCCTTCTTCAACAGACGAAGCTGCTTCTTCGACAAAGGTTCAGGAGCATCGAGATCGATCTCCAGCTCTGATTCCGAGCCGGATCCGTCATCTTCTTTATCTTCTGAGCTCTTTTTGCTCTTTTTCTCCTTCTTTTCCTTCTTCTCTTTCTTCTCCTTCTTCTCAGACTTTTCCTTCTTCTCCTTCTTTGCTTTCTTTTCTACCTTTTCAACAATATCACCATTCTCAGATTCAGTAACCTCGGCCTTTCGCTTCTTGGCTTCTTTTAACTCGCTACTACCCATCTTGACTATATATCTATGAATAATTAAGTCTCATGAACGACTCTCAACCGACATAAAAAAATCGTCGATCACCAAACGGCTCAAATTTTTTCACGCACATCCTCTGCAGGGCCCAAGACCCTGACATTACATCATGCATCAACCAGTAGCAACCCAGACACCCCACGTCGCTCGCAAGCCCATGTCGAGTCAACTACATCCATGCCAGATCCTCTGCACGATCAGATATTAGTCGGGCAAAGCCCATGTCGAGTCAACTACCTCCATACCAGATCCGCTGCACGATCAGATATTAGTCGGGTAAGCCTATGTCTAGTCAACTACATCCATACCAGATCCTCTGCACAGGGGGCACAACGGGTCCGGGCGGAGCCCGGCCGCCGGAGGCAAAAAAGATACATAAAAAAATAATTTATTTTGGGGGAGCAAAAACTACTGCGTTCGCTCTTTTTGAATGAGCTTGGCGATGGTCTGGAGTTGGATGTTGGTGGTACCCTCGTAGATGGTTCCGATCTTGGAGTCTCTATAAAACTTTTCGAGGATGTCTTCACGGGTGAAACCCACACCACCCATCCAGTCAACGGCAGCAGAAGACACTCGTTGGGCCATTTGAGAGGCATACAGTTTAGCCATGGCAGCTTCCTTAACGAAAGGTTTGCCCTCTTCCTTGAGACGAGCAGCGTTATAAAGTAGCAGTCTCGAGGCCTCGATATCAGTAGCAGCTTGAGCCACTTGGAATTGAACTCCCTGGAACTCGCCAATTAGTTTATTGAACTGCTTACGGTCATTGAAGATGTAATCAGTGGCTCTGTTGAAAGCACCCTGAGCAAGACCGGTCATTTGAGCAGCAATACCAATTCGGCCCTCATTCAGACACTCAATGGCAATCTTATAACCCTTTCCTTCTTCGCCTAACAGGTTCTCCTTAGGAACGACGATATCGTCAAAGTGCAAGACACAGGTCGATGAAGCCTTGATTCCTAGTTTCTTTTCCTTCTTGGCAATTTGAACACCCATGTCTTTTTCAACGACAAATGCAGTGATACCCTTATAACCCTGAGAAGGATCGAGGTTGGCGAGAATGACGAAAATCTCGGCCTCAGCAGAGTTGGTGATCCACATCTTGGATCCTGTAAGAACATAGTCGCCATCGGCGTTCTTAGTAGCCTTAGATTTCAATGCAAATGCATCTGAACCAGACGAAGCTTCGGAAAGACAGAACGAGCCCACTTTACCACTGGCTAATAATGGCAGATACTTCTCCTTCAACGCATCTGAACCGAATGTTCGGATCGTGGTATTGACAAGAGTATTATGAACATCATTAAGAACCGATACTGAAGGATCGACTTTAGCCAGCTCTTCTACAACCAAAATAGCCGAAGTGAACGATGCACCAGCACCGCCAAACTCCTCTGGAGTCTCGATACCCATGAGTCCATTATCGAACATGGCCTGAACAATGGCAGGGTCCATAGCTTCATTTTCGTCCATTTCCCGGACTTTCGGAGCAACCACCTCCTCTGCGAACTTGGAAACACTTTCTCTGAACAAATCCTCTTCTTCAGTGAAAGTATTTAACGAATGGATTCCACGAGAAACCGCTCTACCAGCGACCAAACCGGTCACGGCACCAGCGTGTCTCGTAGCCAAACGAGCTGACACGACCCGACCAGCGGAAAGTGACGACGACGATCTAGCGAATTGCCTCAGCATCTGTTCAATGATAAATATAAAAACGACTTCTTAAACCAATCGATTGTGAAAAAGTGAAATGAAAACAAAAAAAATTCCAATCCAATGAGATCGACCCACGTTATTTATATAATTCTCTGACGAACCAACCCCACACTCCACGACCGGCTGAGCGAGCTGCAATAGGCGGGGTACGGCATGTCATATCAAAACTCGGTCTTTGCTCGGTGCAGCGGGCGGATTATTTCGCTGTTGATCCGGCCCCAGCCTCACCACAACAGCCACATCTCGGCAGTCGACGCCTTTCAAACCGAGCAGTCCCGGGACCGTCTCGGCACTGCGATCGCCCGCTTCACTAATCCTCCGCTAACGGCACCCCGTGTACTACGGGGGTCACTGCCTCCGGGTGCTGGGGCTCCGCCCCGTGACCCCCACAGCTCCTCTCGCTCTGCTTGAGTCGGGTCGTCGAGGGTCCCGAGCTCTTCACCAGGGGGCGGTGCCTCCGGCGGCTGGGGCTGCGCCCCAGACCCCGCGGCTCCTCTCGCTTCGCTCGAGTCGTGGCGTCGAGGGTCCCGGTTCCACTCGTCGAGGGCCCGAGTACGTAACTCCTGCGAAGCAGGAGCAACCAGGGTCTGGGGCGGAGCCCCAGCCGCCGGAGGCACGTCCCGATACCGGAGTGTGTCTAGGTTTACATGTAATGAAAGGAAGCGATAAATATATAAATGCAACAGGGCCGGCCGTTGGCATGTGTGAAGGGAATCTATCGGGCGGTGACGGCCGCCGGGAGTGGGGTTACGGGTTCAAGGAGAGGGCCCTGGTTGGCGGTTTCCGACTGGCGGCGAGACGTTGATCGGAGCAGGTTGTGGTGGTGGTGGTGTGATTGATGACGGTTTTCGGCTTGGTTGGCTCGTCGGTTCAGCTCTTGGCGGTAGTAATTGTGTCGTTGTTGAGACTGGTCCGACGATTCGTGACGGGAACGAGGGGGCGGAGCCGGTCGACGGTGCTGTTCAAGTCCGAAGAATGAGAGAATCAAGTCAGAAGTCGAGCTGCTGCGGGAAAGATCATGAGAACGGCTACGTCGTGGGTGGCTGTGAGTATGTCGACGGGCTGTTTGGGGAGGATTCAATTGCTCTTGCTCATCTTCAGGCTTGGCTACGTAGTAATCAAACTTGCAAAGTGGACAGTAAGCTCGTCGCGTCGTCAGCCAGGGATCAACACAGTCGGGATGGAAGATATGTCCACAGGACAGTCTTCGCACCATCTCCTCGTCGCTCATCGAGTCAATGCAAATAGCACATGTATCATCGGGAATCTCCATGTTCATGGGAATAGAGTCTTCGATTCCATCGGATTCGGAAACGGAATCAGACTCGGATCCCCATTGCGATTCTATATCAGGACCTCGATCGAATGCTCGAAGTGTCTCGGATGTAGAATTGGTCGTATAATTAGTTTGTGTTGTATTCAAACAAGTCGTCTTATCAGCAGTAGTAATGTTTGTACCAGATGGTGCGAGTGTGGAGGCAGTGATAGAGACAGGAATCTCAGCCGATCTAGGAGTTGCTGAATTAGGAGCCGGTGAGTTGGGTGTTCCCGAGATAGAACTTGTTGGTGAGACTGTAAAAACTATAGCTTTATCTTCGGGTGTTGAAGGAACTGATGAGGCAGTGCTGCTAGTGGTGCTATTGCTGATACTGTTGGTAGTAGTGGAAGCTGCCGGTTGGTCAATAACAGACGAGTCTGCAGCGTTTGTGTCGAGTGGATCCACTGCTGAACCTTTTCGTTCTTGTATAGCGGTATTGATATGTTCAGCAGAGGCCTTTTCTTGTACAGATTCCACGTTAGTTGTGGTCTTGTCAATAGCCAGTCGTAATTCATCACTCATTCCACTGTCGACTTCCTTGACCATTTCCAGCTTGTCAGGACCATCAGTTTCTTCGTCTATAGTTAATTTAGCAGCTTTGTAGCTTTGTAAAGGAAACTTTTCGTCAACATCCTCCTGGGACATGAGTCTTGGTTTCTTCTTTTTATTCAGTCTTGCATTGATTCTTGCACGCGCCTGAGCGTGATTCGCTTGTTGTTCTTGCTGTCGTTGTCGACTCTCCTCAGAATGACGTTGTCGGTAACAGTATCTGAAACTCATAAAAGCACTATAAGGAATACAGAACAGCATGACAAGAACACTGGCCACAAATGTTCGTACAGTGTCGGCTAGAATCATAGCGATTGCGCCGACAATTTTACCTAGGATATCCAAACCGCTCTTCATTGTTGCACTTCTGAATTATATGTACGAGTATTTCAAACGGTGTTAACGAAAGGTATGAAAGGAAATAGAGTTGTCGCTCTTGAAAGAAGAATCAATACTCAGAAACAATTTTGTTATTCGAAAAAGTGGACGTGTAGAACGTGTAGAACGACGGTTGGAGAAAAAGAAAGTGAATTAAACAAAGCAAAGCAGCTTGTGGGGATATCTTGTCTTTCTATACTCCAAGATAAGCACCAGAAGAAAAACAAAAATCAACCAACTGGAAGAGATATTTTGCTCGTTGGTCGTATCTCGACAGTGGAGCCTCTTCTAGTTTCTCGTCTCCTCAAGCCTGCAAGTTATGCGATGGCTTTCTTTGTGTATGTCGTCAAGGAGATACTGGGCCTTCCTTTCTGCCTTGTCTCCTATATTATCGCTCTCTACGATATGAGAAAGAAAACCTAGAGTTTAATCGTACCGCCTTGCCAAAAATAGACTGCAGGGGTATAAACTTTGGGAACGGACTGAAATTCGGGAATTTACAAGGAGTTGCAATGGCCAGTATTACTGTAGTATTATAACTAGGAGTTATTGTGGTTACTCAGGATACTAAAGCCAGTAGAACTCAGTGCAGTGGCTTACGCAACACTAAAAGATACCAACTACCAACGAAAATAATTAGGTCAAGTTGATATCTACGACCGTACCGTTTTTCTCTATGAGAATTTGAAAGAGAACTTCAAAATCAGAATCTGAGTCAATATCAGTGATCCTCGTCCACTCGTCAGAACAATTACAATCAGTATTGAGCGAACTCTGGCGTAATACTGCAGATGAAGCTGCTGGGATACTGCACAAAGCACAAGGACAAGCTCAAACAGTTTAAATTCTACGACGAAGCCAAAGTCTGAGTCAAATTTTGATTTGCACTTACAGCGGGCTCACAGACTCTAAAGCAGACGGCTGATGTAATACAACAACCAGACAAAAGAGACGGAACTACACTGACGTCTCTTTCTCTTTCTCTTCTCGGTCACTGAATCAGTTAACTGAGTTGACCTGGAAAAGACTAATCTGAGAATCAAATATCAAAGATCAGAAACTAGAACTGAAAAAAACAAACCCTCAAAGCAAACCAAATCAATTACAGATCCAGGTGTACAAACCTGTGAACTGGCAATCTGAAAAAAAGTGACCTGATACAACTTTCACAGAAATCAATCAGATATCAGAACAAACTAATAAACCTGAGCAGATATCGACAGATCCAAACTCAAAATCAAAGAATCCAACCTGGTCTGATGCCAAATTCAACGTTTTAAAATAAGTTTGAAAATCCAAGAGCCAGCAGTTGATAAAAAACAAGGTCTAGCGGAACCCAAATACAAACCCGAGTCAAAATAAAATCCGGGATAAGCAGGCAAACTCGGTTTGTATCTCGACCCTTTTTTTTTGTCTTGTTCGGCGAAAATGGGTACGATACACAAAAGCAGACGACAACGACGATAACGACAAAGTCGAAAATCAACAGAGAAAAAAACCAACTGGGTTGCGAAAACTGAGCTAAGTGAATGATGAGAGGTTAGTGAAATTGGGTGATCTAATTTTATTCCGATAGTTCCAGCAGAAGCAGCAGCAACAGGTGCTGCTGGAGGTGGAGATTAGCAGACAGGCCCGTTAGCGGCCCTCGATTAGAGCCGCCCCGCCTGATTGCGATTTTTCGGTGGGTAAAGGCTGCATGAGCTTGCTTAAGATAACAGCCCGGACCGGGGGTGGGGGGTGAAAATCGGTGCTGTATACCCCTCTTCGCAGCAGGCCCTTGAGGTTCTGCTAGCTATAATTGGTCTAGCAGGGGGGAAATGGTGAAATTACATGCATATGCAGCCGGCCAACCCGTGCCTTTGTGCATGAAACAGTTCCCGTGCATGAACCGCTCCCTGAGTTTGCTGCCTTGACCCCGGTCCCCTTCACACCCTTAATCCCCCTATCTCGACTCGAGCAAAGCGAGAGGAGCCAACGGGGTCTGGGGCAGAGCCCCAGCCGCCGGAGACAGACCCTGGACCGCCCCCTGGTGGCCTGACAGCCCGGTTTGGCCGCTAGCCTGGGGTCCCTGTCTGAGACAAAGCCCGAGCTAGCCTGCACGAGCTAGCCCCGGACTGGGGGCCTGGGCCCGGGTGTGCCTCCGGCGGCTGGGGCTGCGCCCCAGACCCCACTGCTCCTCTCGCTACGCTCGAGTCGGCGCGTGGGCGGTCCCCGCCAGGACTCCGGGTCTGGTATCCGTGTTTGTTGGGTGGGTGGTGGTGGTGCCGGCTGGCTTGGCGTACAGGGGACCGTTTCTGCTGCGAAGGTAGAGCGGACTTGGCACGACCAGCGGTAGCACCAGCGGCAGCACCAGCAGACGTACCCCAGCGTCAACCGCCATGGGTCCCACTTCAAAGTCGGCGGCTCGAGTTTCGACCACGACTGGCCCGTGTGACGGACCCCGGGCTGATTCTCCGTGTTTGTTTATCGACCGGCAGAACTGGGTCAACGCATCTGGCCGTTGAACAGGCGTTTCCCGTCGCACGCTATCTGACAGCCCACCACCCCCTCCTCCCCCTCCTCCTCCCCCAACTGTCAAACGAGAAAGAGGGGTGCCTGCCTGTCTGCGACAATACCCCACAGCACCAACGGCGGGCCCAATCGGGGTGCTGTCGGCTAGTGTGGGGTGCAGTGTCGAGAGGTGCACGTTAACGTGGGGTCTATTTTACCCACCTGCACCTGCCAATTGACCCGGGAGGTGCTGCCTCCGACGGCTGGGGCTCCGCCCCAGACCCCGTGGCTCCTCTCGCTGCGCTCGAGTCGGGCGTCGAGGACGTGGGCAGGGTGGGGTGTGTCGAAATCAGTTGGTCTGGTGTTTATCGCTGGATGGGTGGTCGCAAGTGCGGGGCTCTTATCTTGCCCCTGTCAATCTAGTGGGGTCGGTCGCTCCTCACCTTCTCCATACGGACAGGCCCCTTATCGCACATCATCAATCTCGGTCCAAACACCCCCCGACTCCTCCCCAAAATCCCATTCCATCAGGGGACCCCCAAGCCCGACTCGAGCGAAGCGAGAGGAGCCGCGGGGTCTGGGGCGGAGCCCCAGCCGCCGGAGGCAGCTCCCCTCCCGGCAGACGGTGTGCAGTGAAGATCTGTGTTTCAGGGGAGGAGGAGGGGGTTGTTTATTATTTGAAACGGGTGTTGTATGAGAAGCAGTTTCAGAGTGAGCGGTGGTTTGACCCGTCTGGCCGGTTCGGAGGGCAGACGAGATCGAGACACGGTCGTTGCATTCCGGAAATCAGGTTCAGGAGCAGCCAGATCGCTGGTGCTGCCGATGATGAGAAGCGATTATTTTTCATGATTTTCGCCTGATGTGCAGCAGCAGCAGGGGCTCTCTGTCGGTCAATTGATTATTTACCGTGCTTAAGGTTTTATATTTAATTTCTATGACTGCCGGCTGATCAGGAATACTTCTGTGGATCTCGGTTCTGAGGGGGTTCTCACAGGAACTCCTGAGATGGCCGGCAGAGCACGTTTGCTAAGCACTGGTGGTCATAGGACTGTTAGAACTGAGTCGGTTGGTCTGTTAAACTGTGAAAGCTGTTAGACTGTCTGTGTAGTTATAGATTGGCACGTTTGTTATTTAAGTTTAATTTTTAGAGACCGTTAGACTCAGCAAAGAGTTCATCTGCATTACGCTGTACTGTTAGAACCGTGAGACTGTACTCTTAAACCCTTTTAGGCTGTATGGTTAGAGATTTTAGACTGTGCTGTTAGACCCCTCGGACGTATTTTACATGTTTTAGAGTGTGTGGTAGACACTTTAGACTGTACTTCTTATACGGTTTAGACGCTACTTCTTATACGATTTAGACTGTGCTGTTAGACACTTAAGGCTGTATTGAAGAGGTTTTTAGACTGTATTGTGTTAGACTCTTTAGGCCGTATGATAGGCCTTTTAGGCTGCTAACCTCTTCCCTCTTGGCCTGGTAACCCGTTAGCAGAACTGGCATAGCTCAATGCTTGCTAAATATGACGGACTGCCTGTCTATCGACTGACTTGATACAGTCAGCTCCTGCAGAGCATGAGCACGCTACAGCACAGCCAGCCTGCACCATTTTGCACTTCCAAGTCCAGCCTTTTCTTTTCCGAACCGACTCCTAACGTGACTGGGTACAGAGATCTAGCGATTAGCAGCGCCCGCTCTGCCAGAGACGCCGCCAGGAGCGGCACATCCCCGTCGATTGATCGTGACGAAGCGCTTCGCCAGCGATGAAGCGAGATCCACCTCTGCAGACCTAAAGCACCTGCACAAATAAATTGAAAGATCGCCGCCTAATATGGTCGGGCACCGATCCCAAAACAGCGTCTAAATTAACAATTAATATATTTACGGTAATTAATAATATGATTAATTAGTCCATAAGACGGTGGGGAGGGCCCTCGTGCCTCCGGCGGCTGGGGCTCCGCCCCAGACCCTGGTTGTGCTCCGCTTCGCGGAGCGCCTGGGACCGTGGACGGACCGACTCGAGCGCAGCGAGAGGAGCCACGAGGTCTGGGGCAGAGCCCCAGCCGCCGGAGGCACGAGGGCCCTCCCCACGGGTGTTTTAGGTTTGTCGCACAGACGTCACCCGTATTTAAGCACTGGATGCAGATGCAGATAGCCTATTTACACGATGCTATTGTTTCGTGTTAGAATAAAAAATTGGATTGTTTTTTTGTGGAGCTCGGATGTGGTTTTTGATGGAGCTCAGGTACCGGCAGATGTGTCCCCTGAAATATATTATTTAGATCACATATGACCCCTGGATCTGGTTAGTTCAATGAGATTGTTCCGATTGCGAGCAGCACGATTAGTTCCCTATTCGGCGCCGATGATAAGCAGGGGTTGATGCATTAGTCTGTACACGGCAAAAATAGTGGAAAAAGCCTGCTATTATTTGTACATGTCGGCAGCTGTAGATGCGTCAATATGTATAATTAAGTCCCAGATGGAAGAGAACCAACTTTAACTTGTTCTCTTACTGCACACTGAAACACTGATGTATTGCATTACCACCGCGTTCACACCCTTTCTCCTGTTTCCTAATCGCGCAGATGCTGCTCCTGCTAATTGATACCGTATCAAACAGACTTTGTTTTTGTATATTAATACCCTCCTTCCGCTGCTTCTCTGAAAATGTAGTTGGTTTAAGCTCTTTATAAGCTACTTTGATTGTGCTTTGTTGGATTAAGCTACATTTGAGTTTGGCTGGTCTGAGCTTGTCACCCACGAACACAGACCATTGTCTTGACCATATAACAATATTGTCGGTGCCAGGTTTTTTGGCTGTTTGGAACTGATTTAGGTCTGTCTACCCGATAGTCACTGGTAATTACTGATAATTACTGAATTGTCGTGCCAGGTTTTGTTTGTTAAGGAGTGATTTAGGAACCACTACAGAAGTACAATTCTGTCATTGGCAATTTTTTTATTTATTAGAGTGTTGGTTCTAGAACTGTCTGTCACAAAGTCGTTGCCAGAGTATCTGTTATCTACAAGGTTGTCAGAGTGATACCAGATCAACAGCAATTGTTACTTGCCAATTATTTGGATCATTCTGAATTTTTCAAATCGCAGCAGACCACCTCACAATTCACAATGATTATCGGATCCATGATCAGTACAGGTCTAATTGAGACGGGGTTTGAAAACCCAAAGTCCAGAAAAGTCGACTCGGGTCCACATAGTACTCACAGGAGCAACAGTGCCAGTGCCAGGCACAAACCTCCACCACCTCCTCTTCTACTGAACGATGGACCACTGCTGTCTCCACCCAGGTCCTCGTTTTCAAGAAAACTCAGAAGACCTTTGTCAATTATGTCTATCTCGTCTGCTACGTCACACGAAACAAAGGTAGCTACCCCCTCGACCCCCAGCTCTACATGGTCAGCAGGAAGTACCTTTTCGGCCCCTCCTTCCGTTAAACTACCAGTACCTCCACCAGTACCTCCATCAGCACCTCCATCAGCACCTCCATCATCATCTTCATCATCATCACAGCAACATGCCAACACGCTGCCTCGATCACCAGTTGCGTCTCATTCATCCTCACACTCAATATCCGCATCAATCACATTTGGTCGTAAGAGAGCATCTGCTTCGGTAAGAAACCTAGTGCATCACCCTGATGCCCAGCAAGACACTGCTGTCTCAGATAATACGCTAGGAAGAAACATGTCGCGAGCTAATTCACGAAGCTCTGTATATTCGTACGACTCTGTTGATACCATTGCCAAGCCGCAGCCCGAGGTAGAAAATAAACCAAATGTCAACAAAAAGCTGCCTCCTGTGCCAGAACTGAACATCAAGCCCACCAGATCGTCTGCTTCGGAGCAAACAAAAACTCTTGGACACCGCAGAAAAGGTTCTCGTCTTGAATCTCTGGTCAAATGGAGACGAAGTGTTTCTGAATCAAGCAACATCGACGACTCTGATCTCGCCCCAGTCCGCAAACAACAGTCCAACTCGTCGAACTCTTCAAGTTCAAGACGGTCCAGTCTCCGAACCGAATCTGACAAATCTCCTACCTCCCGTCGACCATCTAGTCTGTCAATCACCGGAGGGGTATCGCCCATTTCAAGTCCCAGTCCGCTGTTAGACTCAACAGAATATACCACTAAAACATTCGCCGAAACATGCGGCGAGCCTGTGAGTCAATGGATCCTTGCAAACCAGCACCGACTTCACGGAACCGCCCGCAATGCCACCTGTATCTCACCTGGCTACTTCGAGCCCCGCGAAGAACTGAAATATCTTCCTGTCTCGCCACCTTTAGAGCCTCCTCAGATCCCCAAACACTCTGTCAAACGAAAACCCGTTCCCTCCAGTGCCCCGAGCTCGCCACGACCTCTACACTCACCACCTTCACCCCCTTCATCCACCGCCAAATCCCCTGACAGCAGCTATCAAAAGCCGTCTCCTACCACACAGAACATACCACGATTCTCAGCACCCCCGACCTCTGTCGTCGTCTGGATCGGTCACGAACCCATCGAGGCCTCGCAGTACGAAGCCCATCCCATGGTCGATACGAACGGCCACCCCGCCCAAAGCTTCCCCTGCGAAGACTCGTTCAATCCCTTCGACGAAACCGAAGACGACATCGACCTCTCGCACCCCTCCCGGGCCACAGTCCGCACCCAATTCTGGTAACCCCCTCCTGCATTTTCTTTCTAACTTATTTTATTTGCATTTCTGACCCACTCGTGCCCCTCGTGCCTCCGGCGGCTGGGGCTCTGCCCCAGACCCCGTGGCTCCTGCTTCGCAGGAGTTGCTTCAACGGGTTCGCTGCCTCCGGCGGCTGGGGCTCCGCCCCAGACCCCGTAGCTCCTGCTTCGCAGGAGAAGACCGGGACCCCCAAGCCCGACTCGAGCGCAGCGAGAGGAGCCGGGGGGTCTGGGGCGCAGCCCCAGCCGCCGGAGGCACGGGTAACAGGAGAAGAATGCGGAAATATATATATATAAATAAGAAGAAAATTAGGGATCTTCCAGGACCATGGGGGTCATGGGCTCTTCAGCAGGGGTTCCTACTGGATGCAAGGTGGGCGAGTCGGGCGTGGTGATGGTGAGTCCGGAGTCTTGGATGCTGTTGTTGCTGTTGTTGTAGACCGGGATTTGGAGGGGTCGCACGTGGGATGAGGCAGAGGCTCGTTTGGTGGGTGTTACATATAAGTTCGTGATGGGGGTGTCGGGAGGACCTTGGTTGAGAGTAAATGCGGTGGGTGATGAGCCGAGTGACATGGGTGCTAGGAGAGGTGATTCGGGTGGGATGAGCTGGTCGATGCTGTGGATGCTGTTGTTTCGCATCGAAGACGTTGGGTTATTGGTATCGATGGGCTGGGTTCTGGCTCCAGCGACTGACGAACCTGACCCGGGTCCTGCTGACATTACAATTGAGCCGGATCGCGAAAAGTAATGCTTCATTCTCTCTCGGTGGGTGGGTGCTATGATTCTCTGAGATGCATGGAAATTGGGTGAGCTGGGTGAACTCACTGGCTGGGTGTTGGGTGAATCTGGTGCTGACGTGAAGTTTGGAAATGCATATTCAGCTGCTCCTAATGCTTGATTGTTTGAGGCTTGTTGTTGATGTTGTACTTGAAATTGTTGTTGCTGTTGCTGTTGCTGGTCAGAATCGGATCCTGTAAATGACAGAGATAAAAGCGATATTGATGAGGTGCTGGGTAACAGGTTCACAGCTGTCGAAGGAGATGTAGGAACTGTATTGACGTTTCTGTTCGAACTGGCTGCTGACGAGTCGTATGGACCAGCATTATTGTGATTAGCATGAGTCGAGCTTGTCGAGTGACTGTTGCTCTTTAATAGGTGGAACTGATGGAGCTGCTGAGTTTGAGCCTGCTGTGACAGATTCGATGCTGACCCTCGTCTGGAAGGGGAGTTTGAACTCGAGCTGGATCCTGGGTTAGAATCTGACGACCTTCCAGTAATGGTGCCGCCAATAGACAGCGAGTTCAGACTGGCATAGATATCTCGAGGAGAATGAGCTAGAAGTAGCGGCGACGGGAAGGATGAGGGGGTGATGACGGGTGAAATAGGTGACTCCATAGTAAAAAATGCTATACCGAAATAAATGTGAATGAGATGAGATAAGTCAGGTTTTGTTGAGTTAGTTGATTATATCTGATTTGCAGGATCAAAAGTTAGAGATCCAAGAGCTCCTCAAGAGACTTTGGAAGTGTATGGTTTATTAGTCTTCTGTTTAGTACCGACACAGGATTCGTGGATGTCGACTCTATGATGATATATGAGACTGATGTCAGAAGAGACTTTCAAAAAAAAAAAAACTATGCAATAATGCTGATGATAATTTCAAAGGTTCCTTATCACTTTGACCTCCTGAAAGAAAAGTAAAGAATAAACTTGTCAGTCAGCCTCCCAGGAACTTGAGTCACACTCACACCCTAATCAACTCAACAACAGTGTGACAGGATGGTATATAACCACAAAAGTGAAAGCTCAGACTGAAAATACAGTGTCAAAACACAGACCGAGAGCATAAAAAGAGAGTCGTCGACAACTATCGAGCTACTGGAGCTACTGGCCAATATTCAGTTAGGGTCAATAAACGTTGGGTGCGAGTCAAAAACCTTAGTCCTGGTAGTAATAAAAACCACTTGACAGGTTTAATATCTGGCGTAAGTGCGAGCTTGGATTAAGTTTATGGCGTTAGGATGTCTCTGTTGGTACCAAACCGGATCCAGACCTCCTGTTGCGTTCAAGTACGCGCGACCGACGAACCTGTTGCTATGGTGCTACTGGTGCGACCGTCTGGAGATGCTGCTGCTGCTGCTGCTGCTGCTGCTGCCGATGACGCTGCTACCGATGACGCTGCTAATATCGTTGCGGCTCCTGCTGCTGTTGCTGGTGACTTTTAATGACACAAAAAAATTATTCACAGCGAGCTTTAAGCACAAAAGCCACTGTTTCTTACACTACCAGTGCAGGGTGTAATGTAAGTCACACGGACGATATATAATCAACGATCTCGAGGAAGCCGCTTCCCGTAGCGTCACAATTTATCCCCCCTATAAAGAAAATAAATAAATTTATTGCAGCCGTGCGTTCAGAAGTGGAAGCTGAGAAAGCGAGTCAGAAGAAAAAAAACGTTAACAGCGACAGACTCTCACAAAAGCTTCTATTTTTGCCTTTAACGGACTCTCCGGTGAAACCACATCCCCTGTTTGGGTAAATTCATATCCTGAAACTCGAATAAGCTTTTTTTCCTCTGAAACAGGTCGCGGGACTGCCTCCGGCGGCTGGGGCTGCGCCCCAGACCCCGCGGCTCCTCTCGCTTCGCTCGAGTCGTTGCGTCGGGGGGCAGGGCCCCGTATACGGTCCCAGCAATCTCCTGCGAAGCAGGAGCCACGGGGTCTGGGGCAGCGCCCCAGCCGCCGGAGGCACGACCAACCCCGTGCGGGTGAGTAGACCCAGGGGCGGCTCGGTGGAGCTCTTTGCCTAGTTGGGAAGACCCTGCATGAGTGAGATGCAGTTGAGGGTGGTTCGGTGGCCGGTTTTTTAGTGGGAGTGTCAATTCGGGGGTTTAGGAGGTGGTGGTTTTGTGTTTGTGGGCTGGTTTTAGAGGTTGGTGGAGCAGAAGAGGGTAATTGACGGGTTTAGTGGGAAATTAGGTGACCGTAGTATGTGAGTTGGATGCATGAGGGCATGCCAGGGAAGATAATATCTGAGACAGAAAATCCACAGAAAACGGTAGAAAAAAAATGATCAAGAATAATATCAACCGAGCATGGAGAATCAGATGTGGCCAAGACAAGGTTAATTTTCGAAGAGAACCACCCAGATCCACTCGGAGTTCGAGGGCCCGTTATAATTACAGGGCGGCAGGGTTGCATGCCGGATACGGCAAGTTAATTACATGATTATCAATCAGACGTAAGATCACTGATTCAGAATATATCTAGAGTCATATATCCGTCACTCATCTATCAAAAATCAATCTACCATTGAACAGGAACTTTATCCATTGCATTTGATTGACAGCACCCCACACAACCCAGCAGCCAGCTGTAACAACCATACAAAAAATGTTTACAGGAATCGTCGAACACCTCGGAAGTAAGTTCCCCTCTTCACCCCAAGATTCACTCAATCTCCCACTCCAAACCCGGCTCGAACCCCCAAAATCCTAGCAATCTCCTGCGAAGCAGGAGCCACGGGGTCTGGGGCGGAGCCCCAGCCGCCGGAGGCGCACCCCCCGACCTGCCGCTAACCATTCCAGCTGTATCAGAGTACAATAAATTGGACTCGTCCGAGTCAGGAGGAAATGGAGTGTCGCTGACTGTGAGCAATGCCTCGAGTATTTTAGATGATTGCCATTTGGGTGACTCGATTGCAGTTAATGGCGTTTGTTTGACAGTGACGGAGTTTAATAAGGACGAGTTTAAGATCGGAATTGCTCCTGAGACGTTGCGAAGAAGTAATTTAGGCGGGTTGAAGACCGGCGACCAGGTTAATTTAGAACGTGCTGTGGCTGGCCATGTGCGGTTTGGTGGGCATTTTGTGCAAGGACATGTGGACACAGTTGGCGAGATTGTCAGTATTGTTCCTGACGACAATGCTTTGACGTTTACTTTTAGACCCCGAGATCTGGATGTGCTGAAATATGTTGTCGAGAAGGGGTTTATTGCGCTTGACGGTACTTCGTTGACGGTGACGGCTGTTGACGATGTTAAAGGTACCTTCTCGGTCATGCTGATTGCGTATACACAGAGTAAAGTGATTATTGCCAAGAAAAAGGTCGGCGAGCTCGTGAACATCGAGGTCGATTTCATGGGCAAGCTGATCGAGAAACAGGTGTCGTCGCTCGTCGAAAAACAAACTAACACCCACCTCGAGGCCCTCGTCGAGAAAATCGTCGCCGCGAAGCTACAGAAGCTCTCGAACTAAGAAATGCATCTCTCTCTCTTCTTCCCACGCTGCCTCCGGCGGCTGGGGCTCCGCCCCAGACCCTATTTGCTCGCTTCGCTCGTTTCTTGGGGGTTGAGTTGTGCCTCCGGCGGCTGGGGCTTCGCCCCAGACCCCACTGCTCGCTTCGCTCGACTGATCCTTGGAGTCTGATCTCTATTCAATATCAATCCTGGAAATCACTTGTAGCATGAAACAACCAGTTACTTTCGAAGATGCTCCGGAATGTCAATTGAAATTAGCGAGACTTTCCAGATGTTGATTCTCTATAGAGCGAGAAAGCGTACAGAAAAGCCGCTCCCACCTGTCTTTCTGTCAATGGAGACTGGAATAGAGCAAATACTTTTAACATAGTAAACAGTCGAAGTGATAACCGAGTGACCTCTCTGTGTATTGCAGTTAGGTCGATGATATTGAAGTTAACACATGGTTTGAACCTGTTCGTTAATTATATTTCTGGTTTAACAGCAACAGAATGAGCTTGTCAGGCAGAGAAGAAGTCCGAAAAAGGGTTCCAGTCGACAATCGCAGAACGAGCGAAGCGAGCAGTGGGATCTGGGCAAAAGCCCCAGCCGCGGGGGGCATCACCAGTTTCCCCTAAAAAACGAGCGAAGCGAGCAGTGGGGTCTGGGGCGGAGCCCCAGCCGCCGGAGGCATCACCCGGAGGCATCAACCGGAGGCAAAGTGAAAAAGAGGAAATAGAAATACAATTTATTAGTTAGTTAAGAGCTGCTGGGGTCTGGCACCGGCAGGAGCAGCGGCGGGCTTAGGCTCGTCGTTGAATACGAGACAGACGCCCTCGTCGCCAGCAGAGATGATGCGGGCGCCGTTGAGTTGGTGTGCGAAGCCGAGGACACCGGCGTTGTGGCCCTTGGCCTCCCATTTGCTTTCTCCGCTGCGGACGTCCCATTTGTTGATGGAGCCGTCGATGCCACTGGATAATAAATAGGGTGTTCCGGGAACAAACTCGAGTTTCGTGACCGAATCCTCAAGTTTAAGGGTTCGACGAACTCTCCAGGATGCAACATCGTACAACTGGATTTCTCCATTCACGTTTCCAACTGCAAGAACATTGGCAGAATCGGACCACGACATACCCTCAATACTCTTATCAAGCAGATCGAGGTCCTCGGCAGTAGATCCGCTCACGGTGCTAAGAATGTTTCCACGCTCGACACCCAGAATCAACACAGTACCATCAGTAGATCCTACAGCAACCGATCTGCCAGAAGGTGATGGAGTAATAGAAACCCATGGATGTTCACCCTTAAGATCTGTGGGTGTAAGAGTATAATTAGCAGCTGATGTGTATACATTCCAATTGACAATGGTAGCATCGTCAGAAATGGTCATCAACGATAAAGTATCCATATCGTCGGTATTGACGAAAAGCCCGTTATTAGTAGGCATGCTGTGAGAATGCAAAACAGAGATGTTCTCCAAAGTAGGTTCGAGCGAGTAACACCATACAGAACCGTCCGAAGCGCCAGCGGCGAATATATTCTGTTTAGGATGGAATCGGATCCAAACAATCTCCTCGACTTCCTGTACACTGCCGAAAAACTCCCATTTCTGGCCTCTCATAGCAGCTTTCCACACGCGGATCTGGCCCGACATGTCACCAGTAACGAGATAACTGCCGTCGAAAGTGAACCCACCAGCCACTAAAGACTCGGTATGGCCACTGAGATGGGCCACAAGTTTAGGAGGATGGGCATTAGTGGTCCACAAATAACCCATATTATCACCGCCGCCCGAAACAACCATTGGCAACATGGGATGCGATGCAATCAGGTAGACCGAGTCCGAGTGTGAATCAAAATACGTGCTCGAGTTGTTGGACATATCGATCTCAATAGTGTCCTGCTGACTGCCCTCGCCGTACCCTTCTTCTGGATTCTCCTCGTCGTACTGGCCATCATCCTCGTCGTCTTCCGACATGGGCTGGTCGATATCCTCTTCATTGGCAGCAGCCTCTTCTCCGATCTCGTTCGAGTCGATATAGGCCTCGTCCTCCTCTGGCAGCTGGCTGTTGTGCGACATCTCTCCTGCTCTTCTTTTTCTTCTGTTCTCCTGATTCTTCTTCAGTTCTTGGATTCTCCTGACTAAACAGCAGTCTAATAAATAATCAAACAATCAAAACCGACCAAAAGCAAACCAGACAAAATCAAATTTTCTCCACCGCTTAATAATCACCCTCGAAACGCACGATTTTATGTCTGTGCTTATCCCCAGGATCGCCCTGAAAAATATATTTTTCCGTCTCCTCCCCTGAGCCGCCAGCGCGCTCCACCGGACCCTGCCGATCCCCCTGTATCCAGGGGTCGGGGGTCGGTGCCTCCGGCGGCTGGGGCGCTGCCCCAGACCCCGTTGTGCTCGGTCCGCGAGCGGCGAGGGGGGTTCCAGTGCTCTTGGATCGGTCCAGGGAAATTCTGGGCCTATCGGACCCTGCCTCCGGCGGCTGGGGCGCTGCCCCAGACCCCGTTGTGCTCGCTTCGCGAGCGGCGAGGAGGTGCCCAGACGTTCTGGGGTCCTCGAGGGTTGACCTGGGACCCCCCTGACGCTCGCGAAGCGAGCACAACGGGGTCTGGGGCAGCGCCCCAGCCGCCGGAGGCACACCCCCACCCGTATAAACCCGTGACAGATGCATTTGTATAGTTAAGTAAGAGATTAGAAAAGAGTTAGAAGACGATTTCAGCGCCGCCGGTGTTGATGAGTTCGATCTCGGCCTCGGAGACGGGCTGGTAGTGGAAGCGTTTGGGGAGGTCGGATCGCGAGAAGTATTCGCCGGGAGCTGCTGCGATGGTGGTGCCTTTGCCGCCAAGGGGACCGTGGGTCGTGGCGTTCTTACGGTACTCGACAAAGGAAGAGGGAAGTGTATTGACTGGTGATTGAGAGTGGACGTGAGGAGTTCGGTCGGCAGCAGGAGTGTGCGATCTCTTTCCGAGGAAACGGATCAGGGGAGTTCGTAGGAGGTTGCTGGTAGGACGCATTTTTATGTAACTGAGTTGTGTGAGGTGAAGTCAAGCGACTGAGGAATGTCCTGAAACTGTTCTTTAAAAATATGATATCTCAAACCTGGATTCCACAGAATGTGCTATGAGTTAGCTATGAACTGTGAGATAGGATGTAGGAGATTTGAGGTAGGATGTAAGAGATTCGAGATACGATGTAAGAGAGTTGAGATGGAAATACCAGAAAATGGAAATGTTCTGTCTCTTCGAGTGGATGGTACTTGTATTGTGAGGATAGAGAGCCAGTTAATACAAGAATATCAAGGGTGATGATAATAAATTATTATTTTGCCAGCAAAAACTAATTGGAAAACAAGTCCGTTTTATATGACAATTGACTGGATTGATTGTTGAACGGGTTGGTCAAGGAAAAAGCACAAAGTTCACAGAGTTCACAAGCCTGCTGGTGCTGAAAATGTTGTGGGTAAGGAGGATCTAATTTATGTCTGTCGGTGATAATAGCTTGGACGAATAAGCTGTGAATATTGTTAGTACATGTTTCCTCTGTGCCGCCAGCGTCAAAATCCAAACGCCTGTTCTGATAAGCGCATAAATCAACTGCCCCTCCAACTGAACCAGGCGCTTTAACTGCACCAAAAAGCACACAAAATGTACAGCACCGGCAACACGGGTCGGTTGGTCACAGCGGTAATTGGACCGTGCGTATAAAAAAAAAGCATGCACGAGGAAATGTGAATTTGACGTGAGTCTCTCAGAACGGATGGTTGTAATGTGGTCTGTTGCCGAACCGGGCTGACCTGATTTTTTTTTTGGACTACCGGTACCATCCAATCCTACTGGTACGCATCGCATTTTCTGGACTACCAGGCACCATCCTATCTACTGGTACGCATCGCATTTTACCCGGGCACATTATTTTCTGAGACAATCCAGACTCACATTCACAATGCTAAGTGCTGCTGTAAATGCTACGGTAACTGGTGCAGTGTCCATTGCCAGTAGTCAATGGTCAATGTGTATATTGTGCCTGCCATAAATAAATAATTAACTAATTAATTAATTATAATTATCGCGTGCACATCACACCACTGTACTACGGCCCGCTCAATTGCGTCTCCTAACGTCATATGCTCTGTTCTCATGTCCTCATATGCCCTGTTCTTATGCTCTCACATTCTCACGCTCTCATATGCCCTGTGGTCATGTTCTCACTTTCTCTGCTTATTCACTTACTTACTCTGTAGCTTTAAATCTAATTTTATAGCCTGCTAGAAAATTGAATTGCAAAAATTGATATCTTAAAATTAAAATCTGAAAATTCAATATGATAAACTCTCAACCCCGGGGAACCTTCCCATTAAATATATATTTTGGTCCCCTGCTTCACTACCTAATTTGACTACCCAATTCGACTAGCACCGCACCTCTCACCGACTCACTCTTCACTCACTTTCTCTGACTACGTCCTTGGCCACCCAACCCTGACTAATCCAAGTTTGTTTTTACAGATATTTTATTTTCTCATTCTCTGTCTGCCCGCTCGTCATCCTCGCTTATCCCTCCCTCTCTCTCTCTCTTGCCCCTCTAAAAACTCAGGCCACAAGTTTATTTTTTTTGACTTAGCCCAAACCAAGTTTATTTTTCTGCCTCCTGCCGCTGCCAATGTCGCCATTTTCACCGGCAATTTTTGTTTACAAATCCTCTCTTCTGCCCCTCCTCGTGCTACCCCTATTTGGCATGCGCATGGCTAATCGGCCGCTAGTCTAATCTCCGAAATCACCGCGTCAGTCCCCGCAATCGCTGGGGTAGGGGTCTGCCTCCGGCGGCTGGGGCTTTGCCCCAGACCCCGTGGCTCCTCTCGCTGCGCTCAAGTCGGGTTTGGGGGTCGGTGGTCAGTCAGCATTTGCGGAGGGGGGGTATGTGTGTGCGTTTGCGTTTTCTGTTTGTATTGTGTGTGAGGCTTTGTAGTGGGGACGGAGGGAACTGAGGGGTGAGCGAGCGGGGATTAAGCGGGCTGCATCGGCGGTCATCCCACTTGTTGCTGCTTTAGGTCTCTTCATGTGCAAATTTTTCCACCCGCTGTCTTATCAGACCGCCCCTCCCCCTCCTATTGGCCGATAGCGCCAACTTTATGCATGATTAACAACTGCCACCTTTTCTTGCACCACCGCTGCTGCTTCTTCAGCCACAGTTTCGCAGTCCGCTCGGTGTCGGGGGTTTGTGCCTCCGGCGGCTGGGGCTCCGCCCCAGACCCCGTGGCTCCTCTCGCTTCGCTCGAGTCGGTGGTGGGGGGAATCCCCTCGAAAGCTCCGTGAAGCGGAGCACAACGGGGTCTGGGGCAGCGCCCCAGCCGCCGGAGGCACAACTGCCGCCCGTGAGTGTGTGTTTCCTCGGCGGTTAATGTCCTCGGTCAGAACCGTGGCCGGTGGGTGTGGGAAGTTCCGTTTTCACCCGGGTTTGTGGGTGCATCTCTGCGTCGATCGGGCATCTGGCCCTGTTAGGACGGCGGGTTATTGTGGAGAGAATGGAGAAGAGTTTGCTGGGACGGTGCGGGGTATCACTCACCTCACCATCTACCAAAGTCAATCGCGTTTACCCTCACAAAACAGCAAACAGCAAACCACATGAACAAACCCAAAACAGTTGGAAGGCAGGTACTATAGGCGTTTGTATGAAGTATATTCAAGGCGCATAATAATTGAGTCAGTGGATTTACGAGCTGAACTGGTAAACCGGGTTGTCGTGATTCTATATCGTCAGCATATATAGCATAGAAAATATGATAAAGATAGGAGAAAAAAATGAAAGTAAAAGTTCAGACACGGGTCGAGATTACGAGATGTAGCCAAGGGTGTATCCCGTTAGTAGCATGTAGATCATCTCATTTACCCCCTGTGTTTTGGCCTTCCTCTTAATGGTCTGAAAAATTAAAAAGCTTTTATAAACGTTTTAAGGTGTGTGAATTCATTGAAGGATTGACAGTTTTGTAAAGGTGTAAATTGGCACGGTGATGATGGTTTGAAAATCACAATACCCCGATAAAGAAATGATGATCAAGAGGGAAATTTCAGGGGGAGTGACATGAAATTTCAGCGGCAGGGTCCGGATCGAAATGCAGGGGATGGGGTATTTCTTTTCGATGTTGTTTTCAAGCAACTATTCCAGTAGAAAATAGCAGAGTTTGTGTCAGTAGCAGCAGTAGTATTAACAGCAGCGGCATCAGGGGTCGAAATGAAACAGCGGAAAGAGACTGTACCACTTAACCCTCGTGGACCAAGCCGCTCTCTTTGGGGGTTTCGTTTCGCAGGTAATTTTCAGACAGACGAGCGAGTGGTGAAATATTGAGAGCAGCGGAATCAGCAGTGGGTCGGAATAGACAGCAGTAAGAGATTGTGCTCACTGTACCACTTAATCCTCACGGTCCAACCCGCTCGTTTCGGCTGGTTTCTTTCCATGATAGTTTTTAAGCAGACGAGTGAGTAGTGAACTATTCAGAGCAGCAATGGAATTGGCCAGCGGAATTGGAGAGTGGCAAGAGACTGTGCTTATAGTACTCATTAGTAAGCATTTTTTCACATAATCCCCACGGTCCTAGCGCTCGCGGAGCGAGCACAACGGGGTCTGGGGCAGCGCCCCAGCCGCCGGAGGCACAACCCACCTCCCGGAATCATGGAAAATGCTACTGTTTTTGATACTATGTACACGAAAAATATATACAGCCGGAAATAGAGCAGGGAGACGTGTCTATTGGCGGATGGCATGGTATCGCTTGCCTCGGAACCCGAACAGCTGTTGGTTGAACTGGTAGGTCTCCGTGGGGGCCAGGTCGTTGAGCTCCCATTTGGTAGACCCGAAAATATTGGTCGAGGGCTCGAGGAGCACGTCGAGTTTGTCGCCGAATTTATTGTGTAACCAGTCCCAGTCGCGCTGGGAATCAGCTTTGTGGAACCCAGTTACGAAAATAGCACACTTGGTTTCCAGCAATCCGGGCACCGACTTTTCCCACTGGTTCATGGCTTCAGGAGCTCCGAGTCCAGGGTGGAAAAGGAAGAAACAGTCGAGATACGGGTCATAGGGCATGAAATCTTGCATGTCGTTCAGAACATGGAAATAGTCGGTACAAAAGGACAGCGACATTTCCCGGTCGATTCTCTTGGTTATTTTCTTGTGACTTGTCACGTAAAGACGTTTTTGTCGGTCAAATACAGCTTCAGGACCAATGAATACAATCTCGAATTTTGTATCTGGCAAAAGAAATGATAATTGTTTCCAGGCATGAGCAGGCAATTGCGACTCAGCACGAGCTCCTAGAATGAAAAATCTCATGGGCCGGTCTTGCCAGGACCGGGTTCTGTCTTGAGGAAACAGCGTGTATCGTAAAGCAGCCAGGGATTTCAGACCCTCGAGAGTCAAGGGACCCTTGGGTTTCAATGAATAGGGCGAGTATAGGCTGAGAATACTGGCCATTGTGATAGGATAACTCAACATTTTAGTGACAGCAGCCATATGGAACTCTGAGTCCATGGAATAGAAATCTCGTGTATAGAGAAAAGTGTCCCAATTTAAGAAGTTGACTACTGCTTCACTCTGCTGAGTTCCCGGGAAGTCGAATTCTGGGAACTCCCGACCACTTCTCAAATCATGTTCATAAGTATTGACTTTACGAAGGATTTTCCACACCTCGTTCTTATGATAATCAGTATCCATTTTCCACGCCTCTTCGTCGTGATGAGTAGGAATGCCTGATTTAGGGCATGTGAAGTTGATGTTCTTGCCAGTCACTGGACACTTACCACGAGCTTTAATAAACGCGGCTCTAGTTCGAATGTCCTGAGACGGCGACGAATCCCACGGATGAAATCTGTTTTCCGGCGTCGGAAACCCCTCGGGAGGAGGAGGATCAAACCCAAGTGTATCTCGGATAAACCCAAACACCTTCCCACCGACCGAGTATCCCCTGACACCAGCACCACCAACTGCCACTCTGGCACCACAGACACAGGCATTCACCGCGCCCACCCGCCGGGCACTCGCAAGGAATGCTCTTGTCGACGAACCTGGAATCATGTTCTCGTTCTCTCGTCGTCTTTCCACTCTCGAATCAACATCTGCCCACCTCTCTATTTTTTCAGGTTCTCCAATTTCCTAACCCGTGCCGCGAGGCGTGCGGCGGGAGGGCATGTCTTGGGCGGCTGTTGCTCCGCCCCAGACCCTGGTTGCTCCTGCTTCGCAGGAGACTGCGAGGGCCGCGGGGAAGGGGGAGGGGGACCGGGGATGTCCCGACTCGAGCGCAGAGAGAGGAGCCACGGGGTCTGGGGCAGAGCCCCAGCCGCTGGAGGCAGGGACCCGGAACAGTAGGGTCCGGGCAGCTCGCCGGCAGCACGGGGTCGAATCCGGCGATTTCGGGGTGCGTGCTTATCGGAGAAAGCGATTATTATTTCGGGAGCTGGTTCTTATCGTGGCTTGTGGTTTTATCCGCTTTGCAGGTCTGATAGCGCCGGCGATAATGTACTTGCTAGCGGCTGTAGATTTATTACCCACTCCGCAGATGCTCGCTCGCAGTGCATGTTTCAGTTTGGATGGTCGCAGCACGAGGGGTGACGAGGGGGAGGGGTGTATGCATGTCAGCGACAGCTGTGGAGCTAACTGTTTTAGTGCGCGATCGCCCGTTAAATTTAGACGGGTAGATTCTGGACAATCTGTGTTTGGATGTTCGTCGACGACGACGACGAAGAGGCGTCAGGTGTTAAAGTGGTCTTTCTGGGTTGTTTTTTGAACGGTAGGGTCATTATTTGGTGGTTTTTTGTGTAGTTTTTGGTGTTTGTGTTGCTTCTGGCGTGACAATTGGATCTGGCTAATGCGGATTGACGTTTGACAGCGGATCGGCCTGGATCTGTCAGGGGGAGGGCGGTTTTGCGAGTTTACCGACATCTTTTTTTTTCAACGGGGGATGTCAAACAGGTATGAAATTTCAAAAACTTTTGGAATTTGAGGCATCTTTTATCTGGCCGTAAGAAGACGATGGGTAATGGCTGGAGATGGTGCCGTGGACCGCAGATATGGTATGCTACATCCCGGAAGGCCGTGATCCATAGCATGTATTTTCATATTAAGACGGTCGGATCGAGTGTGTTCGTAAAAAAGCCACTACTGGTGTTTCAAGTAGAGAAACTGTCTCAATTTTTGTGCATTAGTGCAGTCTCACCTGTAAGTTGGCATATTCTGCTACAATGTTGCATCCTGTGGTATTCTGGTGCGTCCTGTGGTGTCCTGTGGTGTCCTGTGGTGTCCTGTGGTGTTATTTTGCGTTTGAGGCATCTTTTGGAGTTGCGTTGCGTCTTTTTGGAGTCCTTTTGCGTCGGTAATGGCCAGTCATTTCCTGTTGCTATCCTGGTTGTCGTAAAATGTTTACCAATCGACTGGACGACCGTTGGATGCATATGCAGCTAACGTTAACGTCGTAAATTTTACTCACTGACCATGCATTAGCTATATAGTCTTGGCTAATTTAACGGCAAATGCAACGCAGACCTAGGAATTGTGGAAAATAGGGGTTCAAATTCAAACAGGGGTTCAGATCCTGCGGAGTCTTGATTCTGGAGAAATTACCGTTTGTGTAAAATGTCATTGGCATTAATGGTATTTTCAAATTCATGGATATTTTTGGCTAAAGAAATGACAAAACAATTAAAAGAAAAATTAAAAAATAAAATAAAAAAAGGGCAAAAAAGGCGAAAAAAGGCCAAAAATCATTGAGGGGTATTATTTGACCAGCACCGGACCGGGTCAAAAATATCACCTTACTTCCGGTTGTGAGAAAACCCACTTCTGCAGCCGATTGTGCTCTCCACAACAATTATTTTCAAAAGACTGGGAATTTGTTTTTCAGATCCTGATACCCGTATGCCATACGTATACGCATATGGATTACAAAAGTTATTAACCGTCAATATCAATAGAAAATATGGTGCGGAAATAGATATTCTTTTTAAAAAACCCAACAGACTCACAATATTTTTCAACTGCTGCTTATCTATGGTTGTACTGCACCACTGTCGGTCAATGCTTGTCAACGGTGCCAATCTATTACCATTCCTGATATTATACTGCAGTCTTTACAGCTTATTACATATTAGCTACTGCTCCACTATACCTGTTTAGCTTTGCTGCATACCGTTGGATATGCCCCGCTTGCATTTGCTTTTTCACGGGTCACGTCAAATATTGGTCTCCCTCTTAGTTATGTCTTACCCCTATTTGTGTTTTCTTTTTTAAAATGTGTTATATATATATCTATCTACACTCATTTTGTTGCTGCTTTTTTTTTTTTGTTCTGTCGTTAAAAATGTCAAACGAATCAGGGGACTCCCCTCCTTACGACTACACTGATGACGAGGAAGACAGTATCTATTTTACAGAGAATGGTCTTCCAAGACATATTTGTAGATGTAATGCCCACAATAACCAGACCGAGACTCATATCCCAGATGCTGTTTCTGGTGATGCCAATATTCCTACTCAGTCTGTATATGTGGTTGCTAGTCCTGGGATTCAAGTTCCTATTCATCCATCAGCACCTCCTCCTTCTCAAGTTGCTCCTCCTGCAAATACCAATCAAATTATTTTCAAAGGCAGTTACTATTATTCCATTCCTTTTCACTCTACAAGCGGGTCTGTAAGTGAGATGGACAATTATCAACAGCCTGCTGTTTCTCCTCAAACAGCCCAGAGCGTTCAGCCTGCCTCTCAAATTCACATTCAAAATGGACAAGGTTACCAGCCTCAAGTTTTAGAGCCTGCTGTTTATGCCAATCCTCAAACCTTTTATCAGGTTCCACAGGTTCCACAAGTGCCTCAAGTTCATTCTGATCCCCGTATTGTGCAGCCTGCCCCTGCCACTCCTATTTCAGCTCAACATTCCATGGTCTATGCCACTCAACACCAACAACCTGTATCTCCTTTTGCCTCTGGTCATACAACTGCCCCTGCCATGACTTATATCATGCCATATTACGCTTCCCATGGCCCAGCTCCTGTCACTATTCAGTCAGTTCCTCATGGCCCTGCTCTCGTCACCATTCAGCCAGCTTCTTATGGCCCAGCTCCCGTCACTATTCAGTCAGCTCCTCATGGCCCTGCTCCAGTCACTATTCAGCTAGCCCCTGTCCACACTCAACAACAATCCCCTTCATCTGTTCAGACATCTCCTCCCCCATCTGACAGCCAGCCTCCCCGCCCTGTACTATCTAAAGGGAAGTCTGTTTTTGCATCTATCATCATCAACAGAAATGGAGCCCGTACCGAGTCTGAATCGTCTGTTGAACCTGAAGAGCCTTCTTCTGCCTCTAGTTCTGAATCTCTGTCTTCTGAATCAGCTTCTGATTCTTCATCTGGATCTTCTCAACGTCGACAAAGAGCAGACAGTAGCGACGAGGACTCGGAGCCTGACGATAATTCCCGTCGCAAGAGACTCAGCAGATTTCCTCCTACATTGAATGAATTTATTGGAAGGCTTCCCAAGAACTATGGCAGTGAATTCAACAGCATTCTTTCTGCTCCTACCCGTATTTCTGCCCCTACCAGTACTTACAGGCCTGCGACTCAAACTGCTAAAGAGAAATTCGTAACTATTGTTTACAAAACCGAGGATGGACTGGAAATTCATCAGATGGGTTGTCAACTTCTTGAGAGTGACGAGTATGGATCCGATGACACCGAAAGCAGCATCAATGAGGATGACGAGGAGGAGGAGGAGGAGGAGGAGGAGGGTGAAGAAGAATACGGGGAAGAACCAGGAGAAGGTCTTCGTCAGATGATATATTACGAAGACTCGTCGTCTGAATTGGATTCCGACGCCATTGAAGAGTTCAATGCCGCTGGTTTTGATTACTATAACCCACCAACCAGTGATAGTAATCACCCTATCAGACGTATGACAAGAGAGCAACGCGAGCTGTGTTACCAAAGAATTTTTGAAGGGTCTGAAGACGAGGATCTAATGGTTTCCATTATGGCAGAGAAGTACAGATATCGATTCCTCACTCGACACGCCAATAAGATAGGAGTTTTGGTGGGACGTCTCACTCATTTCACTGCTATTGCTCTAGTTGGTCAAGATTGGGCTGGTGAGGGTATTGTCTATGAGAGGTCTAGGGGTCCATTTGATGGTCGTTTATTCGACCCTGAGACTGTGGACGTTTTTGTGGAAAATATCACCAGTGGATATCTTATGGGAGAAGTTGCGAATGCCATGGATCACGAATTTGGAACTCCCGATCATGATGGAGGTTATCTTGAGGATGAAGCTGAGTATTTTCGAAAATATGGCCCTCACGTCGATTGTCGTTTGTTCAATAGACCTCACAACTTCTTCAGAATGTTCAGGTTCCGCAGAGCCGCCGCTGATGGCAGGGTTCCTATTTTGGCTGTTGGTATCAAGCCCATTAATGACGAAGAAGGCGATTCAGGATTTCCTGAGACTGGTCTAGATGGTATGGGTGGTACTGTTGGTTTGGAGCATCTCGAGGCATTGGCTGATGGTCGGAGAAGCCCGGATAGCACTATGGATATGCCTGTCCGCGTTTCTGCTTATTCTTCCTGGGTCCGTGAAAGCCACCTATCATCTGATGCTGATGCTGCTGCTGCTGCTGCTTCTACTGCTCTTTCTGGCTCTCCTGCTACTTCTCCTATTGGATCTGCTTCCGCTCCTGGTTCTGGTTCTGATGCCGGTTCTGATGCTGACGCCGATGACTTCCTCTTGGAGTTCACTTCTGAGAATGCAATTTTCAAAACTTTGTTGGATGAGCTTCGTGAAACGACCGCAAAAGAGCTTTGTGACGACCCTGAGGTGCGAGCTGCCGAATCTCGCAAAGATTCCAGAATTTACGTCATTGCCAGTGTTCGTGATTATCAGCGCGTGGAAGACGACGACCCGGATTACAACCAGGAAACTGACGACGAAGAGGCCGGCCCGAGTTGCCAACCATCCTCATCCACATCCGATTCTGAAGAGGGAGGCAGAAGATGGGCTGTTCACATCATTGCTGGCATGTTTGATTTGGACCACCCCATTATCAGTCGACGCGAGCGAGTCGTTGACGTTCCTTCCTTCGCAGAGCTAGTGGATTTGGACGGCTACCTCGATCACGTCGACAATTGCATTGTTAGCCAGCGCGATCTTGGTCTTGCATACAACACTTTTGTTCTCGGAGAGACTCCTGACACTAAGGAAGTTTGCCACATTTGTTTGGATGGCTACACCGCTGGCCAAGAGTGTCGTAGGCTCCGCAGATGCAAACACGTCTTCCACAAGACCTGCATTGACAGCTGGCTCCTAGGTTCACGAAACACTTGTCCCTTCTGTCGTGGCCAAGGAGTCAAGCGTGCACCCACATCCTGGTTCAGCAGTGGCTCGTCCGACGAGGAGCTGGAATTCTCCGACGACTAGCCACCACTCCCCATTGTATTACTTTCTTAACCATTTAAATTTTTTAATAAATACATTTAACTTTTGTCTGAAACTTCTTCTTTCCTGGCCCCTGCCTCCGGCGACTGGGGCTCCTGCTTCTCAGGAGTTGGCTGAGACCGCCGACAGTAACGACTCGAGCGGAGCGAGAGGAGCCCCAGCCGGATGAGGACCCTGCATTACTAACCCTAACCGCGGTGTTGATATCCGGGTCGCGGAGATGCAAGTGATTTGTGAGGTGAGAAAGAGGAAGGAGATGCTCGAGGATGAGTGAGAGTGCGAGTGTAGCAGCGGATGGTGGGGTGCCGAGGAAAAGGAGGGCGGATGCCAAGCGGTTTGTGTCGTTTAATGTTTGCGGGATCAAGAATGTTCTGAATTTCCGGCCGTGGAACGAGAAACGCAGTTTTGAGAACATGTTCGAGATACTCGACGGCGATGTTGTTTGTTTTCAGGAGACGAAGATCCAGGCTCGCGATGTCACTGAGTCGATGGCGCTGGTAGGTGGATATAACGCTTTTTTCACGTTTCCAGTCGCGAAAAAGGGGTACAGTGGCGTGGTTATTTACGTGAAAAACGACATCGTTGTATACAAAGCTGAACAGGGTATCACTGGGTGGCTGGCCAGCCAGGATCACGAGTATAAGTCAAGGTTCCAGAGTCAGAACCAGAGTCGGAATCAGAGTTGGAGTGCAACCCAAAGCCCGAGTTGGAATCAGAGCCAGAATCGGAGTCAGGATCAGAGTCTGGATCAGAGTCTGGATCAGAGTCTGGGTCGGAGTCTGAATGCAGCATCTGGCAGTGATAACGGCAGTGGAGGTTTCGAGAAATTGGCATACAGAGACCTGCCGCCAGATGAGTGTATAGGAGGGTATCCGGGTAATATTGACGAGAAAGTGGGACTGGAAATTGACTCGGAAGGCAGATGTGTAGTGCTAGATCTGGGGTATTGTGTGGTGATAGGACTATACTGTCCGGCTGATTCTATGGGTGATAAAACAGAGTTTCGAATTGCGTTTTTTGAGGCCCTTGATATCCGGATCCGAAACCTGCTGAGTCTAGGGAGACGGGTCGTGGTACTGGGAGATCTGAATGTGACACGAGATATCGTCGATTCAGCCAAAGGTCGAGTGGAATTGGCAAAAGAGGGTCGACTGACGTCGGCCAATCCTCAAACGGGAATTCAAACTCCCGAGGAGTTTCTTAAAGCAAATGAAAAAGAAGCCCAACTGTGGAGATCTGCTTCTGACGTACGGATATTATTTCATAAATGGCTAAATAGGGACGGAGATGTTGGACTTCGCGATACTACACGAGATCTACATCCCCACAGATGGGGCATGTACACATGTTGGAATCAGTTGATAGATGCCAGACCGGGAAATTTTGGTTCTAGAATAGATTATGTGCTTACTTCGCCGGGAATTGAGTACATAGAAGCAGACATTCTTCCTCAATTGTATGGATCCGACCACTGTCCTGTGTATGCCGATTTGCTTTGGGAAGTTTCTTCACAGGACTCCTCACAGGGAACATCTCTGGAAGAATCTATAGAAGCATCATCACAGGCAACGCTAGATTCAGCGACGGCAATACCAGATTCAGTAACGACAGACTCAGCAATTCCAAATTCGGCGACAAACTCATCCAAAACACAATTGCAACATCCTGGCCAACCTATACCACCTGCACAACAACCCTACTTACCTCGCATGTGTGCATCCTTCATGCCACAATTTACCACAAAGCAAGCCAATATTAGAGCCCTGTTTTCATCTTATGGTGGTCCCAGCACCGATAATCATAAAAAAACCTCACAACCCCCTGTCAATGCCCGTCGCCCCACTTTGGATGCAGATGAAACTGACCGCTTGCATTTGCAGTTCGTGACTCCTCCTAATGCAGCATTAAAGAGGCCGCCATCCAAACCGATAAAAGCCACTGCATCAAAGTTTCAGAAAACCGGCACCAAGAAACGTGCACAATCGTCTATTTTATCCTTTTGGAACAAACCTGAACCGGCCACCAATAATTCCGCCCTTAATTCTAACCATAGTACATTATCTCCGATAACAACATCAAGCAAAGAAGAAATATCAACACCAGTTTCTGAATCGACTGAATCTATTGCTGATACTGAACCCTATTCAATAACAACCCCAAAAAATTCCAAATCTGGAGAATGGAAAAAACTCTTTGCCGCACCTGAACCTCCTCTTTGCAAAGTACACCAAGAACCATGTAAATTACTGATTTCCAAGAAAAATGGCCCGAATAAGGGTCGTGCATTTTGGATCTGTTCAAGGTAAGTTATAAATCTGTGATCTGCAGACGACGTTTGATCTGCATGTTCCATCCTGTTAAATTGCTGAGAGCAGAAAAGAAATGCAGGTTCAGCATGGCTAACATTTGTAGGCCAACGGGTGCCGATCCCACGAACGGAACTCTAGATAGCTATCGCTGTGACTTTTTCAAGTGGCTTAAATAGAATTCTATTTGGTAATAAATAATAAGCAATAAATAAATAGTAAGCAATTGATCTAGCGATAATAAATTAGAGATGGTCTTTCAAGAGATCATTAGCGGCCAACTCGATAGGTACTTCATCTCAATCTCCAAATTCCTTTGCATCTCCAAGTTCCTCTGCATCTGGAGATATATTGGGTCCTCAGGATCACAAGACACAAGCCAGCGTAATGATTTTATATTTGGATCTTCCTCTGGTGGTAGATGACCTTCGAAAGTTGAGTCGGTAGTAAATTCGGGAGAGCTGAATGGGGAGTCCGTAAAAGAGTCACTTTCCATGGGTAGCTCAAGCGATATTTTCGAGTTCCTCTTTGGCAACCCTTGCTCGTTATTCGAATCCTGTTGTACTGAAGGCCCAAGAATCCGTGTTTTCCAAATAACCGTATGTCTTCTTCTTGGTCGGAATCGATAACCCGGGTATTTATGGTAGTGATAAGTTTTAGCCACCAAACCCAGATAGGTGAAAAAATTATCAAACAATGGATTTAGCCCGGGATACTCCTTCCAAACCTTTATCAAGTTAGATTATGTAGGAATAATAGGACAATAGCCTATACTCACATTCTTAATTACAACAGAGCATTCGATACTCGCCAAATACTGTCTGCCTTGCTTTAGCAGACAAAGCAGGTGCATTCTAGCCAAAAGGAACTTATTCACAGGTCTCGGGTCTTTTTCCTGCTTCTTCTTTCCAAGCATCGCTTTACAGTCTTCAGGTTTTATAAAGAGCCAATCCTGAGCTTTTTTCTTGTATGCAGCAATAAGAAACTCATTTGTAGCACAATTAGGCTCTGGGAGCATTCCTGAGGACCTCTTGGGCAGAGAAACTTCAGACTGATATACCGGGGGCAGTGGGGGCAAAACCCTCATGTTTAATGTTGACAAACTCATAATAATATCATGAATAGAAAAGCGTAGAACAGTATGACTTTCTTAAGTATTCTATTTTTTTTTGAGGCATCTCCATTTCCCCTGAGGCCAAGTCCGTCAAGCTGGGATCGGCATCCATATGCAGAATAGACATACAAAGTTTTTGAGGTGCATTATTTTGCCCAAAAATAGATAGTGTGGAGATGCGCATTGCAGGAATATATAGATAAGCTACTGCTGCCAGCATTTTGACGACACAAACGAAAATGGATAAATCTCAAGATGAATTTCAGGAGATGAAAGATTTGAAATGTTTATACACCGAGGTTTTAGAATTTGCCATTGATTTGGAACCGTCCCTAATTCAAAACATGAAGTATACGAGTCCTCGCTTTACTCATACACCGCGCAGCCCCAGTCTCCGCCAGTTATGGGAAAACATAGACCAAAACTATAGATATCATTTTCATATAGCTGCCAGAGTATGATCGATTAGATGATATCCTAACTATTTACTAACTTTGTTCCAGGTCGCCCCTCAGCTCCAATCAGAACCAGAATCTACCCAAATGGAGCGAGTTCTTCAACATGTACTTCATGATGAAAAAACGGAAATTCTTCGTAACGAGAGAGTTATCCGCCATCACACCCTTCATGGGAAAGTGACAAAAAGAGGATCTCGATTTTCACGTTCAACTACCGCTGTATTAAGAAACTTCTTCAAGATTTGCCCTAAACCATCCTTAAGGCAGCGAACCGCTCTCGCCACGAAGTGTGGCCTGTCACTCCAACAAGTAACAATTTGGGTAAGAAACAAAATAATGAGTCAGAGTCAGCAATCTAACAACTCAGTTTAACAATGAGAGGGCTCGAGCGAAAAAAAATTTTGAATAGCTCTTCTTATTTATATAATATGATTGAAAATACAGACTACTAATCTTCCTCCTCGTTTTGGTAATCAATCTTCCTAATTTCAAACAGCCTGTTTCTTGCAGCGGTAAGCTGTTGTTCGAGTTTGAGAACCTCGACTTGTTGTTCCATAGCTGCAGTTCTAAACTCATGAGGCGTGAGTTTGGAGTAATCGATTTCTTCTGCTTGGGTAGTGGATCTTTGTGCAAGAATATCCTGTACTTTATTAACCAAAGCACGGCATGCACTGCTTACAGATTTACTTGCCAATTCAAGCTTATCTTGTGTCTTGGACATAAACGATGCATTGACTCGTGAAGCAGCTACCAATTGAGCAGTGGATGCCGCTACTTCATTCGAGGCAGCAATCAATTGCTCGGGGCTGCTTTTACCAGCCAATACTCCATCGGCCGATGAGATAAGAATGTTTGTGGCACCAGCAACAACCTTGGCAGCGGAAATAAGACCTTCTGTCCAACGGTTATGCTTTTTATAATAAGCAGTACGTGAAGATGAACCTCTGCCTCGAGCAACAATCTCTTGTTGACATTCTGTAGACGCTTTAATAAGTGCAGCCACGGCAGAAGTTACAGCAATAGCAGCAGCAAGAATTGCTTCGTTAACTTGCACATCGAATGTAGAGAATTTGGGATCTTTTGGTCTGGCAAGAAGCTGGGTGAGTTTGGCAGTAGCAGTAGCAATAGCTTCAGCAACACGGGCCATCTCATTATCGACAATATCACCCAAATCAGTTGATCCATTAGTGGTCACAGATAGTTTAGGTGCCATTTGTTCGGCCAAATGAGACAGGGTTTGTAAATGTTGTTGTACTTCAACGTTGCATGAGATAACCAAATCTGTAGTATCTTCAGGGGTGAGTCCGGTAATCAGATCCGACACGAGACTGGTGAAAAATGCAGTTGCAGCAACAGCTGATTCACGAGATGCTGCAGAGATCTCATCAACTAAATCGTCGTTACGGGCCAGTCTGGTAATACCCTTGGCATTGATAAGCACGTCGGAAATAGCATTGGCAAATGCAGTGGCAGTCCTAATAATCTCCGATGGATCGGATCCTTCCTCACCTTCGGCCAAGTGATTGTTGAATGCAGTCGAGAAATCGGTAGCATTAGTCGATGTTTTCTCAATCACCGATAATAGATAATTTGGAGTCGAGTTTTGGTTACCTGCTTGCATGGGAGACTCAAATTCGAAAAGCGATTCCTGGATTCGTTCTGCTGCCGCGTTCAAAATAGCATCAATAATAGCAGCCAACTTTCTTATTCCGCCAGAACTGGCTTGGTGGTCCAAACTCATTTCTTTCATGGCATTCTCCATACTAGCAATAGTCTCACGCAAAATATCCGCTTCTTCCTCCTTTTCTCGCAACACACTCTCATTAACAGAGCGGCCGTTGCTAATATCATCCAAAGCCCGTTGCTTGGCTTTAAGAGCGTCTTCCAGTTCGGCCAATTCCCGGTTGTGTCGAGAAATAAGCAGCGACAAATCGGCTCCTTTAGCACGCTCAGCGTCGTTGAGCTTATCTTGCATCAATCTCAAATCACGCTCGAGCTTTTCCAATTGATCTTTCGAGCTGCCGCGAGACTTGTCCAAATCATATCGAGCGCGGTCGCGTTCTCTGATCAAATCGGCCAACTCCAAATTCTTGGCTTTAAGATCCCGTTCCAGTCGTTCTCGTTTGTCAATTGCTTCTTGAGCAGAAGCCGCCTTGGCTTGTACTTGCTTGAATTTACTCAATAAATCCAAATGCTCTTGACGCAGTTGCGAGTATAACTTAGCCAGCGATTCGTATTTCGTTTTCCACATAGACACCTGTTCCTGCAATGACTGGATCAAGTCGTTTTTCGATTCTAATTGCAAACTTGTGTTAGTGTTCAGTTGGCCCAGTTCGGTTTCAAGAGCCTTGACACGGCGGTCATACTGCTCTAACAAAAGCTGGTTCTGTTCATATTGTCCTCTTAACTGAAGAATATCTCTTTCCAGCTCGGCAGCTCGTCCTTCAGCTTGTCGTTGCATTTGATCGCGAATCAGCGCTTGTTGAGCCTGTTGCTGCTGTTCTAATTGTAACCGTTGCTGCTCTTCAAACTGACGTTGTTGTTGTTCGGCCAGCTGTTGTTGACGAAGCAGCTCAGCATCTCGTTGTGCTTGCAACTGTCTTTGTTGTTCCTCCAGCTGCTGTTGTTGCAATAACTGAGCATTGGCATTGGCATTGTTACTTCCCCACCAGTCGCCAGCAGACTCTTGTTCTGGCAGCACACTAGGAGTAGGAGTTGGTGTTACATTTGACGACCCAATCGAAGCTTCTCTTTCCAGACCTTGACCAGGTCGTTTGGGCAGAGCAGGAGCCTCGTCCTCTTCACCATACAAATTAGGAGGTTCGGGTCGAAGGTTCGGAATGGTGATTAGACTAGTCAAGTACTTTAAACTAGAGCAGTCATAATAAAAATCAAGCAAGCGACGGTGTTGCGAGTGGTATCTCGAACGCAGTGGTTCTAGAGCTTCTAAATCACCTGCTGTAGAATGCATAGCTCGCAACATACTTGTAGAAAACCTATAAATACCGTAAGATTCAGCCACCATGGGGGTTAAAGACGAGATTTTGCATTCATTCGACCTACCGCTGTGCAACGACGAGAAAACCAGTCGCTGGAAATCGTCTATTGCATCTTGCAAATTCATCAAATCAATAATAATCTCATACCCCTCATTAGGGTCATTAACACTTCGCAGCGAAATATACTCTTCATACTCAAATGTGCCGTTAAACACCGGATGAGACCGATGAAACGATAATTTCTTGAGCAGCAACCTAGCATATTCCTGAATCAGACGAGAATAGCCATGATGGCCGCCTGGACCGCTATTAATTCCATGAGTCAGTGAATTGATCCAGTTGACATGAGCTTGAGCCTCTTTCAAAACCGATGGATGACCCTCCTGAAGCACCTTATGAACGGTAATAAGCGCTTTAAACACCTGGACCTCGTCATTCTGCAACGGCTGGACCTTCAAAGCGTTCCAAAACGCACGTCCCGACCGGTGGTCCCACGAATACACAATACACGCTCTCACATGCTTTCTCTTCGGAGCCGTCTCATCGGGGTTCGTGGCCTTCTTCACATGAGCCCCCAAATCGGCCTCTGCCCGCGACAGCGCTCCCGTATTTGCAGACATTTCCTACTTCTGTACCTGTTAGTCTCTCTCTTGTTTTCACGGGTCGGGGTGTGCCTCCGGCGGCTGGGGTTGCGCCCCAGACCCCCCGGCTCCTCTCGCTGCGCTCGAGTCGGGCGTCGGGCGGTCGGGCTAATTAGGGGATTCGGTTTTGTGAGACGAAACCGTGCGAAATTGGGGTTCCTGGAGTGAACAATGGCAGACTGACCCCCTGTAATCGCACTCGCACCTCCTCCACCTCCATCCCCTCACCTGACACCATCCAAAAACAACAGCAGCAGCAAAAAAAACCGCCATTTTCCAGTCCCCCTCTCCAACCCCAGTCCTCTTTCAACCCTTTCTTTCCCCTCCCAATCCTCGCGAACCAGAGTCCAAACCCCCCAAACCCCCCAAACCCCCAAACTGCCCAATCCCCCCCAAAAAACTCGAGCGAAGCTCGAGCCACGGGGTCTGGGGCGAAGCCCCAGCCGCCGGAGGCACACCTCCCACCGATTTTCCCCTCGTCGAACTCACCCAGCGCTCGATTGACCAATTGCAATTGCCTGAATCCGTGTCACCAATGGCTCTGTTTGTGTCTGTCCACTTTCCAGGCTTATCTGTCTCGTCTCGTACGTAGACAATGCATCTCCAACTAAGCCCCGGGCCGCGCGCGGCTACCCCGGCCAACCAGTCAGGGTCCACCTCCGGCGGTCGGGGGGTTTTGATGTAGGGGGTGTGCCTCCGGCGGCTGGGGCTCCGCCCCAGACCCCGTGGCTCGAGCTTCGCTCGAGGTTTTGGGGGGAATGGGTGGAATGGGGTGGTTTGGTGTGGTTTGGACCCTGGTTCGCGAGGATTGGGAGGGGGAAGTGGGTGTCTCTTTCGAGGGGTTTGCACTGGAGTTCGGTCTGTTTCGAGGGTTTGCACTGGCGTTCGGTGGATGGGTATGGTCCGTGGCGCCCGTTGTGGAAATTCAGGAGGGCCAATTGGGTTTGTCCGGACCGTTCCAGCCCATTTCGCGTCTGTCGGACTCACCTGTTTCCCTGCCGGCCGGTGCCGCTGGATCCCCCCTCCCCCCTGGATCCAGCCCTGCCTGCAACCTGACGCCCGACTCGAGCGAAGCGAGAGGAGCAACCAGGGTCTGGGGCGGAGCCCCAGCCGCCGGAGGCAACACCCCCCGCCCCCCAGAGCCACCGCTGCGGCCGGAGGCGGTTGGGAGGTATCCAGCCGCGGCAGCAAGCAGGGGCAGCAGCGGCGGCGGCGGCAGGGGGAGATGGAGGAGGAGGAGGCTTTTGTTTGTTTTTGCAGGAGAGTGCTTTGCTGCCAGTGGCCTCTTTTCTGCTGTATCTTGCTATTTCATACGTATTATTAGCATACTCCGGTTGCACATTGCGAATTTATTTGTGGGTCAAGGTTTTCAACAACTTTTACACGACTTGCTCTTACTATTTCTACTACGATTATTTATCAATTGAACTCAACTCAATTGAACTGATTTGATCTTTGTACTTTGTACTTTGTATTCTCTCCGTGTGTGCTGTGCTATCGACGCTTATTTTTCGGTGGCCGATTTTTTTTCATCTGATTAAAAATACTAGTTCGGCTCAATTGACATCTGACTTTTTTTTTAGTGGGTGGCAATTCTTTCATATCTCGATTGACTTTTTCTGGTTATTTAATCGAGAAAATTGTCTGCTACGTTATTTGTTTGACGACTGTCTTTCACTACTTTCTCTGAAGTCTTATCTCTGTTGCTGTTGGTTGTTACTGATAGTGATCTTACTGCTAATTGATAGTGATTCTGGTGCTACTGGTACTTGATATTGATACTGTTGTTAGCTGATATTATATTTACAGGCTCTTTTAAGTCATACTAGTACTTTGTTCTGGTATTTCTGTTGCTGACACTGCTACTGTTGCTGCTGTTAGTGTTATTATTCGACAATCGACATTAGTACCGTTACTGGTTCCTGTTGATTCTTCCGATTCCTGATTCTGGATTCTTCTGATTCTCGATTCTTGATTCTTGATTCTTATCGAATTTCCAAATTTTTTTTTCTAGGTGATACTTGATTGTCCTGATATCTCTCTACAATGTCTGGAACTGGTCCTCTTGCTCCTGGCGCTGCCACTCTTGATCACACCAGCAGTTCTGTCCCTGTCTCGACTCCTGTTGCTGGCTCTACTACTGGTGCTCCTGTCACCAAGAACAGTCTTCGTTCGAGACTTCCTCCTGTGTTGACCTGGGAGAACCCTGTTCGATCCGGCACTGTTCTCGCCGAGATCCTGGGTGTTCTTATCGTTCTCCGATACGCCAATCTCGTGCGATTGGCTCTTCGTTTTACTTATATTGCCATTGGTGTCACTGGTGCTGCTGAGTTTGCTACCCGACACTTGTACGGCAGTTCGACCGGATTTGTTTCCTCTTACCGTCCTTCTCGTTTCATCCATCTCAACCAAGCTTCTATTGAAAAGTATGCTTCCTGTGCCACCAAGGCTGTTGTCCACTCTGTCAATGATGCCAAGAGACTTCTCGATGCCGAAGACTTGTCTTTGTCTTTGGGATCTTTCATCACTGTCTTTGTCCTGTATGTTTTGACAGGTTTCTTGTCTATCTCGACTCTTTTGATCATTTCTGCAGTGGCTCTATTTGCCGTTCCTCCTATTTACCTGCAATTCCAGACCGAGATCGATGATTTGCTTGCTCATTTCCACAAACAAGCCCACGAGCACTACAAGAACGCTCATGGTCAAGTCATGAACGCTGCTGGACCCCATCTCGACGTTGCCAAGAAGCACTTCAACAATGTGGCCTCTGCTGTTGGTATTAACCGTGGAGGGTTCCCTGTAGGCTCGACCGGCAGCAAGCAAGACATCCCCACCAAACCCGCCGAGCCCGTCGACGTTCCCGGCGGAGCTGCCATCACTCCCTCGACTCCCATCCCCGAAAAGAAGGCTCCCCGCCTGTCCGAAGACGCCTCGGCCATCCTCAAATCGCACGAAGCCACTCAAAACATCGACTCGGTCCCCACTATTCTCGGCAACGTCTCCCTCGATCCCCACGCCTCGTCCACCCCTCACCACGTTCCTCCCACCACCACTGCCCAAGACTACATCTCCGAAATCGCTGACAACACCACCCAGACCTCCTCTCTCTAACCCCGTGGCCTCTATAGTCTCCTAAAAAACAACTTCTCCCATCCTTCCCCTGCTGCCTCCGGCGGCTGGGGCTCTTCCCCAGACCCGGGTTTTGGGTCTGCCTCCGGCGGCTGGGGCTCCGCCCCAGACCCTGGTTGCTCCTCTCGCTTCGCTCGAGTCGGGCTTAGCGAGCCGGGCAATTCGTAGCCAATTCCGCAGCCACTAACGACCCTTGTCCCACGGGCTCCACGCCCGACTCGAGCGAAGCGAGAGGAGCAACCAGGGTCTGGGGCGGAGCCCCAGCCGCCGGAGGCAGCAGGGGATGTGTGAGGTTGGTGGCAGATTAGTAAGTGGTTGTATATTCGAAATCTACGCTGCGTTTGATATTGGTTCGCAGGAGCACCACGGCCGAGTCGTGGGTGTGGCCTTTGAGGAGCGACCATTGGTTGATAACGTCGGCATCGACTTTGGGCAGCCCGCAGTGGATGGCCCGGTAATAGGCTGCTCCGTATGCCATGGGGTGCTGGTCGTACTCACCGTAGATGATGTAGAGGTAGATGGCGTAGCACCGGTCGAATTTGTATCCCGGTGGGATGAACTCGCTGTGGCATTCAAAAAAATGGATAGGGTCGTCTTCAATCTCTTCCGTTAGTTTGGTACGGTCTCGCAGGTGGTGTGGTGGCCCTGGCGGCCGGATCAAACGCATTTGATCACAGTTAGACATCTTTCACGTGAATAAAAAATGTCAAAAGATACTGGAAAATAAACTGCTCTTAGAGTGTTTGTGATGGTGAGGGTGACTAACGGTTATGTGGCCGTCAACGATAATGAATATGCGAAGATAGTGCAGCATACTCGTCGCATTCTGCGGCAGTGCAGTACCCCTGTGGAATTCGGGTCGACTCGTCGCACATAAGCGTGTCCGTTTGCGGCGTTTTCAGGGGTACCGATCGCTGGTGTCTGCATGGTCTTATGCAGGGTCGTGTCAACCTGTCGGCGGTCATGTCTGTGTTTGGGGGGAGCTGGGGCTTTATCATGATCGGTTCGTTTTTGTGGTTCGAGTGGGAAGTGGGTGAGTTTTTTTGGACTGCCTCCGGCGGCTGGGGCTCCGCCCCAGACCCTGGTTGCTCCTCTCGCTTCGCTCGAGTCGTTTCGTCGGGGAAGAGAAAGAGAATTCTGTGCAGATACAGAGGAGATTCAGTTTTTTGTCTATGTCTTATCATCTGGCGGTTTTTGATTGATGCTAATCGGTGTTAATAAATCTGCTGGTGAGGTTATGAGACAGACCGTTATATGTTCGTGAGGTGGACGGGTTCTGTTGTTCGGTCTTTTCTTTCCAGTACCTATATTACTCCTCTCTGTTATTGTAGGTTCGGTTACTCTCGATCAATCAATGAATTATGTTTAAGTTCAATATTATATATGATTAATAAGATGCAATCAACTACTATAATAATAATAATAATCAATATTAAAGTCCTAACACAATTATACAACAACATTAAAATATTACTATACTCTCATATGATAGTAGGACTATTCTACTATTGGCCCCCTACGGGCGCAATCAACTACTTATATATCAGGGGATCACACTCCGGTAAAGGTGAATAGTTCTGCACCAATAATGATCGTGATTGGCTCTTGTAATATACGTGGGCAATATACTTTGGTCGGTTGAGTCTCGTCGTTTGTATTTAACTGGGATGGCCTTTTTTCTTATCCGGTTGATGGAATTAGTTTTCCAATGGAACAAGTTACCCTATAATAATAATAATAATATAATAATAATAATCAATATTAAAGTCCTAACACAATTATACAACAACATTTAAATATTACTATACTCTCATGTGATAGTAGGACTATTCTACTATTGGCCCCCTACGGGCTATACCTTCGTGTTGGTTTCAACATGTGCGCTAGATAGGCCGGATTCCCCAGAACCTCCCTTTCCGAGCAGTGGAAAACCTGAACACCTTTGAGTAACCTTAGTATTTACTCCAGTGGTCAGGGGAAACCGCTGCTAGCTAATTCTCCTCAGAGAACGTGCTATCTTAGCTTAAAAGTGACGGATTCGCCTTAAGGACAAGTTACCCTATGACGCCTGCATCTACTGCGCATATAGGACCAATAACATCTGGAATCAGCTATCCAGAAGCCCAAAGACTGCAGTTCTAACCGGAAAGATGTTAATGGCAAAACAAAGTCAACAACGGTATTATTGGGCCATGAGCTGAACCGGTTTGACGCCTCGGAGGGTGTTGAAAAGGTTTGGTCACGTACAATTGGAGAAAAAATTGTTCAATAAGTTGCGTTAATGGTTTAGTGGTAAAATTCATCGTTGCCATCGATGAGCCCCCGGTTCGATTCCGGGTTAACGCATACTCCTATCCGCAATAGTTTAATGGCTAGAATCTCCGCCTGTCACGCGGGAGATCTGGGTTCGATTCCCAGTTGCGGAGCACTTCTTTTTTTCTTGCTGAATATTGCTATTTTTTCAGACCCGTCACCTCATTGTTAGTTACAAAGAACGAAGAAGCAATGGAAAAGTACAGAAGGTTTGAGCAAAACTACATACGAGATGCGCTGACGACCATTTCATATATGCCTGTCTGAGACTATGCTTATTACAGATGTCAACCGTTTCATAATTAATAGCAGCTATAAAGGCATAGGGTTCGAGCTAGATGCTTCGTTTCAGAAACTGTTCGACCGGCAGACAGAAAGACAATTACCTATGCTACACAAGGCCAAGGTGTGTACGACGAACAATTTTGGAGTCGAAATAATTTGCTTTTCCACGATGGGGTTTGTTTGTAACTTGAGATATCTTGCATGCTTAGAAGGGCCAAAGAGGCAGCATGCTGCGTGATAAACAGAATAATTGCTATTACTATTACCAGTATTATTATGCCCATAGAAACAATTCAATGCAATGAAACAACTCCATATAATTATATGAATAGGATGAGAATCGAACTCATAACGGCCGTTTGCCATTGTTCATATCTTGTAAAGATGGCAGTGTAAATATCTATTTCGCTGGTTACGGGCCCAAATGAAAGCCCACATTTTGGACTATCGCTCTGTATCCCAATCATAAGACGGCAACACGAATAAAAGACTAGTAGCTGACTCAAAACATCGGCAATAAGAAGGCTATTATACTCACTATGTCTGATTTGATTGTTATATAAACTCAAAATAACTCAACACCAGAGCTTATATAGCAGGCCCTTAAACACAAACCCTTACCCTATACTAAACTGAAAAATCTGAATGGCTACCATATTCTACCTTTCCTTCACGATTGACAATTTAATGTCAAAATCTTATCAAGCTTTAGGAAAAGATACAATATACTAAATCTCAAGATTAAATAGAGAACGTTTTGGTGAGCGTTAAACTAGGAGTGAGGGCCCTTAGAGCTTAGCTGGGATTGGTTTCCAACAAATGCGTTAATGGTTTAGTGGTAAAATTCATCGTTGCCATCGATGAGCCCCCGGTTCGATTCCGGGTTAACGCATACGCTTATCCGCAATAGTTTAATGGCTAGAATCTCCGCCTGTCACGCGGGAGATCTGGGTTCGATTCCCAGTTGCGGAGCACCTCTTTTTTTGCTTTTATTTGATTTGATTGATAGAATACTTAGGGCAAACCGAGACCTGGTGTTCACCCAACTGATTCCGCAATAGTTTAATGGCTAGAATCTCCGCCTGTCACGCGGGAGATCTGGGTTCGATTCCCAGTTGCGGAGCACCTTCTTTTTTTGCTCTTTCTCGTTATATTTTTTAGTCAATCATTTTACTTGGAACCATTTAAAACAGCAGTTGAGTCTCTAACAGCCAGCAATCTCTCACGAAGCTGTAACAACTAGGGCTATAGTGGAGCCCCTCCCCCACGTCTATGATGTAATCCTCATAGCTCACTTCTTTAAATAGCTAGGAAGGCGCTAAATCGTTTAAAGACAAGGTGTGAAGTTGGCCCCAGCCACAAACATTTACCCCGCATATCATTCTGGGACCTGCATATTAATGCAGATAGCAGAGACGTAGCAATCAACTTAAAATCCATTAAATCAATGAAAATATAACGACAACCGACTCATAAAGAAAGAATAATAAAATCAACTATAACAAATTACTAGATCCAGGTTTGGTCGTTGATTGATACAAAGTTCATAGTTTGTTTTGGGATTATCGAGAGTTGCCCCCACGCTTCTGCAGATGTCGATAAGATGATCATCGCAGCCGGAAGTGAATCTCCTGTTGATCTGCTTCATTAATTCAGTTTAAGATCACGAACTACCGCGGAATTAACTAATTAGGATTCCGAATAAGCTTGAACGGTGGAATTGAGTTCAAATCTACTCAAGCGAGACATTGGGGTTGCTGAGAAAGCTGAACCTAAAACCTTTTTAACAATAGTTAGCTCATACTTGCCCAGTTGTCTACATAAATCACCCCCTTCTGAATACAGAGCAATGAGTCTGATGATCCAACAGTGGCCATATTTTTATCGATTTAAGTTGACCCCACTTCCCCGGATTATCCAAAATGGGGTATTTATGACTCTCATCTGACAATCCATAAACAATCTTTATTATATAAAGAGGGGCTGATACTCTCAGATGTAATAAGTCAAGCAGCTACGATGGATAAAGTGAGCGAAGAATTTAATGAGAACCCAGATATCAAACCACCTCCTCAGGACTTGGTGGAAATCGATGCTGGTGTATATTTTGAGGTCAATGAGACCAGAATTAATGACGAGCTCATAGCTCTAGAAGATGAATTAATTACAAGCGGAAAACGACCGTATCTAGCCTCGAAGATTGTTCCCAAACCAAAATATTTTGTATGGCTTTTGGCATCTCTGGCAAGTCTGGGTGGATTTCTATTTGGTCTTGATCAGAGTTTGATTAGTGGTGCGTCTTTATATATCCCACAAGCACTCGGACTATCAGCCTCGGAACTGTCAATGGTAGTCGGATTCACGCCTTTAGGTGCGATATTCGGTGCGTTGATAATTATGCCCACTAACGATGTACTGGGACGAAAATGGGCTATAATTGTTTCTTCAGTTCTGTTTACAGTCGGGGCTATAATGGAAGCGGCAGCACAGTCATTTGGGGTTTTGTTAGCTGGTAGAATGATACTCGGTGCAGCACTTGGTCTGCTCTCGGGAACTGGTAAGTAGAGCGCAGTGAGCTGATCAGGACTTAGTCGAGCTTTTTAGATAAGGGGCAATACAACTAACAAGTTACAGTACCAGCGTATATTTCTGAGAACAGTTTGGTGAAATTCCGAGGTGGTTTGGTATCTCTGTACCAATGTATGGTAGCATTTGGTGTCATGTGTGGTTATGTAGTAGCAGCTATCTTTAATAATGTTAAAGGAAACTGGAGATGGACTCTTGGCAGTTCAGTAGTGTTCTCAGCGCTGTTGTTTTTAGGAATGCTTTCACTGCCAGAGAGTACGAGATGGCTCATGAGGAAGGGCCGCAGGCTGGATTCCTATTTGATATGGAAGCACGCCAGAGGATTTGATTCTTTCGAGGAACGTAGAGAATTTTTCATCATGGAAAGAGTGGTTCTCCACGAACAGGAGCAATCCAGAAATAGATGGGTCTTCCTAGACTTTTTCAAGAAACCACGGTGCTTCCGTGCACTTATAATTGCAGTTATCTTCCAACTAGGGGGCCAACAGGTAAGTAAAAAAAAAAAAACAAAGAAACTCACCACTGCCATAACAACAGTAGAATTAGCAGTAGAAGATTCTAACTAACTTATCACACAGATGTCAGGTATAAACTCAATAGAATATTTCCAGGCCACACTATTCTCTCAGACTGGGCTATCTTCACAGAACGCTGTGTATACAAGTTTGATTGGCGGTGGAGTGATGTTCCTCTCTACCATTCCGGCTGTGATTCTTATAGACAGACTCGGGCGACGAACCCTGACTCTATCATTGATTCCTGGAGTCTGTATCGGTCTGTTCATCACGGGATTCTCGTTTCTAGCCTCTGACCTTGGAGTGAAACTAGGAATCTACCTTCTCGGCATGATTATCTTCACAATCTTTTGGTCGTCAGGACTGGGACCTGGACCATGGGTATTCGCGGCAGAAGTGTATCCCACCTATCTCCGAAGTTACGGGGTCAGCATTGCAGCCCTCTGCGACTGGACGGGCACATTCATTACCACCTACCCGTTCCATCAGATGTCGGAAGCTATGACCTCAACAGGCGTTTTCGCTGGATTCTACTGCGGAATCACCATAGTCGTGGGAATTCTGCTGCTTCTATTCATGCCGGAAACTAAAAACCTGACTCTCGAGGAAATCAACGGCGTCTTCGAAGAATCTCTAACGGATATCATGACCACGAACCTCAAGAACACAAGGAATACCCTGCACTTGCTGGCTCATTTCCGCTTCAAGGAAGTATGGAGCCTCGAAAGACATACTTAATTATATTTTTTGTGCTGAATTTCTGGTATCAGACTGCCTCCGGCGGCTGGGGCGCTGCCCCAGACCCCGTTGTGCTCGCTTCGCGAGCTCACGACCGGTCCCCGACCTGGGATTTTTACATGAACTGAGCAATTCTGAACTCACTAAAACAACCCAACCGGGCTCAGAACCTCACTCCAAGCTCGCGAAGCGAGCACAACGGGGCCTGGGTCAGCGCCCCAGCCGCCGGATGCGGGTCTGACACCCCCGCTTCTTCAGCCTGCATGGACATGGATGCAGCTATTTCGGGATTTTCGCTGCATAGAAACAATCCTCATTCATTTGTCTTATCATCCTGCGTCTGATCAGAGATTTAGTTGAAAACGAGAGAGTGACAGAGAAATGAGAGCAGCAGCAGCAGTGGTGTCACAGGCTTTGGACTATTTTTCAATTAAAGACGGCGATGTCAAATCTTATCAGAGAAGGTTTCTTGCCGTGCTGGTAGCATACATCGCATTCAGTTTTCTCGGTTGGCTGGCATCAGGAAGCGTCGTTCTTAGTCAGATTTCCAGTATTGTTTCAGGACCCTTTTTCTGCTACCTGTGTTTCACTTTTTATCAGTACATTGAAGTCAAGAAGTGGAAATACGGCTGGCAGATATTTTGGCGGGTGCTGGTTTTGTTTATCTGGTTCGTTAGTCTGGGTTTACTAGTTTTTGCTATTTATATGGCAGCCAGCACCGCTGAAATGTGCAAAGATCTTGATCCCAGTAAACTTCCCGGACCAGGCCAAACAGATCCAAAGGATGCCACTAATGGACTAAACGACGGACCAAATGGCGCGAAAATCCCCCCAAGAGACGACTTTAGCGATTTTTACGGTTTTTCCGTCATTGGCAACTCTACGGCGCCTGTTAATGGCGAGGATTTTGCCAAGATGATTGCCTGTGCTTCTTTTGAAGCTCTCCGACAAAGTTGGTTGTTTCTCGGATTTTCGGTTCTCTGGGTGTGTCTGCTATTTGCAGGTAATATCTATGAGCTTGTTAAGTTCATTCAGAGAAGTCACTCGTACAAAGGCATCAATCTCGACGAGGAGGAAGTTTTGGACCTGGCTGAGGATTTTGAACTTGCGGATGCTGAAGAGCTTAACATTAAATAGTGTAGCTTGAAACTTGTATGTCTAGAGCATATCTGTATATTAATGTTAATATATATAGTATATTCTTTTATATTAAATTATATTTACATTAAATATCAAACTATACCCTTTTACCTCGTTTTATACCTTATATCATTGGATATCATTTTGTACCATTTTAAATCTGCCTATCGGTAGAAACTTATATGTGAAACAGGAAGAAACAACTCAATTAACCAGGAATCGCAGTCCTTTTGGAGAAGCGAGAAAAGAATAAATCGGAAATAAAACCCGGAATAGAAAAAACTGGAACGCCGAGGAACGACTCGAGCGAAGCGAGAGGAGCAACCAGGGTCTGGGGCGGAGCCCCAGCCGCCGGAGGCAGACCCCATTCTCGGATCGAGATCCATGCAGCCGAGATTCGCTGCAAGATTGAGAGGAGATTTTGGACTTATCTTGCAGAGAACTCCCAACGGGCTGTGCTTTTTTCGAAAATCGCAACATAATCTGCGGCTGGTAGGGTTTTTGCAACATTAAGGTTCTGGAAAAGACATTCATCGCCACACGTTCACTGCCTTTATCAACAGAAACAAGCAATCAGTCAACTGAACACTCATTTTTTAGTTGTTGGTGGTTTATTTTTAATTAGTGAAAAATGTTTCGCTGTAAATACTCCGAACTATCGGCAGACCCTGCTCATAAATTGAAGGTTGCCAGAATCCATTTCCTGTCTTCTTTGGGAGCCAGTTTTGCTTTAGGCGTTCTTGCCATGAATATTGAATCGCTATGGGTTGCCAGTGCTATTCTCATTCTCAGACAACCTCTGTTCTTGTTCACTTCAATCTCGTTTTTCAAGCTGATTGAAGCCAAGAACTGGAAACTCGGCTGGCACATTTTCTTCAGAGTGCTGGCTCTGTTCATTTGGGTTCCATTTGTGATTGTGAATGCCGTGATTCTGTTCAGTCTGATTGTGACAGTCAAATTTTGTCGAGACTCTCCTAAAGACGTTTCAATGATTCCTCAGGATGGAACTCCTCAAAATGAGGCTCTCAGACAACTTGCTGAGACTTGTAACCAACTGAAGGACCAGATCTCTCTTGAAGATCTCCAAAACAGCCAAGTATTCATGATTATCCAGACCGTCTTGAGTGTACTTATTCTTGTAGGATTTGGTTTCGAGATGTTCAAATTCATCCGCAGAAGACGTGATTACGAGCAACTGCCTACCGACGACGTTGAGTTTGACATCAACATCGAGCCAGCTCCTGCTTACGAGCCTCCTCAAAAGATGTAAACGGGCAGCTAACTAGCAGTAAATCCCACCTATTGTGACGGTCTTTTAAAAGTAGTTGTGAATTAGGCACTACTTTTTCTTACTTATATATTATTCTTGTCATCTCATTATTCAGATTATTTTTCCATTCTCACTATTCGTGTTATTATATATTCAATAAAGGGTACTATCGTTGCACTTTCTCCTTAATGGCAGTCGTCTCTGACGAGCAAATAAACACGACTGGGGCCGTAGACCCCCGACTCGAGCGAAGCGAGAGGAGCAGCGGGGTCTGGGGCGGAGCCCCAGCCGCCGGAGGCAGACTCCCCATTGTCATACGTTAATTCCAATGTAATATAATAATGCTATATAAATAATAAATAAAAAGAAGGTTTATGCGAGGAGGTCTTTCAGGACATCGTCTACCAGAGGCCGTTTGTTTACCAGAGCCTTTTTGCCAATTGTGTTAACCCGTGGTTTTGGCGGACCTGAGCTATTGACTCTTTCCACCAGAGGTTGGCGGGTTTCCTTTGCCGGACTGAGTATCTGAGAAACTGGGTAGTTCGTCGACGGAGGAGGAGGCACTCGGTAGGCCGAGAGACAGTTCGACTGCAGATTATACATCCATCCGTTGGTCTGGATCATGGTAATAAACTCGCGAAGTACGGTAGCAGTTTCGAGGGTTTTTCTCGACCCGACAATGACAAGCTTGCTCTTGGCCCGTGTGAACGACACATTCAACCGTCGCCAGTCCTTTAAAAGATCACCCACATGTGCACGGTCGTTCGACCGCACTAGCGAAATCACTATACACTCCTTGTCTCGCCCTTGAGCACGGTCGGCTGTCAAAATTTCAAGGTCTTTACTGTAAGCAATTGTATCACTCAACACTTTGAGCTGCGATCTGTACACAGAAATGACCCCTATCGACGAATCAGCCACTCCACAGTGCCGTAGAGCTTCGACCGTCTGTCGCACAATCTCGGCCTCCGTCGGGTTCTGAACCCTGTCTCCTACAACGACTTCCTGAGCGGGGACGTTATCGGTGTTTAGAAATAAGACGTTCGAGCTGCTTGGTTAGTTTCGTGGTTGGGCCGGTTTGCCTCCGGCGGCTGGGGCTCCGCCCCAGACCCCGTGGCTCCTGCTTCGCAGGAGGGTTTCGGGGGTGCCAGTGGAATTTACTTACTTTTCGTCTAGCACTCGGTCAAGCCAGTTGTTTTGAACTTCACTGGACTTTCTCCAGGAATCAATGCCATGCTTGTTTGGGATAGTCAGTTTCTGGTTTTTCACTTCATCGGATCCGCATTTGAGTCGCCCGTCGTAGATGAGCTTGTTGGAAAGAACCATGATATCAGAGCACATTCGGTACTGGTGCTCGAGATTGACCATCGCATGCGGATGATTTTCACAGAGATACTTGAACAGACTTATGTCAAGCCCGCCTTCTTGGGCTTCCACATTGCGAACTAGTGGCGATAATTGGTAGTGGTCGCCAACAAGCACAAACTTGTCGGCCAGTCGAATCGGTCCTAAACACGATGGAAGTGTTATTTGTGAAGCTTCGTCCACGATGCAATAGTCGAAGCGTCGCTTGGAGCACAGCCAGTTGTTGATTCCCAGACATGTGATTCCAACAACGGGCGGCTTGAGATAATACTCCTCAATTTCCTGCTCACTTGTTGCCCTTTTTCCCTGCCCCACAACATATGGAACAATATCAGGGTGTACTTTTGTTACTCCACCAAGTCGAAGCATGTCAAACCCTTTATTTCGCAGCTTCAGGAGAATGTTGTCAACTGCACTGTGTGTATGTGATGCAATGAGAACAGTTTTGCCTTGGTCAACCAACATCTTCACAATCGCAGCAATAGTCGTGGTTTTCCCTGTTCCCGGCATACCCAGAATCAGAGCATAATCCTTGGCTTTGATGACTTTTTCCACTGCATTCTTCTGGTCGGGATTAAGATTCATGCTCTCGAGATTACAGCCAGCGGGAACAGTAGCCTCAAATTGAGGTGGTTCTAAGTCAACTACTAGACTCCGTCTTCTGTGATCTCCCTTTTCCACAAACAGCTGAAGAATATTGTTGCGAAGCATTGACATTCCCAGTCCAAACTCATCTCGGTCTATGCGGAAAATTGGTTGCTGTCGCTGTGCCGAAGTAGATTTCTCTCCATACTCAGTTCCAGCAAGCATACTGTAGAATACCTGATTCTTCACTGCATCGAAACCCGGCATTGTTTTCATGGATGATGTGAGACGCCTGTCAACTGCGATCTTGACATGTTTTGAATTAGCATATCTCAAAGTACCTCTAGCAAGACATACATGTCCTGACTCGTCAGACACAACTATCATTTCACCGTTTGCCAAATCATTCAAAGGTATTGGTCCGTCTTCGCCCTTGTTATACCGTTCCAAAATATAAGTATATTCGAGACCGCCGTTGCGTCGATTTTTCCTCTCTTCAGCAAGTTCACTGATCACCATCTTTCCATAACATCTACCGACCTTCTCTCGTCCGCTGCTGGTCATTGTCCAAATCTCTTTCAAATAATGGTTCATATCCGAATGCTCTTTATACAGCAAGCCATCCCATTTATTGAAAAAGTCCATTTGGTGAGGTGTCAGGTGTTCGGTATAGGAGTCGAAAAAATTAACACCACTAGATTCTTGGGTACCTGACTCGCTTGCCTTGTGATACACCATACAAACGTCGTTCTTTGCACAGTTGCGACATTGAATTTCGTCTCTAATGACCGGAGGCAGCTCGGCACTCTTGTCCATATATCGAACGAGCTCGTTTCTTGCAAATATCAGGTTCTTTACTTCATCCCAAATAGACGGAATCCGTATCATTTCACTCATACTGGAATAGTACAATACCCCACAAGATACTTCGATATTGTATCGATCAGACAGTAACAGCATGTAAAGAGTAGTCTGAGCACGATGCGATACAGATTTAGACGATTTCGATGTCTTGAGTTCTAATGGTACAAGGAATTTGCCAATACTAAGCTCTTGCTTGACAGTAGCCTCAACAGTGGCGTCGATTTTTCCTTTCAATCCAAACATTGGCGACCAGATTTCTTCTTCGATTTCGATCACTTTGCTGACAGATAATCGCGTCGACTTTGCCCCTGTGCCTCCACGGTGGGTTTCTACTGTAGAGCTGTCAGAAGGAGTGGGTCGTAGATAAACTCTAGCCCACTCCTTCAACTTAGGGACTACCTCGTTAAGTTCTGACAGTGCTTCCTCTGCTTTCATATTAACCAGAGTCAGTTCCTCCAAATACTTGTCAAATACTAATAAATTCATCTGCTCTGTAATAAACGAAGTCGAAAAGTCGTTTGCCGCTAGACATATTTGAAACAGTTCATGAGTAATGTTGCCCATAATAAAATATCGAGACGAATCGGCTGGTGTTCTTATTCTATCTCGTAGAACAACCTTACGTTTGCACGACAACGAGTCTGCTACGTTTGTACAAGAAACCAGGATGTCTGGTCGTAAAATGAGAAGATTTCGATCATCATCTACTACAATTTTGGAACATGACTTGTTGTACTCGCCGACGATATGAACAATATCATTCGGCTCCACTGGCGAATCACACCAACACCCTTTAAGCACAATAGACACAAATGTGCCGTCGTCAGTGGTTGCTGTGAGAATAGTATGTCGATCAGAATACTTTGCTGCCTCTAGACCAGCCCGAGAAACATGTGTAATTAAATATCGATGTAGAGTAGGCTTCAAAATAGTTATTTTCAGTGACTGTGGCTGGGATTCATCTGATTGCCTGCTACGAACGAGCTTTTCGTTTTTGAAATCATAGCCTGTGGTTTCTTTTTTGACAGCGGGCTTATGCTTTATCAAAGTTTCGATCTCTGCTGTGTCTTCTGTATCACTGCTATCTAGCAGTATGTCTTTAAATATAGTCGGTGGTTCACGAGGTTTCGACGCAACTGGATACAGCAAATTATGATTATGGGGTAGGTTTATCTGTACAGGTCGGGTTTCTTCTCGTGATTCCACTAGCGGCAGTGGTTGTTTAGTACGTGTCACAGCCTCTAAACGCTCTAACTCGGCAAAATCGATATCATCATCGTCATCCGATTGTAGTGTTGTATCCAAACTTTGCTTCTCGGATCCTGCCGACTTGTGTTGTGGAATACGCTGGTGTTTCAACGTCTCTATCTCGGCTAAATCAATGTCATCAGAGTCGTCAGAAAACAACATTGGCCCAATAGTCTCAATTTCAATAGCCGATTCCAATTGCTGTCTTGAGTTGACATTTGCAACCGGCTCAGACACAAATGGAGAGCTCTCTCTAGACAAGTCGTCAGCCAACGAGATTAGTTGAACAACGTTTTTCTGTTCTGTTGTAACAGGAAACAAGTTTGCTCGTAAATCGTCACTTTTATTGGACTCGGATTCCGCTAATTGAGGAGAAGGGTCTTTCTTCAGAGAGCCCGGCCCCTTTACTGACAAACTTCTCTTCAAATACCCAGGTGAGTACAACTGCTGGATATGCTGAGGATTTTTAGCTCTCATCAGATCAGCTCTAAGACCCTTGTTCATCGACTCGTTATTATCATTCGTAATCAAAGCGTCGCCAGTCATCGAATTGAGTCTTGCTGACCCCAATGGCAACACATCCGAGTCTATCCTTCGTAGCAGACGGCTTCGCTTTTGAGCACTACCAACATCTGTTTGAAACGGATAAGTTGCAATTGGCGAGGTTGGCGAATTAGTTCGGTATCTCTCCATTAACTCCTTAGCAGGATCCATATTCACAGGTGTTGAAGTAGGAACAACCGGCCGTAACGAATTGCCACTAGACTCGTCCTTTCTACGCGAATCAACTTGCTTATTATCCCTCGTCTTTTCTTTTCTAGCTATAGGAGTAGTAACAGCATCCTGCTTCAGTCTCGAAGATCTAATAAAATGAGGTGACGACACAGATCGGTCCATTTGTCTTCGAAGCTCAGAATGGCTATTACTCGTAGCACCGGATCCACTTCTTAACGGAGAAGACGAAAGATCTTCCCACGCCACAAATGAATCATCCTCCATTCTTTCGTCATCATCTGACGATATAACTGGCATTGTTCGAAGCGACGAAACGCCTCTGTCCTTTCTTGCTGATGCTGATGACAATAAATCAGGACCTGAATCAGCCGACTCGACCCCTCCTAACAGCCTGTTATAAGTGGAGCTCCACGAAGACAGTTTCTGCCGTTTTGAAGAAGACGACGAAGACAACAAAGAAGACCCTGCCGACGAAGTCGAGTTGACTAGCCCAACCAGTTTATTCCGTGGTGTAACAATCTGGCCCGAGCTAGCAGCTCCTTCGTCATGAACCTCACGCTGGACATTTTTCACGCCCGCAGGAAGCGATCCAAACGAAAACTGAGGAGGCATAACCGTAAAAATATCTACGGACCGCCACTACTTCAGACTAATCTGTTAGCACAAGCACCAAAAAAACCACTTTGCTCTGCTTACGAACCTACCAAATCAGTCTCCTCACAAACAGTGACTGTCGAGATCTGATCATTTGCGACGCGCTTGCATACGCGATCACTTCGTGACATTCAGCCGCATCAGGGTCCAGGGGGGAGGGGGTCAGCCAGGGGGTACGGGTCTGCCTCCGGCGGCTGGGGCTCCGCCCCAGACCCTGGTTGCTCCTCTCGCTGCGCTCGAGTCGGAAGTGGGAGTCCTGTAGCAGCTGGTGATCCTCGACGCCCGACTCGAGCGGAGCGAGAGGAGCCACCAGGGTCTGGGGCGGAGCCCCAGCCGCCGGAGGCAGACCCCCCGTCGAAGAAAGAACGAATTAAATGCATTGGATAAAGAGAGTGTTCGTAGAAGTCATTAGAAGGAGCGACGGTCGGTCTACAACCACTGGTTCTGTGGGGATGTTAGTGGTTTCGTAAGGGATGAGGGAGGAGGGAGGGGGACTTACCTTTTCGAACTGGGGGTCCTGAATGAAATTGCAGAGCACTTTCGAGCCTGTTTGGAGAAGAGGATGGCCTGCGACGCTTGGTAGAGTTAGTAAAGGGCCGTTTTTTTGCAGTTTTTTTTTCAGGGAGGAAAAGGGGTCACTTACATTTGGAGGAATCTCTCGAGACCCTGGCGACGCTGTTCAATGACATCGTCCGAGAACCGGTTGGTAAACACTTTGCCGGGTAGAGGAGGAATGGTCACACGGGTGGACTCGCGCTCGAGAATCTCCCGGAAGTACTCGAAATCGCTGTATCGGCGTCGCACCACCGAATGCTTGAGTTTGAATGCGGGGATATTTGTCTGTACTCAGTTAGCATGCTACGAACCACACACGAAAACACGGGACTACAACTTACTCGACAGACGATCTCGTAGTCAGTATACATCTTACGGGCCACTCCGTGGGTCTGCGGGTTTCGCACCTAGAACGGGGGTTAGTGATCTGGGGAGGGGGTGTGCCTCCGGCGGCTGGGGCTCCGCCCCAGACCCTGGTTGCTCCTGCTTCGCAGGAGTTTTTGTGCGGGGACCGGAGACGTAAACGACTCGAGCGAAGTGAGAGGAGCCGGGGGGTCTGGGGCGCAGCCCCAGCCGCCGGAGGCATGGGGGGGACCACGACGTACTTCGATTTCCAGGAAGTTTTCCGGTGCGCCGTAGATCTCGTCAAAGGTCTGTTGTTTGAATTGTGGTCGCACCTCGAATCGTTTGGGGTCGTTGGATTTGGATGTGTTGCCGGGCGGCATGGCTGTGAACTTTCGGGCTGGCGGAGGCGTTTGCATGGTGCGGTTGTGTGTGGAGTGGTTTGTTTGTCAGTTGTAGCAACACTGGAATGACTTGTTTCAATGGTTGTATTGTGGATTTTACAGCTGTAGAGACACTGATTGAACCGAAATTGCGATGTTAATTATGAAACGGGAGATTATTATCGGCGGAGTGAACTGCGACAGAACGGCCGTGGTACGGAAATAATCGTTTGGGGTCTATTCAGCAGATGGCTGATGAGGTCGTGTGAAGTTCAAAAAATGGAGTTTGTAGGTCAAATAGCGCAAAATCACAGAGTTAGTCACTGATTATTAAGTGGAGGTTGAGTTGATGATAAGTGGAGAAACGGTCAGAGAGCGTCTGATGAGGTTTAAATATAAGAAGCCTGTCGATCACCGGCAGCAGGAACATGAGTCGTGTCAGGTGACTTGGAGATTCTGTCAGGGGGATATGCAGGTAATCAGGTTCTGTAAACACACATTCAAATTATATTTTGTGTGCTCAATCGATAGCAAGAGCAATTGATTAGGTTTGTTTGACAGCGTTCGAGAATTGTGAAGTGTGGTATACTCGAGCTACGACAGTGATTTGTGGAGTGGAGTTCGTGAAGTGGATATCGCGAAGTTGATCTCGAGACTGTTGCGTGGATTGGTTGTGAACGGGATCAATGGTGCTGCAATCATGGGAGGGCACTCAGGTGAGCTACCTGACTGCTAGTAAGGTCGCGATCCTGTGTATTTGTACCATGTATTGTGACCAAATGATAGTTGGCAGTGACAGGGCTCGGATCATGAAGGTGATAGTGGAGTGGATAGATGGAGGGTTTAGAATGGATCCAGATGAAGTTTTGAAGAATAGTTCAGATGGTTTAGAGAGTTCGAATGAGCGAGAAGGTGTAACCAGGTTGTCATGGGGCGATCTGAGAATCTCGGATCTCAAGAAGATACTAGTTGGATCTGGCGGCTCTCTAGGGTCTGATGTCTATAAAACGTTCATTACGAATATATGGACATGGGACTCATATGACGGGCTATTTGACTTTTTCCTTGGTCTTGACAAGTACCTGGTTAGTCCTTTTAAACCGGAAAGCTCGCAGAATGACGGCGACGAAGACAATGGTGATGGTGATGACGATGACGATGAAGATAATTATAATGGCAACGAGAACGACGACGACAATGATAATGAATACGATAGTAACAATAGATCTGGTGTTAACAGGGCCAGAGATAACGCCAAACAGGCCCGAGCACCACGACTGAAATTGGTGTCTAATTCAGTGCTAGGGAACTTTTTCCGCAAGTGCTTCCTAGCGTTTGAAAGGCTCGAGTTCGATAAAATGTTGGGTTTATGGCGCGATTTTGAACAGTTCCGAGAGGAAACTAGAACTATTTGGGAAGAAATCCATCTTAATATATACAAACGAGGCTCAATAAGAGTCAGAAAGGAAAGCACTCCATTGAGTGATAACGATGAACTCGCTTCAAATCCGTCTTTCCTGATTCCTCAGAGTCCGGGTGAAGAAGACCCATCTGAAAAGTGTATCCCTGCACTGGCACACTTAATTAGCGGCGACAATGACAGATTTCGCAGCAGTCCACTTGCCAATAACAAGGATGGCAAGGACAATAGCAATGGTAGCGGTAGTCACTCAAGCCTGATCAATATTAAACTGTCTGATGAAACTATGGAAGCTATTTTCGAAAATCAAGTCGACCAGTTTCAGAAACACGGTTCGATTCTACCCAAGCATGTAGTATCTGTTATGGAAGAACTCGTCCGTATTCAGTCATTAAAAGGGTCATTACCGCCATCAGCATACTTCCTACAGTACCTTGAAGCCTGTAGAAACCGAGACCACGAAAAGGCTTTTGAGAATTTACATAGATTTTACGATTATTCTATGGACAGTCGAGGCAAGAGCCATTATCAATACGCCCTTTTCACACTGGCAACGCTACATGCCGAGTTCAACAACTCTTCAGAGGCCATCCGGGCTGCTCAAGAAGCCATTGCTGTGGCCCATGAGAACATGGATATCGCCTGTTTAACTCAGATCTTGTCCTGGCTCTACAGCTACCTACAAAATAACCCTCACTGCAGTCTACCTGTATCACTAGCATCAAAAGAACAAATCGGCCAGTTCCTGCTCGCCAAATCCTGGGACGTCTCACCCCTACTGGCATCTCTTTCATTTCAGAATGACGTTATCCAGGTGTTAGGCAATGGCCGGTCTGGACCACCTACTAATCTCACCAACATTTTCGAGTCCCTTATAAAAGCATCTTTCATAAACATTACAACCAATTCTCCATTAACCATGGCCAGTCTAAACCTCGTTCAGTCAACCCTCTGGAACAGATTGGGTGTAGACGTTGTATCTGATATGTACCTCGACAACTGTCTCACTCTAACCACACCAGCTAACCCCAGCTCGTCTCTTCACTTGGGTAATTCGTCGGCATACCTCCAAGCAGCCTGTATCAAAGCACACAAACTACTTTTACAGGGTCACGTAACAAAATCATTCGACCTGCTCAACTCTTTAAAACCCCTGGCAGACCGATCAATCGCCTATCAACAGATCTGGCTCCCGAACGCCCTTATTCTCCACATCTGGCACGCTCTCAAAGAAAACCGACTGGCTCAAGTCGATATATACATCCAAAGACTGACCGGACTGTTCATCGCCAGTCCCTACATCACCCACTCGGCCCAACTTGCTGAGATCGAGCTCGACCTTCTCAGCGGAAACACATCCCGAGCCATCGACAAAACCGTCAAGTATGTCGAAACGTCCAACGACCCCAACACCGACATCCTCTTCCAACTCCAGTACATGATCCGGCACATTCGAGCCCTCTGCAAATCAGGACGACCCACTCGAGCCTTCTCCATCACACTCCGCTGCTTCCAAATGGCCCAGAGAAGTGCTCTCGTACCCGCTGTCCTCGAATCTCTCATACTCCTCACCACCATCCTCATCAGCCGTCAAGACCACCGAGACGCTCTGTCCATTCTCGACACGCTGGTGCCAAAAGTAAGTGCTTGCGACGCTGCCTCCGGCGGCTGGGGCTGCACCCCAGACCCCGCTGCTCCTCTCGCTTCGCTCGAGTCGTTGCGTGGGGGGTTCCCTTCTGGAAAACTAACAAGAATACAGGTGCTGGAGTGTGGATATGTGTCACTTGTGAGTGAAGTTTATGAGAATATGGCTGGTGCGACTGTCGGGGTGGCATCAGGCGAGCCTGAAGACGTGGCCAAAGTGCTCTACGAGAGAGCCTTCAGATACACCGTCGAGGCTGCCAAATGTAAGTACTTTCGGTATGAGAGACGCTGGACTTGGCTAACGAAAGACAGACTTGGAGCGCGAGAACAACCTCGTCCGGCTGCTGGAAATCTGCGGCAAGCAGAAGACTCTGGCTCAACTCCTGGAAGACAGAGTCCGATTAGAAAAGATAGAAAGCATCGCAGCCACCCTCGAGGACCAGCTCCACACCAACACCAGCAGAATCCAAACCGACAACATCCATTAATAACCACCTGGGACCCGAAGCAACGACTCGAGCGAAGCGAGAGGAGCAGCGGGGTCTGGGGCGCAGCCCCAGCTGCCGGAGGCACCAGGCCACAGGGAGTATCAGTCATGAAACAATAAATTAAACCTCCAACGCTGGTATATATATATATACTATGTACAGTAGCTCGAGCGGAAGAACGGGCTATAAAATAATAATTAGAGTATCAAGGTCCCGGAGGAACCTTGTTATTTTGAAAAGAAGCGGACAATGAGCTCCCAGGTGCCGAACATGATGATGCTGTTGGGCACGGTACGGAGCAGATGGGGTGTCAGACCTCCGTACATGGACAGGAAGCCCTCTTCTTTGATGATGATGCGGAAACAATTGATGAGTCCCTTATATTTGGGCTTGCCGTCTTGCATTGGAGCCTGTCGGAGTCTTGTTCGAACGACCTCGTGTGGATAAGTCATTAGTGAGGCCATGAACTTGGCAGCACCGGCAGCACCAGACGTGGCACTCCATTCCAGAAACGAGTCCCAACGGGTCGATGGTACACCTTGGTCGATTCTATGCTGTTCTCTTCGACGGATAAATCCCTTCATTTGCTCATACAAAACCCATTGTAGCGAGGATTCTACTACACCTAGATATGAGGCAGATAGACCTCTATATAAGCCAGCGATACCCTCGTGCTTGACGACTTTGACTATACAGTCCCAACTATTTTTGTATTGGCGTTCTCCAGATGCTTTTGTGGCCTTGTCAAGCTGGAGTCTTGTCTTGACAAGCCAGATGGGATTTGTACAGGTCGAGGTGACAATACCAGCAGTGGCAGCTGCTCCCAGATGCACCCAGGTCTCCTCTTTTCCATTGTTAAAAGTGGTCGAAATAAAGTCCTTTCCAAGTCCATAGGTGAAGAAATTAATGGATCTAGCAGGAATCACACCCACTAAATTAGGTCCTAGACCTTTGAATAGAGACCGAGCTCCCTCGACTTGATATACAGATTTGATGATATGAAATGTCTCGTACACATGACGAGATGCTCTTCCTATAGGACCCAGTGACCGTCCTGAAGCTTTTAACCCACCGGATCCATACTGAGATCCGTATAAATCACTCTGAAGACGGGTTTTTACGACATCCAGAGGACTTGTAAATAATGCACCAGCCATACCACCAGCACCACCGGCGAAGAAATGCAGCCATGGACTCACTTTAGCGGTTTCTACCTTCCTGTGTTTTTGTCGGGGAAGTGTTGGCACAACCGGAATAGACGAACTGTTCTCATCGCTCGTCATATCCTCTACTACTGGTGGGGTATTCAGACGGTGAACCGCATTTATCGCACTGGCGGCAGGATGTGCCGAGTGCGAGTCTTTCATGCTCATATTCGCTCTTTTTAAACCTTTTTTCAAACTTTTTTCGTCCTAGTGGTAATACAGCTACCAATCCGATTGAATCTATGGATCTCTTATGATACTAAATCGCACAGATCAGCTCATAAACACCACTACCACTACCACTCTCTTTATCAAAGATTCAGATGAGGTGATCCTAATTACAAAACGAAAGAATAAAACCAAAAACCACACAGCTCGAAAAACAACAAAACGAACAGTCCCTTATCTACCACTGACTTTCCGTTTCCGATATCAAACCCAAAACTTTTGAATAAACTTTTGCGCCTTCAACAGACAAGTCCCAGTACCAAGTGCTCTCAACTGCAGACTTAATCGCTCCACACCTGTATCTTCCAGCAGCTGAGAAAATCTAACTTTAAATCACAGAGTTTCTAAAACCAACTCCGCGAACCAACAGCCTGCCTTTTTCGATTCAAAACTGTTCAAAGACAGGAAAAAATAAATTCTGATCCACTCACAGTTGAAATAAATAATAGCCTGAAATATACCAGTTTGCCTCACTTCCTGATATGCAAGCCACAATTTTTTTTGAAACTTTCCAGCCTCACGCACCACCGTTGCACCATGCAGAGCCCCTGCGCCAGGACCCTGTCCATCGGACCCTTCCTGCCTCCGGCGGCTGGGGCTCCGCCCCAGACCCCGCTGCTCCTCTCGCTTCGCTCGAGTCGGGCGTAGAGGATCCAGTGCTAGCTCGCCAGGAGTTAAACCGTAAAACGTAGAGACCCAGACGCCCGACTCGGGCGAAGCGAGAGGAGCAGCGGGGTCTGGGGCAGAGCCCCAGCCGCCGGAGGCAGACCACAAAACAGAAATCAGAGGTTATCAGTACACATTTTAGGGATATTTTATTTTGATTATAAACATGGAATCGTTTAAATGAAAGTCTCGTAAGCAACAGGAGCGATGGTCTCGGGAGCAGTCAAGCTGATGGTGCGGGCATCTCTTGGCTTGGCGGGTTGTCTCTTGAGCTCAACACGCTCACCCTTCTCTCTGGCCTCGATCTTCTTGGCAGCGTTCTCCTTGACTCTGTTGAGGAACTCTTGTCTGCACTTGGAGTGCTTGACGTGCTCAACACGGAGGTTGACACGCTTCTCAATGTATCTGTTACCAACGACCTTTTGGACAATGACACCGACAGAAGACTTGGTGATGTTGTAGACAATACCGGTCTTACCGTGGTAGAACTTGTGGGGCATACCCTTTTGGATGGCACCATTGGCCTTGATGTCAACGATATCACCGACCTTGTAGGTCTTCAAGTAGATGGAAAGAGGGATAGTTCCGTGCTTCTTGAAGTCACGAGAGAAGGCGTAACGAGTGCCAGATCTGTAACCGCGACTGTTATTTTGTTAGTATGGTGTTGGTGTGTAGGTGGTTTAGACTGGCGAGTAAACTGAATAATGAACGAACAAGAAAAAAAGTTGAGAAAAATGGGAAATAAAACGAGGGATACAAAGTGGTAGAGTGTGGTGAAGTCACTATTGACTTGTCGGATGTCGTATTCTAAGTGCCTATATTGGACACAAATTCTTCAGATTTTCAAATACATTTCTCACTGACGTTGAATGAACCTCGAACATTGTTGAAAAAGAGCTTTAATGTGAGAAACGACGCTCGAATAAACAGAAACCCATTTTCTTTATCGAAATTACTGAATAGTGATTAAGACTATTTTGTCGACCAAACTTTGTACTAGTTCGTGAGGCCTTTGACGTCGAGTATACTTCGTTGACAGACGCTATCGAACCCAAAATTCTCTGATATATTCTTCATTGCCTCGTTCATTACTCAACTCGTGTCCAGTCATCGCGTATGGGCTTACCTTTTACCCATTTTTGATGCTTGATTATTTCGTTAGGTGATGTGAAGTAGAAAATCCAAATCGAAGGTCAACAGTACTATGGCTCAGTTGCAGGCTGTAGCACGGCGGGTGACGATGCAAGAAAAGAGTCGGTTTGAATTTTTCAGTGTAAATATGAGTCCACTCTTTGTACCACTTTCCTATTTAGGTAATTAATCTAGGGCACGCAAATACCCGAACCCTATAGACCCTGAGTGTCCATCAGGGTCCACGGTGCCTCCGGCGGCTGGGGCTTCGCCCCAGACCCCGTGGCTCCTCTCGCTTCGCTCGAGTCGGGCGTCGAGGACCCGGGATGATTGGGTTGGGTGGTTGAGCCAGTTTAGGGTCTGCTAGAATAGATTTTGGCAACTGAAAAATAATATCTGTTAAACGGGGTCGGACAGTTTTCACAAGGACATAACTTCATATATTTCTAACTAATTGAAAATATCGAAAGATTTATTAAAACTATATGGTGATTGGAGTCATTAAAAGTTATTTCTAGGATTATAGCTGTCCGGGAAGGTTGTTTTGACTGGGGTAAATGAAACGATCGACATGACTAAAACGGGGATCACCATCGCTGAAGTTATCCTCGCGATTGTGCCAAAACCTGTGAATAAACTAGAAATACTGGACTTCGTTTCGATATAAATGCAATTGGCTAATTCTATTGATTGACATTCAATTCTAACAGCTCATGGTCCAACAGTTGATTTTATCTTGATTTTCTGGACTTGAACTTCCTATTTTAACATTGCATTTCATCTACCAGCATTGGAATTCTAACATTGCATTTTACCAACATTGCATTCCATTTAATTGTTACCCGGCATTCAACTCACTTCAGAGCCTCCACTACTATTCAATCCAAGCTCCTAAATTTATCAAACTATAGAACTTTGAAATCTATATCTTTTAAATCCCACTTCAATCTAACAGTCATAAACGAATGCTAAGCGGAGCTTGAACTTCCTTGCAAATCAGGGTGATCTCATATATATTTTTTACAGAAAAGACATTTCTACTAAATTATTTTTGTGTTAAGTAAAATGTTTACTCTTCGTCCTCCTCGGCAGCAGCCTCCTCAGAAGCCTTGCCTTGGTTTCTTCTCTTAACACGACCAGGACGGCCACCACCGTAAGGAGAGTTAAGGGCGAAATCGATATGCTTTTGAGAGTCAAGACGGACAAGGAATGAAGGAACGTTGACGATTTGCTTACCAACACGGATGTGTCTTTGAGAAATGAGGACACGAGCGTGGTGGATAGACTTGGCAAGACCAAGCTTGAAAACTTGGGTTTGGAGACGTCTCTCCAAGAAATCTTCGATACGGAGAGCCAAGACGTAATCGAGCTTCATCTTGTCTTCACTGAGGACACCGACACGCACAAGACGTCTGATAAGGGCGTTACCCTCGAAAAGACGCTTGGGGTCCTTCTCATCACGGGTCAAAAGGTCACGGGCGGCACGACGAATCTTAGAAAGTTGAAGAGCAATTCTGTAGATTTCTCTCTTGTTCTTAAGACCGTATTCACCGTCGAGCTTGAGCTCGGCGTCCAAACGGGCGGAGTCGTAAGCTCGCTTAGGGACTGAGTAAGTCTTGGAGTATCTTCTTGGGGCGGCTGCATATTTGTTAGTTTATGTTTTTTTTCACTTTCATGAGTGGGTAACTAGGTTAGTGGATACTTTTCGAATCATCGCGAGCATTAGCATTATCAAAAATAGTTTTATCGTCATAGTCGTCTAGATTTCATAAATTTGCTGAGACAATGTAAACCAACTACTGACCATTGTAGTTGTCTATTCATGTTATCTTTAAAATTCCAATCTGTCGATAGTACGCTTTTGGTCGATATCTGATCCCTCATACAAACTTAACGTTCAAATCGAGATTCAAATCAGTTTTCAGTTTCCAATAAACAAGAAATAAACATCAAGACTCCCATCAGAGTCTCAAACTCTCGTCGTATTTAAAGCTCGACCCACTATTATCGTGTCGTAGCCTGTCGTTCAATATCCATATTTCGGAGCTCGTCCTCGCTATTCGTTGATAAATGATAAAACCATTCTTGCAATGCTGTCTTGATTCCCGTTGTATCCACGTTCTACAAACTCTCACTCTCTCAAATTAATACGTACAAACCATGTTGGACTGGCGAAACTGTGTTTTGTCGAGAGAAGCTTCGAATTCCTACAGGAGAACTTGATATTGTGTATCGTGCTTTTGGTGAAGCGTGAACAATTTGACAATGTGAGTCGGCGCATGTTGCGTGTGCAGCACAGTGACTGTGAAAAGCCCGTACATATTTCCTAAATAGGTAATTATTTCACACCTAACAACCAAACGCTCACGTGACAAACCATACTACCAGGCTCTCCTTTTCACACTCTCCGTAAATAATAAGCCTGACCGTGTCCCTGCGTAACGACTCGAGCGAAGCGAGAGGAGCAGCGGGGTCTGGGGCGGAGCCCCAGCCGCCGGAAGCAGGTCTGGCCCGGTGCGCGTCGCCTCCGGCGGCTGGGGCTCCGCCCCAGACCCCGCTACTCCTCTCGCTTCGCTGGAGTCGTTTTGTGGGGAGGATGAGCAGGATTTTGGGGATTTGGAGGAAGGGTTCAGGGTCTTGGTTTGCATGGCTGATAAGATAAGATAGAGCATGCAGATTGATTAGGGTAAGGGTGGACATTTCAATTTATTAATCGGTACAGATCAGGCTGTGACATTGTAGGTCACAGATGGCTGGTTGATAGTAGTGAAGTGAGTGTGGTTTGCCGGAGGGAAGATGGACCTGGTTGTCAATAACAAAGAGCTGGCGACGCCGAGGATCCAGAAACTGGCTCGCGATGTGGCAGTCAAGTTTTCTTTACAAATCGAGGCTCCGAGCTTCACAAAATGTGTCGTTGAATTGGTGAAGAACAGCCTCGATGCAAGGGCCACAAAAGTTGCTGTCACTCTGGATCCAAAGCTGCTGAATTTCAGTGTTAGTGATAATGGACATGGTATACCTGTACACGATATGATCAATGTGGCCAAACAGAATCGTAAGTGAATTAGTTTTGACTCGGCAGTGCAAATCGGCCGCTGACTTTAGGTTACTACTACACTCTGGTTGTGGCGGTGAGGTTGTATACAAGTTTTTCTGCTTCTGAGACTCAATTCTGAGGATAAAGCCTTATTGAAAGTATACTAACAGATACGGATTAGATACCTCAAAGTATGGAAGCACGAGAGCTGTATTTGGATACAGGGGCTTGGCACTGGCAGCCATAGCCGAGTCGTCGTTGCTCGAGATAGAATCAAAGTGTGCAGGTGCAAGTGCTTATCAGATCATGGTACACAAAAACAAAAAGCGCAATTTCAAAGCTGTAATGGGTAACAAGATTATGAGACTGGCCCGCCATGGCACGTTTGTGTCAGTGTCAGATCTGTTTGATTCTATGCCCGTAAGGAGAAAGGTAATGTTGAGTAATAACTGGAATACTCATGTGCAAGAACTTAAATTTCAGCTTGTGCCACTGCTGGTCCAATTCCCCGACGTCAGTTTCACCGTATATCAACACAACAAGACCAGTTTGACCGAGGTTTTCAACATCGCGAATCCTGCCAATTTAACGTCGATTTTATCAATTACCAGTGTGGTAGAAGGTACTAGTGGCTATATACCTAGAGAAGTAGCTGTTTTGCGAGCCATGCACAACAGTGCTGTTGCTCAATGGGATCGCATTGACTATGTTGACGACTCTGGTGATTTGGCTGTATATGGGATTATTAGTAGACAACTTGTCCCAGCAGCACCAACAACTTTCCAACATATTCTTATAAATGGAAAAAGACTAGAAAGCAGCTCGAAACTGTGTCAAGAAGTAGATACTCTTCTTCAGGCAAGCGATTATTGTTGTGGAGAGCGGTCCAGGAGGGGGAAGCAGAATTCAAAAAGTCCGTTTATCCTGTCAATTAAAGCATTACATTATAACCCAGAAATTGAAGATTTCAATGCTGATGCTAGAAATATTCTGAAAAAAGTATTGGTGACGGCTGTCTCTGAGTGTTTGATTGCAAGAGGATATAAACTGAAAGGCGAGAGGTTACTGACGAAAAGGGCGTCTGAAAATAACCGAAAGATTGATATGAGAGTATCGAAGAAACAGAAAGGTAAACAGAAAGGAGAATCCGGAGAGTCACAGGCGCATGATAAAGAGAATTCTGGAAGCGGCAGCTTTGATTTCAACGAGCATTTACAAGAGTCCGCTGGGATTGAAGCCACAAAAGTCAGTGAACCAGAGATTCCATCACTTTCATCAGAAACCTCAAAATACTTCTCTTCTTTTTCACAAGAATCATCGTCTCAAAAGCTTGTTAAAGAAGATATAGAGAATTGTGAAGTTATTGCACAAGTTGACGACAAATTCATCATGGTGAAAATGAGAGCCACGAGTGAGTATCCAGTCCTCGCTTTAGTTGACCAACATGCCGCGGACGAACGTGTTATACTGGAAAAACTAATGACTAGTACTTTTAAGAGTCAGCATGAAGCAGTGGCTGTGAAGGCTCCTATCAGAATAGAGGGTCTATCAAACGACGACTTGACCCTTCTCGCAGATTACAGACTAATATTTGAGCAATGGGGTGTCAAATACGAGATATCGTCTGCTAGTCGTAGTGTTGCAGTGTCACACTTGCCATTGCTTGTGGAGAGCAAATTTGAAGACGCCAGCTTTGTTTACAAACTTGTAGTTAGTCATGCACGAGATTTGTTCTATGGGAAAGTATCCAAGGCTATATGGATACCGCAAAGCTATAGTACTCACAAAGTTAGTGATATGAATAGTGAATCTGTCGCATGGCCAATACTGTCTAGATGCTGTCCGGTGGTTATTTTTGATTTGTTAAACATGACTGCCTGTCGTTCTGCTGTGAAGTTTGGCGACAAACTTTCACTTTCTGAATGCAAACTCTTGATTCGCGACCTTTCCCTATGCTACTTTCCTTTCCAATGTGCACATGGTAGGCCGACTACCGTTCCTCTGATGTCCATCTAACGAACACGCTAATCAGAGAGGATTTATTTATTTATTACTCTTGTCTATTAATTCAGTAATGGAATATTTATTTATTATTTATTATAGTTTCATAAATTCATTTAACGTCATTAATCATTACCAATTTAAATCTAACAAGCTCATATCTTCTGAGACCACAGCATCGAACTTAGCTATAGCTCTTTTTCTCGAGTAATAAATAGGGCAGTCCCCAGAATCACATCGGACTTCCATGACAGGACTAATACCAGAGCAATTTCTACATATTGCTTCTAGCTCCAAAACTTTTTCCTCACTGTATTTTATTCTTTTTTGAAGTATCAGCATCGAACCAGCAGGATCTTCTCGACACTCACTGCATATACCATCATTAGTTTGCTTGTCCTTGCAGATAATACACGAGGCAGATTTGATATAGTTTCGCAAATTCTCTCCTTTCCCTTTAATAGGCTGGAATCTTATAACTTTAGGCATTTGGTCATACCACGATTGAACATTGGCTCCCAAGATATTAAAAATACGCTCTAACGGAGGGATCAGGTTTTTCTTGATATAATAATCAGAATCAAGATAGTAGTTCGCATTGTTCACCAGTTCATCTGGTGACACACATCGGTCGACTAGTCGAGACCCAGGTGGTCCGCTAATGACGACATAAGGGACTCTCTCACGATATTGAGGTTCTGCTCTTTCATCTTTCTCCATCTTTTTGGCACTAACTGCTGCTCCTGGTGGCAGAGTCCCGCCCTCCTTGTAAGTACCCATTCGTACTTCTTTCGCAAAACAAAAATCTTGAACCGAAATGTTACCAGTCATAATCTTTCGCCATTGCTGATGCAGGAATTCTTTTACTTTTGATAAATCAGATGTCTCAAATAGCAGTCGAAGTGCCTTTTCTTCGATCTTCTGTTCTGCTGGTGTACCGTCTCTTCGGACCGTCTCTATACCTTTAGCATCAAACACAGGTACTTTCTGATCAGGTGTTTCATACATATACCCCACGTATCGTTTCTTCGTCAATAGAACACTCCCCATATACACCTTTTCAAACTTGAGTTTGATGGGAGACGGATTGATACTTGTAATATAATTCGCAATGTCGTTTCCAATCTCAAATGCTTGGTCCTTAGATTTTCCAGGAAGATGAACGAAGATACTATCCGTGTCTCCATATACAACTTCAGCTCCCCATTTGGTAGTCTCACCTATGATCCGAATAGTATTCTCCAGTATTTCTCTCGCACTGAGAACTATACTATCAGCAATCTCCGCACAGGGCATCCGTCCAGAATATGTTGCCGATGTATAACCATATGTTACATTTGCAATCAACTTCAGAGCCAACTGCCGGTTATTCATCATATTCTGAAAACCTGGTTCTTGATCGAGTTTCATTCCGGCTTTGACCATGACTCGTGTGTCCAAAATTTCCGACAGCATTTTGGCCAATAATGACTTTCGACGTATTTCCTTGACAAATATTAATCCGTTCGGAGCAATAGTCAAATCATCTTTCAATACATCTAGAAGCTTAGAATCGACATCCAGATCGATCACACCCAGTTTGTTACGACCTCTCCAAAATTTTACCCTACCAAGACAGGTAGAATAACAATAGTTATAGGCAATCACAATAGATGGATACAAGGACTGGAAATCAAGCACAAGAACCGGGCTTGTATAGTAACCAGACAAAGGTTCCATGACAAGAGGAATATGCTCCAAAGCATTCTGTTGGCCAACCTGTTTCTTGCTAGGTGATATCATAATAAAGTTCTCCTTTTTGGCCAATCTAGTCATAGATGACTCAACCTTGTACTGTGAGCCTCTTGACAGCACAGAGTAAAAATCGATTCCCAAGAGTCTAGCCTGTTCACTATTCCTCGTTATTAGATGTTGGTCATCTATAATCTTGATATCATACTCTACCCTGGAGAGATAATAGTTGACGACAATTTCCAAGTAAGCAATTAGCCCCGATTGAGTCCATTTAGTCAAGTCATCATGGTTGTAATGAGGGATCCTATCATGTAGAGTGTGAAATACAACATTTTCAATTGTATACTGGAGTAGATTCAGCTCGTGACGAATTACTCGCCATATATTCAACATATGACGGCCAGTAACCCTAATTGCCGAAGCTTGCGTATAACCCCATCGGTCGTTGAATTTAGTGTTTGTGTTTGATTGTACTCTTGATAGCTCCACACACAAATCGTAACCAGAGAAATTTTCACGTCCCCGTTCGATTATGTATCCTAAAGATGAGTTGTGGATCTCATAACCACTTAAAATATCCGGGTCATAATACCTAACCAATCTAACGAACGTATTGATCAGCTCTAACTCAGTATCAACAACTTGTACTAGAGCATGTTTAGAGCTGCCAATAGATTCCAATTGGTCATACAAACTGTCATCCCCATAAGCAAGCACGCCAGATGCAGACTTTTTAGGATCTAATTCATCAGCAAAACTGTTTTTAAAGCCCCAAAATATCATACTAACAGGATCATGCTGAGGATTCGGCAGCTTTCCTGGCCTGGTATTAACATGTACTTCAACCACGAGAACTGACATTTCACGGTCACTAATGTGTTTTCTAATCTGGCTTGTCTTCTTCTGGGACGCAAACTTGTATCCGTAAGGGTTCCATTGAGTTGGCCCGTTGATCTGAGAAAGAAATTGGGGTTTATCTGCACCTGGTTTTCTAGCCTTTTCCCTTTTGGCCGTGGAAGTTGGTGATGCTTTTGTCCAGTCTTCAACTTGCTGTCTTGATGGAGGTAGAGGTAAATATTGAACCGTTCTTTTGGGACGGTAGTGGAACTGCTGGTAACTACTCAGGTGATATTCAATCGGACTAAAGGATGTCTGGTCAGAGAAATCGAATTCTGGCAAATCACTCACGTGGTCAGATTTCAGACGAAATTCAACACCAGCATGCACGAATGGGCCCTCAGGTACATCTTCCAGTTTACTGAAATATGGTTCTTTATATATAACTGAAGGTTCACCCAGCTCTTCCATAGTTGAAGCAACTTCTGATCTATTGGGTGCAGATACGCAAAGACCAAGAGCACTCTTTATATGAAATTTCTCCAAAATGGACTCCAATCTTGAAGCTCCATGAGAGCTGACACTAGGGTAGTCGCCTTGCGACAAGAGCACTAATGATGATTTTCTAACAGCAGCATTGAAATCTTCTGAAAAGTAGGAGAACGATGAATCGGTAGTATCTCGTCTCGAGAGCTTAGATTTCTTCTGAGAAAGCGAGAAGCTATTATCTTGAGATAACCTTTTCAATGATAGTTGTGGCACCCTCTCAATTTTTTCCTCATTTGCTAAAGCATTTGGATCCTCAATATCCTCATCTTCGGCTTCATCTGTATCTGATCCCTTATCATCAAGAGTCTGACCGTCAGCTTCATCGATATGATTAGCATTTCCTTCATCTCTTATTACAGGCTCAATATTCACCTGCTTAGGCTTTCTCCTGAACATGTAATCCACAATTTCAAATGCAGTAGGAATATAAGAATCAAACTCAACTTTGTCTACAAATGTTTCCAACTTCGGTACTGGTTTTCCTTTCGTTGCGCTAATTATCCGTTCATCCAGGTCACGTTCCAACTCCTCAAGTCTTGACCAAGCTAGCTCTTCTCCAGTACGTGTAATATCAGGCGGCGGCTTATAGGAGAGATTGCCTGCAGCATGACGTTTTGCGTAGTCCTCTCTCCATAGCTCTCTCATACTAATAAGATGTTTATAATCTTTGGGTAAAGACATTTTTCGTTCGCTTTCAAAATCTGCATGAATATTGTGCTGCATTAAATCATGGCGATTTTCAATAAAATCAGCAGTAATATCAATCTCGAGCTCCGAAAATGAGAATCTTGAAAAATGATTTCTACTGAGCATCCTGCTATTAATGTCGAGTCCTCTACCTTCTGGACTCTGAATAGAGAACTCATCTGGTAATGGTCCTCGAAACCACGCATCCGATATTCTCATCCATCCACACCCATACAAATTGAAATCTGCCAAAAACTGCAATGTGTGTGGGATATGTGATTCATAAGGTTGCATGGGGATGCCCTGAATCGCACCAGTACGTAGCAAATCAGCACATTTTGTAACATGAGACGGATTCAACAAATATATTTTCAAGTATGGTGACCATCCTACATGGTAACCGTAGAACGGTACGCCTTTGCAAAGAACAATATTCGCCACAAACACATTATTAGGGTTGTTAGGATCTCTTCGGTAGGCACTACACATGGCAGAGTTAATTGCCACATATAACCAGGCAATATGTTCTTCCACTAGACCATACGTTAGTAATCGCCACTCTTCCCCGTGGAACTGAGTCTGATTCTATCAACTAGTCCTTATCTGTACTCACCTTGTTCTGGGTTCGTTCCACCCTTGTAGCGAATATAAAAGTACGGGAAAACTCCATGGACATGAACAAGTGTGTTATAACCGGTTGAAGTGGTTCCAAATATCCGTATCACAGGAACCTGCGGTAGCGTTATATCAGATCGCATGTCCGTGTATTTATCCATATCAAGCGAACTGGGTGCTTTCTGATAGCAGTCAATGTTGTTAACTTGAATCGCCATATACGACGTGCTCAGCGAGCTCGTTCCTCTGGAAGACGAGTTTCTATAGCTGCCATTCTCACTGTCGCCAATCGGTCCAGAAGACTCTTTCGACTCTTGTTCCGACCCAGTCACCATTGCTCGCCACTTTTACGTTTATACAGTTCCTCTTCATCATTCAATATAATCACACATGGTTAGAAGTCCAATCCGATAATACCACTTTTAATAATCAGCAATTGCCACTGAAGCTGGATCAAAATCACGATTGGTTACTAACAGGAATTCAGCAGCAATCTTGAACATGCAAGTCCATGATAAAACCACCGCTTATTTCGTGCACTTTACTTCACTTGAAAACAACGAGCTCTAGCCTTGACCAGAAATCCAATTCCATGACAATTGAACAACTGATAATTACTTCTGAAAAAAACACCACAATTATCTTACCAGGACTAAATCTCTAACTATTCGCGATCCATCACGTGACCTTATCTATTAGAATCATGAGAATGCAGCTTCCTGAGACTTAATCCCACTACAAATCACGACATGAGTGGAGAAAGGGGCACCAAATACCCTTCCCCCGCTTCAAAAGGGCTCGACGACAGCCGGCGAGTGGTTGTCTACCTCAGATTCCCCTTCCCAAGAGACGGGTTCGAGGATCCGGGCCCGGTAAGTGATTATTAATGTGCCTCCGGCGGCTGGGGCTCTGCCCCAGACCCCGTTGCTCCTCTCGCTTCGCTCGAGTCGTTACGTCTACGGTTGGGCTGATTTATCTGTGAGCCTCACGAGCTTGAAATATGGCCAGCTTAACTCGAATCTAACGTCAATGGCAGGCGGAATGGAATGCAGCCAAACAGCAGGCTCTGTGGGAACAGCTGTATAGTGCCCCAAACCGGTCGGAGATTGATTGTAAGTGAAAAGTGCCCCTTCTGTGGCTAATTACGAAGGGGACTGGATAAAATAATTCTGAGACATTTGAACTAACAATTGTAGGGGATGGATTGTATGTGTGACGACGAAATCATGCCCTAGCAGCCCGGAGCACCGACTCGAGCGAAGCGAGAGGAGCAGTGGGGTCTGGGGCGCAGCCCCAGCCGCCGGAGGCATTCTGGCAGAAGAATTGTCTAACAAGCTTAGAGCGAGGATGTTTGATGTGAAAGTAGCGTTTATTTTACAGCAGGCTGCATGGCTGTATGAGCTTGAATTGGAGCAGGTCAAGGCCCAAATGCATCGGGTAACGGTTAAAGGAAAGTCAGGTACGTTAAAAAAGCGGACAATTGGGGAGAGGAATGTTCTAGGAGGTTGTTTTTAGGCTAGTACAAATGGAGAAATCTGGATATACGGGGAGATAAGAGCAGGGTGGAGATATTAACTACCGTAGGACCAGATCAGGCACATCGAAAGCCGACAGGAGGTTCAACAGTGACGATAACGGGTCGTCGAGGATCTGAGCAGCGCCGGAATAGTGCTAACGGGACAATTAAACTTGGGAGATCCAGCGGGTATCAGAAGAAGTCACCCCTGATTGGAAGCGGCAGTGGTAGCGGTGCGGGGAGTGGAACAGGCAGTGGAGTTGATCTGGGCATTACAAGTGGTGGAAGTGGTAGTGGCAGTGGAAGCGGAGACAGTCGTAGCCATACAAATACTCAGACTCAGACTCATGGCCATCACCCTGAAATTAGTTCGAATATAAACTCAACTGGACTCGGAGCTATGGCTTATAGACCCGGTGGAGGGGATATGACAAGCAGGACAGGGGTTTCACAAAAACCAAAAAATAATATCCGTCTGCCGTCTGCAGGAACCGATTTGTTTAGTAGATTAAGCTCACCAGAAGTTTCTCCCTCCGATTCTTTCTTGAGTAGTGAACGCAGACTCTTATCAATGTCGCGCAATATCCCTTCTAATTCGCAAGCACCTCCACCACAAATGACTAGCTCGCATTTTTATCGGAAGACCCACGATGATTTTTCCGATGAAGACGATCTTTACGGTTTTGATGCTAAACAAGATAGCGAAGAAGAAGACGACGGAGAAGCATTTCTACCGGTTAATTTACCTACAAAATACTCACCAGCAGTAGATTGGCCAGGAAATGCTAGTTCATCCAGTTTCACAGATCTATCTGAAGCTAGTATCAGCAAATCGGCGCTAGAAGACGCATTGAATGATTTCTCTGAAGACTCTACTCACAGTCGATTACAGCATTGATACTGGGACCCATACTTCATCTCTGTCAGTACTACTTCTATTGCTCCTATGATTACCCATTCTAATTCGAATATAGGGGTATGTACGACAGACTGGTTATGTTTATCTACTAAGCATATTATTTATTTTTGTTAATATTATTCTTCTCATGCAATAAATATGGTAATGACGACAGTCTAGTACCCGTTTAGAACCTGTTAAGCAGCTGTTAAGCACCACCGTTGAAGCTTGTTAAGCTTTGTTAAAAAATAGTAACAATCCAGTGAGCAGGTGCTAAGCTGGCATTTAGCTGCTGTTGGCCAGACTAGGACATGTGAATATTCCGAACTAAGGCAGGCGTGCCAATATCCCACGGATTCCGACCTTTGTCTGAAACTTGTATCTCCATTTTACCCGCTGTATACTAGACTTATTTCGGACATAAGCCATGTTTGGCATGACCTAACTCCTGTTTCCTGTTCCACAAGGGTTTGCAGCATGCGGCATACGGCATGAACATTGGCAGATATGTACATGACATCATTCATTGGGTGGGCTGATCTGTGCACATATGTGAGTTTATATTTGTTCTTCAGCAGAAAACCTTCGGTGCATATTATTCAACCGTCAGCCAAGACTTGAAAAATTGGTATCTTACACTTCTCTTATTCATTGAGATCAGAATAGACAAAAACGTAAAATGGAGAAGCAAGCATCTGGATCACACTAACTGCAAATATTAATTACTGGGTTTTGTTAATGTCGGAATTGACTAACAGATTAGTTAATCGACCAGTATGCGCTACATATGGGATTGGCCCATGGGTTCTAGTTTACGGATCTACGACATGTACCTCTATTTCGGTCATTTAGGGGGCAACCACTATACTTTTAGTGACGAAGTAGCGGAATGCGTCTCCAGGAAAATATTTGGTGGTTGAAGCTAAGAGACATAGAAAGACTAGCGTTCAAAAAGCTCTTTGAGCTAAGAGCAGGACTCCTTTCTCTGTGGTCAAGCATAATCTATACTTCTTATAAATACAGATGAGTTCCTCCAGATGAAGCCAATAATTTCAGATCAATTGACAACGAGTCAGGATAAAAATATAAGAGACATAACCAAAACATCACAGCATTAACACATTCATCATGCATTGGACTAATACCAGCGAGATCTACGTGGCAGAAATTGTCTTCTACTTCTTCTCTTTCATTTTCTCAGCGGTGATCCTCTTTGCCAGAGGAAAGAAAGTGTTTGCTTCATGGATTCCCATGTTGACCTTCTCACTCATGAAGTTAGTTGGAACATGTCTTTTATTGTCAGTTGCTGTCAATGTCAGTAACGGTCATGCACCAAATCTCGGAGTCACAATTGCGGGCAATGTTCTGTCTACAGTAGCACTAGCTCCCTTGCAGATTGCGTGTTTCGGTCTGCTCAAACGAGGGTAAGTACACTGTCACCCATTTTCCATCTGCGATTTCCCTATCACAGGTGCCATAAAGTTTAGAATCTCCTGCGAAGCAGGAGCTACGGGGTCTGGGGGCGGAGCCCCAGCCGCCGGAGGCACCACCCCCGAACCAGAACTAACCACCGATCCAGATACCGCTCAGCTACACCCGATTACAGTGTATCGGTTGGCCGTAAATTCAGCCGACTGGTGCGAATAATTATTATTGTAGCGTCTGTGCTGTCGTCAGTGGGGTTTGCCTACCTTTCCAGCGGAGATTCCAATGCCGCCTATTCACTTATTAAAGCAGCTCCTCTCCTCTACCTTGTTTCTTACATCGGCATTCTACTCTTTGCCTTATGCTGTGTAACTGGCCTGGCTGGAATTGCTTATGACAGTGATTTCAACATTTATCTCTGGACAGTATTCTTGGCCGCACCGTTCTATATTGTCCGAATCAGCTATTCTATTGCAAGTGCGTTCAGTGTGACATCGGATTTCCAGGCGTATCACAAATTCAGTATCTATAATGGAAACTGGAAACTGCATCTTGTCATGTTGGTACTTATGGAGTTCATTATTGTGATCATTTACAGTGTAGCCAGCACATTAGTTGAGTATCTTCATTACGGAACGAAGGCGTCATCGTCGTTCGCTAGTCATCACGAAGTTTTCGACGAAGAGCTCAGCTCGGGCACTAAGTGGAATAATTAGGTATGATATAGATTTAATGAAGCAGTATATTTATTGTATCCCATTAAGGTTTCCAGAGCTCAGCAGCACCCGCCGAATCTGGTATTCAACCAACGTTTCGCTTATAATGCCGTTAAGCTAACTGCAGTCTATCCGAGCCAAGCAAGCCAAGTCAGGATCTTCAGGTACACATCTCTATCGGCAAAGCTTGAATGGCGACAGGGTCACATTCGGAGAACATGCCGATTCCTTAGTAGCCTGAGAGCTCCGCTGGTGGATGTGCCTCCGGCGGCTGGGGCTCTGCCCCAGACCCCGTAGCTCCTGCTTCGCAGGAGATTACAGGGGAAGAGGGACGAACGGTTCGAGCACAGCAAGAGGAGCAGCGGGGGTCTGGAGCGGAGCCCCAGCCGCCGGAGGCCGTGTGGCACCACCTGGTGCTTTCTGGGGTAGGGACCGGGACTGTTGGTTCAAAACGGTCTGTACCCTACCGGGTCTCGAGGTCGAAAACACTGCCCACTTTATGTGCCCTGTGCCTGTACGATCTTGGTGGAAAATCGTAGCGTGGCTCCAAAATACGATGCCAAAGAGGTTTTAAAAGTTTTTTCACAGCAGAATTAATTTTGATTAGGAAACTTATCAGCAGGAAGATACATGACATGCAACTTAAATCTGCATTCCCATTTCCGGATTTGCTTTTTGTGACCAATGTAAAGTGATGTAATGTTTTCGCTTAGGTAATTTTGGCCCCTTTCTTAGTCATCGGGTTTTGGCACTTCTAAAGTAAGCTATGATCTTCACTGTAGAAGATCGCAAGACACAATGTAGATCGATATAGGAGATGCAATTCACGGTGGCCAACTTAAACTAAATCTTTACACAGCCCTCTCTAATTATTTGATATTTAAAGTCGAAACCATGACTGGTTTTTTTTTTTTTTCAAATCATCATCAAATATAATTTTCAACTGATCTAATTTTTATTTACAATGTCCAGTCTTAGCTCTTCGCCGGTCGCCTCGACTACCACTGGCTCTATCTACTCGATCCCAAATAATTGCATTTACCTTGTTGAAATCATTTTTTATGCGATATTCTTGTCATATACTACGTTTCTTCTGTTTCGAAAGGGTAGAAAGAATGCTCACGGATGGGTTTCTTTAACCATTTTTTCTGTAATGAAAATAGCTGGTTCGGCAATGCTATTGTCAGTGGCTGCCACTGAACATAAAGGAGATGTTCCATCAACTGGTCTTATCACTGCAGGTTTGATTTTATCTAGTATTGCATTGGGACCACTTGAAAATGCTGGTTTGGCTTTTATCTCTCAGGGGTAAGTAAATTGTAAAAGCTTTTTGTGTTGTTGTTGCTGTTTTTTTTACTGAACTGATACTAACTATATACAGTTCTAATGACTGGCACGAAAATTTCTCGCTTTCACCTGGATCTCTTACTGGTCGCCCAAGTCGAATAATCCGACTTGTTATTGTCTTGGCTACTGTTTTGTCTATTGTAGGCAATATTCAACTGTCAAATGGTGATAATAATGATAATAGTACTGGCATCACTCTCGTGAAGGTTGCTGCTGTTCTCTTTGCTCTTGGTTTTGTTCTCATTACTGCTCTTGCTGTATATTGCTTAACACAAGTCGGAATCAGATACAGTCCCAGTTACAAACCTTATTTGTTCAGTATCCTTGCAGCTAGTCCATTTTTCTTGGTAAGAGTAGTGTTTACTCTTGCTAGTGGATTCAGCACCACTGGAAGCATTTTGACTTACCACACCTTTAGCAGTTTCAACGGTAACTGGAAAGTTCGACTTGTAATGATGATCTTAATGGAGTTCATTATTAGTATTATCTACGGACTAGGTGGGTTCCAGGCTGAACTACGTACTAAAAATGTCGTGCCCGAGTTTCCTGTGAACACTCAAGAGGAGCCTCAAGGATGGTTGATTAAGGGCTCTCAAGCTGCCTAGTTTCTTGTTGGTTGTATTAAAATCTCACATATAATTTTCCGTTGTACTCTTAATTTATAGATAATCAAAAGCTGGTTGCAGATAAATTTGATACTGGGTCAAATCCGGGGTAATATCCACGAATACGAACGCGAGGTTTGCGTGGGTCGCGCTGGTCACATGTCAGGTAATCGAGACAGGTAATCGAGATCAGGTCAGGTCATCTAGATTACAGAGTTGTCGGGGAGCTACTGAGGTTTTGCGCTTACGTAACTGTTTAGTCATCGCATTCTAACTATTGCGAGAAGCTGCGCCATCTGTTTACATGGTACTGCATACGCTCCTGAAATGCGTTTTTTTTCGGAATGTCTAGCGCTGTTTGATCTGGTCGGTCCAAATAAGATAATGATGCTTTATTATATAAATAAACAGATATTCCTAGCATGTCTCCAGTCGAAATATCAAACGACTCGAGGATTTTGTAATGGAATCCTCGGACTCTATTCCCGACTCTTCGTCTAAGTCGATCTTCAGTGATCCTAGTAACATTATCTATCTCGTCGAGATTATTTACTATGTTATTCTGGGTCTATTTTCTATATTCGTTCTATTCCGACGGGGAAAACAGAATGTCCAGGGATGGGTATCCATAACCATGTTCTCGGTTTTCAAAACTGTAGGTTCAGGAATCCTGCTTTATGTCGCACACCAGGAAGACCAAGGCACGACACCCTCAAGCACTGAGCTTACTGTGGGCCTGATATTATCTTCCATCGCTCTAGGACCACTAGAAAATGCCGGTTTGGCTTTTTTAAATCAGGGGTAAGTAGTTTAAAAACGGGCAAAATACCCTTAGTACAGTCTAACAATCTAAATTAGTGCCGACCACTGGAACAAGATCTCATCCATTTCAACCAGCTCGCTCACTGCAAGATGGAATCGACTCATCAAAATTCTCGTTCTTGTAGCAACTGTGATGTCTATCGTGGGATATATCCAGCTCACTGGCAATGGAAACAAATCAACGGGTGTTTTACTCGTGAAAATATCATCTTTGGCATTTGCCTTTGGCTTTATTCTTATTGTTTTTCTTACCATCGTATGCTATCAGCAGTCGGGCATCAGATTCAGCCCCGAGTATCTCCCCTATGTCTACGGCAACATGATCGCCAGTCCATTCTTCCTGGTCAGAATTGTCTACTCACTGGCATCGGCCTTCACGATGAGTGACGATATCATGCAATACCACACATTCAGCTCTTTCAACGGCAACTGGAAAGTCCGTCTTGTGATGATGATTCTCATGGAATTTGCCATCACCATCATCTACTGTGTCAGCGGGTTCCAGGCCGAAATCAGCGACAAAAACGGACCCGACAGATACGTCATGGACCCGCTCATCTACCCTCCTCAGGAGCAGTGGCAGAAACCGGCGTACGGTTAGGGGACGGGTGCTGCCTCCGGCGGCTGGGGCTCTGCCCCAGACCCCGTGGCTCGCTTCGCTCGAGGCGTCGGGTTGGCACAAATGGTACAACAATCGTATTTTAGAGGTATGCAAATAGTATAATAAATATTGACCTGTTTATAGATGCGATCAGAGCGACAGGCTTTCCAGTTTATCTCTGGTACATGCTGGACATTGACAGTCAAAGTGCCACTGATCGGTCAGGATGCGCTGACGCTCTGGATATGGTAGTTCCTCCATCATGCCATAACTGATGAACAACTGCTCGTCTTGGGCGATGTCACGGATAGTCGTGAAGACGAGTGAGTTGTCAACACGCTGTTTTCTGACCGATGGCTCGCACTCATGGTTGAAAAACGATGCTGCTGGATAAACCGCAGTTCCAAAACACTCACTCTCCATCATCATGGGCAGCTCCCATATGCCAAAAGCATTACCAGCTTCTCTTCCTACTGTATCACGAAGAAGTCTGGGGGTACACAGCAGTCGCAGGTCGTCCTGTAGTACCGTCCGTAAGAATTTGTATACATTGACATGAACAGTTATGAACTCGCGGTACTGTCCGATATGTGATAGCTCGTTCGATTGAAGGAGGTTGAACTTTGTCCACTCGTGGCTTATTTCAGAGGTCGCAGTTCCGTTCTGAACTCGGTGGTTCTGAACCAGAACTAAGGCTACCACCCGTGCAGTGTCATATTCAACACCATCGAGAGGCGGCAGCTTGACCTTCTTTTTCTTGTTCTTCCTAAATCTTGAGCTAGATGTTGATGATAATGCAGAAACTGACGATGATAATGATGCTGAGTCTGATACTGGTGAAGATACTGATTCTAATGCTGATGATTCTGATACTGGCGATGAACATACCGACGATGCTAGTGATGTTGACGTTGAGGTTGTCGTTGATACTGAAAGTACCGAAGAAGGTCGTGAAACGACGTCAGGGTCAGCAAACTCCTTCTCGACTTTATCCCATAGTTCGTCTATATTCGAACTATCATAACCCTCATAGCTTGGTGCCTTGACAGTAGACGCTATTAACTGAATATACGCCAGTTCGATCTCTTCGAGTGTGGCACTGAGAAGTCCGTCATAATCATAGTTCTCGACCCAACAGTCTCTACACTCTTCGCTGCAAAAATACACTCCAGCATAAGCACGTTTTAGGTTTGACACCAACCTAAATTTTCGGTGCTTCCCGTTGTCGTAGGAGAAGCAGTAAGCACACACTTCTTTCTTGAACGACTTGAAAACAACATATGTCAAGGGTTGACGACACGTCAACACTCGTGTATTAGCAGGAATATTTTTCGCAGCAAAATATCCTCTTCCTCCATATTCAGTCTTACGAACTGACAGATATTGATCTGCCGCTGCTGCTGCCACTTTATCCGGTAGCATACTCCCAAACCTGTCTCAGACACTCACTGACTTTCTTGTCAGTCTTCTTCCAATATCTCTCGAAATAAAAAAATATGGATCTCGTAGCGAGAAACAGTGCTTGATATAATAGACAGAGCTATTACCAAGAACCAGCTCGCAAAAACGCAGATGCTGTGCAAATGCAAAATGCAAAATAACGCTCGAAGCAGAGAAATCGATAATCAAAATTAAATACAGTTTTCAGAGGACGGACCGTTGCCGAGTGCATCGCACATCGAAGCTTTTTGCCCAGTGCGGCGTATTCCATGCATCGTGCCATTCTCCCAACCAAGACCCCCAGCCCTGAACCTCCTAGATAGGCATCCATTACATCCGCATCACACGCTGATAAAACCTGGTCTCAACCTGTCAGAAATATTAGAGTTTGAATCACACTTGTTATACATAAACCATGCCAAGAAGTACCACTTTCTGCGCATCCCGCCTGCTACGATCCTCCCATACCACCCACCCGGAACCAACCACCTGAAACAATCCCAGCCGATCGCACATAACACGTTTCTCTCTCCGCCTGCTTAATTATCCGGCCGGTCGACGCGATTTGGGGGGTCGGCTGGGTGGGGGTCTGATGCCTCCGGCGGCTGGGGCTCCGCCCCAGACCCCGCTGCTCCTCTCGCTACGCTCGAGTCGGAGCTCCACGGTTCCAGCCGGTCCGCGAAGCGGACCACAACCAGGGTCTGGGGCGGAGCCCCAGCCGCCGGAGGCATCCGACCCCCACCCCGGAGGTTACTCCCCCCCCCTGGCTGGAGATAACGGACGTACGACGTGGTCCGATACGAGCCCTAACCCGGGTGCGCCAGCTGGCGGTTGTTGAGGTGGGCTGAAAGTTTCAATGCAGACGTAATAATAAGCGTTTGCTGGGAGAGGTTTATATATATATTTTGCTCGACGGAAGAAGGAAGGACTTGCGGTACAGTTTGTGTTGAAATTTGACTTTTGTTTTTTTCTTCGTTTGTGTCTGAGTTCGTGCTTGTGTTTTCTTTTATTGTTTTTGAGTTTAGTTTTTGTTTTTGCTTGGTTTGGCTCGATATTCATTCGCGGGATCTTTTATAGCAGACCGGAACAGTTGAGGTGGACACCTGAACTGACAGAACTGACTTGACAGAACTGAACTCAACAGTTGAAGTAAAGTGAACTGAACAACCGACCCGAACTGAAGAAGTAAAGGAAGCCACAACTGACGAGAAGGCTCGGATTGACTGCTTGTTTGGTGCCGTTCAAGTCAACTGGAATTATTAGATCGCGTCTGGTTTAAAAATAGGATTGGTTCTTGTCTTTGTAAGAACAGGAAAAGTCACAGTAACTGCCCTGCTACGATCTGATTTGTTGTGATTGCGGTATTCTATTTCTCATTGAGATAGATCATTGATATCATTGATATATATACTCATTATCGACCCTTGATTTACATCAGTTGAACTTGAACCTGATTTCATATTCATCCTCATACTCATATTAACATGCATTTTTCCAAAGCTTTGGTAGTAGCTACTGCTACTCTGACTACACTTGCTGCTTCGGCCAGTTTGGATGTATCCAAGGGAACCGATATCATCCCTCCTGATTCAGAAGAAGCTGCTAAGCTCACTAACTCTGACAAGGCCGTCAAGACCGCTCCTAAGGACAATTCATATGTTGACGGACTCGAGTCGGACAATTTCAAGAAACCCGAGCCAAAGAATACTAATGGCGATTTGGACGTACCTGACACTGAATCGCTCAGCGCACTTAAAGAAGTCAAGGTAGCTGCAACTGATGACCATCCTGTAGTGTTGGAAGACTACGATCCTAATAATCTTGGTCTTCCTGCTGATAAAGTCAGTGAAAAAGAGGCATTAAAAGAGGCTGCCAAAGGAAAGGGTGGCAAGGGAAAGAAGGAGGATGCAAAGGATAAAGCTGTAGATACCAAACAGACGACTGGTGATGCCAGTAGCAACAAAAATACTGGTTCCAGTGGAAGCAGATCTGGTAGCAGTGGAAGCGGTTCTGGAAGCAGTTCTGGTAGCGTCAGTGGTAGTGGTAATAGTGGATCTAGTGGCAGCACCAGCGGCAGCAGTGGTAGCAACAGTGACAATGTAGATAAAAGTGGTAGTACTAGTACTACTGCTAGTGGTACTTCTGGTGGTATTGGAGCTGTGGCCGGATCTGAGAAACAGGCTGATTCCAAGGCTGTTAGCGGATCTGGCTCGAGTTCTAGTTCTGGATCCAGTTCCGGGTCCAGTTCCAACACCGATTCCAGTTTGTCCAATGCCAAGTCTGAGTCTAAATCAGAGAGTGGATCTGGAGGAGATTCCCGTAAAACAGTGGGTTCATCGCCATTCCATTCGTTTTCCATGGCTGGTAGTATGATTATTTTCTCTGAAATCGGTGACAAGACCTTCCTGATTGCTGCATTGATGGCCATGAAACACCCCCGAGTGACTGTTTTCACTGCTGCTTTTGCTTCTCTCGTGGTTATGACTGTTCTATCGGCCCTTATGGGTCATGCATTGCCATCCCTGCTTCCTAAGAAGCTGACTAGTCTGCTTGCTGCTGGCTTATTCATTGTATTTGGTATCAAACTCCTTCGCGAGGGTCTTGCCATGGACAGCAGTATTGGAGTAGAAGAAGAACTCGAAGAAGTCGAGACAGAGATCGAAGCAAAGGAATTGTCTCTTCGTAACGACGAGTTGGAAAGTGGTACTCGTAAAGACGGGTCTGATCTCCGTAGATCCACCAGTTCACCCAAGGTTTATGACGATGGTCTTGAAAAGGGTTCATCTGGCATTCCTTTCTACAACGGTCGGGGTCACCACCGACCAGCAGCATCCACCTGGAGCCAATTTGCCGAGGGTGTTGGCAATCTCGCGTCTCTTGTTCTATCTCCTGTTTGGGTCCAAGTGTTTGTCATGACCTTCCTCGGAGAATGGGGCGACCGTTCACAAGTAGCCACTATCGCCATGGCTGCGGGCTCGGACTACTGGTTCGTCATCCTCGGCGCCATTTTCGGCCACGCCATCTGTACTCTGGCTGCCGTTGTCGGCGGCAAACTGCTTGCCTCCAAGATCTCGCTCCGCCACATCACCCTCGCCGGAGCCGTCTCGTTCCTGGTCTTCGCCATTGTTTACTTCCGCGAAGGACTCACTCTCACGTGGTCCGACCAGTAGAACCTATATATTATCTCCAATAGACTGAACTTTTATTATTATTACAATGCCCGGTGTGCCTCCGGCGGCTGGGGCTCCGCCCCAGACCCTGGTTGCTCCTCTCGCTGCGCTCGAGTCGGGCGTCGACGGTCCTGGGAGTCTCCTGTGAAGCAGGAGCTATGGGGTCAGTGGGTCAGTGGCAGAGTCCCAGCTGCCGGAGGCAAAATCCGTTTCGACAAAGTGTGAAAAGAGCAAAAATAAAAAATTATGCGAACTCTGTGGATCGAACACAGGACCTCCAGATATCAAGACCAAAGTACACTTCAGTCTGGCGCTCTCCCAACTGAGCTAAGTCCGCAAGTTACGTGTGTCTCATTTCGGTTCAGCTTTTCACCCATTCTGGTAATGTTCCTTGCCCTGGATAGTTTGGCTTCTTTCCACGTTCTAGTGGGCCATCCACGACGCTATTGGCTTATATTTCAGCTGTACATTGACTGTTTGTCAAATGGTACTTCATTTAGACTCTGTGGCCCACAAAAAAGTGCCAGAGATCGATCTGCCGTTTGGGCTAGATCCTGGCCCTCCGAGAGCACGCTAATTTTCGACACATTTATTGGATTATTCTTATATTTCTCAGTCTTTTGATTGTTACTGCGGTGTTTGGTTTGTATGGCTGGATAATATTTGTGTTTTGGTAAGTATCACTCTCTGTGACCAAAGTTGACAATATGCAACCTATAAATTACCTCTATATGAGAGCTTAGTTATTCACACCAGAAGCAAGAACGTTTGATTGGTTAGCGAGTGGATAGTTTCAACTCAAGTGTCACTCAAACACGTAGAAAGTGTACACTTTACCGAGGATAGATTCGCATCGCAAGCACCACACGACCAGACTACAGCACTATCCCAAGCAGGAGAACAGAAGTATCTCAGACTGCCAACAATTTTGGGCCATCTAACTGGAAAGCTAGATAATGTACAACATTAATAGTAGCGAAATGGCCGTTTGAACTCTTCAGTTCATAAGATGATATGCCAGGGGAAGGAGACCAAAAGTGGTTCGACCCTCTCAATCAGCAGCAGTGGCACCAGCCGCCTTCAATCTTTGATGGACCAATTTAATAATAGCGTCGTTAGTTTTTCGGTCAAGAATAGCCATACTGGGTTCAAGGTCCCTTTTCAAATCCCAGTTAACACTCTTGGGTTGCAAATTCGACAAATCCAGAGCAGAAGATGAACTCTTTGCCTCTAATCTTGCCAGAGTCTCTTTTTGAACATGTTCAGCAACAATCTCGACTGTCTCATCAATGCCGTCTAAGGGGTTCTCGTCATACCCTAACTTTGGAGCTCGGTTTTCGATATCAAAGTTCCTGCCTGAGCCAGTAACAACCGACGGAGATTCTGAGCCAGACGGATCCCTCTCTTCTTTTTCAAGAGTTTCTGGTCTAGTTTCACTTTTACGCTTGAGATTTCTAAGCTGTGCAAGTCTCTCTTTTCTGTTAGCAGCTTGCTGTTCCAGTGAAGTCGACATTGTCTCGATAGCAACTGGATTTATGACGGTGAAGGTGATGAGAAGAGGAAGAACATGTCGATGAACTGGACAGCCGCAGAAAATAAATATATGCGCCGCACCCTGAAACATGTAGAGCTTTATCGATCCACGAACTGTGAACTGAACTGGAACTTCCATTGCCAGACGGATCAAAATGTCACTTCCAGGATTCAATTTGAATCTTGCTGTAAGTTGAAAGATACAAGATACGAGCAGAGTACAGAGAACTAACCAATTGAAAAGACAGAGAACAGCGAGACCGTCAAGGTCACATTAGAAGCAGGTAACGAATGGCGATTTGAGACCGAACCAGGATCCACCCTGAAACTCAAGGTAAGCACCAATGGATTTGCAATCTTCTCATATTTGAGATCCGAGACTCTTCTCAAGTTACGGGACCCTCGATGCCCGACTCGAGCGCAGCGAGAGGAGCCACGGGGTCTGGGGCGGAGCCCCAGCCGCCGGAGGCAGAACCCAAATGAAAAATAGCATCTAACAGTAGTATAGCTAGTAAATGGAACTGCCGAGATTTTTGGAACGGAACTGGCGCTTGGAAAAGAGTATTCTTTTAATGGTCAGAAGGCAGCTGTTTATACTTGGCATGGCTGCGAGTTAGAGTACAGTGGATCGAACGTGACTGAATATACGTCTGATGAGACACCCATGTCGGTGTATGCCAATCTACATTTTGCATTAGAGGGTCTACGACCAGCGGCAACGCTGGGTACTGGAGCTAGCAACAATTCCAACCCAACTTCGAGAGGTCCTTGTGTGCTTGTGTTAGGTCCGAAAGACTCTGGAAAGACTTCATTATGTAAGATTCTCACGAGTTATGCATGCAAACAACAGAGATTTCCTATGCTGGTCAATTTAAATCCCAGTGAGGGTGTATTTACTGTTCCAGGAACACTTTCAGCAGCCCCAGTTTCAGATATCCTGGATGTCGAGCAAGGATGGGGCGAAAGTCAGATCAATGGGCCAGCCCATCTCCATCCTAAACAACCATATGCTCATTTCTACGGTCTCGAATCTCCTCTTACCAATGTAAATTACTATAAACATGTCATTTCCAGACTGGCCCTAGCAGTATCTTCAAGACTCGATAAGGATGAGGTTGTTGCTGGGTCTGGTGTGATTATCGATACACCAAGTACATTAATGGAAAGGGATCCAGGCCATTCTATAGTGTCTAGCATTGTGGCTGATTTTAACGTCACTGCAATTGTAGTTGTGGGCCATGAAAGAGTATATTCAGAGATGGTGAAACGATTCAAGGATAAAAAGACTGTTAGTGTCATTAAAGTAGTTAAATCAGGTGGGTGTGTAGAGCGGGATGCTTCGTATCTCCGGTCTCTTCAGAGCAGATCGATTCATGATTATTTTTATGGCTCGTTTAAACAGAACCTGTCCCCATACACAGTTACTGTCGACTTTAGTGCGGTGAAAGTCTATCGTATCGCTGAAGAGTCGGCACTCCAAAATACGTCAGTGCTGCCTATTGGCGAGGATGAGGTGTCTGCTGTGACGAAAGACCCTGCTTCAGAGTATCTTGTTCCTCTTGAACCATCGACAATTTTGCAAAACTGTGTTATGGCTGTGCTTAATGCCTCTCGAGAGGACTCGATTCCTTCACTAGTTGAGTCCGAGGTTCTTGGGTTTGTTCATGTGTAAGTAGGATTTTAGGTCAGGGCCGATCGATCAGGAAAATACTGTGCTGTATACAGTTACTAACAGGGTTATAGCGTTGAATCAGATGATACTAAGAGGAAATTGAAAGTTCTCATGCCAATTCCAGGTAAGCTACCCGAGCGGCCGTTTGTTATTGGTGACTTTAGATATCACGAATAGGCTAATGATCTGTAAATAATTTATTGTAATAAAAAAATAATAATAATCACATGCTCAGATATTTCATGAAGTGGCTCTTAAGAAACAAGTCGAATATTCTCAAATAGGTCATGCACTTAGCGAATACGATTAACTATATGGATGTGATAACTGGATGTGATAATATAAATAATTTATTGTAATAAAATAATAATAAAATAATAATCATAATAATAATAGTTCTATAATACATAGGGTCATATACTTCATGAAGGCTCTCGCTATCCTCTAAGATTCTGAATAAACGAGTCGAGATTATATTCTTCCTCATATTCCTTTTCATCCCATAGTTCACCAAGCTCACTGACTGCATTAGGTGGAGCCAGACGATTCTTGATCTGTCCCGTCTCATCCAATGCCTCTTCGGGCTTGGAGCCCTGTTCTTCTTCCTTGTTTGTGTCAGATACACTAAACAAATCTAGAATCTGGTCGGTTCCCATCGAGCTGAGACCCGAATTCTGCTGGTTGATGATGGTAGAAGCAATGTTGAGCTTGAATTTCTGCAGACCCATGATCTTTTCTTCCAACGTGTTCTTGGTGATTAGTCTGTACACATTGACAACCTTTTTCTGTCCGATACGATGGGCTCTGTCCATAGCTTGTAAATCGTTCATAGGATTCCAATCGTGCTCAACAAAAATTACAGTGTCTGCACCAGTCAAATTGAGACCAAGACCACCAACATGTGTCGTTAGCAACAGGACATCAATGGATGGGTCACTGTTGAACTTTTGTACAATATCCTGTCTATGTCTAGCATCGGTACTACCATCCAGCCTCATGTAAGAAACCGAAGGCATGTGTTTCTTGAACAGATCATTTTCAACCATATTCAACATATCCTTTAATTGACAGAAAATAAGAGCTCTATGCTGACTTGTGACTCCCTCTGCCAATGTAGCAGCCTGTTGCTGCTGTGTACTGGTAGCCGAAACAGCACCGGTAGCGCCAATACCACAATCAATTAATAGCTCTTGAAGTGCCATGAGCTTGGGTGCATGTGATATATCACGAATGTTCTTTCGTTGAAATGCAAGTTCAGCTGTGATCTTGGCGTATTGAGGGTGTTTCTCATTTACCACAAGAGCAGGGTGGTTACACAACTTACGCATATACTGGAGAGCTTGGAAAATGTGTTGTTTACCTTCCTTGCCTGAATCGCCAGCTTCCGATGCCACCATCTGTCTTTGACTCTTGACAAAGGTGTCATAAAGTTGCTTCTGCAAGTCACTCAAATCACAATAGTAATCTTGAATGATCTTGGGGGGCAGATCTGACAAAACATCTTCTTTAAGACGACGCAGCAAGAATGGAAGCACTTGCTTGTGAAGAGCTTCCAAAGCCAATGCTCCAGCCTCTTGCTCTTTAGAAGAACTCTTGGCATTTCTACTAGCAGAGATAGGTTTGGCAAATCGCTCATTAAACACCTTTTCAGTTCCTAAAAATCCTGGCATCAGGAAATCAAATAACGACCACAATTCAAGCACATTATTCTGAATTGGTGTACCAGACAAAATCAGACGGTGATTAGCATTAAAAGTCTTGACTGCTTTAGTCAGTTTGGAGCTGGCGTTTTTTATAATATGACCTTCGTCAAGAACGCAATAATTCCAATTCTGCTTCGAGATAACTGCCACATCGTTACGTGAAATATCGTAAGACGTGACGACAACATCATGTGCATTAAACTGGTTGCTAATGAAAGATCTGTAACTGGGAGAACCAACATAGATTTGAACTTTGAGGAATGGCGCATACGTATTGATCTCATGTTTCCAGTGACCGGTCAGCGAGGGGGGACAGATGACAAGAGAAGGTAATGAACGACTCTCATCAGATCCAGTTCGTGCATGCTCCTCTGCTCTGAGATGATGATCACTAGCAACAATACAAATAGTTTGTAGTGTCTTTCCAAGACCCATATCGTCACACAAGATACCGTGAAGATGGTACTTATTCAAAAAGGCAAGCCAGTTGACACCGTCCTGTTGGTATTTACGAAGATCGGCTTTGATTGCAACAGGCATATTGAACTTTTGAATCTTACTAACATCCATCATTTGAGAAATGAATTCACGCTCCCTATCTCGTCCTTCCAATAACTTCGCCGACATGCCTGGTGGATCAGGAATACCAGACTCCAGAGGCACCAATTTGATTATCGATGCGAATGTTGTCGTGGCAATCAGTCGAATGTCCTTATCAGCATCACTCATTCTACCCAAAACAGGTACAATCAGGAACACTACATATGGCAAAATATCTACACCCATTGTCGAAGTGAGGTGATAAATACACTCTATAGCACCTTGTCTTGAAAATAGCGATAAAGCATTCGAAACCATTGGCAGAACTGTTTCTACTAAAGCATTGATACCGTCCACAGTAATGACGCTACAAATCGTGGCGAAACATTTGGCGGCTGTATATCGAAGAACAGAAAACTTGGACGATAAAGTATTGAGGATAAGAGGGATATGAGGCAAAAATTCTCCGTGAAGATTCTTATCCAAACTGGGTAAGAGAGCCTTAATAACAGACAAAGAATCAATAATATCCTGGCCCACTGTATTACCGACTTGAGTGATTTCAGCAGGCAAAGAATCGGGTTCTTTGAGATACGACAATGCTCCAAACATGCATTCTTTAAGCTTGGGTACCGACTGGAATAGATTGACACCAAACAATAGTGACAAGTTATGCAAGGCAGTCTTTGCACCCAATCTCTTAATTTTAGCAGCTTTGACTTCTTTTTGGTGAGCAAGCAAGTCAGCAATTTCGGTTTTCGTTTCTTCTTTGATCAGCGATAAGATGGAATCGTCGTACTTGGCATTATGGTGGAATTCAGGCACTTCGGATGTATCTACGCACAAGAATACACATAGGTTCTTGACAACCTTGTCAGCAGCACCTGTCTTACCAACGCGTAAGAACAAGCTGATAAGATCGGAAATAGACTTGGCAGTACGACCTTGCAATAACTCGTCGGCTTCGGATTTAATACTGCCCATCAGACTCTGGATGAATGGATTGAGCTTCTTCGGTAGGGTACCGTTGGAAAGTGCAACAAAAGCCGCAGCACTAGCAGCATTGATACTGATATCACGAGCAGATTTGATATCCTTGGCTTCATCAATCGAGTGAACAAGATTGCGATGAGCATCAGACAGAGCTTGCGAAGCAATGATTCTAGAGCTGGTTGACAATGCCCGTTTGAGCTTTTCAAAAGTTTCACCAGATATTTTCTCTGCCGTGGCAATGTTAAATGCATCAGGACCAGCTTCTGGCTCTCCCTGGACTACTACAGCTACTTGAGGTAGCTTGCTTCTCGATAATCTGGCAGTATCTACAAAGACACTAAATAGCGCTTGACATTGAGTGCGCACTGCTCGTAGATATGGTGTCAGGTCTCTATACATTGGTCCTTCCGAAGACGGAGTACCCAATACAGAAGTGAACTTTTCTCGGAAATACTCACTAAACTCAGGGTCCAACGAGTTTGAAGAACCATTGGTAGTAGAAGCTATACCGTATTCCTCAATAATCAGAGCAGCTACTAACCGCTGTGTAGAAAATGGTGAGTTGATATACTCATCAAAGGTGCCCTTCAATGCTAATAATTGTTGTGAATCCCATAAGGACAGGGCACGTCCAAGAGCTCGACTGGCAGTTACCTTTGTCCGTAAAAATGTAGAATATTCGACGAGAGTAACATCACCCAAAAACATGGGATTGTCGATATTGACATGCAAAGAAGAGTCCTTTTTAATAGGCGACTCAGAGACAGCCGAAGCTTTGCGCTTTCTGCCCCGTTGCTTTGGAGTCTTTTTATCCTCACCATTTGTCTCCTGAGCAATTGGACTATATGATGCTCCTGATGGCTTGATAAATAGTGACGAGTTCATTTTGTAGAAGTGTCTGGCAGTACCAATAGGCGTCATGAGAAGCGTCAGCAGTGGTGAAAAGTGTTCATTAAACAGCTGTGAAAACAGAGTTGGCGATTTCTTCACAATCTCATCCAACAACATATTCCAAACGTCTAACGACAGATTTAGTACATCTTTGTTCTGCTCGACAAGCAAGTTCTGGAAAATCAATCGCAAAATCCTGCCGTCAATCCACTCTTTTGACCCCTCGCCTTCTATAGTCAAAAATGTCTGTAAAGCACGGAGAACAGACTTTCGAACATTGGTGATTGAGTGACGTAAAAATGGATACAGTCTGGGCACAAGTGAGGAGAACGATTGTGATTCCTCTTCTAACCATGAATTGCGAATGGTATCTAAAACCACTGGGAACCCGCATAATTTGGCCAACAGGTCCATTACATTACCGATAGCGGCACTTAAATCGTCTCGCAGCTCAGCAAGACACTCCCAAATCACCTCGAGCAGTTCACTGATCGTTCCAGGTCGTTGAGCTACAAACTCGGATGCAATTGGGAGTAAAGTTGCAGCAGCCATGGCTTGTACATCGTCATCTGATTCCTGTAGTCCATGTAGTACACAGTCGACAATGCCATCAAAATACTTTGTACTATGCTCATTTTCAGGTGCTAATATATCCACTCGAACCGATACAAGATATCTCAGACCGAGCATACCACCATGACAAGCCTCCCACAGTGGGAAAGACAGACCCAGATCTTTCTGAAGAATCAGTTGACATAGAACCAAAAATGTCGAATAGATTATATCGTTAGGCAGGTGCAGTAATAGAGCAGCCAACGCTTGAGCAGCAGACTCCCGTACAGGAGCCACAACCTGGTCTGAAACATAATCACCAAATCTATCTAATGCAAAAATACAACACAACCGACATGAAAGATCCTCCAGCCACTGGCTATTTCTTCGATCATTTTCCTGGCGACTGACACCTTTAACACGTCCAGCACCTTTTCCATGAACTCGGATCACTTCACGAAGCCCTAAAACAGCTCCATGACGCACTTCCCAGCACTCGTCGAACAAATCAACCATCAACAGCTCACACAAGCCTTCAAAGGGCCATACTTTACCAGCTGATTCCTGCTGCATAGAAACCAAAGGCGACACTTTCGGTGCTTTATGCTCTACAACCACCTTGTCATTATGGCCCTGAGCTGTGATTTCAAAGTCACTGCCGTTAATACTGCCATTTCCATTGCCATTATTATCAGCACCGCCATTACTATTGGCCACTGTCTGATCTTTGGCGAGTCTTTTTGCTGCTTGACTAGCAGACAAATCAACGACCCTCACTTTATTAGCAGAATTTTTAGCGTCAAATTTGGCTCTTCGTTTCGCCATGGCTCTTAAACGAGCATTCTGAGCTGCCGAAGCAGCATCTGGAGCTGGTGTCGAAGGAGTTCCTGGAGTACCTGGTGTAGTAGGGGTAGCACTAACAGGTGTCGGTTCGTTTTTTACACCCGTAGCACCATTCCCATTGCCAGCAGGAACCGGTGACGACGATTTAGAAGCAGTATTCCTGCCAGTACCATTTCCAGATGCAGTTGGTTTTATATCACTATCATTCAGAATCTCGTCATCCAGATATTCACCAGCCATGCCGAGTTTCTGCTTCAAATTCTGCTTCTGCCGTTTCAGTCGTTCTACAGGATCTAAATTCTGGGTCGGGTCATCATACTCTTTACCCGCAGACCCTACCAGTTTACCGCCAAACTTTATCACCATTTTAATATCGAGATTCGCGAAACTCAGCAGACCCTCTGCCGAGGTGTCTTCTGACCCACCCTCGCTCTTAACAACGGGCTTTTCGTCCTCCATTTTCACATCTGGCTCACTTTTAATATCTGGCTCCTGTTTAATGACGCTATCTTCTTCGACTTTGATGCCATTATCCACCTCCGAGGACTTTTCCTCCTCTTCTTCTTCTTTTATCTCCTCGATTCGAGGCCCTGTGCCATCCAGATCGAGCTCTACATTCACAGCCGACTCGTCATTCGGATCCCATAGCGCGGCATTAGCCACAATACCGCCAATGGCCCGCGCCGACGAGATCCTCGTGTCCCATTTCTTCGACCTCAAATACGGAAACACTCTCCCGAGCAAGTTCAACAGATCCTCAGGGTGGTTCTTCTGCACATCAGCCAGCTGATCCGCTGCCGTATTGCGCACAAACGCCGACGACCCCGTATCCAACAACCTAAAAAATCTCGTTAGGACCCCTGTGTGCCTCCGGCGGCTGGGGCGCTGCCCCAGACCCCGTTGTGCTCGCTTCGCGAGCGGCGTGGACCGCACTTAGAACTTACAGTACTAATCGGTCAAGTCTGGTGTTTTGTTAGTATCGTGATTATGGCAAGTATAGCAAGAAACCAGCATATTTCACCTGTTTTTCGTTTCTCTCGCGATTGGCTCTCTAGCTTAAAACCGAATCTAATCCGGTTCACAGGCTCACAGTACTTACCTTGACATTTTTTGTGTGTATGCTAATGTTCCATCCCGCGCTGCTGGCGAGTCTGATCCCTGATGCACTGTTAGTATCGCGATTGATTAATACATCAACTACCAACTACAAACTGGCCGACTAATCAGTTGATCGATAATTCAATTCATCGACTGAAAGTATAAATCCACATTTCGCGTTCGACCCAAATCAAATGAAATTTTTTGATCCAGATCCAGACTCAGTCCCCTCGTTCCCGACTCAAACCCAAGTTCCCCGTCCCAACTCTATCACATACCTAAAATGGTGTTTTTGTTTCAGTGTCGGCTAACCAGTACACGTGTGTTCTCTTTTTTTCGAGGTCAACTGTTGATTTTGATTATGTGCAGACCTAAAGCCTAAATTAATAGTCCTGCTGCTGTTGGTGCTACTGCTGCTGCCCACTAAATCAACACCCACTGTCTAACTGACCGAGCCTGTCGAAACCAAAGACTCGTGAATCCGATTGCTCAATTCCAAATACGATTGCAAATTCTACTGCAATTCGGTCCTGCCACTGGCGTGTTGACGTAAAAATATTTTTTTGGCGTACCCGGCACCTGTACGTCTGTGTCGCTATAACACACTCTCGCTCGTCTCAGCCTGTATTATATATGTACGTGCTTCTCACCACACTAAATTTTTTTTATTTTCTTCTCATAAACATGCTGCGATAACCATCCTTATATATTCACCTGCAGAGCCCATTTCTTGAGGGCAGGGGTACACACGCTACGCCTCACGCGCCGCAGGGAGCCAGGGAGGGTGAGGTGCTGCCTCCGGCGGCTGGGGCTCCGCCCCAGACCCTGGTTGTGGTCCGCTTCGCGGACCGGCGGGGACCGTGGGGTGACGACTCGAGCGTAGCGAGAGGAGCAGCGGGGTCTGGGGCGGAGCCCCAGCCGCCGGAGGCTGTACCCTCCGTCGCTGGGGGGTCTAAACAAGTGTGACTAGGGTTGCCAATACTGGGGTTTAAAGAGCGAGCACAGGTGGTAGTAGAGAAAAGAGTTTGTAGAAGGTGGAGGGGGGGATTTGGCTGGTTTGTAAAGGTCCGTCAGGGCTCATGGTGGAGATCGACATGGCATCTGCCGGATAGAGATGCGGACCTAATGAGGTGGATTGGGGCTGAAGTCCGGTGATTCTGTCCTGTGGTTCGTATTTTTCAGACGTTTTTGACGCCCGTCGCTGGTAAAGTGTATATACGGTCCAGAAAGATCAAGTTTTTGTGTGTGGGAAGACTGCTTGGAAGACAGAACTCTCTTCTATCTCAGAATCCCAATTGGGATTCAGGGCCCTTATCGCTATCGCGGTTAGGGTATACCTCCACATCGGGACGAAAACGGCCGAAAACAAGGATTAGGGACAAGCCAGGGCCATTTCCCGGTTCGAAGGCAGATACCGACCCCATTCGCCGAAATCCAGCTCCAAAACTGCCATCCACGAGAAATTGAGTCCGACTCTAGCGACGCCCAAATCCTGTAAAATCAGCTGCTGTTCTGTCCGCGCGGCTACCACCATGCATTTTACCAGAATTGAGCCACCAGCAGCCCTCCTTCCGGTACCGGCGCCCAACCCCCGCCGCTACTCCCACACTCATCCCCCATCTCCCAGACACCCCCCAAACCCGACTCGAGCGAAGCGAGAGGAGCCGCGGGGTCTGGGGCGCAGCCCCAGCCGCCGGAGGCAGCACCCCACCCCGCGAGGTCCGGGGCTAGACCCCGCCAACAGCAGCATTTGTAATGAGAGATCGGGCTGGAACCGTCCTGATTGGCGGGCTGCAGCCACAGTTCGGTGCAGGACGACAGGTACCGAACAATAAAACCACCGCCTGTGAATAAGTCATAGTGCATATTGGGAGCAACCGGATTCCGGTGGGAGATACCGGTGGTAGGGGGCCTGCCTCCGGCGGCTGGGGCTCCGCCCCAGACCCTGGTTGTGCTCCGCTTCGCGGAGCGGCTGGGACCATGGAGCCCGACTCGAGCGAAGCGAGAGGAGCCACGGGGTCTGGGGCGGAGCCCCAGCCGCCGGAGGCAGACCCCCGTTAGCCCCGGTATCTCCCCCCTGGCAGGTGCAGGGAGATCTAGGCCTGGCTGGAGGGTTCTGGTGCGTCGGGGTGCGTTTCAAGCCCAATCAGCCGCTGGGGCTGCCGCCAGGGTTGCTGCTGCTGTTAGCCCGAGGGAGTGGGAGGGGGTTGCAGGTTTTTTTTTCGGGTGTGACTAAGTGCGGTGTGGGTGCTTAAAATTTATTACGCAGGTGCTGGTGCTGCTGGGACCAGCGATCTGAGACCCTTTTGGTCGAATTTTCACCTTTTACTCATCAGAGCGAGTCTTTTTCAAATTTTTATTTTTCGAGGTCATAAATAAATACATCTGCGCTAGTCATAGTTTGCATTTTTTTGGAAATTAATTTTTTGTATTTCTTCTGGCAAAGACTGGTTTTTGGGAATTTTTATTATTTTTCATCAAAGAAATTTAAAATCTACTCAAAACTATTAAAAAAGAAAATTGAATTCTTGATTTAATTTTTTTTATTGTCATTTTATTTATTCCTGGTTTATCGATTTCGATCTTCTTTGTATCGTAATTGACCTGTATTTTTTGTTGACTCAAACCTTCTCTTATTTTCATATTTCATATTTTTATTAGTCATTTTGTCATTTACGACTCGTCATTTATCGACTTAGTACTTCCTTGAACTGAACAACTGAACAATGTCTGCTTCTACTACTACTCCAGCTGCTGCTGCTCCTGCTGCTACTGACGGTCCTAATGAGAAGAACGGTGCTAACCCAGTAGTCACCCAAGTCAACCCCTACGGACCCCATCCTTCGGATTACCTTTCCAATGTCAGTGGATTCCAACTGATCGAGTCTACTCTTCGTGAGGGTGAACAATTTGCCAATGCTTTCTTCGACACTGAGAAGAAGATCGAGATTGCCAAGGCTTTAGATGACTTTGGTGTTGACTACATCGAGTTGACTTCTCCTGCTGCTTCTGAGCAATCCAGAAAGGATTGTGAGGCCATTTGTAAGCTCGGACTCAAGGCCAAGATCCTTACTCACATCAGATGTCACATGGACGATGCCAAGTTGGCTGTTGCTACTGGTGTTGACGGTGTTGATGTCGTTATTGGTACTTCTCAATTCCTTCGTCAATATTCTCATGGTAAGGATATGAACTACATTGCCAAGAGTGCTGTTGAAGTTATTGAGTTTGTTAAGAGTCACGGTATTGAGATCCGATTTTCTTCGGAGGATTCGTTCCGTTCCGATTTGGTCGATTTGCTCAATATCTACAGAACCGTTGACAAGATCGGTGTTAACCGTGTTGGTATTGCTGATACCGTTGGTTGTGCCAACCCTCGTCAAGTTTATGAACTTGTTCGTACTCTTAAGTCGATTGTTTCTTGTGATATCGAGTGTCATTTCCACAACGATACCGGTTGTGCCATTGCCAATGCTTACACTGCTTTGGAGGCTGGTGCCAAGCTCATTGACGTTTCTGTTCTCGGTATTGGTGAGAGAAACGGTATCACTCCTCTTGGAGGTTTGATGGCCCGTATGATTGCTGCTGACCGTGACTACGTTCTTTCTAAGTACAAGCTTCACAAGTTGAGAGAATTAGAAACCTTGGTTGCTGAGGCTGTTCAAGTTAACATTCCTTTCAACAACCCCATCACTGGTTTCTGTGCCTTTACCCACAAGGCCGGTATCCACGCCAAGGCCATTCTTGCCAACCCTTCGACATACGAGATCCTCAACCCCTCGGATTTCGGTCTTACCAGATACATTCACTTTGCCAACCGTCTGACCGGATGGAACGCTATCAAGTCCCGTGTTGACCAATTGAACCTCAACCTGACCGACGACCAATGTAAGGAAGTCACTGCTAAGATCAAGAAGCTCGGTGACGTCCGTTCGCTAAATATCGACGATGTCGACTCCATCATCAGAGACTACCACCAGTCCGTCACCACCCCTGCTCTCAACCCTGTTGACGACGCCGACCTCCCTGCTATCAAGAAGCAAAAGACCGAAGCCGCTACCAACGGCACTAACGGCGCCTCTGCTTAAAACTGATTTTTTTATATAAACATTGTTTTCTGTTCTCTTTCACATCTCCTGCCTGCCTCCGGCGGCTGGGGCTCCGCCCCAGACCCTGGTTGCTCCTCTCGCTTCGCTCGAGTCGGGCTCGGGGTCGCTCACAAACTGGATTAATTCCGTTTATCGTGTCTTCAACTCTAGAAGTAAGCCAATTGGCAAATCTAATGTTCAGCCCAAGACATAAATCACTCAGCTTAATACTCATTGATGAAGTTGTCAACCCATTCGCGAAATTCATCACCGGTTCCCAACTTCAAGCCCTCTAACATCTTACCATAGAGCTGAAAATAACAGTGGTCAAAATTCTAGCTGACAAACAATATAATGGCTAATAAAGCGTCTTCCTAATAAGTTTCCTTAGACTCACACTCTTATTCAATTTGCATGGTGCTGTATTTGCACCGTTATTGAATTCCCAGTAAGAGTGCCTATCTCGAACACATGAACCTTAGAAAAAAAATAACTACAGTTATCAGGTTCTGGGTCCTCCAGCAGCTGACCTTGAAACCCAGCCCTCTATACAATCTACCAGCAAAACACCTCTTCATCGCATGCCTCCGGCGGCTGGGGCTCCGCCCCAGACCCTGGTTGCTCCTCTCGCTGCGCTCGAGTCGGGCTTGCGGAGGTAATTTCTTTCTGTGTCTGACCCTTCTTACTCTAACATAACACACGAAACTAACAGATGATTGGGGGCATGTCAAATACCCAACGCATGATATATGACATTCATAAAGTTGTCGAGGTATTCAAGCCAAATCTGCTAGACGTCTTCTTCACGACAGGTCGCCACGACGAGAATGCAAAGAGATTGTGTACTGATACGTAGGAATAAATTAAGCCTCAAATCTTTAAATAAAGAATTTGGCAGGGAGAACAACAGGAGAACACAGATGGTACAAACGACTTGAATAGAACAAGAATCGTCCAGAACCGAGAATTTCAGGTCGGCAGACCACGAATCTAGAAACCCCAGAGTGTCAAATAAACAGCCTTCTCGAATGTCACCGGTTCACCAATCCTGCCATCTCATGCGAAGCAGGAGCAACCAGGGTCTGGGGCGGAGCCCCAGCCGCCGGAGGCAGGCCCGTCACCCGAGCGGAGCGATAGAGGCCCCCAGCGGCCGGAGGCACGGGGGTAGTGTATGCGAAGTGTATTATTATTATGTATATGAGATTAAACAGATGGTTCTTCGAGGATTGTTTTGAAGGAGAAGGGGGTGTAGGGCTTGCCTTCTCCCTCGAAGAACTTGGACATGGACTCGACCCAGTGCAGACGCAGAGAGTGGAGCATGGCCGAGGTTCCCTCCATGACGACCAGGACGGCGACGGTCAGGGTGAACCACAGGAAGAACAGGAACACGGTCATAAACACACCGACAATGCCCGACATGCCAAAGGCCGATTGAATGGTCATGGACCACAGAACAGACGACAGTTGCGAGTGAGCCAATGACAGGGCCCACAGACGGAGGTACGAGGCGGTGTGGGAAACACAGTTCAAACAGAATTCAATGGTATGAATGACCTGGTGGATCATGATATCACCAAACGCCTCGCTATGGCCCTCGCCTTCCTCGTCGTCGTCATCGTCACCTTGAGCATCAGGATTGCCAGAACTACCCTCGATTTGAGCGTGGCCATTGCCGTTGGCATGACCGTGTCCTTCTTCTTCAGATACAGCTTCATAAGTATGCTGTTGCATCTTGTGACGGAGGTACAAAGGCTTCAAAAGAAGCAGCCAGGGAACACAAATAAGCGCGACAATGACCAGGAAGTTCTGAACCACGGCTTGTCCAGGGTACAACTTCTCCTCGACAGTTCCTGGCGAAAGGAACATACCAATAAGCATGTTCAACAGACCAGGAGGTCGCTCGCCAATAGCCACCCAATCAACTGTCCACTTATACACAATAGACAGAGACAGGTATCCGAAAATGCCCTGCATGAACAGCAGACCGGGAACAAAGTTACCCCAGATATCAATAGCAGACTTGAAGTAAACGGCATTGACAAGCGAAAACATGTAACTGTACGACATGTGCAAGTATCCCATGAGAATGGACAGCTTCATTTTGTACGAATTGGTGAATAGCAGGTTGTTTTCGGTTCCGTGCCAGGCAGGATCCAAACCAAACGGATAAACACCCACAGAATGGGCTTCAATAGCATCGCCCTCGTTCCAAGATTCGGGCCATTGCCAGCCTGACTGGAACAGAGTCATCGACTTCGAAAACAAATCGTTATACATGAAACCTGTATACATCGAGAAAATACCCATCAACAGCAGAATGTATCTTCCACTATAAGCCATATCAAAGATCTCGTCACGGTTCTTCATTTTACCAATCTTGGTTTCGTTCAAAACAAGGGCAAGAGCCGCCAAAAACAGAATAAATCCGTGTCCCAAATCACCAAACATAATGGCAAACATAAACGGGAAAGTAATCACAGTAGGAAGACCGGGATTCACTTCCTGGTACGTAGCAATGGCATATACATCGACAATAGCCTGGAAAGCAGCAGTGAACTTGTTAGTTCGATGGAATGTAGGAGGTGTCTTATTAGTATCAAGAAGATTCAAAATCGATGGAACCTCGACACCAGCACGATCAGAAATATTTCTCAATAAAGATTGTACATTAGCGACTTCATCAGTCGGAATCCAACCTTCACCAATCAACGACTTTCGATTCTGATCGTACAAAAACAGATTCAACGCTTGATAAATGGCCTTTTCCTTAGCAACTACAACCGACCAGTACGAAATCTTGCTAGAAATAATCGACAATTCCGAGTGAAGTGTGCTCTTAGTATTAGCCACAACCGAATTAATATCTTCCAACTGTTTATTGACCTCGGTCAAATGTTCACGACGCAGTTCCGGTGCCTCGTCAATAGGATACAGATCAGCCTCTAAAGCCTCAGAGATCTTCTTGACCTTACTGACCAAATCAATACCATGAGTAAACACAATAAAGTAGCTCTTATCGACCAACCCCTTTGTCTTGGGATCATAAATAGGCTCGTCGATTTCGCCAAATGAAATATACAAATTACCTCTCAAAGCTCTCCAAAGAATTCTAGCCAAAGCAGAAATATTCTTTCTAGCAATAACTCCCGAAACAAAACTGACGTTTCTAGCCGAAAAGCTATTTCTCCTACGAAGAGCATGGCCTGCAGTAGGAGGATGAAGTGCGTCTTGACCAGTACTCAACAAAGGAGAATCCTCGTTATCATTATCCAACAATTCCGCATCATCGTCATGTTGAACCGAGCTCAAAACAGCTTCATTGCTTCTTTCCTGACTGAAAAAATTATTTGAAGCGAAAATAACATGACGCAGTTCTGTCAACTGCATCTGTCTCTTCAACAGCGTTTCTTCCGAATCATTCAATTGTAAAATACGTTCTTCCAAACCATCCAAACGACTCAACAATTCGTCCACATCGCTTGGTTTCGCAGCCACTGGAACATCATCTGGAGCGGGACCAGCTAAAATGCCTTCTTTCTCAAGCTGTTTACTGAAAAGTCTCAACTGTCTCTCAGCATTATCTAGCCTGCGGATCTCCTTGACAAAACTACGCTGAAAAGCACTAACCTTGGCATTCAAATCACGCAATTGCAAAATCCCGACCTCGCCCAACGCAGAAACAACGTCTCTACCAATCTCTGTCCCAATATAAAGCTGAACCAGCGACATATCCGCCGAGCCTAGTTCTCTGTTAGTGTTCAATTCCGGTGTGAGGGGTATGCCTCCGGCGGCTGGGGCTCCGCCCCAGACCCTGGTTGCTCCTCTCGCTTCGCTCGAGTCGTTTCTGGGGGGGAAAAGGCCCGTTAAACTCCTGCGAAGCAGGAGCAACCAGGGTCTGGGGCGGAGCCCCAGCCGCCGGAGGCAGACCCCCCTCCCGGGGAGTCCCACGGATCGGGGAGTGATACGTACGGAAGAAGGCCTCCTGCTTGCCGCTCATTGTGTGCTGGAATCGAGTGAATGTCGCACGAGAGTGGGTGGAAAGTGAGTAGTGAGTGAGTGAGGGTAGGAAGTGAGATTTGTTTTCGATGTTCGTGAACCTCGATAAATGGCTGGGATTGGCGAGGGTCGCAAAGCCCTTGCCCTACACGTGTGCGCAAAATGTGCCGGTTATAAGCACAGGGAGGCGAACTGGGAGCAGATATGGGTCTTAAAAGTCGGAGAAACGAGGTGAATCGTCTCGAGAGGGGAGCTGAAGAGTATTAACAGCATAAAAAGTGTAATTGACCCGTTTTCAGGTTCAAAATTGGCTGCAAATTGCGGACATTGTGAGGGTTTAGAAGCACCGCTGGGAGAAATCGAGGGACAGTGCGGCGGGCGGGGCGAGTGCGGCGTGGTTTTTTAGGGCATGAGGAAGGAGATCGAGGAGGTTCGCGAGATTGACTTTGCATTCACAGCCTGACAGACAGAACAGATCAGAACAGAATGGACTCGTTTCTGTCGCTGCCGGGGTCTGCTGCGGTGTCACGGGCCGCCAGTCCGGTGGGAAGTGTGGTTGGAAACTCGGCATCCCCTACTCCAGTGAGCGAACCGTTTGTGAAGACCGAGAAAGACCCGGATCTCAGCTCACCTGTCAACAGAAGCAGCAGCACTGGACCTGGTCTGACTGGCTCGTTTTCTTCGTCGGTGTCTGCTGGTGCTGCTGCTGGAGGTCCGGGATCTGAAGCCAGTCAAGAACAACGACAACAAACAGCCATTGACAGTTTAAAACAGCTGGATCCACTGGCCATGGTCCTGAATCTCGTAGAAGTCGTGCAATCGGGCAAAACCGCTCCCAAAGACGTGTACAATGCCGCCGGGCCCATCCGACTGAAACTCAGTAAAGCCAAATCCTCTTTACAAGACCTCGAAGGTCTCGACCAAACAATCGACGAACGCAGGTCTACAATCACAGCTCTTGAGCACAAAATCGCCCGCCAAACCGAACTCCTCCGCAAATTCCAAGTCCACATGGGCGTCGACCCTGCCCCTCCTGCTCCTTCAAACGGGTCTCCTACCGCCATGGAAATCGACTCTTGACCCCCTGAATGTTTTATTTATTCTCTCACTCTCTCGACGGGCCGGACTGCCTCCGGCGGCTGGGGCTCCGCCACAGACCCTGGTAGCTCCTCTCGCTCCGCTCGAGTCGGGTTTCTCGGAGGTCCCCTACTGCCTCCGGCGGCTGGGGCTCCGCCCCAGACCCTGGTTGCTCCTCTCGCTCCGCTCGAGTCGTTTTTCAGGGAGTCTCACACCTGCCTCCGGCGGCTGGGGCTCCGCCCCAGACCCCGCTGCTCCTCTCGCTCCGCTCGAGTCGTCCTCCCCCACTCCCCCCGCAACTCCCCAAGCCACTCCTGCGAAGCAGGAGCAACCAGGGTCTGGGGCGGAGCCCCGGCCGCCGGAGGCACATACACCACCCCCTGAACTCGGACCGCCCCGTGTCAAAGCTTCCGTGCAGGAGCGCATGCAGAGGTTAATTGAAAAATGCGGGGTGCTGCAGGGCAGGGACAAGGGGTCGCACCTACCTCTGGCAGCTGGGGCTCTGCCCCAGACCCTGGTTGTTCCTGCTTCGCAGGAGTTGTCCAGGCCTCCCCTCGCCCGACTCGAGCAAAGCGAGAGGAGCAGCGGGGTCTGGGGCGGAGCCCCAGCCGCCGGAGGCAGGCCCCCTTCCCCCGCGGTGCGGCGAAACATGCACCCCTCATTTCGTTCCAGCGGCGGCGAAGGAAAGGGTTGCAGCAGCAGGTGATCCTAATTTAGTGTGCTTTTTTGTTAGTGGGGTGCTATCTCATCACCAACTGCTAGTTTTACAGCGATACCGGCTCGATTCTGTAATTGAAGAAAGTACGGAAAAAAAAAGGACTGGCAGGTTTTTGTTTTTATTCGCGGAAGTGAGCTGGTGGCGCGAACCCGATATTTTTATTTTGTGTGTGTGATTTTTTTTGTTGGCTGATTTTTGTGTTGCACTGACAGCTCATCCCTGCCTCCCGGTCACTGATAAACCGATAAAAGAGTGTGCGATTTTGTGAACTACGGTGTGAAATCCAAGAAGGAAACAGTTACCATAGTCCAGCTGTACTAGTGTGCAAGGGAAGAGGTTATTGCTACCGCATTTGTTTAGGTCTGACGGTGGCTTTTCTTGCTATAATTGCCGTACCTTCGAGAGACCCTAGATCTACAGTGATACGCTTACGTCTGCTCTTTGAATTTATTTCGTTCAACAGGTGACTTTTGCTTCTGCTGCTGCTATTTAATCGTACTGGGTGGTGATATTTGTCAGAGAAAGACTTTTTTGGTAGTGATACTGGTCAATTGAATCGACTTTCGCAGTTGATTATTTGCTATTTTTGTATTGTTATCGCCAATTGGCTAAGCTGATAACCCAACAGATCTGAAGAGGGTTTACAGAGATTTCTCGGATTCTTGAGTGTGGTGCTGGTATACAGACACTATTCATAGTCAGTGTCAGAATTGAATCAGAATTGAATCAGAATTCGACCAGAATCAGGAGCTCGCAGGGTTCAGTACCAGACTCAGTTCTCAGTACTATATTTAGAATCCAGAACTGACTACTGTCTATCTCAATTGAATAATCAGTAACCAGTAATCTTTAGTTCGAATTCCAGTTCCAATTCCAATTCCAGTCTCAGTTTCAAGTCCAATTCAAGCTCAATTCCAATTTTAGTTCCAGAATAAGGCCAGTAGATTACCTTTAGTGTGCCGATATCAATCAGTACCATAGTTTGATTTGATCTTTAAGCTATATCTGATAACAACATTATCGCGTTCTAACTCTCTACTCGGGATCTCAGTATCAGAGTCAAGGTATATTAATTCAGTGCCTGACTGATTCTTCAATTCAGAAACTTCCAGTTTGTTCTCGCTATTTTCCGACTCCCAGTGTCTGGTCTCTATTTCCTCATTCCCTACAGAGTTCCAGAAGAAAGACTCTAGTATCCAGTCTGCAGTCTCTCTCTCAATACCTACTGTCATCAATCACTCATCCTTTACTAACCAACAGTCGGCACCAACTCGAATATGGCTCAGGTAGGATCTATCGCAGGATCTTCGCCTCGTCAAGAAATAAACTCAGCATCTACCAATTCGTCACCTTCGTCGACATCAGGCGTCATTGCTCCAACTCCGGTGTCGTTCAACCTAACTCCTGCTTCAGATGCGTTTCCCGCAGGAAGGTACCTATCGTCTACACGAGCATCGGTAGATTCCGATTCCGACTACCAGGCAGTCGTCAATGCCACAAACAGAGATGGCAATCGAGATCGGGATAATAATCCTGCTTCGGCAACCCCGTCAAGACCAGTTTCTCGTTCATCAACCTTCTCAGGACTCTCGACTACTGCTACGAAAGATGGTGTTGAGGGGAAACGAGTGCACAGAATCCACGACCCCTTAGGTTATGCAACCTGGCTGTTTCCAAGCTCTACGACTGCTACTCCAACAACTACCACCACAGCACCTCCGCCAAATGACAAACGAATTAACAGATTGAGCATAGGCAGTGGTACTGGCAGTCTCAGTAGTATCATGGGTATTAACAGTAGTCGTGGTTCAGGTGCAAATAACCAGTTTCATAGTTCACATTTCCGACACAGTGCCAGTGGTGGTCGGTCTGACGAGACAGGTGATGGTGATGATGAAGCAGAAGACGGGACTAGTACTAGTGATGGTGCTGATTATGATACCGAAAACGTTTCACGAGTGGTGTCAAGTCGATATGAGAACAACTCGAATGATGATGACGACGACTACGACGATGACAACCGCAGTATTGGTGATTTGGATATGGAGCGACGAAGCAATCGAGGGTCTGATGACGGCGGAATCGATATCGATGACGATGAAAATAGTCTTGCCAACGATATCAACATTGACAATGGTGATATTAATGTTGACGATGACGACGATGGCGATGATGATAACATTGCTGGTAGCATTGAACGACGAGCCCGCCAGAATAATTACATTGCACGAAGCAGTGGAGGACCACATTATGGCCGTGATTCAATCAGTATTTCTGAAACCGATTCACGTCACAACCACAGCAACACTGATTTTTATAACGATCAAAGCAACGAAGGAGACGACGAGGCCGACGACGAAAATAACGATCCTGCCGACTACGACGAGCCTGACCATCCACCCAACATCCCCTCTGCACCTCCCGTGACTCTCAACGAAAAGATCCGACTACTGCGAACCGGATCTGTGTCGGGAGTAGCACATCCACACCACAATCACCACCATCACCACCCACACCCCCATCTCTCACACGAACAACCACACCCTGACTCGGTCGACCTCTCGTCCCAAGAACCTCCTCCTGACCAAGATCCCACCAACACCGACAACGAAACACTTCCACTCGTCCCCCCACCGGTCCCCGAAGCACTCCCGACCGACCAAATCCAGCCCAAAGACTTCTACCTTGGCCAACCCCCCTACAAACACGGGTCCTCCTCGACCGGTCCTCTCTAACCGGGTCCATAGCTTATTTATTTACTGATTTTTCTTCCGGGTGGGGGTCTGCCTCCGGCGGCTGGGGCTCCGCCCCAGACCCTGGCTGCTCCTCTCGCTCCGCTCGAGTCGTTCCGTCTACGATCCCAGTAAAACTCCTGCGAAGCAGGAGCCACGGGGTCGGGGGCAGAGCCCCAGCTGCCGGAGGCAGTCTCCTCAGACCCCCAACCCGACTCGAGCGAAGCGAGAGGAGCAGCCAGGGTCTGGGGCGGAGCCCCAGCCGCCGGAGGCACACCCCGACCCCCAAAACTCTCCCGGAATGACCCCCCCTGAGGACCCCCTGAGAAGTTCACAGGGTGAGGGGCGGTTAGGGGGATATATGCAGTGGAAGAGGGGAGGGGTTCAGCCGTGCAGTGGAAGAGGGCCGGTAAATTTTCATTTTCGCATATGGTGTACAGGTTTTGAGACGAACTAACTAGCACCCACTTCGCCATGGCATCACCAATCGCTTCTCTCGGCGATGTTTCCAACCTTCCTCTGGGGTTCAAGGTCCCCAAAACACCCACTGTGTGGGAAACCAACCCCGTTTTGTCTTATTTCAACGACTTTTATAAGGCGGTGGCTGCTCGTAGACAGGCTCTGAATTTGACCAACCCCGGCACTTTGGAGAACATCAACAAAGAAGTTTCCAAAGATGTTTTTCTTAACAACTATTTTTTCACAGGGTTGCGTGCTGATTTGACCAAATCGTTTTCCATGAGCCCGGCTTTCCAGGTATCCCACTCGTTCTCGTTGGGTTCGCCTGTCATGCCTCCATACGCATTTGCCGCTTTCTATGCTACCGACAATGTCTTTTTGCAAGGTAATGTGGACAATGATTTATCGGTTTCTGGAAGATTGCATTACGGTTGGGACAAGTATAACACTACCAAGGCCAATGTTCAAATTGCCAATGCCCAACCTGCTATGTTGCAATTGGAACACGATTTCCAAGCCAGTGATTTCTCTTTGAACTTCAAGACTCTTAACCCTTCGATTCTTGATGGTGGATTTACTGGAGTTGCTGTCGGTTCGATTCTGCAAAGTGTCAGTTCGAAACTTGCTCTTGGTCTTGAGGCTGTTTATTCGTCGCAATCTCCTTTGTATCCTCCTGATGCTGCTGTCAGTTATGTTGCTAGATACGACGCTAAAGACTGGATTGCCTCGGCTCAATTGCAAGCTCAAGGTGCTATTTTAGCTTCTTTCTGGCGTCGTGTCACTGATAAGGTCGAGGCTGGTATTGAGACATCGATTTCGGCTGGCGGTTCGCAACAGGCTATGATGATGGGAGCTCCTCCTTCGGTTGAAGCCAGTACTACTCTTGGTGCTAAGTACGAGTTCCGTCAAAGTGTTTTCCGTGGACAAATCGATTCGGCTGGTAAAGTCAGCTGTCTGCTTGAACGACGTGTGCTACCTGTTGTGTCTGTCATTTTCGCTGGAGAAATTGACCACGCCAAGAGCACCGCCCGTTTGGGTCTCGGCCTGCAATTCGAGGCCGGCGGCGAAGAAACCTTCCAACAACAAGTCGACCCTAATGACCAGCCCCATCCTCCCATGTAATGACCTCAAAACTCAAAACGCTCCCTTTCTGGACGAAATATGTATATATATGTGTTTTAGAGACCTGTTCTTGTTCCTCGTGTTCCTGCTGCCTCCGGCGGCTGGGGCTCCGCCCCAGACCCTGGTTGCTCCTCTCGCTTCGCTCGAGTCGTTTCGAGGGGTTCTCTCTGATGCATTGTTATCTCACTCTGATTGCGATTTGTTTCCTTGAGAGAGCGTCAGAATCTCCTGTGAAGCAGGAAAACTAGGGTGATTGTGTTTTGGCCTCATTACAAACCGGGTATTGTAACTGTTTTGTCAATACCGTCAACAGAATTGGATGCCGTTTCACTTCTGCGAATTAAACTCTGTGCGGAAAATGATATTTCTGGGCTGTTCTTCGCCTGTTTCTTCGGAACTGCTTCGCTTCATATACACCAAGCAAAATGTCTACTGGTCTGGTTTCGTCGAAGTACCAGTATCCACAACTTCTCCTATCGTGGAAGAGGTCTAGTTCGTGCGAACAGGCCTCGGAAAGTATCATTCATTCGGATGATTCCAACGAAAGACGACTCCACATCAGTCTTAGATATTTTGTCAAATATGACACATATTTATCAAAATGAAGGCACTTCATATTCGCGAAGTATGTCTTTACAGTTGCAGGGTATTTTTATTTGAAAAAGGGATTGGTAGAGGTGGATGGAGCCATTGGCAGACATTCCTACAGTTGTCAACAATCAGCCATCGCACAAAATCTCTGACCTAAAATGTCTTGCAATGACAGATGAACTGTCCCTGTAGTCATGAATACAGTTTCTCACACAAGAGGATCTATGAAATATAAACCAGTTTGGGTGCCTTGACGTGTAATGTGTAGTAGGATATAAAAGTGGCTGTCAAATCTTTAAATAAAAGGAACTGGAGCTGTGGAACACAGTTTCAAGTCTTCGCGAGACACGCGAGGCGCTTAGTGGTCCCAAGAGTAAATGGTGTTCACAATATTGGTGTATTGACGTTCATACCAGGTAATGAGGATACAGCGTCGTAGTTAGTTATAGGCTAAGCTGACATATGCCATCGAGCTAATGTTGCAAGACGAAGGAGTTGCAACGAAAGAACTGAGCTAGTATTTATCAAGAATGGCTGAAGATGAAAACCAGGTCTGGGCCAGCAGAGACTCAGTCGCCGGGGGCATAAGGGGTCCCCAGAGCAACGACTCGAGCGAAGCGAGAGGAGCAACCAGGGTCTGGGGCGGAGCCCCAGCCGCCGGAGGCGGGAGGGGGGAAGAGGGCTCCAGGTGAGAGGTGAAGAGTCGTAAAAAGTATATTAGATAGATTATATGCTCGTTAGGGTCGTGTTGTTAGCGTCGTACCCATGGTGGGATGACTCGGTTGAGCAGCTGCCAGCCCATGTAGCCGGATACGATGACTGCTTGTTGGTAGAGGTCGGGTTGTGGGTCGACCTGGTCGGTGTTATTGGTGTCGTGAGTTTGATTAGGAGTTTGTGGACCAGTTGTTGTCTTTTCAAAGACTGTTGTGTTCGAGGTAGAGGTGGGAGATGGGGTGTTGCCTCGAGTGGGGGATGAGAGCTGTGACCGGGGGACCAGACGGGTATCCAAGTCTCTGATGGCGTTTTTGGATGGTAGGGGAGAGGGTGAGTTTCTTCCGGATCTTGTGGCATCGATGACAGTCGTTCTGACGTCTTCTGGTAGCGGTGGGATCGCTGCTTTTATGGGAACAGGACTGTATATCGGATTGATAGAGGCAGTGGTACTGGAATTGGGGTTCGACCCGTCGCGAGAGGTTGGATGAGAACTCGAACTAGCTCGTCTCTTTTCAATTTTTCCTTCGACGTAGTTTGACGACGAGGATACTAGATCGCCTGTAACTTGAGCTACCCAGTTGAGATATCCAAGACCAGGTCGCATGCTGAGAGATGCTTGGTAGTTGACTGGTGGCCGAGTACCAGGTGCAACATCGACTTCTAGCCAGTCATCTTCTAACGATTTGAACTGTAAAGACTGCCGTGGAGATTGGAATCTTGTGTGAAGCTGTCTCGATGATAATTGTTTGTTTGTTGTTAATTGTGGCATGGGCACAAATGGGTGGTTGAGAAACGCTAATGGAAGTGTTGATGGGTTAAATGGGACAGGGGTGCTGTTTTCTTTGTTGTTCAGTCGAGTCGCTGGGTCAATTGACAGCTCTGGTAACTCAACTTCGTTCGTTGTGACAGTGGATATCGACGATGTGCTTGTCATGGGAGTTGGTCGTTGTGTATGTGGTGGCTCTTCGTCACTTTGAAAACTGGCTACATCGCTAGTAGCGTCTTCTGTTTCGTATATTGGATTTAATGGAGTTTCCTGATCTGTTATTTGGTGCTCTTGCTGGTGATCGTTTGTTTTGTTGTTTATTAGGTCGTTGCTGATGGTCACACTAGGAGAATCTCGACCCTGCTCCATGAAAATGGGACCACTGTGCTGATAGGGAGAATCGTCAAAAGCATCGAGAATCTCGTCCAGGGTAGAGGAGGACGATGTCTGGTCGTAATGGATTCCAGTTGTGAATGGTGAGCTTAGGGGTGGGGTCGTTGGGCTTTGTAGTGATGAAAGGAAATGGGCAGATGGCGATTCCGGACCGATTGTTGACAGATCAATTATCCCTTGGATATCATTGGGAAGGTCTAGTGGACTTGATTTGGGTGTAAGAGGTGCCATTGGCGATTCTACGAAAGATTCTGGGTTGGTTTTGGGACGTAATATGAACTCGTCTTCAGCCTGAGAGTCGACCTGTGTTTCAGGTTCTAGTTCTGATTCAGAATGTATCCCTTCTTCCAGTATTGGTTGAGACTCTGGTTCAGAAAGCAACTCCAATTCAGGCTCAACTCGAGACTCCAAACTATTGTCTTGTATCATTACCTCATCGACCTCAATACCTGTCTCTTCTTTCTCTGGTTCTGCAATCAGCATATCGTCACATTGCGTATCTACTAAAGACCCAGCCACCACAGACTCGCCATCACGGTCATTCTGCTCTTCCACTCCAACCTCTTCACTTTCAACCTCATCCTCCACACTAGTCTCCTCTGGTTCATAGACATTTCGATAGAAACAAGCGTCTCCTAATACCTGTTCCAGACTATTCAGATCATTCGCAGACTCCATTATGGTTTCCGATTCATCATTGGTGATACTAGTACTCGGTAAAAGCTCAATTCTCCAGAATTTCCCTGGGTTCGGTTGCGGCAGTACGAACACTTTATCTTCAACTCGCCATAATCGAAGTCGAGGTAAGATCGGGTGAACGAATTTCCCACACTGCAAAAAAGCAGCCTTTTTGCCAAGAATCTGATATATCTGTAACTTTCCTTCCGAAACAATGGATTCTGACACTCTCGTGGTCATATTAGGAGGTGACTCATAGTCCTTGGTCATGTCGTAATTAGGAGATGTAAACTGGGTCATCTTAGCTACCCAGCCTGAAAACAGTACTGACACATCAGAATCAAAACTAGATTCACTATCGTCAGTCAGCTCATTCTTTGAAGACCTTCTTGATAAAAGTGAGGATGACGAGCTCCATGAGCTTGATCGCTGAGATCGCAGACTTGGTGAATCAAGCTGTGCCAGTCGATTTGTGATATGTAGATTAGATGGCTTTTTCATGATCTGAGAGGGGATATTAACTGAACTTGGGTTTACAGTATCATTTGATGAATCAGTAGACCCAGAAATAGGTGCTGAAACACATCTCACTGAAGAGCCAACAGAGTTATCAGCAAACCGTCCAGGCAGCGGCAAAACTTTACCAACTGTCTCCTGCGACCCTGATTCAGATTCAATCTCATTATTAACCTTCTGCGTCTCTTCTCCATTCACTTTAGGTGTAAACTCAAGTCCAACATCCTCATTACTCTCAGATACTTCCCAAGCGTGAACTTCATCACTGTCTGGCGAGATGCTCGATCTGGATCTCCACTGCACACTCTCTGCCCCTTCTACATCCAGTTTATATGAACCACCATCACCAGCCATCTCCTTTTCGCTCATATTGTCGTTCATCTGGTACACAGTACACTGGCTATTATCCTTAAAATCTGATTAAGATCAAATCCAGCTCCAGCTGCATCAAACAACCGCTCAAACACGATAAACGTCGCCCGCTACAAAAACCAAAATTTAATCTCAACAACTTCTTTACAGGCCAAAATTTCGCAAAATTACCAGTATTAACCAACAACCTCACAAAAAAACCACCTCTCAACTGTAAAACCTAAAACTGGCAGCTCTTCCGCCTTATATAGTCACTCTCGTCGCGTCAAAACAGCCTTCACAGCTCCAGCTCTACCAGCAATCAGCTCGTCAGTCTTTCACCAAAAGAAACACTGGCCACTTCCAAATCACAATCTGCTATCTCTGCTGTAACTCTTAATAACAGCAAACTTGGCACCAGCGTAAAATAACCTTAAAATCAACCTCCCTCGCAAGCCTTAATATTTTGGACTGGCATGAGAATACCGCATCAGCTTTGTATACAGATCTGCATCTCTCTCTGACGCGCTGCAACCCTCAATCCCTCAGCCGCACGACAAGGGTCCTGGTGGTGGGTCTGCCTCCGGCGGCTGGGGCTCCGCCCCAGACCCTGGTTGCTCCTCTCGCTTCGCTCGAGTCGGGTGTGGGGGTACCAGTGGTTATAGGGACACTTTGAGGCTCGAATAAGACCAATTGAGGGGATATTTCCTGCCAGAATCATCCATGTGAAACAGCAATTCAGCCGTAAAAAAGGTTTATTTTTCAACGTTAACAGTTGACTGAAAGCAAAATGACGATAGATTATACTTTAAACCAGCTGTGGTTGACTGTAAATGAAGCGTTATCACCTGTCTTCGCCCTCCTGTATCTGTTCTCAGACCCAAGTTAGTTGCCTCACTGATCTATAAATTTGCAATACTAGCACTTCCAAACACTCTTCTGGGTCTCAGTAAAGAATAATTAGAAGTAAAAAGGGTTGAAAGAGCAGATAAGAACCACAGAGGGATACCAGTGAGAATAGTGCTCAGTGACTTTTCTGTAGCAGATGCATATGCAAGCCCCCCTGATTATACTGTTTACAGGAAATTGCATTTTGCAGATTTTGCTGTCTATGGAAATTGTGAATGAATATTTGAATAGAAATTAATAAACTGCCTTTAAATTCCTTAAAAGATGGTGGAGAAACGAAGACATGAAATAATAGTGGTCTTAGAGTTTTCCGACTTGTTTCGCAACCAAAGTAGCCTGTTCTACCTCACAATTAACTCGTGGTCCTCTGGCGCCGAGCTGTGATACAAGTCAGTTTACAGTGATATTTAACATCGAAAGTATTTAATTTTGAGGCTACTGTTGCAATGGATAATCTCAGAAGTCTCAGTAAGAACTCAGCTGGCGAACTCAAGTGCCTCAGCTGGTGGTCCTTGGGGCCTTACCGGTGAAACCTTCAGCTCAACAACTTTTTTCAGTCACTGTACAAAGTAAAGCAGAGGCTCAATTGGAGTTTTAATATCAAAATCAAGGGATTGAATATCCAGAAGAAAAATATATTTTGTGTTTTCTGCAAAAAGGACATGTTCAGGAAGCCTCAGTGCTCCTCTAACATACACCCTCAATCCCCCAGAAACCCACTCTCCAAACACCATCAGCCGACCCCACACTTCCTGGAACCCCCTCGCCCGACTCGAGCGAAGCGAGAGGAGCCACGGGGTCTGGGGCGGAGCCACGGGGTCTGGGGCGGAGCCCCAGCCGCCGGAGGCCGACCCAACCCCCCATAAACCAGATCACGTGATATGCCCTAATACCGCTTGGTAATATTTATCGGGGATGGTTGCTGAGCAAGGGCCGTTATCGCAAGACAAGAGGTGACGAGAATTGATAGATTTTGGATAGAAATGTTGCGAAACCGGGCTGTTTTGAGTGGATTGCGAAGTGGTCGTAGCGGCAGTGTTGCGAGTGCGAGTTTGTGGGCGCGACAGCTGTCGTCGTCGGCGGTTCGTCGAAATGAGGAGGATATTTTGAAGGTTTCATTGAATGATAGTGATCTCAACTCGGTTGATACTAAGAACTTTTTCAAGTATACTTGGGGCAGATGGTTGGTTGACGATGAGAAACAGAGGGCTGCTAGAGAGACCAAATTCTCGTTGCGAGGATTGGCAGACGTTTTGCGCGAGAAAGTCGACTACCTACAGAAATCGCCGTCAAATGCGGAATTGCAAATCAAGACGATTGCTCCGTATCATGAAGGTAAACATAATAAGATCTATCGAGTGGATTTAGTCGATGGACGATCATATGCTCTTCGTATTCCGTACTCAATTGGATTCCCTGAGTATAGAAAGGCCCGTATGCAGAGCGAGGTGGCTACTATGGACTTTCTCAAGAAGAAACACAATGTTCTTATGCCATCGGTCGTTTCATGGTCTCCTACTAAAGATAATCGTCTTCAATCAGAATACCAGATTATGGATTTTGTTAGTGGAGACTCGCTTATGAAACAATGGCATCCCGGATCCAGTGATATCAAGGCCAAGAGCAGTATCATTAAACCAGTTGTTGATCTGTTTGGCCAAATTGCTGAAACTAAGTTCAATAAATACGGCAGTTTGTATTTCACAGAGGATGTTGCTTCTGAATACCAGTCCGATTTACCATATGAAGGAGAAACTGATCCTGATCTCGTTGATAGATACAGAATCGGACCCACTGTTGAGGGTCGGTTCTGGAAAGGCAAGACTGCTGCCAGTGCTGCCGAGTTCCGTGGTCCTTGGACTTCAATTAACGACTATCTCGGTGATTTGGGCAATGCGCAAATTGCATATGTCCAGGAACTTCTTGCCGACCCCAGTACTGCTGAAAACGTCGAGTTCAAGACCGATCTTGAGAAAGCTCTAGCTACTTTTGAGAGATTTGCTCGTACTTCCCAAGTTCTTTTTGACGCTGAAGCTGAAGAATTATCACCTGAAATCACAGCTCCTCGTTTACACGATCCTGATCTCAACCCTATCAATATCATCCACCGAACCGATCCTGTCAAATCGTATTTATTGGATCTCGAAGGAACCTCGATTCGTCCTTTCCTTCTTCATGGAGCACCCACCTTTGTAAAGCATAAAGGACCTAAGATTTTCAAGAAAGAAGATATCCCCGACTATGAGACCTTATCTGACGCAGACAAACGAGCTGTAGACCATTTCATTGTTATGACCCAGAACCAGTTTGCGTTTGAATTCCTTCTCAAACAAACCAAACCCGAATTGTTCCCTGCCTTCTCCCCCACCATCAAACGCCGTCAAGAGCTCGTTCAAACCGCACACAACACACTCGTTCCATCGAAAGATTACATCGATCTCGACTATGACATCCTTCGATTGGCTCAAGAATGGCAATTCCTGACTCTGGACCGTCCTTTCCCCGTGGAGTACACCCAAGCCCAGCTCGACGCCTATGTCCAAGACATGGACGCCTGGAGCAAGCACGTCCTCAACAACCCCTTCCTCGAGACCCGAGGCTGGGTACCCATCAACCTCTTTGAACAGCTCCTCGGCGAAGGTACCCTCGTCCGTAAAGACAACGGCAACTACGAATTCGCTCGTCCCTTCTCCGTCTAACCACCTCTCTCCCCTGTAAATATACTAAAACCTTCTTTTTCTGTGTCTCTCTCCGTTCCTGGGGCTTCTGTCCTGCCTCCGGCGGCTGGGGCGCTGCCCCAGACCCCGTGGCTCCTGCTTCGCAGGAGATCTGTGCCTCCCTATCCCCAAAAACCAACTTACACCACAGAATTCACCACCCATAGAGAGCTTCACCCCCTGAGTGATCGACAGGGTCCAGGTCTACCCTTGCCCTGTTTAATCCAACCTCCACAGAAAACGGGTTCTGGCCCTCTACAAACCTGACTGGGGTTCCGGTGCTGCCCCCGGCGGCTGGGGCTCTGCTCCAGACCCCGTGGCTCCTACGTCGCAGGAGATTGCTATGATCCTGGGGTTTCAGTACTGCTCTCAGTCACCCCAGACCCGGTACCAACCGAGTCGTGTGCCGGGGACCCCCCAGAAACGACTCGAGCACAGCGAGAGGAGCAACCAGGGTCTGGGGCGGAGCCCCAGCCGCCGGAGGCAGACCACCACCCCCTGAGAGATCGACAGGGTCCACCCGGGCAAGGGGACCCGAACCCAGTAAGAGAGCCAATCAGCAGAAAGAACGGGTTGGGGGAGAGATGCAGCGGGAGAGGGGGAGAATGTCGGGTGGATTTTTCACTCGGCACGGCAGAAACAAACAGGCACATGCATATATAACAGCCGGCAGGTGCTGAGGGTTTTCACTTTCTTCTCTTTCTTCTCTTTCTCCACAGTAGCCGAATCACCTGCCAATTGCCAAAATGTCTTTCGTCCGTGCTTTCAGACCCATTCAAAGAAGAGCTTTCTCTTCCACTTCTTACAACGTAAGTCTCTGGTGAATTTTGGAGGGGGGTTTGTGCCTCCGGCGGCTGGGGCGCTGCCCCAGACCCCGTTGTGCTCGCTTCGCGAGCGGTGTCGGGGTGGTGTGAGTTGGGGGTTTCTGGCTCGTGAGGGCTCTGGTGGGGTAGAATTGGTTGGTGGTGTGTGGCTGGAGTGCCATTGACCGGGGGGTTTCTATTTTTTATGGTTTTTCGGTCAAGTTCACCAGGTTTCGGATCGGTGGTTTGGTTGGTGTGGTTTTCAGCTCCAGCTCACACAAATTGCAACTACAGTTCCAATTCCGGTTTACCACCCAATCCACCCTTTCTCTTTTCACCCCGAACTCCCTCAACTCTCCCGACACTACCGTCAATCCCCAAGTCGCTCGCGAAGCGAGCACAACGGGGTCTGGGGCAGCGCCCCAGCCGCCGGAGGCAGAACCCGGTCCCACGTACCCCGACCCCGAAACCCGGACCCGGACCCGGATCTAACAAGTCAGGCCACTAAGGTCGCCGTTCTCGGTGCTGCTGGTGGTATTGGTCAACCATTGTCTCTTTTGCTCAAGTTGAACAAGAATGTCAGTGATCTTTCTTTGTACGATTTGAGAGGAACCCCCGGTGTCGCTGCCGATTTGTCTCACATTAACACCAACTCCACTGTTGCTGGTTACACTCCTGAGAAGGGCGGCATTGAGGAGGCTCTTAAGGGTGCCGAGATTGTCGTTATCCCTGCTGGTGTCCCCAGAAAGCCTGGTATGACTCGTGACGATTTGTTCAACACCAACGCTTCTATTGTCCGTGACTTGGCCAAGGCTATTGGTGATGTTTCTCCCAAGGCTTTTGTCCTTATTATCTCCAACCCTGTTAACTCGACTGTTCCTATTGTCGCCGAGGTGTTGAAGTCCAAGGGTGTTTACGACCCCAAGCGTTTGTTTGGTGTCACTACTTTGGATGTTGTCCGTGCCTCTCGTTTCATCTCCGAGGTCCAAGGTACTTCTCCTGATAACGAGGAGGTCACTGTTGTTGGTGGTCACTCTGGTGTCACCATTGTCCCTCTTATCTCCCAATCCAACCACCCTAACATTTCTGGTGAGGTTCTTGACAAGCTCATTAACCGTATCCAATTCGGTGGTGACGAGGTTGTCAAGGCCAAGGACGGTGCTGGTTCTGCTACTTTGTCCATGGCTCAAGCCGGTGCTAGATTCACTTCTTCCATTCTCCGTGCCATCAAGGGCGAGAAGGACGTTGTCGAGCCTACTTTCGTCGAGTCTCCTCTTTTCAAGGACGAGGGTATCGACTTCTTCTCTTCCAAGGTCACTCTTGGCCCTAACGGTGTCGAGGAGATCCACCCTCTTGGTCCCCTCAACGACCTCGAGGAGAAGCTCGTCGCTGCTGCCAAGGTCGACCTTGTCAAGAACATCAAGAAGGGTAAGGACTTTGTCGCCCAAAACCCTTAAACGACGTCTCTACTGATCCGTAACAAATAAAAGATACTTTACTGGTGCTGTGGTTGCTGCCTCCGGCGGCTGGGGCTCCGCCCCAGACCCTGGTTGCTCCTCTCGCTTCGCTCGAGTCGGGCGTCGGGGTGTCTGTGAAAATATTTCAGGGGGTCTTTGTGCGATTTAGTTTGTGATATCAACCGTTCTGACTGTACTTCCGTAAAATCGGATTCGGTGATATTGGTTTACTCTGATGAATCCAGCCGACTGTATTTAACTGGTATTCCTGGGCAGTTTGCTTGGGTTGACTTGTGAAAATAATTTTCCAGACAAATATCTCTTGCTATCAGATCAACTGGTATTTTATTAAAGATGATGTCCGGTTTCAGCTGCTTTGGCTCACAGCTATTTTCCCGCCGATAGCATCTTCTGACTACTAATATACGTCATGGCTTGAAAATAATTCAGGAATCAAAACTTTTCAGACAATTATTAGTGGACTATTATTTTCACCGCTATAAAATAAACTGATCAATCATTATATGTGGGATATGAAATGCAATGTATATACATAAAATGCAAAGGTCACACAACTCCGGACTTCAGGGGTCGTCTAAACCGGGTAACACCTGGACCAGCAAAAATCCTGCCCGAGTTATTTTGTAGATATTAGCAAATCCAGGTTACCGTATGATTTGAATCATGCACTAAACTGTCCATGATTAACATCTTGACTGATATTTCTGGCTAACTGCGATTGAAAACTTCTCTGCCAAGTGGTATGAAGTTAGCTTTTGTGGTCAATATTTTTCTGACTAATATTTACAGATGGTGTAATTAGGCCTGTAATGAAGTCTCCAAGATGCCAAGACCAAGCCAAAATGTCAAGCAGATCGTGTTTTCAAAGAATTTCCAACCGGTCGTATGAATATCGCTGACTTTCTCTTGAATCAGAAAAAGTGATATTTAAAAAATGATTTTTTACCATGTGTGCATATGAAATTAAATTCCGGGTAACCCTTAACGGACCCAGGTCACATGTTAACATTATCGATTCCTGCCTAAATACAGTAGTTCAGGCCCAGGATCAAAGAGTAATGTCACCAACTAATGGCTCTAATTGGTATTTCCTTCGCGCCAAGCCATGGGCCTGGCTGGGGTGGTTGGTTTGGATTTGGCGCTTGTAGCCAAGAGTGTATGGGCTATCCCGACTAATACCTTCATTCGGTCGAATTCAAAGTAGCATTTCAAGGTAGAACTCATTAATATATCTTTTCAAGATGAGCTGATATAATTAGGGTCTTCAGCCGGTCTCTTTAACTAATATTTACCCGGTCATATGGGCTCTTGGCTCGGTGGAAAATCTGGACTGGCGACAGAAACACCGATGTTAGGGTTCAATTGATAATGCCGGGTAATCTTTTAATTTAGGAAGTTGCAAGATTCTTACCGAAATACTGAGAAAAAGAAGTCTGCTTGCTTGTGTAGATCCTGAAATAACCTAGATGACCTAATCTCAACTGAAAAATAAGAACCAAAAAGGAAATGCTCAGCTACGAGCATTCGCGAGATGGAAGTTGGATAAACACCGGGTAACAAATAGCCCCAGTTGCTCATACTTTATTTTACAACCGCAGCGTGAGATGGTTCATGCAATAACTCTCCAGAAGAATATCCAAACTAATATCTCCACTTAGTTGTGACCTCAGTGAGTATTGTTTTTTCACACAGGTCACAAGAGTAGGTCACAAGAGTTGGGCTCATACACACAAGAGTGAAGAATGAAATTTCCCTCTGGTCGGGAGGGCTTGGTTCATGCAATGGGCGGAATGTCCCGACTATTACTTCCAACCAATCGCGCTATTCTACTATTTTCAGCGGCCGGTAGTAGCTTGACTTGTGTAATTAAGCGCCCTTTGGAAAGACGAATCAAAGGACTTTACCGAGTCTTCTCTGATAGATCACCGCATCGTACGCGGTTTCCTTTACTGCAGATTGTGTACATTTTATATATGAAGTACATACTTATACCAATGTACCCCAAGAATTCCCTTTATTGGTTCAAGCTGGTTAGAATGTTTAATAGCGTTGATGAAGCGACCAGTTCACCACCGCTGTTCCAGGCATTGTATCTCTTTTTCATGAAGCAACTGATTTGCTGTTACCATTTCAATAATACTACAAAGAGCATTTCCCCATTCCAGTATACAATTCAGGAATCATGGCCTGGCCAGTCATCACTTCACTGGTTGGTCTTGAACAATCTCGTTCACACAGGAACTCTCACCCACTATACACAAGTCAAAGCTCTCTTACTCAATACAAGTCCGATGTCATATTTTTGTATTTCTCAGAGTGACACATCACGACCCTACACCTTTTGCTTCATTGGACTTTATTTCCATGGAATTCAACAGATATTGTCCGAACTTACTCCCGCTCTCTTCAGCATGATACTACAGCTGGATACTAAGATTAGTTATCTTATGACGACAAATTAACCAAAAGAGTGGATAAATATGAGCCATCTGCTACTACTATGTGGAGTATCTAATAATTACTTCTACAGGTTACACTCGTTCTTTTTGAGGGTTCCTATTTACTGCGTCTTATTTTGTTGGCGGAAAATGTCTTTCTCCTATAGCCCGATAACCTCACGCACTTGACAAGAAGGCTCCTTCTTCGTTCGTCACGTTAATCGCTGACGACTCGTCCTCGAGTCTCATCCTTCACTTTCCCCAGTTTCAGCGAACCTACTGCCCATGAAGACTGTCCTCACCTCACCACACTATTCTTCATATCGTCCACTGCCTAATTATTCAACACATTTTGCCATCACTATTCCTGTGTTCACATCTTCATTCTCCGCTTGGCCTCCCCAGAGAATGGCACCGGCAGCACATATATCCGCGAGGGGGTAAACTACAACTCTTCTCTGACGGGCCTGCCTCCGGCGGCTGGGGCTGCGCCCCAGACCCCCCTGCTCCTCTCGCTCCGCTCGAGTCGTCACCGTCTACGGCTCCACTCGTCTTGTCCACATACTAGAATCCAGCCAGGAGGGCCCCCCCGACGCCCGACTCGAGCGAAGCGAGAGGAGCCGCGGGGTCTGGGGCGGAGCCCCAGCCGCCGGAGGCAGACAGCCCCAAGACAAGGGTCAGAGAGCGTTGGAGCCCAACGGCGTGGAATCTGATCTGGATCTGGATCTGGAGCGGACCACGAGGACCCGGTGAGGAGGCGGAACATGTCTGGGATGGAGCGGTGCAGGCGATATCCAGGGGAAGCTTCGACATGTGATTTGGCACGACTTGGCACCTCTGCAGAGTCAGATTGGATGTTCGATCCAGGGAAGATTTTCTGTTTCGAGTGATGCAATAAATATAATATTTTTTTTTTTTCATTCACTTTTTATTTTTATTTTATCAGTCACGTTTGTTTTTTAGTATCTTTTTTATTTCACTCGTTTGTTTACCATGACACGTCGTCATCGCGGCTTTCATCCTCGTATGGATTATTATTTCATTTCACTTTTAATTTTACCTCCGATAGGACCAAACTAGTTTATTATTTGCAATGGTATATTTTATTATTATTAATGTTGCTAGCGATGGATTTATTTCACTATTATTAAAATGTTGCTAGCGATGGTATTATTTTATTATTTTATCAAAGTTGCTAGCGATGGATTTATTTTATTATTATTAATGTTGCTAGTGATGGTATTATGAAAGGCTTGATAATAAACCCAGCGCATGGAGCTGATTGCGGTGGATATTTTTGCCGACGACATGATAGCTTATTTTTAAAATTAATAATATTATTATGGTTGGCTGCGGCTAGGTTAGGATGTTTCAGGGGCCCCCTTTTATCGTACCTCGAAATGGGACATGGTGCATACAGATCGGGAAGTAATTACTTGAACCAGCGATCGTGACCGACCTACAGGTCCTGACCCCAAAAACACTCGTAGTCTACTCTGCAACAGCATGACATCGCATGACATAGCATTACATCGCATCATTTCATTCAATTTACCACCAAAAAAGACTCTTACCTACTACCTACTACCTACTACCACTGTTACAACTACGAAAGCACAACAAGAAAAGAAAAAAATAACCATGCCAACAAACCCGATGCCAACTGCCGAAACAGCAAGCGAAACAAAGCCTATCCCGACCATCTGGCACCCACCCCTCTTTCTCTTTCTCGGCCTGGAAACCCAAACAGGCAACTTTTTCGGTCCATTAAATACGGTGGATGGGCTCGAACCCGACGGATTCGGAAGGGATCCTGTGGTCTCCTGGAGGGTTTTCCTGGGGGGTCGGGGTGTGCCTCCGGCGGCTGGGGCTCCGCCCCAGACCCTGGTTGCTCCTCTCGCTGCGCTCGAGTCGGGCGTGGGGATGGCAGCTGGCCCTGGACCCTGAATATACAGCTCACAGGGACCCTGACGCCCGACTCGAGCGCAGCGAGAGGAGCAACCAGGGTCTGGGGAGGAGCCCCAGCCGCCGGAGGCAGACCCCCCCTCCCCTGGTACCTGGACGCAGCCCGCTAGAAACAGGTCGATGCTGCCGAGACCTGTGCCGAAAGATGCAGCAAAATAATATCTGCCAGAGAACAATCAGAAGCGGCAACAGCAGCAGCGGCTATTATTAGATAATAAATGACGATAATAAAAATAATAATAATGGATCTGGGAGAAGTCGATCGAGTCCTATCGCGAGAGCCCGTCTGCAACGCACCGATCGGCGGGACATCTCGATCCAGTGCATGCAGGGTCTGCTACCACAGATAGGACGCGATGGAGCTCCATTAGCTAATCTCAGCAGCAGCAGTAGCGGCAGCAGCATCGCCTGAAGCAGCAACAGTCGTATCTGGCACTTTTGAAGAAAACATGCGTGTTTGTTTGTTTTCCGGACCTGATACCTTTTCGGACCCAGAGCAGCAGCTGCGGCCGAGACGCAGGGGGCCATGTCTTGGCCCCTGTCGATAAATGCGGCCAAGGTTAACGCACATAGGCTTTGTACGCCCCGATAGGCAACTACCGGCCCGCCAGGCCGTGGGAGGCTCACTCGGCGACGGGGGTGTGCCTCCGGCGGCTGGGGCTCCGCCCCAGACCCTGGTAGCTCCTCTCGCTGCGCTCGAGTCGGGTTCGCCCTCGGTTTCCCACCCGGTCCCCACTAGCTACCCCCCTGGGTCCACGCCAACTCCTGCGAAGCAGGAGCAACCAGGGTCTGGGGCGGAGCCCCAGCCGCCGGAGGCATACCCCCACCCCCAGCACCCTGCCAGGTCGCATGTCTGTTACAAAATTAAGGTGGTGGTGGAGGTGGTGGTCTTGTTTCGGACCCGGGTAGCCAACTCGGCCCATTGTCCGCCAGCACCAGCCGAGAAGTGCTAGGCCCGATGTTGATTAAACTGACACCCTTGTTGCACTCTGTTTGTGACAAACAATCGAGACACCAGTTTCTCCGCACCGCCCTGTCCTGGGTTAGATCCGTTTAACGGCTTTTTGCACGCTGGCGGCGGGGGTGTGCCTCCGGCGGCTGGGGCTCCGCCCCAGACCCTGGTTGCTCCTCTCGCTGCGCTCGAGGAGGGAGGGGGGATGACGGACCAACGGAAAGAGCGTCGGAAAACAAAATAGAGTGGGAGACGGGAGATTGACTGTAGGTCCGGATGGTCTTTTGAGTGGCCATTGTTGTTTTTCACGGGTTGCAGGTCGCAGTCGCAGGTCGCATGGCGCACCAGTAGCTCGTTTCCTTGGTTGCTTGCATTGTACGACTGATGCTCGCTGCACTGGTCTGATCCGCTCTAGCTCTGCTGCGACTGGTGAAGAGTTTTTCCCGATAGCTGAAACACCCGATCTCAGCTGCGTCTCTGATGCTGCTGCTCCTTCCAGAGAACCATTCACAGCAGCAGCAGCAGCAGCACCAGCGTCTGAAGTTCCACGGTAGCAGCATCGGAAACAGAAGCTGCAGAAGCAGCAGCAGCAGCAGCAGACTCAGCAGCAGACTCAGGTAGCAGAAACACAAGCAGATTCTGCTTTCAAACCGGAATAGGATCAACCTCAGACCGACGCACTTCGATTCCTCCTTTCCTTTTTCACTCGACGGGCCATTCTCGCGCTCTTTTCTCCAAACCCATCACCACCCCACCACCAGCGGCGCAGGCAGGTTCGTTTCAGCTGTCTCTCGGACATGAAACCACCACCGGTGCCCCTCACTCAGTCGCTCACTCAGTCAATCAATCAGCAAACGGTCTCACGAAAAACCTTCTGCACCTGGCTCGGAAAAGTAAATTAGTTATTGCAGCTCACTTCCGCACTCCCACCGTTCCCACACGGCTGCTCGCGACCGATTCGCGTCGCAGACCCACCCAACCTAAATCCTATCTCCGGTGGCTGGCTCGCCAATCACACGGGTGGGGGGTATGCCTCCGGCGGCTGGGGCTCCGCCCCAGACCCTGGCTGCTCCTCTCGCTCCGCTCGAGTCGTTACGGCGGTCCGTCCCCCTAAAAACTCCTGCGAAGCAGGAGCCACGGGGTCTGGGGCGGAGCCCCAGCCGCCGGAGGCAGGTGGGGGGCCCGGGGCTGTGCCTCCGGCGGCTGGGGCTCCGCCCCAGACCCGGGTTGCTCCTCTCGCTTCGCTCGAGTCGTTGGAGGGGGGAGGTGGAGGGGGAGGGGTTGAAGATTTGTGGGCTGGGGTTGGCGGCGGGGGAGGGAAAAAAAACGCGTTCAGATCGGACGAGGTTCCACGCGAGACGCTAAATTCGCCAGCAGCAGCAGCACTAGCGCGCGCTTGCTCTTGGCTCACCACCCACCCCTCCTCGCACCGCGCTCTACCCCACCCACCGCACCGCTCCTCAGCCAGCAACGAGGGCCACCCCACGCCCGACTCGAGCGCAGCGAGAGGAGCAACCGGGGTCTGGGGCGGAGCCCCAGCCGCCGGAGGCACACCCCCGACACCCCCAAGTGGCCCTCCGCGTTTCATGCAGAGACAAAGGGCCTGGATCGGAGGCCCTGCCAGGGCAACGGCATGCCTGCAGATGCTATGTTTAGCAAATAATAATGGTGCAGCCCACATGCACAGGTGCAGGGCGTCAGGGCAGATGTGAGACAAGAGTGAAACACGGTAACACAGCACGAGGTATGCCAATAATAACAAACCAGCAGCAGCAGCAGCAGCGGCAGTGCCGAGCGGAGCAGAGTGAGCGCGACCAGTTCGTGATGAATTGGCGGCTGCCGCTAGAGGACGACGAGGGGGGCCTGTAAACAAACAAAACAGCCTTAGCTAGCGGAGCAGGCGTCTGACCGGCGACCTCGTGGTCAGCCCGGCTGTCCCAGCAACACCAGAAATCAACAACAACAACAACAAAAACAACAGACGCCAGAGAGCAGAAATCGGCCAGAATTGACGGTGGCAGTAGCAGGACGGGCAAGGCAATGCCATTGGCCTGCCGGATGACCAGTCTACCAGCAGCCGTGGCTCTGAGCTAATCAGCTGTCAATGGCGTCAGCGGCAGAGCACCAGCAGCAGAGCACCAGCAGCAGCACCAGGGGTTAATCAATCGGGGCCCGAAAACTAAGTTAGCCCAGCCAACAGCTGCCAGCAGCCCGTTCGAAAACAAGGTTTAGGCCTGCCGCGCCGTTGGCAAACTCTGTTGCGACACGCCGGCAACCGTCCGAACGGGCCGGGCCTGTTGCTGCTGCTGCTGCCACTACCTCTGCTGGCGCTACTGCTGCTGGCGGCTGGTTTACTGCCTCTGCCGGGGCTGCAGCTGCTAATTAAAATTGCCCAAACCGTAAAATTTTAAATTAATTAACGTGTCTAACTCACGTTCGAATCGGGGCTCGCGTACTCCGAATATTATCGTCACCGCAGCCGCCCACCTCGCTACGCGGTGGGGGGACCTGACCACTACACGGGACGGGGTGTGCCTCCGGCGGCTGGGGCTCCGCCCCAGACCCGGGTTGCTCCTCTCGCTGCGCTCGAGTCGGGCGCGGGGTCCCCTCCTAAACTGGACACTTTTGAGGTAAGTGGGTGAGGGGGGCCCCACACCCGACTCGAGCGCAGCGAGAGGAGCAGCCCGGGTCTGGGGCGGAGCCCCAGCCGCCGGAGGCACACCCCAACCCCCCATGCGGGGCACGCGTCACGTCGATGCGACGCGTGACAAAAAGCAACGGTGTTTGTGTACATTAGTGGGTGCAGAAAAAGCAACGGGCGCGGTTTCAGAGGTAAGAGGTGCCTGTTACCCACCAATCTAGCAGGCCCATCACCCACCGAACCGGTGCCTGACAACCACCCGGTCAGATCTGGTTGATCTGATGGACCGCCGGCCGGTGCTGTTGAGCTGCGACAGTTGCAGCACCAGCGGCAGATAGTGCTGCGGGACGGGTGGTGTCGTACGACGAGTGAGGTGCTGCTTGCTGCTGCTTCTGTGGTGGTTGGGCTGGCGATGAGGGGCTGTCCGCGAGGTGTTTAGTGGAACGGGACTGGTGTCGGTCGCTGCAGTTATTAATTTATATCGGCGCCAGATGCTGCATCACCGGCTGCTGCTGATGTCGGTCGGGGCTGCTGCCAGTGCTTTTTTTGCTTCTTTCGCTTTTTCGCTTGTAAACCTTTATTTCACTAGTGCACTGCAGCTGCTTGCGAAACTACTAATACCGCTTGGATCGCACCTTTTTTTCCCCCCCTCTCCCTCACTCGTTTATCTTATAACAGTTTTTTTTTCTTGTCCTTTTTTTTTTTTGGTTCCCTTTTTTTTGCTCTTTCGTTAGTGGTTCGCTGCAAACGTTAGTTAGCCTACGAACGGATTTGTTTTGGAACGAGTGATATTGCAACTGGCTTGTCTTTAGCACTTCAGCAGCAGTTATCAAAGGACTTTTCACCCAGTTATCAGAGCAGTTGTCAGAGAAGTGAAGAGTCAATTGTTAGATTTAAAAGTCAGAGTTCCGAGTCACGGCAGGAATTGAGTGTTAATTCTTGTTTTTTTGGCTCTTTTTTGGTATCTTTTTGGTACATTTTTCATTTTTCATTTTTCATCATCAGTGTTGTTTCTCTAGTACTAGGGTTACGGCACTTTGTTCTTTTTGCTTACAGTAGAGTATAGTTATAAAGTGCTAGGTCTACTATGTCGTACATGAACTCTCCATCGACTCTGATTTATCAGTCGCCATCTTCGAATTACAGTCCTGGTACTGGTCTGCTCAGTTCGAGCCCGTCGTCGACTTCGTTGTATCAGAGTCATCACCACAATCTTCACAATGCAGGACTCACTGGATCGAGTCCCAGTCAGATGCACCACCAGCAACAGCAGCAACATCATCAGCTCGCTAGCAGTCATTTCCAACAACAACAGCCACTGCATCACCAACAGCAACATCACCATCAGCCAACGACTATGACCTCGTCGATATCTATGCCATCGTTGAGTTCGTATGTTCAGAGCCCGGGCTCATCTGGTTTCTACGAGACTCTTAGTCCTTCAATGCTGATGTTACCTGATCAACAGGTTCCTCACACTCCTGGCCCTTCTTCTGGCACCGGCTCGGGTCAATTGCAATTGGGTCAGTCGCCAATCAAAATGGAGCGTTCTCGAACCTCTGCTGGTGGTGGTTTGTATTTTGAAGATGACCAGCAACAGCAATTGCAGTTGCAATTACAACACCAGCAGCATCTTCATCAGATCCATCAACAACAACAGCAACAACAACACCAACAGCAGCAACAGCAACAACAGCAACAAGCTGCTCTAGCTCATTCAGCTATTCCTGCTAGCTCTTCATCGCTTGCTGGTCCTCCTCTCACCTCTTTGCCAATGGCCAGTCCTAGTACTGGTAATTCAGCATCTGCTTCAGCTGCAGCAGCAGCTGCTGCTGCCGCTGCTATTGCTGCTGGTAATACTGGTATGCCCACTCCATATACCCATCACCAACAAATGCCAGTCAGCACTGTTCCTAGTAGTACTGGTAGTCATCACCAACGCCTTAACAGTAATGACTTTCTTAATCCTGCCAGTCTCATGGCATCAACTCCTTTGTCGTCATCGACCCTCGCATCCAAACGCCATTCTGCACCTTCAGGATTGGCTGTAGAACGAGTTCGATCCAATTCCACCTCGTCTATCTACAACTATGGACAACCCACTTTTCAAACGCCGTTACGAAGAAACAATATTCTCAGCCCGTCATCTACCACTTCCAACAGCAGTTCTGCTGGGTTAATGACTCCTGGATCAGTTACTTCGGCGTCTGCTTGGGCCCTTTATAACACTGCCAATCGTTCGTCCAGCAGCACCACTGGCGGTACTAATCCATTCTACACGTCGTCATCAGCTGCCTCGTCACTCACTGCTACACCGGCCTCGATGTCTGCTTCGTCGTCTGTGGATCCTGGCAGTGTTCAGTCGAATGCTACTACTCCAATGACCCCTACTCGTAGATACACCGATTTTGGCGCTGGCGTCAAGCTCGATTTCTCGTCGAAACTAAATTTCCAATCCACTGCCACTACTCCCAATTCCGGCAGTCTGTCTAATAAAATCACCTCTCCATCCAGTGCCACCAGCTCCACTACCATGGTCAACACTCCTGGTACTTCTGGAGGCATCAACCCTTTTTACAAGCCATCTGCATACATCCAGCAACAGTCTCAAAAATACAGTTCGGGCTCGCCAGTGTCGAAAAAGACCAGTCCTATCAACTCGTCCAGTTTGACACACGACGAAGAAGACGATAACGAGAACAACAACAACCACAACAGCTCCAGACGACGAAAATCGTCATCTGCTTCTTCACCAACATCAGTAATCAACAGCGGACCACCACCTGTTATGGCACCATTATCCGGATCAGTGACTCCTACTGCTGCTAATCCTGCCACTACGGCTAATACAACCGCTGCTGCTGCCGCTGCTGCTGCTGCTGCCGCCTTGGAAGTGCAATCGTATAGCCCTCCACTTTCCGCAGCCCCATCGTTGACATCATCCGAGCCCTCTTCAGTTCCTAACAGCCCTGATTCTCCGATAAACGATTCATATGGCCACGGCGACGAGACTCCCCAGTATTCCCTTCTGGCTGGCCAGCACAGTTTGAGCGGGACTCAGTACCAATTTTTCGACAGCTCGCGAACCATGCTGCCTGACGGGACATTTCTTCCCGCACCCAAAAACCCACCTGGCCGTCCTTTGAAGAACGGAGGAGCTTCAAAACCGCACCGTTGTCACGAGTGTATGAAAACGTTCCGCCGTCTCGAGCACCTCAAAAGACACTCGAAAATCCACACCGAAGAGCGACCTTTCTCGTGCGACATCCCGGGCTGTAACCGCACCTTTTCACGCTCCGACAACCTGCGAGCCCACCGCAAAACACACATGAAACGCGGCGGCCGCAACATCTACATCGAGGGCCTCGCTGCCGACTCGGCCCACTAATCCTCCCTTCTCCGTGCTGGCTCACGAGAAGCTTCCTCTATTTATTATAACAATACATCCATGCATTAAACTTCCGAAAGGGACACACTGCCTCCGGCGGCTGGGGCGCTGCCCCAGACCCCGTAGCTCCTGCTTCGTAGGAGTTTGCTGGGACCGTCGACGAAACGACTCGAGCGTAGCGAGAGGAGCCGGGGGGTCTGGGGCGCAGCCCCAGCCGCCGGAGGCATGCCCTCTGTCACAGTTCGAGCGTCGTTTCGAGGCGGTCGAGGAGCTGGCCCGGGAAGAGCGTGAGTTGGCGCCAGGTGGAGAGGAGTTGGGTCAGTTGGCGAGTGAAGAGGTCGGCTGAGAGCCGGCCTTTGGTGAGTTTGAGGTGGGTGAGGGTGGCGTGGAGGTGGGTGAAGGTGGTGGGGAGGCGGGTGGTGAAGAGAGGGTGGTACTGGCTGGCGATGTCGACGTTGGCTAGGATGTCGCCGATGGTGAAGAGACGGGCGATTCGCGATTGGGTAGTTGCGGACGGGTGTTCGATGGAGGTGCAAATGAGGTCGACGATTTCGGGTGCTGCTGCTTCGTGGTCAATCGCAAATGCCATGACTCGGGCAATGGAGCCTCGTTCGTACGAAACGTAGCGAAGGAGAACTGTTAAATGAAGAGCAGGGATCTCACCGAGAAACGGTCGAGTACGGACTCGACGGTCTCGGTCAGTGGTGGATGTGAGGGATGTGAAAGGTGGTGGACCGAGGGAGGGGGAGGAGGAACGGTCTTGTAACTCGTCGATTTCACGGTCGAGAGTTTCGGGGGGGAAGGGTGGTACAAAATTCATGTTGGGATACAGTTCCATGGGAACAGGAAACCGAACTCCCTGACGTGTTGAGGTCTGCCAATCGTTCAACGAGACGGACGATCGAGAGAGACCAGGAGTGTCGTTTTTCGACAGTCCGAGTGATTTGCCGAGAGAAACCAGTTTCCATCTGTAATAAATGTGTAAAGGGAGATCAAAATTGAAAAGAAATTCGTAGTCTGGATTGTTTTGTTGCTGGTCCATAAGAGCCAGTTCGAATGCCGGGCCATACTGCACCACATTCTCAACTACCATATTCACGAGTCGAAGAGTCCTGATATCGCGAGGATACTCAACAGCAATTCGATTCTCAGCATCCGCTTTAAATGGAACGTACGTTGGAAGCGAACTTTTCAGCGAATCAAGAAACGTTTTCGCTTCCATATCAGTAGCAGCATCAGTAGCCGGTGGTGGTAGCGTTGGTGCTGCTGCAGACACAGACGGTACCATTACTCCAGCTTCCGTCAATGGCACTTTTTCAGTTGACCGATCATCTGAAGCCGTTAACGATTCAGAGCTCTTCTTAGTGTCAAAACCACTACCAGATTCCTGTTGAGAAATTCGCTGGGTTCGAAAAACGAGGCTATTAAAGTCGTTCTGCAGCTGCTGCTCCAGTGTCGTTCGGTCGGAAAACTCCACTGCCAGTCGATGTCCTCGTCCAATATAAAACCCATGCAGTTTATCACGAATCAGCTCGCCAGATCGACGTTCTAAAACCACTATAAACACAGTCTGCCCATTCTCAGCAACCCTGATCTCGCTCACTGTCGGCAGTTCTTCCTCCTCGTCCTCCTTCCCACCTGCCCCCAAAACCGGCGTCACAAGCCCAAAAACAATCCGAGCCGACTCAGTCCTGCTGGCCCTCAACAACCCCGACACCCTCAACACCCAACTATCACTCCCCTCACCCACACCCACCGGCTTCCTCACAAAATGCCGTGGAGGTGCCATTGCTCTAACTCACTCTCACCCTGCCGATCTCCAACATGACAAAACCCAGGGTCCAATCACGTGACTAGGGTGTGCCTCCGGCGGCTGGGGCTCCGCCCCAGACCCTGGTTGCTCCTCTCGCTTCGCTCGAGTCGGGCGTGGGGGGTGCCGCAGTGTTGGGGGAGGGGTGAACCAAATACACCCATGCAGGGTCCAGGTCCCTGCATCCCCACGCCCGACTCGAGCGAAGCGAGAGGAGCAACCAGGGTCTGGGGCGGAGCCCCAGCCGCCGGAGGCACACCCCCGCGAGGAGTAAAGAGAGGGGGGAGTTAATTAAGCGGTTACAAGATCTGTCTAGCGAGTCCCACGCCGCCCAGGGTGGAGCTGCTGGTGAACTCCTGGCCTTTGAGGGCGGCTAATAAATAACAGAGAGAAGCGATGGTCAGGAGGATGGCCACGGCCAGTAGAGATGTGACCATGACGCCACACGAGCCGTACTGGATGGCTGCCATGCTGTGTGAGTGTTAGTATCGGGGGAAGACCAGATGGTGGGAAGAGAGGTCACTTACGCGAAGTAGAATCCGGCTCGGGGAAGGTTCTGATTGAACAGCCGGATAAAGTTACTGAATCGGTCGGTGATAGGACATATTCTCAGCAGGAACGGGATCTCCACAAACACTAGAATAAGACCCTGAACGCTGGTAGGGGAGTTAGTATGCTGGGAGGGGGTAGTGCCTCCGGCGGCTGGGGCTCCGCCCCAGACCCCGTGGTGCTCGCTTCGCGAGCGGCGTGAATTCTGGGGACCGTTTGGGAGGGTGGTGTTGGGGTGGATAATCGTGGAAGTGGTGATACAGTTCTTGGCACAAACTTTCAGTGGGAATCCAGCTGAGTGAACACTGATTGATATTGGTATCACCACAGAAAACAAAAACAAAAACCACAACAGAACCGGAGCCATGACGGCAAACTTACATGCAGATGATGGAGAACAGGATTACTATACTGGCATGGAAGATGTTGGCGATTCCGAGTGCGACACACAGAAAAATACACAGCACGCCAATCCTAAAACAGCCGTTAGTACGGATCGAAGAAACTCGCAACGAAATTTTTTTTATTACACGAGGCGCAGCATTCTCATAATCCTCGTGACATATCACCAGTCACGAATCAGTTGTGATACGGTCAGAAGTCCGTGAAAACACACCAGACCAATTTCAATTGACAACTAAAGCCCCAAAAAAGACTCCAAACCACGTTTTAACCCCTCAAAACACCAGAAACTGGTGGTTTTCACGGACAAGGACCTGAAACATGGTGATACGAATCGCCCCCTCTAGCTACGTACCATTGACCGTATATACTGAAATTACGGGTCCTCAACTCGTCCTGGAAACCCATTTTCGACTAAACTGGCGCTACAAACCAATTGACACACACGCGAGATGCAAAAAACTACAAACACGAACACGCCAACAGCACTAGGTGTCAACCTCAAACGATGAACCTCTCGCCTCTGACCTGGCATCCTCACCAACATCACGTGCTCGCACCGGTCACCTGATCGTAATTTTTTTTTTCATGCTATACGCTATATACACGGGGGAGGGAGTTGTGCCTCCGGCGGCTGGGGCTCTGCCCCAGACCCCGTAGCTCCTGCTTCGCAGGAGTTTGCTAGGACCGTCGACGGAACCGACTCGAGCGCAGCGAGAGGAGCAGCGGGGTCTGGGGCGGAGCCCCAGCCGCCGGAGGCAGGCCGGCCACGCGGAGAACACAGCCTGGATATCGTTAGTGGGTGTTGTAGAAGCCAGGGAATGGAAGCACGGGGCACTGGGTCAGTAGATTCGGTTTCTCTCCATAGCTGAATGCAGATAATGTAGATAAGTTTGGAATTAGGTCATCATTTGAGCGCCCCGTGCTGGGAGTGGGACGGCACTTACCGGTCGAGGAGAACACTATCGGGACATGGGGCGTAGGGAAGTGGAAACAGAAGGTCCCAGCAGAGATCATAGTGGATTTGGAAGCGTGGTTACAGTGGAAGATGCTGATACTGGCTGGAGATATTGGTAGCTACAGCAGCAGCAGCAGCAGCAGCAGCAGCAGCAACAGCAGTGTCAGTATCGTCCATTGTAACCTGCTAGCAGAGAAATCCATTCATGTGATCTGCTTATGTTCGACTGCCAGTTGATAGAAACCCAACTGTGTAAACATCAAATGTGTACAACATCCGTGTGTAGCACCCATGTCCAGGATAGTGTAGTGGAGGAAGTGAAGTTCGAGGATCAGAGGCTGATTCGGTGAATAAATATTTCACTGCACGAGAGTCACGAGGTAGGTAACAAATTATATCATAGTTTGATTATACTGGGAGGCATTTATTGCATTTATGTCCTTTATAAGAATAACAAGACTAAGAATAAGAAAGTAGTAGACGCATGAGCGGTTATATAAATATTGAAATAAGAGACGGAAATTGCACGAGCTACGGATGTTGTATGATACTGGAGACAGACTGACCGACGACCGAAAAACCGACTGATATGCAGTACGGCAGTTCAGTAGAGCTGAAAGACATGAACTAACAAAAACAAAAAAAAAACAGCCGATACTCGTCGATTAGCGAGTGCCACTGCAACTTTATTTGGAGAGCTCATTGACCTTGTCCTTGGCCTCTTGTTCGGCCTTGGCAATCTGCTCGTTCAAAGCCTTGGCATCGACATTGCGAACCTGCGAGAATTCCTTGATATCATCGGCATTCTTAGGAAGGTGGATACCAGGTTGACCTTGGCTGTGTTGCTTGCCCTCGGCATGGTCGTCTTTAGGTAAAACGGTAGTAGCGAAATTGTTGTTAGCCTCAGACATTGTAAATGTGATAGGTCGTCGTTTGACTGGTGGTGGTGCTGCTGCTGCTTGTAAAGATAAAGAAAGTGTTTTAATTGTATGAATTGGAGACAAAAAAAGTCCAAAAATTCAAAAAGAAAACCAAAAAAACCAAAAACCAAAACCAAAAACTGTGTATTTATCAGTCTCAAGTCCAGATATTGCGAATGTCAAGAACAAGAATTTATGTGGCAAGTGAACCTTCTTTATACATTGCCCCAAAGGCGTCAGGGCAAGGGTCTGAAGCAAAGCAAAGTAGGCAGACCCTGTCCACCATTCCCGCTCTCAACCCCCTCATTCTGACCCCAAACCCACCAAAACACCAGTTCAATCCACTCCTCTGGACCTCTAATTCCTCATCTGTGTCAAAAACCCAGCATTTCTCCGTCCCTGGCCCGCCACAGGGGGACCGTGTGACCTCCCAGCAGCAGTCCCCTCGCCGCATGGCCCCACTTGATTATGCACAGATACCCGCGATTGCGTTATCTTATCACAAACCCCAACCCGTCAAAAATTCAGGGGGATTCAGGGGGTGGTGCCTCCGGCGGCTGGGGCTCCGCCCCAGACCCCGCTGCTCCTCTCGCTGCGCTCGAGTCGGGGCGTGGGCGGTGCCAGCAAATTCCTGCGAAGCAGGAGCTACGGGGTCTGGGGCAGAGCCCCAGCCGCCGGAGGCAGATGACCCATCCGATGCGAAGCAGGAGCCACAAGGTATGAGGCAGCGCCTCAGTGTCACGATTCCAGCTTCCCAATAGCTTATCCGTTATCTTCCGACCTCTACCGACTACCTCCGCATGTCAGCCGTCTTCCTGCCTCTTCAACATCACTCCAAATGCATACTTCTGCATCTCATGTCGTCTTCCCCGACTTATCTCTCTATAACTTCTCCTTGATAAGTTTCATGTTGACGCTAATGTCGTCTGCTCCACTTCCTTCGTTCCCAGTTTGTCTTGGCTCGTTTCACACTCGCCTCTCCTTGGTCATTTGACCTATGTTTTGTTTCATCTAATAATTTCGCCTCATTCTCTTTTCTTTATTTTCTTCTCAAAGATTCATTTCTACTTTTTCATCTTGTTCTCAATTATTATATAAAGGGTACTATTTTGCTCTTTCAATTAGTTTTATTCTTTAGATATTAAAACATCTGTTACTAATATTAATCCTTATTCAAACCTCCTTCAAGTGCGAGTACTCCCAGAACTTAACCGACTTTCATACAACTTTACCTTACAGTAAGTGTATATGACTCTTAAGGTTAACCTGGTTATTCTGATAATTCTTATCTTTAGATAACGGTTTCGCATGCCACATGGATAAAGTATTGCGAATATCTCGGACATGAAACAGCCGGCATCTTCGGAAGCCTCACCTGACAATCATGTTTTAATATCGCGCAACCATTATCTTAAGATAAGAATTATCAGAATAACCAGGTTAACCTTTAAGATTCATATACACTTACTGTAAGATAAAGTTGTATGAAAGTCGGCTAAGTTCTGGGAGTAGTCGCACTTGAAAGAGATTGAATAAGGATCAATTAATAACAGTAACAGATTATCAAAAACTTACTCGTTAATTTATCATTCAACATTTTACTTGATTCAAAATCATGATCATTGCACTATATTTGTTGCTGACAGCAATCCCGATATGTTTATGTAACACGTTCAACTATACTGCTCTTGACACCGCATTGGATTGTATCCGAGCCATCGATCACGAATTTTACTTCTTCATGCCTGCTGAGTACAGCTTATTCACTGTTGCCAATGTATCAGGCTATTATTTTAATGAAACCGTTTACCGACAGTTGTACCCGTGTTTGATGAACTTAGCTAATTACATGGTACCAGCAGTTTCATTTGACGGTTATGAAATGCGAGGTAGATTACTAATGTCAGGTGTAATTGACAGAAATCTTACAGCTCATATTCTAGTTAGCGCTGGAATGGACACATGGCCTATTGTTCCTACTACAACAACAAACAGCACCGATCAGGATCACATATCTACATCTACACCTAATCTCGTACGTCAGAACATTAATAACTTGGTTCTTAGAGTGCAGCCGTGGGACACTGATAAACAAATGTAAGCAATAACATGGTAGTTAGTATGCCATGATATTACAGGATGAATACTAATATGATATATTGGGCTAATATAGGCTATTGGTTTCTTAGTCACATATACCGCTCAAACTATTGTTAATACCTGACTTAACAGCGAAGATTTATACACTAACGTATTGGTGATACTTCTATAGTAGAACATATGTTATAACATCAATTTTAGCAGTTTGCATCTTGGCACGCAGCAGACCAAGAGTAAAGTGCCCTAAAGTAACACTGAGACCTCATCCATGTCCTACAAAGACCGAAGAATAGCTGTTTTGCTGACATGAATGATGAGGGTATGGTATCACCGTCATGCCGGTACAGCATTGGTCATTCCCGAATTGAAAGGCATTGTACGCAGAATTAACGTTGTTAAATCCTCCCGTGAGACATGTAATTAGGTCTGAACTCTTACAGTCGCCTGCATCGTTCACATAGGCAGAGTAGTAATTGCGCACAGCTGCATCGATAGTGCCAGCAACAGTAAGAAGATCAGAAGTTACATTATTACCACTACATGACCCTAATGGTTCCACGTTTAAACCACTTGAGATCAACGAGTGAGCAGTAACTGTATCGTCTAGAACGCCTTCCACTCTTAGCTCTAATTCCAATTCATTTCCATTATGAGATACTCCAGGCGTGATATAATCAGGCAAGGGTAAATCTCGTCGTAAACTTCATGATAAAATTCAGGGGGATTCAGGGGGTGGTGCCTCCGGCGGCTGGGGCTCCGCCCCAGACCCCGCTGCTCCTCTCGCTGCGCTCGAGTCGGGGCGTGGGCGGTGCCAGCAAACTCCTGCGAAGCAGGAGCTACGAGGTCTGGGGCAGAGCCCCAGCCGCCGGAGGCAGATGACCCGTCTCGTTTTCTGGTTGCCAAGAGAAACTCCGGTAGGGACAGGGATTGTGACTTTGCTGATGCCAACGAATATAACTATCCAGCATAAGCCCGTGTCCAACCAGTCAATTCCACAGACAAAATGTAGGCATCTATTGTCAACCTGATATTGCTTTCAGATATTGCTATAAATAAATGAGCTCGTTTATAAGTTACCAAAGAAGGTGATACAGGGTTTCAGCAACTCCTGCGAAGCAGGAGCTACGGGGTCTGGGGCAGAGCCCCAGCCGCCGGAGGCAGATGACCCATCCGATGCGAAGCAGGAGCCACAAGGTATTAGGCAGTGCCTCAGCTGCCAGGATGTTTTACCAGACTGGGACGACCCCCAGTATGGACAGGGATTATGGAGAGCTTCAACGAATATAAATATCCAAGTTGGTTCCCATATCCAAGTTGACCCCCCACTTTCAGCATTGTCAAATCATCTGTTCTTCCTATCATATTTGTGGATGACTGCTGCCAGTTATTGCTATAAATAAATGAGCTTCTTAATTATAAATAAAAATGACGGGTGGGACGAGGTCCCACAACTCCTGCGAAGCAGGAGCTACGGGGTCTGGGGCAGAGCCCCAGCCGCCGGAGGCGGACACATCCGGTGTGAAGCAGGAGTCGAGAGGTCGGAGGCTGCAGCCCAGCTGCCGGGGTGTTAATTACCAGACCCTTTTCTCCTGGGCCGGGAGAACCTCCGGTATGAACAGAGATTATGAGACTGCTTCCACGAATAAAAATATCCACCTCACTCCCGTCCTTCCAGCTCATTAATTGGAAGACCCTTCGCATCCCAAGGGTTCGTGATTTATCTCTCACCAATGTCCTTCAAGATTTCTATGAATAAATGAACTTGTAAATATCTTAGAAGCCAGTGGAGCTAAGATGTCCCAGAAACTCCTGCGAAGCAGGAGCACCAGGTCCGGCGGGGGTGTGCCTCCGGCGGCTGGGGCTCCGCCCCAGACCCTGGTTGCTCCTCTCGCTTCGCTCGAGTCGGGCGTGGGGTACCGTGGTTACTGAAAAACAGGAGATGGGTGGGTTCAGGGAAGAATAAGGGAGTTTCAGGGGTCTGGAGCGGACTCCCAGCCGCTGGAGGCTATGTCCCCACTCCATTTGCTGCCGGGAGTGGACGTCGTGAACTAATAGCAGTGTCTGTGACCAAATTTGTGACGAGAAACCAGAGAGGCTGGCTGTTTATTGGGGAAGTTCTTTGCACATCAACAGGCTCCGGACCAGACGTTTCAGACCACTAGTGGACCTGGCTAATCCCTGTTGCAGAACATGAAACAGCGACCAGCTACCGAATTCACGGAAATTTTACGGCCAGCACTGCCTCCCGCGGCTGGGGCTCCGCCCCAGACCCCGCTGCTCCTCTCGCTTCGCTCGAGTCGGGATGGAGACGCTGGGTGGAGGTGTTTGAGGCCCTCCTACCATTGGTCGATTGGCTTACCAGAGATTTGAGGCGTCTGCGAGTTTGGCAGGTGTAAAAACTATTTCAAAAATAGGGACTGTGGGAATGGAGATATATATGAGATCTTTTCGAAAATAGCCACTGATACTGACCCGATGGACCCTGAAATTCCAGGGAGCATTCTCAGTAGTTTTAAGCACAAACTGAACCCACCGTCTACCGAGCCGGTCCAAGAGGCTCGCAAAGCGAGCCACAACGGGGTCTGGGGCAGCGCCCCAGCCGCCGGAGGCACGAAATCGACCCGACAGGTAGTTTGATGGTCGTAACAGGAAAATTCAGGGGGTATATGTATGCAGGACCCTGCACCGGTGTGCATAGTCCGATATGTACATAAATACTCTCTAAGCAAACAGGCTGCAGTTGCCCCCTGATCTCTATCAGGTATCGCAGATAACAGAAACAAGGTCAATCACGACTATACAGCAGGAAGAGACCAGGCTCTGAATCACAATGGGTGGCCAGCTGTCGCTAATTGCGCCTCAGGCCAGCACAGTAGCCATCGATGCGTATGTGGCGGAGCTGGAAGATGTCCAATTTGAGAGTAACATTGGCAACGCCCGGTTTCTGAAGACCGTCAAGGGCCAGCATGCGGACGGGCTCATGGTTGTCAAAGTGTTTATCAGGCCACTTTCTGGCATTGATCTGACTACTCCCTACACAAGATTGAAAAGTATGTGTTATACAGATAAGATATTGGAGATTTTTGGGAGCAAGAGGTGGAAACTAACAGTTTGCAGTCTTGGAAAAGGGACTCGAGAAGGCTACCAATGTCGCACCGTACTGTCGAATCAGAGAGACAGACCGAGCAGGATATCTGGTTCGCCAATATTTTAAATCGAATCTATACGACCGAATCAGGTAAGTCACGAAATCCCAAGTGTTGACGTTTTGTATCACGTTTTCTGGTGCTACTGCCCCCACGCCCGACTCGAGCGAAGCGAGAGGAGCAGCGGGGTCTGGGGCGGAGCCCCAGCCGCCGGAGGCAGTCTGTTACACGAGTAGAAACTAACAGAGTAGTACACGACCGTTTCTGGAGAATATAGAGAAGTTGTGGATCACGTATCAGCTGCTGCGAGGACTGAAGTCGTGCCATGAGAATGGGGTGTTTCATGGGGATGTGAAGTCGGAGAATGTGCTTGTGACGTCGTGGAACTGGGTGTATCTGTCAGATTTTGCGCCTTTTAAACCGGTGTTTTTACCGGAAGACGACCCTTCGCAGTTTTCGTTTTATTTTGATACGTCTCAGCGACGGTCTTGCTATGTGGCTCCGGAACGGTTTATGGCTAATGTGGCCAGTGCCGAGGGGTCGTTGACGCAAGAAATGGATATTTTCTCGTTGGGATGTGTGATTGCAGAGATTTTTCTAGAGGGAGCTTCGATATTTACATTGGCTCAGTTATTTAAGTACAAGAAAGGGGAGTATAAACCGCCTTTGGGGGATATTGAGGATGAGTCGATTAGGAGTCTTGTAATGAGTATGATCAGCTTAGATCCTGCTGAGAGATTGTCAGCAGATGAGTATTTGAACCAGTGGACGGATAAGGCGTTTCCGAAATATTTTGAGTTTTTGCATGAGTATATTGAGAATATATCACGGCCTCTTCAGAGTGTGGGGAATACTGAGAGAGCGAGGCATGTCGAGTCGGATCAGCGTATTGAGATGATTTGGAAGAATTATCGACGGATTTCACGGGAGCTAGGGTTGGTAGTAGACGATAGTGAATTGGATGGACCGGGACATGTTCGTAGTGGGAATGAAGAAAAGGGTGAAAAGAACGGGTATATCAGGGGAGAATATGGCGATGTGGACTTGACGTTTACTTCGACGGTGGGTGGAGATGTGATTCCAGTGTGTTTGGATTTGCCTGGTATGGATAATTGGATCCCGAAGAAGAAGAAAACTTTACCAGGTGACCATGACGACGGTGCGCTGATTGTAGTGGCAGTTGTTTGTTCGGCGATTCGTAATACCCTGAGATCGTCTTCGAAAATTAAAGCATGTGATTTGCTGTTAGCATTAGGAGAGCAAATCCACGATGAAGCGAAATTAGACCGCTGTTTGCCCTATTTGATGTCGCTGTTAGATGATACGTCGGATAATGTTCAAGTTGCTGCATTGAGAAGTTTGACCCAGCTGCTGACACTTGTTGGGGCAATAACGCCAATTAATGACAAGATCTTTCCCGAGTATATATTTCCCCGGTTGACGCTGTTGCTACAGGATAGATCTTCAGTTGTAGTGAGAGCAGCATATGCCGCCTGTTTACCGACACTGGCACAAATTGCATCGAGGTTTCTGGATATGGGCCAGATCCTTCAGACAACAGGAATAATGAGTGAAAAGGATCCGGACATTGAAAATGGAGCGGTGATTACAGAAGACGACCGAAAGAGAGCATATGATGTGATTAAACAGGATCTGTCTTTAGTTATAGAAGAGCATGCTCGATCGCTGTTGACAGATCATAACCCGGATATTCGAAGAGCATTGCTACGACACATTGTTCCACTGTGTTTATTTTTGGGTCGACAAAAGACAAACGATGTGATTTTGAGTCATGCAATCACGTATTTGAACGACAGTGATGCCCAGTTGCGAATGCAGCTGTTTGACAGTGTAGTAGGCATTGCCCCGTATGTCGGGTCAGTCAGCTTGAAGGAGTATGTGACACCATTAATGATGCAAAGTCTGACAGACAGTGAAGAACTGGTGGTTAACAAGGTAGTTCAAGCGTTTACAGCACTTGCAGGGCTTGGGCTGTTGGAGATGTCGTATATCTGGGAATTACTGCGGGCCTGTGCAAAGTTCATGGTGCATCCGAATAACTGGATTCGTAACTCGACATTTTGTTTATTTGCATCTTCCACGCGCTGGATGAGCCCAGCTCAGATCTATTCGATGCTGTGGCCAATTCTACAACCGTTTATGGAAGGAGATATTAATGATTTTTCAGTGGCTAGTCTGAGTATCCACGCCAAACCTCCTCTGCCACGAGAGATATATAATTTGACTGCCACGTGGGCGACAAAAGCCCAGAAATCGATTTTCTGGAAAACAGAAGCATCACATAACAAGTCGACAAAAAGAGACAAGACGATTGATCTTTCTAATGAAAAGAACCGCAGTAGCAAACCCAAGAATTTGAGGGCTACTGCTGAAGATGAACAATGGCTGACGAGACTTCGTGTAATCGGAATGAAAGAGAGCCAACTCTGGATGCTGGCTTTGTATAAAGAATACATTTTCCGAGTATTCAGATCACGATCTCGACGAGTCGATGAACGTCACTCTCCCACTGGAGGTGACAATACAAGCCCCTTTATCAAAATGCAGGATTTAGGTATACTACCGCAAAATGTGTTTTTCGATACAACTCCTATTGACGATGGGTTTAGTGATTTGTTGTCATCGTCAGCCATCAAGGGGCGAATTAATAGCAAGACCTCGTCTCCAGTATTTGTCGATGAGCATTTTGAAGCCACAAGACTGTTAGCAGCTGATGTTGATGAAACTGATAGTGCAGGGGGGTCAGGGAGACTTGGAGGAAGTAACAGTGACTCGAAATGGCGAGAACTGATAATGGCCCATCCAGTAACTGGAACTGTGTTTACCGATGTGTATGGAGAACTGGATTCACAACTGCGTGACTCACAGCTTTTAGATGGTGGTAGCGGTATCACCCCATCTAAGGAGACTCTGAAATATTCGAGTTACACTGGAGATGATCCGTATATCTGGAGAATGCTGGGATCTGTTTATAAAGACAGTGTGACATTTGAATCACCAGAGTTTGGCCCTCGCTGCTCTCCATATACAGGTAGTATGAAACCAGAAAACATCACTAAAAAGCGTAAAGGGAAGATGGGGATTTTGGCAGCGAATTATGAAGAACACGCAGGACCAGTTAATGCTATTGCAGTCGCACCTGACCACAGTTTCTTCGTGACTGGATCTGACGATGGAACAGTGAAAATTTGGGATAGTTTTCGACTCGAAAAGAATGTCATTAACCGAGCAGCCAAGACAGTTCATTTCAAAGCCGAGCAGGAGAAACCAAACCAAGTCAAATGTATCTGTTTTATTGAAAACACTTATTCACTTGCCTGTGGAACTACTGATGGAAGTGTGAATCTCATTCGAGTAGAAACGGTCAACCAAAGCTCCTCGTTGTCTGGACCACGATACAAACCAGTAGTCAAACTGAACGGGTTCAAATTGAACAGCGGTGAATACGCCATAGCTCTTAGTCATGGCCAAACCAGTTCATCATCTTTATTATATGTTCTAACCACTGATTCTCGTATTGTGGTATTTGACTTGATTGCGAAGAAACAAGTGGCTGTTATGGAGAACCCGTCTAGTCATGGCATACCGACGTGTTTCGTGCTGGATAAACACAAAAACTGGGTTCTAGTAGGCACCTCTCGAGGTATCCTTGACCTGTGGGACACCCGATTCCAAGTACACATCCGGTCCTGGGGTATTCCAGGCGGCCAGCCCATAAACTCTCTATCCCTTTACATGAATCCAAAAGCAGAGGGCAAATGGGTATGTGTTTCTGGTGGTACCAAAGAATGCGAGATCACTGTATGGGACATTGAAACCGTCCAGTGTCGAGAAATATATCGAACTACACCTCAACTAAGCTCGCATCGTCACCGTCATGGGGAATCCTCCTCGAGACGAGAACCAACTCCTACTGCCAACTATTCACCAGTTGATGTGGACAAGAGCATGGTCAATGGCAATAATAATGGACCACCAACTTTATCCATTTTACTCTCGCAACTAAAACTACAAACAGACCAGGAAGAGCAGCGACACAACGACGACACCCAGACCGAACGTCCATCGCAACACGACGAACCACCCCGAGCAGATTCTATCCTCTCACTCTCCTCTGGCTACAGTATCGACCATACCGCAACTGGACCCAACCGTCGAGGATACCTTTTATCTGGTGGTACTGACCGAATTGTGCGATTCTGGGATCTCAACGCCCTTGACCACTCAACAATTATCAGCGGAATCAAAGCCGAAGCCACCTACCAACCGTCATACGTCCTCTCATACCCCGAGCCGAACACTCGGCTTGTCACCGAACGGCTCGTATCCTCCGTCTCCTCGTCATCCAGCCAGTCTCACAAATCATCGTCATCCAAAAAACCGTCCAAATCCGACCGACCACCTCGATCCACCATAATCGCATGCGAACAGCTCGACCTTAGCCGGAACCACCAATCCTCGGTCTTGGCCGTCGCTCTTCTCCTCAAACCCTTCGAAATGGTCGTCTCGGCCGACCGACTCGGTACCATCAAAGTATATATTTAGCTACACGAATTCACGACTTATGACCCGGGTGCCACGTTGCCTCCGGCGGCTGGGGCTCCGCCCCAGACCCTGGTTGCTCCTCTCGCTTCGCTCGAGTCGGGCTCGGGGGTTCCTGGCTGAGTGTCCTCTTATAGGGATGCACATGTTCGTGGTGAGCTGATATAAGGAAGTGTGAGAAGAGCTCTGGTACCTTAAACCGAGCAATAAACCACTCGAATTCCTCCATTAACCCCAACTAGTAAACTCCGGGGCCCACAAGCCCGACTCGAGCGAAGCGAGAGGAGCAACCAGGGTCTGGGGCGGAGCCCCAGCCGCCGGAGGCAGAACTCCGTCCGAGCGGCTCGCGCGGCGTCAGGTTTCGGTTATGCCAGAGACCCTGGTGAAGTGGAGTGGTTGGAGAGACATACACCGGGACAGGGTCGTTTGAGTATGGACGCGAGTTATTTGACGGCAGGGACTGGTCAGGGCGCGAATATTTCGCGGCGGCTGTCAATGGCCAAGCCCCGGAGTGCTCGGAAGGAGTCGAATATGGACAGTCTGCTGGAGGAGGTGGGCGTTCACTTTCGGGAGCTGCTTCAGGAGAATGCCAATACTCTGGAGACGGCATTGGCGCTGATGGATACCAGTTCCATTGGTAAAGCCCGGTTTCATGACGAGTTTGACTCAGTTAAAGAGGCATTGCAGAATGCGCTCAAGAGTCACGTTGATGGTAGGTTTTTGTTGAGAGGGAGATTGTGTAGTGGATTGAAGGGGGTTGAGATGAATTGGAGGGATGGGTTCTAACAGGATTATAGCTAATTATCAGGGTTTCAACAGCTCAATTGGTTCGTACCGGACGATTGTACAGAGTGTGACCAATTCGCAGAACAACATCGACTCGACGAAACAGCTGATTCTCAAGGCCAGACAGGATCTTTCTACGAGAAGACCGATATTAAAAGAGTTGCGAGCCAGTTCGTTGAAATACGATCATATGATCAAGATTCTTGATCTGATCGAAGAATTGAGGTCTGTTCCGGATAGACTCGAGCTTGAGATTGCACAGAAACAGTTTCTGTCTGCTCATGACACGCTATCAACTGCACTGAGGACAATTGATAATGAAGATCTGGCTAAAGTTGGCGGTTTACAGCCATTACAAGCATACTTGTCGTCTCAGGAATCGTCGTTATTTAGCATTCTGATTGAAGAGCTGTCAAATCATCTATATTTGAAATCACCATATTGTGACACCAGATGGAGCTCATACTCTCAAGGTGGAGATCAAGTGTCAAGTATTGAGCAGTTAATAGAAGATAAAGTCAAGTTTGATATGAGTGAAGAGTCGTTGTCATTTTCAGGATCGGCTTTATTGGATGAATTTCTCAGTAATTTTGATAGGACGACACAGTTGTCGGCAGAGAACCAGATTAGTGAGGTAGGTTCTTTCAACTATATCCGGTTGGTTGTGGAGACTTTGGGTCGTTTGAATAAACTGCCAAATGCATTTGATTTGCTACATCAACGACTGCCATTAGAATTGAGTAAAGTCATTGATAAGACGGTGTCTGAAGTGCGCCAAGGTGCTCCTAAGAGTCTTATTTTGGAAGATACACCAGAGGGATTTGACGACGACCCTAGGGTTGTGGCCAATGGAGGTACATTACAAACTGGTCAGGTTCTTGTAGGTGCTACTAGAAGTCGAAGTAGTACAACTTCTGGGGCAACTAGTGTGGTGAATGGTTCCAGTGCTGGAGGTGCCAGTAATAGACTCAGTGCAGCCAGCAAAGATGGTTCTGGAACCGTGGTTGGAGGGGCTGCTGAGTTGTTTTCTGAGCTGGAAAACCCTCAAATTGAAGCCCGTCTGGCTGTTCTTAAAGATTTGGCATGGACATTATACTCGAAGTTTATAGCTATTTTACAAGGACACCGTGTTGTGTATGAAGTTGTGGCAGCTATTTCAAGCAGATTATCTGGACAGGGCCAAAGTGCACTGCTCAGTTATGACTATTTTGCAGTTGTTAGCAGCATAGAAACCGAGATCATTCAACTAATGAAGGCATATATCACAACAAAACGAACCATTCGACCGGATACACCTAAAGCACCACCAACTTTCAAAAGACAAATGTCGATTTTCAAGTCACAACAAAAAACCCGATCAGTTTTCAAGTTTGCCAGTTCGGATATTGATAATTTTGAGATCAAAGAGCAATATGATCTTTTGAAAAAGAAACTAGAAAACACCGTTCCTGGCCTTGTTCTTAACGATACTGGAAACAACCTAAGTCTGAAACAAGCCGTTATGCCATATGCTCCTACCGACAAAACCCTGAACCATTCATTACTGATTGCTCCAAATGTGCTAAATGTACGGGCACTGTTAGAACCAACAGTAGTATTCCTTCAAAGGGCAAAGGTAGTCCATCCATATGCTGACAGAAAACAACAGCAAGCGCTGAATAAATCATCCACTCGTCTTTTGGACGATTTCTTGACCAACTCGTATCTTCCCCAGCTTGAAAACTCGCTTCTAAGTTCATTCCAAAACATCATGCTTGACCCCCTGTCAACACAAATCGACCCCCACTGGTCTAAGGTAGCTAAAAGACCGGTATTACAAGGAGCTATTTCATTTATTAGACTGATTAAAATGACCTGTAAACTGCTCAACACAGGATACATGTACAGAGAGAAATATGCTTCACTGATCATTTCTGCGATTGGGTGGTTGACCAATTTCTATACCAGTCGTTATAACGAGTTTGTCGAGGGTCATTATGAAGAAGTGCCAGCCGGAACCAACGTAGTTCCAAAGAAAATGGCTGCTGAGCTAGCTAACGACGCTGTTGCAAGGAATCTGGCGTTGACTATTATGCATTCGGTGCCTCATACCGATGAATCAGAGCAGAGCATTGCCGATGAAATCGGAGTGTTTTTAAGACGGAGAATTAGTCAGACAAGTACTGATGACAGAACAAGGCGTCGGGTGATGCAGAACGACCTACTTGAGATTGAAAGTTATCGATTCCTATCCGTAATGACAACGAGTATTAGATGGATTGTACTAGAGCTGGAAAAAATGCGTAAAGTGACTGATGTTGAGACCGATCCCGAAAACGAAGACGGCGATGGACTGGACTCCAGTGCTACTTTGCAAGCACGGATCAAGAAGAGATGGACTCTACTGGAAGCCAACCACGTTGGTCAGTCGTTTAGTGACGATACCGAGTATCTCACTTTGGCAGGAAAATCAGTTCAAGATTTCGACAACTCCATCTCTGCCCTTGGTACCCTGGCCGAAACATGTGTAGTTACTCTACGGTTTGATCTGCGATTCCGGTCGGTTTACTTCATTGATCGAACGATGGTCGAAGGTGACTATTACCTGGAATCCGATGTCGAAGAACGGGATGCCTTTATTGGCCTTCTCGATACCAGTATTGTCAGCTGCGACGAAGCAATTGGCGAAGCACTCGTACGAAAAGACCGTGATGCCGTTATCAGAGGGCTTGCTAAAACATTGAACGCTCTGCTCATATATGGAGCAGACAGCCTGCGCAAAATCAACAGCAACGGCGTGAACAAGATGTACTGCAACATCCTCGTCCTCCAGCAGATGCTGAAATCAGTGGCTGTCGACCCGAAAGACGTTGATTTCTCGTTGGCCATGGAATTCTACGGCCATCTCAACCAGTCACCAGGCGTTCTCATTGAGCGACTGCGCAAAAACGACACCAACATCGGCTCCGACGAGGCCAAAATCATCTGCCGTCTCCTCCACAATGACATCATTTACAAGCACGAGCAAGCCAGTCGTCGCGAAGCTGCCAGCCAGGCCAAACGACAAATGGACGCCCAAATCAAGGAGATCCACCAGATCTTCTGGGGATCAGACCGCATCGCCGTCAAAGAGTAGCCACCTGGGAATCTTTCTAGTTATTTATTGTATCTTTTCACGACCGCCATCCTCTGCCTCCGGCGGCTGGGGCTCCGCCCCAGACCCCGTGGCTCCTCTCGCTTCGCTCGAGTCGGGCATCGGGGTCCCTGTTTCGCGGGGCTCGCAAAACTCGGATTTCTGGGGATAAAAAAATCCCGACTATTTTTTCATTTGTCTGGCACCCCCGATGCCCGACTCGAGCGAAGCGAGAGGAGCCACGGGGTCTGGGGCAGAGCCCCAGCCGCCGGAGGCAGGGGACCCTGGCGAAGATACAGTCACGTGAACGGTTTGTTTATTTTATTGCATGCTGCAGCTGAAGAAGTTGATTTCGCTGCTCACCCATTTTCCGAGGGTAGTTTTGTGAAGGACGGCAGAGATAAGGATGTCGAGGGCTGTGAGAGCCAGCTCGGAGATTATCGTGATTGAGAGCGATGATGTGGACGGCTCGGTCAGGTGAGTTTTATGGTTACTTCGCTGAATTAGGACTGAGACTAACGGTTGGTAGTGAATCGGTGATCGTTATTGACGACGAATCTTCGCGGGAAGTTAGTGATATTTTGAGTGGCAGTGGTGGTCCTGACGAGTCTCGCGGTGTGTCGGTGCCGGTGAGAATCAATCTTGCTTCGTCTCCTATACTTTCTCGGACGAGATCGCTTAGATCCACTCCACAGAGAGGACCACCGACTTTGCCAGAGGGCAGTCCCGACTATTTTGCTTTGTCGTCGTCTCAACAGTCGAATAATAAAGAGTTTATTAATGGCGAGAATCGAATTAGTGAAAAGGGAGTGAGCAATAGTCCGAATGCTGAGGTGATTAGAAGCAGTCCATCTGTGCATGGGTTAAACACTAGAACCCCACAGAGCGCCAATGTCAGAAGCAGGTTCTTGCCAAGCAGTGATTTTGGTGATGTGTTTGCAGATGGACCGAGCTCTAGTCCGAATTTTGGTTCTGTGAAAGGCAAGAAAGCAGGGAATACGATGAGTTTACCGGTAGGGTTGAAGAAGAGCAATTTTGACGATGTTTTGAGCAGTGGAGGGTTCCAGGATGTGACTGTTGCAAAGGCTCGAAGGCTGTCGATATCTGGTTCGAGCTCGCCAACTGCTGTGGTTCGAAATCAGCGGTATAAGTTTACAGGGGTAAGTGTGTAGGAGTGGATTGCTGTGGGTGCTGAGTTTGTAAGGGTCAATACTGACTGGACAGAATTTCTCAATAGATAGCGATACGGAAGATGACAGCAGTTCTATTATCCGAAAAGGAGCTAGAAATGTAGCTGCTAATGCTACTGCTTCCTCTACAAGCAAATCCAGCAAAGAAAAGACAAAGATGAAGGAGAGTAACTCTGGAGATTGCCTGGGTGAGACCAGGGAATTAGGTACAGAGGAAGAACCTGAACCTAGATCTGCTAAGATGACCAAGTCTGCTGCTGCGAAGCTTCAGAAAAAAGAAGCTGCTGAGCGTAAAAAGGCTGAGAGATTGGCATCTAAGATGGCTGCCGAGGCCGAGAAAAAGAGGAAGAAGGAACTGGACGAGGCCAACAGGAAGAAAAGTTCGCGAAGTTCTTGTGCTAAAGAAATTATTATCAAATTCGGCAAGGACTTTGCCAAGTCAGAACTCGGGTCGGTGATAAAGCAACAGTCAGAAGAGCTTGGTTGTGATATCAAGGAAGTAGACAGGGCGGAAGAAAGCGAAAATGGCATATATTATTCAATTACATTCGACAGAAAAGTGACAAACAGATTTGATCCTGAGCAAGATATGTACGTCCCTATACCATTGGAAATAAAACCCGAGAATGTGGTGGTTATATATATGGAAGGCAAGAAAGCGGTAGACATATTTCTCAATACTGACAAGAAAAAGCAACATCTAGAAACAATAGATGCTGCTTACCGCGAATACCAAGTGCTTTATATCATAGAAGGACTTCATGCTCAGTTGAAAAAGGCGGATCTAGAGTTGGACAAGAAATTTGCCGACCGAGTTCGTCAATTAGTAGCTGGTCAAGCCACCGCAGTCGAGGCAACTACAAATATCATCTCTGATCGGCCAAGCAAAATAGCTTGGGACTCTTTAATTGAATTAGAGATTACGAAAAACTGTAGACTATGTCATACAAAGTCGAGAGAAGAATCGGCAGAAATGATACTTGGATTTGCCATGGATATTGGCAGTCGCCATTACAAGGCAAGGGAACTGCTTGCTAGTGAGACTCTTGATATGATTGGTACAGTTAGATCTGGCACATCTATTCAGGATACCCTCTCGAAATCTCTTGAACAGATCAAGTACGTAACACCAGTCGTTTCTAAATCAGTAGCCAGTGTGTACAACAACATGTTTGGATTGATGGAATCGATTGACAAACGAGGAACCGAGGCATTGGAAGGCCTGCGAAAGGAATCGGGAACACGGTCTACTAAAGTAGTAGGATCATCCTTAGCCAAGTCAATATGTAAAATATTGCAAAGTAAAGACCCTGATCAGTATTTGCAGCTGTGACGGCGTTCAAGACGAGGTCCGTGGCGGGCGAATGATGTCACTATGGGATGATTCGCTCTCATATTTATTATTATTTATTTATTTATGTAACTGTAATAGTAGTTTTTTTGAACACCACCTTCACACCACCTCACATCATGCGATCGAAGATCATATCAGATGGACCCACCTGATATTTCCGATCTGAGGGGGATTTGAACTCCGCTTAGTATGTCTCATCTGAAGGCCGTTGCCGCTAGAGCCGGAGCATCTGAGGCGTCTCCGAAGATGTGTTGATCTGGATGGGAACCATTGCTAGTATTACTGGCTAAATATACAGTATATTAATACTAATAATGGGTTCTTTATTCAGCACCTAGTCAAATTTAGACCACTGCTTCATGGAGCCGTTAGAAGCTTGGACCACCAGGTTTGCTCATACGGTTCTAAACATGGACCAGTTGAGGAAACGACAAGGTTACATTTACGTATTAATAATTTTGCTCAGTCAGTGCTAGTCACTGCCCGGTTTTTTAAATGGAGGGCTGGTACTGGACTTCACGAACTTGTCAACTAATTAGGAAACTAGTAATTTTAGCGAGATCAGATTGTGCATGTATGCATCCCTAACAGACTAATAAGTGCCGATCTCCCCCGGATCAAGTAAAGTGGCAGGTTTAAGCTTCTGCATAAGTACATGCATTTCAACGGTGGCTGGTAGCGAGGTCATTTTTCCTCTCGCTTGAAAGAGTAATGGGGATATACACTTTTTTCTCGCCGTAATTAAACCAAAACTGTAGTACTGTAGTAACCGTAAACAGAGCCTATGTTGCTAATTGGGGTCATTTGCTTTGAAAAACAACGGCTGTTGCCAGCTAATTCTGGTTAGCGTTAACTTTGGTGAACAGAGACCCTTTTAATTAGACTCTGTCAGATGGAACCTTAAGTTGGTTATGGACACAGGCCACATTTCCATTGCTCGGGTACGTACACGGATTTTTTCGAAAATCACGCTTCGCAAACTTCGGCGAGACGCCTTGTACAGGAATGACTCTCATGATGAGATGTGTATGATGAGTATATGTCAACCTGGCTGTCTCAGCTACTATTCAAGCAGAAACTCACCTTATCGGGTACGATTGTCTCCCCGGATCATCCAGGGGTTGTACACAACCCGACATCTTTCAGTGGTCCCCTTACGACCGAAATCCGACTGCTGTGGTATTTTTCATAGTATGTGTGTATAGTTAGGTCTCTGGTGTGCATATTGAATCTCGCTTGCATGCAGGAACATGTGCACATCTTCATGTACGTGAAGGGAGACGAGATGCCAGCCATGCTCGTGGATCTCACCCTGAAGTGGAAAAATTCATTTTAAATACCTGTCGTTAAACAAAGAATACTCCCGCCTGATATGATTGTCGGGATGATGTGCCGAGAAAATCCCTTGCAGTTATTTTGCTCTCCGGATATTCGCAAGCACGTACCCGATGATGATCTCCGGAGATGGCGCAGTCAAGTTTCTTTTGCACGGGTTTTTGTCATTGCCAATGAGTTATATAAATTAGCGACCAACACCCCATCTCAACTTGAATAATCACTAGTAGTCAACAGCTTTAAAGCACCAGTCTTTCGTTTATCGTTCGTTTATCGTTCGTTTGTCATTCATTTGTTCACTTAGCACGGTTCGTTGCTGTTCATTCTTTTTAGTATATAAATAATGCTGTCGGTGCTAATATTATCTACCCTGCTAGCGGCAGTGGCTACAGCCTTTGATGCTGCTGGAAATGATAATGTGGTTGTTTATTGGGGCCAAAATTCCGCTGGTGGCCAGAATACCCAAGAAAGTCTTGCTTACTACTGTCAATATGAAGCTACTGATGTCGTCGTTTTGTCATTCCTTACCACCTTTTTTGGTACTGATGGTCTTCCTGAGGTGAACTTTGCTGGTGCTTGCACTGGTCCTTCTTTCCCTGGTACTGGCTTGTTTCAATGCGACCAAATTGCAACTGATATTAAAACTTGTCAAGGACTCGGCAAGAAAGTGTTGCTATCCTTGGGCGGTGCTTCTGGTTCATATGGATTTACTTCCGATTCTCAGGGTGAAGAATTTGCTGATACTCTGTGGAATGTGTTTGGAGGAGGATCTTCCGACACCAGACCTTTTGGTGACTCTGTTGTTGATGGTTTCGATTTGGATATTGAGAACAATAATCCTGTAGGATATGGTGCATTCGTCACTCAAATGAGATCTCACTACAGTTCTGACACTTCTAAGCAATACTACATCAGTGGTGCTCCTCAATGCCCAATTCCTGATGCTGGACTCAACACTGCTCTTACCACCTCTGACTTTGACTTTGTTTTCGTTCAATTCTACAACAATTTCTGCGGAATGCAAAATTGGCAAGGGTCTACTCCCGGTGCTAATTTCAACTACGACAGCTGGGACACCTTTGTCAAGACTCAATCCTTCAACAAAAATGCCAAGATCTACTTGGGAGTTCCTGCCTCTGCATCTGCTGCTGGCTCCGGATACCAACCTATTGACGTCGTTTCCAGTGCTGCTAAATACCTTCAATCTACCTACAGCACATTCGGTGGTATCATGATGTGGGATGCTTCACAAGCATGGGCTAATGTTGGTAGTGATGGAAATAATTTCGCTCAAGGAGCCAAGGCCGCTCTTCAAGGAGGTGCTAGTGCACCTCCTCCCCCTGCTGTTTCCCCAGCTTCTTCACCCATCTCATCTGCCACCACTTCAACCAGCACAATTGTCTGGTGGACTCCTCCAGCTGTCAGTTCATCAACTCCAATTGCAGTCTCCTCATCAATTGCTGTCTCCTCTTCAGTTCCATTGTCCTCGTCCTCCTCGCTAGAACTCCCTTCGTCAACTCCTGTCGAGGCACCTTCCTCGTCATCTACTTCCTCTTCCTCAACTGTCTGGTGGACCCCTTCAGCCGTCAGCAGCAGCTCTGTGCCAGCATCCACTCCCTCGTCCAGTCCCGTCGAGGCCAGCTCGTCCTTTCTATCGTCTGTGGTCAGCTCTCTGTCAAGCGTGCCACTCTCTTCTGCTGTCACTTCATCTCCTGCTTCCTCCGCTCCTGTTTCTTCTGTGCCTTCGTCGGTTCTAAGCAGCAACAATGCCGAAATCAGCTCTACCCCCATCTCCTCTGCTCTTCCCGTATCCTCCTCTTCTATCGCTCTCGGCTCTGAACAGGAATCGTCGAGTACTCCATCTTCAGCACCAGCTTCTGTCATCGCCAGCACATCCAGCCCGGCTGTTTCCTCAATTCAATCTGCCAGTCCGACTGCCAGTCCCTCATCTGTCGCTGCATTGACCACCTCACCTGCCAACCTCGTGCTGGCTGCTACACCCAGCTCCACCACTACATCGAGCACCGCAATCGTGACACCACAGCCACCGACCTACTTCTCGGCCATTGGCCCTGACGGCTCCCTGGACTCGGTGCCCCACGATGTCACCTACTACCTCACCACCAACGGCGAGGTCATGGAGATCGTTACCCACTACAACCCCAACCAATACAGCACCCTGGTGCAAACCTGGACCACGGGCACCGCCATCGTCACCGTGGCTGCCTAACACTTCACGAACGACCCATTTTCTTATTTATGACATTCTTGCTTTCTGTATATTAATTAATTAATTCACCTTCACACATACACTCTCCGACTGGGTGACTGCCTCCGGCGGCTGGGGCTCCGCCCCAGACCCCGCTGCTCCTCTCGCTACGCTCGAGTCGGGCGTCTACGGGCCCAGCTCGCGTGTTTACTTGCTCGGTCAGGCTACTTTCACGAATCACAATTCAAAAACCCACCGAAACAGTACCATTGTGCAGTACCATTGTGTATTGTATGAGAAAGAGGGACCGTAGACGCCCGACTCGAGCGTAGCGAGAGGAGCAGCGGGGTCTGGGGCGGAGCCCCAGCCGCCGGAGGCAGCACCCCGGTTGCTAGTAACATGTACTATTATAATATATAGGTAGTATGAAGAGGCCGGGGAGACGGCGTGCTCTATAGGTCAGTGTCTATTGAGTGTGGACGGTCTGGTCCTTCTCGATGCCGTCGAGCTCGGGGTGGGAGCTGAGGGCAGAGACATGGTCGCTGGGAAGACTGGCGGTGAAGCCCTTGAACAGGGTGTGCTCGTGCACAATCTTGCCACCAGACGACTTGACTTGCTCAATGGCCTTCTTGAAGTCGCTGTCGGCAATGCCGTCCTTGAATCTAACCTGTTGATGTCGTTAGTACCTAGTCGCATCGTTACATCTACTTTGTAGCCATTTAGCTACATAGCTAGCGTCGTGTATATCATATGATATCATATGATATCATAGCTAGATCGCTTTTATCGCTACAAGCTTATAATCTCCATCAGATCATTCACTTTCACTGCTATAATTCCCACGAAGATCTCAATAATCTATGATGTGATCCACCAGTGGTGGCTCTCTCTGTCGCTTCTAGCACTGGAACTGGTACTCTGACCAGACCCAACTACTACAAATGTGGCGATTCAAATTCACGCAATTGACTTACAATATAAGTATCAAAACCCATTTTGATTTGTTTGTTTGTTTGTATATGAAATAGCCGTGAAACGAGTTTGCTGGTAGTACTAATCGAAGTAATAGTAATAGTGGATACTAATTTACTATGTATAATATAATAAGGTAGTAGTGAGTGATCAAGATAAGATGTAGCTCGGCTACCTAATATAGTAGTAAATGTGGATGGCGGTGGCGCCAGGGCAATCTGAAGTGCGTAATCAGGCACGGCGCCAGCAGCAATCTTATCACGCAGCAGCAGCCCCCGATCCCGCTATCTGACGTCGACCCGCCTGGGAGGGGCTGGCTGGCGGGGGAGGGCATTGTGCCTCCGGCGGCTGGGGCGCTGCCCCAGACCCCGTTGTGCTCGCTTCGCGAGCGACTGGGGGGTACCAGGAGCCTGTTGCTGGTGTCGTGTGTGCTGTGGAAACTGTAATAAAATAAAATAAAAATTTAGGGGTTCTTGAGTACTTAAGGGGTGGTATACGTCTCCTTAATGGTGCTATATGAATATTGACAGGTACCGCTGTGGTAGTAGTAGTAGTAGTAGTAGTAGTAGTAGTAGTAGTAGTAGTAGTAGTAGTAGTAGTAGTAGTAGTAATTAACCAGCCAGTAGGAGCAGATGTAACAGCAGATCCAGCACGGACTTGTGCGGCCAACAGCAGCCATTGCTCCAAATCTATTGCTCCTAATCCATTGCTCCCAATTACCCCACTCAGCTGTAGATTCCGATTGCAGCTGACGAGCCAGCCAACTTTTATGCGGTGTTGCGGTGCGGTTCATTTCCAATGGTCCCATTTACCCAAACAGGTTGCATCCATTGCAAGTAGCTCAATCTGGCGTTAGCTACCAGTTTCAAGGGCTCAAAGCTATCGTTTCGAAGACTCGAGCGGGTGGTTTTTAACCAGATCCCGACCAGATTCCGACCAGATCTAAAATCCACCCCACCAGCTGCCCCCTGACCGGTCTGTGGAGAGCCAAACTACCCCACCGGCTGCTTCCTAACAGTTTGGCAAGCTAACCAGGCCGTGTACGCCCGACTCGAGCGAAGCGAGAGGAGCAACCAGGGTCTGGGGCGGAGCCCCAGCCGCCGGAGGCAGCACCGGTCCCCCACGGCACCGCACGGTCGCACATTCCAAGCAGGGAATTTGAGAAGCAGCAGATGCACGATTTTGAGGAGATGCACGATAAAGCGGTGCACGGACAGCGAGGTTTGGGGGGATTGGTTTGGGAGGATGCACGGTGGTGCAGAGAAAAGTAGGTCAAGCTCGCATATCAGAGGTGGGTTTCTGCAGACCCAATGTTAAAAGGTTGTAAGGAAGCATGCAAGTGGGACTGAGATTGGGAGGTTAAACTCCAGGTGCAGCTGCAAGTGGTCTTTTACAGGTATGGAATATGCCTTAGAAGGAATTATCAGTAGTCGAGCGTCTGTCGGAGCGTCAGGCAGGCAGGCCAAAAAAAAGTATATCATCTGCCGGTTGGGTCGATGCATCCATCCATCGACACAAACTACGCTAACTAAATTTTTTTTCTTAGTTGGTTAGTACTTGGGTTTAGTCTTAGTAGATCTGGTATTGGTCATTCCAGTATAAAAGATCGTTGCGTTGCTTTTGGGGCAAACTGCTAGTGTTACAGTTTTTCAGAGATATATCACAGTGTGTCAGAGTGGGGTGAAATTCAAACTTCGTCGTTGTCTGGGAAAGATCAGAGGTATTAGATCCACGCGTGCCTTCTGTCTGGTGCTAGCGACAAGTGACTCAGGTGAGTTAGGTACTGGGAGAAATATTTGCTTTCTCTGAAGTTTAGTAGTGTGTTTTTTATTGTGGAGTAAGTTTGGTGTTCTGAGATGGTTTATTATTTAAATAGACTAACTGAAGAGGACAGACACTGGTGTCAGACTGGGTTTCAAATTGACTTTCTGACTATCAGACTGAGTATAAAACCGGTACAAGCTGGTAAAGCCAGTAAAACTGGTAACCTGGATTCAGCTCTGTAATCTTAGCTTGTATATTTTGACTTGTTGATTAGATCTGATATTATTCACTGAGATTATAATTTCAACTCCGGACTGGTCCGTCTATTCAAAAATATTTACCGGTTACATCGATCCTATTAGTCCTTTCGCCTTGGTTTGGTGACACTAGCTCTAGCTGAAATATTCTGGTCTAGAGGTCTAGCCTGTTAAATCACTAGTGGATTCAGGTGGTTTATACTACATATTAGACTCTGTTTGAGACCAAGGTTAACTTCAATAACGAAAGAATAATTCGGATTAAGATGTCAGAATACAAGACCACGACTGGCTCAAATGGCCCAAATACTGGTCGGGAAGACCAACTAGAAGCAGAGACTAGTGTACCTATCAACATGAGACCGTCTATTGATGTACAAACGGTACCTAGTTCTACTAGTAGCACTACTGGTAGCACTGGTAGTAGTTCGGTCTACGTTAAAAGCACATCGCCTCTTCGATTAGAAACACCAAGAACACCGCCTTTTCGCAGTAAATCGTCTCCACCATTTTCACCCGGGTCACCAAACTCCAACTCTTCGCCAGGTCCAGAGTCTCCAGTGACCCCAAACTCAAGTTCACATTTCCGAAACCACGACCCAATTCCATTAATACTGTCCAGCCCCTTATATAACGACCATGACGACTTAATACCCCTCCCGTTTTCAAAATCAACTCTGTCTCGAACATCGTCACAACGCTCTTCGCATAATGTACATATCCAGCCCAAAGTGTCTATGGCCGATGTACCAGTAGATTCGGGTTTGTTCAACCTCTCATTGCCATACGAACCTACTGCTCCATTAATCACATACCCTCGAGTACTGGATATCAGTGCGTTTGGAAGCACATATCCAGCACAGGTCAACAATCCTGGTGGGTCTGCTGAAATCAACCTGCTTGGAACCGGAAACTTCTGTAAAACGGTCTTATCTCAACCTGACCCAGTAACTGGCCAAGTTTTTGCTGTGAAAATTCCCAAAAACAATGCTCAAGGCGCTCTAATACGGCACGAGGCAGCCATTCTCTCACTTGTCTATGAAGACACATCCACGTCAATTCCAGGAATCATATCCTTCTACGGAATAGTCGAGACCACACTGGACGATGTGTCTCTCACCGGCATAGCTATGAAAGTATACCAACAAACCTGTCAAACGTTTCTGTCGACCTTCGATCCATTTTCGCCCTCTAATAATATTAATACTTCTAGCGAAGCATCGTCATTCATTTCGTTTACCGATCCGTTTATCGGATTCGCATTATGGAAGAAATGGGCATCACAACTCATCGACGGGCTTCTGTTTCTTCAATCCAAACAGATTGTCCATTGCGACATCAAACCAGACAACATCCTTCTCGACGAGAACCTGAATGCACATATCGGAGACTTTTCATCAGCCCAAACCGACAGCGAACTCAACTCCTCCACCACCACTGCTACCTCGTCAATCCAGACCAGCGACTACAACTCCAACTCCAGTCCAACCACTCATAAAAGCCTTTCATTTGGCGCCTTTGCCATGCAATTCTCAGCGCCCGAACTGCTTCAACCGCCGAACTCACCCGACCTCAGCATGCCCAACTTCTCAACCGATGCCTACTCCCTCGGCCTCACACTCCTCAACTTCGCTACGGGCAGCGAACCATTCAGCAGCGCCGTCAAACACGTCACCCAAAAACTAATGTGGGCTCGCAAAGGCGCTGCCCTCCAAGCCTGTTCCCCCGAAGACAACCTCCGACTCACCACCATCCGACCGACCCTGACCTCCTTCCTCGTTACCCGTGCACCGCTCGCCGAAATCAAGGCCTCGCTCTGCTCTCTGTAAATTATTTATTCTTTCTTCTTTCTTTCTGGGGGAGGCGGACTGCCTCCGGCGGCTGGGGCTCCGCCCCAGACCCCGCTGCTCCTCTCGCTTCGCTCGAGTCGGGCGTGGGGACCCGGGACAGGCTGGATCCAGTGAGTGACCCCTGGGTTTTATTCCCCAAAAGACACAGGCCCCAGTGAGTGACTCCTGAGTGATATTCCCCAATAGACACAAGCCCCCGAGTCTCAATTGCTTGCGAAGCAAGCACAACGGGGTCTGGGGCGGAGCCCCAGCCGCCGGAGGCCACATCCCCATCCCCCAAACCGCTTGCGAAGCAAGCACAGCGGGGTCTGGGGCAGCGCCCCAGCCGCCGGAGGCAGCACCAAACCCCCGAAAACCACCCCCTGAGCCGGAGGCAGGGTCTGTGAACCCTGTTGGACCCTGGTGGGACAGCCGCGTGCGCGTGTGCATAAGTGTGAAAACGGTGGGGCGGAGAAATGCCGGGTTGATAATCATGAAAATATATATCTGAGGAGGATTATATGTGCATATATTGGCAGCGAGGCGGCTCGTTTGAGACGGAAATAAATAGCATCGACGTCCGACGCAGTTGGAGACGGATTGTTTTTGTGGTTCTTTTTGGGACTTTTGGATAAGCTGTGAACCGGTGTGTACTGACTGGATATTACTGGTATAATCACAGGTTCCAGTTGACTCGCGAAATTAATTATTGTGCAGTTTGAAGTGAGCTCACCACTTGATCGAACCACTGTGGAACGCGTTCCATGAAAGTTCACAAAGACACAATCTCAGATATCAAGAGTCCGTATTTCAAGACTGATTTGACTGTCGTACCTGTTTGGTGACAGCCACGGTAATTATTTATATCAGAAACCACCTCTGTTTTTGGCGTTTTGCAACTGTGTTTGTGTTCTGGTTTGTTTAGCAGCAGCAGCACACATTGCTTCGCAGGTTTGCGCTCTCACTGACACACAAAAACTCTTTGGGTTATGAGCACAGCGTCACCAGGCTCGGGATCTCCTCTTCGAGATCCCTCGGACGCTGTGCGGAGTATGAGCCATACCCCTACGGGCTATGAGAATATCAAGCTGGAACATGACGCGTTTGGCATGCTTCCTCCTCCCGGAGCAGCACCAGATGCTGGATCTGGTCACGAGTCGAATCTTACAGGCAATAATATTCTGAACCAAGCGGGCAGTGGTGGCAGTTCTAGTAGTGGGGCGTCGAATATGGATATATTCGCGACACCTAAGAACGATAGAACACTGCCGTCGTCTCTAATAGCGAGTCTGCTCGATCCACTGACCGAGGTTCGAAAACCTACTTTAGAAAGATCTTTAGATGGAAACTCCATGAGTCTGAATAACGGACTGGGAAGTACGTTAATACTGCCAGGACGAGCATCATCCATGCCTCCAGAAACCCCCAGCAGCATCCGAGACCGCGAGGCCGCTGGGTCTGGAGCGTTCTCGACTCTGGGATCTCCATCCTCGTTTCCACTGACATTTGCCAGCAGCCAAGCACAAGTGAAAACCGAATCCGGTTCTAACACCAACCCGAATACGACCTCATCCGAACTATCAGCGGCAAACGCCATTACCACGGGGTCAACGATACATCCTACCGGAGACAATTCAACCAACAACCACAACAATAACGAGCTAGACATCGATGAATCGGCCCGAGTATCGGCCTACGCACGACTCGACTTCGAATCGTTCACATTCTACGTGCAAACACTGCAAGTAATCCTTGGCCGGCGAGCAGAAAACGGCACCGGCATGGTCGATGTCCACCTGGGGCCTGCCAAAGCCATTTCCCGAAAACACGCCAAAATCTTCTACAACTTCGGCACCCAACGCTTCGAACTATCCGTCATGGGCCGCAACGGCGCCTTTGTCGGCGATGTCTTCGTTGAAACCGGGTCTACTGTTCCACTCAGTGACGGGTAAGTTACTTCTGGGGGCATGCCTCCGGCGGCTGGGGCTCCGCCCCAGACCCTGGTTGCTCCTCTCGCTGCGCTCGAGTCGTTCCGTCGACGGTGCCAGGTTCGTATACGCCCGACTCGAGCGAAGCGAGAGGAGCAGCCAGGGTCTGGGGCGGAGCCCCAGCCGCCGGAGGCACACACCCACCGAGCGTGTGTCACTAACAGAAACAGAACCAAGGTCCAGATCGGCCAGATCCCGTTCACGTTTGTGCTACCGTCGGTTTTGGGCATCAGTGGAGAGAGCGCCGAGGGTGACGGTGCAGCGAATGAGGCGGCGAGTGCGACGGAAGCACTGTCTTTGGAAGATGGGGTGAGAGAGACATCGGAGCCGGTGGGCGAGAAAATGGCGGAGTCGGCGAGCAAGTCGGGTGTGGGCTCGCCAGCGACGCCAGTGGCGATGCCACAGACGACGACGGGGCAGGAGATTGATGCCCAGTTGAAGGCCATTGATGAGGCAGCGAGTTTGGACGCGAATATCGACCCGCAGTTTGCTCAGGAACTTATTCAGGCTACCAGTGGAGTCATTGGCGAGGCTGCTGTAGGCAGCTTGCTCGCTGGGGGCGATTTGTTAGGGGAAGTTGGCGGTACTAACGGGTCTGGTTCGACGGGAAAGTCGAAGAAAAAGGTCCGGAGAGAATACTTGCCAGAAGAAATCCCCGAAGAATATCGAGAAAAACCCCAGCACTCATACTCACATTTGATTGCAACAGCTTTGCGGTCAAGAGCTCCTCTGACAGGACTATCGCTGTCGGATATTTATAAAGCGATTCAGGAAATCTTCCCGTACTACGAATACTGTCCTCATGGATGGCAGAACTCGGTGCGTCACAACCTGTCTTCGAATAAGGCGTTTAGAAAAGTGTCGAAAGAAGGCAAGGGATGGCTGTGGGGTATTGATGAAGAGTACTTTTTGGAAAAAGAACGACAGAAAAAGAAGGCTGCTGCTGCCAAGAGCAAAGCAGCCGCTATTCAGGCTGCTCAACAGGCAGCTCGTCAACAGCAACAACAGCTTCAACAGCAACAGCAGCAACAACAGTTACAATTACAACAATTACAGTTGCAACAACAGCAAAATGAAATCAATAATATCCTCAATGCGACTACTGACGAACAATTACAGTTGTTACAGCAGCAGCTACAACAACCGAAAAAACAAAAGTCTATTGCTGAACTGGCGAGAGAAATCGAGATTAATAGAACTGGTGATGGCACGTATCATGCGAATTACTCGGAAATGACTCGAGAATCGCTTGGTATTGGCTCATCTGGCAATGCTGCTGGTGGAAATGGCAATAGACCACTGTCTGGATCTACACGGATTCTACCGGGTGGTACACAAGGTAGACAGGCCAGTTTTACAGAATATACCAGGGCCAGTGGATCAGGAGCACCAGTTTCACCATCTCCAAATAGTATTCAGGCCCAATTGGCTGCTAATCTGCAACGTCAAGCAGCCTTGAGTCGAGGAGGTGCCAACTCCAGTGGTGCTAATAGCTCTACTAGCAGTGGTACCACTACTCCATTAGTACAACCATCTCTAGCAGCTGGTCAGAATACATTCCGAATGGCCAAACCACCTAAACAACAGGGTAATGTCAATATGACCACCCAAGCTCCTGGACAGACTCCATCTCTCAAACAGTCTACATCAGTACCACAAATGAGAGTTCAACCATCGAAATTCTATCAAGCTGGGAATGCTGGTCAGTCCAACTCGACGATATCGTCAACTCCAGTTCCTGCTGGTGGTGCAAATGCTGGTTCGAGTGCTAATAAATCCAATGCTACAGTAGCAGCAGTACAATCAGCAGGTTTATCATTAGCACCTGACACAATCAAGGCATTAGGAGTGTTACAACAAAAGATACAAACACAGATTCAAAGTATGGGTATTGGCACCGGAGCCAACTCGCAACTTCTGACTAATGCCCTGGCTGTAGCAATTGCACAAGCTGTAAAGACAGGAGGAGCCAACAGCATCTCTTCGCTGTTGAATGGAAAGAACCCTGCTCAACTCACTCAGCTTCTACAAACAGCACTGGCAGCTATGGCTAAAAAGAAATCTCCTGCTGCTGGACCCTCGGCACCAGCCACATCTACTGCTACTACTGCTCCAACCAGTTCAGCACCTGTTGCACCAACTGCTACCAGTACTGCTGCAGCTGATACCGTACCTGTAACACCTGTTGCTGTTGCTCCTGTTAGTAACACACAGTTACCTCCAGCTACGAGCACACCAGTTTCTTCTGCAACAATTCCTGCTGTAACTTCAGTCCCGGTTTCTGCTCCTCCACCAACATCTGTGGATCTCACACAGACTCCTTTCGAGTCACCAGCTCCACAGAACACATCTACAGCCCCCTCTGTCAACACTCTATCCAACGGTCTGGCTGAAAATCCAACATCCACGACCCCAGTTCAACCCCCTGTTGCTGCTGCTGCTGCTGCTGCTGTTGCAACACCTGTGTCAGCACCTGCTCCTCCCGTGTCTTCTGCTCCTACAACAGCCACAACGGCATCTGCTGCCCCTGCTAAACCAGCAGCGAAACCGTCTGCTGCGACCATTGCACAACTGCTGGCACAAGCCAGCAAAATCAGCAACCCGTCTCCCAGCATGAAAGCAGCACTCGAGCAGCTCCGAGCACACGCCAGCAAACTCAATGCGACGTCTGCCAGTTCACCATCAACTGCAGCCACCGGCCCCACCACATCCTCGCTCCCCAAACGGCCGTCGGACGAGCCCCTAGAAACACTCGACACCTCGGCCATCAAAGCGCCCAAAAGCGGCTGATACCACCCTATAGTGAAACGAATTTATGACCTATATATTTTTGTCAACGTGCTTCGACACACGACATGTAATTATTATTTTATTTTCTTCCTTCTCCCCGGGTCTGCCTCCGGCGGCTGGGGCTCCGCCCCAGACCCTGGTTGCTCCTCTCGCTCCGCTCGAGTCGGGCGTACACGAACCAGGCACCGTCGACGAAACGACTCGAGCGGAGCGAGAGGAGCAACCAGGGTCTGGGGCGGAGCCCCAGCCGCCGGAGGCAGACCCGGGAAAAAGAATAAAGGATAAGAAATAGATAATCTACGAGGGGATCGAGGTGACGATGTGGTTGAACGACTGCTCGCGGTCTTTGGCGTCCCAGAGCTCGGTACCGACGTCGTAGTTGCCGTGGTACACCCAGCCCTGTTCGGTGACATGGTACAGGTTGACCGAGCCTCCACTGTATGCGTCTCGGTGGGTGGCGGCGAGAATGCTTCGTTTGCCGAGATCCAGCGCCTCTTCAACCGTCAGCTCCCATTTATAGTTCTTGTCGAGAACTCCGTAGGCGAAAGTCTGACCAGATCCAACACAGAATAGATCTCCTTGTAATCGCTCGCCGTCACTGTCAACGTAGAAAATAGCTGGTCCTTCTCGTTTGGTGTATCCACAAATCATGGTACCCATTGATAGACCGGCTCCTTTATAACTGTATGTCAGGTTGGCGAGAATCTTCGACGCAGCCGCCACGCTGATTCTCTCTTTGTTTCGTAGTTCGTGTAATCGACACTGGGTATTCAGCCAGGTCTCCCAGAACTGACAGTCGGCTGCACCACCGGCCATTGTTCCCAGTAAAAACGGGTTGATTTCAATCACTTTCTTGACGGTCTGCGATGCAATCCAGTTACCGGCAGTGGCTCGCGAATCGACGGCAACGACAATTCCTCCTTGAAATCGGAATGCCAGTGTGGTTGTACCGTGAGCAATCTTGATTTTACAGTCGGGATTCGTGGCATCATCCGTATGAGCACGCAGGAACGCTGCTGGCTGGTCCACCTGTTAGTATCTCGTCAACGCCACTAAATCGATCCAATTAACCTCAATTCTGGATTCATTCATATCTGACACTATCAATCCAGTTCTGAATAGATCTAAATCCAATGATTCATGACAAGAAACTCGTGAATTGACTGGATTGACGCTCTTCTGATGTCATTCACTGCCAAGTGGCGACTGGTACTTACATTCGAGATTGGGGGAGCAGCAATTGACGGGGCGAGTGTGTGAGCAGCCGAATTGAGCTCGTCATACGACTCTACACCCGTCTGCGAGTCACCCGGCAGGGCCCGCGAGTATTTACGTGAAATGACATCCATTGTGTTTGTGGCGTTTGTGATTGATGTCGTTCGTTATCTTCGTCCTCTGCTTATTATTATATCACTACTCTCTCCAGCTCGAGCTATCCATGCTTACAGCATGTGCGCCGGGTAATACTGGCTACATGCGCGGCAGCGGGTGAGGGGGGTTACTATGGGGAACGGGGCCTGCCTCCGGCGGCTGGGGCTATGCCCCAGACCCCGTTGTGCTCCGCTTCGCGGAGCTGCTAGGACCGTGGGGTTGTCGATTGAGAGGTGTAGGAGAGGTCCAAATATTTTAGATGAGGTTTTGGGTGCGGAAATCACTGGAATAACGACAGTCAGCCACGCTCTCTGGGTGAAACGAACTTGTGGAAATGGAAATACCCAGCTCGAGTTCACTTGTAAGAAGATGATTCATGATCTGATGAGCAAGGAAACTGAAAAATAACCTCAGAATCTCTTTGTTTTGTTTTTTGATATTGAAATAAAGAGCCTACTGAAAAATGACACTGTAGCTGCAGTACCCCTGAGATTTCCGAAACTAAGCTGCCAGTAAGGTACATGCACATCTGTAATTAACTAGTTCTACACTATTATTTATTCTTGACACAGACTTCTATTTTATTTTGCAGTCTCTATTACATAATTATTTATTCACTCTGTCTGTTTGATAAGTTTATTTTTGCCCTTTTATCTATTTATATATTAGTATTCTCACACTTTATCTCTGTTCTTCTTGAAGTCCTGGTTTGTGGGTCATATCTACTATACATATTGACATAGCAAGCGTCAATACCACACATTGCGAGTCTGAATACAAGAAAATAATCCACAACTGCCTATTTAATCGCTAATATACAACTAACTATCTTATTTCATACATCTGATATCATCTCAGACTTAAAATGACCATTTTCTAGCAATATTAATTACCCATGACTGATGCCATAAACCCAAGCCGCACAAGGACTAGGGTATCACCCCGACAACACAATATTAATGGCAGCTAAGGGGTTAAAAAAACAACGGCAGTGATTTTTTTGCAGTACTGGAACGAAAGGGAAGGAAAACATTACCAACCAACAGTGATACTCTCGTCTCTTGATCTGGTACACTTGCACTGATACATACACCACACATACAACATAAGACATGTCAGAAGAGATTAAGAAGACCGTTGAAGACAAGGTCGAGGCTGTCAAGGAAGCTGTTGCTCCTAAGACTGAGGAGCCTGTTACCAAGACTGAGGAAGACAAGAAGGACGGTGCTGCTCCCGCCTCCATTTTCGGTTCCTCTTTCAAGCCCACTACCACTGGTGCTACCACCAATGTTTTCTCCATGTTCGGTGGAGCCAAGCCTGCTGCCGATGCCGAGTCTAAGACCTCTGCTGACAGCGACAAGAAGAAGGATGAGGAGGACGAGGACGAGGCTCCTGAGTCCCCCGATGTGCACTTCGAGCCTGTAATCAAGATGGAGAAGGTCGAGGTCAAGACCAACGAAGAGGAAGAAGAGGTTGTTTACAAGATGTAAGTTTTCTGGTGGGAGGGGGGTTTTGCCTCCGGCGGCTGGGGCTACGCCCCAGACCCCTTGGCTCCCGCTTCGCGGGAGTTACGTGGGGATTGGGGTCGAGCGCGGTGCCAATTGGAGGGAATTGGATTGTTGTTTGTGTTTTGTTATATCCCTGTCTTGATTCTGATTGAACTCAGGTGAAGAAACTGGATAGATAAGCCCTGTGGATGAGATGGAGTTGGTTCATGAATTCTAGGTGCCGATCGGACGTATACTAACTGTTTTATAGCCGTTCTAAGTTGTTCCGTTTCGACAAGGACACCAAGGAGTGGAAGGAGAGAGGAACTGGTGATGTCAGATTCTTGAAGCACAAGGATACCGGTAAGGTCCGTCTTGTGATGCGTCGTGACAAGACCCTCAAGATCTGTGCCAACCACTACATCCACCCTGAATACAAGCTGTCGCCCAATGTCGGCAGTGACAGAAGTTGGGTGTACAACGTTGCCTCTGATATCAGTGAAGGTGAGCCCGAGGCCCAAACTCTGGCCATCCGTTTTGCCAACGCCGACAACGCCAATGCCTTCAAGGAGGAGTTCGCCAAGGCCCAAGCCCTCAACAAGGAGGCCAGCAAATAAGTTACTCCCACCTCTTCTCCAACATGTAGTTAGTGTACCTTTTAATGAACAATAATAGTCAAAAAAATGATAAGCTGTTGCTGCAGGTTGGACCCTTGCAGTCCTGGTTACGCAGGGACTAAATGCTTTTTCAGTCTTCTGATTTGAACAAGATCGACTGCCGTTGCTGGCTGGTTCCTCTTCTCAAGAGAATGAACAACTTTATATGGCTAAAAAGAAGTAGCTCTGTGGACTGCTTCTACAGTATTTATACTGAACAATAGACCAGATCACGAGTTCCCAGGAGCGTAGCTCGCTAGCTCAAATCTCCTTATCCGGAAGTCTCTGGGGACCCCCGTCGCCTGACTCGAGCGCAGCGAGAGGAGCCACGGGGTCTGGGGCGGAGCCCCAGCCTCCGGAGGCAGCGCACACCCCCTGGATCTGGACCCGAAATGCAGGGACCGAAGTTCATGGCGATCCGAATTCACGTGACATACCCTAACACCGCGAAAGTAGAATGTATTGCCCGAATAGGAAATTGAGTTGGTGGGAGAGAGTGAAAAGTGTGACTGCGAAAAGGGCTGGAGACACTCAGACGCACAGGTTCGCCATACAGACTTGGCTTGATTATTTTGAAGTTCTCGAATACCTCTAGGTTGAACGACAGACGACACAACACACAGCAAAAATGGTATGTTTAGACGACTTTCAGCAGTTGTGATTAGCAATGCGACAGGGAGCAAGTGTACGAGATAGAGATCATTAGATTCAAGTGGGAATTATTCGAACGAGAGGATGTTACGACAAAGTGAAGGGTGTGAAGATACTGTTTCAACTTTTGATTTGAAAGATACGACTATTTCGACAGGATCTATTGAAGTTGATGAATTTTAAACTTATTAGTACTTCTTTACCAGACGACGTGGATTTTATTTTTCTTCTGATACTCCAAGTGGATTAGATTAGAGCGACATTGTTAAAATTTTCATGTTGAATCAGATAGGCGTACACTATGCATTCGCGCCCATTTATTCGACATTTGTATTTCGACTTTTAATACTTCTACCGAAAACTTATTCTCGTACGGATTGCTCCAGTTGACTGCTATTCCCTTAATCCTTGACACAATTCAGAACGTCATACTAACCTCATTACAGACTGACAAGACTGCCAACCCTATGCGCAATCTCAAGATTGAGAAGCTCGTTCTCAACATCTGCGTCGGTGAATCTGGTGATAGATTGACCCGTGCCGCCAAGGTTCTTGAGCAACTTTCCGGTCAAACCCCCGTCTACTCCAAGGCCCGTTACACTGTCAGAACTTTCGGTATCAGAAGAAACGAAAAGATCTCTGTCCACGTCACTGTCAGAGGCCCCAAGGCTGAGGAGATCCTCGAGAGAGGTCTTAAGGTCAAGGAGTACGAGCTCAAGGCCAAGAACTTCTCTGAGACCGGTAACTTCGGTTTCGGTATCAACGAACACATCGACTTGGGTATCAAGTACGACCCCTCTATTGGTATCTACGGTATGGACTTCTACGTTGTTGTCGGCCGTCCTGGATTCCGTGTTGCCCGCAGAAAGAGAGCTCAAGCTCCCATTGGCAAGCACCACAAGATCTCCAAGGAGGACTCCATCAAGTGGTTCAAGCAAAAGTACGACGCCATTGTCCTCGGTTCCGGCTCTGCCTAAAAAAATTTCACGACAACTTATCCATGTTTTTGAAATAATTTAATAAAAAAAGTTAAAAAAATTTCTGAACGGGGTCTGCCTCCGGCGGCTGGGGCTCCGCCCCAGACGCTGGTTGCTCCTCTCGCTTCGCTCGAGTCGGGCGTACAGGACCCTTCGCTGCCGGAAACGTCGAAGAAACGACTCGAGCGCAGCGAGAGGAGCAACCAGGGTCTGGGGCGGAGCCCCAGCCGCCGGAGGCACGTGGAAACGGATGCAAAAAAGTCTATTCTACTACGGTTTCCTCGCTGTCGTTGTCATAATAGTCGGTGGAGGTGTCTTTGTCGCCGACGAAGGTGGTTGAGGGCGAGTCGTAGTCGAGGGTGTCGTCGCCTGTGAGGTTGTAGTCGGAGTCGTCGTTGGCGAGCAGGTTCTCGTTGTATCGGCCATTGCCCTTTTGGAGCCCCCATTTGAGAATGGCTTTGAACATGTGCCAGCAGTTGAAATCGGGCCACAGGATGTTGACAAACTCGATCATGGTGTAATGCTGCGACTCCCACAGCATGAAGTCGCTGAACCGCTCGACTCCGCTGGTTCGTATTAGTATGTCCAAGGGAGGACAGCTGCCTGTGTACATGTTTGATGCAATGGTGTCTTCGTCTATCGAGTCGGGATCAATTAATCCTTTCTCAGCCCTTGTGACTATCCGTCGTATAGAATTCGTCACGTCGTCTCGTGAAGTATATGGAAAACAGATGTTAAGAACTGCTTTAGTATTGTTTCGAGTCAGCTTTTCAGCCTTTTCAGCCACTTCAATGACATCTGGCGGTAGTAACGACCGGTTGCCAATGACTCTAATTCGTAGTCCGTACTGGTCGGCAAGGTCACCATTCTCACACACCTGGATCAGTTTGTCCTTGACGATTTTCATTAATGCATCGACCTCATATGCTGGTCTTTTAAAGTTCTCAATGGAAAATGCAAATACCGTAACTGCCTGTACACCCAGCTCATAACAGAACTCCAGCACACTCGCCAGCGTCTCAAAACCGGCGTTGTGTCCTTCCCATGTCTCCTGATGCCGTTTTTTGGCAAACCGTCTATTGCCATCCATGACTATAGCCACATGACCGGGCACTGGTCCTGTCCTCAGCACATGACACAGAAACGTTTTGGTCCTTTTGACCAGGTACTCGACTCCTGGGAATCCTGATATAATATTCATACTCTCAAAAATCTATTTCTGATCTTTTAAGTTGCTATTGTTTTCTACTGTAATTCAGTTCACTTGGAAGATGACACACGGAACAATAATCTCCTTGAACCACACTTAACTTGTCGTGGGCAAATAAACCTGATTCGTGATATCCCACTTCAAAAACTCTCTGATACGAGTCCAAAATGACTAGCAATTGTGCGAACCCAATAAAAGCACTGCAATTTCTAATCGCACACCTGAAACAGCCACTACTGAAATTTCAGTCACAAGATTAATCCGACAGATCACAACTGCAAAATCAGTTGCAAACGAGTCCAAGCCTGTAATTTACAAATAATTTTCTTATCAGTCCTCAAAACCAGCACTAAACAAAGTCCGTTGCTGCTCGCAAAAATAAATCTACCCCGTACAGGCCTACCGAGATCCGATAAATTGCCTCTCTGGTGGTACTTGCAGTGAAAAGTGATAGATCACGCTCATCGTTCTTCCGAAGGCCACGCTGCTGCTGCACAGGTGCGGCTCGAAATCATGGGCCAGGGGGTGGGTCTGCCTCCGGCGGCTGGGGCTCCGCCCCAGACCCTGGTTGCTCCTCTCGCTTCGCTTGAGTCGGGCGTGGGGGTGTCTGGTCGGCTGGCGTTCGTTTGGAGGGGCGATTTGGAGGGTTTTGCTAGAGGTACAGGGGCAGTTGGTCGGTAGTAGGAGCCCGACAACGGATCAAAACCCGCCATTTTCGCCGAATTCGGTGCTTTTTTCACAGTTTTGAGCCTATCAGGGGCCCCACGCCCGACTCGAGCGAAGCGAGAGGAGCAACCAGGGTCTGGGGCGGAGCCCCAGCCGCCGGAGGCACAGGGCCCACCCCCTGAACTGACCCGTTTGAGCAGAGCAGCGCCGCACCGGTGACGTGCAGGAGCGAGATGGGCTCGGCTGGCTGGGAAATACGAGCAGGAGCAGGAGCAGGAGGAGCTGCGGTGGGAGATGGAGAGCAGGTGGTTTGCTGAAATTTTCAGATCACGGATCAGCTCAAACTGTAACGGTTAAACAGCCACACACAATTGCAACTGATAGGGTACAGCAGGCTCGGGTCGTTCTTGGGAGAATTGATTTATTCAGGACATCAAAAGTTTTTTTGTTTGTTGTTCATTGGAATTCGTTCTTGTTTCACTGCCTCATTGGCTTGGCTTGTTTTTGGATTTTTATAGATAATCGGTTCGTGCTCGTCGGCCAAACCGCAATCTGCGACTGTTTTCTCGACTGCTTCTCGACTGCTGCTGCATACCTCGGGTCTCGCCGTTCTTTGATTTTATCGTCCACTGACTAATTTAATAGCGACATTGAAACTGTTAGAGTTTTAGATTCTGTATTTTTGACTCGTTCTCTCTTTTGAACTGATTGTTTCTTTGGCTCGTTCCCTGTCTTGGACTTTCTCTGTCAGGAACTGTTTATATCTCGTCTTTTTTTTGGACTTTTTATCTGTTCGAAGTGTTTGTCTGTCGTTCGACTATTATCAGTTGACATTGAATTTTAGGTTTTCTCTGTTTTGGTCTGATTCACCTGCCCCTCTCTTTGGCTAATATCGACTTGTTCTACTATCAGTTCACATCAGTGTTAGTATGCTAAGACTACTACATAAAGGAAGTCGTGGATTTCCTGGAGCGACGGCTGTCAGCTCAGCATCCGGCTCGCTCAATTCACTCCGTTTTCATCATAGACGACTGGTCAGCTCGTCGTCCAGCCGTAGCAAATCACTGCTGGCTGAGGCAGTTGCTGCTGCTAGTTCAACATCTTCTTCGGCACCCTCGACTTTTCAAACCACAGTTACCGACGCTGCTAAACTCGTAGAGCCTGATACTCCTGTCAATGACCCCTTCTCCATTGTATCAAAAGAAATGTCGACCTTGGCCAAGAACATCGGATCTCTGCTCGGATCTGGCCACCCTACCCTTAACAAGGTTGCTATGTACTATTTCCAATCAGAAGGCAAGCATGTTCGTCCACTAATTGTACTTTTATTGTCAAAAGCATTATCAGAAATCCCTCTTTCTGAGCGTACTAGAGGAACTATAGACACCGACGACGTGTCGGCTCATAGACCCATGCTGGGTGAGGGCATTGACGACCCATTATCACCTCTGGGAATACTTCATGGGATCAACCCTGAGATCATTCTCAATCCATTGAGCAGGCCACAAGATCCACTTCCTGCCGAATCAAATGGCATTCTACCTAAACAAAGACGATTGGCCGAGATTGTGGAAATGATCCATACTGCATCTCTATTACACGACGATGTTATTGACAATTCGGCTACCAGACGGTCGCAACCGTCTGGAAACATTGCATTTGGAAACAAAATGGCCATTTTGGCTGGTGACTTTCTTCTTGGCCGAGCATCTGTAGCTATTGCCAGAATTCGCAATGCTGAAGTCATTGAATTGCTGTCCACTACCATTGCTAATTTAGTTGAGGGAGAGTTCATGCAACTGAAAAACACTGCTGTTGACACTACTATGGAAGCCAACCGAGCCAGTTTCGAGTATTACATTCACAAGACATATCTCAAGACGGCCAGTCTGATGTCGAAGTCGTGTCGAGCCGCTGCCGTTCTTTCTGGAGCCAATGACCAGGTTGTCGAGGCTGCATACGCTTATGGTCGTAATCTTGGACTGTGTTTCCAGATTGTCGATGACATGCTCGACTATACGATCCCCGAATCAGATCTCGGCAAGCCTGCTGGCGCCGATTTGAAGCTTGGATTGGCCACTGCACCTGTATTATATGCCTGGGAGCAGTTTCCCGAGCTTGGAAACATGATCCGCCGCAAGTTCGACGAGCCCGGTGACGTCGAACTGGCGCGAAAATACGTGGCCGAGGCCAACGGTGTTGAGAAAACACGACTGCTGGCCGTCCAGTACGCCGACGAGGCCCTCCGCCAACTCTCAATCCTGCCCGAGTCCGACTCTCTCGCGGCCCTCAAAAACCTCACCCTCGCCATCCTGAACCGCAAGAAATAACTTCCCCGGCGCCACCACCCCTGTATATATTACGCCAATAATATTAGAGTATGACACACGGGCCACGCTGCCTCCGGCGGCTGGGGCTGCGCCCCAGACCCCGCTGCTCCTCTCGCTTCGCTCGAGTCGGGCTCGAGGGGTCCCTGCAACTGCTCGCGAAGCGAGCACAACCCGGTCTGGGCGGAGCCCAGCCGCCGGAGGCATTTGACCTGCCAGTGTTCCGGGAACCCCAGCAGCTGCTCGCGAAGCGAGCACAACCAGGTCTGGGCGGAGCCCAGCCGCCGGAGGCATCTGGCCCACGGGTTTGGCAGAAAATGAGAAAATTTAGTATCGTTAGAATTCGTGAGGTGCGGGCGTCGGACTCGAGGTCATGAGCGAGTTTCCGAGCGGGGCACTTGGTAAGCAAGGTAATAAATAGCGAAAAAATGGAGCTGACAGCGCGTGGATAACAGTCGATTGGTGTCAGAAGAGAAGAGGTGGTCGTAATGAGGCTCTGCTACGTCTCGGCCTGCTCTTTGGCTATTCTGTGGAGGACTGTTTTGGACAGCGGGTCTGGCAAGTCGCCGTCTTTGATGCCAGAAATGAGGTCGCGGTATTCTTTGGATCTCAGAATCCGTTCTAGCGATTTGTCGACGTACTTAAGGATCTCATCGTGCAGGTGGCTCTTCAGGATCCCATCTACCACCAGCAGACTCTCGACAGACGAATATGACAGGTCGTCACAAAGATATTGTGTTGACTCGTCTTCTTGTTCGTTTTCGTGATTACTGGCCTGATTTCTATCTTCGGTATCCATATGAACTGAATCTCCATCATGGGCATGGCCATTTCCATACAGATGGTCTACAAGGTAAGTTCGGACGTCAATTCCCAACATTTTCTGTTCGTGTTTTGTATTCGGCACCACTAATTCTGGGAATTTCGTCTGATCATCTTGTGCCAGAGCCATTACATCGTTAACAATACCGGAATATAGTGATATCAGCCGGCTGTGGTCTTCTTTCATGATCTCGTTCTCCGTTGTAGGAACTATCTCGCGATCCAGCGAGGTCCAGGCCGCCAATCTTTTTTCTTCTAGAAGTTCTAAAAGCGCCAGTACCGCTTTACACCAAACAGCGCGATTTTCCAGGAAAAACTCATGCTTCACCAGATAACGAAGCTGCGAGGTTATAACCAAGAGCCGGTCTAACTTGGTACTGTCCAGTCTGTTAGACCCTGCCAAATTGGCACAAGCCAAAGCAGTTTCAGTTCCTGACAGTTCGGGATGTGTCATGGCGTACTCCAGTACCCAGCCAAGCGGACTACTTGCTTGTCGACTCATTTATTCGCTTCAACAAGTTTGAAGAAATGACCTGGGGAGCATGTGAAGAGGTGCCTCATGTTGGCTCTTATCTCAGAGATCTGCCTCACAAGCGCGCTTCGCGGGTATCTCAACCTGCAGGGCCATATGCAGGTACCACTCAGGGGGAACTTAAATGCCGGTGAGACACGCATTTGCTGGGACCCTGACGCCCGACTCGAGCGCAGCGAGAGGAGCCGTGGGGTCTGGGGCGAAGCCCCAGCCGCCGGAGGCATACCCCCATCCAAAATGTAAATAAAATAATAAATTCAGCTAGCTATAGAAGATAAAAAAAGGAGACTAGTCTTGGGACCCAAGCTTTAAATCAAAAAGCCGACTTAGAAGTTCTTCTTGTTAGAAGAAGTGGTGTGAGAGTTGGTGTTTCCAGTGAGGGTATCCTTGATACGCTCGCCGGTGGATCTGTTGTCAGTGGTGCTGTATTGAGCAGAAGTGTCATGAGGACCACCGGGAATAGAGTCGTCTAAGCGTTGTCCCGTAGTCGAATGACCGGTGGGTTGAGCACTGGCTTGTTGGGCAGCTTGGTTATAACCGGTGTTAAAGTTGGACGATTGTTGACTTCCGCCAAGAGTCGAGTGGTGTTGAGTGCCAGCGGCACCAGTACCGGTAGTACCAGTAGTACCAGTACCAGATCCAAGAGACGATTGTTGTTGGATACCAGATCCTTGCAATCTTTCGTCGTCAATAGGAACCTCATGGACGTACTTGCCGACCTCTTGGACGTATTCGGGGTGGACATGGTAAGTACCAGCCTCGTTGGTGTTACTGCTTCTGGTGTTTCTTTGAGACATTGTGATAAGTTAATAGATCGATTGAGTTTTTTCTGATTGTTTGTTTGATAGTTTGTTTGGTTGATGGTGAGATTGAAAAATGTGGACAAGTCGACGGGTTTATATAGACTTTTTTCACTGGATATAGACCAAGTTCGTTGCTCAATTAACGTCATGACCCAACGCCCAGCCAGTTACTGCAGCAGCAATTTAGCTCGTTCGAGGCAAGCGACCCCTGATTCCATGCGTACTATCACGCAATAACCCTTATCTTATGCAGGGACCACAGCTCATCGCTTCCTTGCATAGTTAAAAGTGGGGCCCGCATACGTCGACAACCGGCCGATCAGCAAGCAAACCAGTTACCCCTGACACAAATGTCGAATCGACCGACTTTTCAGTTGCCGCAACCATCATTTCACTGCCCCGATCTGATTCGTCCAAATACAATTCCCGGCGGGGCTGACTTTCAACCCCGCGGTTCTGTTCTGGTGGGTGCTGAGGGGCTATTTCCCCGGATTTCTTCACGTGAAGGATGGGTTGGGTCCTGGAATTTGTTCAGACGGGGTTATTGCCTCCGGCGGCTGGGGCTCCGCCCCAGACCCCGCTGCTCCTCTCGCTGCGCTCGAGTCGTTGCTTGGGGAAATGGGCAATGTTGGGGGTTTGGTATCGGAATTGGCTTTGGGGATATAGAGTGGGAATGTGCTGGACTGGTGAATATCGCTCGAATTGAAGATGTTCGACACGAATCTAGGGGTACGGGGTTGCTCAGCTGATGGTCATAGCCCAGTAATCAGCATCAAACTTACTGGATGGGTGGAAACTATGCACTCAGACTTGAGACGTATCGACAGTAGTTCTAACCGAAATCGAAAACAAAACAATAGCAATACGGGAGACTAGCGCAAGCTTGCCGTGACCGTTGCTCACTGAGGTAATGTATGTGACGAGCTTAATATGAGCTTATTCAATCAGTTCCGCGTTGCCTGATTCTGAGCTAACAATGACGCACACCCAATGCGCTTAGCACGCTGAATGCAAATCTCAATAAAACTCCTGAGACTTGATGAATAGAATTCGTCAGTTGTCTCTCTCCTCTTGTCATATGGATGTTCATTGTCATAATAAAATATTGCGCAATTCTCTTGCTAAACATGATGTCGATACAACGTCATAGCTTATTTCATCTGCATTTTTCGACTTTTCGAATATTCGATGAGTGAAATACTAGGACGACCAAATAATTGATTCTTTTTGTTTCTTGTTACCCGAGTTGGTTGCTTTTCAACTATTCTATGTCATAAAAATCCTGGTGTGGCGCAAATTGGCCGGTTTCATGTGAATTACATTGTTCAATTAGAATTAAACGCTAGACCAACTAAAGTAACTAGCCTAATTTACCTTCTTCTGGGCCAAAAGTATGAAATAACCGATAGGTCATAGCTGTTTCTGTCCATATAAACTTGAATATTGTGTATTATTCCACCATGATTCATTGACTTCTAACGGTTTTATTATTTTAAATTTCACAAAATCACAATTGGTAATAGAAATGTTCTGGTCATCAAAAAATGTCTCAGAGTGTGAATGGGGCAGGGGGGCTCATTTATTGAGACCAAATTCAAAAATCCAGATTGAACAATGAATCGATGTTTCCAGAAATATAGCTTAAATTCGAACTTCGAATTTTTTGGAGCTCACTTCATGAATGTGACCTAGAACAGTTGACAAAGTTATGCAGGGACAGTCACATGACAGCTGGCGCGTCTCGACGCGACATGCCTCATATTATGTAGTGGTAAATTATTTATTACAGGTTCACCAAGTAACATACTTCCTCGTTGGTGGCTTATTAAAGAAAAAATAGAATAAAGGTCAAACGAACAATTTTGGATGACAATGGCAACCATACTTCGGGCTCGTCGGTCTGATAGTGAACTTTCAAATACTTTGAATGCTCCAGAGCCATGCCTCACGACGCGACCTCTCAAACGTCCACGACTGACGACGGGAACTCCAGATTTCGCAGCTCATAGTGGCAACTCAAGTGATCAAGGACTCAGTCTATCTCGACGATTAATGCTTCGCGAACTTGGTCATACTTCGACAAATTTAGCATGGCAGTCAAGATGGTTAGATTATAGTCATGAAGCCAAGCTCTTTTGCTCACCCGCTACAAGCAGTCATAAGATACAACTATCTGAATTTTGTCCTGCTAATGCACCATTTTGCATTGAATCGTTTCGTACTCAACCATTAACAGTGGTTGGTTTCGAGGGTGGTGATCTTTGCATGCTAGGCTCTGATACTGGATCTCGCCAGGGATTATTTTTGGGGAATTCTCGAAACCATCATAATAATTCCATTTTTGATCTGAGTATTTCTCATAACGACAGTCATCTGGCATCTACATCTGGTTCACTTGTGAAGATTTATGATTGCGAACGGAACTCTGTGATACATGGAATTGAAGCACATAATGATGGAATGTTCAAGCAGTGCAAATTCCATCCCACCAATTCGTCCCTGTTATTGACCTCCACCAGGTTCGGAACCATTGCATTACACGATTTACGCCTACCAACAAATCACACGGACAGTTTAATAGAGCTTGTTCGCACAAAAACGCATAGCCACAGGCAGAGCTTTTTACTTAGAAAGTGCCATGATGTCAAGTCTGGTGCCACTAAGATCAAACGATCCAATGTCAGTGTGACATCTCTGGCTTGGACAGAACATAATGAGTACACTGCCATTTCCGGTGGCGAAGCAGACTCTCAATTGAAATTTTGGGATCTCAGGAGTCTTGTTTCTCGTAACAGACAGACCCCTACCTGTATTGTAGAACCCCCGCCATCTCCCAGTGGCCGTAAGTTTGGCATCACCTCAATTGTCGCTGATCCTGAAGATAGAAAGATTTGGGCTCTATGCCGAAACGGCGTTATCTATTCGTACCATCTGGCGGCTCCTGAGCTCGGTTTGGTAGACGAACTTGCATCTGAAGACCTCTCTGTTACGTCTTTTTACTGCAAACTGGCAGTTATCAACCCCATTAACAGCAACCGCATCGCCGGCAAGTACCTAGCATGCGGTGGTGAAAGAGGACTCACTCTTTTCTCCAAACCAAACACTGCATCATCAACAAGCCATTCTGTGCTCCTCAAAAACGGCCATTCCAGAGAAACCACCGGCGTTTCGTACCAGCAATGCTCGGACTCGCTCATGAGCATCTCTGACGACATGACTCTCCGCTTCTGGCGGCCTGACGAGACTCTTTACAAACAACTTCGCGATCAAAAACTGGGCCTCGAGTCCAACTCCCCTAACAGCGACGGTGCTGGCTGGACTGAGATTGTATAATTAATTTATTTATATCGGACGACGCTTACGGCGGGGTCTGAGCCATGCCTCCGGCGGCTGGGGCTGCGCCCCAGACCCCCCGGCTCCTCTCGCTTCGCTCGAGTCGGGCTTGGTGGTCGTGGCAGGGCCGAGAACGCTCGCGAAGCGAGCACTACGGGGTCTGGGGCAGAGCCCCAGCCGCCGGAGGCAGTATGGTTCACCGAAAAGTTTCATGATAGGAAAGATTAATAAATAATATCTACGAACTTTTAAGTTTGTAGTTGCCGCCGATGAAATCCAGCTCGCCCTCGTCGACTTTGAGGGTGAGATAACGTTCCAGCTCGTCTTCGGATTTCGTGTAGTTGATTTCGGCGGGAACAAGCACTTTGAGGAACGAGTGGATTCGGGCGATGGGTGTCGCTCCAAGGTTAGTAAGCATACCCATGATATAGGACCAGTACACTTTCATTTCCTCGTTAGCACGCTCCTCAGCAGATTGAACAGATGAGACTGTCACTTCGTCAACTCCAGCTGATTCTTGGTCTCCTTCTAATCTCTCTAGGGCTCTGTACTGGCCATTTTCTTTGACTAAAACTCCCTTGTGAACCCAGAATGAAAGGAGTGATGATGCGAATGATTCCTCCATAATGCCCAGGGCAGCCATAAATTGCTCAATAGTGTGTTGGCCACTTTCAAAAACAGAGATAGCAGCGGCTTGTGATGCCGTTACATCGTAACTTCGTACTCGGTCTTCAAAGTCGAGTTGGATGGTTACTTGACCCAAGTTTCGTAACCATTGAAGGTTTCGGTTTTTCTTGACTTGACTATAAGAACCGGAAAATTGTTTCAATTGCTCTTCGATTGCCGGGGGCAAGTTGATTTCATGTGTCTTGAATGAAGGCCAGAATAATCGTGACAGAATTGTTGCGTGGAACTGTTCATCATCTGCGGTTCCAGTTTCCAGTTCATGTACTGCTGTCTCTATCTTCTGACTCTCCAGCATGTCTCTGATCATGACATCAAGGTTCTGTAATTCTCTATCGCCAAACCTTAACTTCAGCAACTGCACATTAGCTATCACTTCATCCACTGAATTTCTATTAGACAGCATTCGGTCTGCAAAGATGCCAACGATTTCTTTAACAAATACCTCCTTGTTTTCATAGAGGGAAATGAGACTATCCAGCATGTCTGAGTTGGAGTTTCGCATAAAGTCTGGTGGAGCATCTATCGGATCTGGATACCAATCGGCATCTAACAAGTCATCAACTGTCTCCATATCTTTGTCACCCTTATTAGTGTTGGCAAGAATATCTGACAAGAATTCCAGTTCAGAGCCTTCACTGCGCAGCATTCCACCAACCAGCACGCTAATAGTATCATCTCGGTCCTTGAGATACCTTCTAATAGGCCGGGAAACTTTTTCTAGTAAAACTCCTTTTGGATCAAGGACAGAAAACGCTTCAACCGTAGAAATGTATGCTGATATGATGTCTACAGTGTTAACACTGCCCTGAAGTAATCTTTTTTGACATGATTTTTGAAAAGTGCTAACTATCGAGGCTCTTTGAGCTGGCTTTTTCAGACACCCTTTTAAATCGTTTAAAGCTGGTCGAGAGTTTGGAAACTTGACTATGATGTCGAATATCTCCTCGGTTCTCAGCTCACATAATACATCTTCAGTGATAGATATCAAACTAGAGCTTGTGAAATTTAGCAACTCAGGTTCTTGTTCATCTTGTTGTTGTATATCTTTCATCTCATTCTCCCGTCCCTTCAATAGCAGTAGCTTTAGTGAAGGCACGAACCTGTATCTGATGTAGTCCCGAAATGCCTCGAGAACACTCTCCTCCCATTGACCCTGGTAAAGTTCTCGACAACTGAATTTGACTTCTCGCATTGCTGCCTCGGCAAGAATCATTTCCGACTCATCTATTAACCCACATCGCACGAATGTCTCATAGACAGCTTGAGCTACTTCCAACTGATCAACGACGTGGTTTTGCTGGAAAAAATTCAATAGCTTTACTCGTAAAACATGATATGGAATATATTCCCTCACCAATGATTTGAACGTTCTATCGAAAGATTCTCTAGCAAAAGCCGAGAACTGAAGTATGCTAAGTGGATATGAATAGTGAAATTGTGCATCTTTCAAAGTACCCGCTACCCGAGTTATTTCGCGACTGTCTTCTTCAGGTGATGCTGGTGTCGAATTGAGTACCACAAATGACGAATGCTCAGCAAAGTGTTTTCTTATCGAATCCTCATAGTATTCCATAAGCTGTGACTCGAATTCAGGAAGATATTCTGAAGCTGCCAATACCTCCTGCGATGGTTCTTGAAGATCTGGTTTGGGAGTTATCCACTGAGCAAGAATATTCCAAGCAGTAGACACTGCCTCAATAGTATTTGGGAAATATGTATTTTCAACTGGCTTTTCACCAAATACCGAGTCAAAAGCTGATGGGCCAAGTCTACCCGCTGAAATCATCTTTTTTTGAAACCATAAGTGTGAATGATATGTTGTTTTGATTATCTGCATACAGTTCGTGAATATCAACATTTCATGATTTGCAGGTGTATGCGCGCGGACATATTGATTCATATTCTGCAACATGAAATTCTTGGACTTACGTTTTACGTTTATTGTTTAAGCACTATATAGAACATATTTTTTATATATATAATTTTGTGTTATTGATTTCAGTTATGTTCCAAGTTTTTATAAGCTAATGAGGATTTTAAATCCAAGCCGCAATTAGCAGACCGAATCCAAGAGTAAACCCGTTCAAGACCATGGAAGTTGAGCTACTGATTGACGCTCCAACATGAGCACTTTTAGTGTTTGTGTTGCTGTTAACAGTCTCGTTGAGTTTGTTAAAAGTACTGTTACGATCATCCATAACGCTAACTGAGATGAATCTAGTCGAATTGCTGCTTTCTGTACTGTTTGCCATGGCGTAGGCAGCTGCCGAATGGTGTTGAGCAGCACCCGTTCTTCCAGAAACGTTGTTAGTTTTGTTTAAATCACCTCCAATGTATTTGACGAGAGCTTCACAGTCAGGATCATCTTGAGCACAGTGCCAAGAGGGCATCTTTTCTTTGAAGTGAGATAAACCAGGCATGGAATGACCGTTGTTTGAATTATTGTCGTTGCAATCATCAGTTTCACAATCATTGTTGGAATTGGACATACCTCCGATACTAGTAGGTTTGCTTGATGGTTGTACAGCACGGATGAATGAGGAGGACGACGTTATAAGCTTGACGATTTGAGCAGACTTGGGTGGTGTTGGAGGAGCTGTAGCCATAACGAATTTAGATTCCTCTTTTGATACAGAACTGAATTGCTCTTTTGTATGAGAGCTAGGTTGTTCTTTGAGTTGTTCCTTGGGTTGTTCCTTGGGTTGCTCTTTAGGCTGCTCCTTAGGCTGTTCCTGGGGTTGCTCAATGAGTTGTTCATTGGGCTGTTCCTTAGGCTGTTCCTTAGGCTGTTCCTTAGGCTGTTCCTTAGGCTGTTCCTTAGGCTGTTCCTTGGGGTTTTCCTTGGGTTGTTCCTTGGGTTGTTCCTTGGGTTGTTCCTTGGGTTGTTCCTTGGGTTGTTCCTTGGGTTGTTCCTTAGACTGCTCTTTGGGTTGCTCCTTAGATTGGTCCTTTGGCTGCTCTTTGGGTTGTCCCTTAGAATGCTCGTTAGGCTGCTCTGTTACCTGTTCAGCGGGTTGCTGAACAGGCTCTCCAACAACTTCTTCCTTGGATTGGGTTGGCTCCTCCACTTGCTCCCCGACTTGATTCTGTTGAGTCGGAGCCCTATCCTTCGCATCGGGTTGAACTTGTTTTAGAGACTCTCTAGGAGACTCATCGGCTTCCCGAGCCATACAATCTTCATTATCAGGATCACACACGTGAAATTTATCCTTGAGATTAGGGAGCTTATGAAGCATGCCAGCTCTATCTTTACTGAGTCCGCTACCAGTCGTGGCGTCAGAATTATTGTTATTATCATTTTCTTTACAACCATCTTCGTCACAGTCTTCCTCTTCATTGCCATGGAACTTTTCTTTGAAATCAGGCAAGAAATTACAGCCCTCACCGGCAATACAACCACCACCTTGTGCCCGTAGAGCTTGACACTCATAATCACAGTCGTCGTCTTCATGGAGTCTATTTTGGATTCTGTCAGTAATACCGTTTTCTTCAGCCATTTGTTCATTTTTGGCTTTCAGGGCAGCCATACATTCAGCGTCACACTCCTCAGTCATCGACGAGGTTTCTTCTGGTGATATGGTCATCGAATTACTCATTGATGAGGTGGCAACTGGCGAGGAAGTAACGACAACAGAGGCAGGCATAACAGTTGAATGAGCTGTAGATGATGGCAACATAGATATGGTCGAGTACATTGACATTGACATCGATTGCGATTGTCCATTGTTGTCATCCTCAGAAGTAAATTCTTCGATATTCTGTTTCTTTGCTCTAAGCCACTTTCTAAGTCTAGGGAGACCAGGGATGATTCCTTGGACACTGGCAATGCGCTCGTTATCAAAACCATCAATTGCTTGGTCTTCAACTACAGGTTCGGATTCGACACCTGCAATATGAATCGAGTCAATGACATCCTTAATTTCGGCAGGAATAATATCGGCTTGTGTCCAAGGCTCAGACCATGATTCATATTCACTATTGAACTCGTAATAGCCAGTATTGGCCTCATTTGAACTTCCATCGCACTCCTCATCATCTTGTTGCTCCTCATGGCGACCATTGGGGTACTCACGATAGTTTTCATAAGCAGCTTCGCCATAGTAAGGGGCTGAAGGTGGAGGAGGTGGACCATACCGAGCATCACCGTAATATTGCGTTGGTGGAGGTGGTGGGGCGCCATAGTATCCTGGAGGGGGAGGAGGAGGGTATCCTTCATCTGAGGCGTGAGGCATCATATATTCAACTGGGGGATAATGGTAATTTGGAAGTGAAGGAGGTGGTGGTGGAGGAGGAGGCAGTGGAGAAGGTATTGGAGGAGGCTTTGGCTGATGCCATTGAGATCCATCATCACTATCATCTCCATTATCACATTCATCATCGTCATCATCATCGAAATCGTTACTACCATAGTCATAGTACTCGTCTCCAGAGCTTCCACGGGCATCGAAAAACGGGAGTAAATGGCCAAATCCAAGAGTTGCTGCTTTTATATCATTAGGACCACAAAGTTCAGTAACAGCGCTGTTTTCCTTCATTACTTGACCACCAGCACTGGCACATTGTTGGGGGCATCCTGAACTGAGGGCATATAGAAGATTACATTTACAGCCATTGTCTTCAGAGGGGCACTTGTCAAACTGGGCTATAACCATGTTAAAGCATTTCATATACGCAGCATCGGCCTTGAGCTGTTAGTATCTTCCAGTTCTGTCGAACTAGTTCAAAAAACTTTATCGCTACTTACGCAATGTGGATGGATTTCCTTCAGGAGAGACGCATGATCAGTAGCCACGACAGTTGCAACTGCACTAAAGGCAATTGCGACAAATTTGACTAGAGTCATTCTGGAGATCTAGCGAGTGCTTTATTTCGGCTCAGGTATCCTGTATCAATTGTCAATTTTCTTGTCGCTAATGGACACGAAGTAGAAAAAGTGAGAAAAAGGAATATCTGACTTTAAGTATTATATTAGACTTGGTCTTATGATCCTATGTTACATGTTATGGGAACTACAGCTGTTGCTATTACCCTCAGTTTTTGAAGAGAGATAAATTAGCACATAAATGAAATGTGCTGAAAATTCGTGACAAGTTCATCTGCCATAACCGAGATCCGTTAAATCAATCATAGAATGATCTAGTTGATGCTAACGTTCTCAAAGAGAACTTTTGGATTTTTTGGATTTTTGGATTTTTAAGTGGACTCACGAACTACATTGAACTCCGTTAAGCAGAGCCTAGAAAAGTACAGTGCTCACAAATCCACCAGAGACAATTTGTTTCTACCATCGGTCACAGTCTCCATACTTTTCATTCTCTTACCCCCCCATTATGCGGGGAACCCGAATTCGAGACCTTTGGACCCGAATTTCTCATAGAATCAATCGGTGCTTATCGCCTATAAATACCAGAATGAGAAGTGAGCATCAATCTTTGCATGCAGATGCAGATAAGAATCTGACAGTCGAGGCCGTTAAGCGGCTAAATATCATCGGCAGTAAAATTCTGCACTGATCAGCCAGCTGCCGTGCGATGAGCTTCCGAGATATATATATATATATATATATATATTTACATGACAGGACCCCCTAGAATCCGTGGACTGCATCGAATATGACAAAAACGTTTGAAGAGACTACTTCCGCTATCCAGGGAAGTAAAAATGAAAGTCTTATCACAGCAAATCAAGCTGATGATGATAGTAACTACTCGTCGGTAATAATCATCGGATCAGGCATTTCTGGAGTCAAATGTGCAGTTGATCTGACAAATAAGAATATTGATGTACGCATGCTCGAAGCCCAAGATCACGTTGGTGGTCGATTGAAAACCTATAGAGATGATGAGGGTCGTCATTATGATTTAGGTGCTTCGTGGTTACATGATACTTTACAGAACGAGTTATTTGAGCATGCTATTGATCTCGGTTGTAAACTATATTACGACGATGGTGACTGGGGTTGGTATACAAACCAAGGAGAAAGAATTCCAAATTCACTCAAAGCTCAGAGAGTTGTATTTGATGCTGAACATAAGATTCAACTGGCGTATGAGGACTTAACTTTACCTGACAAGTCTCTTAAAGAGTTTACGGAAGAATTTGTCCAGACTCATCCATTGATAACTGAGGAACAAAAGGTACTTGCTCCTCAGATGATGAGATATCTCGAGCTATGGCACGCTATTCCTTGGGACAGAGTATCAGCCAAGTATGGTATTCCTGAGCATTTCGGTCGAGACGCTTTTGTCACCAGTGGCTATGATAAAATCTTCACATCGGTGTACGAGCAAATCGACCGCACCAACCTAAAACTGCATTTAAATAGCGAAGTGATTAATATTTCACGAGCTAATGATAAGGAGAGGCTTTATACCGTGAAAACCAAGTCTGGAGAAACGTATACGTCGAAATACGTTCTTGTCACTATACCAGCAGGTGCCCTGAAGTACACTCACCAGGACTTATTTGCACCCAACCTCCTCCCAAAACCCTTAGAAACCGTTATTCATGAGATGGAACTTGCTGCTTTGGGTAAATTTGTTCTTGAATTCGAATCGGTGTTCTGGCCGGAAGACCTGGATAACATGGTTTCTCTTGGTAACGATGCATTAAAATCACTGACTCCCGGTGCTCATCCGTTGGTTTTCACAAATGGCAAGCCACTTTTTGGAAGGAATTGCCTTCTTGCTCTCACATCTCCTCCATTAACGCATTATCTTGAAGCTAATCCGGATAAGGTCTATGACTTTTTTGAACCTGCTTTGAAGGGGTTCAGAGTTGACAAAAGTAAGCCGCTCCCAAAAATGACGTTTTTGCTAGCCACAGACTGGACACAAAACAAATATTTCCGTGCTTCATATTCAGCTCTTCTTGTTGGGCAAGATTATTATAACAATATCCTGCCGTTTATTGATGGAGCTGACCGCCTCAGATTTGCTGGTGAACATACTACCCATGATGCCAATGGATGCGTTCAAGGTGCCTATGCTACAGGTAGACGAGAAGCCGAGTATATTTTGGCTGATATGAAGGGAGATGCTTTACCATACAAGATACGAGAATCTTTGGAGAATGTTAATTTAAACGGAAAATAGAAAGCATTCTCATGTATATATATATAAAGGATAGCATAATAGTATGGGATTTATTATAAACTATGGCATCTCTGGCGTGATCTGTATTTACTCAGTCACATTCTAATGAGATATGAACTTTATCTCTTTCAGTAACAGAAGAAATGGATAAGAAAGAAAAGAATATTTTCCACACGAAGTATATCAGATATCCGGCCAAATCACGTGACCGATATTTCTGATTCTCGATAATGTATAACATGCATTTGCAGGATGTAAACAATACGATTTGATCCACCATACAACCGAGTATTATGGCGGTCTTGTCTATACCGTCAACAGGATTGGATGCTGTTTCACTTCTGGGAACTAAATTCTGTTTGGAGAATGATAATTCGGGACTGCCGTCTCCTGTTTCTTCAGAGCAACTTCATATAGATAATGACCGAACGAGTGTCTACTGGATTCGTCGAGGTATCATTATCCGCAAGTTCTCCTATCATGGAAAGGGTTTCGTTCGAGCAGCTGGGTTTGCCACGTTCCGCACGAACGAACCGGCCTCAGAAAGTACTGTTCAATCAGATGATTCGAGTGGAAAAGATGATTCGAGATCAGCAGTCATATTTTTGGCAGACACGGTACATATCTATCAGAAAGATGGAATTTCACATTCGCGAAGTATGCCTTTTACGGTCAGCAAGGTATTTCCATTCGAAAGAGGATTGATTCTAGAGAGAGAGATGGAACCATTGACCGGTCTACCATCTTCCAGTTTGTTGACAAGTAGTCGTCAAACCGACCCTTCAGTGCCCAAGTTTTTTGCCATGACAGATCCGATCCTCGATTTTGGTTTGGTCATCTCGTCGTCTATTTCAGCCATTTCTCCAGATGAAGAGTTGATGCATTTTGCGCCTACGTCTAACTCGTCTTCTATTTGTGTCACTTTCATACCGGGTAATGAGCATACGTTGTCGTCATTAATTATATACCACATTCGGCATCTAACCAGGGCTAAGTCAAGATCAGCTATCGGAACTACTTCTGGCACAGTTGCAAGGCGAAGGAGCTCGCTAAAGAGGAAGTCGGCAAGTTTTCACCATGGAATGACTGACGACACAAAACATCCACACAGTGAACAAGATCGACTTCGTGAGTCTATTTCATCTCCCATATCGACAGATAGATCATCAATGTCTCGATTAGAGGTACCGCCAGTTGCAGCTGACAGAAGAACCAGTCTTGATCCCAGCAAACTCGAATCACAAGACTCACAAAGCTATCCACTGGAAGCAACAAACTTACGAAAGGAGATTGTTCTTACCAAAATCACATCCTTTGACATTAACGCACCGAGGAATATGATTAAAATTGAAAATGTATTATACGAAGAAGACAATATTGAGGTTGTGTCTATACTAAACAAAAAAGACTCTAGGGTGGTAAACTACTCTTTTAGGAGATCTAATGGTCCCATCGGCATTCCCAATATTGAAGGCACCAGCGTTCTAGAAGCAAAAGATATTACCACGATAAAATCAGAAACTAACGGCGAGGTGCTGCTTGTAATACTTAGTCCCAAGGACCAGTTATATCTTTACAATCCTCTGCTGAGTATAAAATCCGTACCTCTAATGACTCCTAATCATTGGCCGGATATTAGTCGTTTAGTTTCAAGCAATGGTAATGTGATAAAAGTTCAAACTTTGGATAACGCATATCGCGAGTGTTTCCTTACTTTTGAGCCAAAAGAAGAACTAACAAAGAGATGTCTTAATGGACTGAGTCTTATATTGGATTCCGTTAGCTACTCGTTTTTTCGATTTCTATGGTTGAGCTCATGCTCTTTAAAGACGCTTACAGATGATAATGAATGGTATTCCTTTATGGCAACTGTAATGTGTTGTTTGGTGAATTTCAAATCAGACTATAGACCGGACAGTACTGGTGTGTCTAAATTAGGTGGAGATAAATCTCATATATGGCCACAATTGGCTGGTCTGAGAGATGGCCAAAATCAAAGGCTGTTGGCGTCGGTAATATCAACAGCATATCAGGTGAGAAATTCAGAAACAGGATCTGAGTTTGATTTTTCAGAAGTACGTCCACATATTATATTATGCCTGCATATTATTCGAGAAGAATTTAAACTTGATGTTAACGCGCGAAATCAAGTTGATCGATTAGGGCTGCTAATATCAGCAATAGTAGAATCAGCTGGTTGGTCGTCAGCCTGGGTATCTTATTATGAAACACCTTCGTTTAAAAGCATAACTGGTAAGTTTAGTTTTATTGTTGTCGTTTATTTTGCATATATTCTAACCAACAGACTCGGCGATAACTATTCAAATTCAACAGCCTCTAGATGACCCGCCAAATATCTTTCAAACCCTTTTAGGATATCTGTTCCCACCTGCTATTCAGTTTCTGACTTTCGACGATATAATTGGAAGCAAGTCGAAACAGCATCTGATTATCCCACGAATTAATAAAATGATCGATCTCTTCTCCTCTATGAACGAGCCAGAAGCCACAGTAAGCAGTGTGTTAAAGCATATTCTGGAACTTGGGCTTCGCCACAGCGATCTGGATTCGTATCCAGAAGGTGTTCGGATTCCAATCTTAGAGATCATTGCATGCTTAAAAGATGATATAAACAGTCAGGGAGATGTCAATACGTTTATGCTATTGCAACGAAACGACCTTTTATCAACATTGAATGGGCTAGAAAAACCCGTAAGCTACCACTCTACAAAGGAAACTCAACCACAGGAAATAAAGACTATCACGCAGAATGTTGGTGAACATGAGGGTATTGGAGCGTGGGATGGTCAATCAGAGGCAGATAGAATTGCTATATCTAGACTCATATTTTCTGAAGACAAGAGATTCTATGAAGTGTCTAAATTGCTGCAATCATCCCGAGGTCATACTGCAACATTGGTTCAACCACCTGACTCTAATGAAAATGACTGGCTAGCAAAACAGCAAGCATTATTTAAAGCAACAGCATTAAGAACATATGCTATTCCATTTGGACGGGCAGCGTTGTTCTATTCGTCCCGACGCCCTCTGGCTACAGAAAAGTATCTCATTCCCAGACTAAACTTTAATGTGGTTATTCGTCCTTCAAACGTGACAATACTGACGCCAAAGTCGTTTCTTCAAGAAGAAAATCTTGCATGGGCACATTTTCACAACGGAGTATCAGCAGGATTAAGCATTTCCACCGAATACAATCATATCAGTGGGAGCTGGATTGTATTCAATAGACCACCAAGTCTGAACTCGCAACATGCAGGATTTTTATTGGGACTGGGTCTTAACGGTCATTTAACAAAGTTGAAGGAATGGCATATCTACAATTATTTGGGACCCAAGCATATCCCCACTAGTATTGCCCTACTGATAGGTATGGCTGCCAGTCAAATGGGATCTTGTGATATCAAGCTTACCAAAGTACTTTCTGTCCATGTGGCGGCATTGCTACCAATGGGCTCTAGTGATCTAAATGTTTCTACACTTGTGCAAAGTTCCGGATTAATTGGTGTGGGACTTCTTTATTGCAATAGTCAGCACCGTCGGATGTCTGAGATTCTGCTTTCAGAAGTAGACACTAGTGCTATCACCCAGCAAAGTGTTGAAAAGGATGAGGGTTACTGTCTTGCAGCAGGCATATCTCTTGGATTTATTAATATTGGCAAAGGAAACGATTTGAAGGGCTTGTCGGATGTGCAGGCGGTTGAAAGGCTTTTGGAGATGGCTGTAAAAACCAGCGATATTCAGAGGACCCAAAATTTCGACAGATCAGTTCCAGGTGCACTAATGGCACTGTTGTTCATGTTCCTGAAAACAAATAACAAATCAGTTGCGGAAAAAATAAGCATTCCAGAGACAGAACAGAGATTGACTTATATTCGACCAGATTTCATTCTACTTCGAACCCTTACAAAGAGTCTAATTCTGTGGGACTCAATCGGACAGGATAAAAACTGGGTCGATAGTGCTATACCAAAGATTCTAGTCAAGTCTAATTTGGAAGATATTAGCCATCTCGATGGCGATCAGATGGTCTATTATAATATGATTGCTGGACTGTGTCTTGCGATGGGTCTAAAATACGTATCTACTGCAGATACCCAGGCAAAGGAAACACTCATCTGGTATTTTGACCAGTTCATACGACTGTCTGGGTTATCTGCTCATAGCAAGCATGACGGTCTCGTCACCCGACAGTGTCTGATGAATTGTCAGGGAGTAGTGTCTCTTGCACTGGCATCGGTAATGGCTGGTACAGGAGATCTGGATGTGTTGAGACGATTGCGTAGGCAATATGGCCGTGTTTCAAAAGAAGTCACATTTGGAAGTAATATGGCCAATGAAATGGCAATGGGACTGTTGTTTCTCGGAGGTGGTCAATATTCATTATCCAATTCCAACCTTGCTATCGCATGTTTAGTCGTTTCATTCTATCCATTACTGCCCACTCATCTAGTAGACAGCAGGTCTCACTTGCAAGCACTTCGACATTTCTGGGTGCTAGCAGCTGAACCTAGATGTTTAGTAGTCCGAAACGACACTTCTAAAGCACCCGTGAGCATTGACGTGGTGATCCGGCTCAAAAACCACCAGATTGTTCATCGCAAGGCACCATGTCTTCTCCCTCCTCTTGACGAAATAATGGCCATATCCACCAACAACAGTAAATACTTCCAAGTCAATATCGACCTCACCGATGAAAACAGTCCACTAGCAAAAGCATTCATCAACAGTCGTACTCTATTTGTCCGCGACAAAATGGTCACTAATTCTGGCAATTCGTCGAACTTCTCAGCCACTCTTGAAGCGCTGATTGGAAACCCCCACGGGGTCAAAGCTAGCAAGGGCATGAACCAGCTGCTCAGCAACCTGTCATCAGTGTCCACCTTAGATAAACTTCAGAAGAACGTGCTGGTATCAACCGAACCAATTGATGACAAACTGCGGTCCACAGCAGTCGACCTCAAACTGACACTGGAGTCAATGGCCAAATCACCGCTGTCAGTCGATGACCTGTGGAATCTTCGACTGCTCTTTGCATTTGACGACAAATGGGCTGGCGATTCCGACGTCAAGATCCTCTCAAAGTCGGTTATCGACGACGTCAAACTCCTCCTCTGGAAGACCCGCGAGGCTATATCCACTAAATAGTAACGAATAATGAAATCTTGTAACGAATTAATGTACCCTACTCACTGGAGACCCCCGCCGGGGAGTCTCGGGCCTAGATCTGCCTCCGGCAGCCGGGCTCTGCCCGGACCCGTAGCTCCTCTTGCTGCGCTCGAGTCGGGCGTTGGGCGGTGGGCCGCGAGGGGGGTTTGGTTCCCTTTGCGAGGGAATTGAGCTCACAGCTCGTGAACCAGGTCTCGGAGACTGATTTGAGACTATGGACAAGTGCCCCTCAGAGGAGATACATTTGGACCTCGCTCACCTGTGCGATGCCCTCACCCCCCGAAAACGACTCGAGCGAAGCGAGAGGAGCAACGGGTCCGGGCGGAGCCCGGCCGCCGGAGGCAGAGACCGGATCACGGCCAGGGTTCCTTGTTACCGACAATACCCGATAGCAGCTGAGGGTGCCCCTCTTGGCAAACTTTAATAGTTATTGGGCAGTTACAGAGCACAGAACCGAGTGTCAATGGCCCCGAAATCTTCTAAACTTAGTTCTGTATTAAAGAAAGAGAATTGATAGGATCCGGATAGAGCCCGAGAGGGGGGGATTGACTTAGCCGCGATGAGTGACATGCTTATCAGTGAATCATTTATGACTGTGGACCCCTGCAAACCCCCACATACGCATGAACGTTGTAAAATGCAAGATGCCATGCGCGTCAATCTAATTATGTAAGGGCCTCGTAATGTTACTACAGACAGATCGGAAATTGGGTCCGATCAAGACTTGTATATAAACGGCACGATCTCCGACACTAATGAAGTAGCACCTCGAGCATCTCAGAAAAAGTACTAAAAAGATATTGATAGAGCTAGTAGTGAGGATCATGGGAGTGGTTTGGCCAGATGAGTTGGCAACAGCTGCGGTACCAGCTGGCGAGCAAACTGCAAAAATAGACAGGATCGAGGCTCATAATCACATGCCGGATCAGACTGAAAATTTCGACAACAAGCAACTGGGACGAGAGAGTCAAATGAAAACAGGAGATGAATCGAGATATGAAACGAGATACGAAACTGAAAATGAAAATGAAAATGAAAACGAAAATAGACCAGACGACTGGAACTATCCAAAACGCAATCTGATCAAACTCATTGCTGGATACTATGGATTTATCGTATTTGGCATGGCAGACTCGTCGATAGGAGTGTTACTACCCAGTTTAGAACAGCATTATAAGATAGACTACCTGGTTGTATCAATAGCATTTCTAACTCCGTTCACAGGATACGGAGTGGCAGCACTTTTGAGTGACAAGCTTCACAGAATGTTTGGCAGGTGGGGAGTGTGTACAATGGGCACCATCTGCCAGTTGATTTGTTATATTATAGCCTGTACAGCACCACCGTATCCAGTTTTCGTTATAGCATATGGTATTGGTGGATTTGGCAACGGGTGTTTAGAATCAGCATTAAACTCATGGATGGGTGGGTTGGACCATGCCAACCAGATCCTGGGTCTTCTTCACGGGTTTTACGGTTTAGGAGGTATTATCTGTCCAGCCAGTTTTACAGGAATTATTGGCAGTGGGGTCAAATGGAACTACTGCTATTTCCTAATGATCGGGATGAGTGTGATCTCGGTAGTATTCAGTAGCATAGCATTCTGGGGAGACACTGGTGCCCATTATAGAGAGAAAATTGATAACAGTGATAAGGAACTGGCCAGTATTGAGACCATGACCACCGATAGCATTTTACAAACTGACAAAGCCCAGAATCAATCTGGCAATAATAACGAGCAGGATGCGTCGAAAAATAAATCGACCTCGATGATGAAAGAGGTGTTGACCAACCAACTTGTATGGCTGCTGTCCGCTGTCCTTTTCCTTTACGTAGGAGCCGAGGTCGCATTTGGAGGCTGGATATCCACGTTCATGATCAAGGTGCGTCATGGTATCGAGAAGAAGATGGGATATGTGACGACCGGGTTCTGGGCAGGACTCACCATTGGCCGGATGATTATAGGTTTCCTCATAGGCCATTACGGAGCAGAAGACTATTTCGTGCTCGGGTTTCTTTCGGCCAGTATCGGATTCCTGCTCATCATCTGGCTAGTGCCTGTTCTCGTCCTTTCAGCTGTATTCGCCGGACTCTTTGGGGTTGCCATCGGCCCGCTATTCCCGACAATCGTGGTCGCTGCCATGAAAAAGCTGCCTGTCCGACTCCACGTCAGCGGAGTCGGGTTCTGTGTGGCTATAGGAGGCGCCGGAGCGGCCATTCCGCCCTTCATCAACGGTGTCGTGGCCAACAAATTCGGGCCCCGTGTGCTCGGCCCGTTCGAGGTGGTGCTTCTCGGGCTGATGTTGGCGACCTGGATCGTAGTTATCAGGTTCCATCCGTCGAAGTAGGGTCTGCCTCCGGCGGCTGGGGCTGCGCCCCAGACCCCACTGCTCCTCTCGCTTCGCTCGAGTCGGGCGTCGGGGTTCTGTATTTAATTTAATATCCGATATGGACCAGCAACTCCTGCGAAGCAGGAGCCACGGGGTCTGGGGCGGAGCCCCAGCCGCCGGAGGCAAGTGGTGGTTGGAGTAGAGTTTGTACATTTCAGAGATCTACGATGGCAGGGTGCCGAGAGCTTGGCCGACTTTAACTTTTTGGCCGGCTTTGACGTTGAAGTGGAACGTTTTGGGGGCCTCGAAGACTAGCACGACAGTGCTGCCGAGGTTGAATCCGCCCATTTGTTCGCCCTTACTGATAGGGTATCCGCCAAGGAGACGGCTGGCTTTGCCGTAGGTGGCTTCGTAGCACGTCGCTTTCTTGACTTTCTTGCGTTGTGCGGTTTGTTCGCCGCTGCTGGTGATATCGGGGAGTGAGGAGATGCTGGACGACGACGAGTTGGGCGTGATGTTGGGGTGCTCGTATACGGTGTTTGTTCGCAGGTTCTTATCGAAGTTGATGATGATACTGCCGACGTTGGTCGCGCCAACGGGCGTCATGCTGAAGAACCCGTGCTTCCAGCGACCTAATAATGCCACTCGTTCGTTCAGACAAAACAGATTCTGTAACCGACTCTGGAAATAGGGCGCTACACTGTATAGTTCACCGACAAAGTGACGTCGAATCTCGGCAACCCAGTTGGCGGGCGAGTGGAATCGGTGGTAGTCGCCAGGTGCAAGGTAGATAACCGCGAAAAATAACTCTTTTTCAGACTCGGGAGTGAAATCTGGTGCAAGAACATCTTTACTAACATTCACAAATGAACTTGTGGACGAGTTGACAGACGCAACAGTGGCATCGCCTTCATCTTCGACTTTTTGATCGGTTCGCTTCTCAACATTAGTTTGACTGCCACCACCTCCTATCAGATCGTCTAATGTATAAGAAATGCCATTGACAACAGCGAAATCCTTGTGACGCTCCATAATAGCGTGCTCCTCGTGCAAATCAAAGTCTACTTCGTGCGAAGGAGCTGCAGAGACATAATTCCCTCCGCCAAGTAAAGCGTCTAAAGAGTATGTTATACCTTTGACTTGCTCGACTTTACCTCCATCTATCACTCCTAAATGTAATACTTGACCATCAGCAGGACTGACAAGTACAGCGTCGGGATCAATTGGACGCACACCGGGTTTTAGTTCTCGGAAAAAGAACTCGCCAAGGTTGCGGTATGTAGTTAGATCATCTTCAGCGACTTCGTCGAGGTTCACTCCAAACATGTATGAATATAGTTTGAATCCAGGTTCTCTCATCCACACTGGAAGTGTAATATCATTGACTTTACCCCATAATCGTGACATGGCTTTAAGGGGAAGTGTGCTATAAGCAGCCACTTGCCAGGGTTTAGCAGGTTTATGATCATGTTCCTGTTGACCTAGTAATGGTTGAGTTTCATCGTCTCTCTGCTGTTGTTGTTGCTTCTTACGACGGTAGGCCGTCCAGATGATAATACTGGTTACAGCAGGAACAGCCCACCATTTCCAGGACTGAGCAGCAGCCAAACCAATTGAACCAGGCCCACCTTTCTTGGCCCCGCCTGCAGCCGACGAAGCAAATCTTCGACCATAAGTATTGAATTTGGAAAATGTCTTGTAACTCGGCATGCCATTAGTGTTCGAGACGTTCAGAGTGTCTTGAGCACCACTGCTATTTCTTCTGAATCGCGAGGCAATTGCCGACGACCGACGAACAAATTTACCAGGTTTCGAGTCAGGAATACTACTTAACCCTCTTTTAATAGAGGGCATAGGATTGTAGTAGTAAAACAGGTTCCGACGGGGACGAGGGATCGATGGAAATGGGTATTTATATGTAGGAAATGGTCTTGAGCCTGATCCTGACAGAGGGGTAGCTGCCGACATTGTAGAATGTGACGAGTCGCCAAATGTCGAGGCAACCACATTAGTACTCGTTGAGTAAGACGATCGCAACACTCTAGCAGTGATTGTAGTAGCAGAAACCGATGCGGTTGCTACTGTATTTCTAGCCACTTTGGCTATTAGGTAAGGAGACGGTGTAGACATGGTGCACTGAACGGATCCAATAATCCAGCACTTTTTTTTTGTTTTTTAATTCTGATCAACAAATCAAACCCGTGATTTCTCACAATTCTTTACTCTGAAACTGATTTCAAAGCAGGATCTGATTTCTTGAGCCCAAAAATTTCGACCTTTTATGGTCTCCTTTTCTCTCAATATTCTTTCTCTGCAGCTTTTCAGCTACTTTTTTTTTTCACTTATTTTTCAGCTTAATTTTTTATTCTCTTGCTGAAAAATCTCTTCTGATTATTCGTGAGGACACACTCGAGACTGGATCTATAGACTCGTCTGGCTCCGGCTTCGTGCCAGGATTCGATATCAGTTCTGATATGTAATGTGGGCTCTCGCAGTATCTGCCAGGATGGGCCCTGTCTTATATAGTAACAAGCGAGGCAATTATCGAGACCGGAATTTATGCACCAGCGGCAGCTGCAGTTTCTCGACAGCTCGCTGCTCCTGCTTCCCCCCCGTCACGCAAACCCGAATCTCAAACCCCGAATTTAAACCCAAAACCCCCAATTCCGAGTCAGAACCCACTCACCGAACCAGGACCAGAATCCCACTTTCCCCACTCGATTCTGGTCACCGGTTCGCGTTTCTCGGGAAAAAAATTCCAGGGGGGTCGAAATTATTTCCCAGCCGATCTGGTCAAGGTTTCCTGCCGCTGCGAGCGACAAAACCGATCAACTGGGATACCAGTCGCGTGTTTTGACAGCAGCAGCTCCTGCAGCACCGACCGACAGGGGCTGTCCACGTATCACGGGCAAATCCAGTTTCACATGAAAATCAATCGCCGCGATAACGACAGCTGCATGACCTCCCGGGTGTCAGGGGTCTGCCTCCGGCGGCTGGGGCTCCGCCCCAGACCCCGCTGCTCCTCTCGCTCCGCTCGAGTCGGTTTTTCGACGGTACCAGCCAACTCCTGCGAAGCAGGAGCTACGGGGTCTGGGGCAGAGCCCCAGCCGCCGGAGGCAGCGTATAACCCCAGAAATCTCCTGTGAAGAAGGAACCACGGGGTCTGGGGCGGAGCCCCAGCCGCCAGGGGCAGTGTGGCAGAAAGAAAGAAGAAGAAAGTGTTTATTGAAGAGTTAGACGGCAAGGAGAGGTTTGCCGTAGTCCTGTTCCCCGTACCATTCCGGCTCGGGCTCGGTGCTGGGGATGTATCCGCCGTGAGAGGTCCAGGAGGGTGTTTGGGGGAGCATGAATGCTGAGAAGAATTTGTCGATGTTGTCGATTCCTTGAGTGGTGAGTTCTTGGACATCGGCAACGTGGCCGTCGGGTCGTACGACGACAAATGCTCCGAAGAGGGGGTCGACTCCGTAGTTGTTATAGGCATGGCCGTGACCTTCGTGGTAAGAGTCGTCGTCGGCGAATATCTTCCAGTAATTCATTCGTTCTTTGTGGTCGCGGATCCGGAACGCGGTCGGGAACTCGTCCCATTCGACGGAAACTCGTTCGCTGGCGTGGACGAGAAGAATTTCGATTACAGAGTCGAGTTGCGCGGTAGCTGGCGTGTATCGCTTCACAAATGTATCTTTGCCGTCTAGGTAATTACCGAATTTCAGCATAAAGTCGTAGAGTTTCGTCTGTCGCTTGATATCGCCGGCAAAGTATACTACTCGCCAACGGCCGTCTGATAACATCATGTCGTTCAGGTAGTACGGTCGACAGTCGGATTGCATCACAACTTGCGCTTGGTCGAATCGTCTGCCAATTGGACATCCTTTGGCAAGTGGATTCAGGTACAACTCCTCATGGCCAGAGTTCGAGGCTGAAACGCCCTTGGGTTTGTTGATGAGCATCGACCCGTCGTAGTCGACAATTGTTCCAGATGCAAACTCATTGCCCTTTTCAAAGAACTTCTTAAACTCTTCAAGTGAGACACCCTCGTCAGAGTCTTTGGACTTGGGTTTACCGGAAAACAACCGCGAGAATTTATAGTCAAAATTAATCAGGTCTCGAGCCACTTGTCGTCGTTCTTGTTCGTAAGTAGTCAGAATACTGGGGTCGGCAAGTCCTTTAATTACATGGGCCAGTTTCCATCCCAGGTTGAAAGTGTCGCACATGGAAGTGTTCATTCCCTGACCGGCTTTGGGGGAGTGGGTATGTGTAGCATCTCCTCCGACAAATACTCGGTTGGACTTCTGGAACTGCTTGGCTACTCGCTGGCCAATTTGATATCCTGTATACCACTTGATATCGGTGACTTCCAGAGTATACGGAGCAAAGATCTTCTTGGCGGTGTTGAGAATGAATTCAGGCGTGATCTTGGATCGGTCCATTCGACGAGCTGTAGCGCTTCCATCGCCTTCGTCTCGTGGCGCTTCTTTCAATTGACAATACAATCGCACTAGCCCGTTCTCTCTGGGAATGATCATGATACTTCCAGAATCCTGTGAATGGATACTGCATCTGAGTCTGATATCCGGGAAATTGGTAATTGGGACTGCATCCAACACTCCCCAGATATAATCAGTCGCTTCTCCCTCCAACTCAATACCAATTTGTCGTCTCGTCCAAGAATGCGCTCCGTCGGTACCAACAACGTACTTGGCATGAACTGTCTCAAGCTCGTCATTAGCATCTCCTTTATAATCTCCAGCATCGTCATAAGCCCGGAAAAGACCGTTGGAAATCTTCGATCCAAATTGCTCCGGAAGGGCGTTATCCTTTTTCAGATGACGGAGATTAACACTAACTGGATACGCTTCGGGATCATCTACTTTAGACTCGTCAATAGCCAAAGTCTCTGGAAGCACTGGACGCTCGACCGCGAGTTTACCACTACTCCACTTCTTTATAGCATCAGTAAACCACGCTTCAATACGACCTTGATGAATCACCATTTGCTGGAACCGCGAAATTCCAATAATGGTGTCTGGCATTCTTCCCGAACGATGGATAACCCCGTCCTTATCAGGTTCCCAGAAACAAATCTCCAACATGTGATTAGCCTCCTTCAAAGCACGGTCCGCGAATCCAAACGATTGGAAGATCTCCAGAGTACGACATTGAAGACCGTCTGCCTGACCTGTGAAAATCTCGGTCGACCTTTTGTCGATAATCCGGACATTGGTGACGCCAGTTCTTGCAAGCCAGTTGGCTAGCATGTACCCTGCAGGACCTGCTCCAATAATAAGAACATCCACATTAGACTCTTTAGTAATAACCATTGTGATAATTGACAATTCAATAAGCGAATTTGATAACGAATGATGTGATTGGAAGCTCGCCAACTTCCTTTCTTCTTTTTATATGTGATTCCGTTTCATAGATAAGGTCATGATTAGCGGTCGATGCCTGGGAAGATTCAGGGGTAATCCATTACCCCGCATTTTCAGGCCAACCTCCCGCTCCAACTGCACATATCCGCCATCGATTAAGCACACTCCCTGCAGCTTAAATGGTTCCAATCGACGGATTCTATTATCCGATTAGCCACGATCTAGATCTCGCGACCCGCTAAAACGGTCTTGGCGGGGTAGACTCTGGGCGGGTACCTGTCCACTGTTTCATAGAGTTGGTTCGGAAGTCTGGAGAAGGGGGGATAGGCCTCCGGCGGCTGGGGCTCCGCCCCAGACCCCGTGGCTCCTGCTTCGCAGGAGTTTTTGTGGGGTTGTTTTAAATCATAATTGGTAGATGGTTTGCGGATTCGAGGCTGGGCAACGGAGGTCGGTCCGTTGTCGACTGTCACTGGGAACCTTTGTGGGGTAGTCGGTGTCTTGCCTAAACAATTTGCCGACAACCGCTATTGGTACGGGATTCTGGTACCAAATTTACCCGTCACATGCCTCTCAAAAAAGTCTCGAAATGACACGGGGTTTTCCTGAATGGGAATAGAGTTCCCTGAATTCTAAGAATTTTCGACTGCTTCTTGGCTATATCAACGGCAAATATTCGCGGTCTCTTATTTACTTACATCCACTTATCGCTGCATCGGTACGGTTACAGCAAGGGCTCCAAAGCGGATGATGCCAGACCCCTTCCGACATCTATCATATTTTGACATTGTTTTGAGGCATTTGTTTCATGGAGGGCTTGGATTTTCGTGTTTTGATCATGCTGGTCTCGGATAAATCTCGGGCAAGACATTTCCCACCAGAATCTCCAAAAAATCACTGATAAGATTGCCGATCATGCATCTGCACCTGTAAATTAAAAGTAGCATTGAAACGAAAACTACACGCGTCTGACCGCGATTTCTTCGTACCTCTAACTTAATATCTACCGCTAAAATGCTGATTGGCGTGTCGGGCAACATCTCTTCCGGAAAGAAAACTGTAAGGAAATACTTACAGTTAATGGGATTTGCTTATTTGACCGTGTCTGATAGCTATTCTGATCTTACTAATGGCGTCGATAAATGGTCTCTAGAACGTCCTGCTCCAGTTAAAACTCTGTACAGCTCGGATTTGCCAACTCCCCCTGAATCTGATACCCAACAAGAAACTCAAAAACGGGCTGATGGTGCTCTTGAACAGTTTCAGTCGATGGACCTTCTACTGGAATTCGCTACTGTAAACTGGTCAAACAACTACGTAGTGGAGATCTCTGATCTGAAGTCATTTAATGATCTGTGTAAAAGACCCTTCTTCCTCCATGTAGCAGTCGATGCTCCTGCTCTTCTGAGATGGGAACGGTATCAAGAAAAAACAAAACCTGGTTATCATCATGTGTTGACTTTCCAGGAATTTATAGCTGCTGGAGACAAGTACCTGTATGGCCCTGCTAGTGGAGCCCAACTACACAGTAAAGCTCAAGTCGTCATTGTCAATAATACTGACAGCATCACTGAGTTATACGTTAATATTGGCAAATTGAACCTGACTGATCCAACGAGATTACGGCCTTCTTGGGACGCTTACTTCATGCAATTGGCTGACTTGGCTGCTCTACGAAGTAATTGTATGAAACGAAGAGTCGGCTGTGTCATTGTCAAAGAAAAGAGAATAGTTGCTACTGGCTATAATGGAACTCCAAGAGGACTCGTCAATTGTAACGAAGGCGGGTGCAAACGGTGTAACCAAGCTCTGGGGTCGGGTGCTGGTCTCTCGACTTGTCTATGTTTGCATGCGGAAGAAAACGCTATCCTCGAAGCTGGCAGAGACCGTCTTGGTCTCGAGGCCATTATCTACTGTAACACATGCCCCTGTCTCACTTGTAGCATCAAAATCGTCCAAAGTGGCATCCGCGAAGTTGTCTATTCCCAGTCATACAGCATGGACTCCGAGTCCGCCAAAGTCCTCGAGGCCGGTGGTATCCTCCTCCGACAGTACACTCCTCCTAAACACGGCATTGTCATGAGCTAGCACGAACCATCTAAAAAATAGCATATTCTCTTTACATTGTTAAGGTCGCTACCTGCCTCCGGCGGCTGGGGCTCCGCCCCAGACCCCGTGGCTCCTGCTTCGCAGGAGATTGCTAGGATCGTACTGCGTGTGTCAATGTATACAGGAGTCAGTTTATTTGACAATTGTATTTATGTCTCGTGGTACTCGTAGGGACCAGGCTTCTCCTCGACAGGGAAGTCAAGGACTCCGTCGGGAACAACTTTGCCGTCGACACTCAATTCACCTCGAATGTTGTCTCCGGGAACAATGCTGCCAACACCCTTGGGTGTACCAGTGAGAATAATGTCTCCAGCTTCGAGAGTCATGACCGAGCTGACTGCCGACAGGATACGTGGGATACGGAACAGCATGAGGTTGGTGGAGTCTGATTGGCGCACTTCGCCGTTGACAAGAAGCTTCAAATGGGCATTGTGGGGGTCGGGTATCTGGGATTTAGGAATCAAAGGAGTCAATGGGCAGAATGTGTCGAAACCCTTGGCAATTGACCAGGGAAGACCCTTCTTCTTGGCCTCGTCTTGCACGTTACGAGCAGTCAGGTCTAAAGCCAGAGCGTATCCTTCAATAGCATCAATGGCTTCCTTTTCGCCAAAAGTCTCGGGATTGATGTTCTTGAGAGTCTTGTTGAGCACAACAGCCAATTCTAACTCATAATGGAGCTTGGTTCCCTTGGGACGCAGAATAGGACCCTGACCTGGAAGCAGCACCGAGCTGGTAGGCTTTAAAAAGAAAAAAGGTTGCGAAGGAGCGGAATTGCCGAGTTCCTTGATATGGTCGACGTAGTTCCGACCGATACAGAGGATTTTTCTAGCTCTCTGGATATAAGCAGTTGACATTTTGATAGATGTTATGAGAGATCAAGATGGACGCCGACATCGGCCTGACCTCTCATATTGTCGCAATTCGGACAGCCGCGTGATGCAGGGGTCGACACATCTGACTTGGCACCGGACCCTGCTCTCACTCACCATCACGGACCCCGAAAACTCCTGCGAAGCAGGAGCAACCAGGGTCTGGGGCGGAGCCCCAGCCGCCGGAGGCAGTGGGGACAGATAATAAAAATAATAATTTAGTAGTAATAAGTTAAGTCGGTATAGAAAAGACACTCCAGCCGGTGGAGAGCATGAGGTATCGTTGTCGTCGGTTGAGGGCATTAGTTAAAACCATCTGGGCCGTCGGTTGGTGTTGTCTTTGGTAGGAGTTTGTTTGGCGTTCCACCAGCGGGTAGCGGTTGTTGACGATTGAGATTGGGGTTTGCGGGCGTGTTTCCATTTGAAATCGGTGGATTTGCGGCGGTGGAGTTCAGAGTAGAATGTCTTCCATTTGCAGTGGATGTGCTTTCGTGCGTCGGCAACTCCTTTACTCAGTTTGACTTGATTAATTCGTGTCCTGAGATGACAGCTGTTCTGAGAAAGTGCTTTCAACTGTTGTTTGTTGGCAGAAAGTTTGTGGTTTGACAGTTTCGCATGGAGGTTCTTATAAATAAGCCGGGAGTTCTCAGCGCCAGAGTTAAGTGCTTGTTTCGTGCGAGAACTTACTCTGACAGCGGCTTCTCGTCCGTGTTCTACTAAGTACTTGCTGTTGGATATAATCCTCTGCTTGTAGTGTTCAGTATCGAATTCAGCCAGCCAGCTAGTGGTGATATGCCATGTGTCGGAAACAAACTCGTTGACAGCTTTGTTGGCATTTAATATAGCTTCGGCCGCGACATCTGCTGCATTGGACAGTGAATGTGATAGACTGTCAATGTAGGTAGGAAGCTGGTGGTATTCGATAATCACTGCTTTGCGATATACTTCGTATTGTCTTTGAGCTGCAATGTATGTAGGATCCAGAACGTATTTGTGAAGTCGTTCAGCCTGGGCAGAAACCTGAGAATTGACTGGTTCGAGTAGACTAGATACGTAGTCTGTGACAGCACGGGCATTTCTAGTGACTTTTTGGTTCAAACTGCGAAAGTCAAGTGTATTTCCATGTTTGCTGTGAGAACTTAGTTCCAAAGCGCGTCTTGACATCAGGTCTGCAGCAATATTGTAGCCGGCAGCCAGAGTGCTGACGGCAGTGGAAACTAAAAAATCTACTTCTTCACGTAGGGCAAGAAGGAACGTTTCCAAGGCAGCTATTCCATCCCACACCACCTCATTAAGAGCTTTGAAGGATGAATAGGCATGGCTGATGATAATGTCAGACACAGATGAAGATGAATGGAGTTGGATATCGTTTCTAGTCTTGGGGTGTCCTTCTTCTTGAGCCAATTTCTTCCAGACATTGCGCACCCGTTTGACTCTCTTGAGCGGTTTCTGGACCTGTTCTCTCACCGGTTGTAGCGAATTGCACTGAGCAAAGTATTCAAAGGGGAACGACAGAGCCATGTGGATATTGCGAGATACAATATCTTGACACCGTTCGGCACTAGTACTAAGCTGTGAGCTCATTGCGACTGACTTCGACTGCTGGTCTGTAGTAGTCGTGACCTCTACTACAAGTGGTTGTACTTTCGAAGCACTGGTTACAACGGTAGATGGGACTAGTCCAGTACTCCATTGTAATATCGTCGAACTAGGAGCTAAACTACTGGGTTGGATCTCGGAAATACTATTAGTGGGTAGTATACCACGACTGGCGGTAATATTGCTGTATACCATAAATAAAATCAATAAACCAATAAACCCAATAATTCTCTTCCACATACTCTTGAAAGTGAGGGCGATTTCCTTGATAGGCGGTTCTGTGGTTATCGACTTGAGCAGCTTGGGATACCGTTTGCCTTGAGTGTTTAACATGTGCTGGATATCCAAGACCTCGATAAACCGTAGTGCTCTACTGGGAACAGGTACAGACTTCCATTCCACAGTTGGCGTCGAAGCAGTGGCTTTAGAATCACTGGCTTTTACAGTTGTCAGCACAGGAATAGCACACCGTGGAGCACATTCAGAACCCAGTAAATGCCAATTGGCACTTTCAACTTCAACGGGAGCTAGAATCTCGTCAGACAAACAAATCGTAGGAATATTATGTTCCACGAGCAAATTATAAATGGGGACTGGGTTGAAATTGACATGTGATTCACCACACGAGTAATAGATGACAGCAATACTGTCGAATGAGAAGTCAGGTGAAGACGTATTAGAAGGGTCAAGCGTGGTTCCAAAAGAGTACCGAGGGTCAGCAATATAATTCTTAGTAGTAAATCTCGACTTGAAATCAGAGTTGATATCATGCTCACTCTCATCACTCGAACTAGTTACTTTGGGCTGGCAATAACAGAGATGAAGTCTGGTACCAGAGGCTTCCCACCGCAAACGAGAAGCTAGAATTCGAATGTTGTCCATGACATGGAGCTCATTTGTACCGAATCCAATGATATTCAGATCCGAGCTCTTTGATAGAACTCCAGACGAGGTTAAAGAACTGGCTGTTGAAGACGACGACAGAGACAGCGACGAAGACGAGCGGTCAGGTCGTGATTTAGAAGCTCGACTGAGATACGGGAAACCCACAGAGTTTCGCAGATACGTCCAGAACAGATTATGTTTGCCAATAGTCGAATCGACAGGGAGTATCAGTCTCTCTGTATAGACCGCAGCTACAGGATCAGATATGGCCCTAGCCTTACTGCTATCTTTAACTGTATCTGTAGCAGTATCTGTAGCAGTACCTTTAGTAATCTCCTCGGATATATCAGTTCTATCCCCAGTTTCATCCTCAATACTATCAGATGAGACAGAACCGGACTTTGACGAGAACAACTTACTCGACTTTCTCGCGGCAAGCAACTTACTAGCAAAATCAATCAGATAATTACTAGGCAGTGGCTTCACAATCAGATCTCTTGCAAATGCCAGCTCAGCCAGAGTCGACTTGACCTCGTCATCAGAGCCGCCATCATTGTCGTCATCGTCATCATCACTCGCTTCATCATTATCAACCTTATAATCATTACTCTCATTGCCGTCATTAGCAGTCTTATCAGAACTCGAACTTGTCTTTCTCCCACTATTCTTCATAACTCCCCTAGACACATCTCCAGAATCACAAACCGACATCCACGAAGCTAGTGACCCATCAGGAGTCCTCATCTGAGGCATCTTAAGAGTCGAATTGCTATTAGCAAGCGACATGGACGAAAGAGAAGGGTTCTCCAGAATAGCATGAGATGGATCCGACCCGGTCCTACCAGACAAATCCTTTCCCTCTTCATCGTCATCTCCATGATTACTGCTTGATCCAGACAACATATAATCAGGAGTATGGTTATCAGTGGCAGTATGTCTTCGAGGACCATCACGAGCAAACTCCTCAAACTCGCTCTCCTCCTCTTCATCGTCATCACTGCTTCTAGTAACACTGCTATTAGTAAACCGATCCGAGAACTCGTAGTCATAATCGTCCTCGACAAACGACTCATCGCCAGCATTGCTCGACGTATACTCGTCATCCAGGCTGCTCGAAGCATATGAAGTAGCCGACCCTGGTCCTAGACCGGCAGACGGTCTCTCTCGAGTGGGAGTCTGCAGCAGCGACGAGTCGACCAACCGACTACTGCTGCTGCTCCTACTTCTACTTATACTTCCATTTCCACCATTACTTCCGCCATTGCTGGTCCCACGAAGTTTCCGGCGACGAGACTTGTAACCTCTACCGTCTCCATTACCCTTATTACTCTCATTCTCGCCACCATCAGCATCGGTATCAGTATCGGTCTCCAGTCCATTGTTCGCACCAGAATTCGAACCCGAGGCAGCAGAATCAGGACCACCCGACCCCGACCCCGATCTCGAACCTCCAACCTCGACCCTGCTGCGACTGGCATTTCTCTTCTTCCCTGAATCAGCATCTTCGCTAGCACCACCACCAGCTGCGGCAGCAGCAGCATCAGCGGCATTTGACGGACCCTCACCATCGCCGCCACTGGCAACGCTCGATTCCGACATCGACGACGACATCGAAGACAGCGACGAAAACCCCAGATCGCCACTCAGCTCTTCATCCCCGTCATCCCCCGGCCGACCCACGATATCATACGACTCGTCCAAAGACGCCACTGACGACGTCGACTCTTCCATCTTCTTCTTCTTCTTCTCTCCTTCCACACCGTTAGAACACTTTCACATCCAGGGGGTGTGTGCCTCCGGCGGCTGGGGCGCTGCCCCAGACCCCGTGGCTCCTGCTTCGCAGGAGAAACAAACCACTGGGGACCCCCCTCGCCCGACTCGAGCGAAGCGAGAGGAGCAGCGGGGTCTGGGGCGGAGCCCCAGCCGCCGGAGGCAACACCCCCCCCCCCCCCCCCCCCCCCCACCAGTGGACCGACTTACAAAACAGCCAAATACGAACCGGTTCAATTGTAGTGTGTGATTTGTAGCCCAACAGCGGACAGAGGCAGTTGGTTATGAAGCAGGCAAAGGACGGGCTGAAGAAAGCGTAAATAAAGAGACGACGACGAACGGGGGTGGTAATTACTGATTCAGGCTGGAGCAAGGCTGTTTGCCGGCTGACTGGCTGTCAGGGAGATAGCCACTGATAACAGCAGGGCCTGCAGCGGCCTGCATCCCGCTGCGTCTCACGTTACCGGTTGCACACCGTTTTCGCCGGCCTGCTGCAGTCCTAAATTACATCCTGCGCTGCCTCACCCACAAGTGCTACATAATCCCGTGGCCGTGTCAGCATTAATTTCCGGGCTGGAAACTATGGACGAGGGTGGGGACTGCCTCCGGCGGCTGGGGCTCCGCCCCAGACCCTGGTTGCTCCTGCTTCGCAGGAGTTGGCGTGGGGAGGGGGTATTAGAGGGGGTGGGACGGAGTGTTAGAGGGGTGGGGGGAGTGGGTGAGGTGCGAATTTGGCGTTTTTGGCGGGTTTTGGCTGTTCTCTGGTTTGGTGGTGCTGCTTGGCCTGGAGCCGGCTGCCTGCCGCCAAACGCACCGATTATCCCCCCTCCTTCCTAGACCACGGCCGCCGCTGCTGCGTCGCCGCTTATCGTGCAGTGGCCGCCATCGCGCCCTAACCCGACCCTCCCCCTGACCCCGTTGCAATTGCCCTACTAATTCCGCTGGACCTTCTTTCTCGGGCTGGGGGTGCTGCCTCCGGCGGCTGGGGCGCTGCCCCAGACCCCGTGGCTCCTCTCGCTTCGCTCGAGTCGTTCACGTGGGGCCCCTCTGCCACCGCTCACCCACTCTCCACGGTCCAAGCCCCGACTCGAGCGAAGCGAGAGGAGCAACCAGGGTCTGGGGCGGATCCCCAGCCGCCGGAGGCAGAACCCACCCCTGTAGAGTGATGTCAACGCGAGTCCCGGTTAGGTAACCCGGGTTGCTGCTGGTGATGTACATTGCGGTCGCGCTCGTGACTGGTGGTGGTAGGGGTCTGAGAGGGTCGGGGGTAGAAAAAAAAGAGGAGTGAGAAGGTGGAGGAGGGGGAGGTGAAGGGGGGTTTAGTCGCATTCCAAGGGGCGGGTCGGGCTCATCGCAGGCCGTTAGCGGAGCGTCGTTTTGGGGTAGCTTGCCCCGCTGGATCTGCGGGGTCGGCATGCACCCGCGATTGGTTCATTGCACGATAACGACTGGCTGCTGATGCCCCACCAGACGCACCAGACGCACCAGATGCTCCAGCCGCTCGAACTCGAGCTCGCTATCAGTGTGTCGGAGTTGGGTGGTTCAGTCGGACTTGAACGGAGTTGAATGGGGTCAAATGGGGGTTTTCGGTGGGTATTGGGGGATGTTTGGGTAGGATTCGGGTAAATTGACTGTAAAAAGGGGAATTTGCGGCTGGATCAGGTTTCTTGATCCATCTGACCCCCTCCTGCCTGCTCATCTCTCGCTAATGTTCCATACCGCCCGCGATCGGTGCTGTAGCTGGCGGACGACCTAACCCATGCCGTATATATTATCTGATCTGGCGATCACTGTTTGTTCTATTATCCTACATTTTTCACCCAGATCAGTCCGAGTCTACAAAACTCGATTGCGATTTTTTGTTTTTAGTGTGAATCTCGAATTAGTCACCGATTGTTGAGGGGCAGTTGGTATTTAATTGCGATTGTTTCTCGTTCGTCGTTGCTAGGTTTTTGTTGGTTCTGATTGTATATGTTCAACGTTCGGTAGTCGATATTGGATTGGTACGGTTGATAACAGTGGTCTCGATTTTGTCAATTTTGTTTTAATTTTTTTTCTGGTTGATTGGTAGTGTATCTGCTGTTTGGTTGGATTTTGATACTGCATTCGTTAGTAACGAGTCGTTTGACATTGATCCTGATTTTTGTTGGTATTGGTACATCTGCCTCATCAGTTTAACTAGGTTTAGTCGGTTAGGTGATTAGTTCTCGACAGGTCAGCGATTTTTTGCTAGGTTTTTCGGCTGTTCATTTTGTCGACTTTTTCTTTTGTGACAGGTACCAATTGGCATTGCTGGCAGGTGGTTTCTCTTGTTTTTTTATCAGTTTCAGGTTTCGGCTCGATATTTCTGTTATTTGGTTATCGATAGAGCTGGCACAACTTATTTTCTGGCGATAGTAAATTATTCTTGATAGATCTGTGTGATTGAGGTTGAGAAAGTCTAGAATTGTATTTGTTTTGTCATGTCTGCTTCAGATTCCGTGTCCCCTGACTCTCCTCTGCCTGTGTCTCCGGATTCTGTGTCTCCCGATGATACCGCTTCTTTGAACAGTGGCTCCTCTTCTCAGGGGTCCGGCGGTGACGACCCTCTGCTACCACCTCCTGCCACTGATGATGAACCTATTTTGTGGAGACAACCAAAATTAATTGATAACACTGCTGATTCAGCTGCAAATGGCAATGGGTCGGCGAAATCTGGAAAGCATCACCAACGTCATATTTCGTTTGACAAGTCGGTCAATAAGAATGATGGGCCCTCTTCATCCAATCCTGCTACTGTTGTATTAACATCTGGAGTCAATGCTAAACATCACCGTCGTTCTTCATCATCAGAAATTGATCCTTATTCTACACCGGCTGTTTATTACAACCCCGAATCAGAAAAGAAGTCGATTCGACTGCTGCGGTCTCGTACTCTGTCTACTGTGGACAGAAGCAGTAGCGACCGTAAGAAGTGGCTTCCAAGAAGAAGAGGTTCAAAGGATGAACAATTGGGTCCTAAGAAACTTCTTATTCATGTGGATACTACTTTGAAGAGATTGCTAGAATCCGAAGACACTGATCAAAATGCACAAATTACTATCGAGGATGACGGTCCTAAAGTGCTTGAAGTAGGCACTGCTAATTCCAATGGTTATAACACCACTGAGATCAGAGGTACCTATCAATTGTCGAATCTTTTGCAAGAACTTACGTTGGCCAAAAGGTTTGGTAGAAAATATATCATTTTAGACGAGCAGAGACTCACTGAAAATCCCGTTGCTCGTTTACAAAGACTCATTTCTAAAGAATTCTGGAACGCCCTTACTCGTAAAATCGATTCTTCCACTATTGAAACCATTGCACTCGATCCTAAATCACGCTCGGATGACAAACGTCCAAGAGTATACATTCCATTTTCGGAAAAGAAACAGTTTATTTTCTACTCTGAAATCGCTAAGAAAAATCCCAAGCTTGATTTACAAGTCGAATACTTGCCAGAAAATATCACTGCCGACTATGTCAAGTCTATTAATGACAAACCGGGTCTTCTGGCTTTAGCACTCGACGAAACTGTTGATGAAAACGGTAACGAGTCGTACGTGGGTGTGCCATATGTCGTTCCTGGAGGTCGGTTCAACGAGCTTTACGGCTGGGATTCTTATATGGAATCACTAGGTCTTCTGGTGGATAATCGAGTCGATCTAGCTAAAGGAATGGTTATCAACTTCTGTTACGAAATCAAGCATTACGGTAAGATTCTCAATGCCAATCGTTCATACTATTTGACCCGTTCACAACCACCATTCCTCACTGATATGGCTTTGCGAGTGTATGAAAAAATTAAATACACCAATGGGGCACTTGATTTCTTAGCAGATTCTATGAGAGCTGCTATCAAAGAATACAAAACTGTATGGACAGCCGAACCACGACTCGATCCTGTCACTGGACTTTCCCGCTACCGTCCTGACGGTAAAGGCATTCCTCCAGAGACTGAAGCCAGTCATTTCGAGCATTTATTGTTCCCATTCTGTAAACGGTACCGAATGTCGTTTGAGGAATTCCAACAAAAGTATAACGATGGTGAGATCCACGAGCCCACTTTGGACGAGTACTTCTTACACGACAGAGCTGTCCGTGAATCCGGTCACGACACCACCTACCGATTCGAAGGAATCTGTGCCGACCTCGCCACTATCGATCTCAACAGCTTGCTTTACAAGTACGAGACAGATATTGCTCACACCATTCGGAACATGTTTGATGATAAATTAACCATGGAAGACGGTACAGTTGAAACATCTGCCATTTGGGACCGTCGTGCTCGTAAGAGACGCATCCTCATTGACAAGTACATGTGGGACGAATCACAAGGAATGTATTTCGACTATGACACCAAACTTCGTCGTCGTCACACCTACGAGTCAGCTACAACATTCTGGGCTCTCTGGGCTGGACTCGCTTCGACAAAACAAGCTGTTCGTATGGTCGAAGAGTCACTTCCCAAGTTTGAAGTGTTTGGTGGTCTTGTGTCTGGAACACTGGCCTCTCGAGGAGAAACCGGACTCAACAGACCCAACCGACAATGGGATTATCCGTACGGATGGGCTCCACAACAAATTCTCGCGTGGGTTGGACTCATGCGATACGGATATGAAGAAGAAGCCCAACGACTCATCTACCGATGGCTGTTCATGATCACTAAAGCATTTGTCGACTACAACGGTGTTGTTGTCGAAAAATATAACGTGACCTCTCCTGAAGACCCACACCGTGTCGATGCCGAGTACGGCAACCAGGGCCTGGGTTTCAAGGGAGTGGCCACCGAAGGATTCGGTTGGGTCAATGCCTCATACGTCTACGGTCTCTCACTCCTCTCTAGCCGATTCCGACGTGTCCTAGGAGCACTCACCCCACCCGACGTGTTCTTCTCTGCCCTCCGTCGCGAAGATGACGAAGACGCCGAGACCCTCGACATCGACGGCCTCGACATCGGCTCTGTCGCCAAAGCCATTAACCACTCTTAATAATCTAATCTACTCCTCTTGCTACTATCGGCCCACCTGCCTCCGGCGGCTGGGGCTCCGCCCCAGACCCTGGTAGTGCTCGCTTCGCGAGCTCTCTAAAAGATTTCATAACATAAATTTTGAGTGAAAATTCTACCTTCTGAATTGAACTCCAGAATTATGAATTCCAGCAAAATTTCAACCTGATTTCTTATTTCAATTTAACTTGGAGGGACTTCTATTAGAATGATTTGTGGAAAATTCTTTGTGATTGTATGCTTCAGATCCAACTTCGCGTACAATTTAGATAACAGTTTACAGGAAGTTGCAAACGTACCTAGAAAGCCAAGCTTCCAGATCTTTTCCCAAATTCGAGAGATTGATCGTTCGGAAATCTTCAACACAGTCGCATAGTAAGTGAGCTCTTCAGTTGATTCGACTGGTACAATCAGTAGCTCTTAATCCTTTAAGTTGGCAGACTGGATGATTATAAATTTGACATCAGATATAAATGACATGGCAACTGTTGTGCTCGCTTCCTAAACCGTGTAAAGAAATCTTTGTTTATGAATATAAATTTCGAGCTTGATCTCGTGGACTTCTGGAAGCTGAATACTATTAAGAGAATCCGAACAGAAAACAGAATATTAATGGGGGACTCCACTCGCTTCCAATCCTGGTTCCCGAGTCCTTGGAGCTCGCGAAGCGAGCACAACCAGGGTCTGGGGCGGAGCCCCAGCCGCCGGAGGCAGCACGAGGTAGGGTGGACATGCAAAGTATTTATATTATACATGAGGAGGGGGTCAGGCCATTTTCTGCTGCTCGAGACGGCCGACGTCGTGGTGGAGCTCGGCCACACGGTTGCCGAGACTCATAAATAGTTGGTACTCTTCTTGTAAAGCGGCCACGATATTGTTGACGTTGGCATAGCCGTCGACACTGTCGAGCTCGGCAGCATCGACGCCTTTTTCCACTTCGGTGATAATGGCAGCCAGTTCGTGGAGCCGGTTGCCGAACTCTTCGATCTTGTGGTTGAAGTACGGGGCCAGTTGGTCGACTTTACGGCCTCCCAACTTAGCAGCTCCGGCGGCTGGATTGTTACCGTACGTCGAGTTCGATAAAAGAGACTGACCTCCAGAAAGTCCTCGGATATTGCCGAGAAGTTGGAAACACAGCTCGGCGTCATGAACAGCAGTCTCGGCTAGTTTCTTGATATTGGTGAGAACACGGTCGTCGTATTTCAGAGCTTCTTTAGTTGTCGAGAGTTTTCGGGTCAGCAGCTCAACGTCTCGTGGAATACTGCGAATCATCTCGTCTTGAGAGTCCTGATTGGCTTTAAGCTCTTCACACACTCGTCCTTGCGATGTAATATAATCATTAAGTGCCTCGAGTTCTTTCTGAGCTGCTTCAGGCAAGTCACTAGGTCGTGTTAACAGTGTAATTTCTTGTGTAGGTTGTTGTAATTGTTGTTGTTGCTGCTGCTGCTGTTGTGGTGTTTGGAATGAGCTGCCAAGACCGAAACTGGGGGTTCCAGTAGAAGGCTGAGTCAAACCGCCGCCAAAAAGTGGTCTGGCTGTGGTACTAGTATTAGTAGCACTGCCAAACAATCCAGTACTGGTTGTTGGAGCAGCAGGAGTGTTTAATCCGCCAAACAGTGGTTTCTGAGCAGTAGTAGCAGCCGGTGCTGCTCCAAACAGCGATGTCTGAGGCTGTTGTTGCTGCTGTTGTTGTGGCTGTCCAAACAACGACGTCGTCTGTTGAGGCTGTTGTTGCTGTTGTTGTGTATTAGTTCCAAATAAAGACGTTGTAGCTTGTTGTTGTGGTTGTTGTTGTTGCTGAGGTTGACCGAACAGAGACGTCGTCTGTTGCTGTTGCTGCTGCTGTTGTGGTTGGCCGAAAAGACCAGTTCCAGTGGTAGCTGTATTTGTAGTATTGTTTCCAAACAGGCCAGTACCAGTGGTAGCAGCAGGTTTAGTGCCAAAAAGACCGCCAGTCGATTGAGCCTGAGTGTTTGAACCAAACAACCCAGTACCAGTTCCAGCACCAGCAGCATTATTCGAGCCAAACAGGCCAGTTCCGGTGTTTCCAGTGGCTGTAGAAGTTGGGGCGCCAAAAGGAGACGCCGTCTGTTGAACAGGTTTATTTTGACCAAACAAACCGCCACCAGTGTTCGCACCAGCAGCAGCACCGAATCCAGAGCCCGTGTTAGTATTACCACCCAAACTGAACCCTGTAGACCCGGTTCCAGCGCCGAAACCGCCCGTATTCGTGGCACCTCCGAACCCGGTGTTGGCGCCAAACGCGCCGGTCCCGGCATTATTCGCCGTCTGAGTCGATCCAAACATTTTTCTGCTCTCAAAACCACACTCGAACTCGACCTTTCTCGTTCTCGAGTTTTGTTTACAATCGCAACATGCATCGTGCACCAAATATTTCATGAAGCGGCTCACGCGCCGCACGTCCCACTTGGGGGTTCTCAGGGGGGGTCTGCCTCCGGCGGCTGGGGCAGAGCCCCAGACCCCGTGGCTCCTCTCGCTTCGCTCGAGTCGTTTCGTCGACGGTCCCAGCACCGAGTAATTCCCCCACAGAACGACTCGAGCGCAGCGAGAGGAGCCACGGGGTCTGGGGCGCAGCCACGGGGTCTGGGGCGCAGCCCCAGCCGCCGGAGGCAGCACCCACTCCCCGGAGGGTTCATGGTAGAATACAATTGTTATTTATACAGATGGGGTGGTGTTGAAGAGGGTGGGGAGGTTGGCAAGAGCGAGGTCGCGGTCCGTTGTGGACCGGAAAGCGAGGAAAGTGCTGCCTTTTTGCGATTCAGAGGAGTTGTCGGAGGGTCGAGGGTCGGTCGCGAGTCGGATGTTGAGAGCGGATTCGATGGTTTGGCGGATTTCGGGCATGGCGAGGTCGGTGGGGAGGTGTACGTGTTCTTCGATCCAGGTCGAGGCTGTGATGACGTCAACGTGGTTGGGAATGATGTACAGCCATTGCGAGAAGCTGTCGTCGAAGGTGTCGACAGGGTCGACGAGGTAGACTCGGACTTCTTTGCGGTTATCGATTTTGCGTTCAATGGCAACCACACCGGTCTTTTTCAGCTTTCGGTTGATTCGTGCCTGGAGAATACCGCGGTTTCGGATCTTCTGGTCGTCGCTTCGTCGCACAAGCACGTATGGTGTTCCGGGTGGTGGAGCGTCAAAAGAGGCTCCTGAGTCGGCCACAGGAGATGCTGAGCCCGATTTGTGTCTGTGTTTGCTCTTGTCATCACTGGAATACTCGTTTCCATCCACTTCTATATCGCCAAGTGTATCGTGCTCCTCGTCAAATGAAACCTCACCAGCACCAGTTCTGGTGGATTCATTGCTGTTACCACTGGCCCTGATACTGCGGCTACTACCCCCTTGGATATTAGTATTATTGCTGTTATTACTGTTGTTGTTGCTGTTGCTGCTGTTGCTGCTGTTGCTACTGTTATTAGTTCCACTACTACTGTGACTGGAGTTGCTGCTGCTATTATTATTTCGAGTAGAGCTGTTTTCAGGGCTCCTCGTTTTGTTGATTTGCTGCGACACCGACCGGAGAATGTTCTTGGAGTAGATCTCAAACAGCTTTTCCTGTTCAGTGAGTATCTCTTTGAACTCTCGATCAAGCCCTTTCTTCTGCTGGCTGTCTTCTAGCAAAGACACTCGTCGCGACAGGTGTTCAATCGAGATGTTCTGTTCTTTGATTTGCTGACTGACCTTGTCACAGAAGGCTGTCAGTTGCCGAGTCAGTCTCGTCTCGATATCTTTCAGACTCTGAGGACTGCTTTTATCTTTTTCGCGTTCTCTTTCGCGATCTCGTTCTCGTTCTCTTTCTCTTTCTCTGTCACGATCGCGATCTCTGTCTCGTTCTCGTTCACGGTCACGTTCGCGTTCACGACCAGTTAGACCACCGCGTCGACCTTTCTTTTTCGTGGGTGTGTCAGACTCGACAGCCGGGTCTGTTGCACCTGGCTGAGGAGTTCTTCTGGTAGGAGTTTTCGAGTAACTAGCACTTCGATCGATACCTGCTAATCTAATGATACCAGAAGTTGATGAAGCAGCTGACAGTCTTGGAGCCGAAGCGACTGCAGGAACTGAACCAGACGAAGACGACGAAGACGATAGAAACCCGTTTTCATGACTGACTCGTCGAAGTTCATATTCCGATTCTCTAGCATGGCCATGAACATGAGCATGATGACCAGGTTCAGGACTCGAGCTGGTGGTTGAGCTGGGTCCGCTACTTGCCGACCTGTAGATCCCAATCTGCGGTGCCCTACCTGATCGAGCCTCGACATTCGCAGCTGGAGCCCGTGCAAACGACTGTTCATTGAGACTCATATCAGATAACGAGGTCGACCGCCGTCTCGTTAGCGGCCGAGCGTCTTCTTCATAATATACACCAAACAAATTCATCGTTTCACCAACAAAATTCCGTCCAAAGGGTAAATAGCAGGAAATGAACCTTGTGAACCCAGCAATCGCATACAAAGGCGTAGATCGAGGGTGCCAAGTGGTTGCAGGCGTTCATGCATGTTACGTCTAAAGTCCCCTGAAAATACCCGTTATAGAACTGACAACCGATCCTGAAACATCCGTGGCCCGCACCAAAGCTAATCCTCTTTTTTCACTTCCATCTTCGTTCTAGGGGTGTTTTTGGAGGGGGGTGTGCCTTCGGCGGCTGGGGCTGCGCCCCAGACCCCCCGGCTCCTCTCGCTGCGCTCGAGTCGGCGCGTCGACGGTCCCCAGAACTGACGTGATTCCCCCAGAAACCGACTCGAGCGAAGCAAGAGGAGCAGGGGGGTCTGGGGCGCAGCCCCAGCCGCCGGAGGCAGCGTGCTACCGGGCGGATGTCACTGACTGGATGCGTCTGAGCGCTGGATGGGGCGTCGAGGGTCGTGTTTGAAGTGGATGGGGTCCGCAGTTGAAGTGGGATGGGCCGTGTGGATGGGCTGGCTGTGCTGCTGAAGTGGGACGGTCGCGTTGATTCTCTGTGTGTGAAGTGTTTTTAGAATGTCAGATGCTTGTGGCCTGAGAATATGCCGTTGACAGGGCATTTCAGCTGTGAGTGATCCGCAACTGAAATTAGGTGGTGGCTGTTCGTGGTTCTTTTGTGTTCTGTGGGGTTTGTGGATTTGTTTGTTAATCTGGTACGTAGTTAGTGAGCTGTCAGTAGAAAAGGAATAAAATCAGTTGGGAAAATTTTGGCAGCTTTTGACAGGTCTGGCTGGTGATGCTGGGGTCATGGCACTGGTAATGTAGTACAGGTGAGGTTCTGAAAAGCTCTGCTGTTTTTTGCTGGTTGTGAATATATTTATACCAGAAACTATGGACTGATTATGCCACCTGGAATTGAGTTTGTTTTCACAGAAAAACTGCAAAAAGACGAAAAATTGAGGTTTGTTGTGAGATCAGGAGGTAAGTGGTGATACAGGTATCTCGCTCGGTCGCTCTCAGCTCTGATCTCCACATGACGAACCCCGCAATAGTGATAAACCCTGCATTTCCATAAGTGGCCCATTTTGCTGCAGAAACGAGGCGTGGCTGGCGATGAAATGTCTCTACTTCGACGGTAGTTACTCAGAAACGGTGACTGCGTATACATCACAGTCTCGAGCAGCTGCTACAGAGACATAATTCAATTGCTGAGAACTTGGTTGAGAAAACTCGCTAGGACGTTAGGTGCTAGTCGTTCATTTTGGTTATAGATTGGTTTCTAGTGATTATTCAGTTGAGCTGACTGATCTACTGATTCGTCTGTCTGAGTTCCATAGTCCAGTTTTTTCATTTCGATCTTGTGGACTGCTTTCTGCTGTTAGTAGTATTGCTATTAGTAGTTCAGCTTCGTGATTTTCATTCTCTAGAGCATTTGACAATCTTAAATAGATACAATGGGTCAGTAGAACCGTGATATTACCGTCTCGAGACCTTGCGTCTTCGTCATTCGAGACCGCTTCTCAGTTGTACCGTAACAGAGATATTTGCAACAGTGCTATAATTTCTGGAACTCGCTGGTCAGTTCTGGTCATTACAGTTACTTTCTGATGTCGGTGGTGGTTTTTGAATGAGATCAAGGCTTTTTTTGCGTGGTTTCAGGCCCTGATGGTGAAATCTTGTCATCACGCAGCCCTGATCCAGCCAGCACCAGTTCTAACAGAGTCCAGGTATCCCCAAATTTTTCCGCTACGTCTCGGAGAGATGGCCGCTGATCTCACAGCTCGTCAACGAGAACGAGGTGCCAGAGTAAGTTCGACTGGTCAGATGCCTCCGGCGGCTGGGCTCCGCCCAGACCGGGTTGTGCTCGCTTCGCGAGCGGCGCGGGGATGGGGAGCTTTGATTTGACTCTTACAGGTGTCAGAGTTAGTCAACCCAGAGCTCGTGCGACCCCCACGCCCGACTCGAACGCAGCGAGAGGAGCAGCGGGGTCTGGGGCGGAGCCCCAGCCGCCGGAGGCACAGTCCCTCACCAGAGAAGAGACTAACAGAGCAGGTTCGATAACTTGTATTTGGATATGAACTCGATTTTGCATACGTGTACGCATAAGGACTCGGATGTGACGCATCATTTGACCGAGGAGCAGATGTTTCTGGCGATTTTTAATTATATCGAGCATTTGTTCACGCTGATCCATCCCCAGAAACTGTTTTATATGGCGGTGGATGGCGTGGCTCCGAGAGCCAAGATGAATCAGCAACGGTCGAGACGTTTTAGAAGTGCGCTCGATGCTGAAAGAGCGAGGCGAAAAGCTATTGAGTCAGGTGTCGAGCTGCCGAGTAATGATCCGTTCGACTCGAACGCTATTACTCCCGGTACTGAGTTTATGGCCAAGTTGACTAAACAGCTGAAATATTTCATCAATAAAAAGGTGTCTGAAGACACGGCTTGGCAGGGCATTGAGATCATTCTCTCTGGTCACGAGGTGCCCGGTGAAGGTGAACACAAGATCATGGAGCATATTCGAAATGCCAAGGCTCAAGAGGGCTACCCGTCGAATGTCCGTCATTGTTTGTATGGTTTGGACGCCGATTTGATTATGTTGGGTCTGTTGAGTCACGAACCGCATTTTGCTCTGTTGAGAGAAGAGGTAACGTTTGGTAGAAGCTCGAAAAAATCGACCGAGTTGACTGACCAGCGGTTTTTCTTGCTGCATTTGTCGCTGGTGAGAGAGTATTTGGAGATCGAATTCGACGATGTGAGAGATGATACGGCATTCCCATTTGATTTCGAAAGGGTTTTGGATGATTTTATTCTGATTAACTTTTTTATTGGTAATGATTTCTTGCCAGAACTGCCCACTTTGCTCATTAATGAAGGTGCGTTACCTACTGTTTTGCAAACCTATAAGCATGTATTGAAGACCGCTGACGGGTATATTAGTGATGCCGGTGTTATTAATTTTGAACGACTGGGGATTTGGCTCGATGAGATGTCGAAGTTTGAGTACAAGAAGTTTGAAGATTCGTCAATTGACGTTGAATGGTTTAATGAGGATTTGCAGACTGTCAGTGTGACTGGTGAGGAGAAAGAAAAGGCATCTGCAAAGTTGAGTTTGACTGCTAAACAGAAGGAGTTGGTCAGGCTGGTGAAGCCGTTTATTCTCACTGCTAACAGTACTGGTAAACCCAGTGCAAGTACTGCGACCAGCGCTGATGCTAGTGCTGCAGTCAGCACCAGTGCTAGTGCTAGTGCTAGTTCTACGAGTTTAAATGTTCCACCCACACCTGTTTCACCAGCTGTTCCCGAGTTTACTCTTCCTGCTGATATTAATCCAGATGATATCCACTTTTTGCAGCGTGTTGGTGAGAGAACTTATACGAGGGTTGTTGAAGACAAGGGTCGTTATTCGTTGGTTCTTGATGTGGATGGTTTGCCGGACTCTGAGGACGAGGACGAAGAGACCCACCGTATTCTCTCTCTTCACAGAGTGTTGAAAAAGTATGAAAATGCCGAGGTCAAGAAGGAAGATGTAGAGGAACACAAAAAAGAAGTATACTCTGCTAAATTCGATCAATGGAGAAACAATTATTACAAATCCAAGTTTGGGATTACTCTTAAAGACGAAGACAAGATCCGTGATATGGCTTCCAATTATTTGGAGGGTTTGCAATGGGTATTGTACTATTATTATAAAGGATGTGCTTCTTGGGGCTGGTATTTCAGATACCACTATGCTCCTCGTATCACCGATATGAAAAAGGGATTAAAAAGCAAATTTGAGTTTGAAAAGGGTAAACCATTTAGACCGTTTGAGCAGTTGATGGGTGTGCTTCCTGACCGAAGTAAGAACCTTGTACCTCCTGCTTATAGACCATTGATGAGTGATGAGTTGTCTCCTATTATTGATTTCTATCCTCGTGAGTTTGATCTCGATATGAATGGTAAGAAGAATGACTGGGAAGCTGTTGTCAAGATTCCTTTTGTCGATGAGAAACGTCTGTTAGCTGCTTTGGAGTCGAAAGAGTCTCAATTGACAGCGGACGAAAAAGCCCGAAACGGCTTTGGAACCAATATTCAGTTTGTGTTTAATCCTCAAACAGATTATTTGTATCCTTCGTCGCTGCCAGGAACCTTTTTGGACATTCCTCATTGTCATTCCATCGAGGTTATTCTTGATCCTCCTACCAACAATGGTAGACAGTATGTGAATGGTCTTTGTGAGGGTGTCAAACTTGGCAAAAATTCGTTGGCTGGATTCCCTAGTTTGAAAACTCTTGAATACGAGACTCGTCTTGAAGCTGCTGGTGTCAAGGTTTTCCAACAACCCAGTAGGAACGAGTCTATTATGGTGTATTTGAAGAATTCGTATGCTAATGATACTCCTGCCACAGTTGCTGAAAAATTACTTGGCGATTCTGTTTATGTAGGATGGCCATATCTTCGTGAAGCAAAGCTTGTAGCTGTTAGTGACGAGCTTTTCCGATATGAAAAAGTCGACGGCCAGGTATCCAACTACCCTCATTCTCAGCACACGCTGGGTTCATGGGGTAAGACTAATGCTCGTACCATCGAACAGTACGGTAATATGGGTACTAAGATTGGTAAAGTATCGATTGTTGCACATGTTCAAAAGATTCAAGGTCTTCGTAGAACCTCGGATGGTGCTTATCTCAAGGAGTTTGCCAACGACGAGTCGACTGAAGAGACTTTCCCAATCCAGACTATTGTAGAGGATGTCACCGAACATGATCAGAGATATGTGGAAAGACCATCTTTGCCCGTTGAGACTGAGTTTCCTACTGGATCGCAAGCGATTTATCTCGGTCCTCTTGGATATGGTAATCCTGTCACTGTCAACGGTCATGGTCATAATACAGTAGAAGTTCTACTCAAGAAATTGCAAAGAGGAGAGCCTGGCATTGGAACCCGAGCTGCTGATTTCGAAAAGCAAAATATCCGCTATTTGGCTTCGTATGAAGTAAGCAGATCATTGAGTATCCACCCTCTCTTCCTCAGTAAAATCACCTCCAAGTATCTCGTCGAGTATGAGAACAAAAAGTACGATTTGGGTCTTATGCTGAAGATGGAGGCAAGACGTGAGAAGGTATTGGGATATTCCCGCAAGTCTCAACGAGGATGGGAGTACTCATATGCTGCTGTTAATCTGATCAAAGATTACAGAACAGCATATCCATTTGTTTTGAGCTCACTTCAGGCTCTGACTGGTTCTTCCATTCCAGATATGGGTCGTGTTCTTAAAATGCCCAAGGAACAGATCAAACCTTTACTAGAAGAAATGGTCAAATGGATCAAAGTTCACACTATTGAAAAGCCTGATTTCACCCGAGTGGCTCTCGAATCAGATGCTCTTAGCACCATTTCCGTCAAGAAAATTGAGGCCTATATTCGAAAATACTTCCAGCAAGAGGATCCCGTAAAGGATGTTTTGATTAAAGCCACACCACGAGGTGCTTTACTAGCTCCTTCACAGGCATACCATCAACTAAGAAACCAGCGATTCAATCTTGGAGACCGAGTTGTGTCTGCCTTGAGTCATGGTAAAGTCAAGCTTTACAGTCGTGGTACCGTTATCGGCATCAACAGCAGTACACTAAAAGTCACGCTTGATGTTTTGTTTGACGACGATTTCGATGCGGGTTCGAACTTGGGTGGTAAATTGGATAGCAACAGAGGTCTTACTGTTGAAGCTGGATCGGTTGTCAATCTCACCAACAGACAACTGTTGTTTGAACCCAAGGGTTCTAAAGCTTCAAAGCAGCAACAACAACAGCAACAGCAGCAATCCAAGTCAGCTGGAAAACAGGCTGCCAAACCTTCTAAACCAGTTCCTTCTGCTTGGAGCCAGGGTCAGAAACCACTCACTATTGGCAGCCAGTCTCAACCAAGTCCTGCTACCAAAGGCAAAAAGCCTCCTGTTGCTCCTGTTGCTCCTGCTGCTACTGCTGCTACTGCTCCTGCTGCTGCCAAAGCTGCTGCCACCGCTCAAAAACCATCTTCCTCTCCAGCTCCCAAGAAGATTCTTCAAAAACCTCAGCCAACTCCTTCTGCAGCTCCTTCTGCTCCTGCTGCACCTGCTGCTGCTGCCCCTGCTGACTCGGAGAAACAAATGAGTAAAGACCTCCTCTCACTCATCCAAAACAGCGCTCCAAAAGCCACTCCCAAATCCAACAACGAAGTTCTAGATAACATCAAAGCCACTTCCAAGAGTCAGAAAAAGTCTCAACTCAATCTCATGAACACTCTTGTTGGCCACTATGGAAGCACTTTACCACCTCCTCCCCCTCAAGGCCAGATGCCCCCTCCTCCTCCCTTTGGATTCCCTCCTGTACCACCTCCTGGTGTATTTGGTGGAATGCCTCCTGTTCCTCCACCTCAATTCTACCCTCCTCCTCCTTCTATGATCCCACATCCGTTTGCTGGACACGGCCCAATTCCTGGTCAACCTGCTCCTTCTCAGGATCCTAACGGAAACGTTCCTCAACCAGCCACTTTCGACGAGCAAGCCTCGGCCGACCTCATGTCGACCCTGTCAATTGGCTCTAAACCAAACGGTTCTAACTCCACTCGAGGTGGAAGGGGTCGTGGCGGTCGTGGTGGCCGTGGTGGCCGTGGATCCAGGGGTCGTGGTGCTAAGTCGTCAGCTTAATCGCCTGTTTGTATTATATATTCCATATAATGAGTCTTTATTATTTCTCGTAGAACCGGCTCTGCCTCCGGCGGCTGGGGCTCCGCCCCAGACCCCGTGGCTCCTCTCGCTGCGCTCGAGTCGTTCCGTCTACGATCCTGGCTCAGGAGCCTGGCGGTTGTAAGTTGGTGGTATCTTCGTTACATTCATTAATCATCAATGGCCATGCTGTAAGAAAGGGCCTTCTTTTCTCTACGTTCGTTCTGCTTCTTCAAATATAGAGCTTCAAACCCGTTCGATCGATCCACCCCGTCCCATTTCACACCGGGCGGGATATTGAATCGGTTGGGGTTATATGGACCTCTGTAGTTGGGCAGTCCGGTGGCAGAGGTACGTGTTTGACCGTGTGATTGCTCTTTTTGCTGTTTCACTGACCTACTGAACCTTGCGGCAGGATCGTTGAATCTGTATTGCGATTTCTGTTCCTCGTTGAGTTCTCTATCATCGGCATGGATATTGATGGACGAGGTACCGGCCTCAGACAGCTGCTGTCGATGCGCTTCCTGGTTCAACTTTTGTACTGCTCCAAGCTGTCTTTCGCGTTGGCGAGCTTCTTTTTTGACTTTTTCTAGTGCTTCTTGTTTCGCTTTTTCATTATTTTGAGCTGCCAGGTCAATGACTCGACCGGAAGCATCTCGGTATATTGTCTTCGCATTCTGTCGAGAAAGAGCGTCATCATCGTTAAGAAATCTCGCCAGTTCGGCCTGTTGTCGTTTCTCCATGGCTTCTCTGACTTGTTCTGCTGTTTGAAGACCTGCTCGAGCTCCGTTTGACATCATCGTCGATGGGTCTTCACTGTCTTCCTCTCGCCCTTGTTCAACTCCACTCCTCCGTGATCCGACATCGAGTTCGGGTTCCTTCTGTATTTTTGCTTGACTTAAACTCGTATAATCGCCGGATTTACCCCCCAGCCTTTTCCATCTGGGTTCTTTGGCCTCTTTCCCAGTCGTCTGGGGCAGACCTAGGTCTTCATCGTCGTCCTCCTGCTCGAAAGAAGCTCCAACTGGCGTGCCTTCCCAGCCAAGCACGTCCTCATTTTCGAGAACCACGGCGCTTTCTGCGTGACTCGCGGTTTTCTCGCTCTTCTTCTTTTTCTTCTTGGGTTTCTTGTCCGCCGAAAGATAATTCTTGGCCAGATAATCCGCCAGCGACATCGTCCCAAAAGTGAATGTTCGAATGTGAAATCAGATCTAAGCCGTATCTCACATTAAATTAATTTCGGTTCTGCAACGCCGATCAGGGGGTCTCAGGGTGTGGACCCTGCCTCCGGCGGCTGGGGCTCCGCCCCAGACCCTGGTTGCTCCTGCTTCGCAGGAGACGGCCGGGACTGTTCGCGGAAACGACTCGAGCGCAGCGAGAGGAGCTACCAGGGTCTGGGGCGGAGCCCCAGCCGCCGGAGGCACGAAGGGGGTCGGTGAAGTATAAATATGCTACAGAGGGGCCTAATTGGCCTCTACTTTGACGACGGCTGGTCGACCGCGTTTGAGGATGTTGGGGGAGGTGGTTTTGAGTCGTTTGGGATGCGGTTGGTCGTCGGTGAGGATTTTGTGTTCTTGTTTCACGGGTTTCCCTTCAGCTGGAGGAGGAGTCGGGGTAGTGGTGGTGTTGACTCCGTTGTTGAGGTCTCGGAGATCGGCCGTGAAAAGGACGGAATGTGCCCAACCGGCGTACGGACCCCAGAGGTCGCGAAAGAAGATGCGGATGTCGTCGTAAGCTACTTTGTTGAGGGTTTTGTACTTGCGTCCATATTTGTAATCGCGCTGAGCTATCTGCCAGACGTGGGTGTCAACGGGGACGCAGTCGTGTTTGTCGAGACTCATGAGACAGACACAGTCGGCGACTTTGGGACCTACTCCTGAAAATTTCAGCAGTTCTTCATGAGCTTCCTCGTAGGATAGGTTTCGTAGGTTGAATAGAGCTGGAAGACCGTCCGATGAAGAGTCGGTTGGTGTTGAGACCATGACTGCGGTTTTATAGATGTACTTGGCCCGGTATCCGAATCCTAGAGACCGAAGTTTGGCTTCGACAGAGGGATCGTTTAATTGGTGGGGTTTTGGAAAGTCGTAATATGCAACTCCTTCGTGTGTAGCAATATAGTCCCCAAAATGAATACAGAGGTTATCAACCATCTGAGATATTCTTTTGATGTTGTTGTTGGTGCTACAGATGAAACTACACACATTCTCCCATGGATCTTGGCGAAGAATTCTGATTCCAGGGAATTCACCAGACTTTTTACTGAAATGAGAATCGCATTTGGCCCAGTCTGAATACAAGGAGCTCAGTTTGACGTCCAGGTTGAAGTAATCGTTTATAAGTGCTAGAGTGGATGTCGCGCTTGAAAATAGTTCTGGTGAGGTGTCTGTGGCTGTAGATGCTGCTGTTGTAGTAGATTTCGTAGTTGAAGATTTCCCAGTTGAAGAGTCAAGTTCAGGTTCAGTTTTACCTTTTGGAAAAAGAGATGAATAGTATAATTTATCTTGTTCCTGTCTGAGGAATATAACTCGACCTTTATAAGCCATTGACCAGATATTATCGATCTGTTTCCAACGAAAAGACTGTCCACACCTTAGAATTGTGGAGAGATGTGCTTCTTTGATATCTAACGAGATAGACTTCCAAACGAGTGACATGTTTAAAAAGTTCCTTGACTAAATTGTGAAAAATGTGATAACCCAGAATTCCAACTGGTTGTTAATAGATAAGAGAATGAGTTGGGTATCGGATGCTGAAATTAATTAAAACTTGCATCATGCAGTTTACTCGCGTCTCACACGCGGTTCACTTACTACCTGTCAAAATATTCTTTAAAAAGCGTGTATATATTCAATAACGCGAGAAGGCCCTTACAGATGGACATGAATGAGGCGAGTTTGTAAATAAATAACTTTGGTGAAATTTCAAGAAAAAAAGAGAGATATCCTATATTACGGGTATTTGAATTTCATTGGAGGAGGCTCGAGTTGGATTTGGAGCTGGAAGCTGTTAATTTGGCTTCTTTATTTTGCATCTTCGAGAAGTAGGTGCCTAGACCTGGAAAGTATATGAAATAACGAGCTGATAGGACGGATCGAAGAGTATTTGATCCTGATAGAGGTCCAAATCAGTTTTATTCATTGCTTTATTTATAGATATAGAATATTTTGCTTTCTCCAGGAATCTGGGGATAGAATAGGGTGAGTTGTTGTAAGATGGAGTACACTTATACCGCATGTTTAATGTTGAATACTAACGAAAGTCACAGTCACATTGTGGAAATTCGCCTGTCGCAAAGGACACCAACAGCTTCTTTTCTTGTTGAAGTGGAATCCAAGCAGACTGCGACAGTGGAAATGTCCGCGAAATTATAGTTTGAAAGTAAACGGAAAAGAGCTGTTGGTCATGTCCAAGCACAATAATGTCGAATTGCCCCAAGATGATGGGCAGTTTGTTGATTCTAGAACCGGATTTGCTATTTCATTAAGAGATTTAGAAAGCTCTTCTCCTATATCATCTGATATAAGAGGCGTTTTTGGGAATGATGAGTTTTCAGCAAAGGAGAATATAGAGAATGCTTACGACAAAAATGGTTCTATTACACATGTGTTCGAGGCTGATGCTGCTAGTCCTACTCGTAAGGCTCCTTTTGATCTAGGGATTCATTCCAGTGATTTCTCATCCGATGATGTGCTGGATTTAGAAAGTTTTGCAAAGTCAGAGTTGAGTCCTGTTCGGACTAATGTGAATACTTTACCAAAGGAAAAAAGTGAATTTCCTAGTATATACCCGCCTCGTATGAGCAGAGATGCCACAAGTCCTTTAAAGGAACGAATCCAAAGCTCGCCATTGTCTAAAGGAGCAATATTACGAGAATCTCGAAAATCACAGGAATCATCAGTTGATATGTTCAAGCTGGAATTAGATGTGGGATTGCATCACTTTAGTCAGACAAGTAAGCCTGACACGATAGAAATTAAAGAAAACATCGAAGGAAGTAAGGTAATAAGCTACTCTATAGACAATAATCGTGGGCCTTTGTTATCTTCGCCAACAAAACCTTCGCAGATGCCACAACCACCCCAACCATCACAGCCACTGCAACCACTAAAACATGAACAACCTCTACAACCATTACCACAACAGCTATCTCAGATATCACAACCATCACAACCGCTGCAACCACTAAAAAACCCACAGTTTTCGCAAATATCACAACTCCACTCAACACCTGTTGCATGGTCTTCGTCACCAGACTATCACAAAACAGAGACCTTGGCCACGTTGCACGCAAAAAATGCAGAAAAACGTGATGAATCAACGAGGTCAACAGGAATTGTCACGAATGAAAATAATGAACCAAAACCAGTAATGGAAATAGTAACCATAGAAAATGGCACCACTGAGTATAACGATACAGATAATCTTCTTGGTCCACCTCGAGCTCCGTTATCAACACCAGCGAAAAAACAGATATGGAACCAGCCAGTGGCTATTACTAGAGCTGCCAGAGCCGAGCTGAGAAAAGCGAATATGCAACAAAAACGCAACGTCAGCTCGGTCAGAGAAGAATATGTCCCAGAAGAAATTGAAAATGCACCGTCTATCGAGGAACCACATAAAAGACCATCGAGAATATCATTGCCTCATCTCAAGAAGAGAAAAGTAGACAAGTTCTTCCTCAGTCAAGAGCAGAAGCAAATCCTTGATATGGTAGTGCACCAGGAACACAACATGTTTTTCACTGGTGCTGCTGGTACTGGTAAGTCTGTTCTTTTGGAAAGGATTATTACAGATTTACGACGAAAGTATTCTCCTGGAGCAGTGGCCGTGACTGCCTCGACCGGTCTCGCAGCCTGTCATATCGGAGGTGTTACATTACACAACTTTTCTGGTATTGGTCTTGGTAGAGAGGATGTGGATACTCTGGTTAAAAAGATCCGTCGCAACAGAAAGTGCTTCAAACGGTGGAAAGAAACTCGGGTGCTTGTTATTGATGAGATCTCAATGATTGACGGTGACTTGTTTGATAAACTAGAACAGATTGCTAGGAGACTACGTACTGGAGCAGATAAACATAAACCGTTTGGTGGGATCCAGGTTGTCATCACAGGAGACTTTTTTCAGTTGCCTCCTGTGCCGGACCGTAAAACTTCAGGTGAACAAAAAGAGTTTAAATTCTGTTTTGAAGCAGAGTACTGGCCAGAAGTCATCACTCAAAACTACGTGCTCAAACAAGTGTTCCGTCAAAAGGATAATACCTTTTCAACCATGTTGAACGAAATGCGACGAGGAGACATGAGCGACCACACCATCCGAACATTTGAATCGTTATCCAGACCATTAAAAGATATTCCAGCGGGCCTAACTCCTACTGAATTGTTTCCTATGCGACATCAAGTAGAACGAGCCAACCGGTCAAGATCCGACCTTCTCTCTGGAATCTCACACATTTTCGAGGCTACTGATAAACAAAAGGAACCCAGTATGGAGCATGTATTTAATTTAAACAATCTCATGGCAGTGGAGAAGCTTGAACTGAAAATCGGGTCACAGGTGATGATGATTAAAAACGTTGACGAAACGCTTGTCAATGGCTCTTTGGGAACAGTCATTGGGTTTATGGACGACCATCATTTCATGCTGTATGGAGAAAACAAAGGTATTGACTTATCGACACAAGAAATCAGAGATGCTCATGCTGGAAAACTAGATCTTAAAGGCGACACACCACCTCCAACGACAGCAACTACCAATGAATTTGACGATGATGATGTGTTTGGCATTCCCAGCGACGAAGAAGTAGAACGAGACAGTCTGTCTGTCAACTGGAAACGCAAAAAAGCTAAACTACGGTTACTTCAATACACAGATCCGTCGACCGGGAAACAGTCTGGCAAGTTATGGCCTCTTGTGCGATTCAAGCTGACCGACGGAACAACTCGTGACGTTCTCGTGCAAGAAGAGACATGGACCCTGGAGAACCAAGAAGGGATTGTAATGGCGTCACGAGCTCAAGTGCCCTTGATTCTCGCATGGGCTCTTTCTATCCATAAAGCACAAGGCCAAACTCTCGAGTACGTTAAAATCGATCTCCGCAAAGCCTTTGAAAAGGGGCAAGCCTATGTTGCCATCAGTCGAGCCACCCGTCTCGACGGACTCCAAGTGTCAGGTTTCTCTCGAGACAAAGTCATGGTTCACCGTAAAGTGGTTGATTTCTACGACTCCCTAGCATCCCTGTCAAACGAAGAAAACGACGACAACTTTGCCAACCAAACCACAACCACTCACGATCCCGAACCCACCACCACCACCAAACACAAACGCTCGCTCCTCAAACAAGACTACACCTACGTCCCACCCAAACAACAACTACGCTTCGACGACTTCAAACCACAGCCCACGCCCGAAGTCATCACCAGAGTGGGCTCAGCAAACGCTGCCTCCCGGTCCTCACGCATCTGATCTTTTAATATTTATTTTCCCACTTCGCTGTTCCCGGACCTGCCTCCGGCGGCTGGGGCTGTGCCCCAGACCCCCCGGCTCCTCTCGCTCCGCTCGAGTCGAGCTTCTGGGACCCCCTCACAGCTCGCGAAGCGAGCACAACCCGGTCTGGGCGGAGCCCAGCCGCCGGAGGCATGTTTCCTCCCTCCCCCTGGATCCACCCCCTGAGATTTGATAAGGGTTGGGGTTCGGCCGGGGTATATATATCGATGGAGTTCTACAGGTTAGAGCTTCACAGCCACCAGTGAACATGTCGACAACGGTACCCGAGGGTTTGACCGGTTCGCAGCAGGAAGCGTTTCAGGCGTTTGTGGATATCACGAACTGGAGCCAGGATCCGCAACTGGCAGTTGTCCTACTGCGGTCGTGTGAATGGAATGTGGAGCAGGCGGTCACAGCCCACTTCGACGGGACGATTATGGACGAAGATGACACGCCAGACACTGGTTCACAAGCTGGCGATGTTGGAAGCTTGAATAGTGGCATTAGCAATGGCGGATCATTAAGATCTCAACAGAGATCAGATCATCAACAGCCAACTTCGATAATGCAAGAACTGGATGAACAAGAACTGTATGAAAGCACGAATATAGCACCACGGGTCAATCCTACTCCGCCAATATACGCCGCTAGAACAGGAGTTAATGGTGGTGGGGTGTCGATTATTCAGACAGTTTTGCTGTTTCCGTTTAATGTCGGTTATAAAGCACTCAACACTCTGTTATATTTCTTGTCTTGGTTGTTCCCGTTTTTGCCTCGTCTGACTGGTTATTATCCAGCCAACAGGGCTGCTAGACATACTGGATCAGAGACGGGAGATTACGCCAAAAACGCAGCTGCTCGGTTTATTCGTTCTTTTGAAGAGAATTATGGAACCGGTCGTGCTGTTAGTTCAACTTCTGGTACTGGTTCTTCTTCTACTGGTGCTTCTGGTACTGGTGGTGCTGGAGCTGGTGATAGTACTATTTCAGATGCCAATGCTGGTGAGTCAAGTAGCAGCAGTGGTGGTATTGATAACAATTCAATTGATAACAATGAAGATTCGTCTGTATCGGGATCTATTCTGCCATTTTTCCTGGGTGGATATACAGAAGCACTGGAAAAAGCCAAGACTGATCTTAAATATCTGGTGGTGGTTCTTCAATCGGAAGAGCATGATCTGACAGCGGATTTCAATCGGAATGTGCTGTTATCACCACAAGTGATTGATCTGTTGAAAAGAGAAGATATTATATTCTGGGCAGGTAATGTTAAAGAGTCGGAAGCATATCAAGTAGCCAGTGGTCTCGAGGTGACCAAATTCCCATTCTGTGCTCTGATTGCACCCAGTCCAAGAACACCGACGTCGTCAGTTCTTGTTATGACGGTGCTATGTAAACTACAGGGAGCTACAATGGACTCGAATGAGTTTGTTTCTGAGATTGAAGAGCGAATGGAAGCTCATTCCCCGAAAATATTAGCATTGGTGCTGGACAAACAAGAGCGAGATACGTCGAGACGACTGCGAGAAGAGCAGGATTCCGCGTATGAACGAAGTTTACAAGCCGATAGAGAACGATTACGGAAACAAGAAGAAGAGCGGAAGAAAGCCGACGAAGAAAGAGAGCGTCAAGAACGAGAAGCTCGTGAGGCACAAGAAAAAGAAGATCTGTTACAAAGAAACCAAACTCAATGGAGACAATGGCGAGCCCAGCAGCTACGAAAGAAACTCGATCTCGTTTCTCCATCGTCTGGAGCCAACACCCCATCTCTTTCGAGTTCACCATCCTCGACTACTAACGCTGCTGTTGCCGGAGCACGACCTGCCCGGATCAGCTTACGGCTTCTGTCTGGCGAGCGAGTGGTACAACTTTTCTCGCCAACCGACACACTCGAAGACCTGTATGCATTTGTGGAATGCCACGAGCTCCTCAAAGAGCCAGCACCCACCACCGAAACCACTGCCCCACCCGACTTCACATTCACATACAACTTCCAACTGTCGACCCCCATGCCCCGCAAAGTGCTCGAACCCTCAACCGATATCCACATCGCAGACGAACGCTCGGTGTACCCCTCAGGAAGCGTTCTTGTAGAAACAGCCGACCCTGACGACGACGAAGATAACGAATAAACACCCCCTCTCTCTCCGAACCCGGTGCGCCTCCGGCGGCTGGGGCTGCGCCCCAGACCCCCCGGCTCCTCTCGCTACGCTCGAGTCGAGCTTCTGGGACCCCCTCACAGCTCGCGAAGCGAGCACAACCAGGTCTGGGCGGAGCCCAGCCGCCGGAGGCAGACCCCTCCTCTCCGAACCCGGACTGCCTCCGGCGGCTGGGGCGCTGCCCCAGAGCCCATGGCTCCTCTCGCTATGCTCGAGTCGTGCTTCTGGGGCCCCCTCACGGCTCGCGAAGCGAGCACAACCAGGTCTGGGCGGAGCCCAGCCGCCGGAGGCAGATGCCCCCACCCCAGGTCCAGCGACCCCGGTAATGCAATATTTCAGGGGAGCTGGAAAATTTCAGGTTCACGACATTTGCAGATCTGATGCTGCTGATTTCATGCCAGTCAACGTCCACATCACCATCATACAACAGAAAAAGAGCGACCATGTCCGATAACCGACTGTCAAATACGGAGTTTCTGAGCCAGCTGGCGTCGCTATTTGCGTCTGCTCAACAGAAAGGCTCTGTTTTCTTGCACCAGAAGCGATGTAAGTGTGCTGTTCGGGCCCGGGTATGGGGCCGGGTCCTGGGGCGTGGACATGCCTCCGGCGGCTGGGCTCCGCCCAGACCTGGTTGTGCTCGCTTCGCGAGCCATGCGGGGGTCCCCCAGATCCGACTCGAGCGCAGCGAGAGGAGCCACGGGGTCTGGGGCAGCGCCCCAGCCGCCGGAGGCAGGCTCACCACCACCTCGCACGTACTAACCCAGAGAATTAGTGAGTCATGAATCAGATACAAAAGTGACAGCTTCGTCGGACGAGGGCAAGTCGTACTCGGTGCTGTTCCGGGCGACAGACGGAAACAGTGACAAAAAGGCCCGGGTCAAGATCTCGACTGAGGTGTCGGTAGACGCTCTGGACAGGTTCTGGACCGCGTACACAGACACAGTCAAGACGGGAATGGGTGGACTGCGGAAGAAAGATAAGAAGAAGAAGAAGGCCGCCAAAACCAAGAAAACAAAAGCTTGAATGTTCCCGGCCGCCATCCTGTATATACGACACGAACGCTAATAATTGATCTGTGGTTTCACCTTTTGGGGGGTGAGCATGCCTCCGGCGGCTGGGCTCCGCCCAGACCGGGTTTTGCTCGCTTCGCGAGCGGTTTGGACCCTGTTGAGGTGGTCTGGCGGAGGATTTCGTCTGTTAGGGGCGTGTATGCAGGGTCTGACTACTCAGGGTCCACAGAGTGACTGAGTATTTAAATTTAAAAACGAATGTAGATCTCTTTGTATTTTAATAGACTGGCATCTGGTTTTCAGTCTTTGACCTGGTAAAAATATCACTGCTCTTCGCGTGAAGTGTATTCTGATGCTGCCTGACGAGCATGCTATAGGTTATTGCGAGAAAGTATAAATATAATAATACACGACGAAACTACTTAATTTAGTAGTTGAACTGTCTTGAAAGAGCCCATATGAGTTTGAATTTTTTATCTCATTGGTTCATATGACAGTCCCTGCTTTGGTATCGCCTCACTTGTTCTCAGTGAATACCAATAATAAGCGTGTTCTCCCGGTGGAATTGAGTGTTTGTTCAGATGCTAGTTGATTTTTCTTTATCTTGGATGAACACTGGACTGATTTTTTGGCTGTTAACTACAGAGATTTGTTATTGCTAGCAAGGGTACTGGCTGGTATCTACCGGTGAGTCTCATTAGCAGACTGAAAGACCTGTCTTCTTTCTTGACATTTTTTATACATTTACTGCAAAGAAAAGCAATTGGCCTTGGATTGATTCATTTGAGAAGAAATTTTCTCTCTTTTGCTGTGTTTTTCCTGATGAAATTTGGGTAACAGACAGGCCCGTTTTCAGATTTGAAGTTCCTGTGAATCACTCGAAATGTATCGTGGCACCCCGAGCAACGACTCGAGCGAAGCGAGAGGAGCAACCAGGGTCTGGGGCGGAGCCCCAGCCGCCGGAGGCAGACCCCCAATAAGAACGTTCTTGGATAAACTCCGTAAACGGTTTCCGGATTGATAATTGTTCCTGTCGATAGCTGCAAGCTGCAGTTTAAGCTCTAGCTGCATGCAGCGGTTAATTAGGACCTGCATTAACACCCGTGTCCTCTCTGCCAACCACACTCTTTGATTATTATTCTTTCTATCAGAAGGGCCCACTGTCTCCTGGAGACTGTTTTGAGGGTGCCGGATCGCGTCGGGGGGACGATATGCCTCCGGCGGCTGGGGCTCTGCCCCAGACCCCGTGGCTCCTGCTTCGCAGGAGACTGCTGGGACCGTCGACGGAACGACTCGAGCGCAGCGAGAGGAGCAACCAGGGTCTGGGGCGGAGCCCCAGCCGCCGGAGGCTGGTGGCCCACTGCCGTCGGACCCCGATGACGCGTAACGTAACGTGCTCTTGCGTGGGGCGTGGGGGTTTATCTACCCTAAACGCGGTAGATAACGAACTCGAAGTGACTGGCGGCAGCAGGGAGTGAGATTAGAGATAGCTAGCTCGTCAGTGGTTGTTCTTTTCGATTTCTTGAACGAACCTTTTTCAGACGGTTCGTGGCTTGCACTTTTGTGAGCGTGTGTGCGGTTCTGCCTGAGGAAACAGAAACTGAGTTGTGCCAGTTGAGGCAACGATCGGGGTTGGACTGAATTCTGAAGTGGTATTTAAACCCGGTTTCTTCCTGTGATATTTGATATTGATTTTTTTGTTTTTTTGATTTGTTTCGTTTGTTGCGTTTGTTTCGTTTGTTTTTAGTTTGGTTTTGTGATTCTGTTTTGGATCTGGAGAGAGACTCGAACTCGATTGGTTGTTAGTTCAAGTTCATCGCTTGAAATTGTTCTTTTGACGGTGCTGCTAATCGACATTTTCCAGCATGAAATCGTTTTCAGAGACGTCTCCTACTACACGCAAGAAGCTGATAGCGCTTGTGGCAGCGTTCTTTGCTAGTCTGGCATGCGGTACTAATTATGTGTACTCGACGTATTCGACTCAATTGGCCGATCGAATCGGTATGACGGCGACCCAGTCGTCGATTCTCGGTATGGCTGGCCAGATTGGCTTGTCGTTATTTGGGCCTGTTACGGGTCTTATAATTGATAGGTATCCTCCTATGTTTCCTATTGTAATGGGCGGGATCTTTATTTCTACTGGTTATCGCACCATGTATACTTCATATGTCGATGCCAATGACAATTTCACTCTGTTGGTCCTCGCTTATGGATTAGCTGGTCTTGGAAATACTCTTGTTTTTAACACCTCGGTGCGGACCAGTGCTATTAATTGGCCAAATAGAAGAGGTACTGCCACTTCTTTGCCAATGTCAGCGTTTGGTTTGTCTGCATTATTCTTTTCCAGTGTAGCGGGAATCATTTTTCCGGGTGACACCCAGGGATTCTTGGAACTTCTTAGTATGCTAACTGGAGGGCTTGTTCTTCTTTGTTTCCCGTTTATTCGTGTGCATAGAAAGAGAAAACCTCCTGCTGCTGCTACTGTTTCAAGAGGTCGTCATGGATATACAGAGATTGGAGATGGTCATGGTAGTACGGGCCATGGTGGTGAGGATGATGGTCCTTCGCATTTTAGTATAGCACAGCCGTCTTCTCCTATTCAATCTGATGAGGATGACGACGAGTTTGACGATGGTTATGTTGATGAGAGCATTATTGAAGGTGATGAAGAGAGCCAGGGTCGAGAGTTACAAGAAGAGTATCGTCATAGCTCTGAATCGACTGTTGGTAAAGACGGTGTATTAACCAGTACTAACCAGTCTACTTCTTTACTAAGTGATGACTCGCTGTCTGGAAATAGCACTGATTATGCTTCCCACAGGAATAGCGATGTCGATGGTGCTGGTACTACTACTGCTAGCGATGCTGGCACCAAAAATGGTGCTGCGAGCTCGTCTGCTGGTAGCACTACTGCTCATGTTCACGGTCATTATCATACCCATGAACAACCTGGACGCATTCCTGGCTCACCAGCTATCCCACCGCATGTTTTCAGCTCGGATCTGCGACCAACCACGTCTCCTTTCAACCGGTCTTCGTCACCGAATTTCGGCAGCCGGTTACGTCCTACCAACTCATCTCAAACTGCATTTAGTACCAATATCTTTCCAACTGTATCTTCTACTTCTCGCATTCACCATCATGGCCATGGCAAACATCCTCACCAGGACGTGGGTATCAAACTACTGTTCCGACGGGATTTCTGGGAGTACTTTTTCCTTCTCGGATTTGTGTCAGGAGTGGGCCAAATGTACATTTACTCATGTGGCTACTGTGTACGAGCTCTAGTCCATTACAGCAATCCTGAATTTTCTCCTGGAAAAGTCCAGTCTTTGCAAGCGTTACAAGTTGCACTCATCTCGTCCATGAACTTTTTGGGTCGTATTACTTCTGGATCCGCTTCTGACTGGTTAGTACACAAACTGAATGTCCAACGATTGTGGGTGCTAGTGGTCGCACTCACTATCGGATTGTTTGGCCATATTCTTGCCATTTACCTGACCAACCCCATGCTGATGTGGATCGTGTCGCTCTCAATTGGCCTGTCATACGGTCTCGTGTTCGGCGTGTATCCATCTATTGTCAGCGAGTCGTTTGGTCTCAAGCATTTCTCACAAAATTGGGGCTACGTGGCCAGCTCGCCTGTCTTCTCCTCCTACTTCCTGAACCTCATGTTTGGCAAGATCTTCGACGCCAACAGCTCAACTAAAGTAGAAGGCAGTGCGGCCCACATTTGTCTCAAAGGACCCGGCTGCTATTCACTCGCCTTTACCATCACCTCATGTGTGTCGGTCGTCGGCATCGCTCTTGCATTGTTCATGATTTACACCCGAAAGGACTCCAAACCCCACGAACTCGGTGAGGAGGAGCACTTCTAATCTCGCTCTTTTAGCATCCTTTGTACTGCAATTTATAGACTATAGACGCTTACTTATTCTCCTGTGTATCTGCCTCCGGCGGCTGGGGCTCCGCCCCAGACCCCGCTGCTCCTCTCGCTTCGCTCGAGTCGGGCATGGGGAAGCAGCATCTACTAGAAACCGTCGAGGATATCGACCTGGGAGAACTACCAAGAAAGGGAACCTCTTTTTCTGTTTGGTATTTTATAGCTGCCCTGCGACTCGCGTCAACAATGAGCTTCAGTAAACTGTAAACCCAGATTCAACTTCGAAACTGCACTCAACAAATATAATGCTTTTCTTCAACCATCAGTAAACCGCAATTTTGCAGCTGGGATCCATGTTTGACAGCTTATTCCTTTCCCTCCAATTAGTCGTGTTAGAACAGAATTCAAAGAAACTGTGATTAAACACCCAACTCCAAGTTTGACAGTCTGAACTGTAATCACATACCTGAGTTCATATTCAACATTTTATTCATCGAACACTGAGCTTGTCTCAAGTCCTGTCAATACTGAATCCTAGGAAACTATAATTACACACTTGGGTCAACAGTATATCGTTACCACATTCGATAGTTTATTCGATTAACGCTAAGATTGTTGTCCTTCCAACTTGTTTCAGAAGTGAATTTCAGCAAACTAGACTCTCACGTTCAAGTTCGACAGTTCATTCAACCAATATTAAGATTGGTCTTCAACTCATGGCAAATCTGAATTTCAGGTCACCTGGTTCCACATACGACAGATGATTCACTCGACACAAGATTATTTCTCGAATACTGTCAGAACACCAATTCCGCGAACTGCAATTACACACTCAGGTTCAAGCTCGATATCTATTCACTTAAAACTAACTCGTGTCAGAACAGAATTTCAGCAATCTATAACTACACACCAGATTCACGTTCGACAGTTTATTCACTCAACACAAGACTGTTGTTCAACTCTTGTCAGAACTGAATTCAGGAACCTGTAATTACACACTTGAATATACCAGCATCTAAAGCTTGCCATGTTCTCTTGACAATATTTTGCTTCCTACACTCTTATTATGGATTTTTAAACCAACTTAACAGCGACCTGAGAGAATACAGGCCCAGAAACAAGGTTAACATCGAATTCGCAGCACAATTACAGCTCCAGAATAGCCCTCAAACGGCCAACAATCGAGATACCAACCGGCAAAACACCTCGCCAACCACGTTCGCCAGAACAGAGCATGTCCCCCACGCCCGACTCGAGCGCAGCGAGAGGAGCAGCGGGGTCTGGGGCGGAGCCCCAGCCGCCGGAGGCACAACCGACCCCTAGAATCGCTAGTGTGTTAGTAGCAGTACTTACCAGGCCAAGGGAGGTCCAATAGGGATACCAGGCAACGGAATCGGGTGAAACCAAACCAAACCAGCCAATCCAATATTACTAGAATTAACTACACCTGAATATCAACGTATCCAATAACGATAACTAAAATTACACAAACTCAAAACTCAGACAGCACGGCATGACAAGCGACTAAGCATCTCTCCATCAATCGGGTCTGGACTATCATTCGAAGAACAAAAACGGGACAACGGTAGCGAAGAAAACACAAATAATAATAAACAAGAGCCCGCGCCAATTTCTTTTTTTGTTGTTTTAATACACAGGTTCATATAACGCTTTCAGGCAAAATGGCAATGTCAGTTTACCAGGTACCCTCAGCGTCGTCGTGAGCAGGCTCGGCATCGTGAACAGGCACGTCGTCATCACGCTCACGGGCTCCATTAGCATAACGAGGAGGCGATTGAGATCGTTGTCTGGTATATGTCTCATCATCATCACGTCCACCACGGCTTTCACGACGATCAGAACCACGGTCCCGACGTTCATAATCACGGCCACCACGGTCACGACGCTCAAAATCACGGCCACCTCTGTCACGACGGTCAAAATCACGACCTCCTCTGTCACGACGGTCATAATCGCGGTCACCGCCTCTGTCACGACGATCGAAATCACGGTCACCACCTCTATCACGACGGTCGAAATCACGGTCTCCACCACGACGGTCATAACGGTCACCACGATCATATCCACGGTCTCCACCACGACGGTCATAACGGTCATAACCACGGTCACCACCACGACGGTCGTAATCACGGTCACCACCACGTCTATCGCCATATCTTCCACCACGGTCACCACGACCATAACTATCTCTAAAACGAGGAGGTCCTGAAGGAAGAGGAGGAGGATTGGGGTCTTCAGAAGCAGAAATGGTCGAGCCCTTAAACTCAAGACCGTCTAATTTACTCAAACCATCTTCCAAATCGGCCTGAGAAACAAAGTCAATGACACCAGTACCGTCTCTAGCACGAGAAACATCGGCATAATTGACTCCCTGAATATTATTATCTCTAGCGAAATCCTTCAAATCCTGCCATGAAGCGTCCTCGCCAAGGTTACTGACAAGAACTCTATAACGCTTACCACCGCCAAATTTGGCACTGTTGTACTCGTCACGTTCACGGGGAGTTGGCTTAGGCTTGGCATACTCGATTTGGAAGTTCTGGCCATGGAAATCTGTTTCATTAAGTCCGTCACGAGCGGCCTTGGCCTCTTCCTCGTTACCAAACTCCACAAAAGCGTATCCACGCATAAGCTTCACCTCAGAAACTTCTCCATAAGCTCTAAAAACATCTTCCAACTCCTCCTTAGACACGTCGGGACCAACTGGTCGGACAAACAATCTCGCGAGATCCAGTTCACTCATTTTTTTTTTCCTTCTTCTTTCAATCACTCGAAATATGTGAGAACGAACGAACAACTGAAAAACTCACACACGCCCTCGAACCAGAAAACCCTATCTCCCGATCAACCCCTACCCTGACGATCACGGGGAACTGCAGCAGGGTCCTCTGCCTCCGGCGGCTGGGGCTCCGCCCCAGACCCTGGTAGCTCCTGCTTCGCAGGAGAGGGTGGGGGACTCCCGGAGAAACGACTCGAGCGGAGCGAGAGGAGCAGCCAGGGTCTGGGGCGGAGCCCCAGCCGCCGGAGGCAGTGGCAGTGGATGTATCGCACCAGTGCGGCGCGCGCCGCAGGAGCACCCCCTGCGTGGATCGGCGTGAAATTTCAGAGTGAGTGGTGAAGTAGAAAATATACAGGGGGACAAGAGTGACCGAGAAGAGAGTCGGTTTTGTGATTGGAGAGTGAGAGAATGCCTGTGATTGCGATATCGCGGCCAGAGACCGTTTACGGCGGTGTTAGTGGCGGAAATAGGAAATTGAAGAGGGCCAATGGTGGAGATGAGGAGGATGTGGATGGAGTGGATGAGTTAGAGTATGAAGACGCTGATTCGGGGTCAGATGCTGAAATGAGAGATCTGGATGATGACGATGGAGATGCAAATGATAACGACAAAAGATCGGGATTTGGATCCTCGACGAAAGGAAGTAGTCTGGTGACGCCAGGAGAACTGATTACTGAAGATACAATGTGGATGCGAGGCCATGGCACATTTTCTCAAGACGAGAAGACGTTTTCGTCGGTGGCAGGAACTATAACTCGAGTGAATAAACTGCTGAGTGTGACGCCGTTACGAGGAAGATATCAGCCTGTTATTGGAGACCATGTCATTGGCAGGATCACCGAGGTCGGCAACAAGCGATGGAAGGTCGATATTGGCGGCAATCAGGACGCTGCTCTGTTACTAGGATCCGTTAATTTGCCAGGAGGTGTGTTACGAAGAAAGTCCGAAAGCGACGAATTACAAATGAGACAGTTTTTAAAAGAAGGAGATCTATTGAATGCCGAGGTTCAGGCGTTATTTTCAGACGGAGGTGCTTCTCTTCATACCCGTTCGCTACGGTACGGAAAACTGCGAAATGGAATGCTCGTACAAGTGCCATCGTCGCTGATTATCAGACTCAGAACTCAATTGTACCGATTGCCAGGAGGTGTTGATATGATTCTGGGGATTAATGGGTATATTTGGCTGAGTAAGAGCAGTAAAGTAGCTGCTGATGTTTCCATCACCCGACTCGAAGAGACCTCGGGTCTGGAAATCTACTCAGACACCAACGAGGAAATCAACACCTCGACACGTGAAAATATTGCCCGATACGCCAACTGTATTCGAGCCCTGGCATTTAAAGAAGTAGGGGTCAACGAAACCCGGCTCATCGCGGCCTATGAAGCCAGTCTGGCGTACGCCAGTGCCGGTGACCTCATCGAAGACGAGGTCAAAGCCATCCTGGCTGCCGAGGCCCTGGCCGCTGACCGCTCTGACGAGTAAGTAACCACCTCCTCCGTATTTAATATTATTTGTGCATTTTCCTTCCTTCTGGGGCACGAGGGGGGGTAGACGTGCCTCCGGCGGCTGGGCTCCGCCCAGACCTGGTTGTGCTCGCTTCGCGAGCGAACGGGAGGGTCCAAAATACTGTGAATTCGCGATCTGGACGGCCCGTAGCCCGACTCGAGCGAAGCGAGAGGAGCAACCAGGGTCTGGGGCGGAGCCCCAGCCGCCGGAGGCAGACCCCGATCGTGTGAAATGGAGGGGGAATGCAAAAAAAGTTATGTACAGAGATGAGAGGGAGGAGCGTTAAGCGGCCTTGAGGATGTAGAAGTAGGTGGAGCCAAAATGGTAGCGGCCCTCGTCGACGATTTGGAGACCGCTGGATTTGACGATGTGGTCGATGTCGAGGTTCCAGCGACAGCCCCATTCTTGAGCTCGTTTTTCGGCGGTACGGTCCATTCGCTCGTTGACAGATGCGTAGGTTGACCGACCGTGCTCGAGGAGAACGATTCGTCCGTTGGGTTTTAACAGTTGTCGGAAGTTTTGGAGAGCTTTGGCAGGATCTTCGTGTGAACAGAGTCCAAATGACTCGAAAATGGTGTTGAACTTTTGTCCAGATTTGGCAGCAATGGCTACGAGATCTTCAGCTCGTCCTTTCACATATTGCACGTTTTTATAGTTCGGGAATCGCTTTTCGAATTTTTCTTTGGTCACTTCGAGCATAGCTGGAGACGAGTCGAGGTATGTGATTGAATTGACTTTTTTGGGGTCCAGGTACTTGATATTGCGGCCTGTTCCACACGAGACTTCAAGTGCGTCTCCTTCAACAGCTCGCATTAGACGACGGCGGGTCCACCAGATGTACGAAGTCAGCTCTTCAAGCCAAATTTTGTCGTCGTACTCTTTAGCTAGTGACTCGTAGACATCTGTAGTATCACGAGGCTCGACAATCCCAGGTGCCGACTCAGTTCCAGCTGCTTTTGTAGTTGAATCAGCACTGCTACCGTCCATGGGCTTGTAAGGGTTGGCCTCACCAGTGGCTCGGTATTTGGTATCTTGAAGATACTGAAATCCAAAGAATCCTGTAATCATATAAAATGCTATGACAGCCATGGCAAATCGTTTACGAGCGACTGGGTCATCGTCCATCTTTCTCCATCTCAATTTTAGTTTCTTGATCCAGGTAGGATTATTCGTTACTTTGGCTGGCCGAATAGGACCACGTGCTGACGAGGCATATCTTGCTAAGAGTGGTGTTTGTGTAATTGGGGATATAACAGGTGTATTGAGTGTCGTATATGATAATTGTGAGGAGAGAGATAAAATTCTGGATGAATTCATGTGGATATGTCGTGAAGTGGACGGTACCACCAGCCTGCCTGACCAGCTCATCATCTCTCGTAAGCTACAGTTATTTCGAGATAACATATCAAAATACCCAACCTTCGGTATCAGTCGAGATAGTTATTCAGTCCCAATCCAGATCTAGGACAATAAATGAGTTCTTCCTCGAGAATGACAGACGGTTATCTGTTGACAGAGGTCATGAACCTGCAGCATCCTTATCAATTTTTCAGAACGGCTGTTCAAAAGATAAGACCAATGTCGCAAAACACCCTGCCGATCTTGAAAAATTAGACTATGTATATGTAAGAGGAGATAAGACTGGCAGGTGTTGCAGATGGATATTTGACTCTGACAGTCATTGAATATTTGATCTGACTTTGTTGAGTTTGTTTTTCGATTTGATTTTTTCAGCATTGAATCACTTTTGTCGTTGCTTTCATTTTATCCTGGTTTGTGGATTAATTTTTCAGTTGTGATCTGAGTCTGCTCTCACACTCTTCTCGGCCTGATATCAGTCTGCTTACAACTAGGTCTCCGTCTGTTCACAGCTGATTTTCACTTTGTTTTTAATCTCTTCTCTAGTGGATCTCAGTTCGTTCCCAGTTTCTCAGGTAGTTCTCAGTCTGTTCTCACACCACTGATCCCATACCACTGATCTCACACCACTGGTATCAGCTAGTCTCATTCCAAACGTTGCTAATTCTCAGTCCATTCTGTCAAATCTTAGCTGATTTTCAGTCAGTTGGCAATTATCAATCTATCTGCTAGCTGCTAGATTGATCATTCACTCTTTTTATGAACCGGTTGTTGCCTTTTCTCAAAAACCAGCCCAAACATCTCACTCTACCTGTTTCCTATATCAGTCAACTATTTAGAATGTCAGCATCTGAGTCGGTCGCCAAAAAACAAAAAACTGACCGACGAGAATGGGTGCGTGATTTCCATCCTCCTGTTCATAGAGGCATGATGGAACTCGACAAATCAGCCTTTACAGTCAAAGTACCACTTGTCGCAGCACTTCTAAAAGACCAGTCTTTCTTTGCATCTCTAGTAAAAAACTCGCGATCTGACCTGCTACAATTACAAGGAATATCACGGATTGTCGAATGGGAAAACAATCAAAAAGCCATTCTGTTACGCCATGATATCAATTCTCCTGATAAAGTTCCTCAAGCAGTAACCCCAACTACTCTCGATGTTCTAACGAAAGCTGAAGCCACTTATCACCCATACACCCTGAATCTAGACTACGACTATTGGCGTGCTGAAGACATTCTGGAATCAGTATTGCCTGAAGACCTGTTAAACGAGGTTCCTACTGGATTCACCGTAGTCGGTCACATTGCTCATATGAATATCCGGGAAGAGTACATGCCATATCGATTCCTCATTGGGCAAGTCATTCTCGATAAGAACCCGCTTGTCGAGACTGTTGTAAATAAACTGGACTCAATCCACGCTGTATACCGTACTTTTGATATGGAAGTTCTTGCTGGTAAGGAAGAGTTCGAAGTCGAACAGAGCGAATCGGGCTGTCGATTCAGATTCAATTTCAAAGCTGTGTACTGGAATTCTCGTCTGCACACTGAGCATGCTCGTCTGATATCGCAGTTCAACAAAGGTGAAGCTGTATGCGATGTGTTCGCCGGCGTTGGTCCATTTGCTGTTCCAGCTGGTAAAAAGGGCGTTATTGTGTTTGCTAACGATCTGAACCCCCACAGCTACGAGTCCATGGTCGGCAATATCAAACTCAACAAAGTCGATAGAACCGTGTTCCCCACAAACGAAGACGGCCGTGAGTATATCAAGAAATCGTCACAAATGCTCGTCGACTTTGCTGCCAAAAACCCCGTCATTGAGATCCCACCCAAACGGGTCTCTCGCTCAAAACCCGAGACTTCTATCCCCGAAAAAATCCCGGTTCCCACCCACTTCAAACACTACGTTATGAACTTGCCAGACTCGGCCATCGAATTCCTTGACGGATTCATCGGTCTCTACCGCGACCTATCTCTCCGTCAAGCAGCTTTCGGCACCGACACACCCACTTCACAACAAATGCCCATTATCAACGTGCACTGTTTCCACAAACACGAGCCCGACGAGCCCGAACCCGAGCCCGCCCAAATCCACGAAGACCTGCGAGCCCGTGTCAGCAAAAACCTGTCCTTCCAAATCGCGCTCTCCGAACTCTCCTTCCACAAAGTTCGCAAAGTCGCACCCACCAAAACCATGTACTGCATCTCCTTCCGTCTGCCACTACCCGTGGCGCTAGCTTAATAGACTCTCTACGAATTCCCCCGCTGCCTCCGGCGGCTGGGGCTCCGCCCCAGACCCTGGCAGCTCCTCTCGCTGCGCTCGAGTCGTTCCGTCGACGGTGCCCTCAGTCTCCTGCGAAGCAGGAGCAACCAGGGTCTGGGGCGGAGCCCCAGCCGCCGGAGGCAGCATGACTCGTTACAAAGTCATTCATTAGTTTTCTAAGTGTCCGTGTGCCAGTTTAGTAGAAGGTGGTGCCCACTTCCATGTGTTTGTGGGGGCTCTTGATGGCCTCGTCGAGGTCATCTGAGGAGAAGCTTCGTTTGGCGGCGATGGGTGTGGACGTCAGGGTCGGGATGCGACTGAAGTCGGTGATGACCTCGTCGAGGTCGTCGTCTGGTCGGTGTGGGGTCGTTGGCGACTCGAGTGAACCGGTTTTGAATTCTTGGCTCTTCCAGCCGTGAGAGCTCAGGATTCGGCTGTCTGACGGACCGGCTGAGAAATCGTTTCGTTCGATGTAGAACGAGTCGTCTTTCGGCGACTCGCTTGAGGATGTCGTGTTATATGTATCGTTGTTGTTGTTATTGTGGTTATTAATGTCTTCGTTGTCTTCTTCTGTTTTCGTTTCGTAACCGTTTTCGTTCGTTTCTTGAAGGTGACTTGGTGAGTCGAGATTGTTAATTTCTCCGTCGTCGTACGGTTGTCGGTCCTTCTTTTTAATAGTACCGACATCGTCGTTTTCGGCCTCATCATCGTCGTCGTCGTCTTCATTGTCGCCTGGATCGTTGTCTTCTGAGTTGTCTGCCACAGAATTATGGCTCTGCGGCAGAATCGAGTTGCTGGGTAAAATGCTAAATATCTGTTTAGGAGTCTTGTGGCTCGATGTGCCAGATGCTGTACTGGGTCGTTTAAACGTGCTGCCGCTCTTATCGTCTCTATATCCATGACCGCTAGCAGCGTTGCTAGATCCATTTGTACTGCCGCTGCCGGCTATTAACCCGTATAGTCCAGAAATGCCACCGGATTTACTGCTGCTACTACTAATAGTATTCGAGCCGTTAATTGGGTCATCGTCGTCATTGTCAACAGTAAATGGATCAGGACAGGTTGATATGAGGTCTTCGAGACCACCTCCTGACCATCCTTTTCGTGCAATTCCTTCATAGATCTCGACTTCGGCTCTCACGACGGACGCTGCTAGTTGTAGCATCTCGTTGGATGTTGTTTCAGCAACGTCATATGCAGATTGGAAATATGAGTACTTGAGTCGGTCAATATCATCGACTAGCGAAGTCAGTTCTAGCAGAGAGTTTCTGTAGTCAGCGAGATTTCGTACCCTTCGACGGGCCATTTTCTCAGTTTCTGCTTCTCTTCTTTTCAGATTGCGAGTTTTTTCTTTCAACTCGGCTTTAAATTTGAGCTCGTTTTCCTTGGCTACTTGAGTGAACGAGTCGAGCTGTTTCTTGACTGGTACTTCAAATGCTGATGTTATACTTTTGGCGAGAATCTGCTGGTGATTCGACACAAGATAGTGTAATCCTCCAGCTGCTTGTAGTCCATCGGATGAACTACCTGCTCCTTTACATCTAGAACATGCCTCTAAAGCCTGACCAAAGTCTGCTGCTGCTCGAGACATTGTTAGAATGGATTCTCGGTATCGAGCTGCTGAATCCAGCAGGCTTTGGTACGTTTTGGCTGTATTTTCAATCTCACTCGAGGTGATTAATGCTGGCAGATCCGGATGATTATTACCAATATTCGAAAAAGAAGCACTCATAGTCGAATCTGCCGTCTGAAAAGATGCTATTGACGGTTTACGAAACAGACCGAATCCCCATGGCGAACTGCTAGTTCCTGGACCTCCAGGTGGACCAGCAGGTCCCGAAGCCGAACCTGGTCGACCAGAAGCTAAACCGGATCCAGGTCTCGAACCGGGTCCTATTCCATATGCAGACATTGAAGAAGATCCATGAACTGGAGTCCCAGAACCAGTATTGCGATTGATGAATCCAGCAGCACCAGCTGCCACACCAGCAGAACCTGCTACATGATCATCTGTGGACGCTGAAGAATTGTTTCTTGAATGGTTATACCCATAACCAGCAGCAGCAGCATTGTTTCTATTATTATGTCCATGACCCCCTGACATGAATCCTCTCGAACCATGACCCGTGTCACCACCGTCAATATCTCTGTCTCGAGACACTCCACTAAAAGCAGGACTGGGAAGACCCGGGTTGACAAACGAGTAGAACTCGGATAAATGCTGAGGAGGAACGGGCGAATTTGAATGCGACGACGACGTCCCAAGAGGTGGTCTTCCAGTTGTAGAACGAGACTGTACGGGCGACGAAGACGCGTCTTCACCCGACATAGTCCCAAAAATCACCACAGATCGATCCACTCCACACACTCCACTGACCTCCCGTAGGTTTAACGGCCTATTTAAACTCGGCCACAACCCGTGCAACTGCACGAATTAAATCCCAAAATCAATCAGCCAGTCTCCTGACTTCCACTTTCGTTTCTTCCAAAACACACGAACAAAACCAGACACGCTCCTGCCAGTCACTGCTCCTCTTTTGGCGAGTTATCTCAGCTCCCAATACTAATCTCAATCTCAATCTGAACGTGGTCCGCTACTTCACCATCTGCACTCTTAATTTTTCAGCCCCACCATCTCCCCCCTTTCACATGCCACGCTCCCGTCTCCAGTGATATCTGCTCCTACCGGGGTCATTACTGGGGGGTGGGTTTCGCCTCCGGCGGCTGGGGCTCTGCCCCAGACCCCGTGGCTCCTCTCGCTACGCTCGAGTCGGTGCGTGGGTGTTGTGGCCGAACTCGGGAGTTGGAGGTAGCACCGCCATGCAGGGTCCAAGTCCGTCCCGGCACCGGACCCCAATCAGCCACACACGTACACGGTCCCAGCCCGCTCCGCGAAGCGGAGCACAACGGGGTCTGGGGCAGCGCCCCAGCCGCCGGAGGCACACCCCCGCCAATAACCGGTGTTGTACAGGTGTGCCTCCGGCGGCTTGGACGCTGCCCCAGACCCAGTAGTTCCTGCTTCGCAGGAGTGGCCGGGACCGTGTAAGCCCCGACTCGAGCGTAGCGAGAGGAGCCACGGGGTCTGGGGCAGAGCCCCAGCCGCCGGAGGCCACGTCCCCCTGCCCCAAGTGGGGTGTGACGACCCGAGCGGTGGTCGTGGGTGAGATGGCCTGACTCACCATTAACTCTTATTAGACTAACAGGGACTATGCCCGAACCGATTGGGCTGCACGGTTCTTTCTGGCTGCTTCGGTGCCGTTAGGTTTGCGAATTGCTTTTTCCGAGGACGGTTAGTGCCGTATGGGCAAGGGTTGTGCTGGTAAGGATGACTACAGGTATGTGCCGACTGGCCAGCGGGCTTGCTAGCGGCGGGGTTGTTGCTAGTTTGGGCTTGCAGTTGTGTCCAGAGTACTACTACCAGGGTGGGGTTTAAGTGGTTGCTCGGTTCCCGTGATGGGTGTTTCTGGGTTGTTTTTGCACGGGTTGCTGTGGAACTGTTGGCGGGGAGGGTGCGATGAGGAGCATGGGCGGGGGGTTTTGTAGGTCGTGGTAAGGGTTGGACGTGGTTTGGGTGTGGTGCCTAGGTGGTCGGTGGTGACGCAAACCTGCCTCATACTGGTCAACGTTCTGTACATCCAGGACTAAGCTGTAAAGTTTAGATTAGGTCGATGGAGAGAACCTAGTCATAATACATGCACCGGATATCAAAAAATATTCTACTCGACATGGACCGGGATGCGGGTGTCCTGGATATTATTATTGTTATCATTGGGTCTTGGGGCTCGTCGGTTCAGCCGAAATATCCTAATTTGTTCTTTTAGGATGTCATCCTGTGGGCGGTTCTGATTGTTTTTTTTTTGTTTTTTGTTTTTGTTAGTTCTTCTTCAATTACGTTATATTTTTATAGCTGTGTTTGTTCTATTTGTTTTACACTGGTTTTTGTTCAGTTTATTTTCGATGTTTTTTGTTTTTGTTGTAGATTTATATTGGCCGTTTGTTCAACTTTTTTTATGTATTTGCTCTAAGTATTTCTATTTACTTCTATGTATTTATCTATCTATTATATCTTATTCTATATCTTATTCTATGTATTATTCTACGTATTATTTTTATTTATTTCCGAGTGTATTATCCGTTTTTTATTTGGGATTATTTGGTTTGTTTGACTTTGAGATCTCTTGGCTTGATAAGTCCATTGTCGGTGCCGTCCGTGCTAAAGTAGATGCATCGATCGAGCGAGTATTCTTGTATTGATTTTATTGTATTTGGTGTGCTGACTACCAGTTGACTGACTGTCTGACTGTCTGACTGACAGACTAATTTTGTGTTGGCAGCTGCATTGCACCAGCTGGCTGCATCCGCACCTTGCCAGGGCGCTCTTTGAACCAAAGTACTTTTTTTTCTGTTCTTAGGTTTTTATTTAATAACCACCCTGGAAGTACTTCGCTGTCCTATAGTTGGATTTTTGTCACTTGAACTGACTCAACTACTGCCAGCGCTTGTTACTCACCGGATTGGCTGTTATATTTATTGTCATCTTTTTTGTTGTTTTGAGACCTCTTGGATAATTTCCGTCCCCATCTTGGTTTTTTGTACGGTTCGATTGACGCGGCACTTTGTTAAAAACGACATCCGATTACATCAGTTTTGTGATTTTTTGACCGTGTTTTTCGTCCTTGTCGACTCCGTGTCTTGTTTCTTTTGATTTGATTTTATTTTCAACATATTTCAGTTGTGTTAATTTTTTTTTTTTTTGTATTTTGAAGTGACCTAGTAGGAGAGAGTAATCAAAATGACTTACTTTTAAGTCATTTCCCGCACGCCCCTACTAAGAGAAAAAATCAACAGAGAACAGACAGCAACTTGCCAATTGGTTTATTTGATTCTTGGATTAAATAAATTAATGAATCAATTGTTTGTTCTTTAGTTCGACTTCATTACGTCCTACACTCTCAACACTGTCTAATACTTCTTAAGTTATCATCATCGAATTGACTTGGTAGCCAGTCAACCCTCAACGGTATTATTGGTTATATTTCATCAACTTCTTCTATTCAAGTCAGCATTCAACTACAAATAAGTTACAAGTAAATTACAACTACAAATTCATCGAGATAAACTTTTGGCGACTCATCTCAACATCTTTTTACTTTATCGTCCATTGTTTACACTCTAGAGATCTTGGTTGACTATTACACTGCTGTTTAATCACGTTATCAACAGTGTCTATTTCTCATTATAGTGAGTCCTGCAATTAACACACCTAGTTTTTGTTTCCCAGCTATTTACTAGGTACCGCACCACCACTATCAATTCTTTGAGTCATCAAAACTCCCAACCAATCCAACCACCCTTACCCTGAACCTGAAAATAACGCCACGGACTTGTACGCCCGTAGTCTCGCAGTTTGTCGCATATTTTACCTCAGTTGCCGTGCTCCGGCAGCCGCGCCTTCCTGTATCAAAGACTCATACTGCGTAGTTCCTCCGAACACGGCGGCTTAATATTGCTTAATCTAGCCTAATCCAGCTACAGATTTGGTCACCGAAGCTCATCGCCCACCAGCATCACTGTTGGTAGTGTGACCTATAATTACTGAGGCTTCTGTCATTGCCAAGTTTGATTTTTCCTTAGGATTGGATTTATATTTAATCCTTGGTAGGGTTGAACGAAGCAATAGCATTTGTTATTTCTCTCCTGGTTATTTAGGTCTCTCATCTGACTTGGTTGTTTTGCCTCTTGACTGGTTTAGTAATCTGCCTGTGCTATTAACTTCTCCAACATCTATCATCCATTTTTCCCATATTAATCTCGGATCCATTCCTAGAATAATATTTGCCACCACCTTTTTATTTTTTTTCCTCATTATTTTTAACGACCTCCCACTCACGACTCTATTTATTGTTGTTTGATTTTATTATTTTTATTATTTTTCGGAAACTGTCTGGTGTATTTTAACGAATATTTCAGAGTGATTATTATCTTATTTTTGGTTGGTATTGTGGAAATCTATTAATGATCTTGGATTTCCTCTATTAATTCGACAGACTAATTCTTACTCTGATTTTTTATTTGGTTTTTTGGAATTCTTTTTTTATTATTCTGTGGTTAGTAATTTGTATTTCCTGATTACTCACCATAGATAAAGCTCTTTCTCCTGTCTTCACACTATTCATAATGTTAACGATAATTCCTGTGCATGATTTAACTGCTGATGAGCCTTTGGATCTTAGCTCTCCATCCCACTCGCTGGTATCCTCATCGTCATCAACTGGTTCGTCGGCTAGCATTTTCAGCTCGGCCACTGTTGGTGACTATGAATCAGCTACTTCTTCAGTTGAATCATCCACATCCCCAGAAATCACTATTTTAAATGAAAGGAAAGCGCCGACGCCAACGGCCAAGCCAACTGTGTCGAAATTATTAAAGCATGAAAATACAAAGACTGTGTTTGTCGAGGCTTTGGTTGGTTCCGCTGTTCTCTTGGTAGATGCCATTTGGAAGAACCCTGGCGGCTCTTCCAAGAAATCAATGCCTCTACGGCGGTTTATCCAAGAGACGCTCAAACGCTCACGAACCTCGTACAGCACTTTTCAAGTGTCTCTGTATTATTTAATTCTCGTCAAGCCGTTTATTTTCGAACAGGCTCGTCAGAAGAGACTAGCAAAGTCTCCTCTGAGCTGTGCGAGACGCACTTTCCTAGCCAGTCTAATGCTGGCATCCAAATGTCTTCAAGACAGGAACTACAGCATCAGTGCTTGGTCCAAAATCTCTGGCCTTTCTGTCAAAGAGCTTGGCAATAATGAGATTGAATTTCTCAAGGCTGCTGACTGGAAACTCCATGTTCCTCAGGAAGTTTACAATCGATGGAGCACTCTTCTTTTGAGCAGTGGCTCTGTCAAGCCTGAGACTTGGAAGAACCGCATTAAGACCATTGGTCCCGATATCAAATTCGACGAGTGTTCGTATGCCACTGTATGGGGTGATTTCATCGATCTTACTGCAACTGGCGAAGACGTCACTTCCGGATACAACTGTAGCACCGGCACCTCTGACTCATGCGATGTCACCATTGCCAAGGTCTCTGACACATCCCCAGTCGAGGTCGAGTGTGACATGCCACTCACACCCGAACCCACTAAAACACAATTCACACCACCTCAAACAGGCGCTTATTACATGACCAACCGCGACGAATGGCGATACATCCGATCTAGTCTGGCCATCAAACAGAAGCTCCAAACCAACATGAAAGCTCTTCAAGCCAAACAACGCTCTGTCGAAGCCGTGGTTCTAGCCACACCGGCGCCCTCCGAAGTGCGCTTGACCGCCGAAAGAAAACGCAGCTTCACCGCCGAAGACGACGAAGCCATCAGCATCGTCAATGTCCGCTCCGTCAAGCGCCGTGTCATCCACGTAGATGGCATTATTTAAGTAAACTATAACCAACAAAAAGATTAAGAAACGCTCTCCCAGTCTGCCTCCGGCGGCTGGGGCTCCGCCCCAGACCCTGGTTGCTCCTCTCGCTTCGCTCAAGTCGTTCCGTCGACGGTCCTGGCCATCTCCTGCGAAGCAGGAGCAACCAGGGTCTGGGGCGGAGCCCCAGCCGCCGGAGGCACGCCATCAGGTTCGTTATTTACACTTCAGATTAACTATTAGCTTATAAATAGGTATTATTACTCATAACGGTCGTGTCGAAACATTTTCTAGGTGGCTACTCTACAAGGTCAGATATTTGCAAGCGTCGTTTCGGTTGCTTCTGGTGGTCCTCTTTCTGTTCGGGTCGAGTCTCGGCTGACGTGGTCGTAGTGGGATTGGTGGTGGATGAGGTTATAGGGGGGTTGGTCTGCTCTAAGAGGGGGGGTGGAGTCGTCAGTGGGGTTTGGCCGGCGTGAGACACCGGTGGTCTCAGGGCCGGCACCGAGAGTCGTCGCATGGGTGGAGCTGCCACTCGCTGCTGGCTGTCTATAGAGGCACTTGGGAGTATAGGTCGTGCTGGTTGCGGTGGCGGCGGTGGCGGAGGAGGTGGTGCTTGCGGTTGTACATGTGAACGTGCTGTCGAATAGCTGAGTGGTTGCATTGTAAATAGTGGCTGTTGTACAGGCGAGAATGCTGGAGTTGGCTCGGTGGTCGGTGGCGTTGGAGGTGGTGCTTGCCGACTTGAATAATAATATTGCTCACTTTGTGAATGCTGGCGTTGATACAGTTCTTCTTCTGGGCCGACAGGTGCCTGTGGAAGTGCGTATAGATACGGCGAACCTGAAGGCGATTGGGTTTGGTGTCCCAGTTGGTGTGGCGGTTGATTAAGACCATAGTTTATCGACTGTGAAGGTGGGAAATTAGCTTGTGATTGTGGCAATGGAAGTGGATATCCATACATCTGTTGATTAGGAGGGGTGTGATATGAGGGGATAGAAGTCGGAATCGCCAAGGTGTGCATCGCAGCTGAACTCACTGGTGTGAAGAGACATTGTTGGTTGTATCGAATACAATTAGAGCACTTTGAATTTTCTACAGCTGGGTCGAACCCCGAACATCGGATCTGGAAGTTAAGTTAGTTGTTGTTTTGCAATGACAGTGAATAGAAGTTAGATCACTTACCTTTCTTCGTCGACAATATTGACAGGCAATAGCAGATCTCTGTCTCTGATGAGGAGTAGGTCCAGGACCGTTTCCTCCAGAAGACATGACACCAGCACCAGTCGACCGGTTTCTAGATCTCACTGGCTCCCTAGGGATCGATAGTGAAACAGATCTTCCTGCGGAGGCCAATGAAGGAGCGCTAGAATACTGCTGTGAGCTCGAGCTTGAGATGGAGCTACCACTTCCGCTGCCAGTGGACCCCTCGCTAAAACTGGTACTGGTGCCAATTCTAGTACCTATACTGGATGTCGACGATAAGGATAACGAAGGAGTAGCGCTTGTAATTGCACTCGACATGGGGGCTTCTTCTCTACCCAGGTATATAGGGGATAAAGTTAATGACAAGTCGGCCTCTGATTTGTATCTCTTGATAACTCTTGGCAGTTCAGGAGATGTAGGATGGACCACTGCTTCGCTGAATGTGGGTAGTGGTTGTTGCGTTCTGTATATATCTGGCAAGGGTCGTGGTCTGGACAAAGGAGAAACAACCTCTGGTTCTCTGCTGTGAGCAGAATGTGATGATTCGTCTTGTAGCGATGTATCTTGGGGAGATATAGGATGATCCCATTCATATTTTTTCTTTCTTTGTCGTTTTCGGTGATCTTCTTCAGTCTCAGAACTTTCCATTGGTAATATAGCACAAATGAAAGAGACGATGACCAGATATTGCAGAGCTCAATTGTTTAAACGTTCATTAGGCGGTTAATCATGCAAATAATCAAATGCAGAACTGGTGATTGTTTCTTGAAATAATATTTTGGGTCCAATATCTAAGGCAGTCGTTAGTTTTATTTTGTTTTTTTTTGCTTTTGAAATCTAAAATCACATTCTGAATGCACACACCCCCTGGTTATTTTCTGACATCCATATCCATCAGAGAGTAAGAACGATGTTAAGAATGATACAAAAGAGAGGGGTAAGAAATAGAGAAAGTGAATGGGTATTGCGGATATTTTCTAGATACCTTTTTTTTGATTCCCACTTAATAATTTAGTCAAGGTTGGATAATTGCACACCTTTTTGGATCCACGACGGTCGACCTGTATGTCAATAAATAAATAATAATAATAACAAAACACAAGCAAGTCAATAAAAAGAAAGGAACAGAACGAAGAATGAAAAGAAGGAAAGAAAACACTGGTGATGCCAGTGGTAAACCAGATCAAAATACCCAGTAGTGAATGGATAGATGGCAAAGGGACTAATAAACAAAACAGTGAAGTCCCGTCCCCTACCTCACTGGTCAAACCAGTACTTTAGCTTGGCTTGATTTACAGTTTGGCCTGGTTTGAATATTTGTCAGGGAAAAACTGTGGTTTAAATCCAATTTGGCTAGTCAGGTTTCCGGGGACGATTTTCGCACCGAGCTCAACTACTGATCTAGGACCCTGCCTAAATAATAAAGCTAATGTGGTTTATGCAGACAAGTCCAAAAGGCAGGAGAAATATGGTAAAATAAAAATTGACTTGACATTCATGTCCAAGTAAAGATCATCCTGGAGTCGAGTCTAAAAATAATCATGTCCTACATGGACCCGAGAGACACGCTCTAATATATATACAAGTCGGGGATGTCTCAGAAGTACAAAGTACCATAAACCAAATCATAGCCAGTTAGTGAGCAAAAAGCAACATCGATCCGAGCCAGAAGCACAGTGGAACCATCAGCAGCATGCAAGCGGTAGGAACTGGTAGGCTAAACCCAGAATGGAAAGCAAGCCGCATATGCCATGCATAGAACAATATATTATGCTCGGTAAGAGTTATACCTTTGTCTGTCGGTGCAGCAGAAAAATGCATGGATATCAGGTATCATATCAGGATTAACTTGAAAGCTATGCTTTTGAAATGCCAAGTTACGGATATCGAGCCCGCTAGGGTCAGGGATGCCACCTCACAGTAGGTCTAATTTGTAAACTGGAGGGAGGAATCAGAGAATCGAGTGGCCGATGTTCAAGATGAAATGTAGGGCGGTTGGCCCTAAATGTTGATGAGGACCCAAAAATAAAAATAAAGAATTCAATCTCCATAATTGCTACTGCTAATGACTGAGAGACGACGCCAACAGGCGGCAGTTTTCCGATTTTCCGATTGTCTCACAAACCCGGCTGTTTTGGTTGGTTTAATTGATCAACCCAACCCGCCTACCACCTGACGACTAGTAATCGACACTGTAGCACCTGACCAAAGAACCGGATTAATCTATCACTCATCAGAATCATCACTTTTCTCCTATGATATTCGGCTTATTCCGGTGGTAATAATTCAGATGCAAAGTTGGTTTCCGTTTTCGTCCTTCTTTCCTGTCTGTACCCACCTCTTCTTGGCATTTTATTTTCGTGTTGTTTTTTTCGTCTTCATCTGTTGACTTTTGGCCAAACTCCTCTTTCAATTCGCTTTTTCACCTCGCTTTTTCACCTCGCTTTTTCACCTTGCTTCAACCCCTCTCCGGTCTCGCTCAAGTCCCTGTTGCTGTTCCCCACTTCGTTTATCCCCCGCCCTTCTTAAGCACCCCCTCAATTTTTTTTTTTTTTTTGCTTTTGCTTTTTGATAATGTGCATTTTTTGGTTTCTCTATCTGACCAATTTTATAGTTTAGTATAAGATCAAAAGAAAAAAAGAAAACTAAGAAAATAAACTTGTTCGTGTCTCCTTTTTTTTCAAAACTCTGGTAAAAACTAGTGCAAAACAGTACGGGTGAACCGAGCGCTACACGAGCCACTGGATTTTGTTTAACCGGAAACTTAAACTGGTTATGTCAATATTATGCACGTCAACATTTGGATAGTATCATGTCAATTCCGGGTATCTTTCTATCAGTGGTATCTAGTTTTTTTATTTTAAAAAAATTTCCTTCCCCCTTTCTTTTCGCTGCCGTTCTCAATAGTCACCTTGATACCGAGCCATTTGGTGATAGACTGGCCTTTGGCAAACTCCGTGATCGTCATAGTGAAATAATTGGAATAATAGGTCTGCTGCAGCTATAATTGCTTTTGAACAGGATCTTGGACAATGTTGATTGCTTTTTCTTGTTAAACTGTGCTTACCTGGAGACAGTTGGGAATGACGTTGTTGACAGATGTTGGCATAGGAGCATTAGCAAAAGGCTTTCGGAATAAAAATCAAACTGGTTTGTCCTTCCCATTGGAAAAGTTCCGATAAGTCCCCGACCCAATCCCAGTAAAAAATATTTGTCTCAGGTATATACGACGAAAAGTCACATAGGGTATATTCTCTGACAATAGAAAAAAAGGCAAAAAAATTTTTTCTTATAAAAAGAAAGAAAGTGGTCAGATTTGATATGATAACTTAAAATCCAAAGAGAGCCAGTAATTTTCAAAATACACTGATATCGATGCACATCAAAAGCGGATATCGATTTGCTGTTAATGGCTGAAATCGGTAGATTCACAGTGCACTTTACGCGGTTGTCTCATATCAGCTGTCTCATACCGGAAATGGATGCCGGACTTGATATTTGGTGTTCTCCACAAATAGCTGCTTACACAAGTGAGACTTGCGTTCGGTATCTTTTATAGTAATGCAATAATCTGAGACATCATAGAAAGCAAACTGTTAACATTTATCTGGCTCGGTTCCACGAGTGTCAAATGGTATTATTAGTGTTTGAACCGATTGGTAACCTCGCCGATGATTGTTATACTATTCAGAGCTCGTTGCGGTCGTAGCTTGAAACTCTGTCAATGAATTTGACCTTTCGTGGCGCTGCTGCTTATGCTTCTGGTTCTGCTTCTGGTTCTGCTGCCGCTGCTGCTGCTGCTGCTGCTGTCAGTTGTTCGGCATTTTCATAAATCTGATCAAACAGGTAACTGTCTGCAGTGGTCGGGTATTGCCTTTTTTTGGCTTTTGATCCACGAATTATTGTAAACGCAATATTTCCTGTATCAAAAAGTCTAGACCCCTAGATGGGTTTGCCGACAGTAAACTAATGAATTCTGTTGAGGGTTGTTGATATTGCCTGTGATAATTGGTGGATAATTGGTGCTATCTTGTTGAAGTTTTACTGGTCGGTGATGCTCAATGGCACAACATTGGTATTATAATCCACGAAATCAATGAATCATCCATCCGCAACTGCAATGTCAAGCCAATATCAATACCAATAACCAATATCAATATCAATCGTAGAATTAATAGCTGACAATAATGTCAATTGCGTGTAATTGGGTATCCGTACCATCCTAACTGAAGTACTTGTCGAATTATCGCCTACTTCACCGCGTATCTCTCGTCTCACCCATATCTTTCTCCCATATCATATCTGTAATCTTAACATTGATTCGATCCAAATTCATTGCTCAATTCTCTAGCACAATTATCTTCATCTCTCAACCCATCTATGTTTGAGCTTTCCTCATTCTCACTTCTTTTACTACACCCCTGACTAAACCGAACTGGAAAAGCCAACATACTTACAAAATGTGCACTTGCTGTTTATATCTGAACTGAGATAAAATCTCTGATTCCATGTTCTGGAATACTAGTGGATAAAATTTCCAACTCGAGCAAGGAACGTGATTCCGAAGATATAAAAAAAAAACAAAAATGAATGAAAGAATAACAATTCTGTAAAACTTTAGTGATAACTCAAATGATATAAGAAATCTTGCAACAAAAGTCAACTGCAATAGCTTGCAATACGGCCAAGTAATATAGTTAACACTCCAGTTTATAAGCAATTTTTTCTACTTGATGTATGCCCAAATCTATCTATAATGTCTTTAGTTTAACCGGGGGTGTTTTCTTCTTTTCAGCTATGTTCCGTTTAGCTTGCTTTTTAGTCTGGACCACGTTTAGAATTTAAGTTTATAAATCCAACTAGTCTCAGACATAATAAGCAACTTCCTCAGAGTATGTTTTTTTCTCGTGGTCGACTGAGGTGACTCTTGTATAATCCTTTCGAACTGAATGCTAAGTGTAATGAATAATTGTTCAATGGCGACAAACAAGCACTAGCTTGACACCTGTTTAAAAATACTCAATCTAAGAGACCCAAACCAGATCCGGGCTTGTAAGCAAAACTTGGCTATACCAGAAACTGGTAAATAGTGTATATTTATTTTTTGACATATATGTCAAGATACATATCTCTCAGCTATTAGACCCGTATATAATCAAGTGAAATTTGTTTTTCTTTTTCCCAACCTATTGTTCATGTCTTGGTTTACATCTACTCATATTCTTGATTTGTTCTTTGTTTTTTTTTTTTCTGTTCAATGATTAGTTCATTTTCTTTTGGGGGCAGCATCAAGGTCATGTACCTGATGGGTATCACTGTAGTTCTTTCTTGTTCTTGCTTTTTTTTTCCCTGATCTGTTGAGAATAACTCTCTCTCTTAATCTATGTAGATCAAAAAAATATAGTGTTGGTATTAGTTTAGTACCGCCGTGATTTCATTTTAAAGTAGGGCAGTCAGTGGTGGGGAGGGGCAGCATACGGATGTGCATTATCAACAGATGGTATGGCTTTATAGTTCACGTTTGAGAATGTTTTGTTAAAAGAGCCGTAAAAACGGTCGATTTTAATAATGCAATTGTCGGTGAATTTCTCATATAATTTCTTTGTTACTTAGATAATTGATATTGGTCAGAAATACTCTTTTGAAGTATGTGACCTGTTAATAGCCAACCTTTTTCGATATCTTGTAAAATCATGTTTTTCAAACAGCCTTTTTCAAAACGCCAACTTTTTTTTGTTTTTCTATTTGGTGTGTCTTTGTGGTTCGTTTTTTTCCTGTTTTCTGTTTCGATCCCCTGTAGACGCGGCTTTATATATTTTATATATTATATAATGCTGCTGCGTGAGAAGAAGAAAAAACAAAAGATTACCGTATGCTGTCGGAGTAATTCCGGTAGTGTCAGTGATTCATAGTGCCAAAACTAAAAAAAATTGAGAAACAGGCATAAAGGTAAATAATGGCCTGGATCTATTTATCGAACCACTCAGCAAGTGGGTATTTTTATTTGTGTACTGTAAGACACCGCTGATTACGTAACTGAAGAGTGGATAAATAGCTATGCATGTCTCGAATTGACTTATAATCAAGAATACGAGTCCTACAAGTACGGGCGCCGAGCAAAAAAAGCTGAGGGGGAACTCGGAGAAAGAGGGGAAATACGCGGGGTGGTTGAGAGTTATCCCGATGGAAATTGCCTGGAAAGAGTGGGGTCAGCAGCCTTGCATAATAAACTGAGTTACGCTCCAAAACTATTACCCGATCGTATGTGGCCGACAGAATATATCAACATCAAGTTTACAAATTTCTTATGACTTTATCTTCTGTTTACGGTGGATTTGATATGTTAAACGGGTTCATACTTTTCTTGTCAGTTTACGGGTAGCTTTTAATCTCTTTTGGGGTATTCATAACTATTAATCGATAATGCTCCTCTTTTGAGCCTTTTGCGTAGTTAACCCGATCGTCCAGATAGGCATGGTGTCATTAATCGCAGTGCATGAGCTGCAATTGCAGGGGATCTAGGAATCAGGGAGAGGGTGGTGTAAAGGGTAAAATGGTGGTGAAATTCCAGGATGAATTCTTTTGAGTGGAGGGAGGTTACCCTGTTATATTGATATGCTACGCTACTACATTGTTATATTACTACGCTGATAAGATGTCTAGAACGAATATTATTCTACTATACAGCGACGCTATAATGTCCTACTGTGATTACCACCAATTTGATATTATTCTACTATGATATGCCAATACAGACCCATAATACGCTATGAGATACTCTATGAGATACTCTATGAGATACTCTATGAAATTCTTTATGATACAGTCTAAATTATTATAGAAACTCGACAACACGAAAATGAGGCGGCCATATGCAGCACGGAACCCACGTTTGTTCGCTACATTTCAGGCATTTACAGTTGGCAGCTCAACCGGATTGCTTATTATTACTGACATTGTTCGAATTTTATTATACTTATTTTGTTTGAATGACAGCTGCCCTGATTGGTAGGTTTTGTGGCTTTTCCGACGGCAACCCGTTGTCATTTGAAACTGGATTATAGAAAGTGGGCTATAGAGTTGAGTTGTAGGGCTCAGCTCTATAGAGTTGAGTTTATGGAGCTGGAACTGGAACTGGAACTCAGTTACCCAGTTATTCAGTTACTCAGTTACTCAGTTACTCAGTTACTCAATTACTCAGTTACTCAGTTACTCACTTCCACAACTCAGTTGTCCTGCAACAGATCGTGCTCTTATTGTACATAACAGTTACTATTCATAGCCAGTATATGCATCTGCTCTGAAGATCTCTTGGATCTCGACTGTAGATTCGCATACAATGAATAAGTTTCATAATTCATCTTTCTTGAGAAATGGGGTCCAATAATACTGTCCAAAGGAAGGTGCGCTATTTTCGCTACTCTTTCCGAATCAAATAACATGCCTGTTGCGGTCCTTGCATTATGATACACATGTTCATCATGTTGTCACAGGCACTTGGACATGATGTCTCTGACATTCATGTCTCGGTTGACATTCGTATCCAATCCTCATAAGCTATCTTGAGCTGTTTAAATTCGCCTAAAATATACAAGTTCCCCTCATTCCTTGCATAGATATTGCATAGATTTCTTCCCTTCCAAGTTCTGGAACTTTTTGAAACTGGTAGGAAGCAACTGCTGACACAACCGATCCAGTCGACAACTAAGGGAGCCGGCTAATCACACAAAAGTGTTTCAAATTTAAATCCACTTAGACCCCTGATCAGTGCAACTTGCTGCTACAAATGTCTTGCATGTGACCTGGCTAGTATATTAGGCATGTTGCAAAGGCAAAGGGTCCTGTGCGGTCGTTAGATAAAATTAAGCTTCTTCGGATATAGGTTTAAACTTTGCAACTCCTGGATCGACACTTGACCATACTGATAAATGTGTTTCAAGACACATGGTTTGACTGTGCAAATAACCTAAGTGCCACTAGACCCTCATGGCGTTTGCGTATCGCTTGCCGCATCCGAGAGAGTCCAAAAAAGCTCATATAATGGACCGTTTTCCAGTAGGTTCTAGGCCCTGGAAATAGGTGCACTTGGCTTTTGTTTACCTCTGCTTCACGATCCTTGAACTACTATTTGTCATGAGAAAAATCCACCTGTCTATAAAGGTATAGAAAGATGACAGCGAAACTATTGATTACACTCTAGTAAATTGCATTGATTGGTTCTTAACAACCGATTTGTACACTAAAAATATTGATTGGTGATACCTATTACAGCTTTACCTCATCAACCATGGTTCTTCTAGTACTAACAAGCTAGTTATTCGAATAAAGTATTAGTAATTTGCTCAGATTTAGCGGGGTAAAACCAAAGTGCAAGTTTGAGTTATCTAAACTATAACAACAGAATTGGCCAGTATTTCTTTTTCTTTTTATATTACGTGAACTAATTTTACCTGTAAACAGAGAAACGGGGTAGTTGCAATAAAGGCAGCAGCACTTTTCTCATAACACCTTCAATACGCCATGGATGTAAATACAAGAGGTGGAGCCTGTAGTTCGACATTTGTTTTCCACTTTTACCTTCTGGAATGAGATGCCGAACTGTACTTCTTGAGACATTTGCAGAGTGTACCCTCCCCGGGGCTAACTTTAAATCCACAGGTGCATCTTTACAGTGCTATTTACAGTGCAATTTAGCCTGCTCTGGTGCTTCAAGCGTCGTCGTTAAGCTTTGAACTTCCCTGGCATTGCGATTAAGCTTTGAACTTCCCTGGCATTGCGATGCTTCCATCCCATTTCTGCAAAGGTGTTCTCGATAAATCAAGTACAAATAACGGGCATGGAGTCCAGACTGAGTCTGGAACGTAATCCTCTTTTGTCGTTAATGGTCGGTCACCTGTCAGTTCACACTCGTTTATCAGAATGTTCCTTAACAACCAGAAAGTAACAACCAAAGTAACAACCAAAGTAACAACGGAAACATAGATACACACATCACGTTAATTTCACACCGAACGACTGCCAAGAAATGTTTATAACACATGCATTGGCATTTGGCATTGCCAGGGCGAGCAGCATCAGCGGTCAGATATGGCGAAAATTACTACATTGACGCCCCTGCCGTTGCAGGTAATGTAGTATCTACTAGCGAAAAATATCAGACATGACGAAACTCTATAACCAGCCCTCATTCTCGCTCGTATAGCGACTGCAAACTCACACCTCGTGGCAGCATGGCTGCGGGCCATTTAAAGTTGGCTCTTATTATATCTCTCGGGTAGCTGTTCTATTCCGGCAGTAGTTGATGAGTAAAAATAGCATAAGCTCATCTGTTTCATATTAAAAATAGCAGCTAACACCCAACCAAACTTCTGTCTCAACCCTCAGCAACCTCACCGGGCCACCTCCAGAACGTGGGCAGAAACTCTGTGCCCACAGCACGCCACGGCCCTTCTGTCGTCTTACAGCGAACCGAGTCAAACCTTGTTAATATAGCTCGCCTAACTATAGTTCTTGCCAAGACACGCTCTGGCAGGTGACGTGCCTCGAGTGAAACACGGGCCCACACGGGAGGGGGGCGCTGCCTCCGGCGGCTGGGGCTCCGCCCCAGACCCCGTGGCTCCTCTCGCTGCGCTCGAGTCGTTGCGTGGGCGTCCCCTGCATGTGTTTTGTTTCGGGAGTTCAGTTTCTCAGTTGAAGAGAACGTGGATTGTGTCGTCAGGGATCCCTGAAAAATGCCGATCCTTGCCCGAATTGTTAATTTCAGGGGTAACTTCACAACTTCCCCCCTCTCAGCAGCGACCCCCGACGGCCGACTCGAGCGCAGCGAGAGGAGCCACGGGGTCTGGGGCGGAGCCCCAGCCGCCGGAGGCAGTCTGACACAAAAAAAACCAGTTTATTTAGTACAATTTAACACTTGGTACCGTGAGAGTGGCCGCTTCGGGTGCCGGTCTCCTCCTGGAAGTCCCAGTATTGAGGGTGTTCCGAGTCGAGTGGATTCGACGTGGTAAGGGCCAGCAGGGTCTTGTAGAGCTTGTCGGACTCGGTTTCGGCGGTGTAGTGGTCCTTGACCGACGAGGTGAGTTTTTGCACGGTGGCCACGATGTGTTCCATGAGCATATCGAGGATGTCGACCGAGAGCGAGGCTCGAACCACCACTCGGAGCACTTCGATGTCCTCGAGGTCGGCTGGCATGGGGTAGTTGGGGATGATGTAGCCTCGAACACGCAGAAGAGTCGAGACAGCTTGTTGGGGGATCATGGGATACTGTTCTCTGAAACTCTTGGAGAAACGGAATGACACAACGGGAAGACCGGGATTGTAGAATTCGGGGTCCTGGTTGGTGATATCCGAGGGCTTTCCAGTGTAACTGTGTACACCCTTGGGTCTGTGGATATCACTCAAAACCTCAAAGTATCCAGTGGCCTCAAGGAAAGTGGCAAACAAACGGGCGTTGGCGAGCGAAGCACTGTGCAGGTTTCTGTAGCCCTCGAGTCCGAGACTGACAAAGTTGTAGTACTGGTGAATGACGGGGAAACCAGGTCTCGAGAAGTTAAGAGTGTAGGTGTCTTCACTTCCTCCCAAATAGTGGAGAGTAAACAAGAGCTCTTCAGGGAGGTACTTACGATCTCTCCAGATGATCCAGCCCAATCCTACAGTGACAAGACCGAACTTGTGGCCACTGGTATTGATGGACTTGACACGATCAATACGGAAATCGAACTTGAGACTGGGAGTCACAAAAGGAGCAACAAGAGCACCACTGGCACCATCGACATGTATATCAACAGAAATACCAGTCTCCTTCTCAATCTCATCAAGAACATCAGAAACAGCTTCGACGTCTTGGTAGTGTCCAGTATAAGTAGAACCGGCAATCACAAAAACACCAATGGTATTTTCATCAACAGTTTTTTTCAAGTCCTGAGGATTGAATCCGTACGAGTTTTCAGCATCAACTGGTAACAATCTGGCAGTGACGTCAAAGTAACGGGCAAACTTCTCCAAAGCAACTTGGGCATTGGATCCCATGATGATGTTAGGAGTGACGCCTTTAATATCTCTTCCTTTAGCCCTTTGAGCAGCTTCCCAACGTCTCTTCATGGCCAAACCTCCCAAGTGAATAGCTTCAGAAGAACCAGTAGTGGCAGTACCAACACCCAATTCGCCCTTGGGGACGTTCCAGAGGTTGGACAAGATAGCAACACATCTTTGGTGAATGGTTTGCAAAGCAGGGTACTCGTCACCATCAGCCAAGTTCTTGCCAATATTGTCAGCGAGCAAACTCAAAGCAGGCTCTTCAATGAAGGTGTTGACAAAGGAAGCCAAGTTGAGTGAAGGGATACCGTCCAAATCAAGTTCAGAACGGATGACAGACGCAACAATGCGCTTGTCAATTGCAGCCTCTTGCATACGGAACTTGGGAATGGGCTCATGGATATAACGAGCCAAGTCGTGTGAACCTTCGGTGGTGTTCTGGTTTCCAGCACGCAGACCAACGGCCGAATCAGGAGTGGTTTTCTGAAGCTTGGCCAGCAAGGTTTCAGCGTTGACGTCGTCAGAGAGAGACATTTTTGAGATACTTAAGTAGGTGAGTTAAGTAAGTATGTCGATTGAAGTATCCGTCAAGAATCAATCAATTTCAGTTTAATGTAATGTTGAATATGAAGCCAACACTAACAAGTCGATCTAATATCTAATTTCCAGTTATCAAGTCAGTTGAAAAAAACCAATTGAAATACAATCACAAGTCAATTGAAAGCCAATTTCAAGTCAATTACAACTCAATTGCGATAAACACCGGTTCTAGCGTATCTCAACAAGTAGACGATCTGTTTATTTTTATTAGTTTCCGATCTTGTCAATTTCCAATTCCTCTCCCAGCTCCTTTCTCAATTCCTTTTCCAATTCCTCTGACAGTTCCTCTGTCAATTCCTCTCCCACCTCTTATCCCAACTCATAACCCCGGTATCTCCGCCCCGCACGTCCGTAACATCCATCCGGTGCATCGGTGCACTGTAGCTGACATGTCTATAAAACATGTACCTCATCGCACTTATCACCCACCAACCACTACCTCACACCCTGCTTGCTACCTTCAACCAATCCATATTCCTCATATTCCTCTTCACTTACACACACACACACACAAAAATTATTTCTTAGTAGTATGATAATAACTACTAATAAAAAAATTCCTATCTAAAATCGATAAACAATTGACAGTAACGGTCCTAGGTTGACATATTTATATATACTGAGCAGCCGCCCTAGGAGCGAGCGACCGCTCCGGCCACAGACGCCCCTAAACCACTCAGTTCGCATGTTAAGGTTTGCTACCAAAACCTGCCCCAACGTAGAGTTCACAGGCAGGGGTGTCTGGCTGGCCTCCCAAACCAATTGCTAGTAATTTCGTCATACTATGCGAGCCTGTGCGAGCCTATGCAAGCCTGCCTGCCAAGTTGCCAGCCTAATGCCCGGATCGTCCCTTATTACCCCGTAAACAAAGTGGTTGCATGAACAAAGTGCCGCAGTACGGTTCAGAGCCTCACCGGCCCGACTGTCAATAACTACCCGAGAGGAGCTGAAAGTACCGGTTTTTTGAACTGTTTTTGGTATATCTAAGTTTACTCCCACTCGTGATAATTTGTAGAAAAAGTATCACCGGTCTACCGATTCCACCGATTCCACCGATTGTACCGATTCATTACAACATTACAACTGAGTTCACATCCACATCCACGTTCCCATTGTGTTCTCATTTCGACTCTCTAAATCTGAGACACTCGTGCTCATAACCCCTATAACCCCTCTGTAGTTCGTTATCTATAAACCCCTTGTACCCCTCTCGATCAGTCTGTGATCCCCTCTATGATCCCTCTGCAACCCTCTAACCCCTCTAACCCCTCTCAACCCCTCAATTAACAGTGGGTCGCTGTGCCTCCCCGTCCTGTATCGTGTGTAGCCCCTCAATTGTTATTAGCTAAACAACGCACAAGCTCCACGCTAAGACCACGCTAAGACGCTCTCACTCACTAGCAAACCTGCCGGCCGATCCGGTCCCCTGTCGTGTCTGCTCCATGCCTAAACCATGCCTGAACCATGCCGCTGCTATTCACTCCTTTGCTGCTCCGCCCATCATATGCAGGCCAAGCATTTCCGCAACTGCTGCTGCTGCCGCTGCTCCTGTCAAAACAGCCCCTCCATCGGCGCCCCTATGACACGGGCGTCTCACTACCGCCAGTCCCGGCGAGGGAGGGGTCCACTGGGACCGGGGTCTGCCTCCGGCGGCTGGGGCTCCGCCCCAGACCCTGGTTGCTCCTGCTTCGCAGGAGATGGCGGGAGAAGGGTGGACGTGGAGGGGAGAGGACCAGGGGGGCGTGTGGGGAGCTGGTCGATCTGTTAGATAACCCCCATCGGCAGCTTATCATGAAAGGTCATGACATCAGCACAGCAGGCCATCAGGTCATCACAGCACCAACACAGTGGTTCTGGCCCCCATGAACCGCCTCTCCCTTGCGTGTCTCACCTGCCACCCTCTGCCCTCAATTACTAATTGGACACGAGCCCGTCTGTCACCACGCCGTTACTCCTCCCATCGGGGCCCCACCACGGTCCGCAATTGTCGGAGGGGCACATGCCTCCGGCGGCTGGGGCTCCGCCCCAGACCCTGGTTGCTCCTGCTTCGCAGGAGATGGCGGGGGGACCCCTCCACGCAGCGGGGTGCTCCGCAGGAGATGGCAGAGGGCCCTCGACGCATCGACTCGAGCGCAGCGAGAGGAGCAGCGGGGTCTGGGGCGGAGCCCCAGCCGCCGGAGGCAGAACCCCACCCCCCAGCGACGGGGACCCCTCCACGCAACGACTCGAGCGCAGCGAGAGGAGCAGCGGGGTCTGGGGCAGAGCCCCAGCCGCCGGAGGCAGGTGCGTGCCCCCACCGTGAGTCCGGGGCCGGAACCGAGATGAGGGTTTCGCGAGGCAGCGGCAGGCTGCTCTTTTCGTACACAAGATATATATATACAGATATTATCTTAACAGGTAGCTCTCGAGGGTTGCAGTTTTTTTCACTTCGTTATTCGTAGAGTGGGGCACGACATGGTCGCGGTGGTGGTAGAAGTGGGGAAGTGGGGTGGTGCTCGTGAGAAGAGAGGGGGACGAGGGGGGAGTGTTTAGTCGACACGGTCCTCGAAGTTCTCGCCCTCGACGAGCTCGGGAATATCGTCGTCCTCGGCCTCCTTAGCACCGGTACCGGCCTTGAGTTGCTCGGTGAGTTGACGCAATTGCTCCAAAGACTCAGGACCCATGGAAGAAAGGACCTCGGGAAGCATCTCGCTCATGGTCTTCTCAACGGGGTTACCGGTGATGGCAAATGTGTTGGAAGGAACAGAGGCTTGAACAGAGGCACGGGGGAAGTGCAGAACAGTGCCGTCGTCCTTGAACATGTTAACCGACTCAATACCGGTGATGGGTTGAACTTGGACCTTTTGAAGAGCGGCTTGGAGCTTCTTGTCATCGCCCTCGGTGTTCTTGGCGGTTCTCTTGACCTTACGACGAGGAGTACCCTTACCGCCGATTCTGACGGACTTCTGAAGACGAGCTAACTTATCGGCGTCCATAATGAATCTGTAACTGTTAGTCTACGGCTCTAAGGGGGAGGGGCGGGGGGGCCCGCCTCCGGCGGCTGGGGCTCCGCCCCAGACCCCGTGGCTCCTCTCGCTACGCTCGAGTCGGTGCGTGGGGTGAGGGGCAGCGTTGGGGAGGGGCGGTGCGGGGAGAGGCGAGGGAGGGGGATGGTGGAGACATGCGGGGTGGAGGGGACATGGTGAGCAGATCAGGGGGAGGGGGGTGTCGAGGGGGTTGGTTCATGGAAAGAGGCCCTGTCGAGGCTCTCTGTTGTCGAAAAGAACCATAATCACAGAAAATTACTCCATTGAACCAATGGTTCTCGAGTCTGGATCGGTTCTGGTGCTGCTGATTCCGATGCCAGTGCTGATGCCGGACACCTTGTTCCTGACGACGACCGTCCTTCAACAAACGGGGGACCCCCACGCCCGACTCGAGCGAAGCGAGAGGAGCAGCGGGGTCTGGGGCGGAGCCCCAGCCGCCGGAGGCACGGCACCCAGTCCCGTGTCCAGCGGACCGTGTGAGACAGCAGTCGTTGCAGGACCCTGATCCAAGCTCCGGGTCGTGGTCGGTGGTGGGTGTTGGAGTTCGAGGTGAGAGTTGTTAGAGGAGTCGATTCGCCAGGGTCGTGGTCGCCAGTCGGTCTGTCCCGCCTGTCCTCCGTCAGTGATCCATTGACTGTGTCACCAACGCTGATTGAGGGTTGATGAAGAGCTGATGAAGAATGGTGGGGTGGTCGTGGTCGTGGTCGTGGTCGTGGTCGTGGACGTGGACGTGGACGTGGGGTCGAATGTGTTTTTCGTTGTTTTTCGTTGTTGGTGAAACCTAAATTTTGTCATTGACTGTTTCGTTTGTCCATATTCGGGAGGAGTCGATAGTGTCGTGTGTCGAATGATCCAGATTCAGCTCCGCACTGAGTCGAGAGTAGTCGCCGTTCCATGTCCCAAGTTCGCGATCCCGCAATCGCTCGTGGCCAGCCAATCCCTGTTCGTTTTTTTCGAATCCCCTATGTAAAATCCCAGGTGGTCGCGCCCATTGTGCCTGCTACGTACATTGTGTGCGTGTGCAATTGGTTCTGATCTAATAACTCACAACTGGTGTAGGTTGGCGGTCGGTGAAAATGCCAGTGAAATTTTCGGGAAGAGTCAAATCAAGTGTGCTTTGTTGGCTGCTAATATCCTGCGTAGTCTGTGGCACAGCAAGCGTATTTTGCAGACCTCGCGTTGTTTTCTCCCAAATAAGCTGCTCCCTCACCGCCGAAGCGACTGGAACTTTTTGTGGAGAAGCGTCTTGTCACGTGAACTCCAAACGTCTCTCAGGGGTGGTTTCAGGGGGGGATGGGGGTCTGCCTCCGGCGGCTGGGGCTCTGCCCCAGACCCCGTGGCTCGCTTCGCTCGGTCTAATACTCGGGGCTCGGGAGTGGGTTTGTGGTATCAGTTGTGTTTGGTCGTAGACTCTTTTTGTTTTTGTTTTGCAAGTTCTACATTGCGGGGTCGCCGGCCGGTAAGCTCTTGACCAGTGATTCAATGCTAGACATGAATTTTCTCGTGAACCAGTTGTCTTATTTTGCAGTAAAAAATAATAGATCTTTTTATTTGTAACAACTTTGGTCGATAAAATTGCCCTGTCGCCTCAGACATGAGAGTGGCTCTTAATTTTCATTAGTGATCCAGTTGCACTCAGCTCTGGTTAAAGTAGCCTCCTCATTGGCTAGAAACTGACCGTCGAATGAAGAGAATCGTTTCTATTTGAAGTAAGTAGGTCATCTTCGTTTCTGAAATAAGTTGGCACAGTCCTCTCATCTCGACCACTGCACTATAACAAGCAAGACTAGTCAAATATCTTCCAACCATTATTAATGAGCAGTGAGTGATCCACTGTCACACACCCTCTCTATCTCAGAGTACGAGACATATACCTGTTAATCCGAATCGCTGAACTGACCAGACCAAATGATAAAGCAATTAAATATACATTAAAGTAGTCTTTTGTTACAGTTGCTTGCAATTACTATGACGGTAATTACAATAATCATAAATATTATAAACAATTGTTCGAAGTGACCTCTGACCTTCTACTCTACATAGGCTCCCTGGTACATGCTGGACAGATAACTGACTTATACCGACAAGTTGGTCTTCTCATGCTGCCAAAAAAAAAAAATACGGAGACTCCACCAGCCGCAAAAGAACAAACACCAAACACAATAAAAGCAGTAAATCAACATTCTCACAAACCATTGAACTCAGTTATCCAACTGATATCATCACCCTGATATTGACCTCATACCATATCCGGCAGCGATCGGTGAGTTTCACCACTCACCACCAGCCTTCTATTGCATGAGATAGAGCATAAACTGGCTCTACTCCAGTCTTTAACACCCACTGGCCTCACCAATTGCTCCCGTAACCAGGGTCCAGAGGCTGTGGCGCTGCCTCCGGCGGCTGGGGCTCCGCCCCAGACCCTGGTTGCTCCTCTCGCTTCGCTCGAGTCGTTGCGTGGGCCTGCCACTCAATTTGCGAAACGGGTCAAAGCCATGAACTGGACTCACTGTCACATCACCCGCAACCCCACCCCCTGAACTCCCCCGCTCCCCCACGCCCGACTCGAGCGAAGCGAGAGGAGCAACCAGGGTCTGGGGCGGAGCCCCAGCCGCCGGAGGCAGCCCTCCCCCCACCAGAGCACCGAACAGCAGAATGCAGACCGCCACTAATGGGGCTTGTGGGATGGACGAGCAGAGATGGGGAGGGGCAAGTGAGTTCGGTTGGGCAGGTCCGTCAGGTGGTGCCAGTTTGAGTTTGAGCGGGTCCTAACGCAGGAGGAGGTGGGAAGATGGGCTCCTGAACAGGCATGGTTCGAGGGGCAGATGTGCTAAAGGGGGGCTCGTACATGGCTTCCGCCAGTCGCAAAACAGCAACGATCGATTTCTAGCTTGAAACACCGGGGGCTATCAAGCACACTGATCGGCCTCGATAGGCACCCGCTCTGCACAACCCACCAGCCATTTACGTAACTGCGCAGGGAGGGGGGCTTGCCTCCGGCGGCTGGGGCTCCGCCCCAGACCCTGGTTGCTCCTCTCGCTGCGCTCGAGTCGGGCGAGGGGCGTTCCCCGCCGGGCGGAGGGGTAGCGCAGAAGTCCACGCACAGCCCCCTCTTTGGCACCCCCTCGCCCGACTCGAGCGCAGCGAGAGGAGCAACCAGGGTCTGGGGCGGAGCCCCAGCCGCCGGAGGCAAACCCCCCCCTCGGAAATGCAGCGGGGTTTCAGGTGTGGTCGAGATGCCGCCCTGGTTTCTGGTGCAGTCGGGCCTGGATCTTCCGGCATCGTTAAACGTCAGAGGAGAATGTCGGCTGACAGGGCCGGAATTCGAGTGTGAGTTAGTGTGAGTTAAGCTTCGGGCTTTAATTCTATTGTGTCTGTAGCGTCGTTGCTGGTTCGTGAGTTTTTGTGTGGGAGAGTCTATTTTGTTTTGTATCTGTAGTTACTGGCGGTTTCTCCGTGGTTTCTCCTGGTTACTGCGTGTTTACTGCGGATCAGTCTGTCGTTGCTGCTGTGTCTTGAGCTGTGTATGCTATCTGCTGTGTATGCTTTTGCTGTGTGTGCTTCTGTTACCGTATCTGCTGTGGTATGTAGCGTGTATTCTGCCTGCTGTCTGACGTACTCAGTCGGCTGTGTTTGATGTTGGATGTACCACTATACTTACCACAATACTCTATCTGCTGTGTTTTATCTGTTTCCGTTTCATCTCTCTTATCTGTTCTGTTTTATCTGTTTTGTCTGTTTTGTCGTCTGCTGTGTCTATCGTTTTGTCTGTTTAATCTGTTATCTGCTTGTTTATTTTATTTTTTTTATTTTATTTTATTTATTTTTCATCCTGTTTCACTTAGTTAAATGTTACTAATTATTCCCAGCGGTGGAGGTATCGCGGATTTAATGGTATTGCCGGCAGTGCAGTGCCTGGAGACCGGGTATTAAATTATCAAGCATATGAAAATGTAGTAACAAAGTAGTAACAAAGTATCTCCAGGCCGGAGAATAGGGTGTTCCGGTAACGCCGGCAAGGGGACAATGTTTGTTTTGCTTTCAGACGACTGGAACACCGGTCTCGCTTGGCTGTCAGGTCGTCGTTAGCACTGACACACGCCCGCCTGCCAGCCTGTCCGCCTTTCGACCGGTCGGTCTGCAAAAAAAAAAAGTGACCTGGCTGGCCCACTCGAGACCTAATTTTATTACTAGGATAATTATTATCTTTCCACATGTACAAGCCTCTTACATAGTACATAGTACATAGTACATAGTACATGAACTGCCCTCAAACGCACCTCTTCAGCACGGCTAGGGTCCATGTATAGAGTAGCAGGTTGGCTTGCAGAGTGTGTGCAGTTCCAAGTAAAAAGAAAAAAACTTTAGTTAGCGACAGCAGTTACCAATAATAATATTTTCCCTTTCGTCTTTCCTCGGGCACCGATATTCTCATTCAGCGGCCTTCATTCTCCTGTCCCCGACACTCTTACACTCTTTTTTCCCGGTGCTATCGCCTGATTTCCCCGTGTCCTCGCACCAATATAACCACTATCGCTACCGGCTCTAGGGCCTCTATTGTATCATGTCGAGATTGCGAGTATTGTCCAGTAAGTACCATTCTACGTCTCCTGACTCCTGACGACTGGTTTCTAGGTCCAACTGGACCGGGAGCTCGTTTTCTGGGGTGTTTTGGGGGGAGGGGACTGCCTCCGGCGGCTGGGGCTCCGCCCCAGACCCTGGTTGCTCCTGCTTCGCAGGAGTTTTTTTTCGTAGGGGGTCGTCGACGCCCGACTCGAGCGAAGCGAGAGGAGCTGAGGGGTCTGGGGCGTAGCCCCAGCCGCCGGAGGCACACCCACGAACAGAAACTAACAGGGGTAGTCGGGTCGAGCGCCTCGGCGGTGTTTTTGTCGTGGAGGCTGGCGGCGTCTCAGTCTTGTTCTGTGTCTGTGGCATGGCCGAATTTGTCGTCTAAGAAGTCCGGTGTTTTGATTTCGTCCGAGTCGTTTGGCGTGTCTGGTACGTTTACTCCTGATCATGTTTTGGATTATAATACACTGGATCCAGTTGGAAATGCGAGTGGGAATGCGAATGAAGACGATGTTTCTCCTTCGTCGACAAGCGTCTCTTTGCCGAATAATAATAATGATACGAGTATATTGGGGTTTGATATAGTGCTATTGTCGTTGGCCTCGCTGCGTCAATTGAACAGAATTCTCAAACCGCTGCAAAAACTCATTATTTCTGGCCATACACTTATTCTTCTCGACACTTCGCGATCTCCTCCACTACAAAATTACGTTCGCCAGAAATTCCCAAAAAACCCTGTATCTTGTGTTATTAGCGACTCAAACGTCTACAAAATCCCTCCAGAATCGGGCTGCAAATACGTCCATTTTTCCGGGTCTAATGGGTCTAACAGAGTGTATTTCGAACCGGCCGCTCCTGACCCGTTTGAACTGCGTGCTTCGTCCATGATTAGAGACCTCGTTTTGTTCTTACAAACCTCGGGCTTGGATGCGTCAATTGTTTCTAGTCCAGGTGCTTTTTTGAAACACCAGTGGCAGAGAGCCATTCCGTTAATAGCTTTTGAACCGCTGTCTATTATGCTCGATATCAGTGATCCGGCTAAACTGGCGTCTAGTGTTGTTGCCAGACCCATTTATGAGGGCATTATTAATGAATTATTACTAATTGCAAAGCGCCAAGGTGGTCCTGAATGCGAAAGTTTGGGTTCGCTCGACGATTTTGTACACCCTATGCTTATTCAGTCTGTAACCCCGAAAATCCTCACCTCGACATCTCCTGTTTTCCCTCATTCTTCGTCTGTTTACATGTATTACGAGTACTTTTACCGGTTCAACATTCCTGTCGACATTATTTTGCTTCATCCCATTCTCTTGTCTGATGAGTTAGGACTGTCTGCTTCTACCCCTTATTTAGAATGTGTTTTTGCGTTTATGACCCAGTTAGCCAAGCTCAACGACCATGAAGATGCATCGACTTTGTGGCATAGAAAGAATATCACCGTTTCAGGTGCCGGTTCTTTACTCGCTCCTCCTGCTACTACCTCTACAGCATCTTCTCCAGCCAGTAGCAACACTGGCAGCAGCAATAGTCTGCTGTCGACCTCGGTAGTCGATTCGAAACCTGCGTCGGCTGCATCTCTTGCTGCTTTAAAAGCTCGTGAAGATGCTCTGTATAAACGGGAACAAGCGCTGCTAGCTCGCGAACAGCATGTTTACAGTCTCGAAACCAATCAGCACCCTCCTCCAAACCGAAGAGGATCTTATCAGCAACAACAACAGCAGCAGCCATTGCAACAACCACAGTATCAACAGCAACATCAACAGCAGCATCAACAACAACATCAAAAGCAACCATCGCAACAATATTACTATCCATCACAGCAACAACTGCAGCAACAGCAAAGACCACCAGTTCCCCAAGGACAAGCTCCTCAAGGACAGGTTCCTAACAGACCACCATCACGCCAACAACAACAACACAACCTTGCTGCACCACCACCTCTGTCCAGACCATCGATTAGAACATCACCTAAACGATACACTGAACCTGTTCTGAACTTCAGTTCGCCACAACCTGTCAAAAACAAAGAAATCGACATGATGAACATTACTGCTAGACGGTCGAGACGGTCGGTGGGCGGTCCTGGATCCCACAACTCAGAGCTTCATTTGAACAGAATTGGGTCTTCTGCCGGTTACCACCGCATGTCGTCTCCTACCTTGTCGACATTAGCAGGAAATGCCGGAGGACCCCAGCCTTTTTCTCAACAGTTTGACTTGAATGACATTGTATCTGGAACTGACCGATACAGCATGGTTGCAAACAAACCAGCTGCCACTGTTAAAAGACTGTCGTCGACGATATTCCGCACTGGTGGCGGAGCTTCGCAATCGAGATCAAACTCTATCAGCTCTCAAGCAGCCTCGGCCTATGCTTTTACCAACCAGATCCCTTGTTCACAAATGAACGGATACTCATCACAGAACAGCTCCTCGTCAAATGGAAGTAACTCATCAAATACCTATGTCAACGGAAGCGGAGGAGCAAGCCCCTATACCAATGGTGTCGCTAACTCCAACGGCATGATAAACGGGACAACAAACGGAACCTTGCACGTACACGGAAAGTAAACCACCGCGCCTCGATATCCTCGTCTATCTCGCCAGTCTTTGTAATATTCTTTTTCGATCTATGAAACGGCCACACCCGCCGCCATCCCGTGGGTGCTGGAGCCGAGCGATGAAACAAGTCTCGAATATTTGTCATACTAAAAAACCGTGTAATTCTTTTTCTGCTGCTAGAATCCTAATTTATTATCTAATAACCACGAGCTGAGGATTTTGGTCTATTTATTTATTCTCTCAAGTAATATGATCTCTATACATATAACCCCAATAACATAATTTACTCGTTCTGCTAGCAACATAGCCGGGTCTGTATTATTAGATCGCCATCATGGTCGCAAACCATAGGCCACATCTGGCATTTAAGCTCTGGTGCCTCTGGAACCCGCTCTAGCTTCGCGAACCGGTAGTGGGGTCTGCCTCCGGCGGCTGGGCTCCGCCCAGACCTGGTTGTGCTCGCTTCGCGAGCGACTGGGGACCGCTAGCGAACGAGCGAAGCGAGATACGGGGTCTGGGGCAGCGTCCCAGCCGTCAGAGGCATGTCTGGAGTGGCTCTGAAGTGTGCCTCCGGCGGCTGGGCTCGCTGCGACTGGAGACCCCTAGCTAACGAGCGAAGCGAGCCACGGGGTCTGGGGCAGCGCCCCAGCCGCCGGAGGCACGTCTGGACCGACTCAGGGGACCCGTATCAAACGAGCGAAGCGAGCTACGGGGTCTGGGGCAGTGCCCCAGCCGCCGGAGGCAGGCAGGAATCAGGCGAAAAATGGATGTATTATTAGATTAGAAATAAAAAATTAAACGTACAGTCGTAAATCATAGTCTATAGTGTCATGGTCAGCCAGTCCCACTGGCCGGTGCGTCTTTCGGGGGATGTTGTGGGGGTGTCTTCGATGGCCGAGGTGACGGTAACGGAGGGCTCTTGTTTGACTTTGGTGGTCTGTCGGGGCTGTTTCTCGGTTGCGGGAAGTTGCTCGGCTACTACGGTTGGGGTGACCTTGGGTCGTGCTTTGGTCATCGATTGACGTCGTGATCCAGGTGCACTGCCAGATCCTCGCTCAGAAACCATGGATCCGCGACGGGAGCTGGATTTCCGTGGTTTGTTGCCGCTAGTAGTGGTGGTTTCTTCTTCTCCATTACCCCGGTTTCGTTTCTTGATCACGTCGGTCTTCAGGGAAAGTGGTCTTACGACTCCGTGGAGTTTTAAGAACAGTCCACAGGCGTTACAGAGCGGTTGACCCTCGGTGTTACGTCTCCACAGTGGTGTTGTCTGGGTAAGACAGTTGGTACAGGACATGGGAGTTGAAGTCGAGGATGAGCTAACAGCAGGTTTGGTTTCTTTAGCAGGTTTGGAGGTTGTTTGTTTGCTGGCGGCAGATGGTGAATCTGTTCTGGACTCGGATGCTCCTGGAGTTGCTGTTCCTGAAGGCGTGGATGTCGGTGAACTGTATTCACTCTCGGGTGTCGCAACTGCTGTCGAAGCGATAGCAGCACTAGCAGCAGCAGCTAAAGATGGAGCTACTCCCGTTGCACCACCAGCAACTGTCGATTTCCGACTGTTAGCCAGACGTTGTGATAGGACAGATGTGGTAGTAGCGGAGTTGGTCTTGGTGAGCTTGGGTTTCCAACCTTGAGGTTGGTTGAACTGAACCTCGTCCATCTCATCGTGTGTATCCAAAGAGAAGAAAGTAGAAGACTTGTTTGGCAAACTTCCAATTTGGAATAATTCGCTTTGAAGAGATGGGGACCCGTTGTGAAGTTGCGATGGATGGATATGCTGGAACGAAGATGGGTTGTTAGAGTTTGGATTGTTTGCACCAGACGAATCGGCCATGGGATTGTTGTTGATGTCTAGAGACATGGCAGACTCATGACGAGCATTTTGGAGCTGGCGCTGTTGAAACATGCTGCTACTAAGACTCGTGTTGCTTGCGTTTTGACTGTGTTCACCTCCATGCCATGATCCTGGAAGAGTATTGTTGACATCAGAATATGACCGTGGATGTGGTACCGAGTCTTGCCAACCATTGCCAACTGGAGACGATGCCATGCCAACTGAAAATCGTGCTCGTCGGTCATCTCTTGGTTTAGCAATAGAGTCGAAAAAGATCGATTCTCGTCCATTGGCAACTGAAAAGGTCGGAGTAGTGGCTCCACTGGAAATAGCTGAAGATGGGATTGATGAAGGAAGTTGGTACATGTCAGAAATAGAAGCAGTGGATGATGAATGGGAATGTGTGAGAATGTCTCGTGGGTTGGCAGTAGAATGGAATGAGTAGGAAGATGAGTTGAATTGTTGAATGCTATTGGATGAAGAGGAATGATGTCTTTGTTGGTGATGATGCTGATGCTGGCTGTTGAGAACCGAAGGTGATGCAGTGGTCAAACTGTGGGCATTAGACGATGGTTTTGGAGATACCGGTCGAGACGGGCCAAATAGTCCTCCATCCAAACCTTCAATAACCAACGGATCCAGTGAGAATCTAAACCGGTTATCCTCTTCTTCGGGAGTAGCAAATCCAAACACCAATCCGTCCTCATTTTGCATATCATGGTTGCTGCTAGTAGCAGCGGGAGAAACACCCTCGGCAGCCAGTGCTAGTGGGGAGTTTGCCTGTCTCTTACGGGAGAACGAAGTTCCTCGTGATAATGGTGGAGCATGTTCTCTTTGATGTATAGTGTTGTTCAACTTCTTGATATGAGCAGCATAGTCGAAAGAACCAGGACCACTTTGACTTGCGGATGGACTTGGCGACAGAGCAGCAAAAGACGGACTTCCATGGGGTTTCTGGGGTTGTAAAGATGACAGATCAGCTGCTGTTGGCTGATATTGAAGTCGTGATGGTTGTTGAGCTTGGCTATGAAGGTTGCTATTTGATTGCGACCGATATGATAGCTGTTGCTGTTGTTGTTGTTGCTGCTGAAGTTGTTGTTGATGTTGTTGATGCTGCTGCTGTTGCTGTTGTTGGTGATGGTGTTGTTGTTGTAGTTGCTGTTGTTGATGCTGATGCTGAAGATGGGATTGCTGGTTGTCGTTTACACTGAACTGACCCATTTGACCCTGGCCATTTGCAGGTTGAAAGGGTCGCTGTGACGTGTCAATCGACTGGCTGCGACGATGCTGGTTATAAGCGCTCCATTCGTTTGAATCGGGTGCACCTGACGTGTTCATGTTTGGCACCTGGTGATTTGTAGGCATGTTTCTGATAGAACTGGAAACTGAGTTGAATTGCGGATATCCGTCAGCAAGCTGGTATCCAGACTGTAAATTATCGACACCGGATGACATGGATATAGGATGAGCCGATGCTAGTGTAAGATTGTTATTAGCTCTAGCATTCACAATATCCATGGACATCATTCTCCAAGTGAGATTTTCAATACGACTTCGATTGGGAAGCATTGAAAACCTCGCTTTAGAGTACATTTTCCAAATATCCGATGTAGAGGAAGAAGACGATGATGAACCTTGACCCGACACCGAGGTAGATGATGACGATACTGCAGCAGTGGCTGCATTTGAAGCAGTATTTTCATCAGTGATGTTCATATCGTCGTCGGTCATCTCACCGTTTCCAAAATATAGAGCACTCGGTAGTTGAAAAGTGTCTTCGGCAGATTCTTTCTTTACTAATGGATCAGTGGTATTACTGCCGATAAAGTCTAAAGCAGCGCGAATGTGACCATGGTGCATATTGTTCGGAAGAGGTGACGATGAGCTGGTGTCGTCGCCGCCAAAAGATGGGCCTATGTCATCCATTATCATCATTTTAAGCAGACCAGGCAGCATAAAAGTGGATGAGATGTGTTATTATATAGATTGTAGGGCGTAATTTGTGGCAAGACTAGAGTCGACTGCAGTGTGAAGGGCAAAAAAAGGCAGAATTACTAAAGAATTGAAAAGTGGGTTTGCTGATTGCTATGCTATGATGCTATGTATCGAACAGCAGCTCAGCAAGGGAAATGTCAATTGAATCGATACAGGTCGCACTATGTGCCAGCGAAAAGTGCCAACGGAAACGCCAGTCAGAAGGTGTATTGGTAGTCGAAAGTAGAAACAGTCGATAGTAGAAGTTAGAACTGGCACTTGGCAGTAGGAATTGTTGGTAGTGACTGTCGGCAGTAGTGGCAGTCGGTAATACTGGTATTTGGTGATAGTAATTTACAAGATTCCAAGTTGGTAGTTGGTAGTTGATAGTTTGTGCTCGGTGTCGTTACTGGAAGTGGTACTATCAAACTGACTGATGTCGATTAATAAATCCCTCGGCCAACTCCAATTTATAATCAATTTAAACAACCAACAACCTCAATGACAAGTATTTATCGCGTTGAAAGTAGTGGTAACAATATTCAGACAGTGGTCTGCAGTGAATTTCAATACTCAAAAGTTAGTAACAAGTCAAATCAAAGACAACAAGTAAATACAGAACAAATCATCTAAAGATCTCACACACAATTACCAGCGGGCCGGCAAGCAAGTGCATATAACCCGGTAATAACAGTGAACTCACCACTAATCCATAGTGATACTTACAGTAGTAACAGAGCTCCCCCTCTAAGCACAAATCGGTGCAGATGTGGTGCTAGATCAAAAAATAGTGTAACAAAAATGATAAAGAGATGAACAGTAAAACAGAAAAACAAAAAAAAAAAAAAATAGTTAAATCGTTTCGTATACCAGTGTCAGCTAGTAACTGGATAAACAGGTAATCCAAAGGAGGCAAGTAATTATCTCTTAACTAACTAACTAACGTACTTCTAAACTTAATCCCGTTATGTATTATGCTCGCTGTTGTTTACCCTTTTTACGGTTTAACCCATTGGTCTATTAAATATCGGATAGGAGATGATCTCAGTGTACCTGTAGTCGAATTAGATGGCGATGGGGCGGGCTAAATCGGTCGGTACCTATTATGTTATGTCTCGGAGCATAAACTGTGAGAAAAAGAAAAACAGGTGACGAACGAGTCAGTAATTATTACTGGGATTTTACCCGTGTAAACTAAACGGACGGCAATCGTGCGCAACTAAGACGGGGTTGGTGGTGCATTTCTCGGATTCTGAGGTAATTCCTTTACCCATAGCCGATTTTACTGTCAAAACTCTACCGTTGGCAAACGGACTAGTGTTGACCCTTACAGGTGGACACGGACTTATGCGTGTTCAAACCGTAGATCGTCACCGCCGATCTATGTATGATATTCCTGTCTCACAGGGGACCCAACATTGTTCTGCCGCAACCAACACTCTATTTTCCGGTCTAGGTCACACAATTTCTCAGAGTTTTCTACCCAGATCTCTAAACCATAACACCCCCTATCCAACGATACCCATATCATCTCAATAATTCTAGTTTGACGTGACATTTTTGCAACGCCAATAGCCGGCCAGTTCATCGCTGAATATTAGTGGAGCCGATCAGTGCCAAATGCAGATAACGTCTCTTATCTATGCAGCCTTCTATTGGCTGGATAAGAGCCAATCTATCAAACGCGATCGACGACCCAAACAACACCTGCACAGTTTCCACTCTCCGCTCCGCCCATTGGAGGATAAGCGAGCACAGTCGGGCCATTCCGGGCTCGCATCCGAGTCATCACCCTCATCCGATTCCATCCCAGCCGCCCCCACATCCCCCACCGCCCAACTCTCCCCCAGCGTGGGAGGGAGCACCCACATTCGGACCGGCGAAAGCCCGTCAAATCCCACCTGTCAAAAACCCAGCTGCCTCCGACCTACTCATACTCTCCTGCGAAGCAGGAGCCACGGGGTCTGGGGCGGAGCCCCATCCGCCGGAGGCACAACCCCACTACCAGCACCTGCCTCCGGCGGCTGGGGCTCCGCCCCAGACCCCGTGGCTCCTGCTTCGCAGGAGATTGCAGAGGGGATTGGGTTTGTTCTGGGAGGAGGATGGTGGTGTGTGCGTTGAATCCGTAGTCGGAGCTGTGATTACGCAAGATAAGGACCGGTTGGTGATAGCATGCACTCTGCGGGGTACGTTCCCCTGAGTTGGCGGGGCATCCAGGGGGGTGTGAACCAACGGCCGGTGAAAAAACTTGTAACCATCCTCCAGAAAATGCTATCTGCCACTCCCGACGCCCGACTCGAGCGTAGCGAGAGGAGCAACCAGGGTCTGGGGCGGAGCCCCAGCCGCCGGAGGCACAACCCCACTACCAGTACCTGCCTCCGGCAGCTGGGGCTCCGCCCCAGACCCCGTGGCTCCTGCTTCGCAGGAGATTGCGAGGGGATTGGGTTTGTTCTGGGAGGAGGGTGGTAGTATATGCGCTGACTCCGTAGTCGGAGCTGTGATTACGCAAGATAAGGAACGGTTGGTGATAGCATGCACTCTGCGGGGTACGTTCCCCTGAGTTGGCGGGGCATCCAGGGGGGTGTGAACCAACAGCCGGTGAAAAACTTGCAACCATCCTCCAGAAAATGCTATTCTGTCATTCCCGAAGCCCGACTCGAGCGCAGCGAGAGGAGCAACCAGGGTCTGGGGCGCAGCCCCAGCCGCCGGAGGCAGAACTCCCTCCCTCGAGTATAGTTCGCGCGAAAATATTTATTAATAACTTATATAACATGAAGAGGCAGCCTCAGGGGCCTGAGCGAACCTGTTCACACGTCATGCCAGTGAACCAGTTTATTTGGTGGTACCGGTAGAGCCGGTGGTGGTGGTGGAGTCACCGGTGCCACGGATGTAGTCAGCAGCTTGGTGGGCATAGTCGGCAGCAGTGTCGACAATGCCCTTCAAGCCCTCGGAGGCAGAGCTAGAGGTCTCAGAGGATTGCTTGGAGGTGGCAGAAGAGAGGTCGTTCTTGGCACCGGTGAACTCGTCACCGGCCTTTTGGGAGACAGACTTCTGAGAGTCAGGAGTGAGGTTGGCAGCGGCCTTGTCATAGGCATCAGTGGCAGTCTCCTTGACAGAGTCGTAGGTAGTCTTTTGGGAGTCAGGGGTCAAGCTCTCACTGACCTTGTCACCAAAGTTCTTTCTTCCAGCGTCAGACATTGTAGTAGTAGTTTAGTGTAGTTTGAGTTGAGATGTGAATGCGAAGTAGTATTTAATTGTAGTAACAGACAAATGAGTTAATACAATCAGAGAAGATGATGATGATGAATTAAAAATAAAGACAAGACGGGAAATCAATCACCTTATATACTAATGAAAAGACGAGTATTAAACACTAAACACATGGACAGAAGGGCTTAGCGTCTCCAGTAACTGCCAGAGAAGGCAACGATTTGATTGCTATTGCCACCACCTCCTGGCATTCTCTAACCTATTCGGAACGGGGTATGATGAATAAAGTTCATTATAGCAAACAAATTAGTCTCCATCTCGTCATAACCGCACACATACAGACACCGATGTGCACCAGACTTGCCATGCATAGCAATCCACGCTTGTCTCCATGCGACACCAAACGCCGATGCCGATTTTAAAGTTGGGGAACCTGCGTCGCTAGAACCCACTGGAAACAATCCTCACGGCTCGGGTTCTGGGGGTGGTGTTGCCTCCGGCGGCTGGGGCTCCGCCCCAGACCCCGCTGCTCCTCTCGCTGCGCTCGAGTCGAGCGAGGGGACGGTGTAAAGCTGGGTTTTTCGGGAGATGGAGATTCGAGGGGTTGTAATGGGGTCTATTTTCCAAGGATGGAAAACGGCGCCGCATGCCCCTCGCCCGACTCGAGCGAAGCGAGAGGAGCTGCGGGGTCTGGGGCGGAGCCCCAGCCGCCGGAGGCTGCCACCCCACCATTAGCGATTTCTATTTTTGTAAAGAATAAAGAAGAAGACTGTTTACTTAGAAAGGGCGTTGGTAAACACAGATTGGCGGGTTCACTGATCGGCAGATGGATTGGCTGCACTTTTGCCCTTCTCTGGCCTATTGTTTCAACTGTAATATCCCCCTTTCGTTTCCATTGTATTCTGACCAGCTGGTAAACGACCCAACTCTTGATTCTTTAGTTACCGAATGGCTCTTTCTCATAAGTCCCGAATAGAACTGGCATCAGAGCCAGCTGCCGCGGTACCACCCGCTCGGTTTCATGTTCAGATTGTTCTGCAGGGTCGCTGCTGGTAGCTTGCTATCACATGCTTCAACGTGCTGGAGACACTGCACACCCAACCAACTCTAACTAAAATTAAGTTAAGTGGCCTTACTTTGTTACCTGTGAAAAAACTATTGGTCCAAGCCGGCTCGGTCGGCATTCCACCGGCAAAACTCTTTGCCCGGCGTTTGCCTCCGGCGGCTGGGGCTCCGCCCCAGACCCCGCTGCTCCTCTCGCTTCGCTCGAGTCGTTTTCGTCTGGGGACTCTGAAATCTCCTGCGAAGCAGGAGCAACCAGGGTCTGGGGCGGAGCCCCAGCCGCCGGAGGCAATATGTGCCCCCTGGCTTTTACCCCCTGAGCTGTACATGCTATGAGCGAGATGACGAGATCACGAACCTCGCTTGCCTATGCACCAAGCACTATGACGCCAGTGCATCGCCATCTCGCTCTCAGTCGCTTGTCGGAGCTTGTGATCTGGTGGCTTCCTTGCTACGGAATGACTTGGCCGTTTGAGAGAGTCTCTGCCGTGGTCAATGTAAAGTGTCCAGAGGGTCAATTGGGTGTTAATGTCTGGCTAGATTCCCAGGGAAATAAAATCAGAGCCAGACAATGTGACTATATAATGCGAATAAGGGGTGTAAGAATGGATGGTGATATAATTACAGAGTGTTCATATACTCTATCTAAATCGTTATGATAATTGGTAGCAGGGACAACTGTTGGGAGACCGTATGTTACCCGGCGCTCAGGAATCGTACGAGCTCTCTTCTGAGAGGATAAGAGGTCCATGTTACCCGGCCTAGATGTTCAATCTAGGTGTATACTTCTAACGGGGTATCATCATTTTCGTACCACTCTCATCGCAAATAAAGACACTCAATTATAACAGTGGTAGCTTCAATTTTATCAGTATATGACCTAGTTTAAAGCAATCCAGTTTTTGGACAGCTGAGATTTCGGGAATGTTGTTTTCACTGGGGTAAATGAAAAGATCTGCATTGTTATAACCGAGAACAACTTGAAACCGAAGTCTAGAGCCTGGGTGATACCAGTGGTCTGGCCATTAATTTTATTTAGTATCAAGAGTAATGACTTGACTGGACTGTATTTGAAATACGTCAGTGGAAACCTCAATTGCCACTCCAAAATTACTGAGTTAGTAGCACCCTCTGTCTTTGGCACTCAAAACAATGACCCTGATTGTTGGTTTATTTACACCAAAATCACATTTACAGTTTGTAAATATGCACCATACAAAGCACATCATCCACAAGCACTATTCCACACAAGGCCCCCACGCAACGACTCGAGCGCAGCGAGAGGAGCCGCGGGGTCTGGGGCGGAGCCCCAGCCGCCGGAGGCACACCGGCAGGACCCGGAGAGAGCCCGGGGACCACTCGCCCGACGCAATAGTATCGGGTCAGCGAGAGGTGCATCCGGGTAAGGACAGGAAAATATTTTTCTAGGTTAGGGCAAAAAGCCCGAGTTAGTAGGTGACTGAAAATTGTGTGGATGTTAGGGTAATAGTTAGGATTAGTCGGGGTTGAATTGGCGCTGGGAAAGGGCTTTAGAAGCTAGGGTATTTGTCTTGATTCGTTTGGCGGTAGAAGCACAGTGCAAAATTTTTTCAACAAAAGAAATAAGTGGCAAGGCAATAGAGCCGGGCAGCTGGTCTGGTTTGAGCAAGCGAAGATGGTGGCGAGATTTTATGAAGCAATTGCTGGTTCAGAAATTGCCGACATGGGTGATGCGGAGTGGGCTCCAGGGGGGGAAACAGATAAGAGCAGGGTGGGGATGACTGTGTGGATTAAGCTTCGGGAGTTGAAACTTTATCGGCGAAATGAGTTCGCTATTGGGAGTTTGGACTTGGCCACGGCGCTATCACGGTATGTCTGAGATGGGTGGTCTGAGATGTGGTTGCCTAGGAAGGAAGGCTGCAGCAGAAAGAGGCGCCAGACGTCCCGCTGGGCCCGGCGGCCTGCTTGCCTGCTGGCGGAGCGGTTCCCGAAGCTGTTACTGGTTATCCTTACTACCCTGGCACTCGCCGTAGCTGCATCCTGATCTACTACTTCTACGGCACTTTTACTATGAGTGGGGGGGGGGGGGGGGGGAGGGGGGACTTGTGAGGGTACTGCTAGGAGGACTTCTGCAAGTATTTCTGCAAGCACTTCTGCAAGCACTTCGAAGGCACTTCAAAGGCACTTCACAAGCACTTCACAAGTACGGCAGTTCTGATTTTTACAAACTGTAAGAACTGCTTTTACTTTTACCTCAAAACTATAACTATAACTAGATTTATATCTGCACTGGTCTGATATCGCACCAGTACCAGTACATAAACTAAACAATTAACACAGCCTGACTTCTACTGTTATTTTTTCTGGTAATATTGCGGTTTCGACTGCGGCTAATTACCCTGCTACTACTACAAATAATTTTCTGGTTTCCTCGAGCCTGTGGGTCTGTGTCAAGCAGATGGTTGCCTAGGTCACCTCCCAGTCTTGGAAATGACTCGTTCGGAGACCAGTTTAGGGCAATGCTAGACATTGGGCTTTGGGCAACTGAGCTACCCAATAGAATCGGGGGCCGTCTTGATTTAGAGATTGAATTTCCCCATTAAGCAGGCTCTAGCGGCTCACAGCGACCCTAATATCAGGTCGAATAGCCTACTGTACATACATAGGCTTGAGAGAAGCAGGCCTCACAAAATTTCAATTTAATTGCGCATTGCATATGTATCCTCAATTGGGCCAGGTCCTACTGGTGTTGTTATATGGAAAAGATTTTCAGGATCTACGGTGATTGATCGCTCGAGGAAGATGTATGCGACATATGGTGAAGATATTTTCAACTGACAAATTCATGGCAATTTGCGAAGTATTCTCCAAATTCCAATGACAAAATTAAAACTGAAAGAATTTTTGTTATTTGAATGTGTTCGTTGTAGTAGATAAGGTATAACATGTGGAGTTGACAGCGGCATAGACTGCAATGCGAAAGGTTATCTGGGATGTCAAAGGTACCTATCGAACGTTGAACAGTGCATGGACTGCTACCTTAAACGGCAATAATGGTGACAATTTAATTGTCAATTTGCACATTTGAGTGGGAGCCAGCTTTCGGATAGCGAAATAGAGTAGTGTTGTAGTGCATTGCATGAAAATCTTAAACAAGAAAAACCAGTGAAAAGAAAAAAAAAAAGCGGATTTGTTCAGTGTGTAGTCCTTAATTGAGATTTTGCCCGGGGGAAGAAGAAGACAGAAAGCGAAATGGCCATCCCACACCTGAAATTATATAAGAAACAGACACTGCACTAAAAAAAGTGAAAACTTTTTCGAAAATCAACCAGGTTCACCAAAAGTCTTACAGACGTCCATTCTTTTACTTCACAACTCTTTAAAAACCAACAATCTTTTAAAAATGCAATTCAAGACCGTCGCTCTCTCAGCCGCCGCTGTTGCCTCTGTTATGGCCCAATCTGCCACCACCACCTTGACCAGCACCATTGTTGTCACCCACGTTCTCTCTACCAACGTTGTCAGCACCATTGCTGCTGCCACCACCACTTCTGAGGAGTCCTCTTCTTCTTCTGTTGAGGCCACCACCTCCTCTTCCTCTTCCTCCTCTTCTTCCTCTTCTTCATCTTCCTCCCCCTCTTCTTCTGCTGTGACCACCACCACCACCTCCTCCAGCGCCGCCTCTTCTTCTACTGAGGTCACCTCGGCCACCATTGCCCCTACCCCCAACGACATTGTCGCCATCGTCAACTCCACTTTGGCTGCCTCTGCCACCGCCGCTGCCACCACCAGCGCCGTCTCCAACTCCACCACCAATGCCACTGCCACCGACAACACCACCATCGTGCAACCCACCAACGTCGAGCAGTCCAACGGAGCCTCGTACCTGCAAGCCGGTCTCCTGGTGCCCGTCCTCGCTGCCGCCGCCGTTTTGCTGTAAACCACCAAACCAAGCATCACGGTAACCTCTCCTAGACACCGACCGACCCACTGCCGGCAGGACCACCAGCAGACCGGGCTCGGTGTCTGTGTATTTTTATTATATATTACGCTCTCGTCGTGCAGGCACACTTCGAGCAGCTGGTCGGGTTTTACATAGATAGATTTTTTAATAGACTGGGTATTTTCTGGGATACAGGGTCTGCCTCCGGCGGCTGGGGCTGCGCCCCAGACCCCCGGCTCCTCTCGCTTCGCTCGAGTCGTTGCGAGGGGGGTGCCAGCGGTTTGGGGCTCAGGGGTTTGCTGAGTCGAGGGGTCCCCCCACGCAAACGACTCGAGCGAAGCGAGAGGAGCAGGGGGGTCTGGGGCGCAGCCCCAGCCGCCGGAGGCAGACCCCCGTCCCCCTAGCTAAAACCGCATCGGAAGAGGACGGGCCTTTGTTGAGGAAGTGGTGGCAGAGTCTATCCAATCCCTGTCTTCATCGACGGTGATTTAGGTGCGTCGACCGGTTTGGATAGGGTGTAAATCCCTGCTGGATTCGGCCGATGCAGCCCGACCTCGAATAGGAAATATCGTTGAAAGGGCGCCGTCTGGTTGTGGCTAGAAGATTTCCTTCCTGGTAAAAATGAAATTTCATCTTGTGAGGCAGTAAAATAGAGCCGCTGGATAGGTGAGTTGAATCTGCAGGTTGATTCTGAGATTTGAGTGAGTGAGATTTGCTGTGAGTACAGCAAATAATAAATCAGAGGAGAAGTCGCGAGATCAGTGGATTGCACAGGTAGCACAAGCACGAGCACGAGCAGGAACTACCACCGCACAGACGGATATCCATAGACACAATTGCAAAAATATTACCAAAACCACAGCAAAACAGCCGGTCACTTCACGATCTGACTGATACCACATGCAGACCCAGCTCCCCTACGATCGGGCCCCAAATCCCTCTTCCCTCCTCTCTACTCCCCCAAAACCACCTCCAACTCACCATCCCAGACACTGCTGGACCCCCCAAACCCGACTCGAGCGCAGCGAGAGGAGCCACGGGGTCTGGGGCAGAGTCCCAGCCGCCGGAGGCAGGCCCACACCCCGTCTCACACCCGGCACCACAGTCCTAGGACCGGTCTGCCAGGGAAATAATATGGTAATATTATTTGATGCAGACCTGATAGACCAGGTGTAAGCATGTCTGATAATACAGGACCTGCTTGAGGACTGAGGTTCCGCAGGTCGGTTAGCAAGGGCTGGGGCCGCGACACGGATAGCTGCATGTATCATGCGTGTCTGTAATAATTAGCGACAATCCAAGTATGTTGGAGACATGGTATCAAGTCTGCCAATCGCGCTACCGCAGACGGTGTATGTCCAATGGAAACACACACTTGGCACTTGGTTGCAAGCAGATCCGGCCGTCAATTGCAGTTCATTTGTCAATCAGCAGCAGGAGCAGGAGCAGGAGCAGCAGCACCTCCAGAAGCAGCCATGAGAAGGTGAACTTGCCGAGGATATATTCTGGCAGCAGCAGCAGGAGCAGGAGCAGGAGCAGAGGCAGCAGTAGTAGGAGCAGGAGCAGCAGGAGCAGCAGAGCAGCAGAGCAGCAGAAGTGCAATTGTCGATACATGCGATCAATGAATGTATCTGTCGGTCTGTCGGTCGGTCGGTGAGTGGACGAACTCACGGGTAATATGAATCAGGTTGCTGTAGAGAAACAAACAAAAAAAACGGCAGTGAGTAAACAAATGGGGTGATTATTTTTTTTTTGCGGGATAATTCACTTTGTCATGCACCGGGTCCAATTGCTCGAATTACTTCCGCAACTCGACTATCTCGGACACAGGTGAAACCGGACCATTGTGTGGGAAACTCTAACATTCGGCGGCCGGAGATATTTGAGTTTTCAATCAGTCCTGATAAGGCGACGCTGCGCAGAAACCCACTGGCAATGCACTTTAGAGATAGCTCATGTCCATGTAGGAAAACGCCTTGACCCCAACTTTTCCAGCCAGCAGTCGGGACTAATGCTGGCGGGGCCAATGATCATTGCAGCTCCGATGGGTCTATTTACCGCACATTGATCAAACCACCCACTATCAAAACGTGCCCATCCCGTCCGTCCCCCACTACCGCTACCTCTACCAGCCACATCCGATACATGAACCGACTGCTGGCAGCTGGCGAGCAAGGGGGTGATAATATTTTAAAGTTGATCAGCAGTTCTGCTGTCAGCAGGCCGCGAACGTTTGATGCATTTAGCGTTTCGACTGTCAGGGGTAGCAACAGACCAAGAATGAATGTGAGACATGGCAACCAGCCCGTCGTTCAATTCGTGCTGGTGCCGAGGTCTAACCAGCACATGGCGGGGATGGACCACTGGGGAGGGGGTGGGTGTGTGCCTCCGGCGGCTGGGGCTCCGCCCCAGACCCTGGTTGCTCCTGCTTCGCAGGAGTTTTTTCGCTGACTGGACCCCTCGACGAGACGACTCGAGCGAAGCGAGAGGAGCAACCAGGGTCTGGGGCGGAGCCCCAGCCGCCGGAGGCATGTCCGGGGACTTTAAAGTTAAGATTGGATGAGCACCCGGAGGTCGGTCCGTGTCTAAAACATGCATTGGTCCGTCCCGCGTGTCGGCTGGGTCCTGTTTGTTTGTTGTGGTCGGCAGCAGCAGCAGCAGCAGCAGCAAAAGCGAGCGAGAATAGACCTGATATGAATGAAACATTGGTCCCAGTGCCGTGTTGGAGGTGCTGGCCCGTGGTGGTGGGAATGGTGGACGTCCTTGTTTGTGTGTGTATGCAACCTTGTTTCAGGATAAGCGATCGCTCGCTGCCAATGCACAGCGCCCGGCCCAATGTGGTTAATAAGTTACCGGATTCCACAACAAATACTGCCGCGATCGGCGCTGATATTACAGGAGAAGCATGTGAGTTTACAACGGCATCCATGCTTTGTCTATCGTTTATGACCATCACTGCTGCAACCTGCATATCTGTTACAATCATACATTGCAGCACACCTGTCAATCCCTTGTGCTGTACCTCGAGGAGGTTGGTCGTTTATTACACGGAATGTCTGGGGGATGTCAGGGGCCCGGGGGGTGTGGTCTGCCTCCGGCGGCTGGGGCTCCGCCCCAGACCCTGGTTGCTCCTCGAGCTCTGCTCGAGGAGTTTGTGTGGGGGTCTCTGGTTGGGTTTAGTGGTCTTGGATTTGTTAGTGTGGTTTTGTGTGGTGAGACGAATGTTTGATCTCAGCCGGAAGTTCCCTAGAGATAAGCAGCAATAAGGCACCAGGTACGAACTGATGCGGATATGTACAGGGATAGGCTTGTTTGTCCTGTATCTGCATGCTTTTGGAATTCCCCCTTCCATCTCGTCGCACATTGTGCTACATTTTTGGTTCCTGAAAGACTCGTTGGTCAATTACCTGCTATGGACGCTTGCCTCCAGCTTGTTTCTGTCGCGCCGCTTTTGCAGTATGGATTCTGCTAATCTTCCCGCTAGTTAGGCAAGAGTCAACCCTGCTATTAGCCAGTCATGTTAGTCAGCCTCTTTGGAAATCGTGCGGCTGGACGGGATAATAATAATTATTTGATTTTGAATTTAACGGTTGGCTGCAGCGACAGCATGGATTCTCCCAGACTAAGAAGGATCCAAATAATAAGGAGGGTGTCGAATATCAATGCCACTAATCTATTTTTGTTTTCCTCGAATCAATTGGTCCGTAAATTAAATGCAATAGTTCTATAGCTCACTAACAAAAGTTCGCCGAATATTGTCCATGCAAGTCTAAGGCAAAAAACAATTAGTTGCATACTAGTCAGCCATGTCTTCACTTGTTAGCAGTGTCTATCTGTTTGCTCATTTCCTGAAATATTCTTGTTCGCTAGTTCCTGTGTTTCACATAAAATTCGCTACCAGCCATCTGGTGCTTTGCTTTGCTCATAGCGCTCATACCTCACTGACCAACGGTCCCATTTCTTTTCTGCGATACTCTTTTCTATAACTGGTCATGGAGATCTACAACAAGGCTAAATCCAGCATGTCATCTCTTACTTAATTAGTATATTTGCAACCGTTTTCTATCGACAATCCCCCATCAGCTAACAAACTTAGATCGCCCATGTATGCACCACCACTATAACTCTGTTACTGTTTGGCTTTCCTATTTGGTGTGGTGTATGCATGAGCGAGAATTTGAAATGAATTTATAGTTGAATGATAGGCACCAAGACCCACCGACCGTTTAGCCAAGAAAACTCGGGGAAATGAATTTGCAAACGCTCTTTTTTTTTTTTTTTTTAGTTTTACTGGACGTGCGAACTTATAGTTCTTGGTTCGCGGTTCGCGGTTCTTTGTTCTTGTATATTTCTTTCCGCTTGCTAATTAATTGTGAATAAGAAATGAATAAGCAATGTAATTTTCGCTGCTACGAAAAAACTAGACTATTTTAAAAACTGGCTTGGTTGTCGTTCATTTTCGAAGCGGCTCGGTCTTGTCCCAGTTGGTACTGAACTATTCCTCGACGGGAGACACCTATAAAAATGACGTTAGGAAGATCGTGAGGTTGGTCAGTTGTAAACAGAGGTGATCGTTGCATGCCAGTGCAGACTTGAAACAAACCCACATTACCGGAACCATATGCAGCCAACTCGAGTTGGATATTGTTCATTTGGAACTTTGCCAATGTCCAAACATGGCAGGAACTTATTAAATAAGGGTCTTAGTGTATAAACACAAGTACGCTTTGACTTGACTAATTGAGAATCTGTTGTATGAAATTTAATTAATCACCGCCACAACTATCTTTGATTGGCTCTCTGTAATGCTTATGCCGGGGAACAGGGGTAGGTGAGGTACCATCAAAGAACCACAAACGGTTCCTGGAACCGTTGAATACACATACACTGACAGCATGTGACAGATATGAGGAATTGACAGGCTCGTCCTAACAGGCTCGTTCTGAGAGAGTGTATAGGTATAGGAGTAGAGTATCTTGGCAGGCAACTGCCGAAACAATTCTCGTCTACCCCCTCGTCTACCTTGCCTATGCTATGTCTAGGCTACAAACGCTAGCTGCAAAGTTACTTCCTATTAGCATTCATTTCCTCATAGCTCTTTTTTCATAGCTCTTTTTTTTTTTTTTTTTTCGTAGCTCGTTTCTTATACCTTGAGCTTATTCTAATTTCTAATTTTTAATTTCGATTTTTAATTTCCTAGACTGGCCTGAGGAATGACCGAATGATTTTGCTATAGCTATTGACTAGTAGTACTACTAATAGCCCTATTTTGCTTGCCTATCTCTGTTGTTTTGAATACTTTGAGACTTGACTAAATGGGCTGGCTCCTCTTAGAGTAATCTGCACTTAGGTAGGTACCCATCATCCCCTGATCTACCGACCAACCGCTACAAATAACGACTTACAAGCAATTGACAAATAATAAATGTATATAGCGAGCCAACTGCCTAACTAGGTGGGGTTAGCAAGCTTGGTTATCGGGAAGGGCTGCTCATATTGTCCACTTTCTTAGCTTTTGATAACTTTATTTCATCTATATCCCTGCCTATCTAAATGCTGGATATGTTCATAGTTTTTCATACTATGAAACTTTGATCACACTTGCATTTCTATTATACACCCCCCAATTGTACTACCTCCATAGCTGTTTGTTGTCGTTCCTATACGAAGCTTTCATTCATTTACGCTTCTTTGGTAAGATAGAAATAACTTCCTGTGATTCAAGCGTAAAAAGAAACCATCCTGGCTGCTAGAAAAGCAATGCTGCTGCGCTGCTCTGTTGTTGCATATTCACTACTAGTTAAGATATTCCGTCTAAATTTGGCGAGAAACCCCACTAATCGATAAGTGAATATACTAATGCTGATAGAGAATAGTCACTGGAATATCAGTGAGTATCAGTCTAAGTAAACGAGTGTGAATTTATAAAAATAGAGTATTATTATTCTAATTATTTTGTTTGTTAAGTTTGTTAAGTTTGTTATGTCGTTATTGTCGTAGATAGCGGGTTCAATGGCTCGACTTTCAGCTCGTTGGACTGATCAAGTGACCAAGTGACCAGATAAGAAGCATGACGGTCCCAGTCGACACTCTGAACCAATAAAGTTTGTATGAACAATGTTTATACCAAGCAGAATGAAATTGTTTTAGCCTTCAAACTCAGCTTATCGAGACGAGACACTAGGCGTACCTTATTATATTAAGCGATAGGGGAAATTGAGTTGTCTCTGGCACACTGCCAGCTGTGTACTCTACCAAACCCCGCTAGAGAATATGGCGAACTGCTATAGAATATGACCGTACTATAGTATATGGCCATGCTGCTAGAAAATATAGGGTACAGGTACAGAATATAATGGTGCTACTACAAAACATAGCGGTATAATTAGGACTCCGAGGTTCTTAGTATGGCCACCACTGACACAGCATAGCATAGCATGACATGGCCAAGGTAGAGCACATAACAGTATTATCGACAGACCAAGTCGAAAGTCAAAGTGAGAAGTGAGACTCACCTACAAAGTGTAAACAGCTGCATAATAGTAGTACAGACAGACGGGTCTAGTCACTTACCCTATACTAACAAGCTTCTATCTACAGGTGGTCTAGCTAGCTACCAATACAGGTTGCGGGCAAGTCAAAGTGGGTACATCTGATGCCGTCATTACCTGAAATTTACCCTACTGTGGATATAAAGAGAGAGAGAGCAAGTACCGTTTCAGATTTCTTAGACAAGGTCACCGTCAAAAGTTGATACCTGTCCCAGCCACCTCAATTGCTAATAGACGTTGTTAACTTGATCAAAACGGTTTCTAAACGGTCGGTGCCTATCACTTGTGTTGACGACAATCTTCGAACCAGCCAGTTCCATCTTCAAGCCAATATAATATTCCATTGACCACCCGCCGCCAGACGGTACTATCGCATTTCTTTTTCTTTTTCTTCCAACCAGGTCCCCCTTGAGGTTATGCTTTTTTTTTTGTTATCGTTACTTTTTCAATAGAGTCAATTTTATACCCCAAGTTTATAGCCCCTCCTTCCCCTCGTCTCCCTCATTGCTTTTACCCATTTTGATAGTCAGTGCATAAAATTGCAGGTTAACCCGTTGGGTTAGCCTTGAAAGCGTAACAAGCGATTATCCTTGCAATTTGCATACTGCAAAAAGCAAATCCTTTTAAAATAAATTATACACAGAATAAAAAGCAATTTTACGCATACATAAACATACTTCACACATTTACAACTTCGTACACCCTTTTCGTTAATATTTATAAACTTCATATAATTCTTGTTGGTGAACTTTTATATAAGTACCTGATTATCCACCACTGGAGAATGTAAAGTTTGTCTACTTGTGATCCATCTTGCATATTCTTATTGATATTTTGGATTAGTTACCAGGTTCATTACAACTGTCATATCAATCAATTCATATCAGTTGTCCATTTGATCCCGTTTGAATTTTAATTATCCCTTTTGACTTTTTCCTTCCATTACTTTGTATTATAGGTTTTTTTTTTATTCCATTTTTTGTTTTATTCTAAGCTGCTGGTCGGCGACTCTTCAGCATTCCTTTTTGTTATATCTTTTGGTTGACTCTTGTACATATCAGTCCGTTTGCTACACATTCTCTATCCATGCCAATCTCATACTGTTCAATAGTCACCAGTTGAATTCATATTGTTGGATAGTTCTGATATTAACCTCTGACTTATTGGACTCAATAATAAATGAATGCTGGTTCTTCTACCACCAAACAAGAGTCTTCTGGTAGTGGTTCAGCAACTGCATCTGATACGGCGAGCAGGCAACAAGTGAATATGGCTCCATCTGTAGGTGCTGTTGCTCTTCAACCTCCGTTGAATAGAAGTAGAACTGGTTCAGTACCTGTACCATTATCAGGACCTAGTTCAGCATCTCACTCGTCTAATGTTGCAGGATTACCACCAATTCTACCTGCAGGTTATGACCAGCAGCCTCCTCCACCCGAGGCTTTTGAGAACAATCAATTATATCAAATATACCGGTTACGACATGCTGTTCAACAACGTCGAGAACAATCCTTTCCTGCTCCACCTCCTTTGACATCATTTTCCACTCCTCCTAGTCCTCCAAGTGCTACATCTCCGAGTGTTCGAGGCCCGCCTCAGCCAGATTTACGGTCTCGGGATATTAGGGACCGCGACCCTCATGGTCAAGTTGTTGGTCCAGGACATGGTCCAGGACATGGTCCAGGACATTCTACTGTTATATCAGTTCCCGAGTCTCCTGCTGAGTCCATGAAAGATATTTTCAGCTCCACCAGTAGCAGTACCAGAAAAGAGTCGACCTCGTCTTTGGGATCTCCTCTAAGTGGTCCATCTACAAATGTTTCTCCTACTTCGACTCATCCAGCACAAAATCCAACCCAAAAAACCGTTCTTCCATCTGTACAAAGTCTCCTTGCATCCATCTCTCCACCTCCTAGACGACGGGTGTCGCATGAATATCCTACTTCACAGCGGGAAAAGTTAAGAGAAAACAGACGTAGTGTACCTAGTCCTCTACCTCCAGCTACACGAGACAGACCAAGAAGTCTCTATAGCTCATTTACTATCCCCGAGTCGTCACGACAACAACAAACTTCTGCATTACAGAGCTCTCCCTTGGAACCCCGGAGAACCTTTTATTATACACCTTCGATACCAGAAGCTCCATCCAAACCACTTGAACACCAGCCACCAGTTCATTTTGCGCCGGGATTTCAACCAGTGTATCCAGAGCATCCACAACAACATCCTCCACCTCCACCACCGCGTCCTGTTCACTCTCAGCAACTTCCACCACCACCTACCCAACCGTCACAATTGCAACCTTCGCAACTGGGTCCACCCCATCGTCAACAAGTTCCACCACCACCTCCACCTCCAGCTCATGTTCAACAATCAACCACTCTCCAACATCCTTTGCATCCACGTCAGCAACAGGTTCCCGTACGACAACCTCCTTTGCAACACGAGCAAGCTCCAACTCCAGCTCCAGCTCCACTTCAAGCTCCACCGCAACTGCAACCAGCGTACCCTATCCAGAGTTCGCAGCCACAACCCCATAGCTATCCTCAGTCTCCCAATACTTACTACACATATGGTAAAGCATCTTCTCCATACACCAGTCCTATCATTCATGGTACAGGATCAGGCTCGTCTCAAATCAATCCTTCCAGAGGTTCAGTGTCAGGTTCGCAATACTCGCCCATTCGTCGACAATCGTATCCCCGGTCTCCTCCTCCTCCTCCTCAACACGCACCACCTCATCTTTCCCATAACCATCCCGGTCCACCACCTGCTCCATCTCAGGTACCACCACCACCACCACCTCCTCCTCATCCATCTCAAAGACGGATTCCTCCATCTCATTCCGTTCAACCATTTGGTGTGTCCCCCGTAATCCCACCACCACCTCCACCGTCCGGACCACTAGGACAAGTGTCGCCGAGAATGAGACCCCAGCTCCAAATAGGAATTCCTCGTGAAAGCCAGTATCACCAGCCACCTCTCGTCCATCCTCAGCCACAGTATCAAGTTCAAGTGAAAGAACAACCTCCACAGTCTCATCCTCAGTTAGTTCCTTCTCAGCGGTTCCAACATCATATTCCTCCCGAACCATTAGGATCCCGAGGAAAGATGCCCGTCAAACCACCAAAAAGCAGCCCACTCAAGTTTCGACCACCTCTCCAACCTCAGGGACTTCGTCACACTCCAAGAATGCCCATTCGAGAACCGATTGCTGGACCCTCATCCCGAACACTTCCTCAACCATTACAACCTCGCCCACCACATCTCAAAGGACAGAGACCAACACGAGCTGTTAAACCCAAGAGAAAAAGAGCTACTTCATATCAAGTGACGAGACTGAACGAGGTGTTCCAACAGACGTTTTTCCCATCGTCCGAGTTGCGACTCCACCTTGCCATGGAACTAGGAATGACGCCACGAACCGTTCAAATCTGGTTTCAGAACCGACGTCAAGGCTGGAGATCAGAAAACAACCGTACAATTCCCCGCGAAGGTGTTAACCCATGGTCAGAAGAAGGTATTGACGTTCCTGGCAAACCGTCTTCCAGTGCCAGTCGACGACCCATTGCCGGTACCGGAGTCATTGACTTTTCAAAGCCATACCCCCCTTCAACCCGAGGAGATTACATGCAAGAAGACGAAGAAGACGAAGAGGAAGAAGAAGACGACGACGACGGAGACGAAGATGACGATGACGACAGCGAGGAACCCGACGAAGACTACGGAGACATGTCGGACGACGAACCCCCACGACCCCCTGGCGACGCTCCCCCACACCGCCCCTAAAGTGTGGCCCGTGTACTATCAAAATTATTTATTTCTTCTCCGTGACCGAGCAGAAAGCACACCCTGCAACTGTCATTTGTAACGATATATTTAAATTATTGCATTTCCCCTTACTTCACGGGTCCCCCGCTGCCTCCGACGGCTGGGGCTCCGCCCCAGACCCCGCTGCTCCTCTCGCTCCGCTCGAGTCGTTTCGTCGACGGTCCCAGTCAACTCCTGCGAAGCAGGAGCAACCAGGGTCTGGGGCGGAGCCCCAGCCGCCGGAGGCAGTGGGGAATGGTGGTGGTGGCCCTAATAAGTTAACACATTTTGGTATATATACAATATATCTAGGCGACGAGGGCACAGAGGGCGGCACCGACGCCGGAGCCATCTTTGGCGATGCCGATGGCGACGCGCTTCTCGTCGTCGCCGATGACGGTCTTGCGGAGAGCGTCGTGGATGTACTCTTGAAAGTGTGGGTAGAACTCGACGACCGAGCCGTCGGCGCCAATATCGATTTTGTCGAACTTCTCCAATGCTTTGGTGTGGATGATGAGTCCGGCGAGTGGGATGGCAGACAGGTATCCGGATCGTTTGCCAATGGCTCGGGCCACTCTTTGGATCTGCTTGCGCTCTTCAAGAGTCGTTTCATAGCCAAATGCTTCTTTAATGGTGTTGCCAGCAAGAGAAAGGTCGCTCGAAGAGTCGCCGTCAATGAGAGCAGGAACCGACGAGTCGGCCGACCAGGCAACACTCAATTTACCATTACCAGAGCCAGACGTGAAAAGCAGTTTCTTGGACTGCAATTCGGTAAGAACAAGACGAAGTAGCTCGCCAAGGAACATGCCACTGATTCTCTTTTCAAACATGTGGAATCCCTTGTTAGGAGTGTTCTCATTTACCTGTTTGTCGAATCGGGTGTTGGGAATGACCTTCAAATCGTTGTCAAAAGAACCCCATTCGGTGTTAATAACCATGATCTTCTCAGTGACTTCAGGGTGGGCTTGAGCATCGAACTTGGGGATCTTCTTGATTCTCTCGGAATAAGCTCCATTAGTACCAGTACCAAAGATACATCCAATCAAAGTACGGCCGTCTGAGGGCTTGGTATAAGCTCTGGACATCAGGGTGCCAACAGTGTCATTAACAAGAGCAGCCACATGAACAGGCAGGTTTCTTGCGTCAATGGCATTCTGCAACTCAAGACAGATATCCTTGCCAACAGCGTCCTTAATATCAAAACCCTTTGTCCAACGAATCAGTTTACCCCGGTTAAGAGCAGTCTGATCAACAGGGAACGAGAAAGTGAACCCCATCTTAAACAGTACAGGCTTGCCAGCACCTTCTTCTTCGAAAGCACAGCTAATAGTCTCGGAATGATGAGTTTCTAAGAATTGTTGGATTCTGTCTGCCAAATGACCGAAAAAGTCACTGCAATTGCCGACCATCAATTCTTGAGGAATGGGCGCCTTGTCTTGAACCATGTCATAAGTAGAATCTCCATTGAGTTTCAAAGAACACACTCTGAAGTTAGTACCACCCAAATCAACAGCCAAAAAGGTTCCCTTTTCTTCACCAGTAGGAACCGAAGTGACGAAAGTGGGGATCATGGGTAAACCACGAGCGGAAGAGTCGGCAGTTTCAGCCAAACCGTGAACAGACTGTTCAACAAAGTAATTGACACTGTCATTAAGAACCTTGTCAGAAACGGCGAATTCCTCGACAAGGTCGTTGACTGCAGTAACAAGAGAAGTAGAAGTCATTACGATAAATCGGTTGATCTTAGTCGAACGTCAAAAAAGCTGATCAGTCAAAAAAAAAAGACAATAACAATAATAATAACAAAAACGCAATGTCCCTATGTCGTTAATAGTTGATAATAACAAGAACGAGTACAAGAACGAAAAAAGACAAGTAAAAGTGAAAAGCTAAATACGATTCACAAGTATCAGTACAACAACCAATCAGCAGAAAACAACTGACAATTAATTCAATTCAATTCGTTTGATTCGTTTAATTCGGTTTTTTTTTAATAATTCAATAAGTTCAATTCAATTCAATCTCAATTTTTGTTCAATGTAGTGAAAACACAAGAACAAAATCCAAACCGAAATCTCACAGAACTAATAAAGAACAAGAAACCAATAAAGAACACTCCCACTTTAAAGACAAAAACAATAAACTTCAAAGAAAAAAAAAAGAGTGAACTTTACAATGCAAAAATAATAATCAATTGAAGAGTTTAACCACTTCAAAACACTTCAACAACACTTTATCACACTAATAAAAAAATGAGATATGATAGGATTGAAGAAGAAGAACAACAACAACAAAAAGCCGAGACTCAGTACTAAAGCTACCAAAAAATGACACTAGCAAAAAGTCCAATTTATCAGTCGCACAGCGGAAAAAAAGACGTTGTTCCTACTCTTAATTGGGATTGTCTCATCTTTTATGCATGAACAAAGTCCCTCCCCCATGGCAGTTTTCGTGCAAGATCTCCCTAAACCATCTGATCAGCCGGGCTGACTAGCCGGGCGCTATGAGCTACCCCGATTTATAGAATCCAAGCTTACAACGTCAGCCAATGTAACATTCGGGCTGAAACGTGCTCTTCGATTGATTCACTAGCGAAAAGTCACCTGTCTTTTCCACCCCCACCACCACCACCAAAACTGTCTGTTGTGTTCCTGCCATTCACACCGGTCTACCGTTCGTCCTAATCTACGTCATTCTCCTTGCCCTTGCCTGCACTCACAGCAAACTCTGTGTGAGCCCACCTCAGCGAGGGAGGGGGGGGGGTCTGCCTCCGGCGGCTGGGGCTCCGCCCCAGACCCCGCTGCTCCTCTCGCTGCGCTCGAGTCGGTTTTGTCGACGGTCCCCCAGCCAACTCCTGCGAAGCAGGAGCCACGGGGTCTGGGGCAGAGCCCCAGCCGCCGGAGGCAGCAGTCACCCCATGCCTCGTGTGACTGTAGATGCCGTCACCCGGCGCGGGGGGCCTCTCCGCACCTCCCCGACTGCATATGTAACATATCTGCTTGGTTCGGGAAAACTGCCGGAAAAACATGCACGAGTTTCTCCGGCCCAACAGGTGGCTGGCGGGGGTGGTGGATGTGCCTCCGGCGGCTGGGGCTCTGCCCCAGACCCCGTGGCTCCTGCTTCGCAGGAGTTGGCTGGGACCGTGGAGGGGGTGGGTGGTGATACGGGGGTGTCGCGGGTGTGGCTGGGGGTTCGGGGCCGTCAGTCCTGCTTTCTGGTGCCTGGTGACGACCCGTAAGCGCGGGAAACCAGCTCCTCAGCAGCCGAATTAGGACCTCGTTTTTTTTGGCTAGAAAACACGCCTGTTACAACATACCACCAACTGCACCCGAGAAATTCTCGCGCTGTCTCGGAGGTAAGGGTAGCGCCGTCCGCGGCTCACAATGCAATCTCCTGCGAAGCAGGAGCCGCGGGGTCTGGGGCGCAGCCCCAGCCGCCGGAGGCAGCAAGGGACCCAGCCATCTCCCACGGGGGTCTGGGGCGGAGCCACAGCCGCCTGAGGCACACCCCAGCCGTGCGAGCAGCGGATAAATAAGCCATGTCAGCGGTGCAAAGAAGAGAGAGGAGGTGGCGAGAGTGGAGGTTAAACAGAGGAGAACTGAGTCAGGAAGGTTTGTCAGACCGCGGACTACGCGGCCCATGATTTGGAATTGTGGGCCGTGCTTGGCGAAGGTTGGCGGGAGAAAGTCAAGTTCATGTCCGTCCCGGCAGAATAGGAAATTCCGGTTTTATTAAGCCGAGTTTTTCTTTGCAGCCGAGCATCGCGAGACGCATGTTCATTCCCTTTTCAGGATGTGTTTGTGCAGAATTTTCACGGCGAGAAGGTTTTTCCAGGCGGTCGTTGACTCGTTAATGGAATTCTGAGTATCAGGTGAGGAGGTGGTGAGTGGTGTAAGGTGACAAGCAAGGTTGCTGAAAAGTATGAAAATTAGCGGGTTTTGAGTGTTTTTGGGTATTCCTAGGGGTATAGTGTGGATATTAAGCGAAGGAATGGTGAAATTTGTGGGTTTTGGGGTGGTTTGTGAGGGGTGTACTGTGGCTGGATCTGTTGCTGGTAGGCGTGACACTGACACTCTCCCCTGGTAATGGAATAAATGCTATATCTGCAGTCGAGCGTTTCATGGACATCCAACGGTGCTACCTAACCACGTTATTCCGAAGACCATTATTAATTGGCTTATCTAATACACCGCCTATTCCGGGACTCTGGCTCCTACAGGCTTGCTGTTATCAATTACCCAATAGTGGGTTCTTGGTAGGTGACCTCGGTGGATAAGATAAACAAACCATCGGGATCCGTCTATATATATGAGAGATGCTGCAATGTGTTGCTGTGATATATATTCTGTTAATTTATTTAAATTAATTGCAACTGATTAAACTGATATTTACTGTTTAATCAACCCATTCAATTGATTTAAGACTCTATTTATTAAACCCGGATCAAATTTCAAATTTAAACACCGTACAAAATGGTCTATCCCGATACTTTCAGAGGTTACGCCCACACCAAAGAGGGCACTAAGAACGTGGTTCCAGTTCTCAAGGAGATTGAGTTCAAGCCCAAGGTTTTCGCCGAGCACGACGTTGATATCAAGGTTGTTGCCTGTGGTGTTTGTGGATCGGATGTCCACTCTGTTTGTGGAGAGTGGGGATCCACCGACTACCCCTTGATTCCCGGTCACGAAATCGTCGGCCATGTCGTCAGAGTCGGTTCGAAAGTCACTACTGTCAAGGTTGGTGACAGAGTTGGAGTTGGTGCTCAAAGTTTCTCTTGTTTAGAATGTCCCGACTGTTTGGCCGATAACGAGCCCTACTGTTTGAACTCGGTTGGTACTTATGGTGGAAAGTACGAAAACGGTGACAAGAGTTACGGTGGTTACTCTGACTATGCTCGTGTTCACGAACACTTTGTTTTCACTATTCCCGATAATCTTTCTTTCGAGGGAGCTGCTCCTCTTTTGTGTGCTGGTATCACTACTTACTCTCCTTTGGTTAGACACGGAGCTGGTCCTGGTAAGACTGTTGGTATTGTTGGTATCGGTGGTCTTGGCCATTTCGGTCTTATGTGGGCCAAGGCTCTTGGAGCTGAAGTTTATGCTCTTTCTCGATCCGAGTCGAAGAAAGCCGATGCTATCAAGCTTGGAGCCGACCACTACGTCGCTACTGGAGTTGACGGATGGCACAAGACTGTTGAGAGAAAGTTTGATTTCATTCTCTGTTGTGCCAACTCTGCTGACAATTTCGATCTTAACTCGTACCTCAAGACCTTGAAGGTCGGTGGACATTTCATCAACGTCGGTCTCCCCGAGGACAATTACACTGTCCACCCCACCAGTTTCCTCAAGAACGCCAGTTTCCTCGGTTCCTCCTTACTCGGCAGCAGAAAAGAGATCCAAGACATGCTCAAACTGGCCTCTGAACAGAAACTCGAGGCCTGGCACTCGACCATCCCCGTCAACGAGGAGGGTGTCTACAAAGCCCTCGACGGCTGCAAAAGGGGCACTCCCAAGTACAGATACGTCCTCACCAACTACGAGCAGGGCTTCACTCTCTAAACACACCCCCTCTCTATAGACTCAATATACTAATTCCCTGACTTCTGGGTACTCTGCTGCCTCCGGCGGCTGGGGCTCTGCCCCAGACCCCGTGGCTCCTCTCGCTTCGCTCGAGTCGACTTTGTCTTCGGGGACGCGGTGTGCCTCCGGCGGCTGGGGCGCTGCCCCAGACCCCGTTGTGCTCGCTTCGCGAGCCATCTGCGATCTGCCGACCAAACTGGACACCCGGACGCCCGACTCGAGCGTAGCGAGAGGAGCCACGGGGTCTGGGGCAGGGCCCCAGCCGCCGGAGGCAGTACTCCCCGAAAAATCTGAGGATCGGCAGGGGGTGATGTCCCCCCTGAGCGGCAGTCGGCATTAGTAAGAAGCGACGCCGGCTGCAGGGAAGCTTTATTAGTGCATTTGGGTGGTGTGTGCCCATGTTTTCGGCGGGACTAGACATCGCAGTTTTGCCGTGCCGACACCTTAGCGGCTCGATATGACATGTTATCAGGGGAAAAAGTAATATGGAACATCGGCGCCGTTGGGATGTCGAGATCCTGCCCATAATTTTTGCATCGCAGGCGTTATCTGTCATGGCTCGCTTATTAATTTTATTAATTAGCTCGCAGTTGGCTGTTTTAGGGCGTTCAATGGTGTCAAAGTCTGTTTATCTACGGCCGTGCTTGCAGAAAGACAAGGAATTACGGACATTGGGCTTTCCTCCGAGGGAGATTACGGAGATACTGGCCAAATCCTGACCGCTGGGGCCGGGTCAGGTGCCTCCGGCGGCTGGGGCTTCGCCCCAGACCCCGTGGCTCCTGCTTCGCAGGAGGCTGCTGGGACCGTCGACGTTGGATCGGAGCTATGATTTCGGGGGTTGTCCGAAAGGAGAAATAAATGTCAACTGGACAGGATTGTATCTCCCAAACGGCCGTTGGTCCGTCCGCAAAATGATTCAGGAACGGGAATCAATCGCAAATTGCCCGACCTGGCGTGTCGCAGTTGTAGTTCAATTACAAAGCACAAGTCATCCGTCAAAAACCACCAGTAACAGAACATAAACCGCACATCACAAGTCACAGGTCACAAGTCGCCAATCTTCACCACCACGAAAACGACTCGAGCGAAGCGAGAGGAGCCACGGGGTCTGGGGCAGAGCCCCAGCCGCCGGAGGCACACCCCCCTTCCCCGAACTAACGCTACCCAGATTTCATTTTTTTTTGATTTGTGATGATGAGTTTTAGAGTCCGGAAGATGAATCACCCAGGAATAGCCCCTCTTTTGAACGGCCACGGAAAAGTACGGACTTGTAACTTTAATGTGGGGATTGGAGACGCAATTCCGAGATTCGTGCTGGTTTTGATATGCATGCACGTTTGCAGGTGATGATGGACTGGATCGCTTGCTCGGCGGCAAAGGTGGGGTAAACAGGAGTATATTCAGGCCGTGGGTGCGGAGCTTATTCATCTGAAGGGTCCGAAGAGTAGTCAGCAAAGCGGTTCGATCGGCTGCCGGTCTATTTTAGGTTCCGCACTTGTGGTTTGGGGGTGGTTCCGATTTCTATTTAAACAGGTCTGTGGGGTAGTCATTGAGTCGATATTTCTCAACAAACAGTTTATTTATTCCATTGATTTGAAGGTCACTCAACTCACTCGATTCACTTGATTCACCCAGTTCACTTGTTTCATTAATTCACTCAGTTCACTTGATTCATTAGTTCACTCAATTCACTTGATTTACTCAGTTCACTCAGACACAATTCATTAGCCTAACATGTCCGCCGACAAGAGAGAAGTCTACCAAACCATCAACCCAGCCACTGGCGAGGTCGTCAAGACCTTCCCTACTGCTACTGACGAGGAGATCCAAAAGGCACTTGCAGTGGCTGACGAGGTTTTCCAGAAGGACTGGAGATTCCGTTCTGTCAAGGAAAGAGCTGACATTGTTCGCAAAGCTGCTGATATCCTCGAAAGCAAGTCGGAAGAGTACGCTAAATTAGTCACTTTGGAGATGGGCAAGCTTCTTACTCAGGCTCGTATGGAAGTCACTTTGTCAGTTCGAATCCTCAAGTACTATGCTGACAACGGTGAGAGACTACTTGCACCAAGTCCTATTGCTGGTAGTAATGGCGCCATCCAAGTCAATAACGAACCTATTGGTATAATCTTCGCTATTGAGCCATGGAACTTCCCATATTACCAATTGGCCAGAGTTGCTGGTCCTCAATTGGTTACTGGTAATGTGATGCTAGCCAAACATGCCCCTTCAGTTCCTCAATGTGCGCTTGCTTTTGCCAGATTGTTCGAGGAAGCAGGTGCTCCTGCCGGGGTATACACTAATGTGTTTGCTTCTATTACCCAGTCTGGAACTATTATTGACGACTTTAGAGTGCGAGGTGTGACCTTGACCGGATCCGAGCGGGCTGGTGCTGCTGTTGCTGAACGCGCTGGTAAGAACTTGAAGAAGGTTGTTCTTGAACTTGGCGGTTCGGATCCTTTGATTGTATTCCCCGATGCTGATTTTGAGCCTACTCTGAACCTGGCTCTTATTGGCCGTTTGATGAACACCGGTCAAGCCTGTGTTGCTTCTAAGAGAATTATTGTTATTGGCAAGGAGAGAGGTGACGAGTTTATCAAGCGATACACCGAAGCTATCAAGAGTCTCAGCAAAGCCGTTGGTGATCCCAATGACGAGAAGACCTCTATTGGCCCACTTGTCAGTGAACAAGCTCTAAATGGGTTGTTGAGCCAGATCGAGAGTGCTAAGAAGCACGGAGCCACTATTCTTGCTGGCGGCAAGCGAATTAACCGACCTGGCTGGTACCTCGAGCCCACTGTCATCACCAACATCAAGCCCGACAACCCACTTTACCGCGAAGAGACCTTTGGTCCCGTTGCCAGTTTTTACATTGTCGACACTGAGGAAGAAGCCATCCGACTTGCCAACGACACCTCGTACGGACTCGGCGCATCCATCTTCAGCAAAGACATTGCCAAAGCCCAAGAGGTCGCTAAGCAAATTGACAGTGGCATGGTCTTCATCAACCAACCCGCGCAATCGTTGCCCCACGTCCCATTCGGCGGTGTCAAAAACAGCGGGTTCGGCCGTGAGCTCGGCGAGCTGGGCATGACCGAGTTCGTCAACAAGAAAGTTATCTCTGCCAAGTCTCTCCTCTAGGTCTTCTTTATATATAACCAAATCGCATTATTTTTTATGTTTCCTGACGCGTTCTTCCTGAGGGAGCTCCTGTCTGAGGGGTTCTTGCCTCCGGCGGCTGGGGCTCCGCCCCAGACCCCGTTGCTCCTGCTTCGCAGGAGTTGACTGGGGCCCCTGACGAAACGACTGAGGCGGAGCCAAGGTCTGGGCAGTCTGTTTCCCGTGTTTCTGACCCCGGAGGAGAGTTTCTGGCGGGGGACTGTGCCTCCGGCGACTGGGGCTCTGCCCCAGACCCCGTGTCTCCTGCCAATCAACATCTACTAAACGTAATTAATTGTCCAACTTCTAATAAATCACCGGGTACAATATATGATTCTAATTGTACAGTTTCACCACTAAACGTTCTTAAACCTAATCCAGAAATATCACTAATGGTGAATATATTCCTACATATGATCTAATTTCAAATTTATCTTCTTCATAATGATAAAGATAAGAAAATAATACCGAAGTAGGAGATTTCTGGGGTCCCCGACGAAACGACTCGAGCGGAGCGAGAGGAGCAGCCAGGGTCTGGGGCGGAGCCCCAGCCGCCGGAGGCAGTCCGACCCCCAGTCCACACCCCAGACTCCGTAGAAACCTCCCATGACCCGAGAAGAAACGACTCGAGCGGAGCGAGAGGAGCTACCAGGGTCTGGGGCGGAGCCCCAGCCGCCGGAGGCCGTCTGTTTATTCAGGGGTAATTGAAATATCAGGGGGTGAGGCGCGGGCGCGGGTGGGGTTGGGGGTGTTGGTATGGCAACGCGTTGTAAACAAAAGGGAGAAAAACGCGTACAGTTAGGGATAAAAGCCGCCAACCCTAAGCTTAGCCGACTCCTGAACTTTTTTGACAAATCATCACTAGAACCACAACAAACAAACAGCGAGTGTAGGTATGAAACGGGTGGACCACGGTGGTTTTGGTCGGGAAAACGCAGTTGGATGCTGAATTGGACTCGGATTCGGTAGGAGATTGCGTTTTTTCGGGTGTTTTGTATGGGTTTACTTCGTGGCAAGTTCTGTTTATACTGCCGCGGTTGGTGCTGGTGCTGGTGGTCAAAGGAGGTGGTTGTGATTGTTTGTTGGAAAACAGCGTTTTAACATGTTCTTTTAGTGCTTTCGAGTGTGTCATTGTGAATACCGCGTAGTCTGATTGATTCGGTCGATTGTTTGTATACGTTTTTTTCATTGTTGATTGATTGGTTGGTTGTGGCATCACTTGATTTGTCGTAACTCGAGTTGATTAGTGATTTGATTTGATTTGATTTGATTCGTTTTTCGTGTTCGTTTCGGTTCGTTCGTATTCTATTGTTATTTCATACCCCTAAAACTATTTCAACGGACTAAATTATTGCAAAATGAGAGAAGTTATCAGTATCAACGTTGGACAAGCTGGTTGCCAAATTGGTAACTCGTGCTGGGAACTGTACTGTTTGGAACACGGAATCCAACCTGATGGATTCCTTTCTGCTGACAAGAAAGATGGTCCTAGAGACGAGGGTTTTTCGACCTTTTTTTCCGAGACTGGATCGGGAAAATATGTGCCCCGTACTATTTATGTTGATTTAGAGCCCAATGTGGTTGACGAGGTCCGTACCGGTACTTATCGTAACTTGTTCCATCCCGAGCAATTGATTACTGGAAAAGAAGATGCTGCTAATAACTATGCTCGTGGTCATTATACCATTGGTAAGGAGTTGATTGATCAGGTCATGGACCGTGTGAGGCGCGTGGCTGATAACTGTAATGGTTTGCAAGGATTCTTGTTCACCCATTCGTTTGGTGGTGGTACTGGTTCCGGATTCGGCGCTCTTCTTTTGGAGCGTTTGTCGGTTGACTATGGCAAGAAATCGAAGCTCGAATTCGCCGTTTACCCAGCTCCTCAAAATTCGACTTCGGTTGTCGAGCCTTATAACTCGGTTCTTACTACCCACACCACTCTTGAGCACTCGGACTGTACTTTTATGGTCGATAACGAGGCTATTTACGATATGTGTCGCCGTAGTTTGGACATTGCCCGTCCTTCTTACGACAATTTGAACCGATTGATTGCTCAAGTCGTTTCTTCAGTTACTGCTTCGTTGCGTTTTGACGGATCTTTGAACGTCGATTTGAACGAGTTCCAAACCAACTTGGTTCCTTATCCCCGTATCCATTTCCCTCTTGTGACCTATGCCCCAGTTAGTTCTGCTGCCAAGGCCAACCACGAGGCCAATACTGTTCAAGAAATCACAAACGCCTGTTTCGAGCCATCGCATCAAATGGTCAAGTGTGACCTGCGTAACGGTAAATACATGGCCACTTGTCTTCTTTACAGAGGAGATGTTGTTAACAAGGACGTGCAGCAGGCTGTTGCTACCATTAAGGCCAAGAAATCCATCCAATTGGTCGACTGGTGTCCCACCGGATTCAAGATCGGAATCTGCTACCAACCTCCCCAATACGTTCCCGGAGGAGACCTTGCCAAGGTCGACCGTGCCGTGTGTATGTTGTCCAACACCACTGCCATTGCCGACGCCTGGAGCAGACTCGACCACAAGTTCGACCTCATGTTCTCCAAACGTGCTTTTGTCCACTGGTACGTTGGCGAGGGCATGGAAGAAGGCGAGTTCTCCGAGGCCCGTGAAGACCTCGCGGCCCTCGAGCGCGACTACGAAGAAGTCGGCGCCGACTCCACCTACGACGAGGAAGAAGCCGAATACTAAACAATACCTCCTGCTGCTGCCGCTTTTTTGCCTAATTAATGTGATGTAATACCTGTGTTTTGGTGCTGCTGCTGCCTCCGGCGGCTGGGGCTCCGCCCCAGACCCTGGTTGCTCCTCTCGCTTCGCTCCAGTCGAGCAGCGGGAAAACCCCTAGCACATGTTGGACCCCCACGCCCGACTCGAGCGAAGCGAGAGGAGCAACCAGGGTCTGGGGCGGAGCCCCAGCCGCCGGAGGCACGAGGACTGTCAACGAGAGTGTGTGGATTAAGTGATTACAGGTGTTTTAGGGGGTCGGGGAACGAGTCCGGGTAGCGTGATTTGGCGCGGATATACCAGCCCTCGACTTGGTCGCGGACTCCGTTGACTTGACCGTCGGCGTCGGGCGTTTTGTGAAGTTTATCGCACGGGATGGCCTTTCGCATGGCGATGGCTCGGTCGAGGTACCAGCCAGATATCATTTGATGGGAGTCTTGTTTGGTGTCGCGTGGTGGACAGTTGATTTCGAGACCGCGACATCGGTCGTGATACCCGTCGTCATCATATTTGATTACGGGACGACCGAGTGCTATGGTTGATGAGCTGAGTCCACAGTAGCGAGAGTACGGGTCGTAGCGATACATGATACAGTCGGTTTTGGCCTCGCATTCGCGTTTACACAGGTCGAAGGATGCGTACGGTTCAGACGAAGCATCTTGTGGAAGTGGCAGTTGTTTACTGCCTTCAGATTGAGCTTTATCGTACTCGATTGCCCAAGAGTATTCGACGTCTTTGGCTCCGTTGTCCCAGTTCTTTTGGGGGTCTTTGGACAGGTACGGTTTGGCAAAGTCGTTGTAGATATCCCGGTATAGAATGGGTCCTTTATTGCCAGACGATTTGCGCACTCGTTCGTACTCCCAAAGAAGCTCGAAATCCGCTGGTCCTTGGTGGTGTAGTGTGATTATTTCCTGGCACCAGTTGTTGGCACTACATGGAACTGCCCAGATAGGTTCTCCTTGAAACCGACCACCGGAAGCTGAAAAGTCTAGAGATATATCGGCCGTCTCTTTAAGATACATGGCAACCATGTAATCACCACAGCATTCATTCTCTGCTTTCAGGGTATACTGTTCTACCCAGTCTTCTGAGGATGGACTGCCAAATGCCTTTTTCATAGCACCCTGTGACAGGACGATACCAGACCCACCATGGGCAAATATATGTTTCAGACCAGCAACTGCACTGCCAAGATAGTATTCCTTGCGAGGGTCTAACGTACGGAGGTATTTAGACAGATTGTCTGCGAGAATAATAGTGTCATCATCTATCATGACATACCATTCCATATCTGGTGCTTCTTTATAGGCATGATAGAACATTCTGATGTTTTTGAATTTGTCCAATTCCCAGCCTCCAGGAATGTCGTCGACATCGCTAGTTCTGAGATAGTTATGCTTGGATCGTAGTTGCCGGTAGGATCTATATACAGAAAATTGATCGCTTTCCAGGAGCAGCGACTGTGATACATTGGCAAGAATGTCGACCACTTCGTAGCCAGCTATCGAATCAGCTGCGTCTGAATATAATGCAAAATTTGGGAACCTCGTAAGGGTGGTGAAAAAGTGCACTGGCACACGGTCCCATAGAGTTTTGGATCCAGTTTTAAGAAGCAACAGTATCTTATTAGCATTGACAGTATGATCTGCTGTGAGGCGCTGTTGAAGATTAATCTTGCCAAACTGACCATCTTTGTTGTCATCATACTTGACCACTTGCGGGCCAAACGACTGTGGTGGTCTCCATGTGTCCCCAGATATGTATCTATTGTTATCTGGATAAGTATGGAAGAACGTCTGGTCCGGTCGAAGTGTGAATATCTTCTGGGTATTAGTTCCATCACCATCCTGGCGACGGTGCTCAAGGTTCGGATCCTGGCTCTGGATTATTCTTTTCTCATGACGATAGTGCGGTCGAAAGAAGATCAGACCCGCAATACCGGTAGCCAGAGCTATAATTATAACATCTTTGATCTGACTGGTGACCCTTCTCCTACTGCGAAAAGAGACCGGTAGTAATCTCATAGGGTGGATGTTGAAGTGACACAGAAGACCGAGCGAGACCGTTCGTTTACAGCCCGATGATGTTTTGTTTATAAATGCTCGTCCGAGATTATAAAATTGTAACAGTATGGAATGCAAAATGTGAATGCGAAATGCGAAATGCTTTTACGAGTTAGAAAAGTCGTCTGCTATCTAAGCTTCTGATCTATCTCATCCACTTGAATAGCGTTACAGGAGTAGCTTATTGTCTTTTATCTCTTCCAGTTGGATGAATTGCAGGACTAATTTTGAATGTATCACAGCACTAGCTTCTGATCTCTCTCTTCCACTTGATCTTGTCTATCTATTCCAGGTGGATATATTACTAGCTTCCGGTTTAACTTCTAGTTGAATAAACCACACGAGTACTCTCTCACTGGATGAAAATTACTGAACTGTACCACTATACTCTATCACTTCCAGTTGAAATGGTGACAAGACTAGCTTCTGGTCTATCTCTTTCACTTCAATGTTACACGACTACTTTCTGTTCCAGTTGGTAGGTCACAAATGTTCTTACAGCACAGGGTCACACAGGGTCACTACTCTATCCTCCAGTTCCTGGTCTATACTCAACTGAATAAAAAATAGTAGACAACTCTACAACAAACACAGATCATGTCGTATTCTTTCCTCTGAACTCTATTAAACCGGGCAGTCCTTTTTTAACATTCATCCAAATGCCACGGGAATAATATATGAATAATATACATGCAAGTTCCAGCCAATGTTTCAACTTGAAGAACTCGACAACTTTTTTTCGCAGCTGCTTCCTAAACAGTCAGATACTATATTTATAAATATCAACGGTTATAGGCAAGATCCATAGTAGATCTCCCCTAGGGACGACGTATCCGTGAAGACGTTTTCCAGCTAGTCATGTTTTCAGGTATTGCTATTTGCGGGAATCGGAAGGTCAAATACCTTCTATTTTAAACTTTGTCTCAAAACCTGTTAAGCGTTAAGCCAATGTTTGGAAAAGACTTGCTGTATCGACGATCTCTATTTAAGGTTTGATCCCTGAGGCAGATCATGCACGTTAGCGCGGTACCCCTGCACCTCACCACATGTAATTAGGTCCGACTAAAGAGAGCTAACGAGCAGAAAAAGTGCTACTTCATGAAAAACAGCGTCGCAGTTGTTTTTTTCTAGCTGTCATAATATATTCTTATAGATTGTACTATCGACGTGTAAATCGACAGGATCAGACGTGGGTCTGATAAATCTATCTTTAGCAAGAATCAATTGCGGTTATTTACCCGCCATTGACAGGCTGCATTTGCTCTTTTGTAGGTTATTTTATTTTATTTTATTCGATCTCGAACCTACATCCGTCAAGAAACAAAAAAAAAAATAACCGCTTGTGATACATTGTGTAACCAAACCTTAACCACGAATTAGAAAAATACTTTGTATACAAACCACACTGCAATTATTCACAAACCTAAAAACAGTCACCATGGCCAGCACCACCGCTAACACCAGCTCCTCCACGAGCACCACGAGCTCCTCCACACCAGCACACGCTCACATCCAGATCAAAGCCTGTCTGTTTGATATGGACGGGCTCCTGATTAACTCTGAGGATATTTATACCGAAATCACCAATGAGATTCTTCACGAGCACGGCAAACCCAGTCTTCCCTGGGAAGTCAAAGTTCAATTACAAGGCCGACCAGGACCGGATGCGTCGAGAAAACTTCTCGAATGGGCACAATTGCCATACACGCCCGAGGAATACTTCAAAATGACGAGCGAGCGACAAAAGACCCGTTGGAACAAAACAACGTTTATGCCCGGAGCATTAGAGTTGCTGCAGCACCTGGAAGATATCAAAGTTCCGTTTGCACTGGCCACATCATCCCACCATGCCAATTATCTTCTCAAGACCAAACACCTGCGACACGGGTTTGATCTGTTTGGCGACCACGTCGTAGTCGGCGACGACAAACGAATCCCACCCGGTCGTGGCAAACCACACCCCGACATCTGGCACGTGGCTCTCGAATCACTAAATTCCGTGCAACGGGCCAAAAACCTGCCAGAAATCAAGCCCGAAGAATGTCTCGTTTTCGAAGACGGTGTCCCTGGCGTCATCGCTGGCAAAGCAGCCGGATGCCGTGTGATCTGGGTGCCCGACTCACGAGCTCTCGAAGTTCTCGACCAAAACGAGGTGGTCGACCTCGTTGGTGACCACGAACTCCTCGAAAGTCTCCACCACTTCGACAAAGCCAAATACGGGCTCGAGAAACCGACGCTGACGGGTCTGTAAAGGGGTGGCACTGCCTCCGGCGGCTGGGGCTCCGCCCCAGACCCTGGTTGCTCCTCTCGCTTCGCTCGAGTCGTTGCGTGACGGACCCAGTAGCAAAAAAACTCCTGCGAAGCAGGAGCAACCAGGGTCTGGGGCGGAGCCCCAGCCGCCGGAGGCAACCCCCCCCATCCCAAAATAAAATAATATATAACTCGTTAAACAGGTGCGTTGCGGAACAGGTACGACACGGACTCACCGTTGTGGAGCCGTCTTATACTCTCGGCCAGCACCGGGCTGACGTCGAGAAGTTGGAGCCGGTCGCACACCAGCTCTTTGCCTTCGAGGGGAACAGTGTTTGTGCACACGACTCGGTGCAGTTTGCTTTTGTTGATGATTTCGGTGGCTTTGCCAGACAGAATTCCGTGCGTGACAATGGCAATCACCGACTGCGCTCCGTGGCCCAAAAGTGTATCGGCGGCTTTGGCAAGTGTTCCACAAGTATCGGCCATGTCGTCGACAAGAATACACACTTTGTCCGAAACATCACCCACAAGCACCATTCGCGACACTTCATTAGCACGAGCTCGTTCCTTATGAATCAGGGCAAAGTTCAGGTCTAATCTATCAGCCAAAGAAGCAGCTCGTTTAGCACCTCCTGCGTCGGGTGACACGATAATAGCGTTCTTATAATCCACATTGTTCTTGATATAATTGACAACACTGGGTTCTGCGTATAAATTATCGACAGGAACGTCGAAAAAGCCCTGGATCTGGGATGCATGGAGGTCCATAGTAATCACATGGTTACACCCAGCAGTCTCCAGCATGTTGGCCATGAGTTTGGCGGTAATAGGAGCCCGCGACTTGTCTTTACGGTCCTGACGAGCATACGGGAAATTGGGGATCACCGCCGTGATCCGTCTGGCCGACGCTGTTTTACATGCATTTATCATAATCAGAAGCTCCAAAATACGGTCGTTGACGTCTCCTGACCCAATCTGTGTCAAAATATACACATCCTCGTCTCGCACCGACTCGCCAATCGTCAGCGAGATCTCTCTATTCGAATCTCGCGAGATATTCACCTTCGACAGCGGGATTCCAAGCCTGCCAACACCGTTAGTACCACACTCCTGGGTCGGGGTCTGCCTCCGGCGGCTGGGGCTCCGCCCCAGACCCTGGTTGCTCCTGCTTCGCAGGAGTTTTCTGCCTGGGTCCGTCGACACAACGACTCGAGCGAAGCGAGAGGAGCAACCAGGGTCTGGGGCGGAGCCCCAGCCGCCGGAGGCAGACCCCCCTGCAAGTATTGCGGGCAAATTACTTCGCCAGCAAATGAAACCACCAGCCAGTCCACCAGATCAAGCCAGAAACCGCTTCGTCTGCTCGGTTCTCGTCTCCTGGTCTTCCTCTGTTGAAGACATGAAACAACCGCAGTTCCACTTACGTTTTGCTGACCAGAACAGCCAGGTCCCTGTGGACATCGCCCGCCAACAGCTTAATCGAGTTCATTGACATTTTTGTCCCTGTTTGTTCAGATAAAACGGCCCAAATGAACGACTCGAGCTCGACCAATGATCTGACCTGCAAACTCGCTCCCTCCCCTCGCTCCTGCAAGTCATAATAAAAAAAAATTGGCTATCGACGCCCCACGTGCGCCGCACCCTGACGCAGGGTCCGAGCCAGGGTCCTGGATTCGCTGCCTCCGGCGGCTGGGGCTCCGCCCCAGACCCTGGTTGCTCCTGCTTCGCAGGAGTTTTCTGCTGGGTCCGTCGACGTAACGACTCGAGCGAAGCGAGAGGAGCAGCCAGGGTCTGGGGCGGAGCCCCAGCCGCCGGAGGCACAACCCCCGCCCGAAAGTACAACGACTCGAGCGAAGCGAGAGGAGCAACCAGGGTCTGGGGCGGAGCCCCAGCCGCCGGAGGCACACCCCCGCCCCGTGGATTAGTGTGAGTGGAGAGTGCTATTTTTTGGGTTTGCGTTTGGGTTTCTTTTTGGAGGGTGCGGGGGCCACTGAGACGGTTCCTTGTTGCACGTCTTCGTCAGCGTTGGCGAGTTTTTCTTTGGCGTCCAGGAAGAACATGAGATCGCGGATCTGGTCGTTCAGGTCGTTGATTTCCTGGTCTTTTTGTTTGATTGTTTCAACGAGACTGTCCACTTTGGTCACTAAACCGAGGCTGAACGCTTTTTCTTCTTCGATTTGCCGATTGGCTTGGGTCACGGATTCAGAGATCGTTTTCACTTTTTCAAGTAATCGAGCATGGTCGGTCTGGAACTTGGCCTCATTTTCTTGCTTAATACGATCAATTCGGTCGTCGAGTGTCCTGTATTGCAGTAATGCACCCTCGGCTTCGGCAAGTAAGCTTTCATAGTACTCTCGTTGTGACTCAAGTTGTGAAGTTAATAAATACGTGTACTGTAGGGACAAGTCGTTTTCAATGTCCTTTTTACCGTCTGCTGTAGACGAAGACCCCGATGGAAGCTCGACGAGCTTGCCGTCAGACTGGTTTTGAATCAGTCGGTGGACATAGCCGTCCGACGAGTAATCCCATACTCTTTGAGTAGTGATATCCATGGAGAAACAGTGTCCTGTAGCCACATAATGGTCGTAAGCATGGGCTTTGTCGTACCGACCACAGCCTACATGACCACAAATAAGACATGCCCATAGATTGGATCCTGCTTCGCAAACATAGCACTTACTGGACAGAGCAGGCAGAGCACTGCTGCTGTCGGCTTGCTCGTATGTTCCGTATGAATCAGCGTTTGTATGACGACACACGGGACACGACGAGTCGCCCCATTTCTGTAGACATTGGCAGTGAAACGTGTGTTGACATAGAATAGTCAGCAGTCCGGTGATGGTCGCATCCATTCTTTCCAAACACACTGGGCAGGTGGGGAGTTCTTGTAGCGACGACAGTTTATTATGTTGAATGGCTGATGATGTTGATGCAGAATTTGATACTAGAGATGATGATACTGCCGTTGCTGATGACTCGGTTGCCGTTTTGTCGTCTGTTTCGGCTCCTATTCCTATTCCGGTAAACGGATCTTTGATCAAATAAGGGATTTCGTCGCCGTCTCCTCGTCGTGGAGGAGACCGGAATTGCACGCTCTTAACATAAACAACGTGACAAGTCTCTGCTTCCATAGAGTTAAACACTTTTCCGTTATAATTAAGATAAAAGTCGGTTGCAAATTTAGCATCCAGAAACTTAATCAACACCATATATCTATTAGGCACACCGTTGCTGGTGACCAGTCGGATATGTGAACTGCGTTTCCTGGTATCTTCTCCCAGATATTCCAGTAAATCGCCTGTACTCATATATCCTGGAACAGCCAGTATAGCTACAACAGTGGCATCATCAGTATCAGCAGTCTCCTCCTCTCCTTCGTCCTGTTCTCTGTATAGTCTGACCACTCCATATCCCATGAAGGTGGATTTCAGAGTAGCAGTCGTCTTAGCTTCTGGAACTGGAACTAAATCATCGTTAACACTGCTCGACCCTGCCACTTGTGCCACTTGTGCCACTTCTGCCACTGTGGTACTAGTGACACTCGCACTGGCCATTTCGTTGTCAAACCCCTGAATCTCTACTCGGCCAAATCTATAATCCCGTGAGGTATGGATACTATAGTACTCCTTCGACCCTGGTTTCGGACCGCTTTGATCTTTTCTTGTTCTTGCAATATGGATAGCTGGATCCACAGGTCTGGCTTCTCCAGAAAGTGTACTTCTACGTCTCCTGCTCAAAAAGTTCCCAGGCCCCAAACTGATTCCACTGGCGGGGTTGGCGTTACCGGCACTCTCACCAGTCACTAGCTGCTGCTGTGAGAGGCTCGTCGCTCGTAATCGTCCCTCTCCCGGTCTGCTAATTCGGCCTTCACTGACCTTACTAGCAACTTCGCTAAATCTCCGTTCCTTCTCCTTCTGACCTCCCAAACTCGAATCTCGTTCCCAGTTCTCCACCGGTAGAAATATGTCTCCTACACTCTTCGCAGCGCTTGACCAGCTGCAATATTTGACGCCAAACCCCGAACTCTCGGTCTGAAAACTCTCTTCGATACGACCACTATTCTTTTCTTTGTCGACACTGCTATCCGTTTCCACGATTATGTGATACCTCACCATTCCTCGCTGTGGACACACGTCTCTCAGTCCACTTGCTCCTTTCACACTTCATCTCATTTCTCTCTCTCGCATGTTCACCTTATCTAATCAGCCACCATCTGGGCAAGGGCCCGCACGTGACCCCCCTGACATTTCCTCATCCGTCCGAGCACCCATCCAGGGGCCAAACCTGCCTCCGGCGGCTGGGGCTGCGCCCCAGACCCCCCTGCTCCTCTCGCTCCGCTCGAGTCGTTCACCCCCCTTCCCCCCACCTACCAACTCCTGCGAAGCAGGAGCAACCAGGGTCTGGGGCGGAGCCCCAGCCGCCGGAGGCACACTCCGTCCCCATGCACCCTTGTCCTACGAATTAGCTTGAAATCCGTGGTGCGAGAACGTCAGTTGACCGGCCGCGATGCCGTGGGATGATGCAACAGACGGGCACTAACAAAAACTAGCGTCGCTGCTGGCCAAAGGCCGATAATGCAGCCGGCATTGAACCATGCAGTATCAGATCCAGTTCTTTGATTCAGTTACACTCTGCGTGTTTCGAGTGATGCATGCTATACGGGAGCCTGAAACGGGGAGAGAGGGAGGGGTGTGCCTCTGGCGACTGGTTCTCCGCCTCAAACCCCAGATGGCTCCTCTCGCTTCGCTTGAGTGGTTGGGTCGGGGCCCCGGCCGAAATCTCCTGCGAAGCAGGAGCAACCAGGGTCTGGGGCGGAGCCCCAGCCGCCGGAGGCACACCCCGTGACCCCGGACGACAGGACAAGGAGAGTGCGAGCAATTCCAGCGAGAAAAATAATAATTCGTGCGGAAACTGTGGTGGCTGGCGGCACCGACGCTAGTTCCATGCAGCAGCAACCGATCGGTGATCGGTTCAGGGGGATTACAACGGCGAAATCAGCGATAACCACCATACCTTATCGCCCTCCTCAATTGGGTCTGACAGCTACCCCTCCTCTCCATGACGGGCTGCAGGTGTTGGCGGGGGTCCACGGGGTGGGGCCACGTGCCTCCGGCGGCTGGGCTCCGCCCAGACCGGGTTGTGCTCGCTTCGCGAGCGGCCGCGACCGTCGATGGACCGACTCGAGCGCAGCGAGAGGAGCTACCAGGGTCTGGGGCGGAGCCCCAGCCGCCGGAGGCAGAACCCCTCCCCGGTGAGCAGATCTGTATCATCGACCCCGCAATTGCCGTCACCAGCGATCTGGTGGGGCCAGCGAAGTAGAGAGACGAGCCCGGAGTAGAAAGTGCTGCACGGGCCAATTGGCAGTCCTTCAGGCACGCTGCGATCAGGCCAGCCCGCGCGTGTATCAGCGGTGACGTCATGAGCGACCCTGTGCAGCTGAAACGACCCCGGTGAAACAGGTCCCAAGGCCCCTGCAAGTTTGTATGGAAAGCATGTACAGAGATATACAGGCACCACAGCCAATCCGGGGGGGGGTCTGCGATCGGGCCCACTGCTGGCTGGGGGGTGGGTGTCTGCCTCCGGCGGCTGGGGCTCCGCCCCAGACCCTGGTTGCTCCTCTCGCTGCGCTCGAGTCGGGCGTGGGGGGTGACCCTGTTGAGCCGTGTTTTGGTTGGTGGAGGGCGTTGTTTGGAATTCGGTTCTGGAGGAATGGGCTTGGCCCCGATCTTCTGCTGCACCACTGTTCGGTGCGCTGAGTGCTCGGCGCACTGCTGCTCCTTGTGCGATAGGTCACAGCCAGCGAGTAATGAGCATGGGCAGCAGCGTCCGGTTGTGACAGACAGGCAGCAAGCACGAGCCAGCAAAAACACGCCATCGAGTGAGCGGACCCAGCAAGCAAGCCAAGTCCCCCCAAAGGAACAAAAAAGGGCCACAGCAAGGAACGAAACAAAAAACTGCCCACTCACGGGCTCCCGGAATCCGTTTAGGCCAACGGCCAGGCCACAAAGGACCTCGAGCCAGCAACATTCAGAACCCCCAATCAGGCCAGCCTTTTTCAGGCCTGGCCGTTCATGGCCAGGTGCTTGCAGCAGCTGCTGCTGCTGCTGGTTGCTGACTTTGCTGCCGCTGGTGCTGGTGCTGCTGGCACTGAGAGCTGATGGGGGGGGGGGCCAAGCCCGACTCGAGCGAAGCGAGAGGAGCAACCCGGGTCTGGGGCGGAGCCCCAGCCGCCGGAGGCACACCTACCACCCACTCGGAACCGCTTGGCCGGACCCAGGCGGCGGCCGATGAATGGATCGCCCGAAAGATTGCGAGGTTTGCTTTTTTCGGAGCCAGCGAGAAAGCGAGTTTGGGAGCGCGGCCGATTGTTTGTGCTGTTTACTACCCTCCTGTACGCTAACCTTAATACGAACTAAGCCTGGGTTCGACGCTGCATTCGGGCTAGTCCCGCCTGGACTGACCAGTGGCCCTGTGTCACATGCCGCTGTCACCACCACCGCTGCCCTGTCACCCAGTCAAGGGCCCCGGGCAACCTCGCCGGACTGCCCGGGGGCCCCACACTCGACTCGAGCGAAGCGAGAGGAGCAACCAGGGTCTGGGGCGGAGCCCCAGCCGCCGGAGGCATACCCCCGGCCCCACTTTGCCTCCGGCGGCTGGGGCTCCGCCCCAGACCCTGGTTGCTCCTCTCGCTTCGCTCGAGTCGGGCGTGGGGAGTGTAGCAGTGGCTGCCGTGTGCTATAATCTGTGACATGGGCCCGATGCTTGGCTCAGTTGGGAGAGGCTAATCGCGTTTGGGCGTCCTACGTCGGTTGCGGTGGTGCCAGCTTGTCATTCCTGGGTGGGCTACCCCCAGGACGGTAATCCTGGCTGGCCCGGGCTGGCAGGCCGTAGCGTGCACGGTGGGCATATATGTGGGGTGCCAGTTGTGACTGATTGCTTGACTGCCAGCAGGGAAGCAGAAGCAGGGCAGGCAGCGTGCAAGGGAAGGATGGCCGCCTGGGCAGACCTGGCCTGATTTGCCAAGCACAATCAGGTTTGTTTGACTCGGAGCAGACGCCTTTGAAAACGGACCTGAAACGGACTCAGGTGGTTTTGGAGCGGAGTAAAAGCGGAGTCGTGCGGCCTCAAAGAGGAGTAGCCCAACTGGCCGTGGCAGTAGCAGTAGTGGTAGCAGCAGCTGTAGCAGCAGCAAAGCAAAGTGGAATCGACTCCTGTTCAGTGATCGGGCCGCTGATGTTGCTGGTGCTGGTGCTCTGAACTGAGTAATAGTGGATAGGTGGAGATGTTTCAGGTCCGTGCTTAGCTCAACTCGGAATGACTCGATATCGGGGTGCGGTGTTAAACCGTTTGGATATTAGCTCGGGTTCGCCATTTGCTAAGTCTTGTTTCGGGTCAGTTGTCGTTTATTTTGGCGCTTCGTACTACCCATCTTTGCTCTCTGTCTCGAGGCACCTACTGACCCAGGCCATCCCGAAAACGGACATGTCTCCACCTTCTCTCGCTATCGATCTAGTGAGTTAGTTCGCTACCACCCTACCACCCTACCCTACCCTTATAGGTAGTCCCTGGCCCTGGCCCTGGTCTTCGTTAGTCCCAGTCTCGTAGTTCCTAGTCCTAGTCGTGGCCGCCTCTTGCGAAATGCGTGTTGTTACTAGGCTATTTTGTGACATGCCACTAGTCACTTTTATCCTGCCTGTGTGTTTCATGACCTCCTAACCCCTTCTCCTGTTTCGTTTATATTTCTTTTGTTGTACTTTGTCTTGCATTGCTGCCCCTGAAGGTCTCTGGGTTTTTTTTATTTTTTTCCCACCAGATACCACAATCCGCAAAAAGAAACGGTAATTTTTCCCCGTCAAACGCGTGTCACTGTGAGACAATCCCTCGTCGCCGGCGCCTTTTGCTCAAGGTGGGGTGCCTGCATAGTGTCACTGGGTCTTGCTTTTGGATCATATAAATATTAGATCATATCTCTTTTATGTTTTTTTTTATATTTGGTTTTTTTTTTGTCTTTACCTGGCATTTATATTTTCTCGTGTGATAATAATTTTTTTTCTCACCCTTTTATCTCTATTAATTAATTCTTGGTGACTTCTTGCTTGGTTGCTTTTACATCTCTCTATCTACTTTTTTAACGGGTTGGCCGCTATTTTTTAACCGTTTGCGCTACAAAGAAGATCCATCGTATTATTCCCCGATCTCTTTTACTACTGCTATTATTCCCGATCTCTTTTTACTACTGCTAGTACTGCTACTACTAAGTCTTGCTATTTTCTGGTTGTATATTAGCTTAACTTAGTACTCGATTTCAGGTATTCAGACTGTCATATATTCGATTTTAAATTTTCGATTCTTCTGAATATTCTGGATATTTGTTGTTATTATTTTTGGTTTTAATATCTTCATTGCGATCTAGTCTGATAATATATTGGTTCCAGTGTATTAGAGGCTACCACATAAACGCTCGACTGACAGCTACTGTCTAGATTCTACAGCTGCTGTCTCTACTATCCCTTTGGTCACATTGACCTCTGTCACTGTCCTAGTAGTAGTCGCCCTCTAGCACACTACAGACATTACTGACTCTCTGACTCTCTGACTTTCTAAGCATCTGACACTACTGACTTCACTCTCTCTACTGATTGTCACTGTCTCTTGTCACTACTGTCACTAGTCTCCTCTTATTAGCCTTAGCAGCAGCAGCTCGATAATCTACAATCTACCGTTTGACTGGCTACTGACTACCGCTACTAACCTACTGACTATTGTACCTGATCGACTCCCGATCTCATACTTGCATTTACATTTCACATACCCCGGTACCGCTGAATTAATTGTTTTATTATTTTTTCTCGCACACGCACACGCACTGAATATACAATGGGATCAAGCTGGGCTGGCCACTCTTCATGCGTCGTTTGCGAATGGTCTGAAAGTCATCGCAAAAACACGACGTTTCCCCGAGCCGAAATGTATAATCATTTCCGCACTGCCCGACATCTGAACAACTGGAAACTATGGTGTTCATACCTGCGAGAACAGAAACTGTCCGACGATTACATTGAAGACTGGTTGCAACAACACCAATTATTAGCATTACACAGGAACGCAGTGGCTGAGGCAGGTGGACCCATGTCATCTGGCGCCCGAAGAATGTGAATGAGCATGTGGAATTTTTTTTTTAAACACTGCCCCTCGTCCACTTGCTAGACTCGCCCCGACCGACACTAGACTTTAGAGACGCCGCCGCCCCCAAATGTGTCTCATGCATCAAGCGACCTGTGTGTCTGCTACACACACACACACGCTCGACGGATGCCTGAGCATGTTTTATGTTAATGATTGTACGATTTTATGTGTATACGGATGGATATTTCTATTATGACTAGACCCGCCCGCCTCCTACCGGAAGGCCCCGACGTGGTTACAGGTGCCGGTACATTTGTAGCCGCCGGCCTGTAATAGATAGGACTTTTTTAATTTATTTATTTTGCTTTCAAATTCTTTTGGGGGGTCTGCCTCCGGCGGCTGGGGCTGCGCCCCAGACCCCGTTGCTCCTGCTTCGCAGGAGTTGGCTGGGACCGTACACGAACCGACTCGAGCGCAGCGAGAGGAGCAGCGGGGTCTGGGGCGGAGCCCCAGCCGCCGGAGGCAGTGGGGGGGGTGGCGTCTACCAACCGACTCGAGCGCCAGCACCACCCCACCCCGTACCTGACAGGTTCTATTTTTATGTGGCCTGCTGACCAGGCTGGTGCTGCTGCTGTAAGGGCCCGGGGCCTTTTTCCGGCCGGACCTGCGACCTACCAATTTATGCTTCTTTCCAGGTTGGTTTGTGTGCGTTTTGGCAGTCTGGTTACCTAAACCGATCGCAGAAATGACTACGGCTTATTCCCAAACTGGTCGCTGCTTGCTAGTTTATTTTTACCTTGCTTCTTGTTTCGGGCCTCCCGTCGCCGCCAGAGTTCCTTGGCCCTCATTCTTGTTGTGTATTTTTTTTAATTGTTTATTTTATGCGGTAATTTATTTCTATTAAAAATTCGTCCCTGTGCATGGCGCGCATTCGTCACGGCTTTGGATTTATTTTTACTTTAATTTATATTTTTCACGTGTTTTTATTTTATTTTATTTTTGTTTTTTTATTGTAGTTTGTCATTTAGTGCTCCTTGGCCGCGCCAATGGGGGTGTGGTTCTTTGTATAATGCGATTTCCCCGCAAAACCCGCTGCTTATCTGGCATTGGTTAACTGGTTTTATTTTAGTACACTAAACTAATTATAGAAATCTCCTGACAGGGATGACACGCTAATTGCGAATTGGCGCGGAATTATGTCGATGTGTGCTTGTCTAAGTCGTTGTTTTTACTGGTAGGAGGAGAGATTGTAGAGGTGGCAGCCGTTGGAGGACAAGATATCACTATCTGTGCGTGCAGTTCGTATCCCAGTCGTTCATTGTTTAATTTTAGTGTTAAGTCGTTGTTTTAGTCGTTATCTTTGTTGTAATCTTTAGTCGTTATCGCTAGTCGTTGTTAACTTTAGTCGTTATCATCGTTATTATCGTTATCATCGGTGTTATCTTTGGTGCTGAGCCGGGTATTAGTCGTTATCTTTCCTCGTAATTCATTCTTGTTTCGTAAATCGTTATCCAATTCCCATCGTGATCTTATCATATAATCACTGTGTAATTTCGTATAATATAATAAAGTAGAGTTGTATGGTCGTCGTAGTAGGGTCGCAGTAGTATGGTGGAAGTAGCATAGTATAGTGCTTGATAGTAGTGGTCATAATTTAATAGTAGTACAAGTTCTAGCACACCCTACACCCTAGATCCTCACTATAGACCACTGTTTATTCACCTGCCAGTCTCGTTCCATCTGGTCGATAGCTGCCTTGGCCTTCTTGGTTGAAAACCATCCAGCTTTTCCCATGAACAGACGCCGTTGTCTCTTTTGCTGACCCTCGGCAATCTTGGCCTTTACTTCGGCCACTGTGAAACTCGTCTGCTGGGGACCAATCAGGATAAATCCCGGAACTTCTCCTGCTTTAAACATGGATTTGGCCAGCATTGTCATGGCCGATTCTGTCGGTATGACACTAGTCTGCGGTCTGAGAAGTGCCTCGTGTTTACGAGCATCTTCTTCTCGAACAAATCTCACTGATGACACTGTAGGCTCTCTATCTCTTGCAAGGTTTCGGTTTAAATCCTCTCGCTGATCAGTTTTGTCGAACGTTCTCTTCAAACTATGGCGTCTATCTGGCTTAGCTTGGTATCCCACATACACCATAGCAAGTTTAGAACCTTGATCTGTACCTCTAATCCTGGCTCTATTTTGATTATTCGGCTTACTAGCTTGATTAGTAACTAGCCGTAACCTGTTTAGTCGAATCTTAAAAGGGCTGGTGCCAATGCTAACCGGAGGTGTGATAGGTTCCTCGTTCTCCTTTTTAAATTGGACACCATATTTATCTCCGGTGATATAGCGAGGTGAGCTAACTTGACTGCCTCTTGATTTCGTGGTAAATAAACGGTCTTTGCCCTTGCTACTGGTCAAAAATGATGTATTGACATCTGCTAGGATCTTGTTTCCCACAGAAGTACCTCTTTCCGCAGATTCTTTACTTTGTTCCTTTTGGTTGTTCGGCAGCTGCTGAGTGGTATCTTCAGGATTTATACCATCTACCTCGCCTGTTTCCCTATTTCCATTCTTGGAACTATCTTCGACATTCCTACCAACATCTACTTTTCCTTGATGTAAGGACATGTTAACCTGGCCAATGCTGATATCATCGTCAGCATCGTCATCATTGAGTTTATGATCCTCTATTTGAGCTTTGGTTGTATTCTCGTTGCTGTTTGTAGCTGAGTCACCATGTTTAGTAGCTGATTTAGACCTTTCCTGATTCAAGGTCTGCTTGATCGTTGCTCGCCATTTCTCTCTTCCTTCTTTAGTTCCCAGGTCAAACTGCCCATTTGTAGTCTTGATTATTGTTGAATTTTGAGAACTGGATATCGGATATGGCCAGCTAGATGCCGCTTTTAACTGATCGTTAACACTCTCAGGGCGTTTGTTCAATTTCTTGACAATCTCACGAATCGAATCCTTCTGCTCCATCAAGTCGCTTTTTAGGCAATCAGCCTCTTCCTCCAACGCTTGAATAGAATCAGCTATAGAGACATTGAAATGAAGCTGCTCATTCTTGATGTCAGCAATGTTGGTGGCCAGTATATTATCGTTGATCAGAGTACTTCGTTTCAGTTCTTTGACATCTCTTTCTATAGCTAGAATGGTTTCGTTCATATAAGAAATCATTTCCTGAAGGCTCGACAATGTGTTGTCAACATCTGGACTCTTTTTATCACCACTACCAACAATATCAGTACTCATAACAATGAGTATTACAAAGCAGATTCCACAGATGAGACCTAGAACCAAGACATAATAATCAGACTCTCTCTGAACAACTCTTGAAGTATTCTCGAAGATAGTCTTTGCAGTCTTGTCGCCAGCATATTTTAGCTGTTTGGATGCCCAGTCAAACTGTGACTTTAAACTTTCTAATTCTAATCTATCGTTAGTTAGTAACTTGTTCTTCTGTTTATACTTTGTGCATCAAAAAGAAAAAGCTCGGCCTGGCGTAGAAGGCAAGGAATCAGTTATCCTGAGCATAGTTCCACAAACCGTAATAGTCTCAGTTCGTCACCTGGCGTTTCACCAAGAGACTTGTTATAACCAATAAACTGGTTGAATCTAGTAAATCCAAAGATATCTAGTAAGAATCCCACAATCACCCATACTATAGAAGCCACTATTGACCCAGCAATGGTCGAATAGATAAAAGTATAGCCTCTGTATTCAGTTTGCTGGCCCTGATGTTGGCCATGATTTCGGTTCTGAGAGGTATAAGGCATCGCAATAATTATCGAAGTAGACGTAGATGTTGATGTCTCGCCTGAAACGACAAGACTTGTTTCAGATTCGCCTCGATTATCGTTGTTCGAAACAACTACTTCAGATTCCGTATCTTCGTCTGAATCTGGCAGTAGCTGTGGATGGAAATCAACGGTGGGAACAAGACCTGAGTCATTAACAGATCTGTGATATGGGAAACCGTCGGAATTATGTAGCATTTCCACACGGGTTCCTGGTGAAGTCTCGATTTCATGTTCCATTTGCTCTGAGCTCACCTCGAATTCTCCTGGAACAGGTGCAGATAGAGTATATTCACAAGGCAATTTGGGAAGTAAACCCATAGTCTCTAAATTAACAGCAGGAAATGGGATCGCATTATCATCAGAATGGTATGGTTTACGATGAGAAAAGCTAGTTTCTCCTGTAGATATCACAGGTTGGTATTCATGTTCATGTTCATTCTCCGCCTCAATATCAGTTCCTGAACCAGACAACTGTCTATTCAAGTCACGGCAACGACCAGATGTTCGAATTGTTTCCGAACTTAGAGGGTCATCAAACATTAGCTGTGGTGAACCACTCTGATATGATGATAGAGTACTTGGACCGGGATTCATCTCCATCATCTCATACAACTTAGGATTCTGAAAACCACCTTCTGAACATCCTTTAGAATGAGTAACCAAATCGTTATCACCAATATCATCCTGAATATCTTCGCTATAACCACCATCTGATCTAAGATTAGGACTGAACTCCATTACAATTGGACTGTCATGATACTCAGGGGGACTCTGTATACAATGACCACCATGAGCTGGTTCACAATTTGTGTTTGAGACACGAGCTTTCATTTTGCGGTCAACCATTGTTGAGAGTATGACTTTCAACAGAAGATTAAGTGTGCAGAGAAACAGAGATAAATAATCGTAATAAGCACGAAAAGTAAAGAGAGGTGAACAACAGAGGTAAACAACAGAAGTAAACAAATCCCACTATTAACCTAGAGTCAGCCTCAGCATCAGCCTCAGCGTGAACCCCTGAATCGGCCCCCTGAATCGGTCCCCAGAATCAACCCCAGAAGCACTGCAGCCATGCATTAACCTACAGGGACCACCCCAACCCGAGTCAACATTCGAGATCGAAGTCAGCCATATCCCACCACCAAAAATTAAAACCACAGCGGGGGATCCGACTCGAGCGGAGCGAGAGGAGCAGCGGGGTCTGGGGCGGAGCCCCAGCCGCCGGAGGCAAATCCCCCTTACAGCAGCCAGACCTTTCCCCGCCTCGGGCCCCACCCCCTGCATGTCTAAGAGGTCGCTAGTTTTTAGGAGAAGATAGACATTTGGCTGGAAGCGGCAGTCGACTCAGGAATAAGTGACATTCATTGGTTATTCGGAAGATTATTTGCAGGATAAAATAAAATAAAATAAAATGAGCTGATGTGACTGCGGGGCTTGGCACGGTCTTGAGTAAGACATTATTGGACCAAAGCGGGGTACATATTTGGGGCAGTGGGAGGAAAAAATGTCTACGTCACGACGGCTGCCGCTCGTGTGCTGTATATTTCTGTGCTCGCTCTTTCAGTTAATTAGGGCATGACGTATTATTTCTAGAATTGCCAGTAATTCCACGGTTCATATAGTATCTTATAGGAGTGTTGGTTAGTGTGTGCTTTCAGTTGTCACCACCGGTGATGTTAACGCCTTTTATTAATTATTTTTATTTTCATTCTGCTTTTATTTATTTTTATTTGTTCTATTTATTAGTTTCTAATTTAACTATTGTTTGGGCCGGATGGTACCTGCCTATTACGTCCACATTTTGAATAGTCAGTAGGTTAATCAGTAGCTAGCTAACAAGCTAGGTAGTTAGTTAGCTACTTAAATAGGTAGTTAGTTTGTGATAGTTATTCCTGGCGAATTTTATTGAGAAATGATTTTCCATATTCCGATTCCCTTTGCCGTGCATGCACCGAAAATTTAATAAAGTTTCGACGTACGATTTAGGTCACGTCAACTCCAGACAGCATTTCCCTCCCCCACTGCCAGTGTGGTATGTTCGACGTCATCGACAATGCGTTTCTGCATATGGATCTAATTAATCCCGCCTGTAACGATGTTTTAAGTGTATATTAGCAAATATCACCGAGCATCAAATAGGATAAATAGAGACACGATTGTCGTGTGCGAGGATTTTAAAAAAAAGGATTCGACCTGGTGTAAATTCATACGAAAACGCATAAATCAATCCAAGGATTTTTAAACCGAGCTTTTTAATATACTCTCGGATCATAAAGCGACGCTGCACCGACCGAGGACCGAGATCAACTACTGATACTGGTTTACCGACTTCGACTTGTTTGACTCGACCGACTTGTTTCCAACTTTTTCACATCGCCAATTTATAATATTATAAAATAATATTTTTGCGTGTATAAAGTTTTTTATATTAATATTGATTGGTAATTTAAAATTGGTTCAAAGGTTGTTTCACTAATATTTCAGCAGACAGTCCACCTAATGATTCAGAATAGTCGTACGAATACACACCAGAGATAATCAGAATTTTAAACGAACAGTCAAGGAACTTGGCTATAGTCATTCACATCCATACATTACAAATCCACACGTCCAATCTTGGACTTCCATTTCCATTTCCACTTCCACTTTCACTTCCACATCTACACAGTTACACCAGTTGCATTATTGGTTTTTTTTTGTTATTGGCAAATTCTGAAGATTCTTCTATTACAGTTTTCACAGCTTCATACCACCTTTCCTAGCATCGTTTTCTGTTTTTAATTAGCATTCATAGGCATTTCGGTCTAGCTGTCACACAATTTGGTACAATTTAAAATGATAGCATCTGAAGAGAAGAGTGTCGGCGTGACTACGGCGATAGACCAGGGTCCGTCTGGTTCCCAGTTAGAAGAAACATTACCCGGGTACCCCGAGTCCATCAGCAGTGAGACTCCTCCCCCAAGCTACCATTCGACGCATAGAAAATTAAAATCCAGGCATATCCAACTGATTGGCATTGGTGGTACTATTGGTACAGTCCTTTTTGTTCAACTTGGTTCTGCTTTGTCAAAAGGAGGTCCAGGTTCATTATTTTTGGCATTCTTCATTTGGTGTTTCCCCATATTATGTATCACGAACTCAACGGCCGAGATGGTCACCTATCTCCCCCTGCCATCACCGTTCATCAGACTGGCAGGTCGATGCGTGGATCCTGCATTGGAGGTCATGGCAGGATGGAACTTTTTCATTCTTGAAGCTACTTTAGTCCCTTTTGAAATCACTGCTGTAAACATCATTATCCATTTCTGGGCCGATGGGTTTAGTCCTGCTATTCCTATTGTAGTCCAGATTTTTTTGTATGTTCTCATCAACTTCTTTGCAGTACGGTATTATGGAGAGTCTGAATTCTGGCTTTCTTTCGGTAAAGTACTGCTGGCAGTAGGACTCATCGTCTTTACTTTCGTCACCATGGTTGGTGGAAATCCAAAACATGATGCCTATGGATTCAGATACTGGCAGAACCCCGGTGCATTTGCCGAGTACCAAGAGACCGGGTCTCTAGGTCGGTTCCTAGGGTTCTTCACCTGTCTTGTTCAAGCCTGTTACACCATTTCTGGTCCTGAATACGTGTCTATGGCAGCTGGAGAAGCAGAAAATCCTCGGGGAGTCATGCCTCGAGCATATAGAGGTGTGATTGTACGACTTGTGTGTTTCTTTGTATTTGGCGCCTTGTCAATGGGAATTGTATGCCCATACAACGACCCCGAGCTTCTGACTGCTATCAACACTGGAGCTCCCGGTGCTGCTGCTTCTCCATATATCATTGCCATGCAACGACTGGGTATCCCTGTGCTTCCACACATTGTCAATGTACTTGTTCTGACGGCCAGTTTCTCTGCTGGTAACTCGTATGTTTACTGTGCCTCGAGATCACTCTACGGCATGGCTCTTGACGGCCACGCACCCAAGATCTTTAGCAAATGTACCAAGAACGGAGTGCCCATCTACGCCGTGACAGTAGTTCTCGCTTTTGGTCTTCTGTCGTTTCTGCAGCTGGGAAACACCGCTGAAACCGTGCTCAATTGGATTGTAAACATATCAACTGCATCGGAACTCATCAACTTCGCCATCATGTCGCTCACGTATCTTCGTTTTTACTACGCCATGAAAGCGCAAAACATGTCGCGAGACAACCTGCCATACAAGGGACCATTCCAACCATACTGTGGATACATCGGGCTCATTTGTGCCGGAGTCATGACCTTCCTGTCGGGCTACTCAGTATTCGTCCACGGCTACTGGAGTCTCAGCACCTTCATCTGCTCGTACATCATGATCGCAGTCGACCTCGTCATCTACGTGTCCTGGAAGTTGGTCAAACGCACCAAAATCCGCTCAGCAACCGAGATCGATCTGCTCTCCGACGTAAAAGAGATCGAGGACTACACCTCGAGCTTCGTCGACGAGCCGCCAAAAACCCTCCTCGGCCGCATATCCCGCGCTCTCATCGGCTAATTTTTTTGCTTCTGTAAATTATACACTGTTTTCTTTCCACGATCTGGGGTCGAACTGCCTCCGGCGGCTGGGGCTCCGCCCCAGACCCTGGTTGCTCCTCTCGCTGCGCTCGAGTCGGTGCATGGGGTGCCCTCGTTACCGGGATCAAAAAACGAGCCTGTATATTGGACCACTGGCGAACCCCGAAAACCGAGCGAAGCGAGCCACGGGGTCTGGGGCAGAGCCCCAGCCGCCGGAGGCAGACCCCCCGGAAGTGAGTAAGAAATAGTATTTAAATTAAGCCAGTGGGCGGTATATGCATAAAGGAAGAGAATAAATAATATCTGTACAGAGTGGGGAGCAATAAAAAGGGTGTTTAGAGCCTGTCGCCGCTGACCATTTGGCGGGCCTTGCCGGACCATAGACTTCGTTTGTTGAGGCCAACGGCAGCAATGACCGCCTGCTGGTAGTAGGCGGCCATGGGGGTGGGAGGCAGTTTCTGAACGGGAGTGGAGATGGTAGAAAGAGCTGCTAACAGCTTGGATTGGTTGGGGGCCACGAACACGGGCAGGTTGTCATTGCAATTACGGTCTCGGTAGCCGCAAATGGGGATGCTGTGGTACTTGTCAGTCCACAGGGTTCGCGAGGCAGACAGAGATGTAGAGGGCATGGTGGGTGACACTGGAGAATCGGCAGGTGAACTGGCAGAAGATGAGTCACTGTCACCGTCGTCGTCAGTGAGTCCAGAAGCAGACTCGTAGTCTAGGAACTCCTCGATAGAAGTCTCGGAATTGCTGGAGGCGTGGTTGGCAGAGATGCGATCTGAACCGTCGGTTTCGTTGTGTCTTACAAGGTTGTTGGTGACAGTGACTCGGTCACGGTTAACGAGGATAGAGAAAGTCGACGAATCGTCGTGCTCGTCAATAGGCCATCTCCTTTGAGCAATGGTCTCAACTTGTGCTTCGGTATCCTGGACAAATCTCTCAAACGAAAGATGTGATTCATCTTCAACAGTAGTCAAATCAACCAAGGGAATATCAGTGCTGAGAGACTCCATGTCAAAAGGATTCGACTCTTTGTCTTGATTAGCTGACTCACTGTCAGCATACTTGGATTCGTATTGGAAATTAGGCAGCTCATCATATGAAAAGTATTCAGACTCAGAGTCGGAGCCGGCATCTGATTCGGAATCCGAGTTGGAATCAGTATCTGAAATGTCAGAAGCAATATCGTCTTCGTCAGATAAATTGTCGTTGTCTTCATCATTCATAGGAGGTCGAGAGTCTTCCCGTTTAATTCGAATTTTCAGAGACGACGACGATGACGACGATGATTCTTGCTGGTTGGGATGAATGGTTGATTGGGGTTGAGGTTGGCATCGTGAGAGTCTGGTAGATGCCCGGGTTACAGTGTGAGAAGGTTTAGGAGGGAATTCCATGACCCGAGCCCGTTTCGTGGCGTTGGGTTTTGAGTTTTTGCTGTTTGTACGATTATTAAACGACGAGGTAGTAGAAGACTCGTCATCGTCTTCTCTCGACCGTTTAGGTGCTGATGGAGCGTCTTCAGAATCGTGGTCAATGACAATAGCAGGACCACCGGACTGGCGTCTTGCTGACGAGCGAGTGACCATTGAAGATGAGGGAAGAGGAAGAGAAGGTTTCTTGAGCCTTGTACCGGAAACAGAGACTCGTCTAGTAATTGCCATGATGACTAGTTTCTAATTAGTTTGAACTTGAACAATGACGATGCAAAATGAAATTTGAGTCGACAGAGAATCTTATATTATAAGGACTTGGACTTGTAGAGACACTGCTGATAAGGTGACAAACAACTCTATAAACCAGAGAGTGAGTAGACAATGAGCAATGAAACAACTGACAATGACAGTATTGACCAAATCAACAAACAATGGACAACGGAGATTGATAATCGACGGACTGGTGAAATACAGATGGCCGACAGATAAAAGTAGATAGGACAAAAGGGACTCGGAAAAAAACGAAAAAAATAAAACCAAGCCAGATATAGTTAAGCACGCCCCTGAGAAGAGATATTTAAGAAGCCACAGATCACAGTACTAAAACAAAGCGCAATCTTGAACAGAAGTGAGATGTGTTCAAAGAAAATAAAATACCAATTTAAAAAAATAAAAAATATAATAACAACAAGTGAGTAAGCGAATAAATAAATTTCGATTATGGAATTAGAAATGGCAGCTGCTTTCTGTGGTCAGCGAAGCGACCTGCCTGGGATGAAAAAAAATTACTTTTTTCTCCTGAATTTTTTTTTGTTTTCTTTTTTTTTATTTTTTTTCCATATGTATTTTTTCAGCAGACCACTTTCTTTTTCCTTACCCACTACCAGCAGGACCTAGTCCTGCAAACGTTATCTTTTAACGGTAAATAGCGGTTGGGACTAGGGTTTGGAGGCCTGCTTTCACGGTGGACGGGACGGAGTGTGCCTCCGGCGGCTAGGGCTCTGCCCCAGACCCGGGTTGCTCCTCTCGCTTCGCTCGAGTCGTTGCGTGGGCGGTGCCAGATGTCTCCTGCGAAGCAGGAGCTAACGGGGTCTGGGGCAGAGCCCCAGCCGCCGGAGGCAGGCCCCGAGCCCGCTGCATGCGACTGTTACAGATGCTACGATATTTACCGATACCAGTGGTTCGGCAGCTGCTGCTGAAGATGATGCTGGACTGCTGTGATTGCTGATAGAATGGCAATTCGCAGCTACCGATGCCACCGATGCCGCGCTGATATCATCGGTGAATAATAAAATAAAGCGGTCTGGCGAGAAAATATCGCTGGCAGACGCCTGTCTGCTGCGCTCCTGCTGCAGTTGCAGTGCAGTTGTCATGGATCAGAAGCTAAATCGCAAAATATTAATTAAGCAGCTTCGTAACGTAGCCAAGTAACCAACAAAATTATCGAGTAAATAAATAAACGAGTAAACAATAAACTTATAATTTATAAACGAATAACAATAATCGAATATATAAATTAATAAATAATCGGATAACCAAATAAAATTATACACGACTATATAAATAAATGTATATAAATATCTACGTATCAGAGAGATTAAGTGAGTCAATTATAGAAACAAAAATCTTGGAATTGAGTAAGCTGTCGCCCAATAAGAACCACTCGGCGTAAGAAATAAATTTAGAATTAAAACAAACAACCGCAAACGGCCGCAAGCCACGAAGCAGCATCCAGTCAAGGTTTGGACAAATCAGAGCGCACATAAATTGCTGCTACAACGCTGCTATGCTAAATAGAAAAAATGGACAAACCCGAGTCGGATCAGCAATTAGAAATGCAATCAACTGGATAGGAACATAGGACAGCATATACCGCTCAAGACTATCTGCGGCTCTGCTCCAGACTTCCCATTCTGCGATGCTGCCATGCTGCCATGCTCCCATGCTCCCATGCTATTTTCTGGAAGTTATATTCTAAATTAATTTGATATGCCGACTCGACTACTATAATGGATTTTTTTTCCATCATTTTTTTTCACGATCGGCACCCTATGACTGCATATGCATTTGCATGTTTCTTTTATTTTCTTTTTTTCCCTCTGCTTGTTTGTTCTATTCCCTGAATTGTACCTGGAGATGAGACAAAGCCTCTCTCCCTCTCTCCGGCCAGGGCACGGGTCTGCCCATCGGGCCTGTGCAGAACAAGGTCCCTCTGGGGGAGGGGGTCTGCCTCCGGCGGCTGGGGCTCTGCCCCAGACCCCGTGGCTCCTCTCGCTTCGCTCGAGTCGGGCTTGGGGGGGTGGTTAAACTCCCAACATGCTGGGAGGGGAGAGGGGAGTTGTGATGCTGCCTCCGGCGGCAGGGGCGCTGCTCCACACCCCGTGGCTGCTGCTTCGCAGGAGACTACTGGGACCGTCGACGGAACGACTCGAGCGAAGCGAGAGGAGCAACCAGGGTCTGGGGCGGAGCCCCAGCCGCCGGAGGCAGCACCCGTCCGACCGGCCTGGCTGCATCGCTGAACTGTTTGGGTTAAGATAAGATCCATCCCGATCATGGGGTAACAAAAAAGTAATAATACAATATAAACCCACCAGACGGTAATTGAGGTAATTGAGATAACAGGGGCGTGTCGATTGCGCCGGCTGTTAGTGGAGGCTGGGGCGTCTCAGCTAGCAACTGGAGTAGCAATGAAAGGGTCTGTCAGGTGCCAGACCCTCTTCTATGTCCTATTTGTGAGTTCTGTGTCTTTTGTGATTGCTGTGTATTGAGAGAACTCAGTATAGAAGAGGTAGCAGCAATAGCAGTTGTAGCAGTCGCAGCGGCAGTGGTGTGTTATCAGATCGATGTAGAGGGGGATGGGGGGTTAAACGTTATCAGTATCTATAGCAGCAGGGGCAGCGGGCCAAGCTACCAAGCCTATCGGCTGGCTTGGCCAGGCCGGTTGTTCATCCGGCAGCCGCCTATCCTGCCAAGAGATAAGGGCAGTGAGCCTGGTGGTGATATGCTCCTAACGGGGTTTTGTAGATTTCAATTGGTCACTGCTGGAAATGAGGAGGAGCAATTGACTCAGTGTTAAGGTTTTTGTAATTTGATACAGAAGTCAGTTGGAATTGAGTTAAAACTAGAATCATTGAGGAGCTGGAAGGCAGTTTTAACTGGGGTAAATGAAATGATCTGCATTTTTATACCGGGATTTTGGTCCTGAATTTCAGCCCAGGGCTTGGCTTCTGGGCGGGCCGGACGCGTTAATTTACTCTTTCGAGGGAGAAAGCCACACCTGACCCGAGCAATGCGATAGGAGTAGCGGGGACTGGGGGCGCAGTGCCAGCCGCTGCCGGTGGCATATCCTGGCCCGGCAGGGGAAGCTGGGAGAGAGTGCATGGAGAATCATTGGCAGCAGCCTGGGTGAGCAGCAGAAGCCAGGTTGCCAGCGGGACCACTTCCAGTGAGACAGAGCATGCATGCCAGACCACAGTCCAGCCGGCTGAGTTCATTCTCGCCAGGGGAGAATGCGTGAATCCGAGACACGCTCACACTGACCTGAAACACACAAAAAATCACATTTCAGGGTTCACTCACCACCCAGCACCCCCCTTCCCCCCCCACCGATAGAGATTCTTTAGTCCGGAGTGAAACGGTTCGCGAAGCGAACCACAACGGGTCCGGGCAGAGCCCGGCCGCCGGAGGCAGACCCTCTTCCCAGTGAGCCCGTCAGCCAGTGGAGGATGAGAAGTCTGTGCAGGGAAGTTGCATCTCCGTCCATCTCCCAACGGCTCGGGACTGCCCGTTCAGGCAAGCTCGTTGGGCCAGGAAGGACCTGGTGCAGGGGCCCGATGTACTTCTTTGCAGCTGACGGTTGCCGCTGCCGCCTGGCCTTACCCATCCACGGCGTCAGATCGACTAGCAGACCTGACCCAGTCGGTTTCCGGTCGCCGGTCCCGGGCCAAACCGTGACATCAGACCCGGGCTCAGGGGGTTGATAAGCTACTATGTCCGACCGAGTTAATCCGATTCTTACTCCCTTATCTCTCTCTTCATGGGAATCGGACCCAAAACGGGTCGACACTGTACAAGGGCTAAACAGGTTCTTTATGGGGGAAGGGGGTCTGCCTCCGGCGGCTGGGGCTCCGCCCCAGACCCTGGTTGCTCCTCTCGCTGCGCTCGAGTCGGGCGTCGGGAGGCCCTCGTAATGGACCATCCTTCTGAGAAATCACCTCTCTTTAAGTTGAAGGTGGCTCTCTTGAAAGTGACCAAGTTCTTTCACACAAAGGAATTGTGAAGGATAGACTACCCTGGGAGGCTCGAAATGTGGTGGTGGACCTAGGTGACCAACTGCCCAGCTTCAATTACCGTACGGTAGTTGGAACTAAACAAGGGGTTAAACATGTCACGCAATATCTATCAGCCTGACTGAGGATCAAAGACAATGCACGGTCGAGTTGAAGAGTAATTATTTGGTGTTGATCTTTACTGAATCTCAGACGTTTACTAACTCCCAAAGTGCGAGTTCTCGGGAAAATTCATTCAATTCAACAGTAAGCAAATGATAATATTAATGAATATGATAGTAAAAATGTAATAATGTCGCTAGTTTAAGCCTACATAACAGAATAAATGAATATCAATCGAGGTCCTCGTTTACTGGTATTTAGAAAAAAAAACAAGAGTGTTTATATAAAGGGGCAGGCAGGGAAGAAGCAAAAACAATAATGACAACTACGAGGTTCGAACTCGCGAGGACTTTCGTCCAGCAGATGGCTTCAGAACTCGGTTCTTAAGTCTGCCGCCTTAACCACTCGGCCAAATTGTCCAATCTTGGTGTTGAGCTCGACCAGAGTCACCTAAGAGCCCATGTGCGCGGGAAGGGGGGTCGGCCTCCGAAAGCTGGGGCTCTGCCCCAGACCCCGTGGTGCTCGCTTCGCGAGCGCCCGTAGACCGTGTTTCGAGCCTAGTCCGCCCCCACGCCCGACTCGAGCGAAGCGAGAGGAGCAACCAGGGTCTGGGGCGGAGCCCCAGCCGCCGGAGGCAGGCGCCCAGACCAGTGAGCAAGCGGGATTCGTGTATTTACAGCTACGGCAGGAGATGGGTATAGAGGAGGTCTGAGGTTCGTTAGTAACAGGAAAACACGGGAGTTGTGTGGCTGTGTGTGGACACAGAAGTGGCTGACGTTTGCAGAAATCAGAGTCATTAAATCAGTATTTTTTGTAGTAGTCAATGGGTCTCCCCTCGTACAGTGTGAATATAAAAAATCATCATCAAAGCAAATGTCTGGTGACTGTGCTCGCGAGCGGCCGCGGACGAAGCGCCACAGGCTTTCTGTTGGGTGTAGACTTACCATTCAAAGGGGTATACTCTTGGAAGTTGGATCTAAGGGTATAATGACCAGTAGCCAAGTAGTAGTATCATCAGTAGTGAGATCAGTGGTGAGACCAGCTCACACTTCAACACCACAGGAAGACAAGAGAATGAGACCAGCTCCACAGACAGATCAATCCGGTCTGTAGACGTATACACGCGTCAGTGAAGACACTTTTTCAGGTTAGAAACAAGACCACTAGCGATAAATAAAAAAAAAAACAAGGCGTGGATCCAAAACTAGAGTCAGCCCCCCTTGCGAGGGGAATAACGACCTTTCATCAATTCCCAGCCGCCGACGGCCGATTGTACGGTCGACCGTCTTTTACCAGGTCGCCCTGGTGGCAGCCGGTCTAATATGTCCGCCCGGTCGACAAAAATCCTCATTCAAAAGCATCGGCACCAAAAACGCGCCATGGCCACTTACCTGTTAGTGTTGTTAGTATATCTTCAACAAAAATATTTAAAAATATGGTTGACTGATTAACCACCAGCACTTGTCACAAATCTCATATGGGATTGAAACGTATAAATAATTGTTATCTTCAGAATATTCTCTCAGTAGGAACAATTGGTAAAGTTATTAATCATAGTGACACTGGTGGCAAATCCTCATTCTCATCCTCATTCTCTTTCACTTACATTTTAACTCTGCCATCTCTCCGAAGAGAGATGGTCAAGAAACTCACTCCTACTAAATTTTTTTTCACTTAAATATTTGATTTCCAGGCCGGGTAACTACACGCATCTCAACCCTAACGACCTTTCTATAGTGGGTGACCTCTGCCTCCGGCGGCTGGGGCTCTGCCCCAGACCCCGTGGCTCCTCTCGCTCCGCTCGAGTCGTTCTCTCGGGCTGCCTGGGGGATACGGGGATACGGGGGTTGGAGCTGGGGTCGGAATTTGGACCGGTTTTGGGGCGGGGGAGGCTGCCTCCGGCAGCTGGGGCTCCGCCCCAGACCCCGTGGCTCCTCTCGCTTCGCTCGAGTCGTTTCGTGGGGGTGACAGGAGTTAGGGGGAGTTGGGAGTTGAAGCTGGATCAAGAAACTGGGTGGTTTTTGGGCCCTGGTCGGGTGGATCCGCTCCCATTAGAGATTGAAAGTGGTCGGAAAAATCTGAGAAAACCGTCTAAAGATTCGACCTCAAAGTGGTAAAAGGAGCCCGGAAAACCAAATCTGGAAGCCCCCTGTTAATTGAACTCCCGGGAAAGTCTCTGAAACCCCCTTAATCCCCTGATACCCCTGAAATTTCCTGATTCTCCCACATCGCCCTCCCAAACTCTACTTACATCCAAACCCCGTATCCCCCCGGCAGCCCAACGCAACGACTCGAGCGAAGCGAGAGGAGCCACGGGGTCTGGGGCAGAACCCACCACCCCCTGAGTATGCAGGGGCTGCCCTGCTTGCATCGGTTTTAAGCTCACGTGCACCCCAGACGATGCGACGAGGAGCGGCTGGTTGGGTGAGTGGGAGCAGGAGGTGAAGACCTAAGGGTTGCTGTGGTTTAAAGTAAATAATATTCCCCGATTGAACTTTATTGGCAAATAACTTTGATTAGATTAATTAATTGACTGGCTTTGGCAGTGGGGTTTTTCAATTGACACGAGTGTGATAGAGAGAGAAGAAGGTTGTGGTTTTGTGGCCTATTCGTGAGGTGAGTAGTGAGACGGGATGAGACGGGATGAGCTAGTGCTTGGTGGGTGGTGGCGGGTGCTGGTGTTGCTGCTGGCAGTTTATGACAGCGGATATTAGACAGGGGTGATATGAGAATTGGCCGGAATTTCCACGTATGTTGAAGAATTGGATTTGGTTTGGTTCAATTATTCAATTGTGGCAAGTACCAATTGGAATTGAGCGGTCACTAACAGTAACAGGAGTATCAGCATTCTTTCACAATATTTATTTAGAAAGCCTCCTCGATATTGGACTCGTTCGAAATTGGACTGAATTGGATCAACTGTTGAGAATCTGGTGTTGGCGAATTAGTCAGTTCAGTCTTCAACCAGATAACCTGGTAATAGCCAACAGCCAACCAGTTGATCGGCTAACAACTACCAGCTTGGAGTCATATCCATAGAAGAATCGCACGAACTCTCCTGAACATACTACTTTTTGACTACTTGAGATTGTTTTCTGTGGCTGGATTCAACTCCCATATCGCATCTTGTTTCGCCTCTATTTTTGAAATCCAGTGCTGTTGACACTTGGTACCTGTTGCCAGTGCTACTAGCAATACAATTACTACTGACATTAGGATTGCGGTGTCCCGTGACGTGATTATATTCTCTTGTTTCCTGCCGATTCCGTATCAACTGTAGACGTAGGATTTACCAGTTTGTGACAGGGTCGAGCTGCCATGTCCGCTTATCTGGTGCTGGCATTTCTGCTGGTGTTCCTACTGGGTCTGATCACATCTCCTCTTGGCGCACTCTGGTACCTTGGCATCGCATCACCATGGTCGGTTTTCCTCAAACTACTAGAAATATTGGGAGTTAGAAAACCGCCAGCTGAAGATGTCCAATACGAAGAGCCAGCCAATGAACGATTAAAAAGTTCGACAAATACGGGTTCGAGCACTCCTCCACCACCAGCATATTCTAAAAATTACCCTGACACCACTGGGGAAAACAGTTCTGGGGTCATTGATGGCGGCTATGGGCCAACACCCCGGTCTCCATTAACAACAGACCCATCCGAATATCCATCTGTGGATACACCCACTTCTGCATCGAGTCCGACCACTCAACCCGAGTTCCGAGCCGGCTGGGTCACTGTATCCACCGAATATTTCATCTACCCATCCGGCGGACCAAAAGACACACTCAAACCACCCGACCAGTCGACCAACGACCAGTCCATGCAACAATCAACTGGCTCAGCATATTCATCCCTCTACAAACACCTCATCAGCAACACCAAAAGAGGTCCCAAATCACCTAACCTATCAGCCACCCTCGACTCACAAACCATATTCTCCTCGACCACACGATCCACCGAAGACTCGTCCGCCTCGGGGAGCCGCAAATCTCGTTCATCCTCCTCTCGGCTCAACAAACTCAACGCCGTCATCAGGTAAGTACCCTGGGGCACAGCCTCCGGCGGCTGGGGCTCCGCCCCAGACCCCGCTGCTCCTCTCGCTGCGCTCGAGTCGTTTTCGTCGACGGTCCCGGCCATCTCCTGCGAAGCAGGAGCAACCAGGGTCTGGGGCGGAGCCCCAGCCGCCGGAGGCAGACCCACCAGACCACGAACTAACCCTGCAAGGGGCGGAAAGCTGCTGCTGTTTAGCACCGAGGATACGGATAGTGCTTATAAGTATCTGATCGAGTTGAAGGATTATGTGGTGACTTTGTGGCCACAGAAGGTGCCGGATGGAGAGCTGTTTTTGAAACGGTCGGCCATCTGTTTGGTCAAGATTAATGGGGCAGTGGGTCTGGACAGCGTGTTTCAGGACTCGGTGGACCCGCCAAAGGAGGCGTTGTATCTGTACACGGATAGACCGTCTGCTAAAGAGGACTTTTATTTCAAGCTCATTGAGACGTCGAAACTGGTCGGCACGTTTTCTCCGGATATGCGCCTGTATGACCCATCGGTCATGGCAGTTCCGTTTAAGTTGAATAATGACGGATTTTCCAAGGTGTTTTTCAATTCAGATATCCCCGGTGATTCCAGTGCTCAGTGGTTTAATGCGCTGACGGGAAGACTGTTTTTGGCGATTAAAGATACCGCCAGATTGGAAACGTATTTCCGCAATAAAATTATTAATAAACTGGCCAGGGTAAAGAAACCCGGGTTTCTCAGCGAGATCGATGTACAAAAGATCGATTGCGGCAACTCTGTGCCATTTATTTCCAATCCGAAATTGGGAACGTTTAATCAGGAAGGAGAAGTCAGTATGACTGCTAACGTAAAATATAACGGTGGGTTCTCAATTATTATTGGCACCAAAGCCAATTTAAATGTCATGAAGATCAAACAGAGCTTTTCATTGGTTCTTGGCCTTAAAGTCACAAAACTAGAAGGCTCCATTAAACTACTTATTAAACCGCCTCCTTCCAATCGTATTTGGTATGGATTTGAGTCGGTGCCTCAGCTTGAATTTGAAACCGAGCCTCAACTTCGTTTCAGGAATAAAAATTTCGCCTATAACTATGTCGCTAGTATTATTGAAAGTAAAATCAGAGACTTGATCAAAGAATCGTTGGTTTTACCGGCCATGGATGATATGACGTTTTTCCCGTCTGAAGACGACTTTTATAGAGGTGGTATCTGGGACTATTCGAAGCTGAAGGATATTTCTGCAAATGATAAGCAGCAAACAGACGAGTCAGCGGGTCAGGAAGTTGAAGATGATCTCGATAGTAGAGAGAGAGTAAGCGGGTTGGGTAGATCTAAGACTGTACCGGTATTGTCAGTCTCTTCAGCTACTGAACTTATTGAAGGAGAAGAGAATCTACGTCATAGAACAGCTCGTTCTCATACCGCAGTTGCCGGTACTACTGCTTCGTCGATAGATGACAGCGATGTAGTTAGTGAGCTGGATCTGGATACAGGTGTTTTAAGAGGCCGGGCTAATTCTCTGAATCCTTCTATCAGTTCGACCGATAGCGAATATAACCCGGCTGAACACATTGGAGAATTAAAGGGGTTTGGATACTCGCCAGATGGAAAGATTCAACCTCAGGCTATGTTGTCTTCTGCTGCTTCTACTAATACGGCAGGTAGCTCTCAAAAGGATACATTAGGAGGAGCTGGTTTGGCGACTAAGAAGTTTCTTACCAAAACTTGGAACTCGTGGTATTCGAAAGACAAGCAAGGAACAACCAGTACTGGTTCTACAAGCAATGGGACTGGTATTGGTAGCAATGGCGATGTTATTGGATCCAATGGCAGTGATAATAGTCTTGGTAAAAACTCACCCAAGCCACAGGTGATTAAACAAGCTCCAGCACCACACGAGTTTCCTAGAGAGTTTCTTTCTTCAATTGAAAATAATAATTCATCTAACCCGTATGGACCAGCTCCTGAAATGAGACTGCCAGCAACATATCCCGTTCCACAAGCTCAAATGCGAGCTGACTATCAAGAACTGGCTAAAAAGACTCCAAAGAGAAAGCCAGTAGGTGGTTCCAGTAGTAAAGATTCAGCATCAGAAAATGGAAAGGCCACGACAGATGAGAAAGAAACGGAAGCAGGAACTGACGAAATGGGTCAAGAAGAAGGACAACAAAGTGAAAGAAGTAGAAGAGATAGTTTTGGACGACGACTTAGTCTGCGAATTTCTCGTAGTCGAAGCCGTTCTCGCAGTCGGTCTCGAAGTCGCTCTAGATCTGAGTCTAAAGAATCAATTAGCTTTGGCAATGACTATGATCATGACGATTCATTCGACAATGAAGACCATAGCGGTTCACATTCTAGCGACAAGCCAAGAAAGTCTCTCAGTGACAGCATCTCTACCTTGAAAGATATAAACACGAGCAGAAATAGCAACTACAGCAACAACAACAACAGCAGCAGCAGCGACATTAATAGACCGGTACAATCACCAACATTCGGACCCAGATCCCCTACCACGCCATTTAGCTATCCGTCGTCACCACGAGTTGTTGTGTCGTCAGCATCATCATTGCAACGAACTGGGTCTGCTGTGTCAGTAACTTCAAGTTCATCTGATATGTCCACAGGTACCGGCTACAGTGAATCCATGTCATCACGCAGAATGTCTTCAGTAGCGGTAAAACTAAACGAAAACAGACCAAATGTCAATTCAGGAACCAATGGAGCAGCCTCATCGTTACCTGGTCCTGGAGATGCCATTACTTTCCATCCCAGTCCTCCTACCACTACCACTACAACTGTGTCAGCTATCACCTCGAACTCGTCTACCACCTCATCTCCTCACATGGGTTCTTCATCTCCAAGACTCCAGGACTATTCAATGCCCATTCTTCAGCCCACTGCTATCATGACCACTGGTACCACTACCGCAACCAGTACTTCATCAGCTACCAGCACTTCTACTTCCACTTCTACGTCAACAGCCGGAAATATTTCAACTTCCACATCCACCTCAACTACTGATAACACTACCGGTACCAATACTGCTACCACAACATCAGCTGGACTCATCAACAGCAATGGATCATCGTCATTCGACACCATCAGTGACAGTCGGCCGTCCAGTCCAGCTCGACGAAGCAATACTGTCAAACGAAAAGCAGTTGGTTCAGGTACCAGTTCCACTACTGCCACCAGCAACAACTCTGTTCCTCCTCTCCCCTCGTCTGCCATTCCTCCACTCCCACCTCGCACCCTTCCTACTACAGCTACTACCAACACCACCACAACAGCCATGCCTCCACTTCCTCCACGAGACCTTACATTAACCACAGCTGTCTCCTCGTCCGCACCACCACCACCACCTCTGCCACCACGAACCGACTCGGCCCAATCGACCTCGTCCACCGCCTCGTCATCCTCGTCCGACGAAGTGACTCTCACCGTCCTCAAATCCGAGTCCCTCCCGACATAAATCGCATACTTTATTTATTTTTTTCTCTCTCTACCGCTGTACTGCCTCCGGCGGCTGGGGCTCTGCCCCAGACCCCGTAGCTCGCTTCGCTCGTTCGTCGACGGGTTCCCAGCCAACTGGCAGTAGAATCAGCAGTCGGTCAAGTTCCCATTCAGTCAACTGACAAAACAGAATCAGCAGCCAAACCCAACGCAACGAGCGAAGCGAGCCACGGGGTCTGGGGCAGAGCCCCAGCCGCCAGAGGCAGGATGGGAACCCGTCGACGAACGAGCGAAGCGAGCTACGGGGTCTGGGGCAGAGCCCCAGCCGCCGGAGGCAACAAGGCAAAAGGCCGTTTCCATATAATCCTATTCCTATAAAGTAATAGCGGAGACATGCTAGACATTAGAGATGCTCGCAATTTGCAACAAATAAATAGAAGAGAAATAAAGTAGGTTTAAAATGAACGAAAGAGCGGTAGATTTGGCCAGATCACCCAATCACAGCTAGCACAGTGAGGGGCGTGGAAAAAAAACACAACACCGTGTGATAACAAGCACAGTTTGCTTAGAAACCGTGGACTTGGATGGTCTTCTTGTCGATTTGAAGAGCAGAGGTCAAGAATTCCATAACCTTGCCACGTTGGTCGCCTTGAAGTTGAAGAATGTCACCTAATTCTTCGTCCTTGTTGATGTGACCGTTACAGCCAAAATCTTTCTTGAGGGTCTTGAGGATACGCTTCAGATCATACTCAGCAGGAACTCCCTGGACGGTGGTTATAGTCTTACGACCATTACGCTGTTGACAACGAATATGAATATAGTTAGTCGACTGTGTATCGTCGTCACCAGTATCGGCGAAAGGATCAAAAGACTTGAGGTTTTCAATGGATGTAGACATAAACTATTTGCAGTAGCGCCACGGAACTTGTTGTTTCCGATAAAGACTGGGAGGTCGAGAGGGGTTTAAAAAACTTGGTTGATTTAAGAGTTTGGTAGACTCTGATTTGATAAAGAAAAGACGAGAAAATAAAACTTGTGCTGACTAAATTCAAAGATCCGACTTTATTTATATGAATGATTCGATATAAATAAAAATCCGTAAAACTTTGAAGTTCGCGTTGACTTGTAGTTTAAGGGTTGTTGTAGTAGTAAGTTTGTTGTTCCTAACACACAGAAGCAAGAAGAAAAAAAGAACCAAACAGAAACTCTGGATTCTGCTTTACTTTTAAGTGATTGTGGGTTAGGCCCCACCAGCGTGACACCTTTCTCTCCTCGTACGGCTATTACATAAACTGTCTTGGTTTGTCCTGCCAGGCGCCAGGGTTCACTACTGTATCCGGGAATTAGTCCCAAAGAAGCAGGCACCGAAAAATGACGCACCATCAGCCGGCCTGACTCAGCCTGCCTGCTTGCTTGCCGGCCCTAAGCCTGCTTTCGGTTGCGGTTTGCCCCTCGCTCGCCGACTGTTGCCCTGCCGCCGCCGCCCCTTATCAGACAGCAACCCCGCCGGGAGAACCGCCGAGAAGCCTGCGGCTAATCTCCGGATCAGCTCATCTCGGATTAATTCCCCCTGACATCTCCGTTAACGGGGTTCAACCTGTCTGGGGGTGGGTCTGCCTCCGGCGGCTGGGGCTCCGCCCCAGACCCTGGTTGCTCCTCTCGCTTCGCTCGAGTCGGGCGGGGAGGGGGGATCTGGAGAGTGGCTTTTGGATGGGGTTCGGGGAGTTACGGGGTTGGTGAGGTGAGAGTTCTCTATCTTTGATAAGTTATCTTAGCTGTAATGTGTATCTTATACTCAATATTGACACTTGATAGGAATCTTCGACATATAAAATCACCTCAGAATGATATTTGTCTTTGAACGTGCTCCCGGTCAGCAATTACGGCTGGATCTATTGCAATACCCTCTGTTAGAAAAACGGAGTCTGTGGTAAAGTGACCGGGATTCTGAGTGGAAACGGTTCCCGAGCTACCAGAGAGCTGGTTTGTGAGTGTTTACCTCAGGAATTGGACGAAGAGGAGCTCAGATGACCGTATTGTGGACTCTGACACCTGAAACATGCGCGAGTTCAGCTGCCATAATCACTTAATCTATCAACTGTAGCTTCTCATAACCATTTAAAGGGACCAAGTGACTGGGTCAATTGACACAAATGAGGGTCATGGGTACGGGTTTACCCCTGAAATGCAGGGTCCACACAGGGTCCAACCCCCGCTGCCGGGACCCCCTCGCCCGACTCGAGCGAAGCGAGAGGAGCAGGGGGGTCTGGGGCGGAGCCCCAGCCGCCGGAGGCACAACCCACCTCAGGAAAATGTCACCGACGGATGGATTTGTAGTAGTTGGTGAGCTCGAGAGTGGCTCGGTCGGCCATGTTGACGCCAGTAAGGTAGATATTGCCGTCGGTGCCTTGGGTGAGTTTTTCGTATACTACCCAGGGAGAGGTGAGTGGTTTAGTGAGGTCACTGTAGACACAGAATGTATCGGGTAGGGCCGTAGAGGAGGAGTTGGAGTGGGGACCGACGAGCTCGTAGGTGTTGTGGGAGATGCGTTTGGCAACTTGGAGGAAGAATGCTTGAGTGATGCAGTTCGAGATGGTGTTAGCGAGTTCTGAAGGGTTCGAAGGTGCTGAAGATGTTGATTTGCCAGTGGTATCCAGTTGTCTGAGTCCAGTTCGATTGACTGCCGTTTGTAGTTGAGACCGAATATTTCGAGCTCCTTCTAGAACGTCGCCATGGATTCCGTGATTCTTGGCCCATTTGTTAATGAACGAGACACCGTCTCGTTTTCTTGTAGAGATGTACAGTGCGTAAATGTTGAGTAAAGTGAGATAGTCACCCTCGACTGTGTAGAACTGTTTATGATCAGCCATGGCCTGCTCTGATTTCATCAACACTGCTGACAGCCCGCCAACAGCTACCATAGCTGCAATAGTAATCATTTCAGATAAACAGCCAGTTTGAGCAGCAAGGTAGACAGCTCGACCAAGACGAATATCCAGAGGTAGTAGTGCTAGTTTCTCGCCCATAGCGGTTAGTTTGCCATAGTCGTCAATAATCTTATGCCACCAGAGTAAACTCAGTGTCCGTGAAATGACGTCTACCGATGGGGCAGTGAGAAAAGGAAACGATCTGGCTATGTTGTCGATACCTAATGCTTTAAGGCGTAAGATGATTTCCGGCAGTTGGGAACTTCCTTGGATCTGTGGGATATATCCATCAGTAAGAACATTAAAAGCAGCAGCTTCTGTATAAAGACGAAAACATTTGCCAGGTCCGTCAGCGTGAGATGCCAGTAATTTCCGTAACTCGGCTTGCGATTTGGCCACCGGAAAATTCACTGTATCATTAATATCGGCATTCCCTCTACCGTCGCTAGCTCCTTGAAACCACTTATAGCCGCGGTAACCACAGTCGACAACAAACTGAACTGTTCCACAAGAAAGCATTTTGAAGTTGGTTTCAGCACCATTTTCACACGTCAACACAATAAGACCACCTTGCGACAAATCTTTCATATCCAGCGTCTCGACTTCTGTGGCTATACCGATTCCCTGAGGCAGACCCGAATGGTACTTCAGCAGCTGTGAAGCTCGACTGACATCACCTTTCGACGCCAAAAACACTACCACCGTAGCTGTTTCGACTAGTCTTCTCGACTCACCACTGTAGAGACTCGTGACTGTATCTACAGCTGCCTTGACATAATCTCCATACGACTGAGTCGAGTACAGCACATCGACATGATTCACTAAAGACGACTTTTCCTCTCCTTCTTTCACCTGAACCACAAATGGTCTCGTCTTCTCGTCTTCACCTGGCGAGAAAAATCGCCGTAACAATTCGACAACATCGTCTGTTACCGAGTGAACCACAACTCTCAAATCATCTGGTCTCACCTTGAGAACCTTCTTGGTCACTCCCAGCAGAATATCAGTCCACGCTGCCCGTTCATGGAAATCCTCAACATACACAATCCCATATGACCTCAGCAGCGGGTCCACGAGAGCCTCTCTCAACAACATCTCTGCCGTGACATACTTCACCCTCGTTTGAGCTCCAACAAAGTCGCTGAACAAACTGGTATACCCTACTGATCCAGCCTCCAGCTGGGTGGGCTGCCTGCCTCCGGCGGCTGGGGCTGCGCCCCAGACCCCCCGGCTCCTCTCGCTTCGCTCGAGTCGAGCGTCTGGGGTGACCGAGTGCGATTCGGTCGCAATGGCGGATACGAGTCGGTTGGCGCTGCGTTCGGGGTCCTCGACTACAACTGCCAGGATTTTGCCATCTGTGAGCTCTTGGTAGAGATACTGGGGAACTTCTGTGTAAACGCCAGACAATGACGACGCAACCACGATAGACACATGGCTCGGTGACACCGCCGAGCTCTTGCGAATCACCTGTTCTACCTCCGTTAGTATCGACCCCCCTCCTTCCCCACAATCCAAGCAAATCCTCCTGCGAAGCAGGAGCAACGGGGTCTGGGGCAGCGCCCCAGCCGCCGGAGGCACACCCCGACTCACCATATGTCGAGATTGTGTGATTTTTCATGACATTTCTCGCACCAGTCACTTCGTCGAGGTGGTTCAGATGTTGATAGTATGCGGCGTGATCTGTACATGAAGAAGTGGATCACTGAGTTCATGTTGCAGAGATGTCGACCAGTTAGCACGGTATTTTTTATTTATAACATTCGTTTTCGGAGTTCAGTTGTTGATTTTTCTGTTCTTGTGTTTCTCTTAATTGTGCATAGTTTCTGGTCAAGTTATAATTGGACATGCTCTAGAAAGTCATTTCGACGTTTACAGCGCCGTACTTTAAGGATTAATTAAGGATAAGGAGTGGTTGGTAGCTATAGTTTTACGAAAAAAAGTCCATCATGGCAGAGAAGCTGGTATTCAGCGGACAAAGTCTGGATCTATTCCTCGAACTGTTCGCACAAAATGAAGGCAAAAGTGCTAAAAATGACAGGGAAAAGTGTCAACTGTTTCTCGAGCGATGTTCTCCGTCAATTCGGGTGCTGCTAGCGCTGGAGACTGAGTTTAAAAATGGCGATTGGCCGGGAAGTGTTAGAAAACTAAAGAAGTTGTTCGTGGAAGAAGACGATCCAGAAAATGTATTACGTGACATTGACTACCAGTACTTCATAACGATAGGGACTTTATATGGCATGGCTAGACTGTATAAAGACAATGAGAGCTCGCGGCCACTTGGCGTTGATTCTATCATGAGACTATGTTCATTTACGGATACATTTTTCCTGTTTGCCAGAAGACTGTATAATAGAGGAGAAGTGACATGGAATGATGCGATTCTCTTGTATTTAGGCTCTCTCGCCGACTATACTAGAATGGCTATTCTCGAAGGGTTATATGTAACTTGTTGGGAAAACGAGAAGTTCGACCATGAGGGCTCTATATGCTCATGTATCAATAATAGGGAAACGATAACTTCCTATCAAGCGACGACATTTCACGACAGTGCCACTCAAACATTCAAATGGGCATATCATTGCACGCTTTCACTCATAAATGCCACATTCAACCAAGTACCACATGAACAGTACGAACTTCTAGCTTCGAGTTGGAGACGCAATTCGAAAAACCAGGCTTTCGACGTTTCTACATTCTATGATATTTGGGCCGAAGCTACATTCAAGGCCATTGAATTGAAACAAATCTCTATCGAATATGGCTTTTTAACACTGGTCCAATGTCTGCCTCAACGGTTTGGTGAATACATATTATTTCTGCTTGTACTGGAGTTTGGAGATATTCCTTACAAACAAATCGATTTTTGCAGGAACCCTGCTCTGATACAAAAGATGCCTACATTTACCAACATTCTCAGCGTGCTGTACTCCAAACATACAGAACCCGATTTCCGAGACTTTTTACAAGACAGCGTCAAAAAACTGTTTATATCGCCGCTAGACTTGGCACAAACGCTGCGGAAATTCCAGAACCGAAAAAAGCCTTATCAATACGAGCTGTGGTCGTCCTTCGCGTTTCTTACCAATTGTTACATGTCAGTAGATCCCGAGCCCGATATGAAAGACCTGGTAGACAAGAATTTCCCTGAATTCCACAAAGAAGGCGTTGTATCGGTAGACTGTTTGCATTATAATACAGAGAATGGCCACGATGTCAGAGACGGCTATGTCATGTGCAATAATGCGACCAACAGAATAAGGATAAATGACGATAAGAAACCGAATCCATTCTACAGCGTATTCCCCATTGGCACCAAAATGTCGTACGAACAAATCCTCGAATATAAACGAGGTGTATACGCTCTATTAGATCAGGAGTTCTTCCGAGCAGATGGTAGAGACCAGATGCGACTAATAAAACACAGCTGGCTGCAACTAACCACCACTCTCATCCACCAGCGATACATGAATCCCCATGAGCAATACTTGTTAAGACTAGGAACTCTACCAAGCATTTTACGAGAGTACTTTCTAACCACAGTTCACAGAACAGTTGTTCTCGCGCTGGCCAGTCGGAGCCACGATCTAATTATTCTTGACGATATCGCGGTACCAGTAAAAGACATCCGGGATTTTAATGAAACCATGCACACAGTGCTTACTGGCTGTTACGTGTCGCCCGATCGAATGAGCCAAGTGGTACAAAAGTTCGAGCTCCTCTGGTGGAAAGAAGGATCACCCAAGAACTTCCGATCCAAAATGTACGGAACCAGCAATGAGCCACATGCGCCAGTATCGCGACGAATCCAACTTCGCTGTAAATTCTGCGACGACTACTCCCACCAAATCAAAGACTGTCCTTCATACAAAGATTACTCTGCCGTGTACAACCTAAGCATTCAAAACCCGAGCCGGCCCAACGAAGTCGTCACACATCCCAAAACGAACCAGCAATTCAAACCCGGCAACCCAGGCGAAGGAGGGATCATGCGAAGCCAATCGTTCATCAACCTCATCAAAGTCGAAGAAGACCTCATCCGAAGCACCCATGTAGTTTAACAGACCCTGTAGCCAATTTTGGGGAGGGGGGATTGCCTCCGGCGGCTGGGGCTCCGCCCCAGACCCTGGTTGCTCCTGCTTCGCAGGAGATCTGGCAGGCGACGCCCGACGAAACGACTCGAGCGAAGCGAGAGGAGCAGCCAGGGTCTGGGGCGGAGCCCCAGCCGCCGGAGGCAGGCCCCCCCTGGTAATTTCAGGGGGATCGGCGCGCCCGTGCCCTTATCGCGCGTTATCTTTTGAAAAATCTGAGAATGTAATTGCAAGGTGCTTATTGGTTAGGGTAACGGGATATGAGTCAAAGAGAGTTTGCAAGTGAGACTCAGATCTGAGTGCGATCAGGAACTGAGTAATTTTTAGGGTCAAAGTCAAACGAAAAATGCTCAGATTAGCCCAGTCGTTGAACGGGAAGACCCAGTCCCGCAACTGGGGCCGTCTTTTTTCCACGTCGAGGTTCGTCAGTGCTCAGACTCTGACAGAGAAAATCGTACAAAAGTATGCAGTGGGCATTGCTCCTGGTAAGGAGGTTCGTAGTGGAGACTATGTCTCGATCCGTCCTTCTCACTGTATGTCACACGACAATTCGTGGCCTGTGGCTTTGAAATTTAAGGGTCTTGGTGCTTCGAAAGTCGCTGATAATAGACAGGTCGTGTGTACTCTGGATCACGATGTTCAGAACAAGTCCGATAAGAATCTCGAGAAGTATCGCAATATTGAGAACTTTGCTAAGGAACAGGGTGTTGATTTCTATCCTGCTGGTAGAGGTATCGGTCATCAGATCCTCGTTGAAGAGGGTTATGCATTTCCTTATAATTTGACAGTGGCTTCCGATTCGCATTCTAATACCTATGGTGGTGTAGGATGTCTGGGTACTCCCATTGTTCGTACCGATGCTGCATCTATTTGGGCTACTGGAATGACCTGGTGGCAGATTCCTCCAGTTGCTAGAGTCGAGTTGAAAGGTCAACTTCAACCTGGTGTTACTGGTAAGGATGTCATTGTTGCATTGTGTGGTGTGTTCAACAACGATGAGGTGTTGAATCATGCTATTGAATTTGTTGGTGAAGGTGTTGACAAGCTTTCTGTTGACGAGAGATTGACTATTGCTAATATGACTACCGAATGGGGTGCTTTATCGGGATTGTTCCCTGTGGACCAAGTGCTTATTGATTGGTACGAAGACAGACTCAAGAACTATATTAAGAAGGACAACCATCCTCGTATCAGCCGAGCTTCTATTGATAATGTTAAGAACAATGTGATTACTGCTGATGGCGATGCTAAATTTGCCAAGTACTTGACTTTGGACTTGAGCACTTTGTCGCCCTATGTCAGTGGACCTAACTCTGTCAAGGTAGCCACTCCTTTGTCTGAACTGTCTAGCCAAGATATTAAGATTAACAAGGCGTATCTTGTTTCTTGTACCAACTCGCGATTATCGGATATTGTCGCTGCTGCCAAGGTTATCAAGGGCAGAAAGGTCAAGGAAGGAGTCGAGTTCTACGTAGCAGCTGCTTCTAGTATTGTTCAAAAGGATGCTGAACAGATTGGTGCTTGGAACGACCTGCTTGAAGCCGGTGCCAAACCTCTTCCTGCTGGATGTGGCCCTTGTATCGGTCTTGGAACCGGTCTTTTGAAGGACGGTGAGGTGGGTATTTCCGCTACTAATCGTAACTTCAAGGGTCGTATGGGATCCAGAGACGCTCTTGCATACCTTGCCTCACCGGAAGTGGTTGCTGCTTCTGCTGTTCTTGGTAAAATCGGGTTCCCTGAAGAGATGGATGGTAAGACTCCCCAGGCTGCTCAAGGAATTAAGAGCACTATTTCTGATCCCAGCGAGGTCGGTGAGACTACTGATGGAGGAGCTGCTGGTGTTGAAGCCACTGGATCCACTGCAACCGTATCTATTTTGCCAGGATTCCCCGAGTCGATTCAGGGAGAGCTTGTTCTGTGTGATGCTGATAATATCAACACCGATGCCATCTATCCCGGAAAGTACACATACCAGGACGACGTGCCTCGAGAGAAAATGGCCGAAGTTTGTATGGAGAACTACGACAGCGATTTTGGGTCCAAGACCAAGGCTGGTGATATTATTGTCAGCGGATTCAACTTCGGCACTGGTTCGTCTCGTGAACAGGCTGCTACTGCCATTCTCGCCCGTGATATCAAACTTGTCATTGCAGGTTCTTTCGGTAACATTTTCAGTCGTAACTCGATCAACAACGCCCTTCTGACTCTTGAAATCCCTGCTCTCATCAAGCTTTTGCGCGAGCGTTTTGCCGAGCAAAAGCAGTCCGAACTGACCATCCGTACCGGACTCTTCGCCCAATGGGACGTCAAAACCGCTACCGTCACCGTCCGCGACGGCTCGACCACCGGTCCCGTCCTCCTCACCTCCAAAGTTGGCGAACTCGGAGAAAGCATGCAAGAAATCATCGTCAAGGGCGGCCTCGAGGGCTGGGTCAGGTCCAAAATCGCAAACTAATCCCCCCATTCTCTGTATAATTTAATGACACTACCGTACTCGGACTGGGACCTGCCTTCGGCGGCTGGGGCTCCGCCCCAGACCCCGTGGCTCCTGCTTCGCAGGAGATTGCCTGGACCCTCCTGAGGACCAGGTCTGGCTCGGAGGGCCCAATCACGAATCACCAGATCGTTTAAACGGGGCTTTAATCACGTGACTACAACTTTTACCCCAAAATTTCCCTATTTACCGTCTGAAATTTCGATTTCTTCGTTCATTTTTAACTAGAAAAGCATGGCAAAAAAACCTAAATAGCAACTCGGAATCTCGCTACAATCACTGGAAGGGCGAAATGACCCCCCCTAGGCAGCTTTTTTGCAGTACTGTAACGGGGATCCCCCTGAAGATACCCAGTCTGGAAATACCTCTAATGACTGAAAAATCCACCCCTCGACCCTCTTCCTCTTCAAAAACCACTCTCCAGGACCCTATAAAGCACATGTGACCCCCCACGCCCGACTCGAGCGCAGCGAGAGGAGCAACCAGGGTCTGGGGCGGAGCCCCAGCCGCCGGAGGCACACCCACACCACCAGAGAAAACAGAATAAATCATAACAAAATATACAAATATAGAGAAGAAGGGACAGGATTAGATAGCAGGGATCTCCTTGACGATCTCGTCGAAACCGTCTTTGTACTCGTCGGTCTTGCTCTTGTCGTCCTTCTTCTTGCCTCCACCGGGCACGATCATGACACAGGAAGTGGGTCTTTTAGTAGCGCCGGCCGAGCCAAGGTCCTCTTTGGATGGAATAAATACGTATGGAACTTTGCTGTCTTCACACAGAACGGGGATGTGCGAGATCACGTCGCCGGGACTGATATCACCGGCAATGATCACAAGACCCTTCTCGCCCTTTCTCAGCGATTTAACCACCTCCTTGACTCCACGTTTAACGTGCTTGGCTTTAGATGCTACGGTCGGGGTTAGTTTCTGGGGGAAGGGGGGTCTGCCTCCGGCGGCTGGGGCTCCGCCCCAGACCCTGGTTGCTCCTCTCGCTTCGCTCGAGTCGTTGCGTCGGCGGTGCCTGTATGTTACAGGGAAGCAGTAGCAAGGTCTGGGGGAGTGGAAACCAGCTGGTGGACGTACCTTTCTTCACGGTCTTGAGGACCTTCTTGTTGAGCTTCTTGGGTGCTAATGGCGAGGCAAATGGCAGCAGGGCCGACAATCTCTTCTCGTAGTTATCGACGGTCTCCTCGTCTTTGCTCATGGACACATCGCCCTTGGATTCTTTCTTCGATTTGGCCATTGTATCTGGGTCTGTATATACTGCTAGGTATCTCTCAGTTCAGCATCTAAAAAATATTTCAGCGATCGCCATCTGAAATTTCATGCCTGCATCCTGCCAGCCGCACGCGCCAGCCGCTCCAGGGTCTGGGCCTGCCTCCGGCGGCTGGGGCTCCGCTCCAGACCCTGGTAGCTCCTCTCGCTTCGCTCGAGTCGTTCTCACCAATGGTCCCAGCCAACTCCTGCGAAGCAGGAGCTACCAGGGTCTGGGGCGGAGCCCCAGCCGCCGGAGGCACACCCCCTATCTTCCCGAGATATCACGTGACACCGAGATAGTAGATCACGTCGAGAGGTGAAAGCGATGTTGGTAACGACAAGAGGGTGAAGATGGCGAAACGAGCTTCTGGATCTGAGGCTGGCGGTAGGAGGAAGAAGCAGGCCACAGAGAGGAGGGTAGAGAACGGGTCGGCTGGCCAGATTGGCGAGAGGAAAGGAGAGGGTGAGGTGGAGAGCGTGTCTGAGGAGAGTAAGAATGTTCATGTTGAGGTGCGATTGGTGATAAATCAGAGCTGGGCTGCTAGTATAGAGGATGCCAGTGAACAGACTGTGGATCGTATGGAAGAAGAAACAGATCAAGAAAGAACAGAAAAAGAACAAGATGAAAAGGATAAGAAACAGGTGTCGGCTCTGGAACAGATCAAGCAGGAGTCTAAAGTCAAACAACTGTCAATTGACGAACCAGTAGAAGGAGCTATTGAACGAGTGGTGACGATATCAGGCACCGCGACAGAGATTTCAGATGCTGTAGACAGAATTTTGACACTGTCAGTTCCAGAGTTTACAGACCGACCGGCTTCAGAACCGACTTCAGAGTCCACCTCAGAGCCGTCGAAGTCCGAGCCTGATTCAGGCACAGAAGAACCAGTGAGGATTAAACTGCTGTTTCCTCACCTGTTACTGGTTCTTATAAACAGAACCAATTTCAAACTGCCATCATCAGCTGCCAAACCAATTGCACCCTCACTCACAAAGTCAGAATCGGGGTCGTTGAGTCTGTATGACAATCCAGCGACACAAGCCGTGATTCTGAAGAATGGAGTTGCTGTAACTCTGGCACTGGAACCTCCTGAACAGCCTTTATATCCGACCTACACACTTTCCAAGAGTTTTCTGCCGTTTTCCAGCGATAAATCGTTTACAATTGCGTCAAATGACAGAAACCAGCTGTTGTCTGCAATTAAAAATGTGCTCACAACTCTGCAAAATGTATATCACACATTCACACCCCAAACAATCGGTGAGCTCATCTCTACGACGTCGACACCGTTTAAACCACAACCGTTAATTGGCACCCACGGCCATCCCGACATGTTCAAACGGCAGTCAATCAACGAGCTCCCTGCACCTTCCAACCCATATATCAACCCCTCTATCATTGGAACATCGGTCCCCACATCCGACCCTCAACCCGAAACAGACCCCTCAGTCTCACTCCCACGAGGACCAGCGTCCATGCGTAACACCTCCGACGACCGCGACGACACTGACCTCTACGAACCAACCCCACGCTCCAATAACCACCGCTCCGGGTCCACAGACCGACGCTACTGAATAAAACATCCTTGAACCCATGCTGCCTCCGGCGGCTGGGGCTCTGCCCCAGACCCCGTAGCTCCTGCTCCGCAGGAGACCTCGCCCGTCTCCCAACCACGCTCTGGACACCCCCAACGCCCGACTCGAGCGAAGCGAGAGGAGCCACGGGGTCTGGGGCGGAGCCCCAGCCGCCGGAGGCACACCCTCCATCCGCAAAAAATATCAAAAATAAATAAATTACAGAAACCCTAGCGGGAAGAATCGTGGAAAGAGTTGGTGATCCACCGGAACCCGCCGACACTGTCGTGGACTGCAAACACTTTGCCCTTGATTAGTGCCAGGGGAAGCGGTCCGTACGACCGCGAGTCGAGACTTTGTGATAAGTTTTCGCCCGTGACCCAACAATGGCCTTTCGGGACTTTGATATACCGGTCGAAATGGCCTGCCGACGGGTCCACTTGTACAATATCTCCAGGCATGCCCGTGATCCGTTTACAAACACGCTGACCGGGATCTGTCGGTTTCACGGCCACAATCATATCACCCACTTCACAGCCTCTTCCTCTTCGAGACAGTTTGTTCACATGTACAAAATCCCCCGAAAAGTTCAGAACCGGCAACATCGACTCGCCATAAGTCTCGGTCAACTCATACAGATCGCTGTGCACCAGATGCACCACACACGCGATCCTCAGAGCCCACGAGCTCGTCGTCCACACCGTAGACACTATCGCCGACATCGCTCTCACTGGGCTCCCTCCTGCTTCTTCTCGGGTTTCTTGTACTTCACGGGTCACGTGACTTCTCAGGGGTGGGTGTGCCTCCGGCGGCTGGGGCTCTGCCCCAGACCCCGTGGCTCCTCTCGCTTCGCTCGAGTCGGGGTTGGGGTATCCAGAGTGCCGGGATTGGGGGTTGGAGGGGGGAAATGGCGGAGCTGGCGGGGTTTGGATTCGGGCGGATGGCGGCCCAGAACCGCAATTTCACGCACTCACCGCCCCCCAAACGCTTCTCCCCACTCCCCACGCCCGACTCGAGCGAAGCGAGAGGAGCAACCAGGGTCTGGGGCGGAGCTCCAGCCGCCGGAGGCAGGCCCCCCGACCCCGGAGATTGACCCCCAGAGTCGGGTGCACGGCTGGAGGGGGGAGGTGCAGGAGGAGAACGTAGATCCTGAACCAGCCTCGACTGATGCTTGAACCTCTACAACAAGGTCCGGTGGGTAAGAGACAGCGTCGATTGCACATTATATTTGGAGAAACCGAGTTTTACAAAGTGTGAGGACCGTTTGGTTGTTCGATAAAAGAGCCTGTTTGGCAGGTAAAAGAGTGTTTCGAGCTCGGAATTCGGTTATCGGTTGAGGCGGACTGCGTATATGTGTGTCAGTTGAACCGGGTCGGTTGTGTTTCAGACTTGATTGGATTTCGCGGTTTCAGGTGTTCCGGTGTGCACGGGATTCGGTCTGATATCAGCTTGTGTGAGAACAGAGTGCGAGAAGAAGCTATTGAAAAGGTTTTTTCGGCGGATTTATAGCCATCGGTCGAGCAGCAGTCGTCAAGGAGCTTTAGTAGAGTATCGGTAGAGACGAGGAGACCAAAAGTCGAAGTTTGGACGGGATCTTTTATTTGTAGGAGTGTCTGTTGAGCTCGAAATCAGGTCGCTGTTACTGTTACGGGTGGTTGACGTTTTGCTGATACGTTTTCTCTGTTGTATGACGATAGAGAGCCTGAAAGGAGCGTGCAGAGTCAGTGCTCTATCAGAGTGTTTTAGCAGGAAGTGTACTCTAGAGTTATCACTAATTGACAGGAATACTTGGTGTATTGAAGTATATCGAGGCAAAGAGTTGATACAGGATTTTCAGTATCATTATTCAGAATAGAGAACTTGGCAGTGAATCGGCAACTGACAGTAGGTACGTCTTCAACAGCCAGTCAAAGCCGACTTTGCTAGGTTATAACAACAATCGTTGTATCTATAAACTGTTAGAACTTTTGAGGCTGTTGAGTTCGTTACAAGTGTTCAGAACTGTGGTAATTAAGAAAAAGCTACTGTGTTAAGAGAGCAGTAAGATGAATGGTTATTTTAACGGCAAGCGGATATCGCTAGGGCCGCCGGAAGATGCACATTCTGGTGACGGCGATAGCAGTAGTCCTGGTATCAGTCCAGTCCCCAGTCCTGTGCCTGGAAATATGAATTCTAGTATACCAGGAGCATTTCCCATGGGACGATCGATACCTCCTATTCCACCACCACACGCAGGACCACCTAAGAGAAAGCCCGTGAGGAGGATTCCAGTGTCGGTAGATTCGCATCCTGGAGGTGTTGCAGCTGGTTCAGGCACTGGTCCTATCACTGCTACCCAGAGAAATAGCATGTATGAAGGACTAGCTCCGTCAAGGAGCTCAGGCAGTAATAACTCATCCAACAGTGCATATCAAACAAGTTTCACTGCTGCCTCGACAAGACCGTTGAGTGGACCTCCAGGATCGGTACCATTACCGCCAGGTCCAATTCCATATCTCGATCAAGGTGTTTCCGATAATATCTCACCTAAAACATCATCGTCAAATCTATCGAATGCTCCATCTCCTGCGTTTAGAAGCTACAGTCCATCTCCGTCATTCTACAATTCAGAAGAGAATAACTATTCAAACGAAAGGATATCTGGGACAGTAGCAAGTGCAAGTGCGTCGACAACTGGACCTGCTACTGCTACCACTACAGCAGGAACTGTACATCGATACCAGGCTCAACCACAGGTACTCGAGGGAAGTGCTACTGCTTTATACCAGTCACCCTCACAAATGTACGCACAAACTCAAGCTAGGTTACAGTCGCAGCAGAACCAGAATCAGAGTCAAAATCAACATCCACAACAACAGTACCATCAACAGCAACAACCCGGTCAAGGATTCAACCAGGGCCAGGCTATCTACCAATCACACCCAACGTCACAAAGTCAAGATTATCAAGCTTATCAGACTCAGTCACCATCCAATTTACAGTATAATTACACTAATCCCGACCACAGTTCCGGCCCATCGTCACCAGAATATGTCCAAGCAACCGCTGAATCGGTGCCACAACCACCAATCCCACATTCAAGTGCCAATGCATACCCATATTCATATCCATATCCCAGTCAATCACAATCCAAACCATCGCTGACACAACAGCTTCCACCTGTGCTCGTACCCACTAATAACGCATACGACTCTGACAACACGAGTCCTGTTTCTAGATCGTCACAGCAGTTTTCACATCGTCGCAGTGGAAGTACTCACAGTGCTAGCAGTGGTGCCTCGTTCAGTCAACCTTTATACATTTCCGCATCGTCGAATTCAGCAGCTGCTGCAGCTGCTGCTGTTGTAGCTGCTAATCAAGGAACGGGAGGAATGTTACGAAACAATGCTGCCAATTTTGCCAATCCATACTCCAGTCAGACATCGTTACAGCAATCGATTTCTAATCACAGTCGAGGCAACAGCATCTCCTCTCGAGTCAGTAATAACGGTACCAGTACTGGCACTTCCAACACCACCAATACAATCTCACCAGCTGTCTCGTCAGCCACTCGATCAGCCACCACTGCATCATCCACAAGTGGAGGAGGAGCATCAGCAGCATCAGCAGCTCCTGTGAAACAAGAAATCCCTGGATTGGGCGTTGTATCGGCGTATGTTCGACAACTGCGAGTGAACTCTGCATCTGCTTGGAGCGATAAACCCGCCAGTGTATGGGGATTACCTATTGGCATTTCGACCAATGCCAACGGATCTGCTCTCTATAAACCAACACCCACATATGCGAAATCGCTTCTTCGACGAACAGTGGATCCACGACATTCACATCTGACACCACGACTTCTTGCCAGCGAAATCGACGACGAAGACGACGACATGCCCATGGTGCGATCTCAAGCCTCTTCACAGACACTGGGACACAGTCCCCAGCCATCTAATGCCACTAGCGACAGTATTTTAACAGCCACTGGTACCAGCACAACCCCTTCATCAGGTTCTGGCTCAGGTCCTGCGTCAAGTTCGTATAAATACAACCCGTCACTGGCACAACAACATGAAGAATCGGCCAGTATCAAATCGTCAGACGCCAACACCCCCTACGGCGGCCTGTCACGAGCCCAAAGCGTGTCCAGCACCAAAAGCGTCGAAGAAGACATCGGCAAAATCCGGCTCTTCGTCGCCAATCCCGACGACTCCTAACCACCCCGTAATAATAGACATTTGCACTTTTTGTGACGCTGCCTCCGGCGGCTGGGGCTGTGCCCCAGACCCCCTGGCTCCTCTCGCTTCGCTCGAGTCGGGCTTCGGGAGGACCAGAACCTTGTGGGGTGTGAACTGGCTTGGTTTCAGAGCAGAAATGGACTCCCCAAGCCCGACTCGAGCGGAGCGAGAGGAGCCACGGAGTCTGGGGCAGAGCCCCAGCCGCCGGAGGCAGGTCGGGAAAAAGGTAGAAAAAGTGATTTTTAGTTAAATTGGCCGTTGAGACGACGTTCGCGGACCTCGCGAAGGGCTCGTGAGCCGGTGAAGATGGCGACTGGGGCGATGAAGGCGACGGCAAAGAGGGTGTCGAAGATGCTGGTGCCCTGAAAGTAGCGAACAAACACGAGCTCAAAAGCTAGCAGTGATGACAGAAGTCCGATATGGCCAAGAGGAGCCTTTGAAACAGCCGAGCCAAGAGCAGCAAGGTCGGCAGTACCGAGCCAGAACCCGAGCAGAATCACTAAAAGACTGGTGACAATACCTACAAAAGCGAGAGCAATGGGTTTGGCAACTGTCTTTGGAGGAGCACGGAAAGTGTGATGCAGTTCAGGAAGTGCTTTTAAACGGGCAGGTTCAGTTAATTGCTGAGTTTGGGCCACAATAAACGAGTCGGTGACCTCGACAGCCACGGGTTTATCCGACCCAAACGAGCCCACTAACACCGTCAGTTTCAGCTTTTTCCCCTGAAGAGCTAGTGGCACGGATTTGTGTGCAATTGAAATATCGGCCTTGCCATTCGGTCTAACAGATCCAGTGAACATAAACGCCAGATCCTCATTTTCAACATCCTTCAACTGAACCACGGTCTGATGAGCTCGGGCACCTGATCCGTCTCTCAGGGTCTGAAATTTGACCTTGGCAATAGCCCCTTCACTCAATTCAATTGGACTACTGAGTTCTGAGAACCTGGATTCGTTGTTAGCAGGTATTTTTGGGAGGGGGGCATGCCTCCGGCGGCTGGGGCTGTGCCCCAGACCCCCCGGCTCCTCTCGCTTCGCTCGAGTCGTTGCGTCGACGGTGGCAGCAACTCCTGCGAAGCAGGAGCTACAGGGTCTGGGGCAGCGCCCCAGCCGCCGGAGGCAGTTCCCGGAGAACTTACGGTCTGCTGGTAGCAGAGCCCCGTCCGGTGATAGAGAGGGCTCCGTCTTGGATGGACCAGTCGGCAGAGACAGCTGATGCCAGCATCAGCAGCGTGGCTGCGATGGAAGAGCGGCTGGGCCACTTCATTTTGGATCTTTTGTGGTGGCGACAGAGACGGGTTCCAGTGATGGCAATTGTAAATTGACTTGTCTCGCAACCGAGTCAATTGTTTAGTTTTTGGAGTGAGGAAGTGGTCTGTGGATGTTGAAGAAGTCGGTCTCGAAGTCGAGTTTCGAGGTCCAGCGTGTCCTGCCGCACCTGCTCCTGCAGAGTGATAAACCCCGGTATTGCGTCTACACGTGTGACCAGCACCCGTCTTGACCTGCCAAAAATTCCAATTTCAACTTTTAAGTTTTACATCACTGTTTATTTATGGAATTTTAAACAGTATTAGCAAGTTCCAGATTGAAATTCCAGCGGAAATGGTGCAATTGAGCAGCTATCCTGAAGCCTGGGTACCCAGTAGACACCCGTTATAAGCATATAATATTCCACTATGAGCCCATCCCGGACTTCTTTAGCTCTTACTCAATCAAAAACGACTGGGAAAACCCATATCCCGACTCGAGCGCAGCGAGAGGAGCAGTGGGGTCTGGGGCGAAGCCCCAGCCGCCGGAGGCAGTCCCCAGTCCTCGCCGCATGAGCCTCGCGAGCCGCACTGGTGGTAATATAATTTGCATAGAGCACGAGAGAGGGACAGATTGAGGTGTAGAGTATAGCGATGGCGGCAGAACAGCGGAAATTGCTGGAGCAGTTGATGGGGCGAGATGCCCTTGATTCGCGACGGCCGGTGCGAGCAGAGAGGATTGATTTGTATGACCCGAAGATATGTAAATCGTTTTTGTTGGGAGGGTGTTTCTACGACTTTTTCCCAGGAGTGAAGCAGATTGGCAGGTGTCCCCGGATGCACGCCGAGAAGTATCGATTGGAGTACTTGAACCAGGTGAAGAATGGAGTCAAGTTTCCAGATTTTGATTTAGAGCATGAACGAACACTGGAACATCATATTAACGAGCTGCAACAACGAATCGATGTGGCTAATAAACGACTGGATAAGACGCCAGAAGATATGGAGAAAATCAACCAGGCGACTCGAGATCTCGAGACGCTGACTACAGCTATTACCATGTCATTACAAGAAATCGAGTTGTTGGCAGAGCAAGGACATATCACAAAAGCATTACAAGAACTGAATAATTTAGAACGACTGCGAATGGAGAAAAACAATATCAACACGGAGATCAAAGCGCTGTCGGACGTGAGTGGGTTCTCGGGGTTCCAGAAACTACAAGTGTGTGAAATCTGCAGCGCATATCTCAGTCGACTGGATAACGACAAGCGATTAGCAGACCATTTCCTCGGCAAAACCCATCGAGGGTATGCACTTCTGCTTGATACCTACAACGAATACAAAACCAAAAACGCGCCATTACACGCCTCATCCCGTAAACGAGGATACTCCCACTACTGACGAGCACCTCGTCCTGATCCTGCTGTAGAATATTTATTTTATTTTATTTATTAACTTCACACGACCGTCAACCGTCCCAGCCAGCCACTCCTGCGAAGCAGGAGCAACCAGGGTCTGGGGCGGAGCCCCAGCCGCCGGAGGCACACCGCTACCCCCTTACAGCTGGTCCAAAAAAGCCTTAAGTTTATCCAATGCCAGTTTGCGGTGACTGATAGTGCTCTTGAAGTCGATGGCCATTTCGCCGTAAGTCTGATCGTAGCCATTGGGCTGGAAAATGGGGTCCCAGCCGAAATCGCGCGATCCACGAGGAGATACAATTGTTCCCTCATTGACTCCCTGGAACAGTTTTACCTCTTCACCGGGTCCAGCACAGTACGCGAACGTGCAAATGGCCTTGGCACCCTTATCGAACTTTGCCAGCATATTATACAGCCCCTCAGGCCCGACTGCCGACAGGAACCATTTGATATACGGGCCAGGCAGGTCGTTCATGGCCGTGAACGCCAGAGACGTATCCTCGACAATCACGGGTCCACCGATCTACAGGGGTTAGTTTCGGGGGTGGGGGACCGCCTCCGGCGGCTGGGGCTCCGCCCCAGACCCTGGTTGCTCCTCTCGCTTCGCTCGAGTCGGGCGTGGGGAGGGGGGTGGACTTACGAGTTTGGCAGCCGTTTGCGCTTTGTGGATCGAAACTTCGTCAATGGTGCCCTGGATTTCCTCCAGATCCAGGGCTTTGTTATCCAGTCGGTCGGCTCCCAGGATATGGTTGACCTCCTTGAGTTTGTTCTTGTTACCTGACATTCAGTTAGAAACGTCCGTCCCCCATCCCCGCGCTCCTGGCACCCCCAACCCCGACTCGAGCGAAGCGAGAGGAGCCAGGGGGTCTGGGGCGCAGCCCCAGCCGCCGGAGGCACACCCCGCACCCACCACTTACCAGTTACAAAAATAATAGCCATTGTCGCGATTACTGATAAGACCTTGTAAACCCGTGAAGTTGACCCCTAACAGGTGCGCGCGGCTGAATTTTTCACCCCCTGAGTTTTGCCAAAATGTGCCGGTTATTTCCTGAAGAGGGTCCGGTGAGAAACGCAATTTACGGGCTCGAGACAGCTCAAGAATACTCTCAATGCTTTTAAAATGGGTATATAAATTGACTAGCAGCGTCAGAAAGCTCGAATTCGGCCAGCTCGCGAGACCACGACCACCCCTCAGGGTGTTATAGGGTTAGGGTGTACCATGTGATTTGTGAACAACTCAAGCGCGACAAAAGGCTCGACATCCAACTTCACGACACGCACGTTTGTGAGACCACGGAAACAACGACAATGGCGGACGCGACATCGTACACTCTCGTTTACGAGGTAAGTCAGTGACTGGGGGCCGTGCCTCCGGCGGCTGGGGCTGTGCCCCAGACCCCCAGGCTCCTCTCGCTTCGCTCGAGTCGGGTTTGGGGGGCCGGTGGATCTGAGGGGATCGTGGTCGGTTTGGGGCAGATGGGATTGGTTGGGCGCAATTGGCCATTGGATCCTGAATTTTTTGAGCTGGATAGCATCCCCTGTCCCCCGCTGGACAGCGAACCCGAAAAAACCAGCACAAACGCACGGCCCCACGCCCTCCGCGAAGCGGAGCAACGGGGTCTGGGGCAGCGCCCCAGCCGCCGGAGGCACAACCCATCCCCAAAAACAACCAGTCGCTAACAAAGATTGCAGAGCAACACCGCGGAGAAGCCGTCGGTGCAGGATTTTATGAACCTGCTGGAGAAGGGCTCGGACGAGAAGAAGATCGATGCCATGAAGCGCATTTTGACGATTATGTTGAATGGCGACCCCATGCCTCAGTTGTTGATGCAGATTATCCGGTTTGTGATGCCGTCGCGGAACAAGCAGCTCAAGAAGCTGCTGCATTTTTACTGGGAAATCTGTCCCAAGTTGGGTGCTGATGGTAAGCTCAAGCAGGAGATGATTCTTGTTTGTAATGCCATTCGAAACGACTTGCAACATCCCAATGAATACATTCGAGGTGCTACTTTGCGGTTCTTGTGCAAATTACGCGAACCCGATTTGCTAGAACCTCTTATTCCCAGTATTCGCGCTTGTTTGGACCATCGTCATGCTTATGTGCGAAAGAATGCCGTGTTCACTGTGTACTCAATTGCTAGTCATTCGGCAGATCACTTGATTCCTGATGCTACTGAATTGATTAAGATTTTCCTGGATAACGAGACAGATGCTACTTGTAAGAGAAATGCGTTTATTGCACTCAGCAATTTGAGCAGAGACGATGCTTTTGAGTTTGTCCAGAAGAATCATACCAATATCAGTGGACTCGAGGAATTGCTGCAATTGGCATTTATTGAATTCATTCGTAAGGACGCACAGACCCATCCAGAACTCAAGAACAGTTATATCAAGATTATTGGCGAGATTCTTGAATCTTCGTCCAATACGGTTGTATATGACGCAGCTAACGCACTTACCAGTTTGACTAGTAATGCTTCAGCTATTAAAACGGCTGCTAGTAAGTTTATTGATCTGGCTGTTAAGGAGTCGGATAACAATATCAAGCTGATTGTGTTGAGTATTGTCGATAAATTGAGAATTAAGAACCCAGGTGTTTTGAACGACCTGACTATGGACATTTTGCTTGTATTGTCGAGTCCAGATCTGGATGTGCGAAGAAAGGCACTTGAATTGGCTCTCAGTATGGTTACAAGTAAGAATGTGGATGATGTTGTGAGGTTGTTCAAGAAAGATTTGGCCAAGACTGTCAATAACAGTGGTGACTTTGATAAGAATACCGAGTATAGACAGTTGTTGATCCAGTCAATTCACACATGTGCTGTTAAGTTTGGCGAAGTGGCTACTAGTGTGGTTGATTTGCTGCTTGATTTTATTGGCGATTTCAACTCGTCTTCTGCTGTTGATGTCATTGCATTTGTCAAGGAAGTGGTCGAGTTGTATCCCAAGCTTCGTAAATCCATTGTCAAGCGTCTTTTGACCACTCTTAACAGTGACGAGGTTCGCAGTGGCAGTGTTTATAGAGGCGCGTTGTGGATTCTTGGTGAGTATTGTTTAGAAGAAACAGATATTCATGACTCGTGGGTCCATATTCGTAAGAGTTTGGGCGAGATTCCTATTCTGTCTACCGAACGTAACAAGTTAAATGGTGGAAACGATGGTGAAGAGGCTGCTGACAATGCCGAGTCCGGTGCTACTACAAATGGAGGAACCACTCATAAGAAAGGACCTAAAGTTTTGGCTGATGGTACTTATGCTTCAGAAAGCGCTTTTACAGCCACTGATGCCAAGAACCTGGAAAAAGTCAAGTCATCTCGACCACCATTACGAGCACTTATTCTCGACGGCAACTATTTTGTGGCAGCAGTTTTGGCAGTCACCATCACTAAATTGGTGCTGAGATTCAATAAAGTGTCCAACAACGACTCACACAAGAACGCGCTTCGTGCCGAGGCCCTGCTTATCCTGACATCGATTCTACGAGTTGGCGAGTCGGAAATCGTCAGTCAGAAGATCGATGAGGATTCTGCTGACAGAGTGTATTCGTGTATCCAGGCACTTCTGGACACTAATGACGCCATTGACCTGGCGTTTTTGCAGGATTCTCACTCTGCTTTTAAGGTTCTTATTGATAAACAGAAGAAGAAACAAGACGAAAAGAATGCTAATGAACGTGAGAAGACAGCTACACGTGTTGACAGCCCCGTCAAGTTCCGACAATTTGCGCGTCTCGAGGCTAATAACGTTTCTTCGGAGAATGCCGATGCTAGTGACGAAGCAGCACTTTCAGCTGCCAACGATGCATCCAGCGATAAGATTGCATCTCGATTGAACCGCATTGTTCAACTGACCGGATTCTCAGACCCTGTGTATGCCGAAGCGTATGTGATTGTGCACCAGTTCGATATTGTACTGGATGTTCTGTTGTTCAACCAGACCACCGAGACTCTACAGAACCTGTCTGTGGAGTTTGCGACTTTGGGAGACCTGAAGGTTGTAGAGCGACCCACCACACAGAATGTCGGGCCACAATCGTTCCACAGCGTTCAGACCACGATCAAGGTGTCATCAGCCGATGCTGGCGTTATTTTCGGTAACATTATCTACGAAGGACACACTGGCAGCGTGAACAACGTGGTCATCATCAACGATATCCACGTGGATATCATGGACTACATTAAACCCGGTCACTGTTCTGAGACCGAGTTCCGGACCATGTGGAGCGAGTTCGAGTGGGAAAACAAAGTCAACATCTCAGTTACGTACCCCAGTCTAAGAGGGTTCCTGGCATACCTGCTCAAGAACACGAACATGACGTGTCTGACCACCGGTGCCCTTTCTGACGAAACAGATGCCGACGGTAACTACAAAGACGAGTGCCAGTTCCTATCGGCCAACCTGCATGCCCGCTCCTCGTTCGGAGAAGACGCTCTTGCCAACCTCAGCATCGAAAAGGACGCCTCTGGCAAGGTCACCGGCCACGTCCGCATCCGGTCCAAGGGCCAGGGCCTGGCCCTCTCCCTCGGCGACCGGGTCGCTGAGCTCCAACGCAAAATCAAACCCTCGCCGCTATCTAAATAATTTTATTGTGTTTTACTATTCCACCTAGGGGGACTGCCTCCGGCAGCTGGAGCAGAGCCCCAGCCGCCAGATGCTGTCCCCCTGGAAGAAATAAGGACTATGTACAGTGGATTATTTACATTCGCGACGGGAACTTCTCTTCACCCTTGAAGAGGAACCCGTAGGCCGAGAGGAGGGTGCGGGCGTCGGGGTCGACTTGGGCTGTGGTGTGGATGGTGATGTCGAAACCGAAGGTGGTAGCCCATTGTTCGATGTTACCTTCGATTTCGGGGAACGAGCGGGCGTCGTCGGCACTGATACCGACAGTGATGTTGCCTGTGGTGTCACCAGCACTGTTAGAGACTCCAGTAAACGTTTTGGATCGCGGGAGAACGATTTCGGTCAGTGTATACAAGAATTGGTTCATGGGTCGTCCCACAAGATGCACTTTAGCGCCCATGGCCATACCGGGACGTAGTCTCCAGGTGGGCACGTTGGATCGTGAGTAGACGGTGCGGGCTTTAACACCTGTGATTTGTTGTAGTTGCAGTTTGGCAGCAACCGCGATATCTGACACTTCTTTGGCTTCAGGGACAAAACAGTTGAGTGATACTCCGACGATTTCCGGCACATTCGACCAATCTCGTACTTTAATGTCTTTAGTGGCTCTAGATCGGCCACGAGGAGGTCGCGGCGCTCTGTTGAGATGATATGGCGACGAGCCATCCCATTCTCGCATTTTAATACCCTTTTTATCCTCGGCTCCATGCATATAGTTAATCAGTAACAGATCTGATTGAATCGTGTTATAATGGTGGTCGCGAACTCGGTCGGGCGACACTACTAGCGGTCGGAATCCGGCCGACAGAATCGACGACTTGGGTGTTAATAGTTCTCTGTATCTCTCTGATACTTGGGCTTTTTTGAACTTCACTGTGTGATGCACCGGGTGGACAATGCTCACACCGGGTTTTCCTGCCGTGGGCACCGTCGTGTGAAAGGCTCTCTTGAACATGCTCATGTCGAGGTTTGTGTGATGATGTCTATAGTGGATCTGGTGTTTCTGAAAAAGAAGACAGGTTCGACGCCAATGAATTCTCTAACTTCGTTTACGAGTCGCTAGCAAGTCAGATACCACAAATGGAAATTTATTCTGGCGACAAATTCACTGCGAGACCGTCTCAATCACACCTGGTCTGTCGGATTCTTTTCACGCTGATCCAGGTTCACTCTCCCGAACTTGAAATTTTCAGAAACGAGATTCGGTGCGGCTGTGGGTGATTCGAGGTTCATTCTTGTACCGGGGATGTTCAGGGGGTGGGCATGTGCCTCCGGCGGCTGGGGCTCCGCCCCAGACCCCGTGGCTCCTCTCGCTGCGCTGGAGTCGGGCGTGAGGAGCCCCCAGAAGCTGGGTACTCTGAATTGAGGATACTTTGAAGTTTTCAATTGAGTTTCAGAGGACCATAAACCGGATCACTAGCCCGGTTCTGTCGCTCGAAGGTTGGTTGTATTCAACTCACCTGGACCTTTTTTGCCTGCTAGCTTAAACGTCCTTAACGCAAATCTTATTTAATTAAAACTGTTGACAGAGAATTAAAAAACTTTCGGAAGCCATCAGTCGTCAGTAACTTCTCACCCCCTGAGAAGTCATGTGATATTACTATACAGGGACTGACAATTGAGTGCCGATGCATGTTGATATTTCACCTAGTTCGTGAATCGTGAGAGAGCTCGACACTCGGTCGAAGAATCAGAATTCCGGAATTGTTCTCTTTTGGAAACGATTGGTAACTGAGACACAGGTGTGTAGTTACTAGACACTGGATACTGCTAGATTGGCGGGTTGATACAACAAAAGTGCTGGTCACTAGTGTCAAATCAACATGCGTTTTACTCCTCATAGATCAAGCTCTTACAGCGACTCGGATGTCGACTCGCTGTGGTCGCAGGATTCTGAAGAAGAAGAGTTTCCAGTCGGTCCTCGAGACGGTGATAGTGAAGATGACGACGAGTTTATAGAAGTGACCTATGAGGATGCTCTTGGACAAGAAGCAGGCGGCGAGGACGCGACGAGTGATTGGTCTGAAGATGAGAGTTTCCGTCTGTTTACCGAACAAAGATCTGAACTGCTGAAAGATCTGGAAAAGAGTAGTCTTCCGACTGGTGTTAGTGGTCTGCACGACCAAAAAAAACTAAATACTGCAACTTTTACTAGTAGTAGTCCAGGAGACAGCTTTTTGAATAGAAGTGCGACTGGAAGTATGAGTATGAACATTCCGTTGAAAACACAAACACAACAACCATCACAGCTGTCTTTTCAAAGGAATACAAGTACTCCACTGAAAACACCGGGACAGAATCAGCGTTCCACGACGCCGGCGGCCACTAAATCATTTCCTCATGTGGGAAGTGTGACTAGCGATAGTGGTAACAGAAGCTTCTCTAATAAAGGAGCTATTTCTTCGCCTGTTAATGGAAGTGCCAGTGCATCGAGATATCAGACAACAGTGTTAGATAGTGATCGATCTTTTGGATCCGAGGTGAACATTTCACCATCACTAAGAAGAACCAGTCGTATCATGAACCAGATGCAAGTGACTGCCGATATCAACAAATTAGATGCCATGGTCAACAAATGGAGTATATCAAATATAGAAAAGTACGCTGATCTCGTCAAAGACGATGAGCAGACGATACAGGACAAGCTGGATCAACTGACAGACCAGTTCAATCTTCAGATCATTTCGACAAATGAGAATGCCAATAATATCGTCGCTCGACGTAAAAAGAGAGTCTCAGATTTGATCAACGAGCGAATTCGGTACGAAGAAGAGATCAAAGAACAAAAACGTCGTGAAGCAGAGGCTGAAAAAGAACGGCTGCGGAAACAACAGGAGGAACAAGCTAGAATCCAACGGGAATTAGAAGAAGCTAGAAAGAAACAAGAGGAAGAAAGAAAGAAACAGGAAGCTATAGATGTTGCTAATGCAGAAGCCAGAAAAGAAGCTGAAAAGAAAGCAGCTGAAGAAGCCAAAGCCAAAGCTGCTGCTGAAGCGGCCGCTGCAAAGGCAGCAGCCGAAGAAGCAGCCAAATCTCGGCAGTATACAGACTGGACTAAAGTAGATAAAGAGTTTGCTCAACGAAAAGCCAAGATTGTGGAAATCAAGGAGAAAATCCTCGCGCCTGTCAGTGCTGATGCCAATCTTCGCAAATACTGTTTTCAGAACAAACGTCATATTAAAGTCAAATTAGGTCAATTGACCGACTCACGAGGCCAATTACAAACGATTCTACGAGAACTATTCGATGTATTTGAACAAGCTAAGAAGTTCAATCATCTCACTTATTTATGGCTACTGAACTTTTTCGCCAAAGGAGTAGTTGCACAAGCCGAGACCGAGACCATTGTAGCAGTCCAATCTGCCGTGCCACTAGGAACATTGGCCACTTTCTGTATGGCTCAGTTCCCGGAATTGGTCGATTTGCTATTAGCACGATTCGTGAAAAAGTGTCCTCAAGTGATAGGTTACTCATGCAACATTGACACTGAAGAGGGCCGGATCCGTATGGGATACAAACGAAAGAACGAGAAATGGGAAGACGATGCTGTCTACTCAGAACGAGTGTCTGGAATGTGTTCTGTATGGACAGTTATCACCATGACCGAACAACTCAAAGGAACACCGTTCAACCACCCATACCCGTTCTCAAACACCTGGCGATTCCTTGCTCGCCAGCTCAATAAAGACCCCGAACTCGTTCAAAACGGCGACTTTGCCGCCGTGGCTGCCTGGTGGGACATTGCCTCAGAACGGTTTGTCCAAGTGTACGGCCGCCAGGCCATCAAAGCCCTTCAACTGGCATCTGGACCCTGGGCCATGCTGAAACCCGACCAGCGGTTCCCAGCAGCTCTCCGTCTGCAACTCCTCGGCGAGGAATGGCGCAAAAAGGGCAAACTCTCGGTGGTCGTTAAGCCCATGCTCCCTTAAATACTAATAAACACTTTGCATTTTATGGTCGCGACGTGCCTCCGGCGGTTGGGGCTCTGCCCCAGACCCCGTGGCTCGCTTCGCTCGTTACGTCGGGGGATAACAAGCAGCTGGGGATGCCCGTAGAACGAGCGAAGCGAGCTACGGGGTCTGGGGCAGCGCCCCAGCCGCCGGAGGCACACCACGTCCGCAGAAAAATCTACCGTCTCGAGAGAAGAAAACGCACCGCCCGTGCTACCAGGTACATGGAGACGACGGTGCGGAGAGCCAGTGCCGTGACAATAGCCTGGCGAGGATAGCGGAAGTAGCCGTCGAGCAGGCGGTTGACGAGGTTCATAGCCCCTGGGACTGGGCCGGGACCGTTGAGGATGCGGTCGATTTCCGCTCGTCGTTTGTGCAGGTAGCGGTAGCTGAAGAGCCAGATGAAGAATCGCATGTCCCAGAACTGGAGAACTGGCAGTTTGATATCGTTGGCGCGGATCCGTTGTGGTGGAGGTGGATCGATCACCGAGATCAAATCTATCATCACTGAATACGTGACGCCCCACAGTTTATATGGCGGGTCTGCTAAATCAGCATTGGTTTCCGAGTGAAGAAGTTCGTTTGGTGACGGGAAAAGGTCAATGGCTGAAAAATTCAGTTTGCCGACATTAGCGTAGATGAACTTGTGAAGAGCCGAGGGAATCAGTTTATACTTTTCCAGACTCAATCGTCCGTCGACACCTACTGTTTCTATCGACCGTTTTGACGGGTCTAGAATCTTAGAAAGAGGATACCAGAATGCCGTGGCCACTTCAGATGGCTGGATTTCGACTTGGGCTTCGAGGTTCGTCAGAATAAACACAAATGGACATAGAGTCATGATGGCTCGCGTTCCCCAGGAAACTTTCAGGAGTCGTTGATCTAATGGACCGACGTAAACACCGTCTTTTGTGAGATCCAATCCCACTTCTTCATACGCTTCTCTCACAGCAGCCTCGAGATCTGTCTCGTCTTTCTCGCATTTCCCGCCGGGAACCGCGATATGCGACGACCACCTATCCCGTTCGCTGGTCGCTCGCTTTATAAACAGAATTTCCGGGTCTACCAGTTCCGGCAGATTATTCAGCACCTCAGTTACTGTGCTTCCAATACATTTCACGCCGGGAAACCGAAGAATAATCGCGACCGAGCTTCGTCGGTTTCCGTTCTCACACTCTAAATAGTACTGCGGAAACGTATGTATCTTTCGCAGGCCCTCAATCAGTTTCACTGATCCTTGAACTGTAGCCATTTCTACTCCTCTTCGCAATTATTCCCAGTTCAAAACTCCTCTTCTTGGTATGGTCCAGTCCAGTCAAACTAAATCCACTGGTCAATCAGTCACTGGATCTTCCCGTCATCTCTTATCCGTATCTTATCTTTATCTGGGATCTCCATCACGTGATTTTTACCCCTGAGTTTACTGTACTTGGTTCTACAAATTTCACTCTTCATTCTCCCACTTTCGGGGCTCTTTCCCTGGGGTGGTGCTGCCTCCGGCGGCTGGGGCTCCACCCCAGACCCCGCTGCTCCTCTCGCTTCGCTCGAGTTGGGCGTCGGGGATTGGGCATCGCATCAAAAGGGCAGTTTCTCACCCAAAACAGCCATCTGGAATTCTTACACGCCATGGAATTTCGGTTCAAAAGCTGAATCTCATGATATTCCAGAACTTATAAATATACTTGCAGACCCATATAATTCTTTTAGAATTATTATTAACACTATTGCAAATGACTGTGTCCTATATAGCATCTATAAGCTCTTTAACAGACCAACCTACTATACATTGCCATAAAAGTGCCACACCACCCTCAATTAACTGCAAAATTCGATTTTAGTCTTCTCTTGTATCTGATTTTCTTCAAAATGAGTTTTAATGACAACAAGAGCTCACGATCAATCCTCAGAAAACCATCTTCCTATATCAATGGGTTAGGGCCCGATAATCAATGTTGAAGTGATAGCTGCCATAAACGGCATCACTGACTGATAGCTTATCTGTGAAACTGTCACGGAGCTTAATATCTCAGCAACCACACTGGATTTGAGTTTGTTTTCAACTGAGATCACTTCTTTTTTGGCGTCGGTTTAATATTTCTGACTTCCGAGTGCGAATATTTACGTGGATCATTGTACTATCACTACATCAACCGAGATCCTGATATCTAGAGCCAGGGGTAGATACAAAAGTAGACCCAAGCCATGACCACGTCCACTGCTACTGCCATGTCTCGAGAAAATAGACCACAGGTTGTAGGCCCCGAGTCGCCAGAACCTCCATATCCTCTACGAGTAAATACAAGAGTGATTGCAGGCTATGGTCGAGGTTCGTCAGACCTTGGAATCCCCACTGCCAACATCCCTCAAGATGCATTTGACGCTCTTGATATTGGCGATACTGGTATTTATTACGGATGGGCCAGTGTTCATAAATCGAGCCAGCACCCGCACACGATAGAAACATGTCCTGAAGGCACCGACGGCACTCGAAAAGTGGAATTCTCTTACGGCGAGACCCTGGAATGCGGCAAAGACAGCGACGTGGTGTTCCCCATGGTCATGAGCGTTGGCTGGAACCCATTCTACGGCAACAAAAAACGGTCAGCCGAGATCCATATCATCCACAAATTCTCCGACGCTTTCTACGGAGCGGCCATCAAGTTCATGATCCTCGGCTACATCCGACCCGAACTCAACTACGTATCCAAAGAAGCACTCATCGCCGACATCAACACCGACATCCAGGTCGCCCTCAACTCTCTCAACCGCCCTGGCTACGCCAGTTACAGAACTGACGCTTTCTTTTCTCAATAGACTTTAATTCTCTGTTAAGGCGACGCTGCCTCCGGCGGCTGGGGCTCCGCCCCAGACCCCGCTGCTCCTCTCGCTTCGCTCGAGTCGGGCGTCGGGCGGGCCTCGCTGGCTGGTTTTCAGATCACGGATCAAGCCCTGCTGGGAACCCCCACGCCCGACTCGAGCGAAGCGAGAGGAGCAGCGGGGTCTGGGGCGGAGCCCCAGCCGCCGGAGGCAGCACCACTCGCAGAATAAAAAAGTGTCTATTACTGATTCTTCTTGGTAGGGCCGGCCGCCGAGAACTTGCGACGGGCGATGGTGATCATCTTAGAGAACCAGAACACGTTGAGAGTGTCGAGTGTGAGGTTGGACACCAGGATGGAGATGGGGACCCAGGTGGGTAGGGCGAGCGAGGAGTAGGCTTTGTAGAAGTTGTATCCGAAGTGTCCAGCGTAGAAGAATCCCCAGACGATGCGGACTGAGAAGAAGGTGATGAGCAGGAAGATGCCGTTGATGGTCTGGATCCAGTTGGGGATTGTGCCGGCTGGTAAGTGGCTCGAGAACCAGTGGACGTTCAGAAATGGCGTCGATAGCTCGAATAATAGGAAAATTGGCGAGTAGTAAAGAGCAAACGGTCTTAATGATTGGCCATATACCAGCAGAGCACAGACTCCATGCACTAGGAACCCAGGTCCGAACAGATGGACGTATCTCGTGCACACGTACGTGTCCCACGCAAAGTAGCCAATGGCCATGGCCGAGATGAACCCGGCATAGGGTGTATATGAATTGAAGATGTCGAGTCTCAGGACAGGGTCGTTGAACAGTGGGTACGAGATGATGCAGATAAGAATGCATTGTACCATGGACACCACGTGGATGTCGAAATTGATCTGGTTTCTGCGACTCAGCGTCTTGTAGCTGGAAACCAGTCGCGGACTGAATGCTGCTGACAGCCTGTGAATGGCTTCATAGAACAGAAATGCCGCTACACACTCGTCGATGTGTGCTGGCAAGACCTTGAATCCCGACCATTGCGCGAATTCAATCACGGCAGGTTGTCTTCCTAGAAACGTGCCGATATACGGCCTGACTGGGTCTCCATACATGTTCTGTTGTGTCAGTGGAACCGTATTCAGAAATTATCAGTTATATCACTAGTAGTACTAGTGGGATCAGAAGTCAGTAGTATCAGTTAGATCACTAGTAGTGCCGAGAATATCAATTGCGCTCTGTAATATGACCAGTAGAACCAGTCGTATCAGAACTTATAATGGCACCAGTTGTATGACTTGTATCAATACTACTGCCAGTAGTATCTGAAGTTATCAGTAGTAGTACAGGTGTATCACTAGTAGTATAGTTGTATTACTAGTAGCACCAGTACTATCAATTGTTATTAGAAGTTACTAATTGTATCACTCGTTTCACTAGTAGCGCGGGAAATCAAAAGCCAGTAGTACCGGAATATCACTAGCCAGTATCAGCTGACCGAATCGCCTATCAATAGCTAATGGACCGCTAATGACAGAACCAGTGTAGCAATGAGCAATTGACCGAGCAATAGACAAGCAACAGTCAAAAATAAAAAAATCAGTAGCGACCAATCAATAACGACAATGACTTGTAACTAACACAAACACTCTTTTATCCAGAAATCAAACCAGTTTCAGAGGAGAACCCGGAAAGTAGCGAGAAATAGCAGAACAAATGTCCCAATTGCAGAAACCGCGATCCGTCTATTATTTATGCATCTCTAGCAAGCGAGTACTGCAGGTAACTTAACAGCTCTCTTCAACCTGGATATCTCCGTCAATTGCGTCGAATCACGCCCGTTTTCACTGTTTTCCTTCTCAAAAACCTCTCTCTGAGCCCCTAAGACCACGCCAAACCCCCTTTTATACCCCATCGACGCCACCGCGCCACAAACCCGTCACCTGGTCCTCTCCGCGGTCACGCCAGCCGATGCAGGGACCAATCCCAACAAAAATACTCGATCCCCAAACCTCGGTATCATCCCATACCGTCCTCGCATGCACGCTCGTGGTCAGGATGTGCCTCCGGCGGCTGGGGCTCCGCCCCAGACCCTGGTTGCTCCTCTCGCTTCGCTCGAGTCGTTTCGGGGGGATCCCGGGTTTGTTGGGGGCCGGGTCTGGGTGTTGACGGGTGGGTTTTTTTACGGGTTCTATGGTTCAGGTCCAGCCCGACTCGCTCGTTCGCTGGCTCCACGGTCCTAGCAATCTCCTGCGAAGCAGGAGCCACGGGGTCTGGGGCGGAGCCACGGGGTCTGGGGCGGAGCCCCAGCCGCCGGAGGCACAGCGGCCCCGCCCCCGCCGGTAGGAGCCATGCAGGGTCGGTGGTGCCTGAAAATCGCCGGTGAGGTGCAGGGGTGACAGATGCAGGGGGCCGGCCCTGCATGACCGATAAGGTGGTTCTGCAGGGACAGCTGTTTTGGGTGGTAGACTGTCGGTCTGTTTACAAGAATGGGGAGTTGACGGAGTGGGTTAGAGTTCTACGGGAGATGGATTGGTTATTTATATCAGTAAAGGAGTGTATCGAGTGTATCGAGTGTGTCGAGTATGTCGAGTGAATTGAGCACTTCGACTTCTGCTGCTGCTAATATCTTATATTCAGGCTATTGAGACTGCTGAGGCTATTGGTAGTAGGGTGAGAGTTGGTGGTGGTTTTTGTTGAGGGTCAGTGGCCACGGAGAAGAAAAGAGAATTGTGTTTGGGAAGCGGCTGGGACAAAAGAAATCAGTTGATCTGGTGAAACCCTGAGACGGTCACAGGTCACATGCAGACTTGTCAAGTGAGAGGAGATAGTCCCACAAAGGAAGTGCGAGTTTGGTGGTGGTGCGATCGGCCAATTGCGAACGGCAGAATGGCGTGGTTAGTTTGGGTTTTGTTCAGTTAAGGAGATATTCGATTGGACCCGACTTTTTTTTTAAAATTCCAATATCACTGACTCTAGAAATTTTCGACCGAATATATCCAGTATGAGACCCCGGATCGATGCCGTGCTGACGGTGAGGACCCCTACCCTGACGAAATTATCGAGGCAGGGGTTAATGACAGGTGAATTTTCACTTTCACGTGCAATTTTTCGTGGTGCCAGTATACATATAAATATCAACAACAGACGGCAGGATCTAGTACATTCATCATCGTTTGTGTCCTTATACAAAGTTTCGAATTATTCAACATTAACAGCCAAAATGACTTTTGATCTTCTTGCTCTTGGAAACCCTCTTCTTGATCTTCAAGCTGATGTTGATGCCGAGTACTTGGCCAAGTACGACCTCAAGGCCAATGATGCTATTCTCATTGAAGATAAGCACAAGCCTATTTTCGACGAGGTCATGGCTCAACCTAAGGTTCATATTTTGGCCGGAGGTGCTGCTCAAAATGCTGCTCGTGGTGCTCAATACTTGTTGCCTGCCAATTCGGTTATCTACTTCGGATCGGTCGGTCAAGATAAATACGCTGAGTTGTTGACTAAAGCCAATGACGAGGCTGGTGTTTACTCTAACTACATGGTTCAAAAGGACATTCCTACTGGTAAATGTGCTGCTCTTATTACTGGCAACGACCGTTCTCTTGTCACTGACTTGGCTGCTGCTAACCACTATAAATTGGACCATCTCAAGGCTCCTGAGAACTGGAAGTATGTCGAGGAGGCTAAGGCTTTCTATGTTGGAGGTTTCCACTTGACTGTTTGTCCTCCTGCTATTAATGCTCTTGGTGAACATGCTGCTGAAACCAACAAGATCTTCAGCATCAACTTGTCTGCTCCTTTCTTGCCTCAATTCTTCAAGGAGCCTCTTGATGCTTCTTCTCCATACTGGGACTACCTTATTGGTAACGAGAGCGAGGCTCTTGCTTATGCCGAGTCTCACGGTTTAGACACAAAGGACATTACCGAGATTGCTAAACACATTGCTCTGCTTCCCAAGAAGAATACCAAGAGAGACCGTGTTGTTGTTATCACTCAAGGTCTTGACGATACTATCGTTGTTATTGGTGATGTTAACAACAAGACCACTACTGTCCACACCTTCCCAGTTCACCCCATCTCCAGTGAAGACATTGTCGATTCTAACGGTGCTGGTGACGCCTTTGCCGGTGGTTTCCTCGCCGGTCTTGTCAGCGGCAAGCCTCTTGCCGAGTCGGTCGATATGGGCCAATGGCTCGCTGCCCAATCTCTGCGTGAAATCGGCCCTTCTTTCCCCTCTCCCAAGAAGGCCTACACCAGTGCCTAAACTCATCACCTCATAAAACTATTTTTTATTCCATTGACCTCTCAACGAGATTATGACCACCACTAACGAAGATTCAACTCAGCATTAGCTCTTTATGTATATGTAATAATTCTTACTCATCACTAGATCCTCTCCTCTGGGGCCCTTTTCGACCGCGGGTCTGCCTCCGGCGGCTGGGGCTACGCCCCAGACCCCTTTGCTCCTCTCGCTGCGCTCGAGTCGGGGCGTACACGTGCCCAGCAGTTCGGGAATGGGGGGTTGATTTTGGTCGTCGCTTCGTGGGTCGCATTTGAGTCGATTTTTTCGTTCGGCCCGACTTTATCTCCATCAGCAGATCTCATTAGTCGCTGTCTGAGTCACTATAGTTTCCAAGAAGCCCACCTGCCTTTTTGGGTGGTGTTGGTTCTTTCGTCTCTTTCGTTTCAACAGTGCTCTTCTCAACTTCTACCGATTCTGATTTACTGTAATCACTACTACTCCCCTCAACTGCCTTTTTCTTGATGCCAATTACACCACTGCCTCTTTTAGCAGTCCTCTTCACCACTTTACTCGGTCTCACAGCAACAGCTGGTCCGGACACAGGCTCGACAACCTTGGTTCCCGTCTCCTTCACATTTCTATTCCCAGGTTAGCAAATTCGCACTCTCAATGTAGCTACCAACCCGTAGAAGATGCCCCGATCCCCACGCAACGACTTGAGCGAAGCAAGAGGAGCCACGGGTTCTGGGACGGAGCCCCAGCTGCTAGAGCCATGGACAGATACCTACTTCCTGAACTTGTTGAGCTGGTTGTTCACTTCACGCTCGATCTCTCGTTCTTTCTCGTATTCTCGACGTGCCAAGTCGTCCAGATATTTTGCTTCGTCATCGTTTAATCGGTGGGTAGTTACTGTCTTTTCAATGTACTTCTTCTGATACTCTTCTTCTTTACGGGCTGTAAGTTCGGTTAGTGGTCTGTCTTACAGTCAGTTCAAGGCTTTGATTTATGACTTTCTCAGAATCACTCACCCTTATTCTCTTGAAGCGTCTCATACAAGCTTTTCGATGGCTGGCCTTCGGCCGGGCCCTCTTGGAAACTCATTTGTTTACGTTGATCTCGAGAATTCAGCAGCTGCTGTAAAGTACTCAGATTGTGCGGCTGCAGAAGACCCTGATCAGGCGTTTTCAGGGGGGATCTGGTTAGTCAACCTTTATTTTGGCGTAAAAGAACTACCAAAAGAGTAAAGAGTATATATCACGCCGTATTTTGTGATACTGTATCATATTCAAATTGCTTGAGAGTCCCTCGTGAGAAGATCAAATCCACTCTCTGATTGACTGCAGTCCATTTGGTTTATAGAAAAGATCCTTCTTAAGTGTCAATGATGATTCTTATTGGAAGATATGTCCTTTTGTGAAGCTTGTACACTTGCCAATGGTACCTCCTTAAATCTCTCATAGCGTTTTTTGGGAAGCCGAGGAGGGAGATTTGCACTCACTGACCCTGCGAAAGCCTTGATTATATTCGCCAAGTTCCCCCTATAAATATCAAGTTAAGCGTATAGATCCAAATCAAAGAGTTCCGATATTCAACGTAGAAGTATACCTATTGGCAAATTTCGACTTCGAGATCATTTTTCTACAAATCAGTCCCCTTACTATCTGTATTGAATTAGATTCTGCAGTCTGAATTATTTTACCTAAATTAGTCCGTGATGACCCCCAGTGGCACTGATCAAATACCATTGATTGGAGATTCAAGAGTTGGTAAATTATAGCTCCTTTCTTAAATTTTTGATGGCCAATTCATACCTTCGTTTGTCACGACCACCATATATTGGCGTACGAAATGCAATAATTGTCTACAAAAAAATACAATAGTTGTATTTTAAGTGCAATCTCGGCATGAAATGCAAAGTTGGAAGATAAAAATGCCATGCAATTTTAGTGGTGAAAAATTCGAGGTTGGAATACCCTCATTAATGACAATGATAGATCTCGTTGGAGGACATATCCTCTAGTGAATGGTTTATTCTTTCTTAGAGCTCCTCTTTAGATCATTCTTTGTCAGTCCTTGGGATACCGACTTACGATATTTGATATGTATTATTGATTTCCTTTGAAAAAATCAGAGTCCTTGATCACAAGCATCACCTCAAAACCCCACGCAACGACTCGAGCGAAGCGAGAGGAGCAACCAGGGTCTGGGGCGGAGCCCCAGCCGCCGGAGGCAGAACCAATTTAAAGACGTCGGTGATAGTTTTTATTTTAGATAATGAGGCTATAGAGCAAACAAAATATTAGAAAACAGACACTTTTGATAGATAATACACTGCAGTCGTTGTACTTTGGTGCGCCAATTTTATTACTACAACACTTATTTCTTGCCAGTAGGGGCGGATCTGCCTCTTCTGCCGGTGGTCTTGGTGTGTTGACCACGGACACGGAGACCCCAGTAGTGTCTGAGACCTCTGTGGGCTCTCATTCTCTTGAGACGCTCCAAGTCCTCACGGAGCTTGTTGTCAAGTTGGTTGACGAGGAGGTGCGAGTCCTTACCGTCAACAACGTCTCTTTGTCTGTTAAGGAACCAAGCGGGGACCTTGTATTGAGTGGGGTTTTGGATGATGGTGACGATTCTCTCGAGCTCTTCAACGGTCAACTCACCAGCACGCTTGCTGAGGTCAACATCGGCCTTCTTACAGATAAGATTGGCGTAACGACGACCAACACCACGGATGGTGGTCAAGGCGTACATGATCTTGATCTTACCATCGACGTTGGTAGACAAAAGACTGGAATTTGTTAGTAAATTTGTTGGTTAGAGGGTCAATAGTGATATGGAGAGGTGGTCGTACTAGCAAATCAATAGAGAAGCAAGCTATTAAAACAGTGGTACTAATAATGACAAATAACAGATGACATGGCTTTTGTTTTAATCGTATGGCGACATTTTCACTAGCTATGAAATTTGCAGCTGCAGCCTTCTACCGATGAAATTTTTCAGCAGGCCAGAACATCATACAAAAAATAAGCTTATTTTAGAGACGAGCACCAATCGAAAAAGTAGTTCGAAAGTCGATTAACTTTGTTTTGTTTCTTATTGAAAAAACAATACTCAATACTATGGTAGTCGATTTTATTTAGTCGGTGAAATTTCAAATGTCGAATATATTTTGCTTGACAAATCAAATATCTAGCAGTCGAAGAGACGACTCTCTCTCTCTCTACAGGTATCGTAAACCTAGCACGCATTACAATTATTCACAATTTTGTCATATCCCATGTCATTTGTATCGATCATAGTACCACTATTTCTCACTTGCGAACTCTAGAAAAGCACCTCGCTACCCGACGAATCATCCAATCCATATCATATCAAAACTATCGTTGCAGAACATACCGAAGAATGTGTTGGAAGTTTCCCTTCTCAGTGACGACGAGCGACATTTTTGCTGTGTTTTGTTGTATGGGTTGTCGGTAACAGAGAATCTGTGAAGCAGCTGGTAATTCACACTGGTGATGAGACTCGACTGGCGCCAGGTGCGACCGACTCTCGCGAATCCTGAGTCCGGCCCAAATAGGAAATAATCCTAAAATTTTCCAGTGACTGCAACTACCGTTTTCGGAACACCCTGTTCTAATCTCCCAAAGATGCACTTCTAACGCTGACGCCCACCCTTGACCTTATCTTCATACCTAAGCTTCAGAAGATAGCGGTAAGGTAAAATCACAGGTGCCAAAATTATCGCGAACTGACCTCGAGTCCATCCATACTCATCTGACGACTACAACTTCTGTCCAAACAATGAAAGTAAGTGGAGATTTCCGGGCACGTGGCTCATAGGGGTATATTCCAGATGCCTCCGGCGGCTGGGGCTGCGCCCCAGACCCCCTGGCTCCTCTCGCTTCGCTCGAGTCGTGCGTCCACGATCCCAGCAGCTCCGCGAAGCGGAGCACAACGGGGTCTGGGGCAGCGCCCCAGCCGCCGGAGGCAGTTACCGTCTCCCCCTATTCTTCAGTGGTGTATAAGTACTGACAGAAGCAAAGATTGAAGCTGAGAGAGACAAGCTGCTGACGAATCTGGAGGTGCTGCTGCACCTTAACGATGTTTCGGCTAAGAAGAAAACTGCTGGGTCGGAGAATTTAGAGACCATTGTCGTCGAGTTACAGGCGTATTTACAAGACAGACCTGCGGGAAACCCTGAGTCTCCTCAGACAGTTGAGAACATGACCAAATTCATTCGTCAGCTCAGCGAGAATAGTATAGCTCTTGAGAAGGCAGAGCGATTGCAGCTTATTAACAGTGCTCCTCGAACCATGCCTGTCCTTTATACCCTTGTTGAAGAGTGTGAAGAGCGTTTCAATCCTGAACAACTCGAGTATTTGCTGGAGCTTTCAAATCAGCATCTCGGTTTTGAACCTCTTCCTGTCGCAGCCCCTGCCAGGGAAGAGTAGATCGACTGGTGTCAGTATAGCATATCTCATGTGATGTATTTATTTATTTAGTTATTTATTTTTGTCCTTTTGAATCTGTTTTGCTGTTTTTGAAGAGGGCCCACAAGGTACTTTGCCATCTCTATTTATCACCCTCTTCCTGTTCCTTTTTAGATTCCCTACATTCTTTGACAAATTAAATCTACTCAGGGTAGCTCCTAAATAGGCTTCAGTGATTGGGCGTGTGCTTGATAGTATTGGTTCAGCCAACTCCAAATGTGCTATTTACTCTGTCAGATATTGGTTGATACTTCTGGATCATAGCCACTCTGTTGGTTATAGGGTCATATCATGGTCAATTTATAGGCTTATGTGTCTGCCACAGGGCCTCGTCGTAGATTGTTAAATGAGCTAGGTATTGCCGGGCTGTTTAGTCGACTTATCTTCACGCAGTATAATCAACAAAAACGAAGTGATCTAGGAACAATTTTGTAAAAACAAAAAGAAGAATTCTGTGCGCTTTCAGAAATCGTTTCTATAAAGAATTCGACTCACGGAATGACACTGGAAGATGAAAATATTGACTATCCAATCGATTAGAGAGCACTAATAGAATTGTATGAAGTCTTTGAAATTTAATATTCATAGTTTCGTGCTATCATCTGAATCGATTTCAAATTTGCATCTTCACAGTGGCTTTTGCTCATTCTGGAAGGGGTGGGGCCGGTTCTACGGCACCAATGGTCTTTTACGAACAGATATACCACTTAACACATTGCTTATACGATTAAAAAAAATATAAGTATGAGATTGCTCGTGAATAACTTGGAGAAACCACCTTTAATGGCGCCGTGCCAGTGGGGAAAGGTTCTTAGACACTTACGACCGGTCCACCGAGTCCAAAGATGCACAACTTACATCAATGACTGTGGTGGGAGTTGCAGATATCCAGCTGATATCTGGTAGAGCATTTATAAGGTGAAAAACTTCAATCAAGCCATTTTTTGGACGGGAGAAGCTGAGACAAGTGTTCGTCTGACAGAGGAGTGCTAAATTTTTTGTTCATGTAAGGTAGTTTTCCTCTATTACAATAATAGTTCCCGAAAGGTACAGTCGTCAATGCTACCAGAGTCTGGTCCTGTTAGCTCTAGGATAGTTGAAGAATAATATCCAAGCTAAAGGACCAGAAGTTGGAGAGCTGCAGGATAAGCTATATATATGTGGAGATCTAGTCATGTGACTTCGTTGAACTAGGTAACCTCGTTACTGTCTTGGTTACCATCCAAGGATGCTGAGAGTCCTTACAGTACCCCCCCTTATGAACCGCCTTCCAGGTGGTTCAGGAATTTATCGAGGTGAGGAGGCTTAGGATCCGTAGGTGATCTGTTGTGTAGAAGCCAGACAAGATCTTTGTAATCCTTGAGCTGTTCCAAGGTGAAGTATTGTGACTCCGTTGCGTACTTGGTGCGGACTGAAGCGAGATATTTGATCTGCTTGCCGAAATGCTCAGTTCGAATGAGATCGGTGATGCCGAGGGGATTATTGTCATAATAATCGATATCTTCTTCGATGTGCGGGTCATATTTCTTCCGATGCACCAAGTTTTCCTGATATAGTTCCAACTGGTCTACGTTAAACACGGGGTTATTGCGCCAAGACTTGGGTAGCAATAGACGGTAAGCATTGTCATTGACTTTTGCCGCAATCGTGAAGGGTCCAATCCATTTCCTATCGAATTTACGTTTTGGACCTCGGTCATGGTTAAGCTTGTCCGTGGAAAGTAACACTCGATCCGTCAGTTTGAAAACCTTGTGAACTCGATGTTTGTTGTGATATTTAGCTTGCTGCTGTTGGCTGTGTCGAATTATGTCCTTAGTGCTGTTGTGGAGGTCCGCCTGGTGTGCTAACTTGGCTTCCATTGTTGGGTAAGCTTCCGCGGCTTCAAAATTGAAATGAATATTGGGTTCGAACCCAAACACTACCTTATAAGGGCTGTTCTTAATAGATTCATTATAAGTGGTGTTGATGGCAAAGGTGGCTTCTGACAATAATTCCGACCAATTGTTGTGTTGAGGGTTGATATATTTCGCGATATGGCGTATGACTTCCCTGTTCATGCGTTCTGTCTGACCATCCGTCTGAGGATGGTAGGCCGTGGAGAACTGAAGTTTAATATCTCGACTGGCGGTGAATGATCGCCAAAAGTTTGATGTAAATTGCGTGCCCCTATCTGAGATGATGGTGTCAGGAGGACCAAAACGGTCGAAGTAATCTTTCATACATGTTGCGAGTTCTATGGCGTTTGTATTGGTGGAGCATGGGTAACACTGGACGTATTTGCTGAAACGATCGACTATCACTAGAATTTGGGTTGACTTCCGGGGACCAGATTCCGGTAAGGTCGTTACAAAATCTAATGATATGGATTGGAAGGGGCGATCGGGGATCGGTAACGGCTTTAGTAGGCCGTATGGTGCGTGGTTTCGTATTCGGAATTTCTGGCATGTCAAGCAGCTTTTTACGTATTTTTCCACATATTCGCTGATGTTGGGCCATGTGAAAACTTTAGTTAAGGCTCGTCTCGTGCGACGAATTCCGTGATGACCGCCAATCCAATGATCGTGGAAAAGTTTAATCAAATCCTCATGTAACTCTTCATCCACTCCTACGACAATTTTTCCCAGATAACGCAAAATTTCATTTTTATAAGAATAACGAAGTTTTTCCTTCTTGTCGCCTGGGAATGGGCTGTGTTGGGGATTACGGAAGTGTTGAAGAATTTTTGAGTACTTAGGATCTTTCTCCAGAGATTGGTTTATCCTTTTGAGCATCTCTGTGTCGCGTGAAAAGGTCACAGATTGTACTGACTCCTGAGAAGTAGCTGTCGGTTCCACCGGTCGTATGGTGGGCAATGATTGCGAGGATGATGGTACCAGAGGACCCCTTTCTTTAGGAGTTTTGTACTCGTCCATTGGTCTGGAGAGGAGATCCGCCAGATTATTTTGTGTGCCTTGCACGTATTCGATGCGAATATCGAGTTCACTAATGAACGAATACCATCGTGAATGTCTAGCTGATCGGTCTCGCGCTCGGTTGAAATACGTGAGGTTTTTGTGGTCTGTAAAAACCGTAAACGGACCAGGTATGGCTTGTATGTAATGTTTCCATCGCTTGCAGGCTTGAATGATTGCAAACATTTCTTTATCCCTTACGTCCCAGTTGAGTTCGGCGTTATGGAGCGTTTTGCCGAAGAATTCGACTGGGTGCCAGAATTTTGTCTGCTGATTGTATTGCACTAGAACTGCCCCAATGGCCTGGTTGGACGCGTCTGTATATATGCGTGTGAGGGCGTCTGGATTAAACATTTGTAGTACGGGAGCCGTTGTAAACGCGTGTTTAATCTGTTCCACTGCTGTGTCATGTACTAGGGTCCATTTGAAACTGGCATTTTTCTTCAGGAGTGTGAGTAGTGGCGATATGAGATTTGAAAAATTTTGGATGAATCTCGAATAGTATTGAATTGACCCAAGGAACCGTTGTAGCCCTTTTCGGTTCGTGGGTTTCGGTAGGTCTAAAATAGCCTGTACTTTGTCTTTTTGCATACCAATAGTGCTATTGCCTATGGTGTGTCCGAGAAAGAAGGTCTCCGGTACTCCCCATTGGCACTTTTCCTGCTTGATATATAGTTGGTTTTCCTGTAGTAATTTTAAAATGGTAATAACGTGCTGTTCATGTTCCTCCTCTGATTGTGAAAACACCAGGATGTCGTCTAGGTAGGCGTAAACGAATGTTCCCCAGTGTTCTCTGAACACGTGTTGCATCAGTTGTTGGAAAGCGGCGGGTGCTCCTTTTAATCCAAAAGGCATGACCAGAGATTCATATTGGCCGACGGGTGTGATGAAGGCGGTTTTCCATACATCCTCTTTCACTACCCGTACTTGGTTATATGCTTGTTTCAGATCTAGTTTGGTAAAGATCTTGGCCCCTTGAATGTTATTTAGCATCTCGTTGATTATAGGTATAGCCGAAGGGGCTGGTTGTGTTATCTCGTTGATACCGGAATAGTCAGCCACTGGTCTCAATTCGTCCGTGTCTTTTTTCTTGATGAAGAAAAGGGGACTTGCCACCTGAGAGCGCGATGGGCGAATGAATCCTTTATCCAGTTGTTCTTTGAGATATTTCTTGAGTGCGTCGAGGTGTTTGCGGGGCATTGGATACAGCTTTGTTTTTGGTAGAGTGTAATTTGGTACGAAAGGAATTTTCAGGTCGAACGAACGGTGGGGAGGAAGTTTCGACTCGTTACCTTTGTTCGTTAGGAACTCCTTGTACTTGTTCGGTATACTGTTAATTCGATTTACTTGGGGAATCCCCATTGCGTGTGGGTGATTTGGTCGTGAATATATGCCAATTGTATGGCTGTGGGTGGATTCGTTTATTTCAAAAACGTTCTCTGACATCCAGTCGGTTCCAATAATCGCTTCGCAACTTTTGAGCGACATTGGAACAACGGCAAAGTTAATCTGGAACAATTTATTATTTAGACGAAATTTACCTGTCACGTATCCTGACGATTTGACTTTCGTGTCTCCGAAAAGAATCTCGAAAGATTGAACTTTATTTATAACAGTTCGCGGGACTAGTGATGCCGCAATAACACTGATTTTAGCACCTGTATCAAAAAGTACTGGCATAGTTCTGCGGTCATCATTGGAGAACTGCATATTTATTTGTGTTCTAAAGAGCTCTCGATCAGGGGTGATAGGAATTTTGGTTGAAACAGTACCCGCGTGTTTCAACCGCTGTAGTTTTTTGCTTCATCATCGGAAGAAGTGAAACCTTCTTCTCCATTTGTGATTCGTTTCACGGAGTGTGGGGTTCGAGTATTTTGACGTTTATTCGTCTGTCTACTGCAGTCCTTTGTGTTGTGTCCGCGACTCTTGTGAATTGAGCACCATTTCTTCGATGTATATTTGTGCTGTGATTCTGCTAGGATTTCATTTACACGCAATTGGCTTCTTTCTGCAAAATCTTCTAAAGATAGATGCGGGTTGTCGCCATGTAGAGTGGTTAGTGTCGTTCGGAGGCGAACACTCGGAGCCGCGTTTATCAAAGTGGTGATAATATTTCTATCCGGAATAGTGGTATTTGTAGCTTCTAGAATCGCTTTTTCTACAAATGCGGGGTAGTCAGCCACTTTGTCGCATTTCATTGCATTGAAGGTCGCATACGCTTTCGTTTCCAAACGTGCGTGTTGTTGTTTCAGGAGGTTCCACAATTCGTCCCAAGGGTACGGCTGGTCCTCGCTGTACCATTGGAGGGCTCTGTTTTTATATGTCGATGTGGGTAAGAGTCCCATAATGGTATTGAACAGCTGTTCATATCCCAAAGTCATCTGATTGGCTGTAATCCATCTTTTTGCAGAAGTGATAAAACTAGGAGCCGATGCCACTGTAAAAGGGGCAGGTAACGGGTATTTACTCGTGTTTTGGTTTTGTGTGACATCAGGAAATGATGGTTTCAGAAATGGGCGGATTGTTTCGAATTCTTCTTTCAATTCCGCAGGGAGTTGGTTCATGAATTTTTGTACCGCCTCCTCTTGGGATTCAATAGGGGCAATTCGCGACTCCCTTGACATTTTTGCTTTCCTGGTGTCTTTCGTTTCCTTCCTGCGACGATTGAATTCTGTTGTTAATTTATTAATGTCTTGGACTTCAGGAAATGTTGGTTCTTGTTTTGCTCTCGTGTGATTTGCCATATAATCAAACACGAAGATGCTTCCAAAAAAATTTATTTAGCTTGGATATTCTGTAAGGTAGTTTTCCTCTATTACAATAATAGTTCCCGAAAGGTACAGTCGTCAATGCTACCAGAGTCTGGTCCTGTTAGCTCTAGGATAGTTGAAGAATAATATCCAAGCTAAAGGACCAGAAGTTGGAGAGCTGCAGGATAAGCTATATATATGTGGAGATCTAGTCATGTGACTTCGTTGAACTAGGTAACCTCGTTACTGTCTTGGTTACCATCCAAGGATGCTGAGAGTCCTTACAGTTCAATAAGAAGCGTTAATGGTTTAGTGGTAAAATTCATCGTTGCCATCGATGAGCCCCCGGTTCGATTCCGGGTTAACGCATACTTTTTGCTCTTTCAAGTGTTTAACTATCCGTAGGGATGTGCCCTATGTTATTTTTTGTTTTTAAGGCTGACGAAATGAGTGATATAGCGTGAAGAGGTCACTAGAGTACCGTGTTGACCTGAAAATTTTGAACGCTTGTATGACTTTGCTTACTCGACTTCTTAGTAAGCGGAACTAAATACCCTGAGTGCAATGTGTTTCATTAATTCAAGAAATTACTTAAACTGTTAGTGACAGGTACGTGCTCTCACAATATGGGCTAGACCACCTCGGAATTAGTTGTCCCGGGTATGAAGACTAACCAGTGATGTAGGGGGAAGATAAGATTAGAATGGCGCTCGACATGCGGGGAATCGCTTTCTCTCTTAGGATTTTTTTTTAAATCGTAACATTCACATGACTGTTACATTACCAGGTATCCCTGGTATCCCTGGTTAATGGTCCAGAGCTCACTTGGTCTTGTAAACAATAGGTCAGTTGGTAGAGTCATACTCGCCATATTCGGCTCGTTTCTCCGGAATATGCAAGCCACTTCATGTCGCAGCTGTTGAAAGCTTATCTGTCGATCATATTAGCCACATTTCTTATCAGTGGGTCAAAGTGTGCTTATTTAAAAAATAGCTACAAGTTCACGCAGAGAATTTATTAGCAAAATATATAATAATTTAGACCGATAATCAGCAATGTATAATTAGATCAATATTCGGTGTAATTTTAATTGGAACATGGAAAATTTTGTTTTTTCCGTCACTGATAAGTGCAAATTCACTGCATCACGTTTCAGCCACAATACGAATATGTCTGGGCATTCGGAAATGGATGGACGTAGAATATGCCATGCACTATTGTCTGAAAGCTATTTTGCGATAAATTACTACTCCGAACTTACGTATTTCGGACTCGGTGAAATCTCACTACCCATTATTTTACTTGGACGAAGAACGTTTTATCTACGGTAGCTATAAGTAGTTAACTGGAACTGGTAATCAATGATTCACAGAGTTATTCTCCTTGATTCTTGTTTTATCGACCAATTGAATACCCATGTTAAATCGTAATATCGGAACGATTCTTGCCGGTGAGGGGTAAGCATACTCAATATACCTAATTCCGATAAACAGATAGCTCCTTTCGTGTTCAAAACAGGGAAACCAGGATCCAAACGGCACCACTATCACGCGCTACTCGGATCGAATATTGCCGCTGTGGGGCTAAAAAATGTGGCGCCGAATGGTCTTTGTTTGAGTATTTTACCCTAACTGATAAAATTTTGTGGTGGTGCATGTGCATATTTGTGGCTGTAGCCAATCATGTTCAATAATATTTGTGGCGGTGCGTCACAAATGGGCAGCCACAACCCCGCTCCTTTAGCCTTCCCCAAAACTATATAAAGAGCAAGTTCTGCCCTGTGGCGGTGTTCTTGATTTGTGGCTGTACATTCAATCATTATCTCACCAATTTATACTGCCAAATAATTATTGGCTACTCAAATATTAATGTTTGGCCGAGTGAACAGTAACGCTAGCAGTGAAACAGTTGTTAATCATTTGACAATGACTGCTGGTATTAAAAGTTATCTACTCGCACGAGTAAATTACTTCACCCCTGCATGGTTTGCTGCCGTCATGGGTGTTGGTATCTCGTCAATCATATTATACACTTTCCCATTTAATGCCAGATGGCTGAGAATCCTGGGTGTTATTATCTGGGGTTTTAATATGGGCTTGTTTGGAATTGCAAATATTTTATTTGTTAGCAGATTCCTTCTTCATCCTGCTGCTTTTGCACAGCTTCTTCGTGATCCTACCCAAAGTGTCTTTTTGGGTTGCTGGCCCATGGGCTTTGCCACTATTATCAACATGACTGATCTTCAGTTTGGCAGAGATGCATGGAAAGCTACTTATGCCATGTGGTGGATTGACGTGTTCGTCTCTTTATTTACTGCTTGGTATGTTGTTTTCTGTATGTACTCCAAGCATGATCGCAAGTCAACTGAATCTATTAATGCTACTATTCTTCTTCCTGTCGTTGCAGTAGTAGTTGCTTCATCAACTGGAGCTCTTATCACTGCCAATCTTCCTAAGCAGCTGCAAGAGAGTACTATCATTATCACTGCTCTGTTGTGGGGTAATGGTGAACTCCTCGGTTTCACCTGTACTGCTATCTATATTCACAGATTGTTAAGGAGTAACCTTCCTCCTAGCCAATTGGCCATTTCTAATTTTCTTCCTGTGGGTCCTTTGGGTCAAGGTAGCTTTGGTATCATTATTATCACTTCTAATTTAGCAACTCTTCTTGCTGAAAGACAAGTTCTCACAGTACCAGAGTCTGCTCTAGTTCGTTATGCCGGTATTGGAATTGCCATGGCCATGATGGGTTACGCCTGCTTCTGGGTGTCCATTGCATTTTTAGCCATCCTCACTGACCCTCCAAAATCGTTCAACCCTGGATGGTGGGGTCTTACTTTCCCTCTCGGAACATTTGTTCTTGGGTGGTACCGACTGGCTGATGAGACTGGCCTCTTAGCATTTAAGGTACTAGGCGCTATATTTGGAGGCATTGAAGTGCTTCTCGCTCTTACCTGTACCATTCAATCCATAAACCATGCCGTTATCCACGACACCCTCTTCCGAGCACCTACTGTAGCACCAGCACCTAATTCACAAACTGTCGACAAAGAGACGGTTTAGATCTATTTATTGCATATATCTAATTAATTTATTCTGCATTTTCTAAAACTGCCTCGAGCCTGCCTGCCTCCGGCGGCTGGGGCTGCGCCCCAGACCCCACTGCTCCTCTCGCTGCGCTCGAGTCGTCCTCTTATCGTCCCTTTCAATTTGATTTTGAATGAAATTCGAAGATTTCGAATGGACCAGCTTGGTTAGCGGTTGGAAGCTGCAATAGGGTATATGTGTACATGTGAGATGCTACAAAACTCAATTAAAATAAATATACAAGAACAAGCAGTTAGTCAGGGTTTAAACCTCACATGCAGGGATCCAGATCCAGTAAAATAAAATCTCCAGCATATTTCCTTTGCTACTTCGTTCATAGAATAGCTTGCACAGCAATTGTTCCTGCATATGCAATGATAATGCATAGAATGTTGAACTATGCATTGGAAGTCCAATTATGCAACGAAGTACCAATATGGCTTTTGATAAGGAAGTCCAGCCAATTGCCTGGGTAGTTTTGTTTTAGTTTCGGCCCACCATACTCGTCTTTGGATCACTTCTTTGAATGGAATTTTATATCCAAGTTTCCTACGGAGGGATCGATTGTTTCACTCAGGGGTAAATATTGTGGCAGGTCATCTGTTGGCTACTCTCTCTCTATATATATTTGGTTTCACGAACTCTGTTACCACTGCAGCTAAACTCCCTGTTGATATGGATCAATATTTTTCGAGGTTATATTGTTCCTAATTTGTCGCAACCGAAACTGTCTTCGTTGAGTGTGCAAACATGAGGCCCGTATGAACCCGACTCGAGCGAAGCGAGAGGAGCCACGGGGTCTGGGGCGGAGCCCCAGCCGCCGGCGGCACAGCTGATTTTCAAGGATATTATCTGTATCACTATAAACAAAGACGGGGTATGATAAAAGCTTACTCCTGGGAAGCAGGGACGTCTTCAGGGCCCTGGAGTCTGCCAGTCTTTTCGCCCTGTTTGCGGACACCACTGACAATGTCGTCGACTCTTAGGAGCAGACAGGCACTCTCGATGGCGGTTTTGATTGACTGTAGCTTGATGGCCTCGGGTTCCCAGATGCCATACTCGTTCATGTCGACGACCTTGCCGTTTTCGCCGTCGATACCGTATGTATAGAGACCCTCGGCGTGCTTGGCACGCAGTTGAGTCAAAACTCGGATGGGGTTGCCACCACAGTTTTGGATAAGAGTACGAGGAATGACCTCCAAAGCATCGGCAACAGCCTTGTAAGGCCATTGCGAGACACCCTCAATGGCCTTGGCCCTTTCGGCCAGTCGCACGGAAAGAGCCATTTCAGTGGCACCTCCACCGGGCGATAGTCTGGGTTCAAAGCATACGTTACGGGCAACAGACATGGCATCTTGTAAGTTACGGTCGATCTCAGACAAGATATCCTTAGAAGGACCACGTAACAGAATAGTACAGGCACCAGGATCCTCGCATTCAGTCAAGAATGTAAAGTACTCGTCACCAATGAGCTCGATATTGAACAAGCCACACTGGGTACCGATGTCCGATTCACGGATATCTTCGACTCGGTTCACAATAGTGGCACCAGTAGCTCTGGCAATACGATTATTGTCACCCTTACGGACTCTTCGTAGGGCAGAGATATTGGCCTTTAACAGATAATGTTGAGCCAAGTCTGAAACACCCTTCTCGGTGATGACAAGGTCGGGCTTGAAAGAAGCAATGATCTCGCACATGGCCTTGATTTGCTCTTCCTCGATCTGCAGAACCCGGTTCCATTCCTCTTCCTTTGTGATTTCGATGTTGGTTTGCGACTCACCCTTCTTATACTCTAAAGGACAGTCCAATAACAGCACTCGAGGGTTTTCTATTCTACGTCTCATTTTAGGGTGGGTGATGTCCTTATTAAGCATGACACCATCCAACACTCTGGAATCCTCGATTTCTCCACCAGGGATCTTCTCGATTCTTGCATATCTCTTGATGTCGATTTCTTTTCTGCCATTAGTGTCGGTTCTCATGACAGTCTTGACGGCTTGTAATGCCAGTTTGCACATCAAAGTACTCCATCTAGCAACAAATTTGGTTCCGATACTGGCACTGATAAGTTTGACCATGGCAGCATCGTTCTCAACATCGATAGGTCTTGAAATCTCGTGGATGACTTCAAGAGCATCTTTTAATGCTTCTTTAAGAGCAGAGATGATAACTACTGGGTGGATATTACGCTCTAAAGGACCGTATGCCTGAGCGAGAATCTCACCTGCCAGAATAATCACCGTCGTAGTACCATCACCAACCTCTTCGTCCTGAGTGCGACTCAACTCAATCATACTCTTAGCAGCAGGATGTGTGACCTCGATCTCTCGCAAAATAGCATGTCCGTCATTAGTCAACACAATTCCACCCATGGGATCTAACAGCATTTTCAACATGGCCTTGGGTCCAAGACATGTTCTCACTATATCAGCCACTCTGCACATATCAGTTAGAATCTGGATTATCATTGGAGGGGAGACCATGCCTCCGGCGGCTGGGGCTCCGCCCCAGACCCCGTGGCTCCTCTCGCTTCGCTCGAGTCGGGTGCTGGGGTCCCTAGAAATTCTTTTGCGGGTTTGAATTTCGGAGACGGGGTACAATCATATCATCGGATGTAAAAACCACAAGGAGGAAGAATGGTCATTGGGTTTACTTACGCTTTGGCAGCTGTGATATTGGAGGTCTGAGCTTTACGGCCGGTCTGGCGCTCTCCGCCGGCATCTGGATCTGTTAGTATTCGGTTGTACTTGAATTTCCCAGTTATAGACCATTGGACTCATGACTTACTCATTACAACTACTGGAGCCTGCATTTTCCTGGTCGTTTAATGGGAATTGCTGATGCCAGTGGGTTTGTCAGTGCTGAGAGTTTGTATGTGTTCTTCGTGGTTCTGTGGAAAATCTAAAAACGCGAACTGCTCCTGTTAGCCCTCGCCCTGATCCAGATTCTCCTAACCCAGTCCCTGGCATGAGTCGCTATTTGTCGGCTCCTGGAAATGAATAGTGTAATAAAATGAGCCCTTGGATGACTATTTTCCTTTCAGTTGATTTGGACTGGTCAGTCTTTTAAAATTTGGAGAGTGGTTGGTAGTTTTGACTCCGATTATAGCAGTTATCTCCCTATATATGTCCTATTTCTCAAGCATGCTTGGGTCAATTTGACTGAAAAATAAACGATTCTGTGATATTTGAAAAAAACACCCAAAGCTCTCTGGTAGTATCAACTTAGAACATGTATCAGACAAATAAGGTAAGAAGCCTGTACAGAGTCAATTCGTCGAAAACGAAATTCTTTAGCCCGAAAATGGGCTTACGGTTAAAATTAGAAGGATCAGCTTCATGACCAAAAGGAGGTAGAAATGGGCTGATTTCAATGGGACAGACAATTTCATCAATAAAAATCGAGTTGAATGGGTTATACTAACTAATTGTGAAAAATCCATCCGCTAAAGAGCAATATTGGGTAATATTGGAAATGATGCCTCATCCGCGAGTGAAAACTAATTTTGGCAAAATCTGACACTATTGGCCTAATGGTAAGGCGTCTGTCTCCTAAACAGAAGACTGCGGGTTCGAGTCCCGTGTAGTGTGTTCTATCTATTATTTTGTTTCGGCTATCTAAGTTTTTTTTTTTGCCCCAAAGCAAGAAAACTGGACATACCAGAGCCTATTATTTATATAAACCTCGTAAAAAGGATGAAACAGAACTTGTCTAATAAGAATATACAATTGTTCAATATCTGAAATGTTTCACATAGCGGCATGAGGATAGACACATAACTGTGTTCTGGTAATCTAACACGCAAAACGCTTCATATCCATCCTAAAATCACATCCAACCAACCACCCAGCTGCCATTGCTTGGACCAGGAATCGTATAGGTCAGCTACAAGACTCGCAATAGAACTAGAACTATATCACCAATACCTGTCAAAACAGAGCAACCCCGCTATTGGAATATTTCAATGAGCTCCACAAATACTCGAAAAAGCGTGAAGTCTGAGATCACTTTCATGTTCCAGACATAAATCTCGGTCAAAAGTCAACAAAAAACGCCATGACAGCGTCCGGAGCCGAGTCAATTGTCCAAGGCAAAGTCCCACTGCAGTACCAAGGAAGCGATTTTTCGCCTGTACTAGAGTAAGTGGGCACTGGTCAGCCTCCGGCGGCTGGGGCTCCGGCCCAGACCCCGTAGCTCCTGCTTCGCAGGAGTAACTGGGACCGTCGAAGCAACGACTCGAGCGAAGCGAGAGGAGCAGCGGGGTCTGGGGCGGAGCCCCAGCCGCCGGAGGCACACCCCCCGAACCGGTGAAGTCTAACAAAAAGTAGATTTCAACTGCCACATCGCATCCTGTCACTGAGTTGGGACAACGATGTTCTGATATTAGGAAACGCGCTGGGAGTCACAGTTCTGTCGCCAGTACTCACATCAGAGATTGGAGTCGAAGAAGAAGAAGAAGATACAGAGTTAGAGAGAGCGAATGATTTGGCCCGGCTAACGGCGTTTGGGATCACGTTCCAGCATCTGGGCCAGCCGTCACTGCATGCTCGAGCCAAGAACGGGTTCCTGGCAGCAGCACATCCAGATTTCTCAATTTCGGTGGTGAACCTTCAAAATAATGAAATCAGTAGATACGAGGGAAGCAGGGGTCACGATTCGTTTATAAACAGTATAGATATCGCTGGCAATGGCATTGTAGCGTCGGTTGGCGACGACAGGACGCTGCTGGTATGGGAGAATGGAGTGCCACGAACATTTGTGTTAGGTGGATCTGGTCAAATTGTCAGATTCTGGGATGCTATTGACAGTGACAGGTTAATTGTGTTAGAGGCAGGAAACAAAATCAGAGTATTAGACTGGCGGAAGGGCCAATGGCTTCTGACCATATACGTTGGAGGAAAGGGCAATGGAACTTCTGCTGTGAAAGATATTGGTGTTTATGACGGAGACATTGTGGCTGTAGGAAACGGCTGGTGGAAATCATACAATATCCAATCGTTGACTGGAGGTGGTGGATACACACAACCTACCGATGAGGGTCGACTGGTCGGCAGCATCAACGGTTGCGGGATCAAACTGAACGACCCTACTAGCAGCGGTTCGGCCAGTTCCAGTCCCAAAGCATCCTGTATCACAGCCTCTGGCGTGGGTGTTCACGATCTCAGCAATGCTGGCGAGCACGGGTCGACTATCGACTATAATATGGGGATCTCGGACTCGGGTCGCGCGTCTATCATGGGGGTTTCTCAATTGGGCCCTGTCGGAATCAGTCCCCGAGGTGACTCAGTAGCACTGACCTCGGGACGACTGCTTGCTCTGTGTAGAATCTGATTAATTTATTTGTTGCCCATTCTGCCTCCGGCGGCTGGGGCTGCGCCCCAGACCCCGCTGCTCCTCTCGCTACGCTCGAGTCGGGCGTCGATGGTCCCAGCAACCTCCTGCGAAGCAGGAGCCACGGGGTCGGGGGCAGAGCCCCACCGCCAGAGGCAAGAGTGGCTGTAATCGGGCTGTGGTTATTGGCGGGTGATATGGTGGGATTGACATGCTGTATGGTGATTAAGGTTAGTGTTATCGTGCATGAGAAATATTTACCCCTGATTACACCATATCTGCACAGCGGACTCCGAAGTGTGTCATTTCTGCTCATTTGTGCTTACGATGATGATAGTTGAGTCCGGAGTTGGTGACAGATTGTGTGGCTATGTCTTCAACATAGAGGTATAAATAATTCAGGTTTTGCTCGTTTATTTTATGTCCTCACTTCGTCAGAAAAAGTGAAATAAGACATTAACTGAGATATTATGACTGCTACTACAACCGTCAGTTTGGAAGAACACCCCAAATACGTCATCTTGGACGAGTCCAAGTGGACTCTCAAGGCCGAAAGCACCCACAAGGGCCCCTCTCCATGGGCTACTACTCCCAACGAGGGTGCGTCTGTTCAGAGAACTGAGGCTCCATTGAAACCATCCGGGGCACTTGACCAGTACAAGTACACCGATTTGACCCCTGTCATTGGAAGAGAGTATCACGATATTCAGTTAGCAGAGATTCTTGACGATGATGACAAGATCCGCGATCTCGCCATTAATATTGCTTACCGAGGCGTGGCCTTCTTCCGGGGCCAGAAAATCACTGTAGAGCAACAGAAGGTTCTTGCTCAAAAGCTCACCAGTCTCACTTTCCAACCCAAGACCTCGTCTCTCCACATCCATCCCATCACCCCTGGAGGAGGTTTCTTGAGACCAGACGGGTCCATCGACCCCGAGGTCACACTCATCTCTTCCGAGTATGGCAAGAAAGTCTACCACAAAGACTACAAAGAAAACAAAGCGCTTGCGAGCAAGGGGATCCACCAGGACTTTGCCTTTGAGACCATTCCCAGCGCATTCTCCATTCTGAAAATCATCGAGCCTCTTGAAACTGGTGGTGACACCCTATGGTGGTCAGGTGCCGGTTTGTACGACAAGCTCTCAGACCCTTTTAAAAGATACCTCGAAACACTTACCGGAACCTTCTCCGGAAACCAAATCGGCACGTGGCAAGAGAAGTTCAAGCTGTTCAACGGACCCAGGTAAGTGCCCTCTGCCTCCGGCGGCTGGGGCTGCGCCCCAGACCCCGCTGCTCCTCTCGCTGCGCTCGAGTCGTTTCCGCCGACGGTCCCAGCAATCTCCTGCGAAGCAGGAGCTACGGGGTCTGGGGCGGAGCCCCAGCCGCCGGAGGCATGTCCCCAAGAACAGTGTTACTAACACCGATTTTAGAGGAGCTCCCGAGAACGTGGGCGACGAGTTGACGGCGGTGCATCCGGCTGTTAGGACTGATCCGATTACTCATTGGAATTCGGTATATACGGCAGGGTCGCAGTTTAAGCAGTTTAATGAGGTTACTGAGGACGAGAGCGAGGCTCTGAAGAAGTATCTACAAAAGCTGCTGGTGGGCAGCCACGATTTGCAGGTCCGTTTCAGGTGGGAGGAGGACAGTATTGCTATTTGGAACAATGCTGCGGTTTTCCACTCAGCAACTAACGATTATTTTAACACTGGAGTCGAGAGAACTGGAGTTAGAGTCGTGAGTGTCCGAGAGAGACCTTATTTTGACGCCAAGGGCAAGAGCAGGGCCGATGATTTGAGCTCTGGTTTAGAGACCGCTCAGTAAGATAAGACCAAATCTAGGTTCTAAGAATATTCTACTAGTTTATTTGTTTGCCTTTTAGTGTAGCTGAATTGGATATAGTTTATAGGATGCTTATAATACCAGTGACAATCGCGTTCTGCAGGGGGAACGTTGATCGACAGCATGTCTTGCATTAGGTCTGCAGAATCTTGAACATCCAAGCAGGGGTATCTATCGTACTTTTTTCAGTGCTCGCATGAATGAATTCTGTCAATGAGTGCGTTTCGAGCAAAGTTCATTTAATTTTTCGAGCAGGGGCAGCTTCCAGTCGACTCCACATCAGAATAAGCGCTTGGCTGAAATAAGGTTTCGCGGGATTCGTGCCTGGTTCTTGGCGAAAAGCCGTTTCCCGCGCAATATGGTGCCGCATGTTTTATCAGATGGATCTGATTCATCAGTGCATATTTTAGATTACCTTTTCCTTGGATTTAAGACAAAAGAGTTCAATAATAAACTTAACCACTTAATCTTTTAAAGTGTTAACTGACACAGGATCCAAGGATTGGAAAAAATAATAAAAAAGAGAACAAAAAATGGCACAATATGAGACGCCGCGGTGGATAAGATGGAGGAGGGAGTTTGACAAATTCCGAGGGTCCACTTCATTCATCGTGTTCACTATATCACTGGCAATTTTCACTGATACTTTTCTATATGGGGTTATTGTACCGGTGATGCCCTTTGCATTTCAGACACGCCTGGGCATTGCAGAAGACCAGGTTCAGACGTGGGTGTCAACGTCACTGGCTATATATGCTGCTGGAGTGATAGTGGGGTCTCTCGTAGTTGGAGCCATTTCAGATAAGTTGGGACAACGACGAGCTTTCATGATATCAGGGTTTGTAGTCATGGAAGGTGCTACTTGTATGCTCTGTTTTCCCAAGTCATTGGCTTTGTATATGGTAGGACGTACTCTACAGGGCGTGTCGGCAGCCATTGCCTGGGGCATTGGGTTTGCCATCATCAGCGACTCTGCTGAGCCCGATCAAGTGGCTCTACTTATGAGTTATCCTTCTATGGGTCTTAGTTTAGGAATATTCTTGGGTCCTCTTTTAGGAGGTGTGATGTACGATCGAGCGGGTTACTACTCGGTGTTCTACCTCTGCTTCGGAGTGTTCGGACTTGACATTTTAGTCAGATTTTTGATGACAGAAAAGAGTACTTTAGAACAGAAACTGAAAAAGTACGAATTATACGAAAAGAAACGACAAGAAGCATTTGGTGAAATTATGATGACTACGACAAGCCATAGCGGAAGCATAAATCCAGGCCATGCATCACAATCCGAATCAACTATGTCTTCAGACTCAACAATAGAACAATCTGAAGAAGAGGAACGACAAAATTTTTCGTTGCGTCATTCATTCCGCAAAATGACGCTGATTCAACTGCTGCAGTCACCTCGAGTTCTAAATAACCTGTTCCTGACATTTATCCTAGTGTGGTTTTCGGGTAATTTGGATGCCACTATGACGATCCATCTTGCCGATATATTCAATTTCAACTCGCTTTACTCGGGTCTGATGTTTCTGGCCATTGTAGCTCCCATGGTTCTCGAGCCAGTATGTGGATATGTCAGTGACAAGTACGGAGGCCGGTATCTAGTGACGGCGGGATTTATTTGGATTTGTCCATCTTTGATGCTCATGTGGATTCCACACGAGAACACCACAGGCCATATTGTCATGTTCATAGCATTTTTGGTCATGGTAGGAATCGGGTTCACTCTAGTATTCACGCCATTAATGGCCGAGATGACTAACGCCGTCAACGAGATCGACCGAGCCAATCCCGGCACCCTCGGTGGAGGAAAGGGATTCGCTCAAGCGTACGGACTCGTCAACATCGCCTCATCCCTCGGACAAATCGTCGGACCCTACCAAGGAGGAGCCGTCATGAGTCGCTATGGCTGGGGCATCAACGTGCTAATCATGGGTCTCCTTGCGCTAGTAGCTGCCGTCCCCGGGTTCCTCCTTACCGGCGGCAAAGAGCCACCCTCCCACAGCTCTAATTCACTAACTCCAGAAAACTCCGACCCCCAAATCCCACTCCAATCAGAATCTATAGACGACTGAGCTCACTTAAATATACTACAACTAACACTGCCTCCGGCGGCTGGGGCTGCGCCCCAGACCCCACTGCTCCTCTCGCTGCGCTCGAGTCGTTTGCGCCGACGGTCCCAGCCAACTCCTGCGAAGCAGTAGCCATGGGGTCTGGGGCAGAGCCCCAGCCGCCGGAGGCAGTGTCAGGGTCCACAAATGCAGGGGGTGAAAGATTTGCGCAACGGCTTCCGATTCAGGCAGCACGCACGGCGGTTTTTCAGCACCCCTAATATATTAACAAGGAGATTGGCTAGTATCGGGAGTCGGACCATATTTTGAATTTTTGGCAATTTTTGGTTTTAGCAAAAGTTTGACAATGGTTTCTAAAGAAGAAAACGACGCTGCCAACGATAACTCGTAAGTTCCGAATCAATTGAGACTGGCGAACCTAGGTCCGCAGCGTCACAAACAGCAGACACTAACACCTCCCAGAGCGGCCTTCAAGGCCCTTGGCCATATCATGAAGAAGCAAGAAGACGCCGAATTCGAAGTCTGTAAGTAACCAGCCCACCATCCTCTAACTCCAGTATCACAATTGACCCCCAAAAACCCCATCCTGATCGGTTCTCGACGCTTCGACTCGAGCGAAGCGAGAGGAGCAGCGGGGTCTGGGGCAGAGCCCCAGCCGCCGGAGGCACACACGGGGCCGTGGCTCCTGCTTCGCAGGAGATTTAGAAAGTGGAGAGTGCTAACGTGGATGGCAGTTAAGTATAGTACCAAGGTTTTGAAGCCCGTTTATGAGGAACGTCGCGAGGCAACCAGGAACGTTCCTAAGTTTTGGCCTACTGTTTTGGACTCGAGCGAGCTTTTGGCCGAGTATATTACTTATGAAGATACAGAGGTGTTGGACCATTTGGTGGATTTGTACGTCGAATGGGACGAGGACAATGTCAAGAACTTCACTATCCACTGGGAGTTTTCCGAAAACGATTTCCTCGAGACTAACAAGGTGTCGAAACGTTTTGAGCTTGTTGAGGCCGAGAAGTCTGGAGAAGGTGATGACGAGGACGACGAAGATGCTGAAGACAGTTATACATCAACACCGGTGGCTCTTAAGTGGAAGAAGGGCAAGAACCTGACTAAACCCAAAGACGGCCGTGACACCAGTTTCTTCAACTGGTTCAGCTTCTCTGGCGAGGGTCCTGGCGACTATAAAGGCGGTGAGAACATTGCTGTGATCATTGCCGAAGAACTGTTCCCACACGCCCTCAAATTCTTCGCCGACGCATTCAGCGAGGGCGACCTTGCCGAGTACGAGCTCGACGACGAAGAAGACGACGACGAGGACGACGAAGTCGAGGGCGACGCCGAGCACGAGGACGCTCCTCCCCGCAAGAAGAGCAAGAACTAGCTTTATATAAACCGGTAACTGTATACTTTTGGGGACCGGGGTGTGCCTCCGGCGGCTGGGGCTCCGCCCCAGACCCTGGCAGTGCTCGCTTCGCGAGCATCTCGCTCTTTGGGGTCCGGCTTTCGTCCTCCTGAAGCTCGCGAAGCGAGCACAACCAGGGTCTGGGGCGGAGCCCCAGCCGCCGGAGGCAGACCCCCAGAAAGTTCGAGAGGTGTGTATTAAGTCTATGTGAGTCTGGTGGGGAATCCGGCGGTCTGGAGACACTTCTTGACGTCCGATACGGTGTACTCGTCGCGGTGGAACATGCCGGCGCCGAGGGCTGCGTCGGTAGTGGTTTTGGTGAACACTTCTTCGAAGTGCTCGGGGCGACCTGCTCCGGAAGAGGCGATGACGGGGATCTTGACGGCCGATTTAATGTCGTTGATGAGCTCGAGATCGAATCCCGAGTTCGTGCCGTCTTTGTCAATACAGTTGAGGAGGAGTTCGCCAGCTCCGAGTGCTTCGCTGGCTTGCGCTAGTTCATAGGCCCCCAGATCACGGGTTTCTCGTCCTCCTTTGACGGTGGTTTGATACCAGACATACTCTTCTCCGTTAGGACCAGGATACTTGGTCTTGAATGTGTGATGTTTGACGTCAGAGGGTGATTGAACATAGACTCGTTTGGGATCAATAGATACCACTACGGCTTGCACTCCGTATGGTTTGGAAATGGTTTCCAATGGCGAAGTGCCGTCTCCTTTACGGCCATTGGCATAATACTTCTCAGCAGCATCCACAGCATCACTGCCAATAGACACTTTATCGGCACCAGAACGGAAATACATGTCAGCTACTTCCAGAGCAGGAACAACTTTACCAGTAGCAGGGTCGACAGTGTCTCGAATTCCTCCTCCGATAGTAAGAGGCACAAATACAGTCTTGGATGTGAGTCGCAGAATCTCCAGCATAGGAAGATCTTTTAATGGCGAGTTTCGAAATGATGTGATGTTGAGGAAAGTGACTTCGTCGGCTCCTTGTTTATAATATTTCTCAGCCACTTGTACAGGTTTACCGAGATTTCGTACTGCGGACCCTTCTTTCTCACGCACGTCGTACTGGTCTCCCTTTGTCACGACAATGTCGCCAGCATCGTTGGTCCGTACATCCAAACAAGCAATCACTCGTTTGGTCAAACCAGGAGCGGTTTTGTGAGATGCAAGTTCCGTGCTGATTCGCGCATGTTTGTTGCCCTTGAGGAACGAGTCAATGACAAACAGACCGGCCTCTCCACTCTTTTCGGGGTGGAATTGTGTTAAAAAGACATTGTCTTTCGCAACAGCAGCAACAAATTTCTCTGATCCATATTGTGCTTGCGCATATTCCCATCCTTGAAGAGCCTGGATCTGGGTCTCATTGCTCAACACCGCAGCAAATGAGTGTACAAAGTAGTACTTCTGCGAGGGATCAATGCCATATAACGAAGGTGTTGACTTGGTAATATCATCGCCCTCTTGACCCTTTAAAACTGTGCCATTCCAGCCGATATGAGGCACAGACTTTTCAGAATCATCGAATCTACTGAGTCGAATATCAATCAACCCAAGACCCTGGGCTGTAGGTGACTCAACTGAGCCCTTGAAGATAGACTGTAATCCGACACAGATTCCCATCAACGGTTTACCAGACTTAATATACTCCAGTACCGTATCAGCCAGACCTCTACCATGCAATTCATCCATGAAATGACCAAAATTGCCCACACCAGGCAGAATCATTCTCTGGGCCTTGTCGACCGCTTCCAGACCCTGTTCACGGTTCTTGACCCACTTGACTCGATAACCGAGCTTCTCCACAGCATTTTGCAGCGACTGCAAATTGCCGCTCTCGACATCGATCACGTAAACCAAATCAGACATGTTTTTCGCTTTGCAAACAAACGATACCAAACCAGAATCAATCGCACGATCTCCAGTCTGACTCCTCGAGACCCTGTATGACGCATCCCGATACCGCTCACCTGCAGCACATCCCAAAACTTTTCAGTCACGTGATTTCTCAGGGGTAAGTTCACCGTTCCCCCTGAGGCCTCCAGCGGCTGGGGCTGCACCCCAGACCCCTTAGCTCCTGCTTCGCAGGAGATTGCTAGGACCGTCGACGCCCGACTCGAGCGGAGCGAGAGGAGCAGCGGGGTCTGGGGCGGAGCCCCAGCCGCCGGAGGCAACGGCTCCCCGTCAGCGAAGCAAATGTATTAGGTCTAGTCGGTTTGCTCGTCGTCGTAGTAGTAGTAGTCGTCCGAGTCGGGTTCGACCCATGTGTGGAATTCTTCGTCCTCGACGGCGCTGTCGAGATTGCCGGAGTAGTCGGTTGAGGGGTCTTCGGTCGGTTCGGCGTCCTCAAGCGAGTAGGATCCGTCCTGGGTCCAGTCTTGGACTGAGTCGTAGCCTCCGCCGAGATCGTTGATTCGTTCTTTGAGAGAGTTGATTTCACGAGCGTGTGCTTCATTTAGAGCTTCTCGTTGGCCAACATAGTAAGCTATGAGCTGTGATTCGCGTCTTTGTTGAGCTTTGACAAGATCTGATTTCTCTTTGGCAAAGTCGTTGACCTGCTCCGACTCGCGAACCCGGTGCTCTTCAATGAGCCCAGCAATAATCAGGTCAGATGAGGCCTTTAACTGCTCCATTTCTTTGTTATTTTTGTATTTGTCTTGACTCATGGTCCGGTTATAGAGCTCGGCAGTGGAGTTGGTACGTCTGGTAGGAATCACTCCGCCAACACAAGCCACAGGCCCGATTTTCTCCGCAGGTTTGCAATTAGGATGGTAATAAGTCCACACAATCCCCGACGACTAAACAAGCAGTTAGTACTTTTCTTAATTCTAGAAAAGACAGACTGGTACCTACTAGAGCCAGAAGGACTATAAAAATAGCTACCGAGATAGTCACCGAGAAATGGTCCCAGCTTTTTGAGAAGCAGTCAGGTCTCGCCAGCGACCGTTTCCGCGCGTGACGGGGAAACTTGCGGTTCTCCATTTCTGAGCCCATATACGGAGGCGGTTGCACGTAGTTGCTAGGTTGTGGACAGTCGTAACGCAAAAACTCGTGCTCTGACAGCGGATATTCGCGATTCATATCGGCCAGCTCGATACCATCTCCACCCTGTGCACACACCTCCTGATATAAACTAAACCACGGGCCCACCATAATCGATCGCTAGCTTATGGTGCACCTTATCTGGACTCCATAACCCCTGGGACCCTGATCCGGTTGGGGCCAGATCGTGCCTCCGGCGGCTGGGGCTCCGCCCCAGACCCCGTGGCTCCTCTCGCTGCGCTCGAGTCGGGCGTGGGGTCCCCTGCTCGGGTTTTATCGTTCGCTCCAGTAGTCCTAAAAAGAGCTAAATATTATAATAAGTACAAGATAATGATAGATCTAACAAATAAATATTAAATCAACAGGAAGTACAAGAGATAGTAATAACCACCCATTTACTAAAGCAGGTATCCTAAAAAATAAATATTATAGTAGTAGAAGGATAATAACTGTTAACTGTTCTTATTAAGTGGTCAATATCTGTCAAGTATGCGGTTGCCAGTGACCAGAGTATTATTTTCAGATGATGGAATATATTGGATTCATCAATACAGCCGTCCAGAGTGAAATAGTTCTTCTGGAAGATTCATTCGTCACTGTTAATTATCGTATGTCCAGGCTGCGATCATGGTGTGCAGGATCCGACGCAGGGACGAATTAGGGTCCCATCAATCCCCCAACGCCCGACTCGAGCGAAGCGAGAGGAGCAGCGGGGTCTGGGGCGGAGCCCCAGCCGCCGGAGGCAAGCCGGCCCCACAGAAGTGCAAGAGAAAAGTGTATTATATTACAGGGGAAGTTAGTTTTTAAGAGCTCTTCTGGCCTTGACGGCGTCGGCGAGTTCGCGGAGCATGACCTCGGTGGTTTCCCAGTTGACACAGGCGTCGGTGATGGAGACGCCGTATTTGAGACCGGCTTTACCCTCGGGACCGACCGATTGCTTGCCCTCGTTGATGTGGGACTCGATCATGACACCCACAAGGGTGTCTTCACCGTTGGCGATTTGGCGAGCGACTTCACTGTTGACCTTGGGTTGGTTGCGGTAGTCTTTGTTAGAGTTGCCGTGAGAACAGTCGACCATGATAGTAGTCGACGAACCAGCCAGCTTCTCCTTAATAGCCTTGACAGAAGCCTCGTCGTAGTTAGTACCCTTGGTACCACCACGGAGGATGATGAAACAGTTCTCGTTACCCTTAGTAGTGGTGATGGCAGCAAGACCTTGCTTGGTGACACCCATAAAATGGTGCGAGACCGAGGCAGCCTTGACAGCATCAATGGCTACGCCAGCAGAGCCATCAGTACCATTCTTGAAACCAATAGGGAAAGACAGACCCGAGGCAAGCTCACGGTGCAATTGCGACTCGGTGGTACGAGCTCCAATGGCTCCAAGAGAAAGCTGGTCAGCCAAGAATTGAGGAGAAATGGTATCGAGCATCTCACTGGCAATTGGAACACCCAAATCAGTCAAATCAACAAACAATTTTCTGGCTACTCGTAGACCCTTGTTGATGTTGAAAGACTCGTTCACATCAGGATCGTTAATCAGACCCTTCCAACCAACAGTGGTACGGGGCTTCTCCAAGTAAGCACGCATGATAACTACAAGCTCACCATCGAGCTCGTCTGAAAGCTTCTTCAGTCTGCTGGCATACTCTAAAGCGGCTTCAGGATCGTGGATCGAACAGGGTCCAACAATACAAACAAGCTTGTCAGAAGCACGATTCAACACCTTAATAGCCTCCTTACGACCTTTAGAAACAGTAGCAACACTCTTAGCCGAGGCGGGAATCTCGTTTTGCAACAGAGCTGGGGCAATCAGAGGATCGTAGCCGAGAATTCGAACATCCTCAGACTGTTCGACAGGAGATCCCGATCGTGACACTCCATCAGGTCCAAACATAGGAGAGTTTGTGGCAGACATTATTGAAAAAAAGAATCAGGTGAAAATAACCAATGAAATAAATATAAATAAACAACCAGAATAACAAACGAGTTTGCGAACTGGAACCGGTGGTCTAGAATCCGGAATCTGACTGTCGGTAGTAAAGTGGTGAAAAGGGTCGAAAAGGAGATGTACTAGAATCGACTTTTCGCAAATGAAAACTTTTTCAGCTGTTGTTGTTCGTTATGAACTCTTTGTACAGTAATGATAACTTGTTTAGAAAGACAAAGTCAAGAAAGAAGAAGCAAAATCTATCGCTTGATAATCTTCACAAGTCCAACGGGTTTCGGAAAAATATGACTGAATGGCTGCACTACAAACGTAAGAAGAACTTTTTATGTCTTTCTTTTCAGGTGGCACGTTTTCTTTTTCTTGCTGCTGACTCTGCGTCACAATGCACTACACACACCACTGTTCTAGAATACAACCTCTCAATTAGAAATAGAAGGTCTACCAGACAATCTCGACACTTTTCTCTATGACACATTGAAAAGTTTCACCCCCTGTCCCAAAACGGCAATCGACCCTCCATGCGGCCGGATCACGTGGCTTAGCCACGTTTTCAAGGGGGGTAGGGCGCTGCCTCCGGCGGCTGGGGCTCTGCCCCAGACCCCGTGGCTCCTCTCGCTCCGCTCGAGTCGGGCGCGGGGGGTCCCCTGTGGTTGGGGGTTGTGGGTTTTGGGGGTTGAGAGGGGGGATGGGCCCGGAAAAACTCTGCTCTTCAAAATAACCAGGGTTAGGGCTATGCCGACTCCGGGCTCCGGGCGGTGGACCCAGGCCAAGAAAACCGAACCCCGATCCACGTTCTGCCCCAGCAACGGGCCCCACTCCCCTGACCGATCGCCGCTGCCCTCTCGCCCATCGTGTTAGGGTTTATCACCTGACCCTGGACCCTGAAATTTTTCAGGGGGTGACCCATCGGCCTCCGGCGGCTGGGGCGCTGCCCCAGACCCCGTAGCTCCTGCTCCGCAGGAGTACCTGGACCCCCCAACGCCCGACTCGAGCGCAGCGAGAGGAGCCACAGGGTCTGGGGCGGAGCCCCAGCCGCCGGAGGCACACCCCCGAAAACGCAGGGTCTGGACCCTGCCTCCGGCAGCTGGGGCTTCGCCCCAGACCCCGTGGCTCCTGCTTCGCAGGAGTATCTGACACCGCCACGCCCGACTCGAGCGCAGCGAGAGGAGCCACGGGGTCTGGGGCAGAGACCCAGCCGCCGGAGGCAGTGGCCCCCAACCAGGAACAGAAGGGTTTTAGTATATTTACAGAAAGGGTTGCTATGCAGAGGAGTCGGTGTTGTCGTCTGGAGAGGGCCACCAGTAGGGTTGGAAGCCGTGGACGCGGATGTTGCCGGCGGGGGTTTGGATGGCGAACTGGGCGGTTGACGAACCGAAGTGTTCGAGACGGACCAGTGCCAGTCCGACGTTGCCAATGGCCGACAGAAGGGTTCCAGAAGGTCGAAGGGATGGTGAAGAGGATGAGGATGAACTTGGTTTGGACTTTTTGGACACGCCAAAGGGGGATGGGTTGTCGGTGACTCGGGCCAGACGTGACGAGTCTCCTAAACTGGCAGAAATGTCGAGAATCGAGCTGCCAGCCAGCGATGCTGAGTTGATGGATGTGGCCACTGGAGACGAGGGATTGTACTCAAGAGCTGGTTCCGACTCGAGTTCGTATTCCTGCTGAACCAGCTCGTCAGATGACTTGTTAGATGGCTGTGAAGAAGACTCAGATTGATCCAAAGAGTGAGTTGCGGGGTCAGGATTCGAGTCAGAAGTCAATGGAGGGGATAGAACCACGGGAATGATGCGTTTGCGGACAATGCCGTGGTGGTGAGACCGGATGGTCAGCTCCTGGCCCTGGTAGCACCCTTTATTGAAGTCGACTCCTCCCATATAATCCATACAGGAATCGAGAGGAAGTGAGCTGTTGGGTGGCAGTTCACTAGCTCCTTCAGGAATACCATACACCAGTCGTCGAATGTGATAGGCATCTGGTGAACATTCAGGGAACTCGTCAGCTGAGACAAATGCTTCTGAGAGAACGTCTAATGGAGTCTGATTACCAGGAAGAACGAGTCTGAGCCCGAATCCTGGCGCTCGTGAGTCACTGGCTCCTACTAAAGAAGGACAGTATGGAACCAGAATGGACTGGTTAGTGATATCCAAAGGAAGTGAGTCGGTGACGGTCGAATCGTCCCATACTTGCCACACTTTCGGACTGGACCCAGTATCCTCGACAAGCGAGATTTCCACTCGAGATCGAAGTTTATGTAATTTCAGCATCGATACCAGCGAACTAGCTAACGACGAATCGCATTCTACGAGGTATCCAGGAACTTCGCTGCTACTGGACCCATCTCCAGTCGTACTTCGACTGCCAACACCAACAGCATTTGCTGTATCAGACATCAACGTCGAGTAATGGGTGGGATAAATAAAACTGTCGGAGATGATTCTTCCTTTAGAATTCAGAAAAGCGGCATAGAAACCAAACGCTCCATGGTCGTCTGGTCCTGTTAAGTGGTTGGTGATGAGTCCATTCAGAAATTTGGGGGCATCCTGGCCTCTTACATACACCAGACGTCGATTCAGTTTTGTATACCCCCTCAACGGAGGCTCTGGAGGTGGCGACTGAGGTGTATAATACGACAACCCCCTCATCAAACCAGGTGTTATCGACCCAGCCACTGTCCTCACCCCCTGACTACTTCGAACATGACCCCCAACCATCGACGACCCCCGAGCCACAAACCCACAATTTCTCAACGCCACTCCACAATGCAACCTCCGCACTCCCACACCACGCCCCCAACACCCCACTGGCCACACACCTCCCCTCACAACTATCGTGCCAATTCTCCCTCTCATCAGATCCAGGTTTCTTGTCAATCACAAATCTCTGCTCCGCTCCTCTGCATATAAATCCGTGCACGGCTGACACACTGCGCCGGGTCCGGTCCGGGGACGGGGGGGTTTGGGGGTGCTGCCTCCGGCGGCTGGGGCTCCGCCCCAGACCCCGTGGCTCCTCTCGCTTCGCTCGAGTCGGGCGTGGGGGTGTGTCGCAGCGCTGGGGCAGAGGGGCTGTTTTGACTCTCGGGGCCGCCAGTAGCCACGGATTCGGGCCAGCCGCCCCCAGCCGGCGCCCCCCATCAACCACAGCAGGCGGGTCCCGCCACGCCGCTCGCGAAGCGAGCACAACCAGGGTCTGGGGCGGAGCCCCAGCCGCCGGAGGCAGACCCCCCTCCCCCCAGTGCCTAGGGATCGACAGGGGAACCCCCGTTACAGTGCTGCGCAAAAGTCGCCTAGGGGGGGTTATTTCGGCCTTGCAAAAGCAAAAACGAAAATTTGAAAACCGGGTTCAATCGAATGTGGTCAGGTTACTGAGTACAAGTAAAATCAAAACCCCGGATTTGTGAGTGCAAAACCAAGTAATTTCAGGCCTAAGAGCACATCACGTGACTATAACCCCGGTAAAACGATGGGGGTGTGTACGAGCCGGCCGACGCAAGGGGATGGAATGGGGGCTCGGCAGCGCCACTGATTCGTACATCCGGACGGGCAGGCGCCCCACCGAAACGAGCATCCAGTAAACGAGCTCCTTTTGGCGCTTACACTCGTGCTTACAGTGGGATGACCCCCAAACCATAGCAACGGGCAGGGCCCGCAGGGCGCTCCCCAGTAACGGCAGCGACCACCAGGGGTTACCAGTGCCGGCGCCGGGGGTTTCAGGCCCAGCGGCTCGATCAAAAGCGCCACAGTCGGCCCAGAGTCGAAACGGCTGGTGCCAACTGGCTCGATAACAGGGTAAACGGGGTGAACAGGCAGCGCCAACAGCAGCAGCAGCAGGCCAAGCCCATGCAACAACCAACCCACGCAAACGGGCAGCTGGCACAAAACCCACACCCTGGCCAACCCAATCGCAGCTCGTGGTTTTATTAGCAGTGAATTTCTTCCCTTTTCACAAAATACACACCTCACCACACTCCCCTTATTCTTCTTCAACACCAACAATCAACACTGATTCTGGACGGGCCGCACCGGAGACCGACGGTAGGACTAACAAATCAGCTCTGTTTGATCAGAAGAAAAACAAAAACGAAAAAAAATCTCAAAAAACCAAAAAAAAATATCATCCATCTCCAACCACACTACTGGACCCTCTTCTGACCATCATTCTTTGATTTTTCACTCTGTAAGTACGGCAGTGGGGGTGGCGCTCGGGGGGATGGGGGTGTGCCTCCGGCGGCTGGGGCTCCGCCCCAGACCCTGGTTGTGCTCGCTTCGCGAGCGGTGTTGGGGGTCGCTTCGCTGGGGGCTCTTCGGGGTTGGTGGTGCTGCTGCTGCTTCTACTACGGGTCTGGGGCGGAGCCCCAGCCGCCGGAGGCACAACCCCCACAACCACGTATCCCTGTTTCGAACACAGGAAAACTAACAGGATCAGCAGTCGATGGCAGAGTCGTCTTTGTTTGGTAGGAGCGCTATGTACCAGCAGCAGCATCAGCAGCACCAGTCGTCGCAGTTGAGCGGGACTGGTGGTGGTGATTCGTTTCTGAAGGCCAGTCCGGGCCCGGGGTCGTTGCTAGGTTCGGGGTCGGGGTCGAGTTCCGGGCCTGGGTCCGCTGGTTCGCCGGGATCGGGACCTCCTGGTGCCAGTTCGTCGTCAGCCAATTCGGCTTCAGCTTCCGCCGTGAGAAGAATCCAGTCTCGGCATTTTGATTTTTTGGCTGGTGCCTCTGGAAGTGCTACTGGCAGTGGTGCTGGAAGTGGCACTGGATCAGGTTCGTCTGGATCTAGTGGCAATAACAATAACAACAACAGCGGAAGCGGTAATAGTGGCAGCGGATCGGAATTGCCCGGTTTTGAAGGACTGGGTCATGCTCATGGAGTTCATGGTCATGGATCTGGCGGCTCTGCTGCTGCTGGATGGGGGACTAACGGCCAACAGACTCAGTTGACTGCTCAGTTGAATGGTGGATCTGGGTTACCAGGACAGTTGTCGGGTCAGATGCCACCTCCAGGACAGTTTCACGGTCAGTTGCCTGGTCATTTGTCGGGCCAGTTGCCTGTTCAACTCCCAGGTCAGGGATTAGGTCCTGGACTTGGTCAGGGTTTGAGCCAACTCCCGGGTCAAGGATTGAATCAGGGATTGAATCAGGGGCTTGGTCAGAGTTTGAACCAGGGATTGAATCAGGGACTTGGTCAAGGACTTGGTCAAGGACTCAGTCAGGGTTTGAACCAGGGATTGAATCAAGGATTGGGTCAAGGACTGGGCCAAGGAATGAGTCAGGCACTGGGCCAGCGGTCAAATGCTGCGTCGCTGTCGCCTTTGCCAAGGGCTACTTCTCCTTTGCCGCCATTTCCTGGCCAGTCTGTATGGCTTGATCAGTCGTCTGCGTCTCTTCGAAGCATTTCTCCACACCCCAAACCAGCCAGCTCGAATAGCAGTATTAACGAAGTTCAACTGCAACAGCAGGCTCCTTTACAGCCACTTCAACCAAATGGAAGTGGTGGTAATGGCGGTAATGGTGGCCCGGTTAATGTTGGACTGATCCCTCCTCCTTCGACATCACCATCTGCTGTATCGGTGTCTTCTTCGTCGAACCTTGTTGGAGACGATGAACTCATTCCAACCGCTATTGTGATTAAAAATATCCCCTTTGCTATTAAAAAAGAACAATTGTTGGATGTAATGACATCCATGGGACTACCTTTGCCATATGCTTTTAATTATCACTTTGATAGCGGCGTTTTTAGAGGTCTTGCTTTTGCCAACTTTACCAGTCCTGAAGAGACAGGTGCGGTTATTTCCAATCTCAATGGACGGGAAATTGGCGGTCGTAAGCTGAGAGTCGAGTATAAGAAAATGCTTCCCTTGGTAGAAAGAGAACGTATTGAGCGGGAAAAGCGAGAAAGAAGAGGCCAGCTCGAAGAGCAACACCGTAGTAGTTCCGGTCCAAAGGGATTGAATAATAGTGGACTGGGTGGTAATTCAGGTGGTAATGGCAATTCTGGCGGTAATGCTGGTGGAAATGGTGGTGCTGGTAATGGCGGCGGTAATGGTGCTGGTAATAGTGGATCCATGGGTAGTGGAAATGGTGGTGGTGGTTCTGGCAGTGGAAATGGTGGTGGAAGTGGTCATCATCATGGTCATAACCATCATCATAACCATCATGGCGGTAATAACCATCAGCAAATGAACCATGTTGGTAATAGCCATCACCACGGCGGTAATCAGCATCACGGACCATCGAACCATTCACCTAAAATGGTTGATTTGAACGATCCAGAGACGTTAGACTTTTATTCACAGATTTTGTTGTTTAGAGACGATAAAAACCGGTCTGAGTTGATCTTCCCAGCCACTTTGTTGCCTCATCAGAGGAAGATTGTCGCTGTTTTGAGCGGACAATTGGGTTTAATGTTTAGTGGAGACCGTGTGAATGGTGGTCCAGTGGCAGTTTTGAAACCTCAACAACAACCACAGTTGCAACAACAACAGCAGCAGCAGCATCAGCAGCAGCATCAGCAACATCCACAACACCCTCAGCAGCATCAACAGCAGCTTCACCAACAGCAACAACAGCAACACCATTTGCAACAACCACCAATGCCTCAATTCCAAGGTCAACAGTCGTTTCAGCAACAACCTCAGCAGAATCAGCCACAACCCCCACAACAACAGCCACAACAGTACCAGCAGCCACCCCCTCCTGGTCTGTTTGACTATAACGGAAGTTCGTCTGGTCAAATTCACCACCCCCAACCCCAGTACGTAGGTGGAGTTGGGGGCATGGGGGTTGGAATTGGGAGTGGCGCCGCTGGATCAGGACAATTTTCCAGTCAAGGACCGCCTCCACCACAACAAGGACTTTTTCAACCTCAACCACAACAACCAGTTCCTCCACTTGTTCAGCAACAATCTGGAGGATCAGGTTCAGGCGGGCAATTAAGAGGAACCAAGTCTTTTGCCGATATTCGAGCCCCTGCCAGCTACCCGTACAACATCTCTGCTCCCGGCACCCCTTCTGGATCGCCTTTTTTCCCTTCTCAAACACCACCTCCAGGTTCTAAACAACAACAGCAGCAACAGCAGCAACAACAACAACAACAACCCCAAGGGCATCAACAACAGCCCCCACAACAGTTCCTCCCACTCATGTCGTTGCAACAACAACAGCGTGGATACCCCTACCTTGGCCAAACCGGCCAACCTCAGATTGGATTCCCTTCCCAACAACAGCAGCAGCAGTCGCAAGGTCAATCACAAGCTCAGTCTCAAACCGCTGGTAAACACCAGTCGAGCCAGAGCTTTGATCTTAGCAACAGCGTTGGTTCACTGAGCGATTCGTTCTCCAGCGCTTTGAGCCTCTCTGGAAGCAGTTCTGGTCGCCAGCACGCTGCTGTTGGAAGTGTGGGAAGTGCTAGCCCTACCGCTAGCATTAACAGCATCCATGACTCGGTCGCCTCATCATCGGGCGGTAACAGCTCGGCTGGTGTGATCGGGTCGAAATCTGGGGTTCATGACGATAATTGATAACACTTTTTAACGATTGTTGACGATTCTAACGAGCCAGAATGAAAAAAAGACTAAAATGCATAGGCAGCTCCGTCGTCGTCGCGACTGGCTGTTTCATGTGATATGAATGGTTTATGAAAGAGATGATTTATTGCGTGCCCTCGATGCACAACATGACACCCTATGACAATAACTAAATAAACGAATGATAACGTATACACTTTTCTTCTCCTCTCGCCACGCTGCCTCCGGCGGCTGGGGCTCCGCCCCAGACCCCGCTGCTCCTCTTGCTTCGCTCGAGTCGGGCTTGGGGGTGTCCAGATAACTGGAGGCTTGCAACGGGCTCCTGTTCGAATGTCTGCTGAAAGTCATTCACTATGTGACATCAGAAATGTAACAGACTGGATTTGAGAGCATCCAGCTGTTAGTTTGGTATCTTCTGAAGGTACAAACTTGGAGATTTCATGGCACGAACTAGATTACTTCTTGAAAAGGTAGCAGAATTCACGATTGTGAAATCAGCATTGATCAGAAGACGACGCAACACATCCCATTTAGAAGAACAGATCTCCGGCAGTTTTGAATGTCTGTCATTCAAGTACTTCAACTTTGACACTAGCAACAGAAGGATTCGTGACTACACTATAATCAGACTACAGTGTTCCAGAATCCACAGCATTGGGGCCTTATGATCCTTCCAGTAACGAAATCCAAGACGGTAATGGTTCCGTCTAAAGAAAACGACAGCTATTTCAAACAGAGAACAGAGATGCTTTAATTGTTGCGAACCGGAACCAACTTCGCTGTAATTTTTAACGACAACAACAGCTCTTAAGATGATTGCAAATTCATGCTACTGTCGGTTCCAGAGAGTTTTGTGAATAAAAAAGATGATCAAAGGAGGGGGACCCCAAACGCCCGACTCGAGCGAAGCGAGAGGAGCAGCGGAGTCTAGGGCGGAGCCCCAGCCGCCGGAGGCAGGAACGTCGCAAAGTAACAGTCTATGTACAGATAAATAGAGGGCTCAAGCCGGGGAGTAGGTTTGGAGCATGTGGTGAGCAGTGGGGCCGAGGTCGTCGAGAGAGACGAGGGTTGGTGGGTGGGATTTGGCGGGTTTGTTGCGGAGTTGGATCTCGAGTTGGCCGGTTTGGGTGTAGGATCTGCCAGCGATTATGGCGAGAGGGAAGCCAGTAGCTCGGGCGTTGGCAAGAAGAACTCCGAATTGTGTGGACCGGTCGTCCCATACGGCACGAATGTTGTGAGTTGACAGGTGTTGGTGGATTTTGAGAGCATCGGCTTCAGAGTTGGCGACGATGACGGCGTCAAAAGGTGTCACAGATTTCGGCCATGCCAGCCCGTCGCTGTCTCGAGTTTTCTCAGCAATGGCAGAGATGAGTCGAGACACTCCGATTCCGTAGCAGCCCATGTATAATGGCTCCATTTTGCCAGTTGATTGGGTGGTGATGCGAGCATTGAGTGGTTCTGAATACTTGGTTCCCAAGTAAAAAGTGTGACCGACCTCAATTGCCGGCACAATTTTAAGAGGTGCTGAATGGCATGAGGGACATGTCTCACCAGTTTGAACTTCTACAATTGGCGCTTGAACGGCTTCTACAACAGAATATTTCGAGTGGTTGGAATTATCAGGTTCAATAAGAGATGTGATTATGGTGGTGAGTTGTTCACGGTTCTTTGACAGTTCATACTCTACACGTGTGTCTATAAGCGGGAGAATAGTAGCTGACATTTTGGAGACAGAATCAGCACTGATTTCAGCCAATTCTGACCCTTGGACTGCAGAATGGCCCTTCAGCAAATGTGGATTAATACTTCTGCCAGCTGGGAATATAGCAGCATAGACTGTAAGTGACTTCTCTGATTTCGACGGCAAAGTCTCATCCAGAGCATAAAACTTGACAGCGGCATCAGCCAAACCTATTTTTACACTGGTATCGGCAGCAGTCGACACAGCTCGTTCTGTATTGGCTGTGTAATCACAGCTGGAACTGGTGCACTTGACTACCAGATCTTCACCAGCATCTGATTCGTAATGGTACTCATGAGATAAAGAACCTCCAATTGAACCAGAATCGGCCTCGGCGACTTCGAAATCAATTCCAATATCTTCAAATATCCGGTTATAAGCGCCTTGAATGTCCCGATAAGTAGTCATGGCATCGTTCATAGTCTCATCAAATGAATATAAATCCTTCATGGTAAACTCTCGTCCCCTTAATAAACCTCCACGAGGTCGTTTCTCGTTTCGATATTTACGAGAAATCTGATACAGTCTCAAAGGGACCTGTTTATAACTGGACAATTCTGCCACCATTGAAGTCACTTCCTCCTCATTAGTAGGGGCCAATAGATACTTGCCATCTTCGAGCATGAAAAACTCGGTGCCTGTCTGCAATCTTCCCGACGCTTTCCAAATCTTGGTCGATGCTAAAGTACACAAGCTAGTCTCGGCACAATCGACCTCGTCCAAACGGTTCCTGATAATCGACTCAATTCTCGACTGAACCAGGTTCCCCAGAGGCAGCATATTATACACACCGGACGACGACTGGCGCAAATAGCCGTAATTCGTCAGTAACTCTGACGAGCTTGTCTCGGCATTCGGCTTGAACTTCCGCAGCGGGGCGAAAAACCTCGACAACCGCTTCAAACCACTCGCCATGGCCGTCCTCTTGCTCTCTTCTTCGTCAACGCTCAATCTAACCCCCTCGTGCAGGGTCTGATCTGATCTCAAATTTCACGCCGCATCCCACGCGGCTCGCTACCCCCAACTCCTCTAACCTTCCAAGAACCCTCCTAAGCTCACTCCCGTCTTTTCTCTGGACCACAAAATCAGCACCAGGGCTCATATCCTTCGACCACCACCGGCCCACGACCCCCTCATGCCCTGCGTCGGGTTCTCCATGACGGGGGGCGGGGTGTGCCTCCGGCGGCTGGGCTCCGCCCAGACCTGGTTGTGCTCCGCTTCGCGGAGCGGCTGGGACCGTCGAAGAACCGACTCGAGCGAAGCGAGAGGAGCCACGGGGTCTGGGGCAGCGCCCCAGCCGCCGGAGGCAGTACCCCATCCCCCAAACCCCGCCCCCACAACCCCGCCACCGCCACAGTCCGCCCCCCATTGACCCCCAACGGCAGATCGTGGACAGAGGGCCGTTATCGTGCATATGGGACGAGTCTAATGCGAGCAGATAGCAGCGTTCCTGCTGATCGGGAGGACCCTGAGAGCGCACGGCTGAATGCCCCCAAATAATGGAAGACGCGTCTCATGCAACAAAGTTGAGAAACCCGAGAGATAGAGGAGGGAGAGCGAGAGAAGGAGGTTTGGAGCACGCAACAACTTTTGAAGTTTACAGAAAACGAACGGCAGGACTTCAGGCATGGCCCTGGCTTGTGTGCTGACATTCAATCGCATCGGGGTTTTGGCTGACAGTGAAGCAGACGGTTCAAAAGGAAAGAGAATGAATGGTCATTCGAGACGAGGGCGCGGTCCACTGCAGACCGCTATCCACAGTCCTCCAGACACCGACGACGAGGGCGACGACGAGCCCGAATCTCGGGCCTCGCACCGCGAAAACACTTCCCGAACTCGACGAAGAACAACCGAATCAAACAACCCCCAACCATCAACCACAAAACCCCCACAACCACGACCCACGAACCAGGTTCGGTCCAGATCACACCGCGAGGCTGACTCAGGGTCCCCTGAACGACGACGACCGACACGAGAGGTGAGTGTGGATGTGCCTCCGGCGGCTGGGGCGCTGCCCCAGACCCCGTGGCTCCTGCTTCGCAGGAGTTTCTGGTGGGACCGTCGACGGAAAACGACTCGAGCGAAGCGAGAGGAGCCACGGGGTCTGGGGCAGAGCCCCAGCCGCCGGAGGCAGTCCCCCATGCCCCCTGTGAACAGGAGAACTAACGCGGTACAGGCTGCTCCAAAGGGTTCATTGATAGACCCTCTGAAAGATCGGAAGTACTGGACAACGCTGTTGCGAGAGGGCGGTTTGGATGAGCGTCGAAGCCCAACGAACTCGCCGAAGAAGGCGGTGAAGAACGAAATTCAGGGTCTGAAACGAGCTCGTGGAACGGATACGCCCCCACGGTCGCCAAATGGGGGTCACAAATCGCCTGTGACTAAACAGGGTAGGACGGCCAATGGCCAGTTTGCCCCAAAAGAACGGCCATTGTTGGCTGGGGGCGAGCTGTGGCCTGTAAGCAGAGCTGGATCCAGGTCCAGTCGACCTGCTCGGGATCGTGAGGTCGAAAAAGCTAGGAAACCAGAGAGGAGAAATCGGCCAGTGGAAAGGGCTTCACGGCCGTCAGGTCTCGAGAAAGTTCCAGTAATAGCACCAGAATTGGTTGTAGACACACCCGAAACAACAGTTCCAACTCCAGCGAGCAGAAATAGAGCTCGTAGGAGTCGTACGGTCATAGACGACGAAGATGTCGACGAGGATGACGATTTGATTCGTCCTGTCGGCCGTCTGAGACAGCGAAAAGCAGCTGAAAAAGAAACAAAACTGGTGACGACGCTGAGACGAGGACTGCTTGTTATCCGGCTGCCGGAGTGGAAACTACGGCCGCTGAAACAGACCAGCAGACTTAAGAAACTCATTCCAGCGAGAGAAGTTCTTGCTGCCAGTAGTCTCTACGACCACAACAACAACAGTAGCAGCAGAAGCATTAACAATCACAGCAGAAGCATTAATAATAACAATAGCAGTAAAAGCAGAATCAAGGATAACAGTAGTCACAAAAAACTGAAAATCCGGTTTCATTTATCATCACCAGCAGGTGGAGGCTCACCTGTTGGTATCACTAATGGCACACTGACTAGAACTGACGGATTGTCTTCAGCAACAGGTTCAACTCCTTTTTTCTTTGAGGAAGAGGAGTATGTCGACGACAGCGATGTTCAGCCATATCGCGGAGTGATTACTGGTGATGACGCTGATACTTCGTTGACTTATCCTACTGATCAGGACAGGGAATGGTTTGAAGATGCGCTTGCTATGGTAGAAACAAAACAGTCTTGGCTAAATAACGATGATGTTGAGAATTACGGAAATGAAATAGAATATACCGACGATGGTGGTGTGACAAGCCGGAAGAAGAAAAGACGTACTGACTCGGTACCACCACCAACGACCACTTCTACCATGGGCATCACTAGAGTCTCGAATATCCGCAAAATCCACATGGCCAACTACGAGATCGATACCTGGTATATCTCGCCATATCCAGAAGAGTACTCGCGACACAGGATCCTCTGTATATGTGAATTCTGTCTCAAATACATGAGCTCCGACTACGTTGCTCAGCGACATGCTTTGAAATGCCAATATAGACATCCTCCGGGAACCGAGATATATCGACACGAAGGAAACAGCATTTTCGAAGTCGACGGGGCAAAATCACCTCTGTACTGCCAGAATCTGTGTCTCATGGCGAAACTTTTTTTGGATTCAAAGACCCTGTACTACGATGTGGAACCGTTCATGTTCTACGTTCTCACTGAAAACGACGACAAGGGATGTCATTTTGTTGGCTACTTTTCCAAGCAAAAAGTAGCCAGTGCGACCACTCCGCCGGTCGCTCCTGCCATTACCGATTCTCCAGGCTCTTCTACGAGCCACGAGACCATTTCCACTACTGACCCAATTACAAATGGCAGTGCTCATGACGGCACAAATGGCACAGCGACAACTGCTACCAGCTCTTCTGCACCAGCAGAGCCTATACCTGCAGTTCGAAACAACGTCTCCTGTATCGTGACTCTGCCAACTGCCCAACGTAAGGGATACGGAAACTTTTTGATCGATTTCTCATACCTTCTCACCCGCTGCGAAAAGACTGTAGGTACTCCTGAAAAACCACTATCAGATCTCGGACTCGCTTCGTACACAAACTACTGGAAACACACGCTGTGCTACGAACTTCGCAAACTTCGCAATTCCGCCGACCCTGCCACTGAAATCAGCATTGACACCATCTCACAAACCACTGGCATGACTCTCGACGACGTGGTATTTGGACTCGAAACACTAGGCTTCCTCGTGCAAACGCCCCAAAAGTCATACACCCTCCAAATCGACGACCGAGTCCTAGACGACATCATCGCCAAATGGGAGTCCAAAAACTACCGTCGCGTGCACCCCGAAAAACTGCTCTGGGTCCCTCTCACCCTGTGACCGGCCCACCAGCACTCTATTTATTAATTGTAGACTTAATTTATGATTCACGTCCCTCTCCTCCCACTACTATTGCCTCCGGCGGCCGGGCTCTGCCCGGACCCGTTGTGCTCGCTTTGCGAGAGTTCCGGGTGCCACAGAGCTCTGCAAACTGCGGATCTGTCACTTCTCGAACCCGGGATCATGCCTCCGGCGGCCGGGCTTCGCCCGGACCCGTAGTGCTCGCTTCGCGAGCGGTTCGGGGGTGGAATCTCATTGAACTGTTCATGTACCACTACTTAAAATAAATGTTCGTGACTCGAACCCTCTCACTTCCCAGGCGCCGTCACACTGAAACTGAAATGAGCATCGATGAAGCTGAGGAAGCATCGTCAGACTGCTCGTGATCCATCGCTTGAGATACCGGCGGTTTACATGACTCAGGAAGTAGAATGAACGTCTGAAAATCTGACGGCGAGTTACCAGACCGTTCGACACAGCAGTATGCTCATGTTCCGGGTGCTATGAAAGACTGGGACTAAAATGAGCATCAGGGAATCTGAGAAAGTATCGTCAGACGGTTTGTGGCTCCTTTTATCATCCAGGTTTGACAGTGGAAGTGAAATAAGCGTCAGGGAGCCTGACTGTTCGTGGCTCTACTATCTTCGCGCCCTGACACTGGAAGTAAAATGAGAATTAAGGAATCTAGGCCAGGGCCATCAATCTTTTCGCGACTCCAGCATCTTTGGGTTCGACAACAGAATTGAAATAAATATGGGGGACTCGAGACAGCGCTATCAGACAGTTCGTGACCCCAGGATCCAGGATACTGGATCTCAAGTCTTGTCAGGTTCCGGGTGCCATGCAATGGGAAGTGAAACGAGCATCAGAAGCATGAGACAGTTCGTGACTCCAGTATATCACAGACCCGAAGCGAATACCCCGAGAGCAGTGACACCCCAAGTAGCTCGCGAAGCGAGCACAACGGGTCCGGGCGGAGCCCGGCCGCCGGAGGCAAGACTCCGGACCCCGTAGGGAGTGTGGTTAAAGTAAAAGCAAATCTATACTCCATTATCATAAAATACATATAAGATATACAAAACAAAGGGGATTTCGTAAGGCGGAGGGGCATGAGGGTCGTCAGAGAGGGGTCGTAGCGGTGTGGGGAGGTTATGATTGGGCCGTGAAGTAGCTGCCGGCAGGGGTCACGGGGGTCGTGGGGGTGGGAGTAGCAGCAGAGCTTGGGTTGGCAGGGGCGGTGGAAGAGGCAGCAGGACTAGCTTCAGAGAATGAAGGTGGTCGTTGCAGAATAGGAACAGGAAGCTTGAGACTGTTGAAATGAGATCCCGACATCTTACGAGGTAACAATGGTCGAGGGTGTGAACCAGATCTGTTACGACCGACAAGGGTTCGGGGGACTCCGTCTTCAGCACCGCTATCACCATCAATATCATGCTCGACAATAGTGACATTATCAGGATGCTCGCTGATGGGCTCGGAAGTGGGGGTCGACAGTTGGTAATTGGCCAGGGACTTAGCTACAACCGAGTCAGCAGCAGTGACACTGGATGGAGTGGTGGTGCCAGTGGTGGTAGGGGTAGTCGATTTAATGTCGAGTTGGCTCAAACGGGTTTTAATGTCTTGTTCAGAAACACCCAACAACAGACTGAGCTCATCAGGACGCAAGTCCTGTCTTGAACGGACAAGGTCGTCTTGTTCTTTCGTCCAGTTTACAGAAGATTGAGTCGAACTGGTGATTTGAGCAGGAGCAGCATTGACTTGGCCTTGAGAAGGCTGTCTGTACTGAAATGATGGCAAAGTGGGTTGTGAGTGATGATGTCCATGGATATGAGGGTGTTGTAACTGCTGTTGCTCGTAAGAAGCTTGATATGTTTGTAATGCATTTGTAGGGTTGGATAGAGTACTACTGATAGACGAGCTTCTTCGATTGAGATCAGATGAAGCATCAGGCATGCCATTATCAGAATGAGTAGGGCTGGTACTGCCACCAGGAGATAAAGGACCACCTCCATTAGGAGTAGCAACACCACCAGTCGATGATCTTAAAGTTCCTGATACCAAACGACGCCAACGGAATTGACAAGCATTGGTGGTTCTGTTAGGGAAATAAGCGGCAATCTCCTTCCAACCGAGTTTCAACTGTTCTTTCAAATGACGCAATAGCAAATCGTCATGAGGGTCCCACGAACTGGGGGTCTTACGACGACCTTCACCCTGCGGACTGTAAATAGGAGTGACTTGACCATGGTGGCCAGCGTGACCATGATGTTGACCATGTGAATGAATAGGACCGCCAACACCAAGTGAAGGATCAGTATTGTGACTGACAGCTGCACCATAAGGATGGTGAAGATGATGTTGCTGTTGTTGATGGTGATGTTGTTGAAGCTGTGGATGTTGAGGATGTTGAGGATGTTGAGGATGTTGATGATGCTGGTGGGGGTGAGGGTGTTGTTGGAGCTGGTGGTGTGGTAGTGGATGCTGCTGAAGCTGCTGATGCTGTTGGTGATAAGTCTGAGGAGCAGTCATTTGCTGATGGTATGGACTGGTAGCAATGTGAGGTTGTTGCGAGTGTTCATAAGAGTGATGATGTTGAAGTTGGGGGTGAACTTGAGGTAGTAGTTGCGATTGCGAGTGGCTAAGCGGGGGTTGAGGCAGAGATTGGGGGTGATGTTGAGAGTAGGAATGAGTACCACTAACACCTGAACTAGAACCACTATTAGTAGTAACAGTTGAAGTAGCAGTAACAGTAGAAGTAGGAGTACCAGTATTGCCAGAAGAATGGGTTGTACTAGTATTAGTACTAATAGAACTGGAACTAGAATTACCAGGAGTAGTAGCAGTAGCAGTTGCAGTAGCAGAACCAGCAGACCCAGCAGCAGAACCACTAGTATTAGTAGTTAAAGCACCCGGGGTAGTACCACTAGTAATAGAAGCATGGGGGGCATGTGCATGATGCGGCTGGGACGACATATAAGGGTTTGGGGGGCTTTAGCGATGAGGTTAGTAAAAAAAAAAAAAAAAAAGGATTTCAGGCTAAAACAAAGCGGGGCTTGCGTGGGGTGATACCCGAAGGGCACCGGGTGGTCATGCCCACGCATCGGTCGCATCTCGCAAATCTTGTACCCCTCTCAAACAGTGCACCAACGTGCAGTGCAGAGTACATTGCAGAGTACATTGCAGGAAACAGGACAGGCGGTTGAAATAGGCAGGAGTACTGTATGGGTACGAGGAGGGAGCAGATTGGGGGGAGGGTGGAAATTGGAGGGGATGCTGGAGAGGTAGGAGGTGCATTAGCAGATAGAGGAGGGGCAATTTGAGCATGAGATGATGCAAGCCATACCGGAGATAGAGTCAGAAAAAAATTTTGGTGGTGGTAGCAGCAGCAGCAGAAAATGCAGTTTCAGTTGCAGTAGTAACATTAACAGCAGGGGGGAGCAGTATCAGATGTAGCATCAGAGGTGCTAGTAATACAAGCTGTAGGAGGTGAAATACCAGTAGTAATAGTAGTACTAATAGTGAATGTAGTACTAATAGTACTGGTAGTACTAGTGGGAGCAGCTGAAATACCAGTAGTAATCGTAGTACTAGTACTAATAGTAGTACTAGCGAGAACAGTACTGCCAATGGCGGAACCAATGGCAGTACCAATGACAAATAACAATGGCACACAAACGTCACCATCAATGTCATAACCGCAACTACCGCATAATACTAACTCGTAACAGCAGCTCTGAATCAATCACTGCTACAGACCCGGCTTGGCAATGGTCTTAGCTCGGAACAAAAAAGGTACAGCAAAGTTTGAACAATAAATGGCTAGACTGTAGTATAACTGATACACAGTTCGGAAGCAGAATCCGAGCAATGGATCTAATACCTACAGCCCACACAACTGAACTAACTAAGCTGGTGAACCTGAATTGACAACCGATCTAGGAACATACATGACTAGTAATCACAACCCGAACCCGAACTAGTACTAGGACTAGAGCAGACAGACAGACCAAGCCAGATCTGAAACGAGTAGGTACCCCAACCAATCCAACCAAACAAAGTTGATACGGACTGCGACTGCGACTGCGACTGGTAATTAAATTTGACTCGATCCACCAGACAGTTCTCACTCCGATTGAGGAATTCCACTACCATAAAGTCCGCAAATTCCGCAAATTCCCTAGTCCCTCCACCAACTCACTAGCTCTACTCGACCAATTCCCTAATTTGACCAATTCGACAATACTAATGCCCGAGTCCCAACAACCTGTCACTGCGACAAACAGACTAGTAACTAGCCCCTAACTCCATAATACCCGGTAACAAGTAACACAACACACCACTAATACTCCACACAAGCCACAAATCATAACCAAAACCAAAGCCACTGGCCTGACCCAACAACAATTTTACTTACCCTTGAAACTGGCCCGATGAAATAGGCGGCAATCGAGGTTTGGAATAGGACCCCGAGAAGAACGCCGATGGGCCTGCCGCGATTGGAGACGATGCTGCTGACATTCTGCGATGAGATGAGACGATAACGACAACTAACACTGAAGTTGGATAGATCTGTTGTAGAGGCAGCAATCACTCAGGTATAATTCTGTCCTACCGTGATTTCCGTAGTACTGTAGTCCTGTAGTCCTGTAATTCAGAGTTGTCAAACTGGACTGAGAACCTGCTAAAATAATGTCCAATAAACTGTCGACTGTCGAACTTATCGAACTTATCAGTCGTAATACGATAATTCACTGGATATTCACTGGATATTCACTGGATATCTAACCAAACTGTCGAGAACCAAATGTCAAAACCAATGGAGAAGTGCCGTTCTTGAGTCACAGTCACAAGTCACAAGTCACAAGCTTATCAGTAGCAGAACACAACTGAGCGAAAAGCGACTGAGGAGATAACGAAAGAGCCGGGATATACGCGGCAAAACAGTTTCCAAAAAGTCAAACAAAAAATATAACCAAAACAAAAAATAAAAACTGCACAAAAAAATAAGCGACGCAACGAAGTAGGAGAACGACGAGGGGGGGGCACTTTACATATATAACCGAGCGACGACTGGTGTGTACAGGGAACGGAGTACTGATATGTGGGTATGTGGGTAGTCTAAGGTAATATCGCATGTGTATTGATAGACAATATTTGGCATTGGCAATCCGTACTAATCAGAAGCTAGTTAAACCGTTTAGGCAACGACCGACCATTGGCAGGTGCACCTTGCTTTTTGTACATCTATTTTTCCAGATATACCCTACCGGCTTGAATCGTCGCACAAAAAGCAACGACCACCCTCGTCACATTTATTTTTTTAAAAATCAACGGTGCATGGCCCCGCGATGGGGGCCCCCCTCTGCCTCCGGCGGCTGGGGCTCCGCCCCAGACCCTGGTTGCTCCTGCTTCGCAGGAGAATGGGTATGGGGGAGGGGGGAGAACCGACTCGAGCGCAGCGAGAGGAGCAACCAGGGTCTGGGGCGGAGCCCCAGCCGCCGGAGGCAGAGGGGGGGCCCCATCGCTGCCCCGGGCCACATCTGCTGCTGATCGCATCATCCACGGCGACTGCCCCCAAACGCAGCGGCAGAAGCAGCAGCAGCAGCTGGTGTGCATGCGACGGTGCAGCGCTGGATTGGTCGCTCGCTCGTGCGCCCGGCCGCCGCTGGTCGCTAGCTCCAGCTCCAGTTCCAGCGGTGATGGCATGGTGGGGGCGATAGACATGTGTGATAGGAAACGGGTAGCTTAATCCAGAAGGTTAAATAAATTATTAGTAATCGCTAGCGTTGTGCGTCCCCCCCTCCCCCTCGCCAGCCTGGGTCTGCCTCCGGCGGCTGGGGCTCCGCCCCAGACCCTGGTTGCTCCTGCTTCGCAGGAGTGATTGGGGGCAACTCCCGGGCATGAAAAAACCGACTCGAGCGAAGCGGGAGGAGCTACCAGGGTCTGGGGCGGAGCCCCAGCCGCCGGAGGCAGACCCCCCTCCCCAGGACGGTTTTTACCCCGAGAAGCTTATCTTTGGTACCGGCGGCACTCCGACTGGGATGTCGTCACGAGGGTTTTAGCTTTTTTTCAAGACCAAATCTCCAGCCCATGTGAACACATCCCCTGAAGCACAGGTCCAACGGCACGCCAAACACAGCAAAAAAATTCCAAGGCCACCGTAACTAGCCAGCTGCACCAACCTAAACACCCGTTATCAGGCCTGCTGCAGCAGCTCAATCCGGCTCGCGGCGCCATCTCAGCGGTGGCATCGCGCCCATCACCCACCTGCCTCCGGCGGCTGGGGCTCTGCCCCAGGCCCTGGTGGCTCCTCTCGCTGCGCTCGAGTCGGTCGGCCCCCACTAACATCCCCAACTCCCCTTTTCCCCACGACCCCGCTACGGCCCCCTCTCTCTCCTGCGAAGCAGGAGCAACCAGGGTCTGGGGCGGAGCCCCAGCCGCCGGAGGCATGGCCCCCCCAGGAGCAAACGGCACCAGCGTCGGGTCGCTTCTTGAGATAACAGCGTCGTCGTTGCAAATCACGACCTGGCCGGCACCAGGCTGGTGTCACCCTGGCTGCCGTATTGTTGCCCCCATTGCTTTTTCGCGCATATGGGGCCCGCCTCGAGTGCTATCGCACCATCGCATGGCCTGTATGCCGTAAGATGCCAAACTCTAACTGGCGCTCGTGATTGGCGGATACCGGCCAATGTCTCAGGCCATGCGTCGCGGCCATTGCATGGACGGCGCGGCCTCACACGCGGGGTCCGACGAGGTTGGGTTCGGGGATGGGGGGGTCTGCCTCCGGCGGCTGGGGCTCCGCCCCAGACCCTGGTTGCTCCTGCTTCGCAGGAGAGGGTGGGGCATCGTCAACGTAACCGACTCGAGCGAAGCGAGAGGAGCAGCGGGGTCTGGGGCAGCGCCCCAGCCGCCGGAGGCAGCCTGGCTCCCCCCTTGGAACCCCCCCACGGTCCCGCGGCTACTGCCGTTGGATCGGCCTGCACTGGCCGTACATCTCATCGGCGTGGAGCGTTTGAACTAAATTGGCTACTCACAGCGCAGGTGCAGTCGGTGTGGTAAGACTTGGCTGCCGGCCTGTCTGACACAATCAATCCCACCCCCAATGCTGGCACCAAAAAAAAATAATAATAATACCCGCAACACCACAATTGCGACGCCTCGATCTGGCCCCCAGCCCATCTCTTCCCCACCACCGCCAGCCCAGACCAACCTGGTTCGTCTAGTTCACTTCACGACCACAACCGTTCTACCACTCACTCCCAGTTGCAACAACCACCCCCAAACCAGGTCCAACTGAACCCATAGCCCCCTACAGCCAGGCCAATTATTACAATCACCCCGTCTCTCCTGCTGACTCACTCGCACCTGAGACCCTCCCACGCCAAGACCCCCCGGCACCCATGTCTCGGATGCTCTGGCGAATGTTTACCCGGGGAGGGGGGGCCTGCCTCCGGCGGCTGGGGCTCTGCCCCAGACCCCGATGCTCCTCTCGCTGCGCTCGAGTCGATTCTGCCAGGCGTGCCCCCAACTCTCCTGCGAAGCAGGAGCAACCAGGGTCTGGGGCGGAGCCCCAGCCGCCGGAGGCAGGCCCAGGCCCCCAGGTCGTGCGTTATCTCACGAACCAGCAGCCAGTCAGTGAGCGAAGGGGGGGCTTTAATCGACAGTGCGTCACCTGATATGGCGTAGCGGCACCCCTCGCAGCAGCAGCGGCAGCTGTGGTAGTAGAGACCGCCGATCGTGGTGGAAAAAAGCAAAACGTAAAAAAAAATGCTATTTTCTTTTTGTGCTATCTGCTGCATCCCCGTGGTCGTCGTCTGCCTGTGTCATGAGTATCGCATCTCAGGGATCGCCGACGCACAAGCTGTATCGCTCCCTATCTTGCGTCTCCGCCGGTAGCGGAGTCTGTGCACATGGGACCCCCGAAACCGGAAGGGGAGCCTGCCTCCGGCGGCTGGGGCTCCGCCCCAGACCCTGGTGGCTCCTGCTTCGAGGAGTTGGCTGGAACAGTGGGGTTAAACGACTCGAGCGCAGCGAGAGGAGCAACCAGGATCTGGGGCGGAGCCCCAGCCGCCGGAGGCAGGCCCGACCCCCCTCCCGTCCCGTCGGACCCCACCCATCACCCATCGCATAAGTCCGATCTGCTGTCCGATAGTTACCACTAACTCCCCGATACCACGCGTGCATACCCCTCCTCGCTGATAGCCCCTCGCCCTCGCAGACCGCCCCACCGCACTCGCTAGTCGCTGCTGCCCTAACCGGTTTTTACGGCGATCTCAACGCTGCATCTCGCTCGCTAGTTTATCCAACCTATCAGCGCTGCTGGGGGGTAGTCTGCCTCCGGCGGCTGGGGCTCCGCCCCAGACCCTGGCTGCTCCTCTCGCTTCGCTCGAGTCGGTTACCCCGACGGTCCCTGCCAACTCCTGCGAAGCAGGAGCAACCAGGGTCTGGGGCGGAGCCCCAGCCGCCGGAGGCAGGCCCCCCTCCCCGTTGTAACGGGCACGCTAGCGGGAGGGGGATGTGGGTTATACGTTGGATACGTGCGTGCATGATGTGGGTAGCGGGGTTTCTGGATTGAGATGGTGGTGGTGGTAATCAACGACAGATGAGTTGAGACAGTGGGATTATGCACCAGTAAAAATAGATCAGTTCGAAGATAAACCCCCTCATTGGAACAGATTAGGCAGTTGGGTGTTGACAATAACGCATCGCTAGCGGACCTGCACGACCTAACCGCACCACAACTGCAGCTGTGCATTGTGCGCTAGCGCCTGCCTGCCGGACTCCTGTAATGGGGGGAGTGGGGTTGGCTAATGCTCATTCGTGTGTCGGTCGACGCAGTGGACTGGGGTGCAGCTCCAACTACCACTACCAGGATAGACATTTACTGGAATCAGCGCTGTACAGCAGCGGGTCTTTTTACTCGAACGAGCTAGGCCCACGCTAGTCAAGCCTGACCATGAGCGGGGAGCGGGGGACTGCCTCCGGCGGCTGGGGCTCCGCCCCAGACCCTGGTTGCTCCTCTCGCTTCGCTCGAGTCGGGACGGGGGGATTGGGCTACGAGGGGGTGGAGTCGGGCCAGGTGGGGCACGCCCCACGCTCGACTCGAGCGAAGCGAGAGGAGCAACCAGGGTCTGGGGCGGAGCCCCAGCCGCCGGAGGCACACCCCCAGTCGTACGTTAGTCTTTGTTGGGGTCAGGGGCTGAGGGTCCGAGCGGTGGCTGTGATTGGCTTGCATGGGGGTTTATCTGGCGTCACCCAACCACGCACCCCACATTGTTTATTCTGATGTCTGTTGTGCGGGCTGGTGCCTCCTGTCTGTCTTGTTTGCTGGCTGGCGGTCGCATTCCGGGTGGTCTGGTGACGTCGCTGTCGTTCCCCGCTCCTCATCGCAGAGGCTGCAATGGCGGCTATCAGACAGGCTGCTTCCCGCCGGTCATCGATCCGCAATTGACTGGTGTGCTATTTTCTTACTGGCAATTGACAAGCCCAGAACCGCTGGAATCTCTGGACTTTACCCTGTGACATCCGCACTTCCCCACTGCCGTGCTCGTAAAAATTAGAGTTTGGACCCCTGTGACTCTGTTTCACAGTCTGCGACCTTAAAGCTTAAAACCCATCCCAGCTCTTCTCCACCCCCACGCACATGCGTCCTTTTTTTTTGTGCCAAATCCAGACTCCACCGTTCATCCCCGCGCTATTTCCCCATCCAGCCTGGTCTGTCTAAACAGCCGTTGGCCCGGGCTTAGCTCCTCGCTGGTAGTGGGGTGATGCCTCCGGCGGCTGGGGCTCCGCCCCAGACCCCGTAGCTCCTGCTTCGCAGGAGTTTTTAGGGGGTTGCCAGCGGCGATCCACCCGCTCGGAGACCGCCAGAAGTTTCGACTCGAGCGCAGCGAGAGGGAGCTGTGGGGTCTGGGGCAGAGCCCCAGCAGCCGGAGGCAGTGGCCCCCCTTTCGGTTACGCTTATGCGAGATAATAAAGTGGACAGCAGAGATCGGCCCGATAAGGCAGGGATGACATGGGCTGTTCGGAGGGTGGGAGGCGGTTTTTCGGGTGGTTTGTTGGGCGGTTTGAGTGCTCATGGGGATTTTGTACGTGGATAGGAGAATGGGTTTCTTGTCATGTGGTGGGGTGTTGTTTGGGGGTTTTTGTAGGGAGGTGGAGTTGTAGAAGGGATGCAGGGTCCTGATGCTGTGTGTTGATCGATGCACAGTTGGTTATGTGTGACAAAACAGAGTTCTATCGTTGTAAAATATTGATGGTAGGTTGGAAGGGTACAGAAAGCAACTACACGGTCCTAGCAGCTCCGCGAAGCGGAGCACAACGGGGTCTGGGGCAGCGCCCCAGCCGCCGGAGGCAGAGAGGGGAGTCACAGATCCCTGGAAAGAGCCCAGAAATCAAGAACCAAGAAGAAGAGAGAGTAGAATAGTATTGAGTATTCTTGAATTCCAGGTTTGAGTTCTCTCCCGGGAAAGATTGTCAACGTGTGGCCTGCAGCAGTTCGAAATCTCTGACGTGTTACAAATACCTGGACGGGATCTAAAAGTATTGATTACAGACTTTGAGGTGTCGAAGCTTGAATGCTGTTTTAATGGGTCCTGATTGTGGACGTAGATCATAATTACAAAACTAACTCGTTCCATTAGTAGTGATGAAACGTCGATATTTAAAAGTAAGACAAAAAAACATTCTTGGAAAAATGGTGGATTCGATTTCTTCGTAACTTAAGATATGTTAGACTAGGGCAAATGTTTCGAGGGTCGTCATGCTGCAACTATTTCAAAAGTTTGTTGTTCAGGGGCGTGTAGAGAATCTCAATGCCTTTTAAGTTTAACTTTGAGAGTCCAATTCGAGAGAGTAAAGCCTGTGCTTCCTTGAATTATAGCAGTATAGTATGACATACCACTGGCTCACACTCTCTTTGCTTTTCATCGGATGAACGTGTTCAGACCGGAAAAATTGGCGGTCACCGGTATGAGCCTTCTGAGAGTGATGCATTCCTGGCCAGTTATACACAAGACCTTAGGATTTATCTGACAAAGTTACTTCCATTCTGTCTATGGTCAGTGGTTTAAATCGTCTTAGCTTCACTTCAAATTATCTGGTCATTGGTCCAGGATTCAAATCATAGATACCGACAAATTGATGATTATGGTCTTTTGACGATTTTTATTTTAAAGCGAACAACTGTATTCACCACTTCATTGGTCAGCATATTAACGAGATGTCACCAACTGCTGGCGCAATATCAATTCTAGTCAATACTTAGTTATATAGAGTGCTTGAGAATTTCATCTCATCAATCAAACTATCGCTTGAATCACAATCGGGTACCCAAGATGATAGTATATTGCCATTCTATTTACTGGTAGGTCAATCCTTTCGTTCTTGGCTATTTATGCTACCAAGTATGAGAACCATCATGTTACTATGTACTATTCTCCGGCTCAAGATCGATTCCAGTCAGCCTAATCACTGGTTGTTTATTTTGAGTAACTCAAATGAGTAGAGAGAGATCAAATACATCATCAGAGACAGGGAATTATTCACAATTTAACCTGAGCCTGTACCGGATCCAAGTTAAAGGCTTCCTCTCGACGAACACGTGAAGATATATCGATATCCCCGGTCTCCTGCTTATGCCCTACTTGTGTCCTTGGAGGTTGTCCACCTTACTGAGTAGACGAGGAAACTGAAAGTTCCGGGTAGAGCCATTCAAACCGTGTTTGATGCCAGACCCAACTTATTCTGATAATTTTGCCTCGCAAGTGTGGAGTCTGAAATCCCGAACTATCATAATAGGGGACTAAGCTTGCAAACTCAAAAATCGCACTTGTGCGCCCTGGTTATGGCAGAATTATCAGAGCAAGTCAGTTTATTGAGGTAACAAAGCGTTATGTATCGGAGACAGCAAGCGCAAGCGCTACAGTGAACATTAATGTCCTTGGTCTAAGTTCTATGGAGAGTCTGAGGGGAATTAAAATAGAACGCCAGGGCCCTTAATTCAAGACTGGAGGAGAGAATATGTGTCAGTAACAGCAACTATTCCTAGAACTAAAAGATAAACGAAATACGAGAAGTCAATTGATATGGGAGTCGGTGGTATAGTAAATGGAAACACATATCGATAGGCAAAGGGGATATATGTTCAGTGGGTCCCACCATTTCTGAACTATTAGTTTGTGATTTTATGTCGGTAATTATATTGAATGTTCAGGCTATAGCCTAGTATTAGATTTTCTTGCAATCACCCAGGTAGCCATGCTGTCACAGTTCCTCAGTAGTTCCAATAGCAAACCACTTACATCTGTTCAAAATATTTTTCTTCACGTGCTCCGATCCAGTCACGTCTTTGGCCTTGACTTAACCAACATACAGCCCAAGTTTGGTTTAACAATGTGCCATTGTATTTTGACTGGAATATGAAAACTGGCCAAGTCAATCGAATCTGATTAATCTCTGTAAAGCTTATTATGTGATTCAGTCAAACACTCGAGCCGTAAGATTTTGGGGCCACTCCAGTTCATGGGCCCATATTTCCGACCGACGGCACAAGCTTGAACCCATGCAATGAACTGTCCAGACAGTCAAGTCTGGTAGCTACTCGGTAATCTTACTATCAACTCAATACAATCCTCTCCCCTGTAACTGTAGACTAAAGACGACATGCTGAAAAAGATAACGCTAGCCAATACTTGAATATCATTGCAAAGAAATTGGCTATACAAGAGCCATGCATTCTGCGGAAGTTTGCTAACCGGAATATTTTTCAGGAAGCTCTCTGGTCGTGCCAAGTCAGTTTGAAATATATGTCTTTAATTTGAGCCAGACAAGATTTGTGAGAGAAGACAGATCAAGGAGAACAAACATCATGCATCCAGGATGCGAGATGATACACAACTCAGCGCTATTTGTGCGGTCTTATAAGACGTTTTCAATGCTAGATCGAAAAGAAAGAAAAGACGGTGTTAATGGTATCTCTTCCCTACAGCCTTTATTTACAAGCTATAAATGATAATTATCTAGATCCACCTTGAAAGTAGGGTCTTAATCCCGGTTGTCCTTCTATATGATGGCAGTTGTCTAAGACGTACTTGCAAATACTCTTTAAATAGAAACATTGAGATTGAATATATGGGGATGTTCACTGGAGCCACTCTCTTATAGGTTCTAATATGAGTAATAGCATAATTATATGAATCCTCGTATTTGAAGCTTTGGCTTAAAAATTACTGGGATCTCTAGACTATAGAGTTATCGGAACCAGTGCTCAGAGCGACGGTACTTCCAGCATCTCGAAATACATTTTCCCTTCTGTACTTTCCCAAGGGATCGAGCAAGAGCAACAGACCCGCAACAGACCCCTGGAATTCAGCAGTCTATTGTAAATACTAGGAACCGAACGGGTTTAGAACCAGGGGTAGCATTTCTAACTGGGAGGGAAAGCAAACAAATCAGATTAGATCATCAGTAAACATTTGAGTGGTTCTTCTTTCTTTTCTTTGGTTTCCCCTCTCCCTTCAACGGATAATCCGAGGTAAAATTATAGTTCAGAGATTTATTGATACATACAGAACTACGAAACTAGATATCCCGCTATCTCGCTCACTTACTCCCTAGCGTCCACGCAGTTCACGAATTCAGCAAAGAATCCTTCAACCGACCGTACTCCTCCCACCACTCCCAAAAAACACACCCCGTCCCCGGTCCCAGCAAAACTCCTGCGAAGCAGGAGCCACGGTGTCTGGGGCAGAGCCCCAGCCGCCGGAGGCAGAAACCACATGTCAAAGATCGGCACCGGTATCTGCACGGCCCCAAAAGATAACGAAGATAAGCAGCAGATAAACAAAATAGTGATCCAAGCGCGGACAGGACACGATAGCGACATGATCCGACGACTGGATCACTGGAGCAGCAGATAAGCACCGGCGGTGTCAGACGGACCAATGCTACGCTGCTAATGCATCCACTGGCCGTGACATGGCACTGACCTTGATTGATTGATAGATAAACAAATAGGATAAATTGATAGCCGCCGCTAGAAACAAAGTTTGTTTCAAACCCTCTAACTGAGAGGGGTGTGCATACTAACAACCTGCGTACTGATAAGAGTCAGGCCACTTCACGGGGGGGAGGGGGCCTGCCTCCGGCGGCTGGGGCTCTGCCCCAGACCCCGTGGCTCCTGCTTCGCAGGAGATTTCGCTGGGACCCCCGACGAAAACGACTCGAGCGGAGCGAGAGGAGCAGCGGGGTCTGGGGCGGAGCCCCAGCCGCCGGAGGCAGACCCCCCCCCTCGTTCTCGAACTGCACGCAGAGTTAGAATTATTAAATGATGCAACGCCATAGGCTGGTGATAAGGCATGTGTTTGTGATCGGTTGGTGGGAGGTTGAAAGCACGGTGCAGCAGCAGCAGCAGATGCAACCGGCAGCAGACAGGTTCGTGAAACTGCGGCCTGGATAGCGTGTATCGCTATAACGAGGCGAGATTCTGCTGCTGGAAGCTCATCGCAGCGACCGACGTCTCGTGAGAGCGAAGCAGCGCGATAAGAGGACAAGCTTAACGCACACAGATAAGACGTGAGGTCCACCGTCACCGTCGCTGCTACCGGTCTCATAGACTCATGACCCTATATCCGCCAGAAAAAACCCAACAGCCCGCCACCACCACATACCACACGACGCCACGAGCTCCCCCATCCCCGTCTCAGCCTCCACTGCCCTTACTGGGGGTTGTAATCGCATCGGTCCGCTGTCGGCGGACAGGCGTGTTCTGTGCCGAAATTAACCTCAGTTCCACCCAGCGATGAGGGGGCATCTCCCCGAAGAGGTGATATCGTCTGTGATGTTGTTGCCGAAACGAGTCCCCAGCGTTATCGTGCTTCCGACACCGGCGGGTGCCGAGGTGGGGGAGGGGGGTCAGCCTGCCTCCGGCGGCTGGGGCTCCGCCCCAGACCCCGCTGCTCCTCTCGCTTCGCTCGAGTCGTTTTCGTCGGGGATGGCCAGCAAAATCTCCTGCGAAGCAGGAGCTACGGGGTCTGGGGCAGCGCCCCAGCCGCCGGAGGCAGGTCCAGATCCCTAGGTACATTTCGTTACATTTGGTTACATTCGCGGTTCGACAGTAATGGTCTCAGATTTGGCGTCGAACTGCGGTAGCGGATGCCAGTCTGAGCAGAAACCATAACCCCCACACCCTGATCTGCCGGCTTGCGTGAGCGGTTTCTCGAAACGGCAGGCGCCGAAAGAAGGTCGTTTGGGCCCAAAGACCTGGCTGGCTGCTGGCTGATCTGGGCCGGACTCTGGCCAAAGCCAGCGAGCCCCTGCGGGCCAGGCTGCGGGCTGACCTCATCGCAGCAACAACTACCGAAAGCCAGCAGCGAAATTAACAAAACCCCATAGCAATCAGCCACAGTTCACATGACTCTCGCAAGCAAATGGCAATGGCAACGCAATGAAAGCTTGTCAGGAGAGCAAAATCTCCCGGTCCGGCTGGCACCCCCAAACCCGACTCGAGCGAAGCGAGAGGAGCCACGGGGTCTGGGGCGAAGCCCCAGCCGCCGGAGGCAAGCCCCCAAGCCACCAGCCCCAGACACCCGTAAGGGCAGTTGGCTGCAGCCAGGGCCACAGTAGCAGTCGTCGCTGGCCAAGCCCCCAAAGTGGCTGTCTGAACAGTCGGTGGTCGTGGTAATGGGAGAGGATTATTTTTAGTAACATTTCTTTTTGTGGGGAGCCTGGCAGGGCAGGGTATGGTCTAAGTGGGCCCTAACCCTTGGGAATAGAGGCAGCAGTTTTGGGGGCAGGACGGGCCAATCATGAGCTGAGCCTCGATAAAACCCCTCCAGGACGAGCGGCCGGTTAATAAAAAAAAGCAAATAAAAGGTAGTTTTAAGACTCATTTTCAGCATCGGTATAGGAATAATTCCCGTGGCCAGACCAAGTGTAGCGGCCCCAACCCCCCAACGTCGGCTTATCACTATAGGCAAACGGGCAGCAGACGACACACGAGAAAGCAGATAGTGGCAGATGAGTTTGCTGATAAAAGCATGACGATTTTCCTATTTTTTTTGACTCTTCTTCTTTTCTTCTTTACAGGCTTTCTAGCGTGCACCCCAAAAACAAACCCCCACACACTCTTTTTTAGAGATTGATATTATCTGACATCTGAACGGATTTCGTTTCTTGTATTCAGATATTTATTTTCTTCTAAAAACAGAACCCAAACAAACAAACAAACCTCCCAGTCTTTTTTAACAGGTTTTAAAAAAAACCTCTATCTTTGACTGCCGGAATAATTTTTTAGTTGATCTTGTCTATCAGCGAAAAAAACAACAAATTCAATTTTTTGTCTTTTTCTTTTTGGTTTTATTCAAATCATTCTTTGTTTTCACATCAGCATTTTCTAACATCATAAAAAATGTCGTCGGCTGTTGTTTCTAACACTGCTACTTTGCAGAAGTATTTGGACCTCCCTCAAAACGGAGCTGTCTTGGCTGAATACATCTGGATCGATGGTACTAATGGTATCCGATCCAAGTGTAAGACTCTTAGCAAGTCTCCCGAGTCGATTGATGACCTTCCTGAATGGAACTTCGACGGTTCTTCTACCGAACAAGCTCCTGGTCATGACTCGGATATTTATTTGCGTCCTGCCGCTATTTTCAAGGACCCTTTTAGAAAGGGTGATAACATCATTGTTCTTGCCGAGTGTTGGAACAACGATGGTACTCCTAACAAGACAAACTACCGTCACGAGTGTGCTAAGCTCATGGAGGCCCACAAGGATTCCAAGATCTGGTTTGGTATTGAACAAGAGTACACTCTTTTCGACCAATACGACAATGTCTATGGCTGGCCCAAGGGTGGTTTCCCCGGTCCTCAAGGTCCTTACTACTGTGGTGTTGGTACTGGTAAGGTTTTCTGCCGTGACATTGTCGAGGCTCATTACCGTGCCTGTTTGTATGCCGGTGTTGACATCTCCGGTATCAATGCCGAGGTCATGCCTTCTCAATGGGAGTTCCAAGTCGGTCCTTGTGAGGGAATCAAGATGGGTGATGAGTTGACTGTTGCCAGATACTTGCTGACCCGTGTTGCCGAGGACTTTGGTGTCAAGATCTCGTTCCACCCCAAGCCTCTTCAAGGAGACTGGAACGGTGCTGGTTGTCACACCAACGTTTCCACCGAGCAAATGAGAAACCCCGGTGGTATGAAGTACATTGAGGAGGCTATTGAGAAGCTTTCCAAGCGTCACAAGGAGCACATTGCCGTGTACGGTGAAGACAACGATCTTCGTCTGACCGGTCGTCACGAGACTGCTTCTGTTGCCAACTTCTCGTCCGGTGTTGCCAACAGAGGTGCCTCTGTGCGTATTCCCCGTTCCGTTGCCAAGGAGGGATTCGGTTACTTCGAGGACCGTCGTCCCGCCTCCAACATCGACCCCTACCTCGTCACCGGTATTATTGCCGAGACCATTCTCGGTTCCATCCCCGAGGCTGACATTGTCAAGCAAGTCCAAAAGGAGTAAGCCCCAGGCTCTCCTGACCTCATCCGCTTTGTCCATTAGATCTCTGTTTTCTGTTTTCTATATAACTTATTAAAGGCATACAGATCCCCCTGTTTTCTATCTATTTTATGTTAATGAACCTCTCTTCGCACACCTCTCTGTTCCCCGCTCTGCCTCCGGCGGCTGGGGCTCCGCCCCAGACCCCGCTGCTCCTCTCGCTTCGCTCGAGTCGGGTGTGGGTGTCCCAGACTGGTGGATTCAGGGGGGTCCAGGTGGTCAGAGAGCTCGCTTCGCGAGCACAACGGGGTCTGGGGCAGCGCCCCAGCCGCCGGAGGCCACGCCCGAACCCCCGTACCCCTCCCCCATGGGGTATATGAGCTCGCGGAGCGAGCACAGCGGGGTCTGGGGCAGCGCCCCAGCCGCCGGAGGCAGGAACACCCCTACGTCGAACTGCAGGGGTAGCGATGCGAGATAGCGAGGACGATGGAGCGTTGATGCGAGCGGTCCGTGGGTTGGCCGGCGGGCTCGTGAACCTCGGTATGGCGATATTTTGAAGTGCGTGGGGTGATATGGCAGTTGGGACTGGGGCTGGGTCTGCCGATCGGTTGATGATCTGATCTGAGGATTGTTAATTCCATGTCGCTTGATCTGGGTGAAAAATCAGCCTATTTTTTTTTGACAACGCTGTTTTCTTGACTGGTTATAGAGGTCGAGGACTGGTGTTTCTGTGGCTGTTGTATCAGGGGTTAGAATGTTGAGGAGCTGGTCGTCAGCGAGAAAGACCCTCCCCCGCTGGTCCGGTGGTTTGGGACACGGGGAGAGTGTGCTCGTCAGACGGATCTCGGGTCTGACAGGGCCTGTGGGTCCTGTGGGTCCTGTGGGGGTCGTAGAGACTCGTTTGGAGGCTCGAAGTGGAAAACCATTTTTGAATGGCGGGTTTGTATTGGGAAATCGACTAAGAAGAGTGGACGGAAGTCGTCAACTGACGACGAAGTCGACGACGGGTTTGGAGAACAGCACTGATCAGAGCATCCGAGATGTGTTTGATTCGGTCGAGTTCTGGAAAAAAGATTTTGCACCTGGCCATACAAATGCTCTTGAACCCACTGGTTTGTTTGAGAACAGATATCTTACCACGCCACAGGGAATGGTAGAGTTCACACAGGAGTCGCTGCGACAGGCTCAGGAACTGACTCTGAAGATTATAAATGCTGGAGACGACCCAGAAGCGCTTCATAATGCGATCCGCAATTTCGATATCTTGAGCGATATCATCTGTAAAGTTATCGATATGGTTGCATTTGTGCGTATTTCGCATCCTAATAAAGAGTTCATCAACGTGGCTCAGGAGTGCCATGAACTCATGTATGATTATATGAATATGCTGAATACCAGCGTGGAGTTACATGATATTCTAGACAAGGTTCTTGGCAATAATGACATTAGAAACGGTCTTTCTAGTGAAGAGATAACTGTGGGAGAAATCCTGCTGGCCGATTTCAAGAAATCAGGAGTCAATTTGGCCCCTCATGATCGAGAAAAGTTTGTTCGGTTATCAAGTAAAGTATCGATTCTTGGCCAGCAGTTTTTGAATAATATTGGCCCTGCAAAGCATCATTTAACATTTTCTAAATCTCAAGTTTGGGGTCTTGATCCTGTCTTGGCTAATAGACTGAGGTCGTTTGGCGGCAGGTTCAAAATCCCTACCTACGGTCCCGTAGCTGATATGGCATTACAAACAATTTCCAATGAAAACACCCGACGGGATATCTGGCTTGCTCAGAGGTCTGCTACTGATGAACAGGTGGGTTTACTTGGCGACTTTCTCACTGCACGAGCTGAACTGGCTAGGATGATGGGCTGTAATAGCTTTGCTGAGTACGAACTTAAAGATAAAATGGCCAAGACACCTGTCAATGTACAACGTTTTTTAGACGAACTAGCTCAACAAACAAATCCTCGAGCTGCCAAGGAACTATTGGATCTCAAAAAACTCAAGAGTGATGAGAAAGCTACTCCGTTGGCTGAAACGTTACTGAAAGCATGGGACAGAGACTACTATGCTGCCAAACACACGCATTCTAAACGGTCCAAGAGTAAATCGTCTGATTTTATATCTGCATATTTCTCATTGGGTACTGTCATGCAGGGACTGTCTCGACTGTTCACGAGAATATACGGCATCTCGTTTGTACCTATTGAGACCAAACCCGGTGAGGTATGGGATGACGAAGTTCGTCGTCTGGATGTGGTTTCTGAAACCGAAGGTAAAATCGGCGTTATCTACTGTGATTTGTTCCAGAGAGATGGAAAATCGCCTCACCCGGCTCATTTCACTGTGCAGTGTTCTCGCGAGATCACTCCTGGCGAGCCTTCATATTACCATCAAGGCAGTTCTGTTATCCGAGACAGCACCAACCGATGCTATCAACTGCCCATTATTGCACTTGTCTGTGATTTTGTCAAGGATCCTGCTCTGTCCAAGTGTCTATTATCGTACAGTGAAGTTCAGACTCTATTTCACGAAATGGGTCATGCCATTCACTCAATGCTCGGTAGGACTAGTTTGCACAATGTATCAGGTACACGGTGTGCCACTGACTTTGTCGAGTTACCATCAGTGTTAATGGAACGGTTTGCTGCCTCACCTGAAGTCATGAAACTGTTTGCACGACACCATCTAACCGACGAGCCACTGCCACTATCAGTATTCAACTGTCAGCTAAGCCTTCAATCACTGTACGATCAAACCGAAACATACCATCAAATCCTCATTTCAATGCTCGACCAACAAGTGCATTCTGAACTAGCAAACACTCCGACATTCGATCCCAACGCCATTTACTATGAACTTGAAAAGTCCCGAGGTCTTTTCGAAGCGCATCCCGACTCGCGATGGCCAGCCCAGTTCGGCCACCTGTTTAGCTACGGAGCAAACTACTACTGCTACCTGTTCGACCGGGCCATTGCCGACCGTATCTGGCAAAAACTGTTCGTCAACGACCCCACCTCCCGCGAAGCCGGCGAACATTTCCGACGCGAAGTCCTCTCCTGGGGCGGAAGCAGAGACCCCTGGCAGTGCGTCTCAGCGGTCCTCCGCGAACCGAGTCTCGCCAACGGCGACGAAACCGCCATGCTCGAGATCGGTCGCTCACTAAAAGCTTAAAAACTCAATTGCATGTTCTACTTTTCTTCACTCATGCCTCCGGCGGCTGGGGCTCCGCCCCAGACCCCCGCTGCTCCTCTCGCTTCGCTCGAGTCGATTTCTGGGGGTGTCAGGCGTTGTGCCTCCGGCGGCTGGGGCTTCGCCCCAGACCCCGCTGCTCCTCTCGCTACGCTCGAGTCGATTTCTGGGGTCCCAGCATCAGCTTCAACGAGAACTGAATCGTTTTCGGGGAGCGAGTCCCAGACACAGATACTCTTCTCGCCATCCCCGATTCGGTTTCTGGAATCTCACTCAGCATCAGCTGCAATGATTCTTGAGACGAGTTCGGGGGTCGCAGAATCAGCTTCAATGAGCTCTGAATCGTTTTCGGGGGGTCAGGAGCATCAGTTTCACCGCCGGGCGCTCGCGAAGCGAGCACAACGGGGTCTGGGGCAGCGCCCCAGCCGCCGGAGGCACAACCCCTGGACCCCCAGCAACCTGTTCAGTGTCTGGGGCGGAGCCCCAGTGGCCGGAGGCACGGGACTCAGGGTACACATGGCAGAGACCTTCTTGTTATTTTACGATTAAAAACAAAACATTATTTTTTTTGTCCAGTTGGGGAGCCCTCTAGCTGGATTGCATGACTTGCCAGACACGGATGACGTTATCGGTGTAACCGGCGAACAAGTTCTGACCATCGGCAGACCATGCAAGGGAGATGACCTCGGGCTCCTTGGACTTGGGTCCGGCAAGGGCAAAGTCGGGCTTGAGCTCGTCAATGAGGTCTCTCTTCTCAAGGTCGTAGATCTTGATGGAAGAAGAGGTGGCAGCACAGAGCCAGTATCTGTTGGGGGAGAAGGTAAGAGCGTGAACCTCGTCACCGGAGGGGAGAGAGTAGAGGTGGGCAGAGCTGTTAAGATCCCAGAGGATGATAGAACCATCCTTGCCACCAGAGGCACACAAAGATCCATCAGGAGAGATGGTGATGGTGGAAACGTAACCGGTGTGACCAACGTTGTCAGCCTTAAGAGAGGTGGTTTGGAGATCCCAGACCTAGATTTCTTGTTAGTTGTTGTTTTTTCCTCCGGCGGCTGGGGCGCTGCCCCAGACCCCATTGTGCTTGCTTCGCGAGCGTTGAAGAACTGTGGATTGGCTTATTTGAACAGACATTGAGGAGAATTGCTGATTATGTCGAATTCTGAGATCTTGGCCAGGTGCAAACTTCAAACTTCTTCTGTTGGTAATGGGATCAGAGATCTTGGTGATATATGTTTATGTCTCATTCGGGATGTGACTCCCGTCTGAAGTAGCAAATATATTTCTAACATCATATCCATACCGTCAGAAAAAGTAATCGTTCGTTCGAATTTCGTGCCATCCTGTATCCAATATCCAATTGTATTTCAAGATCTCTCTGAGCTCTTCATTTTATAACCATTCCGATTGAGTGGTTCATGCTCAAATTCGCCATAATCAACTTCTTTTCCACATAATAAGTTCAGACAATATAATTGGAATCATCTAAAGCCGAGCCTGGTCTTGAACATGTAAATGCGAAAAACATGGTCAAAACCAAAATCAGCTAACGATCCAATACCGAATCCACAGTTCAAAAAATACAATATCTAAATATTGTCGAAATGTTAAAACTTACCTTGACAAGCTTGTCCCAACCAGCAGAGATGATGGTGTGAGACTTGTCGTCAGTAGCAGGAGAGAATCTGACGGTAGAGACCCAGTCGGAGTGAGACTTTTGGCCGTCGTAAGTGTATTTACAGTCACCAATGGTGTTCCAGACCTTGATGGTTCTGTCACGACCAGCAGAAACAATTTGTCTGTTGTCAGGAGAGAAAGAGACCGACAAAACATCACCAGTGTGGCCGACAAATCTTCTGAGGGTGGTTCCGTCATTCAAGTCCCAAAGACGGAGAGTCTTATCCCAAGAAGCAGAGATGGCGTAAGAACCGTCTTGAGAGATGGTGACATCTTGGACAATGTGAGCGTGTCCGTGAAGAGATCTCTTGGGAACACCGTAAGCTTGTTCGTCTCTGGTAAGGTTCCAGATGATAAGGCTCTTATCACGAGAAGCGGAAAGGAGAATATCGGGGTTGCTAGCAGAAGTAGCAAGGGCGGTGACCCAACCGTTGTGGCCCTCAAGGGTTCCACGAAGGACTAAAACTTCGTTTTGACTCATGTTGGATGTGACTATGTGGTGAGAATTGACTTCCTTGGTGAAGAGAAATTCGACTTGAATGTCGGTGTATGCTACTGACTGTTCTCGACTGAAAGAGTGGTTCTTCCTGCCGGGCCCCATGAGTCCAGCTCCACGCGTGAATATCCTGGCATGCCTCCCAGCGTTCATTGCCTTTTTAGGCAATCTGACCCTTTATTCCTGTGACTGTGTCTGGCTGCAGGGACTGGGCCTGGCCAAAATGTTCCTGTTATACATCTCAGGGGGTCGGCTGGGGTTCTGCCCCAGGCCCCGTGGCTCCTCTCGCTGCGCTCGAGTCGTTTCGTCGACGGTCCCAGCCGTTCTTGTGAAGTTGAGGAAGTTCGAGATACATTTTCTGGAGCACGGCCCTGCTTTTGACGTGCGGACTTGATCCCTGGAAGGTTGCTTGTTCTATGATGGGTTCCTGAATCTCAGATTACCGTACCTAATTGCGGAAAGAAAAACAAAATAAACGCTATTAATTTCTTGATTGATCTCAATGAGTGAGAAGAGCTTAAATACCGCCATTCTTAACCTTGACGCAGGGACGCTGATCTTTACGTGTTTGTCACGTGATCTCGCTGAAATAGTGGCTATTGGCTCCTTGGTTTTCGTATAATTTTCATAATTCTGGCTGTGGATTATGTCTAAACTCTTGGTTCTATTGATGCTGTGCCTATTTAATGATGTCGAAGTGAGCTATGTTTTATTATGTGCAATATACGTCGTATATATGTTGGATAGAAGCTCTCACTTCACACATTGTAACATTGTTTGGTTCTCTTATCACAAAAATGCAAAAGTTTTAATCTTCCTACTGACTTCGAACTAGAATTAAGGCATTTCGAGTTCTTCGAGAACAATTGAAGTAAGTCTTGGCTGTCAGGTTTTATAGATTTCGAAGTATCGTAGCCGGTGAGTAAGAAGGGGTTGGAAGTCGGTTCTTGCCTAATTCACAACTCCATACCGGACTTCTGACCCCCAAAAGTAGCAGACCCATTCCCCGCGCCCGACTCGAGCGAAGCGAGAGGAGCCACGGGGTCTGGGGCGGAGCCCCAGCCGCCGGAGGCCGACCCCGACCCCCTGATCGACACAGTAGCGCGCTGGCGCGTAGAGATTAAATAGAGGGAGAGAGGATTACCCGGCGTAGATGTTCACCACCGTGTTACAAAACAAACCGGGGCGAGCTAGATGATGCGAGAACTAGCACGGACCCTTATGGAACGAAGTGGACGAGACTGATAAATCTGGACAAACAGCATAGAAAACTAAGTTCGCCACGAGGTAATTGCTCTAGCAACAGATCACGACCAGAGCAGTGGTTCGAAATAGTGTTAATAACGGAAAAAGGAGGAGAAGAGTGACAAAGATAGTAAACAGCCGCTATACAATAACAACAAACAATGTCATTAGAAAAGCGACTTCGTAAGGTGTTCCAGACTCCACGTAAGGGAGAGACATTTGAACTGCGATCAGGACTCGTGTCGCAATATGCTCACGAAAGAAAAGATGCCATTCAACGTACAATTGCTGCTATGACGCTAGGTAAGGACGTGTCGTCTCTATTTCCCGACATTTTGAAGAATTTGGCCACGCATGATTTGGATCAGAAGAAACTTGTTTATTTATATCTTATGAACTATGCCAAATCACACCCTGAGCTGTGTATTTTGGCTGTCAACACATTTGTGCAAGATTCAGAGGACCCCAATCCTCTTGTTCGGGCGCTGGCTATCCGTACTATGGGCTGCATCCGAGTCGATAAAATGGTCGATTACTTAAGCATCCCTCTACGTAAGACTTTACGCGATGATAATCCATATGTTCGTAAAACAGCTGCTATTTGTGTAGCCAAGTTATTTGATTTGAATCCGAATATGGCTATTGAAGAAGGGTTCTTGACGGATCTCCAGTCTTTGGTGGATGATTCAAATCCAATGGTGGTTGCTAATGCAGTATCTGCTCTGTCAGAAATCCAAGAGTCTGCTCCTGAAGTCAAGACTTTTGAAATCAGTCCTGTTACACTAAACAAATTACTGGTAGCCTTAAACGAATGCACAGAATGGGGCCGTATCGCGATTCTTACTGCATTGTCTCAATATGAGACGAGCGATGTAAAGGAAGCTGAACATATTTGTGAAAGAGTTGTTCCTCAATTTCAACATGCCAACCCTAGTGTTGTATTAGCATCTATTAAGGCCGTCATCACTCATTTACCAATCCAATCAACCAACGCACAAAACGTTCTTTTACGCAAAATGAGCTCTCCATTGGTGACGCTCGTGTCTTGTGCACCTGAAGTACAATACGTGGCTTTACGTAATATTCGCATTATCCTGCAAAAGTATCCTCAAATTCTCAGTCGCGAACTTCGGGTGTTTTTCTGCCGTTATAACGACCCCTTATACTTGAAGTTTGAGAAGCTTGAAATTATGGTCAGTTTAGCCAACTCACAAAACGTTGATCAACTGTTGGCTGAATTGAAGGAATATTCTATGGAGGTTGATATGGAGTTTGTTCGACGCGCTATTAAAGCCATTGGTCAATGTGCTGTTAAGATTGAGTCAGCCGCTGAAAAGGCTGTTAATGTTCTGTTAGACCTGTTGGACGATAATAACAAGACCAATAACTACGTCATTCAAGAGGTTGTTATAGAAATCCGAGATATCCTACGTCGATACAAGAATGCATTTGAAGGAGCTATTCCTGTGTTGTGTCAGAACATCGATGATATTGAAGAACCAGAAGCTAGAGCCGCCATGATTTGGATTCTCGGTGAATACGCTCATAAAATCGACAATGCTGGCACGATATTAGAAAATTATGTTAGCACATTCTTAGAAGAAGCGACTCAAGTTCAGCTTCAACTACTCACTGCTTGTGTCAAACTTTACATTAAAAAGCCCAACAGCGGCAATAACTTGATCCATTCAATTCTACAAGATGCAACAACAAAGTCAGATAATGCTGATATTCGTGACAGAGCCTATATTTACTGGAGACTTCTATCCAGTGACGCTTCAGTGTCCAAGGACGTTGTGCTTGCCGATAAACCACCAATCAAAACTACCATTGAAACTATTCCTCCCACCATATTAGATGAGCTGCTAGCAGAACTATCTACATTAGCATCAGTATACCATAAGCCAGCTAGTAGTTTTATGGGTACTGGACAGTTTGGATCTGACGAGGTTCAGAAGAGAGCTATTGAAGAGCAAAGACAACTGGCTAAGGAAGATGCTATTAGCAATATCGACAGCCAAACTGTTGTCAACGGTGAGAACCTGCTTGATCTTGACTTTGATGCTCCTGCATCGGACGCTGCTAGTACCGGTTCTGGTGCTAACAGCGGAGCTCTTGGCGACCTGGGTGATATTTTCTCTAATTCACCATCCCCAACAATATCATCACCAGCCATTGGTGCTACTGCTACCAAGACCAATGGAAACCAAGATATTCTATCATTATTTGGCAGCACCAGCACCCCAGTGCCAGCTGCTCCAGCATCAAGTTCTCTTAATCAGTTGACTGACGGATTCGGAGGACTGAACCTTCAATCACAAACCCAGTCCCAGCCAACGACGCAAGCTTCAAGCCAGACCCAATCCAAGTCTACAAATGAAGATTTGTTAGGATTGTTTTAAGCATTTACCAATACTCACTTCATTAGTTTATTAATCATATATAAAAAGATAGTTTAAAAATATAGAGCTCTCCCCCTACCACGATCAGAAACAGTGATATTAGAACATAAAAACAGAATTACTACCTAAGGTGCAAGATAAGTATTATTAGGATAAAAGGTTGGCGGTGGGTAAATTTGCGTTGAAGATACATCCAGACGAAGCTGGAAACTAGAATTGATTTAGGAACGGGTGGAGCTAGGATCGGGAGATTCGTTGACAGCAGTTATCTCGGGGTCGGGCAAGATAGGAATTGGATCAGCATGATTAACTGTGGTTGAATGACGAATTGAAGAAAAGCCTTCATCGGTACTAGTGACGTCGGTGTCATTAGTCTCCTGACCAGTTTTCCCTCTCATTACAGTATAGGGCTTCAACAAAGCAGGTTTGACATGGACCTTGACCCTGTTCCAGAACGAAGATATCTTTGTCTTAGGCAACGATGACTGAGAAGTATCGATATTGTTGTCTCCAACGTTGACAATAGGATCATTTTGAGAACGATCAGTGGCGACGAAACTGTCACTCAAAACTCCAACTTCTGCTCCGTTGCGTTGATCAGTCTCGTCCATAGAACCACCCGAGCCAGTTACCAGATTTGACTGAGCGCCCGCTTGATTGACTTCTCCTCCAGTATCGACAGAATCGGCAGCAGTTACACCCTCTAAGTTGGTGGAATCATCAACAGGAGGCACGGTGCGAGTGTTATTACTCCAAGCTTTAGAGATAACTGTGACCACACGAGGTGCGAAAACGCCAGAAGTTCTTCTTGATTCGACCATTGAAATGGGGGTCAATTTAAATGCCACAAACAGCACTCACAAAATGACGGTGAAACGAGTGAATAAATGTACTGTTGAGATTGACAGGGATAATAACAGTTGTTACCCCACCACACAACATCCCACCTGTCAGATAAACTTCAATATGTAGTTCCTAATCAGGATATGCCATGTATCACACAAATAGGGTAGTTTCAGGGGTATGCATTAATGCCCCACCATGACGCGATATCTCCTGCGAAGCAGGAGCAACGGGGTCTGGGGCAGAGCCCCAGCCGCCGGAGGCAAACTGGAAATAGCAAAACAAAATTCAATTCAAGTTAAAACAAGAAAACAAAAGAACTAAACAACAAAAAAAAAAGAAAACCACGTTGATTAAACCTCCTGGAAAGATTCGACGCTGGCGGATTGTTTTTCCTGGTGTACTTCGAGCTCATTTCCAGTGCCTTTAATGGGCATATCCGGGATATAGAATCTGAGGTCGACTCTTCCAAGGAGCAGAATAACATTAGCAATGGCTTCAAAAGCTCCGTACCAGATGTAATAAACATAGTTGTGGTAGATCCAAGAGTTCAGTGGGCCAGGGAATCCGCCACGGGGTTTGAGGATGAAAGTGCTAGCAGTTCGGAAAACGATGTTCATTGTCATAATTGCGGAAACAACGATAACGATGAGGACAGCAGTTCTAATGGAGGGCACTCGATTGTTGGGAGAAGACGAATCGTTGCTATAAGGACGACATAGTCCACCTGCAGGAGTCTCTCTCGAAGGGATAATTCGAATAGCCTTGCCCGTGGGACCGTCACGATACAGTGGGATCTGTTCGCCTTTACGTGGGTAATAGGTTAAAGCAGCACTTCTTATCCAAGTGGGTTGGACCACAGGAGGAAGATGTGGCACAAGCTTTGCCTTGGGCATTCTTAACATTCGGTGATCAATAGTACCAGGCTTGAAAAAGTATGCCAACTGGACCAAGAATATACCGGAAGTTGCATAGGAAAGATTCAGAACAGCAGCTGCTTGAGTTACTTGATGACAGATACGAAGATGTTTCTCAGTAAGGAAATAAATATTGGGGATTACTTGTCCCACAATAGCCATTGCAACAAGTGGAGCGGAAAAAATGTAGATCAGGATAATGGCGACATTGAAATATTTGGAATTGCCAGTTTCCGGGTGTCTCCAAGTAAATATACGGTGACCAAGAATCATACATAGCACGTTCAAGTATAATGGAGGGAGTTGGCTAAACGTCACAGATGCAATACCCATATTGAAATTTAACAGATCGCTTATCCAGCGCACTCGAAGTGCGAATCCAATCATTCTGAATAGACAATACCACATCAAACCAAACGACATGTAGAAGTTGTGGCCTCTAGATTTATTTTTCACGAAAATGAACAGATGAGCCAGTGCTAATATAGAGTAAACTGCTATGAAAATACCACATGGTGCTTTATCGCTAGGCTGAGGGTAGTCGCCAAAAATACCGGGCATGGCAGAGACTGAAGCATCGATAAGTTGTGGAGTAAGGGCATCAGCCCCGAATTCTTCCTCTGCAAGGGCAATAACCTGTTTCAGACCAGTTCCAGGAACTGCCCATGAAGGAGTAAACAAACTTAATACACTCTCCATTTTGATAGATATAAACGAACTAACTGGTTTTTGACCGTATGTGAAGTCGTAGGAGACAAGATCACACAGGGTTGAAGCGAGACCATTATATAGTCCATTGTCACGAACAATGGGTAGATACAATAGAGAAGCAGAAAGTGACCTGCCCCGCACTGTTACTCGCTTAATGTACCGAAACAGTGAGAGAAGGACCGTTGAACGATGTTCTAAGGCATGTTTAACGCATCAAGTGTGGGGTAACCAGGGGGTTAGATACCCCAAATGGACAACTGGGCGGTATCGTACATATTGCGGGGTAGCCGATTCGGGATTGTAAGCGAACATCTCCTCGGGACATTTACAGAAAATGTATGGGCAAAGAAAGACACAGAGTAGATATCCAAACGGTTTACCTAACGCAAGAGATCGAAATCGAACGATAAAAAAACGGAAGGTGATAACAATGACAGGTTGCTTGACGATCTTACACTATTCCAAGAGCCCGCTTCTGCTAAAGAGGTCAACGGATATTTTATTTCCCAGCTATTATGGGCTATCAGAGGATGAAATCAGCCGATAAGTATTTACTAGACCACTTTAAACCATTAGAAACTACCAGTAAATATATGATATGCAGTGAGCATCTGGGCTTTGTGGCCGTGGGTGGTGGTTAGCGTATTCAGCTCTTCTTTTTGAGATTGAGCGGACGCCAATGTTATTTGTACGAGATCCATCTTCAAACATTCTTTGTCGATGTTATTTAATATATGTAAGATGTGGTACTTGGCCGGCTGACAGACTATGAGCATAGACTAGTAGTATAGAGTTTGCTTATATATAGCCTTGGAAATAAACTTTAATTAAAGTATCATGATGAGATATTGAAAGCATATATGAGTTTAAAAACACCAGTGTCTCAGAGACAGATACGAAGATATCAGATATAAAAGAGTGGGTATGTAGAGTAATAGAGATGATAAATATACGGACTGGAAATGATGAAGACAAGCGTGCTGATATCGTTTATAGTCTGTTGTACGCTTTCGCAAGCTCTTCTGAACAAGCCATTGTTATGGAAGTTGAACTCTAAGGTGATCGATGCCAATCCGGTTAAACTAGTTGCTCGTCAAAACAATCCGTTTGCAGCGCTTATCCAGGGAATTAACAACTTCTTTAGCGGACTGGGGTTCGGTGGTAGCAGTAGTAGCTCTTCTAGTAGCAGCAATGGTTCAAGCACAACGTCGGGATCGGACTACTCGACAGTACCAGCTGGTAACCCCGCATCGCTCGGTGTAGATAGTGTCAAGCAATATTCTGGGTATATTAATGTTGGACCTAGCAATGAAGACCATATGTTTTACTGGTTTTTCGAATCGCGAAACAAACCTCAAACAGATCCCGTGGTGCTATGGTTAACAGGTGGGCCAGGTTGCTCGTCATTGGAAGCATTGTTCTTCGAAAATGGACCTTGTAAGTTGACAAATGTTTAACTATGCTTTAATGCACTTGAATTGGGTCAATCACATTAAAATTGTGGACAATGGAACAGGATGTGCAATGTCCAACTCTATAGACTGAAAACGGGTTCAGCAGCTGGGAATAGCAATGATAACTAACCAGTAGCTCTACTGAACAATGGTCAACTTGTGCACAACCCGTATGCATGGAATAATAATGCTAGTGTAATCTTTCTAGACCAGCCGGTGAACACCGGATTCTCATACTCCCAAGTGGATAGAGATTCCACTCCAGGAAGCGCCCCAGATGTGTATGACTTTTTAGTAGGATTTTTCGAGAAATACCCCCAATATGCTCACTTGGATTTCCATATTGCGGGTGAGTCGTATGCTGGCCATTACATTCCTGGATACACCTCATATATCTTGAATCAAAATAATCCAAATTTGACAGTGAGTTCTGTTTTAATTGGAAATGGATTGGTCGATGCATATACTCAGATGCAATACTACGAGCCCATGGCCTGTGGCCAAGGAGGATACCAGGCAGTTTTGAGTAACTCTGTCTGTAGTGCAATGAAGAGCGAAATACCATCATGTTTGAGCTCTATCTCGCAATGCTATTCCAGTAATAGCCAACTACAATGTGTACAAGCTACAAACCAATGTAATGAAGACGAGTACGAACCATTGGCAGAAACCGGATTGAACGTTTATGATCTCAGAACCCAGTGTCAAGGAGAGCTCTGTTATGCTGGACTAAATGACGTATCGACCTATTTGAACCAAGCCAGCGTTAAACAAGCATTGGGGGCCAACCCTCAAATTACGTTCCAGGATTGTAACGATGATATCAATGAAGCATTCTCAACAGCCGGTGATTATATCCACTCATTTGCACCAGATGTTGCACAGATTCTGGAAGCCAACATCCCCATACTCATCTACGCTGGAGACAAAGATTTCATTTGTAACTGGCTCGGATGTCGAGCCTGGACGAGAGCACTAGAATGGCCAGGCCAAAGCGAGTACAACAATGCTTCATCAGTTCCCTGGATGTCAGGTCAAACTCACGCTGGAGACGTTACCAATTACCAACATTTCACTTTCCTGAGAATCTACAACGCCGGTCATATGGTACCCCATGACCAGCCCCAAGCTGCACTCACAATGCTTAACCAGTGGCTACAAGGAGATTACAGTCTCCAAGGATAAGCCAGAAGTGAACATAAAAATAACACTAATAGACGTTAAGGCTATTGCAAGGGACCAGGACGCAACGACTCGAGCGCAGCGAGAGGAGCCAGGGGGTCTGGGGCGCAGCCCCAGCCGCCGGAGGCAGGTAACAATAATGTGTATCATGAGTTTACTGGATGAAAAAAAGTGTACAAATAATTAAGCAATTCCGGCATCAGTGTCGCTGGCGTAATCAGTATCGCGGTCGAGGTATGGTTTGCCAGTGATTATGGTGCGATCTTCCCGACGGAGCCAGCCCTCGGTTCTATCAATACCGGTTTTATAAACAGCGTCAGATGACTTATATGCGACGTCACACTCGGTTCTGTTGCGCATTTGCTGGATACGTTCGATCATCCAGCCCGAAACCATACCTTGGTTTGAATCCTTGATGGCGGATTTTTGGAAGTCGTGAGCAGGTTTGCCGAGCTTGACCAGGGGTGCGACAGCGCATTGTTGCTTCTTTTTGTGGTACGAGTACATCAAACAGTCAGGCAGTCCCTCGCAGAATTTCAGACATGCATCAAGCGACTCGTAAGGACGCACTTCATCACCTCCTTCAGTACTGGGTAGGATGTTGTTCTGTCTGTCTTTGGCGAGAGTGACAATAGTTGTCCAAGACTCGTTATCCCAGTCTTCAATCTGGTGGTCGATATATGGCATGACGAAATCACGGTACATGTCAGCAAATAGAATCTGCTTTCCTTGCAATCGCTTGATTCTTTCGTACTCCCATAGTACCTCGATGTCATGGGGAAATAGGTGATGGAATGAAACAGGCGGTTTACACCATAGCGATTCTTTCAGTTCCATAGAATAGTAAGGCTCACCCTTGAAGGAAGGATTTGGGGTGATTAGAGTGTTTGCTCTGTCTACAACCATATAGGCAACCATCAAATCACCACAACATTCTTTAAAAGTACGGTCTTCGTAGTCTTTTGGTACTTGTATAGGGTCGACACCGACGGTATCTTGCATGGTTCTATGAGACAAAACAACACCACTACCACCATGAGCAAAAGTATATCTACCAGCCCCGGCAGGAGAGCCCATATAAAGTGGCTGATTAGGATCGAAATGACTGAGAACTTCGACCAGATTGTCGATAAAGTAGAAAGAGTCGGCATCCATAAATACATACCAGTCCGAGTCTGGTGATACAGTCCATGCATGAGCAAGCATAGGAATGTTCTTGAACTTGTCCAAAACCCAGCCATCTTTTCCCATGACGTCGGTCAATGGCATGTTTCCGTGAGTATCGTGAAGAGTTCGCTGGTCACGGTACATTTTAAACTCGTTACGAAGACGGGACTTGGCAGTCATGTTAGCGAGCACATCAATAACCTCGTAACCACCGACTGATCCAGGAGCATCAGAGTAGATAGCAAAATTAGGTACTCGAGTTAGAGTGGTGAATAAATGCACGGGTAAACGATCCCATAGTACGGAAGCACCAGTCTTGATCATCAAAAAGATCTTGTCAGCATTTGGAGGGTAGTCGGCGACAAGAGGAATCTTGAGATACTCGCCAGTGGATCCGTATGAAGCAGGATCGGGGTTCTTGGGTCTACCATGAACATTGTCAAAATGCATCGAAGATTTATGTCTAGAATTGGGATTATCGTCATAAGCATGACTGAAGGACTCGGGGGATCTCCATACATCTACCGACTCATACAGATCATACGAGTCGAGCGAAGGGATATATCCACCTTTATCCATTTGTTCTTTAAATTCAGTGACGTATTGAGGGGTTTTAGGGGTTTTCGAGAAAGGGGATGATATTTTGCTCCAAGCAGGATCCACTTCGTTTCGGTTGTAAATGATAAATAGTTCATAGCCGACGAACAAGAGAATGCAAGCGGTCAGGACAATGCCTTGGGGTCGATTTAAAGTGACGCGAGGCATTATTATGATGGTTTTACTGGTATCAGTAGGATTCGAAACAAGACAAACAAATCAAAAAAAAATGCAAATTAGCAGGAATCAGGAATGAGTGAAAGATTTAGATTTAGATTTAGATTAAAATCCAGATCCAAATCAATAAGGAGTAGGGAGATCGATCAGTAGTTATCCAGTAGCTAGATAACTGATTTTTCTATAGATCCGATCAAACGACAAAAAATATCAGACGGCACCAATGTCAGTGCACGCTAATGTCAGTGCACGTTAGTTGAGTTGGGACCAGTTAGGCTCAATGAAAGCTCTCAGTTATAAAAATACGTGGTATGACGTCTATATCATACGATACAGGCAACCCCACCAGACGTTCGAGTGCAAGAGAGCGCAGAGCGATAAATGTGTGATATGATTCACACTTGAAAGTAATAAATTTACCCGAGAATCCAGCGAGTCACCAGTAGCAAACGAGAGAAGAGAAATGAAGAAACCCAAGTCACGTAAGTTCCAGAAAAAAGCTAATTACCAATTATCAAACACTAATGCAGATGACGTATGACAGGTGATAAAGAATAAGCGAGTCGAATCAAACCCAGTCAAATCGAGTAAAACCCCAGTCAAACCCGGTCAAATCAAGTCAAATCCAGTCAAATGAAGTCGAATCAGTCAAATCAGTCAAATCAAGTCAAATGAAGTCGAGTCAATCCAAGTCGAGTCTCTTAATCCAGTCAAACCAACCAAAAATAACAGACAGAATTAAACAAGAACTAGCACGTTAATAAACAATCTCGAGAAAGGCAGTAGCACCCAGAAGAAGCAGCCTCAACAACAGTAGCACCAGTAGCACCAGTAGCACCAGTAGCACCTCGTACTACATCCCAATACATACCAATATCCCCGAACCTTATCAGTTTTTGGTTAGCCTAAGTTCAAAATATTTTATATAAAACCAGATAAGGCCTGAAATCGAATAAGAAGCAGACACGGCCCGAAAAAATTAAAATTTCACCCTTGCTTGATCGCGCTATCACCGACTGGAATCGTACATACACGTCAGGGTCGTGCTACTTTGGTCGTGCTACCCTGGCTTAAGCGTAAGCGATATCACCCGTCCAATCCATGTTGGGCTATATCCGTTAGCAGCCTGCTTGAGAGACTAAACCTGGATCGGTCCACGTGCGTTCAACGATGAAGCAGTGTGGATATTTTCAACATGCAACACATTTGCCTGTTTCAGGCACATCCTGCGGTCTATCACCGCAAAGATCTGGCGCTATGAAGGCTAAATTTAGAATAAGAGTGACATATGCCCACCAGTAAGGCTGGATGTCAGTAACTGCCGATGTGGATTTTTCAGATGAGCCAGCATACAGCAGACTTTCAGCCCTCTCTTTTCACCTCTCTTTTCACCTCTCTTATCATTAGACTTATCAGATTACCACTGACAGAACAAAGGCAGATGGTTGATACCGACTGAAAAAGCGCCAATCAAAGTCGATCGAGTTCAGGAGTCTCAATACCACACATTTTTTATTAACCTTGTACGCCCTTTTATGAGATCATTTTTTTTTGTATATAAACTTAAAATACTTGTCATGCGTCGCGCGTCGCATATAACATACGCCCCTACACCGAAAGCGACGATTACTGCATCGTTCACGCAGACCAACGTCACCCCCCATCGAGCTACATCTCGATACCGGCCGTTCCGTCCCCGCTCTCTTCTCCCTGCCCCTCCCTCACAGCTACAAACAACCCCTGCTGCATTCCTACCTGGATCACACGACACACCAACCACACCCCTCCCTCGAAGCCCACAGCGCATGCAGATTTCGCTCCCCTCCCTGCGGGACGCTTAGAGTTTATCCGATGCCACGAAGCCAAGTCACCCCAGTGCATCACGGACCGGTTCCGGCAGGGGGTCCCGGGCGGTTTCTGGGGGCAAGTTTGCCTCCGGCGGCTGGGGCTCCGCCCCAGACCCCGCTGCTCCTCTCGCTTCGCTCGAGTCGTTTTCGTCAACGGTCCCGGCAACCTCCCTGCCCGTCCCCCACAGCCACGAACAACCTCTGCACTCCTATCAGGGTCACGCGACACACCTCCCACGCTCCTCCCTCGAAGTCCACAGGGCATGCAGATCCCTCACCCTTCCCTGCGGGGCGTTTTAAAGTTTATCCGATGCCACGAAGCCAAGTCACCTCGGTGCATCACGGACCGGTTCTGGCAGGGGGCCCCTGCTTCCCGGGGGTTCCCGGGGGGTAGGTTTGCCTCCGGCAGCTGGGGCTCCGCCCCAGACCCCGCTGCTCCTCTCGCTTCGCTCGAGTCGTTTTCGTCGACGGTCCCGACAAACTCCTGCGAAGCAGGAGCTACGGGGTCTGGGGCGGAGCCCCAGCCGCCGGAGGCAAGAACCCCTCCGTCGACGGTCCAGGCCATCTCCTGCGAAGCAGGAGCCACGGGGTCTGGGGCGGAGCCCCAGCCGCCGGAGGCATTGACCCCCCTCCAGAGAGCCCCAGAAAAAGTGGTCAAAGTTCATTCATTCCCATAAGTACAGTTTGCCGCTGGCGGAGCCGCCGACGAGCCAGTTTTGGGAGGGGTGGAACTGGACGACGGCGGGGACGGCGGACATGAGTTCGTGGCCGAGATGGGCCAGTTGCTGGCCGTCGGCAGAGTAAATGTCGAGGTACCGTTTCATGTTGGCGATGACGAATTTCTGGACAGAGTCGGCAGGTCGTGGTTGCCAGCGGGATTTCAGAATCGACACCCAGCGTCCGGTTTGACAGTTGTGTTTGAGTCGAACTGAGGGCACAATGTCGTGAGTTTCGGACTTGGTCCATGACTTGCTCGTTGAAAGATCAAACACGTTAATGGTATCGTCGTACCCGTTACACACAATCTGTCCTGCTGAATTCCAGTCGGTCGCACTGATACTCAGTCGGCTCTGATACTCGCCATACATGTGAGGTGCCTTTTCATTATCCTCGGACTCGGCAATTACGGACGTGGCTCGAAGATCCCATACTTTTAACGTCCTGTCTAACGATCCAGTGGCTATTTGATGAATAGCATTCGGATTAAACGAGAACCCACCAATTTTCTTATCATGTAATCTCAACAACTGTGATTTAGGTTTGCGTTGGTTCTCTCGAAGATCATGAATCCCAAACTCTCCTTCTAATGTCGTATAATATAGCGTGTTGGCATCTGGCATTGCACAGTCGCTCACTCCTACCGGGTTTCTGGGATCACTATCATATACAAATGCTTCTGTAGAAGTTCCTGAGCCCAGGTCTAAACATCGTACTGATCCGTCATATGATGCTGTATATGCCTTGTCCGGTGCAAATTGAGGCATCAGAATCGTGGCAATGGCCCGTGTGTGTACCTTAAACGATAGAATATTGGGTGTTTCATATTCATAATCACCTTCATCTTTGATTTTATTGGTAGAATCGATATCCCATAAACCCAACTCGCCCATTTTATCACCCGCAAGAACAATTCTCTTGGTTTCTGAGGGATGGAATGCCACACTGAATATCCGTTCCGACGTGACTTTGATATCATTTGGACTGATTTTCGTATGAAGAGACAGGTTCGACAGTTCTTTGCGAGCAGATACCAATTCTTTCTTTTTACCTGAACTTAAACCGCTATTGTCGCTGTCTCGTGTACCACCATCATTTTCTTCTTGTTCTTCTTCTTTCTTGATCTTCTCGAAATAATCACCCTGAGACACTTTTCCCAAAGACGAAAGCAGTCCCAGAGCCTGGTCCCACTCGCCATTCTTGATCACATCAGCCAGTTTGAGTTCGCCCTCTTTTCGAGCCTTGTCTTCCTGAGCAGCCTGTTTCTCGATAACCAGCAATCTTTCGGCCGTCTCTCGTTCGATATCGAACTCGGCTTTTTTGCCTTCCAAACGCCGAGACTTTCGTCGTGGCCCCAGATCCACCTCCTGTTTAACTCGAGGAGCCCTTCTGGTCCTGCTGCTGCTGTTGCTGCTGCTTCTGGCGGTCTTCGCCGACTTCTGTCGCACGTCCGAAAACATCTGATCTCCAGCCCCCGCCAGTTCCAGCTCTTTCAACAACTGCTGGTTCCTGGCGATATTCGCCAGCCGCTGTTTCTCCAGCTCGCTCATGGCCGCCATTTTCTCTCCTTGTTTTCTCTTCTCTTCACTTTTCACCCACTCTACGGTCAATCGCGAACCTTACTCGTGCCACTTGCTCCTCACGCGTTTTTCAATTAACTCGTGCATATCACTTCTCCCGGGGTTCCTGCAGGGTTCGACCCTGGGGTCGGGGGTGCTGCCTCCGTGTATCGCTATAACGGACACTGCCTCCGGCGGCTGGGGCTCTGCCCCAGACCCCGTGCTCCTGCTTCGCAGGAGATTGTTTGGACCGTTGGCGGAGAAGATTCGTGTGAACCGGTAATGGCCAAGTTTCCGCTTATCGGTTGTTTGCTCAATTCATTTTTCTAGGCCATGGAAGCTCATGCTCTGAAATGTGCAGGATGTGACTCCCGGCTGATTTCTCGAGTTGGTCGTAGTTGATTAATGTTTGTGGTTTGGCTCCATTTTCAGGAAGGAAATTTCATAATCACCTGTCTTTGTCAATCGGATCTACGGTTAAGTGAATTGTTTAATACTCGCTATTTAAGTATGAGGAAATTATTCTCGCCAGATTTGGTAGCAAAAAGTGGTTGTAGATACACAACCTCACACACAAACGAGATAGACACCTATTTATCAGACATCTGATATAGTCTGGATGTCCAATTCGATTTTATACCGGGATAATATCTGGGGTGTTAAGGGGGATGCAGATTATTTGTCACGTGATGGGAGATTTCAATATTCAGGGCTTAAGCGCAGGCAGGTACTTCGTGAGTATTTCTTAGGAACATTGGAAGGATAAATTCGATGGATTGTTCTTACGAAATCTCATTCTAAATTCAAACATCAGAGGCTCTCCGAGAATTATTAAAGGTGGACTTACCAATAATTCTAAAACCAATTTTTCTCATGTTTTCCGTTATAGACCGAAAACGAGTAAATTGATAAACTATCTTTTCCTTCTAATTGTAACTCCAAAAATGTTTAAGAGGCTTTTCTCATTTCTCTGACAGTGTTTTTAGTAGATGTACAATATTGAAATCATCCTGACGCAACAGTCAGAGGCACTTCATATTCCACATCAAAGTGTCTCAGGAGCAGTGTATTATCTTTGTGCTTATTTAAGACATTCTATTTCTAATTTTAGTGGTGTCGGTAGTGACTCGATTGTGTTGCATTCATCTTGAAATTTATCGATCACAATGTTGAGTCCAGCTTGTAGTAGTTTCTTGTCAGCTTCATATTTATCATCCAAAAGTGAGTTCATTAGCATATAAGGTTTGTCAATATGGCTTGGACTCATTGCTCCACATCTGATTAGCTCATGAGGGTCTGAAGTAGCGTGGTATCATGAGTAACAATCTGGCCCATTTTTCGATGAGCCCTGTGGAATTTTGACGGATCACTGACTTTGGTTAGTTTTCTTTTTTTCAGGGGGAACATAGTAAAGAATTCTTCATTTTGGTGACAATGGTGTTTTCTGTACTGATATGAGAAGGTTTCTTGCTCCTGCGTGTGAAACTTCGGGTTCGCTTTGAGCGGCTGCTCGTTTAACTGGCTCTCTGAGTAGTTTTGGATCGTAACCTGGAGCAGGTGAGTAAGTATCTATACTTGTATACTGATTTTGCTGGTTAAAAATTACGTTTGTTGACTAGTCTAGTCTATGGTCTATAGTTCTGATGTTTAAAGTTCAAACATAATACTTGTTATGAATGTAATAGACAAGACTCAGAAACAGAACGGCATAAAAATAAATTATAAAGTTGTGGGACATCATAGTATTTACCTGCCATGTAGCAATTTCATTGAAAGTTTAATGCACTACTCGCATCTCGCCCTGTGCCCATAAACAACAGTTAGTACTTCACAATTATGAACTTTGCAACAATCTAATGACTGACAAAAATCCCTCTCGTCCCCCGGTTACACGCCGAATATATGATTGTGTTGACGGTGAGTACAAAGATGTGCCGATTCTCAGCGAGGCCTTCTTGACTCCCTTCCAGCTTGAGTATCAATATGATTTGCAGCTTTACAAAGTAAAAGCTGATGATGACAGTCTTTTGGCTCAATCTGGGCGCATCCAGGCCGAACTCAAGTCTGATCTCCGTACTCTGCAATTTACCCGTTATACATGGAAGCCATCGACCGAAGAATACATTGACGGCTCAATTTATCCCCAATTGGATAATTGTATTGACCCTGTAGCGGTATGGGAGGAGGAACAGGAGAAGGGTAAAAAAAAGGTTATAAGTCAAATCACTGACAGTAACCCAGTTTTACAGCAATTAAGACGTGACTTTCACACTCAGTGGGCTACTGCTAAGCATGTCTATGATGTAAAGTATGCGAGAATGGGTGAGCGATATCTGCTTGAGAGTCGCGCTGCTTCGGACTATCAAAAGTTCATAAATCAGGGCCCATACAAAGACTTTGACCGATTCCTCAACCCAGAGAAATTACTATGTACTGGACAAGACTGGAAGGGTGGTCGCTGGTCTTCACATGCAGTCAAAGTCTATCTTCAGCTACCTCTAGAAGATGTTATTCACAATTGGCACCGTAATGGTTTGGTTCGAATTGAGACGGTTGGTGGCTACGGATATAATGCAAGGGAAGTAAGCAGAGATGAATTTAAGAGCTTGTTTATTGATAGTTTTAATTCTCGGTTGAACAGAGTCAGTGAAGAAATCTACGAGGAAGATCTTAGCTCAGATTATGCCGAAAATGGCCTGGACGAGAGAGACTCCTCAGTTCCGTCAGAGTTCAAATCTTATGACACAGATGAATTACTCCCATGTTTATTTTTGGCCATCTGCAACTTGGTTTTAACACCATTGTTATCTGCTGAAGGTAGTAATGTCAAACTCGGTTATGATGTGTCGTTCCAGGTCGACAAATATCGGCATATCGACAAAGGGGCTGAATATTTTTTCGTTGATGTAATCTTGATTGATTCCATCCACTCAATGAAGAACATAGAGTCATTGGATGATCAGGATCAGACAATAGTGGGATTAATTTATTTTCAGTCTAGCTCCGATTTAAATTTATGCTATGGTAGTCCACATTGGTATTTGGTAATGGATGAGCTTCGCTTCCATCTAATAAAATCCAATCTTATTCATTACATAGTATCCAGTTTTTATGAAACATTCTTCATTGATATCACTGGATACAAGGATGGTCGGCTGAATTACGATATATTCCGCCTTAATTACGACTCTACGGAACCAACTGTCAGACACGCGATAGCTGCTTATTTAGCATACTGGTCAAACGAAAAAGATCCCGTCAAACGAGGTAAGTCCATTGCAATGGAAATAAAGATGGAGCCGAATCCGTATTCAATTCTTCCAGCCGCCAATGCCATGGAGTTTTCCCTGGTTAATATCACTCGTCACACTGAGTTCTTTATACCTGATGAACACGATAAGGAGAGACGACTGCCTCCAATCAACTTGAATTTGCAAAGGCTGGAGCGTGTGGTTAGACCAAAGCCTGATCAAGGGCGCTTTCAATTCCCCGCTGATTGGGATCAATTGATGATCAAAGTGATGAAAAGTTATTTGCCTATTATTCAGGAGTTCGCCACAGTGAATGGAACTTTTGCCACGCTTAGATGTTACCCGAAGTGTGTGGAACATCTTTTCTCTGCCGAAAAATTGGCATTTGAGAAGCTAGCCAGTGTTCAAGGAAGTATTATTCCCCATATTTACGAGGTATTAAAAGAAGGCGAAATCAATATCATTGTAACCGAAAGTATGAATGAATACATTCCTATCATCGATTTTATGGAAAGATTGGCAAGTGAGCTCAAGCGTCCAGATATCTCAGTTGAAGAAGAGGTCAAAGTTCGTCGAGATCTGCAACTTTTGTATAAAACGGTCAAAGAGAACTACCAACAAATACATGAACTGGGCGTATTCCATAAGTATGGTAAAAAGAATGGTATTATGGTTCGTTCTGGTAATGATGTTGTTCTCGCGAATTTCCAGTATAGTTTTACAGAAGTTAGTAAAGATGTTGACTTTTCAGTTGACTGGAAAAAGTTGAAAGTGCTGTTTAAGGAATTTGAGAACTGCCCGAAGGAAAAGCGTCGAAAAAAGAGAAGAAGATATTTTTATTAAGAGCGTTGAGTATGATTGTTTTTAAGAATCAGTATATTGTGGTGGATCATTAATTTCTGAGGAATGGCGGCGAACGTGAATTGAGTTTCTTATTCGGAGTTTGTCAATAGATCTGAGCTAGTTAGATAGATAGGAAGCTTCTCTCCGGCGGGCTCTGTGGCTTTGCCCCATACCCCGTGGACCCTCGCGCTTCGCTCGAGTCCAGAGTAGGATGAACGGAAGTTTTAATGTCCATTTTAAAATCATTGGTATATAATCAGCTTTATAGTTTGGATTAATATATTAGAGGATGAAATTATGTCACGTGACAAAGATTTCAGTATTTGAGGCTGTAATGCAGGTACTACGTGAGTATAACTTAAGACCATTAGAAGGATGAGCTCGATGTCAAACAGGTAAGCTGGCTGATGGATCGGGGAGACTCAGATGCTGTGATATTTACTCTGGTTGCTCGTCATGGGTTGATTACGAAATCTCAGTCCATAGATGGTTGAATAGATATAATTTGGACATTTCAATTATAGGCGGAACAATGCATTAAGTTTTACCTTTTTAGAGAAGGATTTCATATTGGAGTCATGTCATTTCCACGTCGAAAATGTTGGTCAAGCCTGTCATCTTATATTGACGGCATCCAGCACGGTGCATCTTACGAATTCTCCGTATCATATCAGGGTCTTCCTTCATCATCGCGAATATATACGCGATTAATTTCCATCGCACTGAATGCACACCTGCCTTTTGCAGTTTTGAAAAATGTGCGTTGATGGTAACGTTATAGTCTTGCGCTACGTCGTAGCTTATAAAACCCCATTCTCCCAATGTAGTCAGGACTGTCTGACCACTACAGTATCCATACATGTACTTGGATAACTGGGAGAGTAGGTGACGGGAGTTTGCTGTGTTTTCCTTAAACACTGCTTTTAGGCTAAGGGCCGATCTTCTTTTACACTCCACAACCGTGACAGTTTCGCCCCTGCTGATATAAATATCAGCCTTGGGTTTACGATTAGTGGGTGCCGGCTCTAAGGTAGCTCGGAGATCGGCGTTCTGTCTCTTGATATCAAACAGTCCGTTGGAATCGCAACGAACTAGTTGAGCGGGTATATCTTTGAGATGGCTGAGTAGATCCACTAATTTCTTGATCATGTTTTTTGTCTGTTTGACTAAGGGACGGCGGCCACTAACCCGTCTATTACTTTGATAGCTTTGAATGGCGTCCTGAAAAAATGCTTTAGTGATGACTTTCATGTTTCTGACAGTTTTTTTGAGTAGCTTTGCTACATTGTCGAAATCTGTGGTAGTGCCTATGATGGTGGTGGATGCTCTAGTTAGCAGCACTTTATAATTCATTGCAAATCTTTCCAGCATATATTTAAGAATGCCTTGGTGTTTTTCCAGCTTAAGCTGTACTTTCACTTTTGAACTCGGGAGTCTTTTGATCGCGTTTTGTAAATGTCGAAGGCTTTTTTTAAATCTCTCTTGAAATTCAGAAATCACGGTTTTGAGTTCATCTTTTAGAAGTTTCTTGACAGGGTCATATTCATCATCCAAGAGCGGATTAATCATCGCATCTATCAGGTTTCTCAGGATGGCTTGGATCCATTCCTCCACCTCTGATTCGCTCCTGAAGCTTTTAGGGAGTGACGTATCGTTTGACAAATTGTGGCCACTTCTCAGCTTGTGGAATCTTGACGGTTTACGACTACTGATTAGTTCCCTTATTTGTTTAATTGGGAACATATCGAAGAATTCTTTGTTGTTTTTGAAAATGATATTTCCATTGTACTCGTAAAAGCGATTGATGATGCTGCTCTGTGCGGAAATTTCAGTGCCTTCTTCAGGTGTAGGTGGTTTAATTGACTCGCCGAGTAGGCCTATGATGTAACTGGTTGTTACCGGGGGCAGGTTAGCAATGATATCTGCTGAGCTCTGTTAGATTACTCCTCCAGTTTGCTGTACTGTCTCTACTTACGAGATTCACTGCTACTCATCGTCACGAGAGGGAATATCAGCTTGTATGTAGAAGACAAGAGTGTTGCAGGTAACTACTTCCTTGTAGCAGCAGAGAGACGAGAAAAACATTGTTGTGCATGTAACTTTCCGGGGTATGCAGGGATGTGATACTTGCATGTTCACGTCGCTAGATCATGCGACATTATTAAGTCGTGGCTAGCCGTCTAACCTCCAAGGCCCCCTAGTAGCCCTTGAAGCACTTTGCTTTTGAACGTTTAAAGAGCTATGACCCGCTTAAGAATAACAGGCGCTTGGGCCTCACAATCTTCTCTATGATAGCATTCTCTGTGCTACACTTAATATTTGTTTGGTGGGTTCGAGACGAGCTTATTTCCTATTTAGAGGCTATGGCTATAAGTAACTCATTTTGGAAGCGTACTCATTGGTATATGTTTAACTCGGTCTACGGTCATTAGTTCCTGATCAATGTTCAATGCTCAAACCTTCGGTTTATTAAAAGAAACATTGCATGATCCAGGAACGAAAAGGAATATAGATTAAAGGTGCGCGACAAGGCAAAATTGACCTGTCAAGCGAGCAGTACCTCATTTTGAAAGTTATATGCATAATACCACCCATCGCCGCATGTTATGTATATCAGGAGCATCCATAAAAGAACAGGGATTTCACACTAATGAACATTTTAACAAGTCAATGACTGAAAAAAACCCCTCTCGTCCCCCGGTTACACGCCGAATATATGATTGTGTTGACGGTGAGTACAAAGTTGTGCCGATTCTCAGCGAGGCCTTCTTGACTCCCTTCCAGCTTGAGTATCAATATGATTTGCAGCTTTACAAAGTAAAAGCTGATGATGACAGTCTTTTGGCTCAATCTGGGCGCATCCAGGCCGAACTCAAGTCTGATCTCCGTACTCTGCAATTTACCCGTTATACATGGAAGCCATCGACCGAAGAATACATTGACGGCTCAATTTATCCCCAATTGGATAATTGTATTGACCCTGTAGCGGTATGGGAGGAGGAACAGGAGAAGGGTAAAAAAAAGGTTATAAGTCAAATCACTGACAGTAACCCAGTTTTACAGCAATTAAGACGTGACTTTCACACTCAGTGGGCTACTGCTAAGCATGTCTATGATGTAAAGTATGCGAGAATGGGTGAGCGATATCTGCTTGAGAGTCGCGCTGCTTCGGACTATCAAAAGTTCATAAATCAGGGCCCATACAAAGACTTTGACCGATTCCTCAACCCAGAGAAATTACTATGTACTGGACAAGACTGGAAGGGTGGTCGCTGGTCTTCACATGCAGTCAAAGTCTATCTTCAGCTACCTCTAGAAGATGTTATTCACAATTGGCACCGTAATGGTTTGGTTCGAATTGAGACGGTTGGTGGCTACGGATATAATGCAAGGGAAGTAAGCAGAGATGAATTTAAGAGCTTGTTTATTGATAGTTTTAATTCTCGGTTGAACAGAGTCAGTGAAGAAATCTACGAGGAAGATCTTAGCTCAGATTATGCCGAAAATGGCCTGGACGAGAGAGACTCCTCAGTTCCGTCAGAGTTCAAATCTTATGACACAGATGAATTACTCCCATGTTTATTTTTGGCCATCTGCAACTTGGTTTTAACACCATTGTTATCTGCTGAAGGTAGTAATGTCAAACTCGGTTATGATGTGTCGTTCCAGGTCGACAAATATCGGCATATCGACAAAGGGGCTGAATATTTTTTCGTTGATGTAATCTTGATTGATTCCATCCACTCAATGAAGAACATAGAGTCATTGGATGATCAGGATCAGACAATAGTGGGATTAATTTATTTTCAGTCTAGCTCCGATTTAAATTTATGCTATGGTAGTCCACATTGGTATTTGGTAATGGATGAGCTTCGCTTCCATCTAATAAAATCCAATCTTATTCATTACATAGTATCCAGTTTTTATGAAACATTCTTCATTGATATCACTGGATACAAGGATGGTCGGCTGAATTACGATATATTCCGCCTTAATTACGACTCTACGGAACCAACTGTCAGACACGCGATAGCTGCTTATTTAGCATACTGGTCAAACGAAAAAGATCCCGTCAAACGAGGTAAGTCCATTGCAATGGAAATAAAGATGGAGCCGAATCCGTTTTCAATTCTTCCAACCCCCGATGCTATGGAATTTTCGCCGGTTAACATCATTCGTCACACTGAGTTCTTTACAGCTGACAGGCACGCTGAAGATGAGCGGTTGCCCGCAATCAACTTGAATTTGCAAAGGCTGGAGCGGGTGGTTAGACCAAAGTCTGATCAAGGGCGCTTTCAATTCCACGCTGATTGGGATCAATTGATGATTAAAGTGATGACAAGTTATATGCCTATTATTCAGGAGTTCGCCACAGTGAATGGAACTTTTGCCACGCTTAGATGTTACCCGAAGTGTGTGGAACATCTTTTCTCTGCCGAAAAATTGGCATTTGAGAAGCTAGCCAGTGTTCAAGGAAGTATTATTCCCCATATTTACGAGGTATTAAAAGAAGGCGAAATCAATATCATTGTAACCGAAAGTATGAATGAATACATTCCTATCATCGATTTTATGGAAAGATTGGCAAGTGAGCTCAAGCGTCCAGATATCTCAGTTGAAGAAGAGGTCAAAGTTCGTCGAGATCTGCAACTTTTGTATAAAACGGTCAAAGAGAACTACCAACAAATACATGAACTGGGCGTATTCCATAAGTATGGTAAAAAGAATGGTATTATGGTTCGTTCTGGTAATGATGTTGTTCTCGCGAATTTCCAGTATAGTTTTACAGAAGTTAGTAAAGATGTTGACTTTTCAGTTGACTGGAAAAAGTTGAAAGTGCTGTTTAAGGAATTTGAGAACTGCCCGAAGGAAAAGCGTCGAAAAAAGAGAAGAAGATATTTTTATTAAAGAGTGTTGGATTATTATTATTATTATTATTATTATTATTATTATTATTATTATTATTATTATTATTAGTTTTCAGAATCAGTATATTGGTGGGTCATTAATTTCTGAGGAATGGCGAGGAACGTGAATTGAGTTGTTTAATAGATCTGAGCTAGTTAGATACATAAGAAGCCTCAGGCGGTCTGCGGCTTTGCCCCAGACCCCGTGGTCCCTCGCGGTTCGCCAGAGTGGGATGAAGGTTAATTTCTAACCCCATTGTATGCAGATATTTCAGATCTGTAGTGTGGATTAATATCGATATTATTTAGTTTCTAAAGAGGTGCTTCTTCGTGCATAGCTTAATTAGGGCCAGCCGCAGCTGTCAGGCTTGTTGAATCTAGTAAATTAAAAGTCATCAGATATAAAGAAATAACTGATAATGACCATATATATCGCAATTAGGTTTACTTATATTTTATGATATATTAAGGCCTTAGTACTAGTACCCCCTGGAATCTCAGGTGTCCCAAGCTTCTCGTGAGGTGACTTGTGGCATAGCCGAGCGTCGTTTTGACATCTGTGAAGCTCAGCTAGTCAGATATTATTTGGGCAGTAGTAGTTATTAAGATAGTCGCTTTGCCAATTAAGCTAAACGCGCGACTTTGTTCTTCTTGTTTCTTCATAGGGGTTGGGCGGTTGATGCGTTTACATGCAAGATACAGAGTAGCTAATTGTTATCCTAACTGTATCTGCAGCGGCATTGTGTTGATCTGTACGTCATGTACAAAATACGTTGACATAGTTTCAGATTAGATAATATATCCACGATGTTAATTCACAGGCAAAATATTTGGCAGAAATACTTAGCAAAAAAATTGATCATCAACTTCAATTTTGATAAATTATAACTTTATTACTTAGGTCTGTTACATAGACAATATATACATGTATATAAATTATAATACTGCAATGAGATTATTTCTTCTTCTTAGATTCAAGTCTCTTTTTAACAGTGGAGTTTGTCTCTGTTCCCAAGAAATAATCCCACCATCTAAACGATGATGCGTAGTTGCCAGTGAAATAGCGATGGTGGTCATCATGGTGGTCGGCACCAGACCACACTGGTAAGAAATGATCCAGGGACCAAGGGAACTCATATCCAGAATGGGAATCAATTGCTTGAAATAAGCGAAGTACAATCCATGTAAGAACAGTAATTAAGTGTAAATTTCCAAAAACATATGCCCATAGTAGTGGACTGCCTACTGTACCAGTTCCAGTAAAAGCTACTTCAACTGGATGTGCATACTCAGCCGTTAAGCCAAATGGAGCGGCATACTTGTGATGCTGTTTGTGGATTCTCTTATACAGATACTTAGTGTGTAAAAGACGATGTCCCCAGTAATGCCAAGTGCCTTCTAAAAACAAAAAAAGTCGCTGTCTGAATGGCCCAGTCCTTCCAGCTAGGAAATGGCACTCCAATGCTGATGTTGAAATACTCGCAAACTGGATAAAATCCAAAAATAGGAATGGCTTCTACAAACAAGTGAGATAGTAGAACTGATTTCAGACACTCTCAGTATTCCTTGGTAGTTGGTATTTTAGTGTCTTGGATTTTATATTTGCGGAAGTATGGGATCATATCAATAATGGCCCACGGTATGGAGCGTCCAAAGTATACCAGCTCATGCGATATTAAGAGTAATAGTCCTGTAGCAATTAGCGGGCTATCAAACGAGCTGAAGTAGCGAGCCCATGCCCTTTCAAAGTAGTTCAAACTTTGGAAAGAAGGGAGTGTATCCAACTGAGTGAGAGTGATATTACTAGTCCTGTTTTCATGTTAGTACCACTGTCGACTCTACTACTATAAATAAAATGTACATACTCCATTATTCAGAAATCTCTCTTGTTCCTCAGTAGCTTTATATCCGGTCTTCTCGGTTCTTAAAAGACGTTTCTCGCTGCTCATAAAATCTTGAAAACATTTTGCTATTTATATTTCAGTGTTGATTCGATCTGCATACTAACTCAGTGGTCAGATCTTATCTGTACACGAGCTGTCGGGTTCGTCGTTTCGCATCGCCGATCATCTGTCAGATCTCATGCAGGGACCCCTTAACATGTTGCTGAGCCAGACCTGCTCTCCGGCGGCTGGGACTTCGCCCCAGACTCCACTGCTCGTATCGCTTCGCTCGAGTCGGGTGTGGGTTCCCTTCCCATTTATTTTTTTTCTCTCGGTACCGCTCTGGCTAAGCCTGGAATACCCGGCTCTAGACTTAAATTCTGCACTGACCCCCCTCGTCCGACTCGAGTGAAGCGAGAGCAGCAGTGGGGTCTGGGGCGAAGCCCCCGCCGCCGCTGGAGGCAGGCCTGGCTTGGAGAATAGGTCGCTCCAGGTGCATATCGGCCACCTGCACAGCTGTCGCTTATCTCGTTCCTGTCGTATCTGATAGGAAGTCTAAAAGAACATGTCTTTTCTGTGGTGAATTCAAACGAAGTTATAATAATAAAAGAAAAAGGCTGTCAATGCCTATGACGATGAGCGGTGGTTAAACTCGTCAATATAAACTTTATTATTTCTGGCTCACGACATTCCATGCCATTTTCTATAGAGAGAGCATTCAATGCATTCCCGGGTAACACTAAAAGTTTTGAAAGCAGGAGACATTGTCATAGTACTGGAAAAAAAAGCTGCTATAGTGGGTATATCAAGTAAAATAAACTTGGATAAGTACATTCGAAAAGGAAAAAACGAAAAACAGAGGAACTATCTCAGCGGTGAACATTCACGGTATGGTGGTCTCTCAACACCGGGTAACACTCGACGGTCCCCAGTCCACCGTTCATATTAGCAAATCCAGGGAACAGCACAGTGTGTTCACAGAATAAAATGTCCAGGGTGAATATACAAACCAATATCTCCAGCCAATTGTAGTTAACTAATATTTCTAGAGTCACCAAGGTTGACTCATGTGGCCTTATGTACAGAATGGGCCATCTCTCGACCAATACCTCCAGATAGTCCAACTCAGATGGTACTCCAGGATCAGCACATGGAATGGTCTCTAAGCGACAGAATTATTATCAAACTAGAGTCTCCAGCTGATTACATTCAACTAGTATTAGTCTGGTCTCATGGATTTTGGTTCATGGATCCAATGGAGAAAGTAGAGGGCTAGGGTATGACTGTCAATTCCGGGTAACATTATTAGAGCAAGAATATTTATCGGACTACGGAAAACAAAGCCAGTTTACTTTACTGTAGCACATAACTCGGATAATTTATACCGCAATTACATCGATCATCACATGAGATACAGAGTGCCATTCGCCCCCGGCGGCTGGGGCTACGCCCCAGACCCCACTGCTCCTCTCGCTACGCTCGAGTCGTTTCTTCTGCGATCCCAGTAACTCCTGCGAAGCAGGAGCAACGGGGTCTGGGGCAGAGCCCCAGCCGCCGGAAACATTGGGCCCAGTATGTCGCTTTGCAAGCAATTCCCGGCCCCCGGCCTGATATATCCAATCAATTGGGCCTGACACAGGTAGTGATCCGTCCAAAGATGAAATGCCTAGAAAACTATTTTCCAGTCGACTTTATAAACAGCAGTCGATTTAGGTCATATCCAGGCCTCTATTCAGCTCCTCCCAGCTACTTTGCTATAGATTTTGTTGGGTATCCCCATTTTATTCCCTTCAGAACGCTTTTCTCGCTAGTTTAACCCATGCAGTAGACCGTATAACAGGGGTCGGGATCAGTGCCTCCGGCGGCTGGGGCGCTGTCCCAGACCCCGTAGCTCCTGCTTGGCAGGAGACTGCCCAAACCGTGGACGAAATCGACTCGAGCGAAGCGAGAGGAGCCACGGGGTCTGGGGCAGAGCCCCAGCCGCCGGAGGCATGCCACCCCCTGAATATCGCTATAACGGAGTCGAATACTTCACTGTCATTTTGGAAGGTGATCTGATCTGATGATATCTTCACCAACCACATTCACACTACAATGTCGAACATTCTGGACGTGTTCAACCCGAAAACGCCACCAAACGGCCAGCAGCCACAAGAACCGTGCTTTCCCTGTCTGCTGACGTCGGCTGCTGTCATGATTGCCGGAGGTGGTTACATGGCATCTGGAGCAGTGTTCATGGCCAAAGAGGGCCAGCCACTCCCCCAGGCCGCCACTCCAGCCTGGCGGGCCACGGTCCGTCTGGGCGGTGTCGGCGTGCTCGCACTCGGACTCTACCGAGCCTACGACACTCTCATGCTCTCCAAAGAGGCCGACTCAAAACTCCACTGACTTCTGTACATATTCAACTCTGTTATCTTTTTAAAGGGGGGCGTGTGCCTCCGGCGGCTGGGGCTCCGCCCCAGACCCCGCTGCTCCTCTCGCTTCGCTCGAGTCGTTTTTGTGGGGGATCGCAGCAGTTCTCCTGCGAAGCAGGAGCCACGGGGTCTGGGGCAGCGCCCCAGCCGCCGGAGGCACAACCGACTCCGCGAACGAGGGCGGAGCCGGAGGCAGGTGGGAATTTGCTAGATTATTAGTCGATACAGAGGTCGCAGGCCCAGTTTTCGACGGAGATGGCCGAGTGTTTGGCGGTGAGGATGAATGCGTCGTGGTCGAGGAGTTCGTGGGGGGTGGGGCGTTGAGGCTCTTTGTAGAGACATTTGTCGACGAATTTGCGGAACTGGGGACTAAATTGGCCGTTGTCGGGAAGTGCAGGTGGGTCTTCGTTGACAATGCGTTGTAGAAGATCGAGAATACTGCCAGGGTTACCTCCATTGTTAGATGAGAACGGGAATTTACCAATTGCCAGCTCGAGAACGGTCAGTCCAAGCGACCATACATCGCCTTTGACAGAGTATGCTGCTCCTTGGATGCGTTCTGGTGACATGTACGTCGAGGTTCCTACAAAAGTTTCGGCAAGCGAGTTAATAAGCTCGCCAGATACACCGAAATCGCATAATTTGACCTGGCCTCGTGAGTTGACGAGTACATTCGATGGTTTGACGTCTCGGTGAACAATCCGGTGCTCGTCGTACAAATAAGTCAACCCTTGGACAACAGCGTAGGTAATCTTGGATATGATTCCTTCATTGATAGACCCTTTAAGTTTGGAGATGCGGTCTAGAGAACCACAGTCCATGTATTCCATGCAAATAATGACACTACTTTCAGTGACAAACCCGCCATAGTATCCGACAATGTAGTCGGACTCGCATTCGTGCATAATATGAAGCTCGCGAGCAATCTGTTTACGAACAGCGGGTTTAGTTTCCAGATGAATGACCTTCTTAGCCATGACTGTTTTTGTAGGCACATGCACTACTTTGCTGACAGTGCCTCCATTTCCATGGCCGAGATCTGTGATGTTTTCGAAATCTTCTTCTCGAAGATCCAATTTGAACTCGACTCCCAGTTCAAGAGATGCAAGCTGGGTCACAATGTTACCGCCTCCTGTGTAAGTCGAAACACCAATGCTGTTACTGGAATAGTTATTTATAGATGAGTCCACAGGACCGCTGGCTCCATATGATGTGTCATAAGAACCGTTGCTACCGTTGTTGCTGCTATTACTGCTGATATTGCTATTGATATTATCGTTAGAGTTGCTGTTGTTACTATTATTATTGAAGTTGTTGATGCTATTGCTGTTATTGTTGATGCTACTATTACTATTATTTGGGTTACCGTTGTTGTTATTGCTGTTATTGTTTCCATTGATGCTGCCCAGAGGTACTGGTGCAACTCTCTGGGTTGATTGTCTGGCACTAGCAGCCGTTGAAGGGGCCAGCAGACTAGGAACATGACCGCCATTGGAGCCTGCTGACATAAAATCATTCGACGTACCATTGCCATTGCCGTTGCCATTACCTACTCCATTGCCAAGTCCATTGCCAAGTCCATTTGTGTTGATGTTTCCAGATCCTGGAGATGATACTGGCAAGGAAAGAGCCTTGAAATTCTTCCTCTTCAGCGTCTTTACAGGAAGTATTCTTGGCACATCGTCAACAGAAGACGAATTGACAGAATTAAACGAGCTATTTGGACTGGCTGTAGCAGTATCAGCAGTGTTAGCAGTCAACGGACTGGAACTAGCACTGGAAATTGTGCTGCGAACCGGACTATGAACCGAGTCTTGACTATCTGGAAGAGCAATAGCGATACCACCGACTGATCCAACACCAGTACTAATCCCAGCACCAAATACTGAACTGGCAGTATCAATTGGACTTGCAAAATTGTCAGTCACAGGTCGACTGTCAGCAGCAGCAGGTGCAGTGCTTACAATATCAGCAATGGCAGAAACTGCTGTGGTAGCAGTGGCACCAGCAGCGGTAGTTACAGCAGCTGGAACAGTTCCAGCACCTAAATCTGTATCCAGTGTATTAGAACCAGAACCAGAACCGGATCCAAGTCCATTATTAACAATAGAACTGCCATTACCAATACCGACCTGAATAGAGGCTCGTGAGCTGGTATCACTGTCGTCCCCGAGGGACAACTTCTGTCTTGTGAACTCAGCAGAACCTGACATTTTTCATTCGAAATAGCCCACAGACCAATAGCACACCTGTGCTAGAAGTACTTAAATTGGCTATAAGCAAGCCAATGGCCTCAAAAGCCCAAAATCCAAAAAAACCGACTCTCGAATCTAGACCGTGAGCAGTAGCAGCAGCAGCACCACCAGCATAAACCAGACCTCCAGACTTCCTCGTAGTACCAAAAATAAAATAAGACACTCCAAACAAATCCAATGCTTTAACCAATGCAAAATATAAAACCTGTCTTTCTTCTTTCTCTTCCAAGTTCCAGTCCAGTCTTCTCAATCTCAAACACTTTCACTTCTCAATAGACCCGGCAGTCTGACTCCCTGATCCGCCAGCTGATTACATCCACACCAGCTCACTTAACCCGCTGGCTGCCTGATCTGCCGTTCCCCTGAAACACCCCACCCTAACCCACATACCCGCGATTGCGGCACATACCCCTACCCGACTACCCCCGACGTCTCGACTCGAGCGAAGCGAGAGGAGCCGGGGGGTCTGGGGCGCAGCCCCAGCCGCCGGAGGCATGAGCGGACCCCCGGGGTGATTGACTGCCTCCGGCGGCTGGGGCTCCGCCCCAGACCCCGTAGCTCCTGCTTCGCAGGAGAGCGTGCCGCGGGCGCGGGTGAAAAGTTAAAAGAAGCCGCAACCCTGGTGTGCGGCTGAGTGGAAGCAGCGAGTAAAAATTAGAGCCACTGAATGGCCGACCCCAGCAGTTTCGGATGGGTGTGGAGGAGCCGACCGGCGGCAAGGTAATATTTTGTCGCAGAAATGTTCCGTGTGTTCTTCCTCACTCACTCACATACACACAACATCATCTCATCACCAACCGGCGTCTGTATTCCACTTATTTCGACCGAACTCGGAGTTTTTTATTTTCGGCCAGTTTATTTATTAGACAATTTTCCTGTCCGCTTGAAGAACTGCCATTGTTTTTTTCACTACCGCTTCTGTGACTTGTTATTTATATCACGCCTCTTGCACTTCCAGTATTGTGGTTCTTTTTCATATTATTTTTATTACACTGGGTTTCTTGACCGTTTTATTTAGTGTTTTTCAAGTGTAATTGTTGTTGCCTCTGGATCACTTTTTCACATTTGTCATATCTGTTATATCAATCAGTCACATCTTTCGCACTGTTATTTTCACAGTTCCAGCTTGACCAGTAAAAGCATCAGCGAACATCATCGAACATCAGCGAATTAATTATTCACGGGTTTACTCTAAGCTACTGGCTTTGGCTGTTGTTTTAAAAATCTAAACAGTTTCACGGTTATATTTGAAAGAAAGTACACCAAGACCTCGGACTCGACCCCGCTCGACTCACAAATTGTAAGAAAGCCCATTGGTCCACCATATCCTCATTACATCTACCTACATTTACAGCTACTTTATAGCTCGAGTTGACTTTACTCTACACGTTTGATCATATCTACATCCTGTCACATTAATTCGCAATGTCCGACGCTTGGAAATCTCAATTAAATATTCCTGAAAAGGACCACCGTCCTCAGACTGAAGACGTGACCGCTACAAAAGGTAACGGCTTTGAAGACTTCTATCTCAAGAGAGAGCTTCTAATGGGCATTTTTGAAGCCGGCTTTGAAAAACCCTCACCTATTCAAGAAGAAGCCATTCCCATTGCCCTGGCAGGCAGAGACATTCTTGCTAGAGCCAAGAATGGTACTGGTAAGACTGCTGCTTTCACCATTCCAGCGTTACAACAAGTCAACCCTAAACTAGGCAAGATCCAGGCTTTGATTCTAGTGCCAACAAGAGAATTAGCATTGCAAACATCCCAAGTATGTCGTACTTTGGGCAAGCACTTAGGTATTAATGTCATGGTCACTACCGGTGGTACCACTCTAAAGGACGATATTATTCGTTTGAATGAGAGTGTTCATGTATTAGTGGGTACTCCTGGTAGAGTTCTTGATTTGGCTGGTAAGAACGTTGTGGATTTCTCGGAATGTCCTATGTTTATCATGGACGAAGCCGATAAGCTGCTATCACCGGATTTCACTCCTATTATCGAACAATTGTTGGCCCATTTCCCTCCTGACAGACAGATCCTATTATTTTCAGCCACTTTCCCATTGCTCGTCAAGAGTTTTATGGATAAACATCTTAACAAGCCATATGAAATTAATTTAATGGACGAGCTCACTTTGAGAGGTATTACCCAATATTACGCGTTTGTTGAGGAGAAGCAGAAACTACACTGTTTGAACACGCTATTTTCCAAACTGTCTATTAACCAATCGATTATTTTCTGTAACTCGACGAACCGTGTTGAATTATTGGCTAGAAAAATCACTGAGCTCGGCTATTCATGCTACTACAGTCACGCAAAGATGATCCAAGCCCACCGTAACCGAGTTTTCCACGAGTTCCGTAACGGAACCTGTCGTAACCTGGTGTGCTCAGATTTGCTTACTCGTGGTATCGATATTCAAGCTGTCAACGTGGTTATCAACTTTGACTTCCCCAAAAACGCCGAAACATATCTGCATAGAATCGGTAGATCTGGTAGATTCGGTCACTTGGGTCTGGCCATCAACCTTATCAACTGGAACGACCGTTTCAACTTGTACCAAATAGAACAGGAGTTGGGTACTGAAATCAAGCCCATTCCTTCGCATATCGACAGGTCTTTGTATGTTGCCCAAAACACTGACGCTATTCCCAAGCCTTTCCCTCTGAAAGAGTTGCCCAAATCCAACCAACGTAGCCACGAAAAGTACCAACAACAAACTGACTTGAACTTCCAACCAAGACCCCAGCATCACAACCAACACCATCACCACCAGCAACAACAGGGTCAACAACATCTACAACAAAATCAGAATCAAAACCCAAACCAGATTCCCACCCAAAACCAGCACCCTAGCCAGGCCTTCTCTGGTCAACCGCAACCTCCTCAAGGAGTTCCTCCACAAGGATATCCTCAATTTCCTCAAGGATACCCCCCACAACCTGGCTATCCACCTCAGGGATTCCCTCAACAGCCACCTGTGCCACCCAACGGCCAGTTTTATGCCCAACCCCCTCCAGCTCTCCCCCAGTAAACACAGCATGCTAACGTTCCCCATGTGATACGATTTATGTTCTGTTTTACTAGTATTCTACCTTTGCTTTTTGATTGTTTGCCGTTTATTCTTTGCTTTCACCTGTTCCGTTTCTGCGTGTACCCGCTGCTGTCTGTTTCTGTTGTTACGTATGAGCTATTTATTGACGTCCTCTACCCTTAAATCCACCTCCTCCACCTAATAGCTTCACCACATCACACGAGCTTTCGACGGGTTTTTTTTCGCATGTTCCTGACCAGGAACCTGTGTTTTTTTTGGCTCGTCGCTAGTGTATACTCTAACATGCTTTATAAATATGAACTGTCTGATGTGCCTCCGGCGGCTGGGGCGCTGCCCCAGACCCCGTAGCTCCTGCTTCGCAGGAGATGGCTGGGACCCTCGACGCAAACGACTCGAGCGGAGCGAGAGGAGCCACGGGGTCTGGGGCAGAGCCCCAGCCGCCGGAGGCAGGCCACCAATAGAAATCGCGTCCTTTAACGTGGTGCTCAGGTGGTGGGCTCGACAGGGTCCAGCTCGTATTTGTGGTCCAGACCCTGGACTCGTCGTTGTTTTGTGGATCTTCTGAAACTCCTTTACAGGGCCAAGAAATATGGGTATTGACGTATACTATAAATTAAACTACAATGTTGAGTGTAGCGGCAGATACATGAAAATGTCTCAGCTTGCTGCGCAAGTAGCCCATAAAAGCAGGTACTCCTCTCCCAAATACACAGTTATGTTAATTCTAGCATCGCATGCCAAGCGAATATATCGCTGCCAAGTGATTAACATTTACTCTTGATACAGGCGCACTTGTCCAGAAGAAAATGAATTATTCATCATCATCAACAACTATTGACTGTGAAGTACAGTCCAGACTCAATGTTCACTGTAATTGTCTCATGAACATCGGAGAGGCCAGTGATCAGGCCATATCAAGGCCAATTCTTGAAACAGGACATCTAAGCTAGTGATATAGAGAATTCATAAGTACATAAAGAGACGTTTGTCCAAGATAATCTACTTCTTCTCATCACTCATCTCTCTATCTCTTTCTAGTCTCTCAGATTCAATCATTTCTACCAGCAACTCAGCTAATCTTTTCTTTAAGAATAACAGTCACCACTTGCAAAAATGTACTCCAAGTTCATCGTTTTGACTGCCGCCATCGTCTTGGCCACCTTCTCTCAAGCTGCTCCTGTAGCTCAGTCTACTCCTGCAGCCCCAGCTCCTTCTGGCCAACTATCCAATGACCAGTTGATCAGTGGCCTTCAAAGTGCTTCTCCAGCCGACATCTCAGCTCTTTCGGCTGTGTTGACTAGTGGAATTAATGGAGTCATCGCTCTTTCCAAGCAATCGAGCCAGGACCAAACTCAAAACTTGCAAAGCTATCTTTCATCGGTCACCAATAGTGTCAACGCAATTAAGCAGGCTAAGGGCCCTTCTGCTGTTCCTTCTCAACTTGATAGTGCTGTTCAAACTCTCAATAGCTATGTCTCTACTTACAAGAGCCCTGGCTCTGCTACTCTCCAGGCACGCCAAAATGCCACTCCTTCTCAAAACCAAGCGTCTCCATCGGACGACGGTTTGCGAACAGACCAAACTGGCATGTTTGGAAACTCCGAAGGTGCTCAAATGGCTGCTCCCCTTGCTAACAACATCAACGGTTTGTTGCAAAGTAATAGTGCCGCCGGAAGCGTTTACAAAGGACTCGATGCTGTTGACCATATGGCCGACTCGATTACAGGAGCTGCTGGTCCAGCACTTGCTCCCATTACCGGAGGTCTTTCTGAAGATGTCTCCAACTTTTTGAATGGCCCAATTTTCCAGACTCTCAGTCACGGTACTTGGGACACTCTTGCTCACCTTGTTGGCACTCCCATCGACGCTCTTACCGGTACCTCTGAAAATGCACCAGCTCCAGCTTCCGGCAACACCCAATCAGGCGGTTCCCAGCAATAAACGTTCTGAGTGAGCAACCGTTCCTATCTAGGTTTTTTTTCTCTAGTTTTTCTTTCTTTAAGTACCTCAATTTTTTTAAATAAACAATCTACATCTTCATATCCCATTTAGAAGCACGATTTTTAAAGACTTGACTATTTCCTAGTTATATCATTATCTTCCGTAGTTCAACTCCATTCATCCATAGACAATAAATGACTGTCATTCTAAATGTATGAGCGATGCACCCTTGAAACAATTGATAATAAATTGAAAGTAGTATGGTATACTTTGACTTCGTGCTGAAAAAAAATTTCTAAAAACGTCCAATTGACTGAAAGGTGAAAATGTCTTTTCTCCGGAAATGAAGAATAAGTAATTTGGAGAGTACAAAAATTTTCCACCAATGGATGGCTTAGGAATTGCGTCAAATCAGTGAATTTCTTCACAACTACCTTGACATGTATGTGAAGTGTCTCATTATTAAGCTGGTCCGAATTTCAGCATCAATTTGAAACGCCGTTTTCCATGTGAATAGCTAAATATTATACCATTTTTGAGGCAATCAGGATGGGTGGTCGTCAGTCTTCATTATCTCAGGTTCCGTGGAAAGAATTTGGCATATGCTATTAATAGCAAGGGACAGTGGTCTGTTCAGTTACGGTTCAGCAGTTCGAGTAACTATATCCTGTACAGCCTGACTTGCCGGTTCGTTTCAAGAGAATATCCCTTTCAAATGGTCGTCAAATGATAGCAGCTCATTCAGTTCCTTGTTTTCAGCATTTAACACTCCTTATAGGATAAAATAAAGCTAGCAACCGGTAGACAAAACGACTCGAGCGAAGCGAGAGGAGCAGTGGGGTCTGGGGCGCAGCCCCAGCCGCCGGAGGCGAGCAGGTTCCCACAGAGTCTAGAGTAGTTTATTAATAAAATAATGTACCATATATTGCGGGTTTAGTACCAGTTGGAGGTATTCTTGAGAACACACTTTTGTTCACCAGAGACGATGGAACCGATGCTATAGGCCTTCTCACCGGCCTCGTTAAGCTGGCTAAGCACAGAAGCGGCGTCTTCCTTTTTGACAATGACGACCATACCAATACCCATGTTCAGGGTCTTGGAGATGTCCGAGACAGGAACGTTACCAGCCTTTCCAAGCCATTGGAAGACAGCAGGAATTTCCCAAGAAGAACCATCGATCTCGGCATTCAAGTGTTTAGGGAGAACTCGGGGCACGTTCTCAACGAGACCACCACCAGTGATGTGAGCCAAAGCAATGATCTTCTTTTGCTTGATGATGGGTAGTAGAGATTTAACGTAGATGCGGGTGGGGGTCAACAAACTCTTGCCGACAGTGGTAGAGGGGTCCCAAGGAGCCTTGTCGGTGTACTGGAGTTTGGAAACCTCGAGAATCTTTCTGATAAGCGAGAATCCATTCGAGTGAGGACCGTGAGAAGCGATACCAAGAACAACATCACCAACAGCGAGGTCATCCAAACGGGGAAGAATAGCATCACGCTCAACAGCACCGATAGAAGTACCGTTAACGTCATAATCGTCTCCGTGGTAAAGACCAGGCATCTCGGCAGTCTCACCACCAACAAGAGCACAACCGGCTTGAATACATCCCTCGGCAACACCACTGACAAAAGCAGCAGCAGTCTCAATGTTGAGCTTTCCACTGGCAAAGTAGTCCAAGAAGATCAAAGGTTCGGCTCCTTGAACAACCAAATCATTGACGTTCATACCGACAAGATCAATACCAACGGTATCGTGGATACCCAAGGTTTGAGCGATTTTGAGCTTGGTACCAACACCATCAGTGGCTCCTACCAATAGAGGGTCACGGAACCCAGTGGCCTTAAGGTCGAATAAACCGCCGAATCCACCAATATCAGCATCAGCACCAGGACGACGAGTAGACTTCACCTTGGCTTTGATCTCTTCAACAAACTTGTTTCCTTGGTCAACAGACACACCAGCTTGTTCATAAGTGATACTGGTAGAATTAGCAGCAGAAGATTTGCTGGCATCGCGGAAAGCACGATGAGCAATATCACGACGGAAGTATCTGTTCTTAAATTGGATCTTTTCAACACCTTCATAAGCCTTTTGTACAGCTTCTTTCAAGGTAGGAGCAACAGCAGACGAGGCAATTACTCTTCCTCCAGAAGTAACAATCTTACCATCCTTGGTAGAAGTACCAGCATGGAAAACAAAAGTATCTTTCGCAACCTCGCCAACAGTGATTTCATCACCCTTTTCATAGCTAGATGGATATCCACCAGCAGAAAGAACAACAGTAGTGGCAAATCCAGGATTAACCTTTAAAGTGACCGAGTCAAGTCGGTGTTCAGCACAGGCAAGGAATACCTCTGCCAAATCAGTATCTTCAGAAAGTAATGGTAACACAGTTTGAGTCTCTGGATCACCGAATCGAACATTATACTCAAGAACCTTGGGTCCTGTCTTGGTAAGCATGATACCAGTGAACAACATACCCACAAATGGGATGCCATCTCTTCTCATGCCGGTGACGGTAGGTTTAAGAATGGTCTCTCTGATCTCGTCAATAAGCTCTGGAGTAGCAATTGGAGTGGGCGAGTAAGCACCCATACCTCCAGTGTTTAAACCAGTATCGGCCTCACCAATTCGCTTGTGATCTTGAGCAGCTGGTAAATCAATAACTGTATATCCATCACTGAATGCCAAAATGGACAACTCGTCTCCTTCCAGACATTCCTCAACAACAACTTCATCACCAGCATCGCCAAATTCCTTGTCCTTCATGACTTGTTCAAGAGCCTTATAAGCCTCTTCTTTTGTAGTGGGCATAAGAACACCCTTACCAGCAGCAAGACCTGAAGCCTTGATAACGACATTGTGGTTAACAGACTCAACATATGCCTTGGCTTTGTCGAAATCAGTGAAATTCTCGAACTCAGCAGTAGGAATCTTGTGTTTAGCCATAAAATCCTTGGAGAACGTCTTAGAACCTTCCATACGAGCAGCCTTTTCAGAAGGACCAAATACAGGAATACCCACTTTACGGAAGTAACCCTCAATACCTTCAACCAAAGGCTGTTCAGGACCAGGAACCACGAGGTTCACGTCATTCTTCACAGCAAACTCAACCAGCTTCTCGAAATCCTGTTTACTCGATCCAATGGCAATGTTCTCGACCTTAGAAAGCTGGCCATTACCAGTACCACCATTTCCTGGAGCAACATAGATCTTGTTGACAAGCTTGGATTGGTTGAGTTTCCATGCCAGAGCATGTTCTCTGCCACCATTACCGATGAGAAGAATATTCAAAGAAGCCATGGTTCACTGTCAAAGACGTAACAAGGCCACTGATGTACACACAAGTGCTGATTCCTTGGATCTCAAGAAATAAACTGAACGGGGGGGGGTCTTACAGACTTGATTCGGATCGAGTCATATCTCTCTCTCTCCACGATCACTGCTTCTACTATTATCACCGCACGGCTGACTTTTTTTTTTCTTTTCCACAATTTTTTTTGCACATACACCCCTGCCCTTATCTCCTCGATAATGCATGCACCTCGGACGATCTCTGATTTGGATATGCCAGTGGCCCGGCGGATTGCCTCCGGCGGCTGGGGCGCTGCCCCAGACCCCGTTGTGCTTGCTTCGCAAGCGGCCTGGGGGGTTCCAGAGGCTCCAGAGGGATTGGGGAGGGTTGGTTGGTGAATTTGGAGTTGTTAGAGGGGTTGGAGGTCCGTGTTTGGGTCTGTGTTGGGTCCAGAATTGAGTCCAGCACCAACCTGCTCGAGAAAAATAATTTTATTAGGCCATTTATATTGGGCTGGAAACGCTTCGTAGTTGAATTAGCGGGTGTTCTAACAGGTAGTTATTTACTGAGTGTGTGTTCTTGATTCATTGATGGGGTGGAAAAGTTTATATTGAGCTTGACGAAGTGCATGTTTGAAAAATCGGCACCAGTAGAGAAGTTTATGTCGAAATTCAGTCAGGGAATCATCGCTTGAATCCATATGCGAAACTGGCTGACTTGATCTCGGATGGTTGGGAGTTCTATAGTTTGAGTTACTTGAAGAACTCGAAAAAATTAAAGAGCTTTCGGCAGATGGATTTATTTGGACGTAAGTAGGACGTCGGGTTGGTGTATTGAACAATGGTAAATTAAACAGAGCTGCTTTGAACCAATGGGTTCTTTTGGCCTGAAATATAGGACTAATATCCGGTAGAGACAAGGGTTCGGGGCTTTGAAATGAAAGCTCTTGTAAGGAAATAAAATCATACTCCTCTTCGACTGGTCGAGAGGAATAATAGGAGAACCCGTCGTACTCGGTGGTGCAATAAGGACGTTCTGATTTACAAGGAGAACGAGAGAAGGGGTCGTGTACAAACATTGGCATCTTGGATGGTGCGGGTTAAACGATCTGAATAATTGCAGTTGTTCTTTATTGAGAGTAGAAAAGGGAGTAAACAAATCAGCCTTGCAGCAGCATGACAGTATGCACCGACCCTGCATACTCATCGCTTATCATTACATGAAGATTTACAGGATCAATAGCAGATTTTCAGTCATCCAAAGGAATTGTTCATTATACAGACTCATATAAATAATAACCATATTAACATTAATGGCCTATAAATGAACTAAAGAATAAATAGTGAAGTATGAACAACAAACAATAAGGTGATAGATAACTCACTATTAGTAAAGCTCAATATAATTTCAGAATCATTCATCCATAGGAAATATATAAATATCAGTAAGCCGGTCTACACTCTATAGTCTAAACTTATCTAGTAATAGTTTGTCTGAATATAGTGTTTAAATCTTAAATCATAAACATCACGATATATTAATATTATGTACAAAGCAACATCCAGGAGTAGCATCGAATTCTATTATTCCCAGGAGAATGGGTTTTCCTGCATGGCTCTCATGACCAAACTGTTGGCAAACTCATATACTCCAAACACGATACCACCACTGAATGTAACCTTGACGAACCGTGGCAACATACCTGCCCACAGATGTTTGGGCCCTTCATGAACAAATATCTTGTAAGAGCACATCAAACTCGATCCATACAATTTGATACCATTAACAGTCTGCATTCGAGTCTTGACCACATCAATAGGCTGAGTAGCCAACACCTCGACAGCTCCAGCAACACAACCAATTCCGAACGCCATAAGCCCTGGCATCGGTTCGTTGTCGTGAGGATGGAAGAACTGTTTAAGAAAGTTGAAAGTTGTGAATCTCACAGTGGAATTCATCACCTGGCGAAATATAGTAGGCATGAATCCCTGAACAAATGCTCGTGGCCCTCTTACCACATACATATCTTTAATATTACCAAAAAAGCCATGAACAGCCGGATTCACCTCATAAAGCATATTAGCATAAGGTCTAGGATTCACAGCAGCAGATGGTGAAGCTTTTGGTCTAATAACTCTTTTCTTTGCTTCACCAGTTGCACCAGAGCCAGAACCAGAAGCAGCACCAGCACCAGCACCGGCACCAGATCCTGAGGTCGTGACTTCAGGGATCTGACCCGGTTTGTGATGAGCCAAATGTTTAGGCAACAACGAGCTTGCAGACGATGAAGAAACCGAAGTAGCAGCACTCGAAGGAAGGGCACTTCGCTCAATCATTGTCGTTTTAATATCTAAAAGTTAGACACCCATCCAAATCACATCCTCAAACCCGTCATCCCAGGGACCCCCAAGCAACGACTCGAGCGAAGCGAGAGGAGCCGGGGGGTCTGGGGCGCAGCCCCAGCCGCCGGAGGCAGCAGCAGCACCCCTTCACTTACTCTCAAAAGGGACTATAAGCAGCGACTCGCAAAGGCCCGTGAACATTCCAGCAACGATAATCTGTGGAGCCGAGGACTCGCCGCTACTGTCGGCCATGAATTTAGTGGCCCAATTATACACCGAGAACCGCAACAGTGATTTGGTGGCATTGCCAGCTATCAGGGCCGAACAACCCTTGAACATGACCCGGGTGAAGTCGGGGATAATCAGCTGTTTACCACTACCAGCAGCCGGGATATACAACTGCTGGCGCACCTTTAAATACTCCAATGGATACGTGAGAACCGAGTCAACGACGGCCGCGGACACCCCGGCTACCGAGGCGCTCAGCAGGGTCTGGTCTGGTTAGCCCTTGACTTGAAAAGTGGTGAACTTGCAGTCTTACCTCGTTGGGTTTCTGGGATGTTAGTACGGTGGTCTTGTGCCTCCGGCGGCTGGGGCGCTGCCCCAGACCCCGTTGTGCTCCGCTTCGCGGAGCTTCCATGGGGAATGGGTCTGACGCAGGGGACGAGTGCTGGATCGCAGTTTGGGGGAAGAGAAGTGCCAACTGCGGGAGCCGGCCGCTTTTATAGAGAACCTACCACAGCAGAAACGGAGTTTCCAGACATTTTCACCAACAATTGCCGAGATTTAGCCGGTTGGATTGGGTTGCTGAGAGTTCCGTCGACATCGGAACCGGATCTGGTGAAGTGCAAAATCCGACACTTATAGGCTCTACCGTAAACTCGTGAACCTCAGAACCGCGAATTGAATCCGTTGAAGGCGCAACGAGCGAAGCGAGCCACGGGGTCTGGGGCAGAGCCCCAGCCGCCGGAGGCAAACCCCTCTCGGAGAAGTGAACTTCAGACCCCGTCGAAGACGAAACGAGCGAAGCGAGCCAGCCACGGGGTCTGGGGCGGAGCCCCAGCCGCCGGAGGCACAGGCCTCACGGCGAAGTGAACAAGAGAGCTCATTAGTACATACAATAACATCTATTGAATGTTCGTGATACGAAGATGGCAATGAGGAGATGAGAATGAGAAAATATGATGATGGTGGTGGTGGTGGTGGTTAGTCTAGCACGCCGGTGTTGGCAGTGGTCATGGGACTGGGGACATACTCGCTGTCGGACATGTGGTCTTCACTGTGGACTCGGAGGGGTCCTTGTAGCTCGAAGTAGCCGTTGTGATACGCGAGCCAAGAGTTGCTATCTGCGAGTGACAGAGCCAGTTCAATGGCACGCACTTCACGAATGGGTCGAAGTACTTCTTTGCCAGGAGGTCCAGGGAACGGCTCGTCAGTGGTGCTGGATTCGTATTCGTTATATAGCTCGGTTTTGGCTGTTTTGTATGACCAGACGAATCCAAGTAACAACAGTTCTTCAGGCAATGGTCGTTCTCGTAGCATGGGGAAATGACCTCGTTCTTCCGGGTTCGGCAGTTTCGAACTGATAAGTTCAATACTGTCTTCGGCAGCAGGACTTCTGCTGTTGTAACTCTTTTTCCAGCTGGCAATACGGTCAATTAACGATTCGCTTTCAGTACATTGTTGACATTGTAACGAAGGAGATCCGGGTGGTGAAAATGTATTGTCAGACTTGTTAGATCCCGAAGTACCACTACTAGTACCAACAGGGGGAGCAGCCCCTGATCCGGAGACAGAGCCTGATGCTGCTGACCCGTGTATACTGTGGAAACTGCCGACACTGTTGGATTTATTAGTAGCATTGCCAGAAGCAGTATTGCTGGTGGAATTGCTAGTGGTACTGGTCCAGTGTTGTTTCGAGGTGTTTGTGTCTTTCAGAATCAGGTCGACTGTTTTGAGTCCTTCATTGAGGAATCTTACCAGTTTGCTGGCAGGGAAAAAGTCGCTGAGCAGTAGATGGTGACACACGTCTGGATTGTCAGTAAGAGCATTGAAGAAATGGAGCCATACAATGACGTGAAGGAGTGCAATGTGTCTCGGAAGAGTCAAAAACTGTTTCAACATCTCAAAAGAGATTTGTTGAGCCATGAAAAGAGACCCGGCAGATGCAGTTACACTGGATGTTGTGGGGTTCGAGCTCGAATTGGCGCTGGTGCTGTGGTTACCGCTGCCAGCGGTGTTATTATTGCCAGACCCGTTATTACCACTGGCATTTGAGCCGGTAGTGGACCCGGTAGTGGAACCAGTGGTATTACCAGTGGTGTTGGTGGTGTTGGCGGTGTTGGCAGTGTTGGCAGTGTTAGTAGTGGAACTGGCAGCACCAAGAGCAGCTCCAGCACCGCTTCGTTCCTTAGCAAGCTCGTAGAAAAAAGCCGAGGCAGGGTTCTTTAACGACCCATAACCAAGCAGCGAAGTGATGTTACAATATGCTAAAATGGCGCCTCTGTTTTTGAGATCGAGGTCGTTATAATCGCGGTCACGGGCCATTATTGATGAAGTGACATCCGACAGGATTTTAGGAAAGTCCGAGATGTTTGTTTGGGTGAAGTTTACTTGATGCAATTTTATAAATAGGGCAATAGGTGTATTAGCCTCTCCTTCTTGGTTGGATTCAAATAATGACAAAATAGTTTCTCGTGAGGGTTCGAATTGTTGTGTTGTGGTGAGACTTTTACAAAAGTAAAACAGCGAGTCCAGTCGGTATATACATACAACTGCACAATGGTGAAACAGTCGACCCACACCTGGCGACCGATTAGCAGCTCGACTATACCAGTACTGAGACACGCCTCTCCATTCGCCATGAGATATATTTCCCAAAGCCATGGAAAAACGAGCCAAGTCGCCCAATGCTTCTAACCACATATACCGAGACTCATAAGGAGGATCCACCAACATTGTCAGCAGCGAGAAACAGTGGTAGATAAATTTGGTAATAAGATCCTGGGATTTCGGCATATGAGCACGCAGAATGTCGAGAAACTTGAAAATGCCCTTATTCCACATGCGAATCGGAATCTTGTACTTTTTCACCAGGCCTCTCGTAACACTATTTCCACAGGGATGATATGCAAGGAACATGAAATCAAAATACTTGTCAATCAAATTGGCCTGATTCTGGTATAATTCGAGAAAGTACGATTCGGCCCAATATTCGGGCGGGATTTTAGACGAGTCAAAGGAACCGGTTGACGAGGGGTTCGACAGGTCGATGCCGAGGTTTCGAAGTCTTGATGAAGTCGGGTTATCACCGTAATTGCCATTAGACCCTGTTAAATTCGACTGTTGAATAATATGCTGATTGTCTTCAATCTGTTTGCTGAGCATCAGACACTTGACTTCTAATCGCGAGATATCGAAATATGCCGACTGGATTTCACCAATCAGCTTCTCCACAGTAGGAAGATTGACTCCCAGCTCATACGCAGTCTGTACATGGTGTCGAGAAGAGGAAGATGGGGGCTGAGACTGGTGGTAATGCTGTTGTTGAGGAGGCATATTCTGCTGCTGACCACCTCGTGAACTGGTTTCTCTAGTAGAACTACCAGCTCCTGAACCAACAGCAGCATTTTCCATGCCACCTCCTCCAGCTGTGTTAGTACGAGCAGGTTCAGTTCCAGCACCACCAGACTTTTGTTGTTGTTGCGACTGCTGTCCCTGTCCTTGTCCTTGTCCTTGCTGCTGTTGTTGCTGTTGCTGTTGTTGTTGCTGTTGGAGAAGCAGCTGGTGTTGCTGCTGATGCTGCTGCTGATACTGTTGTTGCTGCTGTTGCTGCTGCTGTAACTGGGCCTGCTGTTGATGAAGCATTTGCATGTGATGCTGTTGATGTTGCTGATTATTCTGCTGATTCTGCTGATTCTGGTCCTGATACTGTCGCGAATCAGACTCTGTTCCCACACGATCCTTATGATACGGGGACCCATCGCCAGCTATGCTGCCAGCCACTCCGTACGTCGTCGGATTTGGCGACGATTCGAGCCCGCCAGCACCTGAACTGGTGGCACTGCCAGAACCAACAAACCCCCTACTGCGGCCACTGATCCGGGCATTAAACAGTCTTAGATTCTTCTCATTATTCGAAATAGGACCACGGTCGAAATCCGGATCAGGGTTACTTCCACGCGCGCGCCGGGTTGATCCTATCCTCAGCGGAGACTCTCCAGCTCCGGGATCCATCAAAAACTCGCGGTGCCAGCAGTCTGACCAATAAAACACGCCACGAGAAACCTGTCTTCAGTTCCTCTATGAAAAACCAACTGAAAATAAAAAAAACCAAATTAAAAACAACCGGAAAATGACACTTCTCGAGCCGCGTTTTCTACAACCAAACAATCAACCAATCAATGAATCAACTGACTGCCCTGCACCTTCACAGCTTAAGAATGTCTTCTCCGAACCGGTCACTCTCTTATCATTTACGAATAAACCCCTGAATCCCTGTTAGTTCCCGAATCAACTCAACCATGGGCTCTGTGGGCTCTGCCTCCGGCGGCTGGGGCTCCGCCCCAGACCCCGTTGCTCCTCTCGCTCCGCTCGAGTCGTTTTCCGTCGGCGGTCCCAGCAAACTCCTGCGAAGCAGGAGCCACGGGGTCTGGGGCGAAGCCCCAGCCGCCGGAGGCACACCCTCCCCGACAATTGCCTCCGGCGGCTGGGGCTCTGCCCCAGACCCCGTTGCTCCTCTCGCTCCGCTCGAGTCGTTTTCCCATCAACAGTTCCAAAACCCTCCTGCGAAGCAGGAGCTACGGGGTCTGGAGCGAAGCCCCAGCCGCCGGAGGCACAGCGCCCAACCAACTCACAACTGCAATGGCCAGTTGACCTTGTCAACGACGACGAAGAATGAATGAAATGTCTGTGTTCGCTGCTTGCTCGCTCGCTCACTCGTCTTTGGGGAACGGGCGTGAGTCTGATGCTGTCTCTGGTGGTGGTATCACTGACGCAGATTCCGTGTCTGGTGTCCTGGGTTCTATCGCGTGTGAATCCACTGATTCGAGTCCCTGGTCCGTTGACAAAGTCCGTCGCTGCTGATGCTGATGCTGATGCTGAGGCTGCTGTGGTAAATTACCTTACCTTGGTTCACCTGCCTGCCTGCCTGCCTGCCTGACTCGCTCCGTCTGCCACGGCTGAATGGTCCGCTTGCTCTAACGCCAGCCGCTGCCGCGCGCCGTGCACACCCGGTGCCGGGGAGTGCCTCCGGCGGCTGGGGCTCTGCCCCAGACCCCGTGGCTCCTCTCGCTCCGCTCGAGTCGGTTTCCCCATCCTCCCCCGCCAATCCACGGTCCTAGCAAACTCCTGCGAAGCAGGAGCTACGGGGTCTGGGGCAGAGCCCCAGCCGCCGGAGGCACTCCCCGGCACCGGCGGGGTAGTGGGGGAGGCTCGGTTGGCGATCCCGATCGGACTTTATTGTATCGCCGACCCCCTGAATGGCGTAGTGGCTTGTTATCCCCGCAGCGGCCTGGCCGTTGAAACTCTCCGATATTGCTCGCTGTATGTGCTACATCTGCACTCAATAACCGCTCCAGGGGTATAAAAGACCGCTGCTGGCCTCTGTCTCGGGCTGGGGCTTGGGCTGTGGCTCGGGCTGTGGCTCGGGGTATGGGGGTTAAAAATTACAGGTGACTGATCTGGACTCGGCCCAGTCTGTCAGTGTTGAAGTTGAAGCTAGGATGGATTTTGGCCACGAAAGCTGGTCAATTGAACTCTGGTGATCTGCTATTCAACAAAATAAAATCTCCCTCGTCTTTAAACCCTATTTCTCGAAAACTAATGCGTTAAGTCCGCCTTCCGAAGCACTGTCTTTTTGTTGCACCCGACACCTTACCCCCGTATGCCCGCTCCGCACAATAACAATGGGCCAATGCCCGTCCCAGACTGTCTTCAGATTTGGTTTTCATGGTCCGAAAATGGCCTGATGTGGCGGTCGGGATCTTGCCTCCGGCGGCTGGGGCGGTGCCCCAGACCCCCTGGCTCCTCGAGCTTCGCTCGATGAGTTGCGTCTACAGTCCCGTCTACTGCGATTGATAAATTTGGCATGTGCTTTCTGAGTTATTTGTTTGTTTGTGGGCCAGCGACTGGTGGTCGTGGTGGAGCTCTGACCCCTGAGTTATGTACCAATGAAGACATTATTCAGGGGTAGTGGGGCCATGGTGTGGGGTTGTGGAGGGGTCATGGAGGGGTCGAAGTGGCATGACCGCGGGGTCGAGAGGGGCTGCTGAGGGGTGTTGGGCGGAAATGGCCTCCGGTGGGCCAAACTCAAAAAAAAACATTTTGGCTACGAATACTTTTTGCTTGTTTTAATTATCAGCTGTCAAAAGGCACCTGATCCCAACGTCGGGTTGTGATAGCAAGCGGTTATTATTTCCCTCAACAAATCATCAATCTGTAATGCATTCGGACTATTAGGGTCTCACAGTTATAAACCTGGGCATAAATAGACTGATTAATTGGAACCTGAAAAAAATTAGACTCTTTAGCCATTGGTTTTAATTACTACTGAGATATTATGTACAGACTGTGCCTCGAGCGCATGTAGTTGAATCTGTGAATTACTTCGTGTGACCCTGTAGATCTCTGCATGTTTACATTGCTCCATCTTGAGCAGAGCTAATTATCTACTCCAGACTCAAGAGCATTTCAAATACACAATCTATGGATTGTTTTTAATGAGTAACTTGTATAACTTCAAATGAATAAATGTATATGTATAGATATTATATGTTCGTATTATATTTGTGGGTGTATTGGTCTGGCTTCTGTAAAACGAGTAGATATAAATACAAGAGCACGAAACATATTTTTTTTACAGCCTTAAAGTCAATTCTATAAAATTGACGTAGGAAGTCTCCGTACGACTGTTGAATCCAATAATATCTCATATCTCATTTCTCATTTGGACAACTACTGTGACCTGCGGACTCTGCCTCCGGCGGCTGGGGCTCTGCCCCAGACCCCGTTGCTCCTCTCGCTACGCTCGAGTCGTTTCGTCTACGGTCCCAGCAATCTCCTGCGAAGCAGGAGCCACGGGGTCTGGGGCAGAGCCCCAGCCGCCGAAGGCACACCCCCTCCGGACGGACCCTGGATCAGACATGGGTTAGGGCAGATCAATAAAGTTGGCGGAGGTGAAATTTTTGAGTCACTTGAAGCCAGCAGACGCGTTTCATCTCATACGAGCATCACAGAAATCAGATACAATGCTTGATATTATTCAATTCCTGGAAGAAAAGGGCGGGAATCCCGAGGAGATCCGAAAGTCTCAACTTGCTCGTGGTGATCCTGTTGAAATTGTCGACGAGATTATTGCCGATTACAAGGAATGGACCAAGATCCGATTCCGAGTGGATGAGTTGAACAAGGAACAGAACAAGCTTCAAAAGGCCATTGGCTTGAAATTCAAGGCCAAGGAAGATGCCAGTGAACTTGTCAAGGAAAAGGATGCCATTGTTGCCAAGAAACAGAGCTTGATTGCTGAAGAAGAAGAGGCCGACAAGGCATTGCGTGCCAAGGTCAACCTTGTAGGTAACATTGTCCACCCTTCAGTTCCTGTCAGTCAAGACGAGGCCAACAACGAATTAATTAGAACCTGGGCTCCTGAAGGTGTTGTTGTTGATGCTTCTGTCAAGGCCAAATTGTCTCATCACGAGGTTCTTCTTCGTTTGGACGGTTATGATCCCGACAGAGGTGTCAAGGTTTCTGGTCACCGTGGATACTTTTTACGTGGTAACGGTCTTTTTCTTAATCAAGCTTTGATTAACTACGGTCTGGATTTCTTGGCCAAGCGTGAATACACTCCTTTGCAAGCTCCTGTTATGATGAACAAGGATGTCATGGCCAAGACTGCCCAATTGTCGCAATTCGACGAGGAGCTTTATAAGATCATTGACGGTACTGATGAGAAGTATTTGATTGCCACCTCTGAGCAACCTATTTCTGCTTACCACTCTGGTGAATGGTTTGAACAGCCTTCTGAACAGCTCCCCAAGAGATACGCTGGTTATTCCAACTGTTTCCGTCGTGAGGCCGGTTCTCATGGTAAGGACGCATGGGGTATCTTCCGTATCCATCAATTCGATAAGATCGAGCAATTCTGTCTCACCGAGCCCGAGAAGTCCTGGGAGGAGTTTGAGAGAATGGCTGGTGCTGCCGAAGACTTCTACAAGTCTTTGAACATCCCCTACCGATTGGTTGCCATTGTTTCTGGAGAGCTCAACAACGCTGCTGCCAAGAAGTACGATCTGGAGGCGTGGTTCCCATTCCAAAGCGAATACAAGGAGCTAGTGTCATGTTCCAACTGTACCGACTACCAATCCCGAAACCTCGAGATCAGATGCGGAATCAAGAAACTCAACGACCGTGAAAAGAAATACGTCCACTGTCTCAACTCCACTCTGTGTGCCACCCAACGTGCCCTCTGCTGTGTCCTCGAGAACTACCAAACCGACGACGGCCTGCGCGTGCCCGAAGTGCTCCGTAAATTCATCCCCGGCGAGCCCGAGTTCCTCCCCTACGTCAAGGACCTCCCCAAGGACTCTACCTCCAACAAGAGAAAATAGACTCCTCTTCCCCTCCATATATTGCTATACTAATGACCATGTACTACTGCGACGGGGGTTTCTTGCCTCCGGCGGCTGGGGCTCCGCCCCAGACCCCGTAGCTCCTGCTTCGCAGGAGTTTGCTGGGACCGTCGACGAAACGACTCGAGCGGAGCGAGAGGAGCAGCGGGGTCTGGGGCGGAGCCCCAGCCGCCGGAGGCAGTCTGGACCCCTTTTGGCGAACTAGCGGGGAAGCGTGCATATGCAGTGCCCCTCTAATTGACCCCCCACCAGGCGACCCCACTCTTACCCCACACCTCGAATTGCCCAGGGATGTCATGCCATGTGCGTTAGGTGAAATTGTTAGGTTTTGAGAGTGTGTGAACCGGTTGTTGAGTGAAGCCAAATGTCTGATAGTCGTCTGAAACAATGAAACGGCAGAGGAGCGAAGATTCGACAAGTCAGAATGGCGATCAACAATGGGACGATGGCCCGGAGAATATCGACGACGATGGCGTCGATGGCGAAGTAGGATCGTAAGTCAGGGCTGGTCTGGGCTGGTCTGGTTTGTGTGGATAATTTTTTTTGGTCGTTGCTAACTAATTGTGAAGATGCGAATTGTGTAAGAAGAGAAAGGTGCGCTGTGATCGCACCAGACCCAGTTGTGGTTGGTGCTCCAAGCATGGTAAGTCTTCTGTTTGAAAGTGGTGATGATTGTGTAGCTAACTTGTTTGCCCAGGATCAGAATGTGTATATCGTGCAAAGAGGAAGCCTGGTTTGAAACAGGGCTATGGGAAGAGCATGTCGGAGAGGCTGTCGAAAGTCGAAGCTGATCTGTCAAAGTTAAATCAGTTAGAGTTACATTCGTCGACACAGCCAGATCGCTTGAATAAACTGGAATCAGAAATATCGTCCCAGTCGAGTGCTATCATGGAACTTTCTCGCGAACTGGATTATCTGCGGCATCAATTAATGTCTCAGTCACCGATGAGCCCTCGCAACCATATTCGATCCAGTCCTAATTCTAATCTGATGGGTCATAATGCTATGAGTATAGGTAATCCTGCAGTCAGTAAATCGTCTCCTGGTACTGGGGCTGGTGAAATCGTGCGACGTGCGAGTGCGACAATTAGTAATAGCAATGGCAATGCTAATTCTGCTTCGAGTTTACATCCTCAGGGGAATAATACTGTTTCAAGACCAGCAGCTGGTTCGTTAAGCAATTCGGTGGCTGGTGAGTTGTCCTTAATAGAGGGTGTATCTGATTCAAGTGGTAGCAGAAGTGCTTCGAGTCTTAGCGATATCAAGGTTACGCTGCTTCCACCTAAAGCGCTTTTGCGGGAGCTGGTTGATCTGTTTTTTCAAAGAATTCATCCCTGTTATCCATTTCTCCACCCCGTAAAGGCTAGTGGAGCTCTTCATGACATTATCAGTCAAAACTTAACTGATTCGCCAAACCCTCATAGTACTCCCTTGAGTGACAAACGTAAAGAATATCCACTTGTTTTGTACTCTATAGTGGTAGTGACACTTCGGTTTGTTCCCCAGTTCAAGTTGAATGACCGCGATAAAGAACGATACTATCGCTCTTGTAAAGAGACTGTCATGTTAAGGTCTTTTGCAATTACAGATCTCGATTGTCTTCAAGCATTGGTAATTCTTGCTATTGATTTGGTGGGTATTTCAAATGGCCCTGAGACTTGGAGTATTATCCCTCTGATTTGCTCTGCTGCTACACATTTGGGATTGAGTAGAGAGCCCGCTTTGTTCCTTAGTAATTCTGACGTTGCATCCGATTCGAATAATGAATCAATCTCTGCCCAATCAGCTGATATACTGCCTGCTGCTGAGAATTGGCAAGATCTAGAATCCCGTCGCAGACTTTTTTGGGTCATATACTCTCTTGACAGATTTTCGTCTGTCGCCACTGCTTTCTCCTTTAAAATTAATAGTCTCGAAATCGACCGACTATTACCAGTTCGAGCTGATCTCTGGACTGATGACTCTTTGCTTCATAGTCATGTTGATACCCGTACAAGGTGGCTGAAGACGATCATTCGTAAAGATTATTCGATAAATTTTCCTTCCAACATCGACACTTTTGGATACATGGTTGAAAATTTACAAATTCTCAGTTCTATACATGTGTTTCTGAAGAAGCCTATTAGCATATACTCGCTGCAAGATGTTCTTGATTGGCAAGTACAGTTTCGACAACTCGATATCGAGCTAGACAACTGGTATAAATCGCTACCTCCACATTTGTCGTCTGAAGTAATCAATGATGATCTCAAAGACCAACTGGATCCTATGGTTCTTATGCTACAAGCCACTTACCAAACAACTGTTATCAGACTTAATTCTGCTGCTGGCTACTCTTGCCTGAAATCTGAGTTTTTCACAAATTCACCCAGTGCTGCCAAGAGATGTTTGCTAGCTGTTTCCAATGTTGTTGCTTTGGCAAAACATGTTATAATATTTGGTCTTGGTAAATATGTAGGGCCACACTATGCTTGGGCATTGTGGGTGTCTGCGAGACTTTTAGTCGTTGATTGTGTGACAAACTACAAATCGTTCCCAGAGGATTTAGAGATTCTTCTCACAGGATTAAAAAAGCTTGGTAGGGTCTGGAAAGTAGCCGCTCGTTACTATGGGCTTTTGACAATGGTCATCGATGAAGAACTTTCGCTGAGAAGTACGGCCAGGGGTTCTAACGCGTTGTCGAGAGGAGATGACGATTCACCGATTGATTCAATGACTGGCGAGCATAAACGAAATGGATCAAGTGCCCAAATTATGTCCGATATGAGAAGAAATGCATATGCTCTAGATTTCTTGTTGTCAAAACAGAAAAAAGAACAAAAGAAAGAAAAACCTACAAGTGGTGAAGGACCGGTTCTCAAGTCGAGTCCAGCTAATGACAACGAAAGCATAAAATCTGATGAAATGGATCAGGAGTCTATAATATCATCATTTGAACTGTCTGAACTAATGGATGGATCCAATATGAATGACATATTTGACTGGTTCAATTGGCCACGCCAGAGCGGCAAAATGGGTCAAAAGACTCCTGTTCAACACTCTGTAGGTGAGTACAAGAATATCTTGTCAAGAGAAGAGCAAATTGGTTTGTACCAGGGAGAAAGTAGTAACACAAATGACCGTCCTGATTGGATGTCAATGTAATATATAATGTAATGTAATAAATGATTTATGAATTGGATTTTACTCTATATTATATGCGTTCAAGCAGTTTTCATAGAAGATGTGGTCAATGGCACGATCTTCTATCTCTAGGATATCAAGTACTTTTTCACATACATCAACCCATAGGGGAATTGCTGAGCTCTTTCCTCCTATCTTACAGACCGGCCAGTCACTTCCCCATAAAATACGCTCTGTTCCCCACAGATCTAGAATTACCTGAAACCAGGGAAGTATATATTCGGCACAAGTCTGAACATCTTGATATGTATCGGGGGGAAGTTCTGAAAACGCTCCTGATAGTTTAACATATGACTTTGAAGATACAAACAGTTGTTTCATAAGTTCTTTCCACCTCTTAAACTCGTCACTGGATTCGATTAAATCCGGTCTTGTACGAAGATTTGGCTTCGTCAAGTGATCTACACAGTTAGTTCCGCACCTACACCAAAGAAAAACATCACTCACCTATAATTATGACCGTATTAGGGATCTTCTTTACCAAAGAAATCGCCTCTTCAAGCTGCCATAGCCCTCCGGAACGTATGTCAATTCCCAATTCAAATATATATCCCTCCTCTCCCAAATAATTAACTCCTTCAATAAACCCCTCTTCCAGCATCACGCCGTTTGGCTTGTCCTGTACCAGGTAGCGGAAACCTTTGACACTGGTAGAACTTTGCGCACCAGCTTTCTTTAGCTCAGATATGTATTTCTCGAGAACTTTACGCCCGGATGGCACAGGTGCCCATGGGATCACTGCCTTCACGGGTATACTTGGCAAAGGTGCGGAATTTTCGCTAGATAGGAGCTCATTTCTCCGAATCCGATCCACATATTTATATTCGTCTAGAACAAAGTCCCAGCCACTAGGATCGTCAATTGGCTTCAATACTTTTCTGTCAGCTTCAATAAATATCAAGCCCGTAATTGAATAATTCAGATTTCGCGGCTTCTTATCATGACATTCTTCGCCATATCGCACCAAATCATTCCCTTCATTCAATGGACTGTCTGCTGTCATCCATGCCAACTTGTCAAGATGTGATCGATCGAATAAATGAACATGGCTATCAATAACTCTCCTAGTCCTTCTCGTCATTTTGTTACCAACAACTCTATATTGTGTGGTGAAGTTCAGGGATCTCATCTGTACATTTTACCCCTCCCCCTGAAAATGTGGGGTAAGTGGGGGGATCAAACTGTGCATATACGCTCGGGATATCTTTAACCAGATGTATTTCTGTATTTTTTCCCTTCATTTTATTAATTCCCCTTTCAAAAACGTTTAACTAGGTCATGCAAAATATCTATTCGTGAATAGCGCTTCATACTTGTATATATGTTTAAGTTTGAAATTATAGACTTGTTACTTGGCATGTCCATTGATGACTGCTGCATTTCCATTGAGCTCAATGTGTGCCAACTCAGCGGATTTTCCGTTTGTAATGGACTTTTGAACATGTCCATTAGTTCCATTTGAAAGTGGCTTGGCAGGAGCAGGAGTTAAAATGAAATCAGCAGGAATTAGATTAGCGGCAGGGTTCAGTTCCAAACCGAAACCTGGCTTGTCAAGAGCGCTGATATCCATGTACCCTCCATGTGGCATTGGTTCATTAACAAACAGGTTTCCAAAGACAGGCAAAATAGTCTTTGAATCTGGCGAACTAGCAAGGTATTCTTGGAATGGAGTGTTCGGTTGAGAAAACATGAAATGATAAGAATATGGTCCAGATGCATGAGGAACCACAGGAATGTCATAAGCTTGAGCCTGAGCATTGACTCTCAGAAGCTCAGTTAATCCACCTACCCACATGACATCCGGTTGAAGAATATCAACATTTCGTCCTTCAATCAGCTTTCTGAAGCCATACTTTGTATATTCATGTTCACCAGTAGTCAGTTTAATAAATGGCAGAGCTCGTTTAAGCTGAGCATATCCATCATAGTCATCAGGGTGAAGAGTTTCTTCCCACCAGTTGATATTGAGATCTCTAGTAGCATTAACCAGATCAATCAAGTAAGGCACATTAAGCGACATCCAACAGTCCACCATAAGCGGGAAATCTGGTCCTACTGCCTCTCTGTGCTTGCGGAGAAATTCAACATTGAGCTTCAATCCTTCATGACCCTCATCAGGTCCATAGGGAAGAGGGACTTTACCACCCCAGAAACCAAGCTCCTTTGCAGCAGCTGGATCACATCCAGTACAGTAAAATTTAAGTTTATCCAAGACACAACCTCCAATCATTTGATAAACTGGCTCATTTCTGATCTTTCCTAATAAATCCCACAATGCAAGATCAATAACAGAGATCACAGCAACTGGAAGACCCTTTCTACCATAATACATGCTCGATTTGAACATTTGATCCCATAGTTTATTGGTATTTCTAGGGTCTGCTCCGATAAGAAATCGTTCAAAATGATTTTTCACCAACCAACAAGCTGGAGGACCACCAAATCCAGTTGCAAATCCAACTGTTCCATCATCAGCCTCAATCTCCACAAAAAATGATCCCAATACATTGATACCCCAATCAACCCGAGATTTCCTGTAATCAGGGTACTTTGACATTGGTGTGGAAAATTTATCGTCAATTAGCCAGTGTCCTCTCTCGACATCGTGGTAATCACCCATACCAGGTCCTGACGGAATAAAGGTACGAATTTCCTTGATTCTAGGGAATCGCCTGACTGATTTTGTGTCGTCTACCATATTGAAATCAAACTTCCTCACTTTTTTGTTAATATGAATTACTTTATTCAATACGAGGGACCTGTAGAATATATATATACTCTACTCAACTGACTAGTCTGTTCCGATAAACCTTAACGAGTACTAAGTGGGGTCTCTACCCCAGATAGTACCCAGGCAGTCCATCAGCAGGTGGGGGTAGCATGATTCTATCATTTGGCCGAACCGGATCTGTTAAGTCGCCTCTGGATAACCTGCTCGGCTTGGAGCATTGATCCACGAATCTGCTCCGGTCTGTCAATCTACCGAACTTGACTGTCAAAGTTTATCTGCAGGATGCAATGCAAATACCCCTCTACGCAACGGGCATTGTACGTTAAACTTTGCGGAGATCACTTCCGGCTAATACTAATTCGCGATAATCATCACTGCCGCATGAGCGTGGGGCAATATATGATCTCATTATCCCCCACTACGTTTTATTATGAATTCAATCTGACTGAATAAAAGACGGCCTGGATCTTGAAACCAGGGGTCATTGAACTAAAAATTGGAATCAATTGAAAATGGCTATTGATCGACTTTCGCTGGTTCGGAGACACAATCCTACGAGAACTAGTAGCAACCCTATATCACCCCTTCAGGTGGGTAATGGCCATCTGGCGTTCGGCGCTGATATAACTGGGTTGCAAACGTTTGTACCATTCTCCATTATGTCTGATTGGGGTTATAAGAGTGACCCACTTCCATCTGAAAAATTGTCTGATTTCACTGGTCAGACATGGTCTACTCATGGAAGAGATGTGAAATATCTCATGCCTAATGAGCAAAAGGAATTATCTCAATGGTTGATCTCAAACCCTAACAGGATGAATTTGGGCAGAATTGGTCTTTATTTTGGAGAAGCCACGGTATCAGAGTCCGATTTACGAGATTGTCATCAAGAACTTGATCTCTGGACAGGATCTGTCAGAAGCAGCTTTGAATATAAAGGCGAAAAAGTCCAAATACAGACAATTTGCGACCCTGAGAACGATACAGTGTCTTTTTCTATCCAATCTACTTTAATTGAGAAGAAGAAGCTTTCTATATTTCTTGACTTTCCGTATAATTGTGGAAAGTCCAAGTTTCAAGCTCCTTATGTAGGAGACTGGGACAATCCTTCAGCACATACTACCAAAGTCTCGGAGTCCAGTGCATCTAATGTGAGTTTGGTGAGAGATATTGACGGTACGAAATATTTTGTCACTGCTAATTGGAACTCATCTGGTAAACTGGTTAGATTAAAGGATCATCGGTTTGCTCTGGAGCTGGACGAAGGCTCGTCTGTTCTTGAAGTCGGTGTTACATTCAGTGAGAGTAATGCCAAAAATGAGTGGTCGTTTCAGAGCTCACTCGCAAAAGCAGAGTCACATTGGGAGTCATTTTGGAAAGAGGGTGGTGCAATCGATTTGTCTCGATCTAAAGATCCACGCTGGAAGGAGCTAGAAAGAAGGTTTGTTGTTGGCCAATACGCAATGGCTATAAATGCTACAGGTAAAGAGCCTCCTCAGGAGAGTGGACTAGTTAATACAGGATGGTATGGCAAATTTCACACCGAAATGGTCTGGTGGCACTTGGGGTACCTTGCTCTGTTGAACAAATGGTCAGTATTAAGACGTCCATTATCCGTATACGATAAACTACTGCCTGAGGCACTCAAACTGGCAAGTTCTCAGGGTTACAAAGGAGCCCGTTGGCCAAAGATGGTAGATCCTTCAGGAAGGCCATCTCCTGGCGAAATTAATGCTTTGTTGATATGGCAGAATCCCCATGTGATGTTATTCGCCGAACTCGATTATAGGGCACATCCTACATCAGAAACTTTAGAGAAATGGAAGAAAGCTGTTTTCGAGACTGCAGAGTTCTTAGAAGATTATGCCCACTGGAACCCAGAGACCCAAACCTATGACCTAGGTTCTCCGGTACACGTTGTGTCTGAAAATACAGATGCCAGAGAAACATATAACCCATCATTAGAGTTGCAATACTGGAGATTTGGTCTGTCAGTGGCTCAACAATGGCGTAAAAGACTGGGAATTGCACCAAATGAGCAATGGGAAAGGGTCTTGACCAATCTCGCCACCCCTCACATTGAAGACGGTCTCTACGTGATATGGCCTGGTATCAAAGACATGTGGACAAAATATACATGGGAGCATCCTGCATTAGTAGGAATGTATGGTTGGCTGCCATCTAATGATGCACTTGATATCAACACCATGAAAGCGACTTCGAAGAAAATTTGGGAGACATGGCATTTTGATGAATGCTGGGGATGGGATTTTGGAATGCTGGCAATGAACGCTGCAAGATTGGGAGAGCCGGAGAAAGCTATAGATTTTCTTTTAGATCCTAATATGCCGTTCGACGATGCTGGCCTAGCTCCAGGTGGTACCCAAGTCCCCTTTCCTTATCTTCCTGCTACGGGTAGTCTTCTTCTTGCTGTTGCATTTATGGCAGCCGGTTGGGACGATGACAATGGAAAGCCCTCTCCCGGATTTCCTACCGGATGGGAAGTGAGTTGTGAGGGATTGCATAAAGCCATATAGATCATATAGATCATATACATTTTATAGAATTTATAGAATTTATAATTTAAGATTTTGAATTCCTTCCGTTTTTGGAAATACCAGGGGTATATTTCCCTAATGTGGAAGCTACTGTTGGGAATTGGTGCAGATCACTGATCACTTCAAGACTTTTATTCTCTAAACTTTAAGACTCGTTCGCCGAATAAAGTGAGTAAAAATTCTATTTATGGTAATATATGATTATGTTTTTGTTTACATATTACTTTCTAGCTCCTCTGAAATCTACCAAATCCATGACTTGCACTGGCAAACCGGTTCTAATAGACTTGTTACAAGCGATACCCGTCAAGATAGAGAGGGCTCCATCGACATGGGAAGCAGCACGATTAAAGCGATCGGGAACGGGAACACCAAAGATATCGTTCAAGAGAACTGGATCACCACCACCATGGCCACCTTCCTTGAAGTCAATGTCCACATTGTACGACTTGCCGAACATGGGATATACAGTGATCTCTAACTTCTCAATAGCACCCTCCTTCGCTTGCTCACCACCCGAGTTAACATATGAACATTCAATAACATTAAGTTCAATGCGACCCTTGGAACCATTGAACACAACACGGAAACCTTCTAATGGCGAATAGGCGTGCAATGCATAGGACAAGACCGCACCGTTGGCATACTTGACAGTAGCAGCCATGGTATCCTCGATACTAATGCCATCACCGAAAACACTTTGATCACGGAAATAGTCATCTTCATGCTCAGCATCAAGATACATCTCTTTCAATTGTTCGTTTTCTTCAAGATGCAAGGCAAATGGATCATCCTTGGCGACCTTGCTGCCATGTGCACGAGAATAAAACTGAGTGACACCTCTCTTCTCAGCATTCTCTTTACCGTAGAATCTAAGATCACCAAATGCAAATGCAGTTACAGGATTAGTATTCATCCAGAAGTTCACCAAGTCAAAGTGATGAGTAGACTTGTGAACAAGCAGGCCACCACTGTTGTTCTTGTTTCTGTGCCATCTGCGGAAATAATCGGCACCATGCTTGGTATTTAAGAACCATTCAAAATGAACTGCATTTACTTGACCAATTGTATCGTCAGCAATGAGTTCACGAATCTTGGTATTGTGAGGGGCATAGCGGTAGTTAAAAGTGACCCGGAGCTTTCTTCCAGTTCTTTCAACAGCATCCAAAATTTCTTGACATTTTACTTCATCAACGGTCATTGGCTTCTCAGAAATGACATCAACGCCAAGTTCCATTGCACGAATAATGTACTTATGATGAGTTCGATCCATGGTAGTCACAATCAAATGATCGGGCTTGACCTCTGCAATCATTTTCTCGAAATCATGAGCCAAGTAGGTAGGAACAGCTTTTCCGCCAAGTTCCTCTACCTTCTTGTTAGCATAGTTCATACGAGTCTGATTAGTGTCACAAAAGGCCACCAATTCTGAAGTTTGACTATAATCCCTGACAAGAGACACATAGAAAAACATGGCACGACCACCGGTGCCAATCAAAGCATAACGAGTTTTGTTCTGTGAAGGCATTTTAAAAACGAATCAAATTGAGTTTTAGTAATAATAAACTTGAACTTCAGATTACACCCGATCTACTCATATAAACTACGAAACAAGCTTGGCTACCTCTGTCTATATATATACTTCACTATCTGGGGGTCACAAAGTCCCCTGAATAACGCATAGTGGGGGTAACCAGACTTAGGTGGGGGCACCTGAACGGTATTTGGCAGTATACCTCACATTTACAGCTTAATATCTTATCCCACCCGCCGATATCAGTGTCTCAGATATAAACGTGGGTGGGGTGTAGCCAAGAATCCATCAACACTTTTTATTCGTCAGATGGATCGAATTTGTCTACATAGCCAAGTTAGTTGTATCTTGGGTTATTAAGTGGGAGTTGGCCTGATGAAATATCTTGTAAAGGGATATGCAGTGCACCTTGGTTTTGAAGAATAATATCCTTAGAACTCCCGAGTGGGGTCCGGCTGAAAATATGCGGACGGAGATGTGGTCAACGGTAGAACCACATGGCCAGACTTCAACATTTGAACGAGACCCGAAGTTGCTGTTATAAAATTGACCCGAAGTTTTATACGAAGCGCGATCAGACAGACAGCCACCCTTAATCAAGGAGGCTTAAAACCCCACAACCCCACATGACGCACCGCCCCTCTTCCGCGCTACTCCACATATTCTCCACAATGTGCATATGCACAAAATAAGGTCTAGATGCTCGGTGTTTCATTACCGCACACTCTAACTGTAAAACCACCTGCAGATGGCCGCGAGATCATCCGTCCGATGGCTGGCGGCAGGAAAAGATTAACCAAACACCCTCTGTAAATGACCGCGGACGATCATTAGGCCTGGGTATATATGCACCCAAGGTGGATCATTCCTGCTTAGCGTTAAAGTCGTTAACCATGATTTTACCCACACGTCAAAATGCACGAAGATCCTATCTCAGAACATTGACTCTTCCCCACAGTTTTTCTGGAGTTTACTGAGCTTAGCCTCGCAACTGATCTGGATCAACATGTATATATATTGCATTGATTTCTGGGGTTCACAAGTATTTTATTATTCGTATCATTCTTACTAAAGACAATAGAGATCTGATAAGATCTAACAGTCAGATTCAAACTTTAATCCGTATATTTTATTTTGGTTTACACACATTTGGTTTTCCTGACATAGATTGACAAGTTATTTTTTCAGGGGTGATTCACATTAGGTAACCATGTCGAAAGAAGGTGAATTTCAAGATGAAGTTGAAGTTCCAGGTGTGACAGCCACCGAGGCTGAGATCAATGCTCGTGCTGCTCAAATGGCTGCTCACAAAGATGGATATAGAGCTGCTTTCAAACGGTATCCCAAGATCTTTTTTTGGATCGGTGTCATGTTATGGATGTTGATTCTCATGGGTTTTGATAATTCGGCCGGTGGTCAGGTATTAAGTATTCCAAAATTCAGAGAAAACTTCGGTGGTGGTCTTTTTGTCGACGGCAACTTTTTGTTATCTGCTTCGTGGCAATCAGCCATTCAAGCTGGTCCTACTGCTATGAATGTCGTTGGACTTTATGTTGGCTCGTATACTGCCGACCACTTAGGAAAGAGGATCGTTTTGTTTGCTGCTATCTGTATTTCATTTGCTGCCATTGGTGTTGAATATTCTTGTAAAACCATTGAGACTTTCTTTGCTGGTAAGATGGTAAATGGTTTTGCTCTTGGTATCATGTCTGCTCTCTGTGTCTCATATGTCGCCGAGATTTCTCCACTCTCAATCCGTGGTATTGCTACTGGTTGTTGTAACTTGTCTCAAACTATCGGTCCCTTCATTGGTAGTATTCTTGGCAACTATGTTGGTACCAAGAACAACGATTGGAGTTACAAGAGTTTGTTTGTTGCTCAATGGTTGTTTGGAGGTATTGCCATTCTTGTTCAACCATGGATGCCTGAATCCCCTGCCTTTTATCTTAAGAAAGGTAAAGAAGATAAAGCAAGAAAGCAACTTCGACGACTTTGTTCTAATGAAGAAGACGCCGAAGACCAGCTTAACGTTTTGAAGATCACCCTTTATGAAGCCGAGCAATTATACAACGGTGGCAGTTATATCCAGTGTTTCAAGGGAACCAATCTCCGTCGTACTTTACTTGCTGGTTTGGTCTTTTTCACTCACCCTATGTCTGGAGTTTCATTCAACTCATCGTATGGACCATTTATTTACCAACTCATTGGAATTAGTGCTCAAGAAAGTTTCAGAATCGGTATCGGTGCTCAGGTTCTCTCCATGGGTGGTACTATCGCATCCTTCTTCATCATCGACAGATTTGGTAGACGTCCTCTGATTCTTTGCGGTCTTACTGCTCTGATGATCAATCTTCTTTGTACTGGTATCACCGGTACTCAGTCTCAACATTCAGCTGCTGCTCGTACCGCCTGTGTAGCATTCCTAACCATGTTCAACTTCTGGTACAATGGAGGTATCGGCGCCATTGCTTATGCTATTGCCTCAGAAATCCCCACGTCAGTGTTGCGAACCAAGACTGTAGCCATTGCATTGTCGGTGAATCAGGGTTTTGGAACCATGTGGACATTTGTTCTTCCCTTCATTATCAACCCCAACGAGGGCAACCTTGGTCCCAAGGTCGGTTTCATCTTCTTTGCCCTGTCGATGATTAATCTCGTTCTGCTGTACCTGTTCCTTCCCGAGATTGCTCACAGAACCTTCGAAGAGCTGGACGAGCTCTTTGCCAACCACGTTCCTGCCAGAGAGTTCAAGAAGTACATCACCGCTGCCGAAGTCAAGGCCGAGCAGGCATTCAACCAAAAGGGAATTGCCGACGGAACGATTAACGAAAAACAACAAGACATTGAAATGGTCGAGCATGCTTAACATAATAGTTTTGATTTTATTTAGTGCAATTTGATGAAAAATTAGTTTTACCACTTTCTGGGGACGCTGCCTCCGGCGGCTGGGGCTCTGCCCCAGACCCCGTAGCTCCTGCTTCGCAGGAGATGGCTGCGACCGTGGACTGACGACTCTTCTCTAGGGTGTTGCCTCCGGCGACTGGGGCTCTGCCCTAGACCCCGTAGCTCCTGCTTCGCAGGAGATGGCTGGGACCGTAGACGAAACGACTCGAGCGTAGCGAGAGGAGCCGCGGGGTCTGGGGCGGAGCCCCAGCCGCCGGAGGCAAACCCCCGAGAATAGATATGGAGAGAATAATTTATAATATAATAGGTAGGTAGTATCTAACGGCCGCCAGCACGCTTTCTTTTGGCTACTTCTGGTAGTCGTAGTGGAGCTTTGAGGACGGCAATCTTGAGACCGGCGTTGTTGTTTGACTTGGAGGCACCGACGACCTTGATGTTACATCCCAGGGCTTTGAAGAGGTCAGCAAGTTTGGATGGTTTGAGCGACAGTTCGTGGACAAGAGGAGGAATCTCGACTGAGAAGTTGTCTAAATGAAGAGCCAGGACTAGGAAGTAACAGAGAAGTTTGTTCTCACAAGCAGGGTCGATGGCGAAGCTCATGTCCTTGGATCTGCCGAAACGACCAGCCTTGGAAACAGTGAATTTATTGATAACGCCTTGAACGAGGATTTCTGGAGGGTTGCCAAGCTTGGCGAGAAGCGCCGTCTTGCTGGAAATACGTCTGTTCTCGTAAACAGCTATCAATAAGGATGCATAATAAAGAAGTTTGATTTTGTGGATTTTGTCAACCGAAGAGATCTCGGACAGAATAGTGTTCTGAACTCGGGTGTGGATATATGTCGAGGTCTTTTGTGGGAACATGGCAATGCGTTTAGCATCGTCCTTCTCTTTGAGAATAATAGAAGCCACTTTCATGGCATCGTACTCTTGCTTGCTGAATACACCGTCGATAAGTGGATAAATAAGAGAAGTGTCAGTAGCTTCCAAGTTGTATGGTGGGATTGGACGTTCTGAGGAAAGAGCCTCTTGGATCTTTTCGTGCGATGGCAGATTCTCGGTAGATGTCTTAACAGTGTCCACAATAGCGGTTTCGAGGTCTTGCAATAAATCAGCGTCGATTTTGTTTCTTTCCAAGTCGGTAATGGCCTTCTTGGCTTTCTTAGTACCGAAAGCTTCACCAAGAGCCGTTCTTTGAATGCTGTTTCTAACATTGGATTGTTTAATATCAGGGCCTCTAACTCTCTTCTTAGATTTGACAATGGTCGACAAAGCCACTAATGGAGTTGGTACCAGCTGTAGCGATTTTGTTTGAGGATCATAAACAGCAACACAATATTTATTGCCGTCTTTTCCTTCTGAAACGCCGTCATATTCTAACTTGTCAGATTGGCCATGAACCAGGGCTTTGCCTGACTTGGACTTATATAGCTCGAAAGAAGCGGTCTCTGAAACATTGATGCCGGGAAATTGGCCCAGAATAGCCGATGACTCGCGTTCATCATCAATCAGTAGCTTCGTCTGAAGCTTAACAACTTCAGTAGCCTTTGTAGATGCCATGACGTCTACTTATTAGCCACTGTCTTGAGTTTAGAGATTAAAAAATTAGGAATCCTTCGAGGAGTACTAAAAGAATAAGCTGCATTTTTCATGGCGATCATCGATATTTCAATTTTTTTTTCAGCCGCTTATCAGTCCCTGCGTCTGTTCACGCATGAACCTCCAGGAGCCTGAACTTTACTTGGATTTACTTACAATTTTTTTTATCTTATGTGGTTGCTGAAAAACCCCAATATATTTTTATTGCTGCCACCCCTGTGATCGAATTACATTTGACGAACCATAGAAGTGCCAATGAGATATTGATTCTCCTGAGAGTAGAGAAGTAAGTGCTCTTCCATTCAAGTCCAGTCTCCTGGTCCTATTAATTTTTTAACATTCGGTAACTCAATCGACGGCTCAATTTTCAATTTTCATCGAATTATAAACTCGAAATTTGAATTTAATAATCAAAGTTCAATCATTGAAATTCGCTACTCGCAATCCTTGCACTCTCAGGGCCTACCCCGGCTGTGCTCCACTTCAAGAATCAAGTAGGGACCGTAAACGGAAACGACTCGAGCGAAGCGAGAGGAGCCAGGGGGTCTGGGGCACCGCCCCAGCCGCCGGAGGCATGTCCCACCCGGAAGTAAAGACCCTGGAGGCAGGGTCCAGCACACGGCTAAACATGCAAAGAAAAGATGCAGATTCCCCCTGAGTTTTCAAATCTCCAATTATGTCATCCGGACTGAACCTGTATGAAATCCTGGGAATCCGACAATGGCACGGACGCGAAAACGAGATTTCCGATGACGAAATCAAGCAAGCATACCGGGAGGCACTTCTCGAATCGCATCCTGACAAACGTCAGCAGAGAAACGAGGATCACAGCACAATCTCCATAGAAGAGATCCGAAAAGCATATACCATATTATCAGATCCCGTGGCACGAAAAGAGTATCTAATTCGTCTTCAGAGCGGAAGCCATGGCACAGCACCCTCTGGAAGAGGATTCGTGCAACTTGGAGACGCTGTAGACCTCGACGATATGACGATACACGAAGACATTCTCAACAGCAGCGGAGAAACGACCACAAAATGGACCAAAGCCTGCCGTTGCGGCCACTCTCAAGGCTACGTTGTCTGGGAATCTGACCTGCTCAACAACGGGTCTGCCGACGAGATCAAAGTGCCCTGTGTCGGCTGTAGCCTGTGGATCACGGTCCAGTACTCTGTCGAGGAGTAGCCCCCTGTATTTATATTAATTTTCATGACATATACCGGTCGGTGCTGCCTCCGGCGGCTGGTGCTGCCTCCGGCGGCTGGGGCTGCGCCCCAGACCCCCCGGCTTCTCTCGCTGCGCTCGAGTCGGTTCTGTTGACGGTCCCAGCCATCTCTTGCGAAGGAGCTACGGGGTCTGGAGCGGAGCCCCAGTCGCCGGAGGCAGAACGGTCGTAACTTCGTTTGTTTATTTAATAGGTAGTGGCCTGAACAGGCATCGTCGAAGCGTGTTGCGCTCCGGATCGGTGCTTTGTGGTGGAGTTTGTTTTGTTTCGGAGAGCCTCTTCTTCGAGGATGCCAGCGAGCGCTCGGCCGACACCGTCGATATCGGTGAGTAATGTGACGTGGCTGGCGTCAGACGGGACTTTGACGACCACAGGGAATCCGTAGTAGTCGGGCATGAGAGTTTTGCGGTAAACGACTCCATCGCCAGCTCCGAAAAAGAGGTGGTCGTAGTCTCCTTCTTTAATACCTTCGGGTCCATCAACACGGGCTCCTCGAAGGGTTGGGAGGGTACATCCGTAAATAACAGCCAGGGGTGGGTATGATTTGTCGGGGTGAACTTCAGTTAGCTCGTTGATGAATTTCTTGGTTCGTTTGAGGGTTCTGTCGAGATACTCTTTTGCCTCGTCGAACGGAATCGGCATGTCGGGGCTGTTGGTCAACGACGGGAACGTCGTTTTGGCAGCTGCTCGCAGCTTATCTTGAATCCTATCTTGAATCACACTTGTACTCGATGGAGTAGTCGATGATGATGGTTGTAATTGTCGACATGCACTTGCTCTTACCTCGGCTATAGGCGACACACAGGGACTTAGTCCGTACTCAACCCAGGTGTTCACGTCGAAGAAATCGAGATCATATCTTTTCGTTTTGTCATGTTTATCCACGAAACACCGTCCATTCAATGGCAGAAACACATAGCTGCTGCGCATCAGAAAGTTGACTTTGGCAGTTAGGATCCGTGAACTGAGAAGAACTGAATCTCCATATCTCAGTGGACCCAGAATATTGGGACATGAACTGGGGACTCCAGCATATAACAAGCCGCGAAACAACTCAGGCTCGTTCTGCATCGCATGGTGTGCAATAAGACCGCCCATTGAATGTGCAATAACTATGGCGGGTTTGTGGTTTTTACTTTTTTGCTTGATCTTTTTCAGAAATTGTCGAAGTCGTTGTGAGTTAATATCGGATGATAATCTCCAATCATAACCGAATTCGTGAACTCGACAGCCTGGTTGTTCGGTCATTTTACGAATCAGCCTCCGGGATATATCTATTGGCCCAATGTGAGTGAGCATGCCATCTGGATAGATGTGTTCGGTTGGCATGTCGTATTCATCTTGGTCAGTAATTCCCACCGTCAGGTCGATTTTTCTCATATTCAATCCTGCCTTTATAGGGATCCAGATTCGTTTCTTAGTCTTGCTATCTCGTAGAATGCTACCTCTATAACCACCCATAATAACTACATCACCTTGAATATCGGGAAATGTGTCTTGTCGGGCTGGTGACAAGGGTAATGAAAAGTTCCTTGAAAGGGTATGTCTCACTGCCCTCACACGAGTATTATCTTGACGCTTGATTGCACTGTATTTGAGATCTTCTTCATCGGAATCAAGGTCAGCGTATTCCGACAGACTGTCTTTATGAATATCGGAACCACTGTCTGCATTGGAATTGAATATCATCGAACGGAAATTAATAGTTGGAAGATCTAGTGATGAGGTAAATGATGGCATTTCAAGATTGGCCAGCGGGTTATTAAATGGGAGTGAAAATGAAAACACCTTTTGTTGCTTGATATGACTGATATACTTGCTTGATGAGAAAGACCGTGCTCGCGCTCTATATGCCTCTTGAAAAGTACCTGACCTACTTCGACCCTTATTAACGCCATATCCGGTTCCAAAGCTGCCCCGTTCCGCTTGAGATGCTGACTTTGGAGCAGCTCGGGCTTTGGTAGTTGAATTAGCAGCTGCTGTATCAATACCCAGATTACTACGTGGACCAGCTCGGGCCCCAGAACCAACCCCAGAACCAACCCCAGAACCAACCCCAGCAACTAGTACACTATCATGCCTTGCTTCTTTATTGATTGATCCGTCTCCCTCCACACTGGTAGAAGCAAACGTAACATTAGAATCATTGTTGCTACTGCCAACATCCACGGATCTACTGCCTTCACTGTACGATCTACGAAGCCCTTTCTCTTCTCTTTCTCTCTGTCGAGTCTCTTCAGCATCTACCATATCATCTTCAAGCACATCCTCAATAGGCCCATCATCCTCCTCTTCCTCTACAGCCTCCTCAATCAATGCTTCATCATCAATAGGCAGCAATTCTTCATCACTATCAATTCTACTACCACCGCCAATAGAATGACCACCAATAATCGAATCAGCATCATTAATTGTAAAATGCCTCGACTGTTTCGAACTGATACTTGTAGACGGCTTGATTCTTAAATCTTGTAGATCCTCTGTCAGATCGTCTTCATCTTCATCCTCTTCTTCGGTTGAAAAACTAGACTCGTCATCATCGTCATCCACATCCGCCTCCACATCCTCTTGCACTGACAACGGTCTTCTTTGGTCAAGTCCGTCTTTTGAACTTGGTTCACGAGATGGTCCGGGACTCAAACTCCTAGCAGTATTCCCCACAAATGTTCGTAATCTACTGGGAATTCGCGACTTCATCGCATCAGCCTCGATGCAGTCAATTTCTCAGACACCACAAAACTTCGCCGATTGCTAACAAGTATGCCAAGTGCCAATTTCCAATACCAAAGCCAATACCAATTGCTAGTCACGGTATCTGATACACTAATGCAAATCAAGCTTTAAATTACCTTCAATGGTCTCTACAACGAGTTAGACTGGATTCGGAGTTTAAATCTCCCAATCATGGGCATTACCGGCCAAGACCGCACTACTATTCTCATTTTCGTTGGAATCGTCCCTCCACAGACCCACAAACGCGCCAAGAAGGATCAACCAAAAATAGATCATCTGCTAGTTCTACTTCGTTGACCGTCAATCCGGAAAACCGTTGACACAGGTCAATTCGAGAATGATTCTCCCTGGGGGTCTGCCTCCGGCGGCTGGGGCTCCGCCCCAGACCCTGGTTGCTCCTCTCGCTTCGCTCGAGTCGGTGCTGGGGGCCAGCATAAAGTTTCATAGAGTCCATGTGTACTTGTTATCCTTAAAACCCATGAGCTCTATGAACTTTCTCTTATCAGGTCCCCCTGATTTACATTCAATTCAGCATACATCACCTTTGATTCTCAATCAATTGAATCGATTCCAATCTATTAACAAGTTCAATTCCGAAACTAACAAACAAACAGAAACAAACAACCGGTTTCTGTAATATGAGAACAACCTTTGATTGATTTATGGGTCTGGTTTGTTCGTCTCGTGTCACATGCGAAGATGTTGTGATCCAGAGCCGACCGGACGCATCGGATCAGGGTGGCTACATGCAGGGCCGTCCCTTTTCATGCAACGTCGACCCCACAATTTTTATCGGCTGATATCGATTCATTGCTGATTTTCTCCTCATCTCTCTCTGTACAACAGAACAAAAATTGTCATTCTTGAATGATGTTTGGCACCGAGAGTTCATCAATCATCATGTATGGATCTATGGTTCGAAGAAACGGTGGTATCTGACTGTCATTCAATCATTCAATCATTCATTAATTCAGTCAACTGGCCTAAGTAATCGTGCTATTTCATGAAGAACACTGGTTGCGAGCGACAAGCATTGGCTATTATCTTAAGCTGGTATCAGATTTAGGTATGCCAGAAGCAGTATCTTGCGCTTGATATCCTTGAATTGAGCCAGTAGTATGTCATCCCAAGTCATACTCAGATAGCTAGTCATGTGGTCAACACTAGTTATAACCCTTCTATAGGTGAGATGTGATATTAAACACGAACTTGGACCCTCATTAAACAAAAAAACATCAGTTCTTGGTATTATCATTCATTCTTGTTGTTATTTGGAATCACTGGTGGATAGGAAATCCATTGCATTGTGTCACCACTAATTTTTTTAGGGAGCATTGTCGGATCAACACAACATGCAACGTGCCTCCAAATCAGCATCCGTTCTATTAATCATTCCAAGTATTGATTTCATCAATTGATTTTTTTAACCCCCCGTTAATTGAAAAGACGACATTCGACTCAAATATCACGATCTAACATCGTTCAACACGGACCCAGCCTGGTTGTTTCCGACTCGAGCGGAGCGAGAGGAGCCGGGGGGTCTGGGGCGCAGCCCCAGCCGCCGGAGGCAGTCCTCCATTCCGTCTGTATCTGACCATTGCGGTGAGCAACAGATGTATTTCTGATCCCTTTATAGTCATCGGCCTAATATATTATTGGCAATGGATGAACTAGTTAAAAGCTGGAGCTCCAAACCTCTAGAAAAGGCTGCCAGGTAGTAGAAGCGTGTGGCATGTACATAGATAATTGCAGCAGTGTACTATTCATACCCAGAAGCTGGCCACTTCCAGTCACTAGTCACTAGACACTACTAGCAGCATCAGACTTTCAGTCCAAGGAAATTGAGAATTTATTAGGCTTAATTTATAAAATCGAGCCAGAACACACACTTACAGGTTCAGTAGTTTGATAGCGAGCAGACGAACTTGCTACATATACAGTAACCCATGAAGTAGACACTTTTCACTTTTAGTAAAATAAAGCCAGTTCATTGTGAATTCACTCTATTTGTTAATAATAAATCCAATTCTATTGTGAATCCACCTACAAAAGCCGGCTCATAACTTTGACTGAGGTGCTCTCTTACGTCACGTGTGGAGCTAACGAAGCTCGAGATCTTCGTGAACAGTGCCTTTTTGGGAAATAAGTAAATATGCAGACGGACGATCCAAATTACGGTGCCAAATACTTTTATAATCATTTCACGATCACACTTACTACGTCACATACAAACATCACTCGACACCAACAGAAAAGATTCGCAGTATTCGAGCTCGAACAGCCAAAATATACCCCATTTGTTTCGCATTTTTTCAGCTGATACAGTCAGGCCCACAGTCAGTTCACGACTTCAACGGTGAAACATCCAACTCCAACTGACACTGAAAAGTTGACCTATACAGTCAAATCCAAGAGCGAGCAAATCAAGTCACTCACTGGCTACCTATCATTTCACGACAGTGAAATATCCGAGATAACTGAACCACGAACCTGGACCAATCTCTTGTGGTTCAATTCTAACGCGTTCGCACGTACGACTCCAACGCACGGAAAACCACAACACCCGTCTAAAGTAAGTACCCACTCCATCCAACTCTCTACCAACCAGTACCCAGTCCGAGAAGAAACCCGTTTTTGGACTTTTTGGACCTCTCCTGTCTCTACAGCAAACTCACTGGTGGGTGATACCCAGGACCTTGGGGGACCGGGGGCCGGCCTCCGGCGGCTGGGGCGCTGCCCCAGACCCCGTGGCTCCTGCTTCGCAGGAGATTTTACTGGGACACCCGACAAAAACGACTCGAGCGAAGCGAGAGGAGCCAGCGGGGTCTGGGGCGGAGCCCCAGCCGCCGGAGGCAGGTCCCCGGTCCGCTCAGCCGTGCGGGAGCTGACCCTTACCCGGGAACTCTCGAACACGCGTGGAGGTGATTTTTACGCGACAGCAGCTTAGAAAACCTCATACACAAACCTGCACTGGACTTGGAAGTTGGAAGTTGGAAGTTGTTCGATAGGAAAAGAAAATTGAAGCTGACGTTATAGGAAACCGATACTGAGAATAAACCCGCGACCGGAAGGACAGGCTTTTTCGAGGTTATTTTTTTTCTTGTCGAGGCACTGGCTCTACTCAGTAGACAAAGGTATACCTGACATCCACGGTCCGATCGCAGAGGCAGTTGCAATTGCAACGAGGATTCTGAATACAAATAACCAACCAGTGATAGCATGTCGCGCCAGCTCCGCAATCGTACCCGTATTGGGAATGAGAACGATGAGAATAACAACGTTGGTTTGGTAGCTCGAGCCCGTGCTAAGGCAGTTGAACTGGATTCTAATAGCAATGGTATCAATCGATTGGATAAGAAACCTCTTGGCAATCTTTCAGCCAATAATAATGTTAATGGAAATATCGCAGTTGGTGGTGTTCAGGACAACGTCACGAGAATGACGACTCGTCGTAGAGCGGCATTGGGTGATGTTAGTAATGTCAGCAAAAAGACCGACCCAGCTGCTGCTGGTGCTGCTACCAAGGGTGGTCTCGGTATCCGAGCAGGTTCTACTGTAACCAATCCTACAAGGGCTTCTCTTTTGAGATCCAGAAACAATGGAGTCACTAGTAATTCATCAGCTACTGCTGCTGGTGTTGCGTCGACTACGGGTAATATCAACACTAATGGAACAGCCAGACCCGGTTTAACCAAGACTGGTGCTGATGGAGGTGTTGCTACAAGAACCGCTCTCCGCACTACAAGTTGGACTTCGGCGGGTGCTGGTACCGGTGCCGGTAACCATGCCAGACACGCGTTGAACAATGGCTTGAATAATTCCAATATCCACAGCAATGGAGCCAGCAATGGAGCCAGCAATGCAGCAGCATATAGATCTGCTTCAGTCGGAGCTGCGTCTAATACTGTTGCCAATACTGCTAGCAATGCTGGTGAAGTCGACCAAATCACCACCAAAAACATTCACTTGCTCGACGAATCGTCTAATTCAAGAGCATCCAAACGTCCCAAGACTAGTGCTATGAGCGGTTTAGTATCTTCTTCGTCTTCGTCTTTGTCAAATGACAGTACTACTAACAGTTCGAGACTTGCTCGTAATAACACCGACACAGCTGCTAGCACCAGTACCAGCACCAGCACCGGCTCGTCCACAAACACGTTGTCATCTAGAAACCACTCGCGTCCTCTAGCAGAGATCCCATTGCTGGAGGTGCCAGTACCATCGAGAAACTCCATGGCTCGTCCTTCGGTGCTCGGAAAAGTAGCTCAAACTTCAACTTCTCGTTTATCAGTTGCCTCGTCAGCCAGCTCATCAAAACAAGAATCGGAAACCATCACTAGTACCCATGGCACTGCTGAAGCCAGCTCTAATTCTTTGGTAGCAACTACAACCACAAGTCCCGTACAAGACTGGGATGATCTGGATGCTGAGGACTTTGACGACCCACTGATGGTGTCGGAATATGTGGTTGAGATCTTTGAGTTCTTGTACAAGAGCCAGTATACATACATGCCCGACGCCGATTACGTGCGAAACCAGACTTATTTCACATGGAGCATGCGAGACATTCTCGTTGACTGGCTAGGAGAAGTCCACACCCGGTTCAGACTGCTTCCAGAGACACTGTTCCTGGCAGTCAACATCTTTGACCGATACATGTCATCAGTGGATGTGCCAGGAGACGAGATTCAGACGATTGGCATTACAAGCATGTTCATAGCCGCGAAATACGAGGAAGTGTTCACCCCGTCAGTGGCCAACTTTGCATACATGGTGGACAACTTGGCAGAAGAGGACATTCTCGAGGCCGAGCGAGGCATTCTGCGAGTGCTGGAGTTCCGCAATTCATACCCCAATCCCATGAACTTTCTCCGCCGCATTTCGAAAGCCGACGACTACGACATCAACACCCGTACCATTGGTAAATATTTATTAGAGATCTCGCTTTTCGAGCACCGACTCCTGAAATACACGCCTGCCGAACACTCTGCTGCCGCCATGTTTCTGGCCCGTCGCATGCTGAAACGGCCCTCATGGGACGCCAACATGAAACACTACTCCGGAGGCTACGACGAAGAGTCGCTAAAACCCATTCTCGCCATCATCGTCGACTACCTCGTATCCGCAGTCACCCACGAAGCATTCTTCCGCAAATACGCCCATAAACGGTTCCTCAAAGCGTCCATCATCGCCCGCACATGGGCCAAAGAAAACAGACTCCACTACCAACTCCCCTCCTCATAACCCACCGGCATCACGCTTCTTTTTTTTTCTAATTATTCTCTAACTTATTCTCGCTCTGTTTTAATGTTCTATGTACAATTGTAATACCTTTCACGACACACACGTCCACGCAGCCTCCGGCGGCTGGGGCTTCGCCCCAGACCCCGTGGCTCCTGCTTCGCAGGAGACTGCTGGGACCGTCGACGGAACCGACTCGAGCGCAGCGAGAGGAGCAGCGGGGTCTGGGGCGGAGCCCCAGCCGCCGGAGGCAGTATGCCCCTCCTCAAAGTTTCGGGGACGACAGGGCAGTTCGTAGTTGGGGGACGAGAGTAGCGGCCCATGAGTCGTCGAGGTCTTGGCGGGTTCCACGGCCGAAGATGAGGGAGGAGTAGGCCATTTTGGTTTTGAAGTCGAGAGAGTCGTAGGAGGGGGCTGAGAGGAGTGTTTTCATCAGGTCGGCGGATTTGGGTAGAGTGGAGGGCGGGTTGGTCTGTTGTTTGCGGATGACGACGTGGAAGTGGACATGGGGAACCACTTGGCCAGCAGCGGAGCCGTTGTTTTGCACGATGTTGAATGCCTCGGCACCGAACTGGGTCTTGAGGGCTTTGGATACTTTGGCAAGTGCTATTCCGAGAGCAGCTGAAGTGTCGGGATCAGATGCAAGCTCGTCCAGTGTTTTGTAGTGTTTGCGACTGGTGACGAGGACATGGGCTGCTGAGGAAACCAGCGGTTGGATGTCGAGAAATGCCAGCACATGCTCGGTGGAGTAGAAGACGGTGGACGTCGATTCCAGCGAGCCAGGACGGTTACTGGCAGCAATGTCGCAGAATGGACATTCTTCGGAAAACATTGTATGCAACGAGAAGATGATGGGGCAGGTATCGGATGAGTACTCAGTACAGAATAATATGTTACAGTAGGAGTTGAGGCAGATGACGATGTGAAGATATGAATGGGATGATAGCGTGCTAGTGGTCGCAATGGGAAGATTATCAGGAGTGAAATCTGGGTGCAGTACTCTCTAGTGGTAGTACACTATTAACAATCGAGTAGAGACTGTATACTAGTGATCAGATACTAGTTACCCTTAGTTGTAGCAGTATACTATTCACAGTCTGCAGTATGCTGTTGATAGTCTAGAGATAGAATACCAGAAGTAGTATACTGTATATACTAGACTGAAGATGTTAATATCACTGATGAGCTTCTAGTGGCAGTGACAGTGACTGTGGATAGCCAATAGATAATATACTGTTGATAATAGGGCAGAGGCTGTACTGATAGTATACTAGAGATAATAGCTCCGGTTATGGTAGACTGCTGGTCGTATACTAGAGATAGGAGACTAATGTCAGTAGACTGAAGATAGTATACTAATGATGAGATACTGGTAACGGTGCTCTAACTCTAGTGATAGTATGCTGTTGATAAGTCCAGTGATGGAGTAATGGTAATGGTGCGTCGTTGATAGTAGACTGGCGATTGTATACCAGTGACAGTATACTAGTGATAGGTGGTCTTGACCCTGTAGACTAGTGATAGTATCCAGTAGGCTGTGACAGTATTCTTCTGATACGCTAGAGATTGTAAGCTCCTGATAGTACACTACAGATTCAATACTAGGGAAGAGATTCTGGTTACCGTGCTTTAGTTGTACTAGTATAGCTGTGATCGTTCTATGGAGTGCTGACAGTACTCTAGAGAGTGTATACTGTTGATTGTAGACTAGTGATACTCTTCTAGTGCTAGCAGCTTGAGATGGGTGGTACAGACAGTATACTTTCGACTAATAGCTCTAGTGAGGGCAGACTAGAGACTGTATTCTACTGATAGTATCTTTCCTTCTGATAGTACTCTAGAGAGTGTATACTGTTGATGTAGACTAGTGATACTATTCTAGTGATAGTACTTGAGATAGTATCCCTGTCAGAGTTCCAGTGATAACTGACTAGAGGCCGGTATGCAACTGACAGTATACTTTTGATAGGATACTAGTGATTGGATACTATGGATGAGAGGCTAGCAGCAGTATACTAGTGATAGTAGACTAGAGATGATAATTCCAGTGTGATTTCTAGTGAGCTTTCTAGTGAGCTTTCTAGTAAGCTTTCTAGAGTGAGCTTTCTCGTGAGCTTTCTAGAATGAGCTTTCTCGTTATGGAACCCTGGCAATTGAATGCCAGTGATAGTACACTAGAGATTATTCTAGTAAGTATCCAGTGACAGTTCTAGGATAAAAGTACTAGAGGTAATAATGCTTAAATCAGGGGGGCCCAGCGCTCTGACAGATGTAATGGCACTAGCTGCAACAGCAAATGCAGTGATAACAACGGCGCAATGGATATCAAAGTCAATTCCAGTGATAATCCTGTAGAGCTAACGGTAATAATGTTGTAGCTTTCAGTAGTGGTAACGACAAGCCGAATCACTACCGGTACATGCAGTCGTAATTAAGTTGCATCGCGCTTATGTACTCAGATTTCGGAATGATAAAGCATGTAAACCGGCATCGGCGCTGTAAGCGATGCGCGATTTCGGCATGACGGACTTAGTGAAAATTAGTGCACTGACTGCTGCCTTTCCAAACTGTTATTAGCAGAGTAGAGACACTTTTACTGGCTGGATTTCTATTTTCGCATTGGATGATGGTAATTAGTATAATCGGATGTTGGATATTTGGATACTAGGGGACTAGGGGATATGCTCAGTGGGGGATAGAATCTTAAAAAGCCTAAGTATCACTGGGACGAACCAGGAGATCGCTATATTGCAACGGTTCTTGTCGGAGTTTATGCACGTCAGATGAACCAGTTCGGTTTGATGCGCACTGATCTGCCAGTATAAATCTGGCTAACAGGCCACTAACCTCCTTATTTTTTTCTCACATCTCTTATTCTTGATATCGTCGTTTAATCATCCTAATTATTATATTAGGTCTGGTTGTTCTGGCTATTGTGAGATATCCAGTCAATTGTCACTGACAGGATCACTACTTTTCTAAATCCAACTACCAGCCGATTGTCGATTGCTGATAGCTCTTATCACTAATTAATTGTACAAGCCGAATACCAGAAATATACACAGATTTCAGCCAAAATGCACGTGTTCGTGGAAAAGATATTTGGATTTGTCCTTCCAAAAATATTCACACCTCCTACCGAGGATATGCTGTTGAAGAACAAACCATCTCTGGCCAAGATCCCTACCGAATTGGTCGTCACCAGCAGTGCTTTTGAAGACGGTCAGCACATGCCATGGAAGTACGGTGGTGAAGGAGTTGGCGAAGACACTTCTCCACCATTAACAGTGGAAAACATTCCCAGCGACACTGGAAGCCTGGTTTTTGTTCTCCAAGACCTCGATGTGCCTCTTCCTAAACCCATTACCCACACAGTCGCCTATAACCTTCCCGTTCAAAAAGAGTTCCCCGAAGGCTACTTCGACTCCAAAGAGTCGTCCGACAAACTGACCTGTGGCAAGGCTTTCCGAGGACACACGGGCTACCTAGGACCGCGACCCATCATCAACCACGGCCCCCACCGCTACTACTTCACCATCTACGCCATCAAACAAGAAGCACCCCGTCTCAACCCACTCGTCGAAGAGCCCGAGCTCATCGCCTACCTCGAGAAATGGGCCGTCTCCACAGGCACCGTCATCGGCACTTTCGAGCGTACCGACGCTAAACACTAGTAATAAACGATCACTTTCTTTGGACGGAGAGTTGTGCCTCCGGCGGCTGGGGCTCCACCCCAGACCCCGCTGCTCCTCTCGCTTCGCTCGAGTCGGGCGTCGGGCAGCCACATTATATATAAAATTTACAGACCTGACGACCTCCCGACGCCCGACTCGAGCGAAGCGAGAGGAGCAGCGGGGTCTGGGGCGGAGCCCCAGCCGCCGGAGGCAGTGCCGGAGAAAACAAGTGTATTCAGGAGATTAGTACTGGTCGACGGCCTCGAGGGCAGCAGGGTACTTGAAATCGTTGACTTCGCGGACCTTGTCCATGGCCTCGGCGATGATGATGCTCTCGTCGAGGGGCATGAGCGAGGACTCGAGTTTGCCGTCGCGGAGACATCTGGCGACCTCGTCGGCCTCCCAATGCATGCCGTGGCCGCCGGGAATGGGGTACGATTTGTGCTCGGTTTTCAAGTTCTTGCCGCTGCCTTTGATGCCGTCTTGGTAGAGGTTGATGGTGAATCCTTCGGGACGGTAAGTGGGGAAGTCGACCTTGATGTATCCCTTCTCACCTTGGATGAGACACACGTTGTCGTGCTCAGACAATCCCGTCATGGACGTGGTAGCAACAGCAGAAACGTGTGATTCGGGGAAAATCAGGTTGACAGTCGTGTGCTCGTCAACTTTGGTGTCTTTGGTGAACAGAATGCTACCATTGACTTTAGGAGCCTGTCTCTTGTTCTCGGGTTCAGCAAACGCAGTGATGAAAATCCATGTAAGAGAGTAGATACCCAGATCCAGCAGAGCACCACCACCGAGCTCGGGGTTCTTCATACGGTGTTTAGGATCAAAGTCGTTGGGAATGTTGAATGGAACTGCCAGATCAGAACTGACTCGTAGGATCTTGCCGATTATTCTGTCCTTGAAAAGAAGCTTTTGAAGTTCCAGTGTCATTGGGAAGTATCTGGTCCAAACAGCCTCCATCAAAAACAGTTTCTTTTCTCTAGCAATCTTAACCAAATGCTTTAATTGCTTGGCATTGATGGTGAAGGGCTTCTCACAGAGCACGTTTTTGCCGGCCTCAAGAGCGAGTTTGGCATTTTGGTAGTGGTGACTGTGAGGAGTAGCCACGTAAATGACATCGACGTTCTTATCAGCAACCAATTGCTCGTAGTTGCCATAAGCAGCGGCAGAAGGCGCACCCACTTCCTCAGCAAACTTCTTGGCCCGTTCAGCAGACGACGACGAGGCCACTGCTACAATCTCGTGCTTGACATCCGACACATTACGAAGACCAGGGTCAGCCAGAATGTCCTTGGCAAAGGTGGTAGCAATGCCACCAGTGGCCAAAATACCCCATTTCAGTGTGTAAACCATGTTGAGCGTCAGTATACGGTCGGTGTGAGTAAACCTACAGTCTGTGAATAATAGAGTAGAATACAAGTGTATCGAGAATCAAATGAACAATTCAGTCAATTGAACCAAATGGAATATCACCAAAAGAATTGACAATGACAATGACAATGGCAATGACAAGTGAGAAGTGACAAAAATATTCTGATGTTGCGATTGATGTCTCACCCCACTATATATATATATATATATATCTATATGTATTCGGTCGGGAGCCCAAGAGAGTGAGTGTGTTACATGACACCTGCGTGGGGGTCAACGCAACTAACTCACAGCGACGGTTGGCTGAGTGTGGAGAAATATGCGCTTGGATTTCCGCTGCATTCTGCGGCCAAGCCTGGCACTCGCTACTCCCGCTACATCCAATAAACTCATTTCTCTCCAGTCAGCTCACTCAGTCACTCACTCAGTCACTCACTCAGTCACTCACTCAGTCACTCACTCAGTCACTCAGCCACTCACCAGCCACTCTCTCTGCCCCTCCAAAATCCCAGGTGACTACCCCTCCCTGTGGTCCAGGTGGGGCATTCAACGGTCGTGCTCCGGAGCCACATAAGGAGAAACCTGCCGACCAGCCGCGCATCAGCACCGTTAGAAACATGTCTCGCCAGCCGATTTCTGCACCAAACCCGACCAATTCTCTGGGGGAACAACAGGCGTCCCTGTTGATCACAACCCTGTCACATTTTCGCCACCAACCGACACTCATCAACCGGATTATTTGTAAGCACGCACCGGACCAACCCCACCCGCCAGCCGGGGCCACTTCCCGACTCGGCCACATCCTAGCCCTACTGTAGTATAACCTTAAATCATGGACCCTAACGGCCATCGGCAGGGCCAAGGTGGGTGCGGGAGCTGCCTCCGGCGGCTGGGGCTCCGCCCCAGACCCCGCTGCTCCTCTCGCTTCGCTCGAGTCGGGCGTCGGCGGACCAGCAACGGCGGGTTTCCCCTGGTTTCGAGCCCATTCGGCACCGAATTCCGCCCCTTTTCTCCCAAAACCCCAGCACCAGCCCGTCCCCCAACGCCCGACTCGAGCGAAGCGAGAGGAGCAGCGGGGTCTGGGGCGGAGCCCCAGCCGCCGGAGGCAGCACCCCACCCCCTGAGACGCAGGGACCACCGGCCCCACAGGGTGCGGCTGGGAGTCTCGTGATAAGCGGACCTAATTAGCGATGTTCGGGTGATAGAGTTTAGGAGAGAGTATTGCACCAATGTCGGACAGATTGGAGTCCGTGTCGCCAGGATTGAGGCCGTTGAATCAGGAAGATTACAGGTGCTGGATCTGTTTGGGTACGGCGGACGAGCCGCCTCCTCATAATCAGAAAGACCACCATTGGTGCCGGCCGTGTCGGTGTAATCTGGTATCGCATCAGACCTGTCTGTTAGAATGGGCAGCAGAGGTCGCTTCAACTAATCCGCGGTCGTTGCTGTATAATTCGGGGCCGAAAACTCCCCAGTGTCCTCAGTGCAAATCCGCTATTCATATCGCCAAGTCCAAGTCGTTATTTATTCAGCTTCGTGACCGGATTGAAGCGGCCAATGCTAGTGGGTTCCAGCTGTTTTTTGTCACTGTGATTGGCGGTTCTATCGCAAGTGCCGTGTATACTTCTTTGTATGCCCTTGGTGCTGCTTCCATACGATGTATATGTCCTAGAGACATGGCCCTGCCGTTATTGGGCATTTCAGTCACTGACCAGTTTGTCCAGATTCAACCACTGTCGGTACGACGAATGCTGCTGGTCCCGTCGATTCCAATAGTATTGCTATTATCAGGAAGTCGGTCGACTTTTGCTGATGTGGTTACGTTATTAATGCCTCTGACATTGTCTGATGGCGACCATTTACCGTGGAAATTGACTGGCCCAAGACTCACAATGGCATTGCTACCTCTGGCGAGAATCGGATATCATGTTCTTTATGACTCGTTAGTCGAGCCTATTATCCAGTTATGTGCCGCGAGGATTCGTCCTTCATTTAGTCAAGGTCTGACTGGTCGTGGCGATGGTGAAGGTGCTGGTGTGGAATTGGCTTTTGACGATGACGATAATAACGGCGGTCCGTTGCGTGCGCTGGGTGTAAATTTTGAAATTGTGTTACATGATGAAAATGCTGGTGGTGCTGGTGATGATCCAGCTGGCAATATTGGTGACGGAATTGCGGATGAAGATGGAAATAACGATAATATGAATGGACTAGCTGGTGCGGGTCCAGATCAAGCCGGACGAAGAGGAGGACGGGTTGGTCAGAGACGGAATATATTGACACTTCTTTTAGGAAGACTCGGAGTTCTAGTTGCCAATGCGTTAGATCGAGCTGTTTTGCCAGCAGCAGCTGTCGATAATGCCATCCCACCTGTTATCCAGGATGACGACGCAATCCCGCCTGTTGGCCAGGATCAAGTGAATGGCAATCTCGACGACCCCTTGGCCGGTCAGTTAAACAATGCCAATCAAGACAACAACAATAACAACAACAACAATATAGCAAACGGCCAAGCCGAAAACAACAATGGAGGACCTGCTGATGCGAGGTTGGTGCGACGACAACGGGCCGCCGACTGGGTTTTCAGTTCTCAGGGCTGGTCGCTGCGGGCTGGAAACACCCTTCTCCTGCCACTTTTCAGCGGCATCATGGGCTCAGGGCTCAGTCTGATCCCTGCTTTCCGCCGCCTCGTCCCCGACAAGTTCAATCGCAACATTATCGGCGGCATGCTCATTATTGTGCTGCGAGACCTCGTCAACATCGCCACTGCTCTACTCAGAGTTCGCCAGGAAAACAGTCGCCGTGTCCTCGACTACGTCGAGCTCGCTGCTAGGGGACTGGATTAGAATGTTTTGGCTACGGTGATGCCTCCGGCGGCTGGGGCTTCGCCCCAGACCCCACTGCTCCTCTCGCTTCGCTCGAGTCGGGCGTCGACGGTCCCGCTCTATTTGTGAAGCTGGCGCTTGGGTTCCAGTAGCTGGTTTTTTTATTATGTGGGAAGTTGATACAGACTGAAAATATGATTTATTGAGAGAATATAATATTAATACAAAGATTATTAATACTAGAGAGATGAGACCAGACCGGCGGGCCAGATTAGTGGATAATGGCCATGTTGATCGGTATTGATCACTGCTTATGGGTGGGGTCAGTGATCTCTCCAGTCGTGATTCCATGTGGAAAGATAATAAATAGTAGCTCGGATGACACGATGCAAGGGGTGTTGATCCGGCAGTGACTCCTCAGAGTGATAATAAAAACAATAATGAGTGGTGACACGATGCAATTGGTGTCCTGACCACTGGTGTTGCTCACTTGGACTGATAATAAATTGAATGGATACTGGTTTTGGAGACACGATGCAAGTTGTGCTTTGTTCCAAAGGTGGTCCAAGTGGAATAGTAATAAATAAAAAAAGAGGATGATGAGTTCGGATGACACGATGCACGTGGTGTTCTATCCGCCAGTGATTCCAATAATAATAATAGTGAATGTGGTACGAAGGGTCGGTGTGATTTGTAATGGTGGTTCTGGTCTGTGTAAAAAGTCGGCTAGAGGTATTGACCACTGGTGTCGAAGATGGTTAAGGCTGGGACTCCACATGACTAGCTATCCCAGTATGACTCGGGATGACATACTACTGGTTCAACTTAAGGATATCAAGCGCAAGGTGCAGCTTCCGGCTATCCTAATTCTGATACCAGCGTAAGATAGTAGCCAATGCCTGTCGCAACCAGTGTTCTTCATGAATACCAGGATTAACTTGGGCCAGATGACTGAATTAATGAATGGTTGAATGACTTTGAGACACGACCGTTTGTTCGAACCACAGGGCCATGCATGGTAATTGATGAACTCTCCGTACCAGTAATGATGACAATCTGTATGGGATTTGGGATCACAGATGCGCCCACCATTCCAATGACTTAATTGCCAGTGGGGTTGTTCTCCTTGACAACGATTTTCCAGAATAATTTCCGGCCCGTGGTCCACTTCTTTTCCAGTACACCAGGAATAGGCTCACGTTGTACGCGCCATGGGCGTATGGGTTCTGGAACCTCTGGTTTAACATGTTTTAGAGCCCTTCTTATATTGGCTCGTACAACTCTTGGAGGTGGTGTGACTATGGATGCCACACAAATACCCCGGACGACCTTGTTGGCAACTTTTCCAAATAATGACATCTTGGGTTTCTGAATGACTACGATTGTGTCTTTTTCTTGGGACTCCTGTACCACCTGGATCTCAATTTCTTTAATGTCCTTCTTGATTTCATTGACTTTCTCTTCTTTCTTCATCATCTCAGTCACTTCTTCTCTCTTCTCCCCTTGGACTTCCTTAACTGTCTCAACTTGAGGAACCACGACCTCCTGATTACCAATAATAAACAAACGTCTTCTTGTGTCATCAATGACCTTGTAACCAGAAATAACCCAGATAATAAAGAGGGCAACACACAAAATAGTCTTAACATTGGAGAGACCACAAATAATCTCAGTCATTGTTACTCAATTAACAACGACAATAATAATAAAACAATAATAGCAGTGACAATCACAATCACACAAGCACAATGATCTCAGAAAGGTTGGAAATCGACGATAACAAAACTTTATCAGCGATTCAAACGACGTATCAAAGATAAAGAGGAGAAAGAAAGAAGACAAGAACAGATGTGGGCGGCAGGCCCTATTTATGCTCCCATCTCCAAAACTTATGCTGGAGCACACACATAAGTTATGTGCACAGTAGGGCTGACCATGCACGTGATTGGACCCTTACAGATGTTCATGGAATTCGTTTACACCCAATATTGATCATCACTGCTTTAAGTTGATCGGCGATGAAGGGAGATCAGGGGTATCTCTATCGTACATATATCATGCAGATAGCACAATGAAACAATACCGATCCCAGTGCTCCCTCAGGTACTTGGCAAATCTCAATGTCATCTTTTTCTTAGCTCTCCACTGCTGCCCACTCCCGATTCTTCACTCAGATTCGTATCCGAAGACTACGAGAGACCCGGGATCAGCTGACAGTCGTGCATGCAGGGGTACTGCGATAAGATAAGTCAATACCAGGGTCCCTACACCCAATAACTGTTCTCTATAGAATAAAAAAATGGCCCTATCTTTCTTTCCAACCACAGATCTGACCAATGAGATGAAAATCTTGGTACTCACCGTGCCACTCGAGGTGCACGGGGGACCTGGCCTCCGGCCGGGCTGGGGCTCCGCCCCAGACCCCGTAGCTCCTGCTTCGCAGGAGATTGCCAGGACCGTCGACGAACGACTCGAGCGAAGCGAGAGGAGCTACGGGGTCTGGGGCGGAGCCCCAGCCCGGCCGGAGGCCAGGCCCACCCGCCAAGTGATGTAGTCACGTGACGGGTGATCGAGATGTTGTGACGGTTGCGCCATAAATGGCTCGTGAGTAGATGCCAACGCAGTTTTGCCGGATCAGGTCGAGATTCAGGGGGCTTGAAAAGATAAGATAGAGGATATGAAGGCGCACAAGAGGCAGCGTCAGGACTCGGGTGATGCCACGAATGTGCTGGATGTGACTGGGTTGCTGGAGGGCGGTGTTGCTGGTCTGCTGGCTGACAAGAACGAGAATGGCCAGCAGGGCGGTATTATCAGCGGAAAGGTGATTGATCCGGCTCTTTCAGGTGCTCTGGAGACCGGAAACCATCGACATCAGACGGGAAATACTGAGAAAGATCTTGGTGGTCTTGAGTCGGATGCTAATAGTAGACATGGCAGGGACATGGAGAATCACGACGACGAAGCAAGATTGAGAATCGCCCTGGAACAACATAATGCTGTGGCAGCTTCTGTTGGTGTTGGAGTTGGTGCTGATGTTGATGTGGTCGACACTACGGGCTCGGATCCAGCTTCGAGAATTCTGTCTTCTTCTCATGGTACAGGTGTTCTTGGCGTTCCGAGAACTGCAGCTCTGGCAGTAGCCAACGCCATTAATGGGACGAATCCGGCAGTTGGTTCACGATCTAACTCTGGAGGTAGCTCGATCAGAACCAATCTGGACCACCCACAAGTGGCTGATCAGTCTGTTGGTCAACGGAGTGAAGAAGCACAAACCAGTGATCAGAATTCCCAGAATGAGCTCATGGTGGACTTTTCATTTGGGCCTAATGGCGAACCTATAGACCCGAAAAAGGTTTGTCAGTTCTGTGGACGCATGTTCTCGCATCCAGGGTCTCTAGGTCGACATTTGGATTTGAAAAGAGGCAACAGGCTTCATCCTGCAGCACTAGTTGACAGGATTCGTGGAGATGTCAAAAGGAGAGGTGATCCTGTAGAGGTGAAAAACCGCCGTGCCCAACGAGCCAGGCTTTATAATTCTCGAGAAGATGTCAAACAACGAGCCAAACTTCGTCGTAAAGAACGAGAAAAAACCGAATCTGCTCGTGCTGTGGCCCGTCTAAATTTCATCCAGAGACTGGGGTTCCCACCACAAGCAGGTGATGATGGTGCTAAAGTCCTGGATCCTACCATGATTGACACTCACGATAGCAGTTCTGTTCTGGCTGCTGGTAATGGCACTGGAACTGGTTCTGGTTCTGGCAGCAGCGGTACTGGTGGCTTGGTAGTTGATCGTACTGATTCAAACTCTCTTATAGGATCTGTGGACATTTTGTCGAAGAAATATCGTTCGTCGTTTGCATATTTCACCCTCTTCTTTCTACAGTCTAATGCCTGGCCGTATGGCAATGACCTGCCTTCGGAAGAACACTATAATCAAGTCTCTACTGTGCTTGCTACTGTAGTTGAGCCTCTGGATCCTGAAACCGCTGCTATCTACCGAGTAAAGCTGGATGTCGCATATCAAGAATGGGCAAAACTGGGTGATGCTGACAAACGGGCTATCTGGACCTTGTGTCTTCGTCGCATCCTCGAGTCTACTCTTGGATCGTTTTCTCCTTATAACATTGCTACAAGAGACACCTGGCTTGCTCTTGAAGAAGACAGGATTCTCGACCTCTCTTCTGCCGCCGACTCTCCCTCTGCTACCGCTGTCACCCCGACCACTCAGCACGACCCATCCGACGCATCGCCCCAAGATATGGCTGTTGCGTTCGCCAGTGCTGCCGTCACCAGCGGCTCACCCTTATGACACTCTCGGTCTATTTATTTTATTTATTATTTCAATATCTGCTGTACCTGACCTGCCTCCGGCGGCTGGGGCTCCGCCCCAGACCCCGTGGCTCCTGCTTCGCAGGAGATTCTAACACGCTGAGACATGTTATAGCATACAAGAACAAGACAGCTTCCTAAGTTTAGATTATTGTGTGTATTGTTTCTATCTTATCTTTCCGTGGACATACAAAACCTTATTAACATCAGTCTCCAAGCACCACTCTACAGGAACTATCCAAATCTCATAACTATTTAAACCAACAGTTATATATCTCTCCAACTAACAATCAACTGTTATCAGATTCTAACTGACAAACCGTTATATAGTTTCTTGATACTTGATAGTAGTAATAATACATAGGACCTGCTGTTGGGTTAGAGTGAGATGCTGTTCCAAGTTGGACTGTGATCCACCATCTCAAGAACTAGACACCAAAATCAGCTCACAAGACTCAATATAATTGCCATTACAAGTCTACAAAATCACTTAATCAATTATATCCTAACAATTAGCATTAGAGAGCCATTCAGGCGTCATAGAAGGTAATAGCATGGATAATTGATAACTGCGTACTGGGTCTGATCTTCATCGACTTTAGGTATACTTCGTTTAGTCATTATCACATGATACTTCTACCAGCATGAAACAAAACCAGAGCCATCAAAACTGCTATTTTTCATATAAGTACTGATTCTCTCAGATCAGAGGAGCAATAGGTGCATTTGATATAGGGTGCCTGGTCATGCCTGATACCATGTCCATATACTGCTATGCGCATCAATTTCCCCATGCGGCTATGCTGGATCATCATGAAAAAAAATATATGTTTAGAAATATATTCCGTGTGTCACTTGTGCGTCTACTAGGATAGTATACTTTCTTGATTTTTGATTTAAAGTCGACCTTTTTTCTCCTTTTTGTTGCATTTTCAGTACCAAGCTTTTAACCGCAAGAATCCTATTATGTCCATTCGTACTCAGTTTGAAAATTCCAACGAGTAAGTATTGAACAGGCGGCGTTTATAAGCGGCCGCCTCTAAAATTGGCTCATTTGCTATATATTCTCCAAGAATTTTGTTAAAATTCTTGTTCTGGTTCACTCATTACTTTGTGCTGTTGTATCTACTTCGTTTCTGCTATTAGTGAAAAGTTCTGATATTTTTGATTATTTTCATGATAGTTTGAGTAGCAAGGAGATAGTGAACGAGACAACTCTGGATGAGAGGGTAGTAGATAATAAGACAAATACTAACGCAAACAGAGTTGGAGTCTTCTCTAAGCTTACCAACTCCTACTGTCTCAGTACCGTAGGAGGATCTCAAAACTTCTACAGTGCCTTTGAAAGTAGGCTGGGAGATGTGATCCCCATGTGCCAGACCACTATTGCTGGTACCCGTATCGTAGGAAGAATGACTGCTGGTAACAGAAGAGGCCTTCTTGTGCCTATCCAGACCACAGATCAAGAGCTCCAACACTTGAGAAATACCCTTCCCGATACCGTCAGAATCCAAAGAGTCGAAGAGAGACTATCGGCTCTTGGTAACGTCATCTGCTGCAACGATTACGTTGCCCTTGTGCATCCCGATATCGAGCGTGAGACCGAAGAGCTCATTGCCGATGTCCTTGGCGTCGAAGTTTTCCGTCAAACTGTTGCCGGAAACGTTCTTGTTGGAAGTTACGCTAGCATCACAAACCAGGGAGGCCTTGTCCACCCACAAACTTCTGTCCAAGACCAAGAAGAGCTCTCATCCTTGCTACAAATCCCCCTTGTCGCCGGTACCGTCAACCGCGGTTCGGCTGTCATCGGAGGTGGCATGGTTGCCAACGACTGGCTCGCCGTGGTCGGTCTCGACACCACTGCCCCAGAGCTCCACGTCGTCGAGAGCATATTCGGTCTCAACAACGAGACCCCCGAGAAGGACATGCTCATCGAGCACTACTACTAGAGGCAAAAGTTTTTGTACGTTATTTATTGTAATATACGTTATGTGATAGCACACGGGACCGGGGTCTGCCTCCGGCGGCTGGGGCTCCGCCCCAGACCCTGGTTGCTCTTGCTTCGCAAGAGTTTTCTGGGACCGTGGACGCAACGACTCGAGCGGAGCGAGAGGAGCAGTGGGGTCTGGGCGCAGCCCCAGCCGCCGGAGGCACGAGGGGATCACGAGTTTTTAATTATTGTTTATTAGCAATTATATAAATAGAGAGGTTTAGTCGAGAGCAGGGATGTCGTCCATGTCGGAGTCGGAGTCGACTTCCATGTACTCCTCGTCGGTGGTGGCAGGCTCGTGGTTGGGGATGAGTTCCAGGCCGCGGTCGCCAAGGGTGATTTTGACGGTCTCATTGTCCTGGACTTGTCCTCTAAGCATGAGGAGTGCCAGTTTGTTGAGGATCTCGTTTTGGATGAGACGGTTGAGAGGACGAGCTCCAAGATCTTTGGAGTAACCATTCTCGACAAGGTAGTCGTAGCAGGCATCGTCAAGATCGAGGTGGATGTTCTTGTTGCTGGAAACAAACCGTTTCTCGATCTCACTGATTCGGAGCTCCACAATCTTGCGAATGGCTTTCTTGGATAGTCGGTTGAAGATGATCATGGACGAGATTCTGTTGAGGAACTCGGGCCTGAAATGAGCACGAACTGCTTCCATGACTTGGTCTCGGGTGATAGGGTCGATCTTGGACGAGCTGCTGCGGTTGATAGATTCTGCTCCAAGGTTGGATGTCATGATGATAATACAGTTGGCAGCATTGACGACCTTGCCAGAACTGCTTCGTACTCTACCATCGTCGAGAATTTGAAGGAGAATAGTGAGCACCTCAGGAGCAGCCTTTTCCAGTTCGTCAAAAAGAACAACTGAATAGGGCTTACGAGCAAGTGCTTCAGTGAGAATGCCTCCTTCTTCATATCCAACATAACCAGGAGCAGCACCAAGAAGCTTACTTGCGGACCATTTGTCGGCAAGCTCGGAACAGTCGATACGAATCATGGCCTTCTCATCGGCAAAGAGGAAACCAGCCACTTTCTTAGCCAATTCGGTCTTACCAGAACCACTAAGACCCATGAACAGGAAACTAGCAGGGGCATTAGGGTTGCTAAGACCGGATCGTGACAGACGAATGGCATTAGAAACTGCCTTGACTGCCTCGGTCTGACCCACCACTTGTTTAGACAGTGTCTTTTCCATATTAATGAGCTTGGAGTTCTCAGCTTGGGTCAGTTTAGATACTGGAATGCCCGAAAGACGAGCTGCTGTCTCCGCCACCTTGTCCGAGTCGACTATATCCTCCAATAAAGTAGAATCAGATTTATCATCAATAGTCCTTTCGATCTCGTCGATTCTTCGCTTGATATCGGGAATAGCAAAGTATCTCAAATCGGCAGAGGCTCCAGTATCTCTTCGACGTTCGGCATCTTGAGCTTTTGTCTCCAGCTCATCGAGTTTCTTCTTGAGTGAAGACAACTCCTCATGACCCTTACGTTCCTCCTGGAATCGTTCTCTAAGAGGAGCAAGCTGCTCTTCAAGACTGGCTGCCTTTTGACGAGCGGCAGACAGACGGTCTCCAGTAGTAGCATCAGTACCAGAGTCACGCTCCAAAGCCTTGATTTCTACTTGTAGAAGCTGAAGCTGCCTCTCAAGAGTGTCGAGTTCTTCAGGCTTGGAATCTCTTGCAACAGCAACACTGGCAGCGGTCTCATCAATCAAATCGACTGCAGAGTCGGGCAGTTTGCGGTATGTTAAGTATCTAGATGCCAATTGAGCAGCCGTGACAAGTGCACTATCAAGAATACGAACTCCATGGTGAAGTTCGTACTTGCCTTGAAGACCTCTTAAAATAGCAATTGTCTCAGGAATAGTAGGTTCGGGAACATCGATTTTCTGGAATCGTCGTTCAAAAGCACCATCTTTCTCAATATACTTGCGGTACTCCTCAACAGTCGTAGCACCAATACAATGCAAAGCGCCACGAGCCAGCATGGGCTTGAGTAAATTAGCAGCGTCAGACTTACCGTCGCCCATTAACATGTGGATTTCGTCAATAAACAGTACAATCATGTCTTTTGACTCTTCAATCTCAGTAAGAACTCCTTTGACTCGTTCTTCAAAGTCACCCTGGTACTTGGCACCTGCCTTAAGAGCGCCCAAATCAAGCGAAAATAATCGAGTATTGGCAAGAACATTAGGAACATCGCCATCAATGATTCTTTGAGCGACGCCCTCAACAATACTGGTCTTACCAACACCAGGATCACCAATAAGACAGGGGTTGGACTTGGTTCGACGGGCCAGGACTCGAATACATCGTCGAATCTCCTCCTCACGACCAATAACCGGGTCAATTTTACCTTCGCGAGCCATTGTAGTCAAGTCGAGTGCATATTTTGACAGAAACTCGAATTGCTCTGAAGAATCGGCCATACGAGAATCTATCCGTCGGTTGCCACGAATAGCCTGAACCTGTGATTGTAATGCTTTGATGTCGATGGAAACCTCTTTAAAGATGGCTTGAATAGAAGTATCATCCAGGAGCGCTAGTAGAATATGGTCCTGTGCTGTGAATGTGTCTTTTTGCTTGGCCCTGATATTGGCAGCGCTCTGAATGATGTTGGCGGATTGTGAGGTCAATTCTGGCTTTGGTGGAGCCGGCGACTGACTGGGAATGCGAACTAAATGTTTATTAATGATTCTCTCTAAAGGCTTCCAATCATACCGCGCCTTTTCTGTGACTGTACGAAGATATGAAGGAGTACCATCTTGGTCGTCAGGAGTCATGGCCGCCAGGAAATGAACTGGTGATACAAAAGCATGACCATGGTCGGATGCGATCTGAACCGCATCAGTAATGATCTTAATTGCTCTATCAGTGAATTCAGATTGATCCATTGTGAGTAATGTGTTGTGAAGTTTGTAGATGAATTATCAACTTTTGCAATTGGTTCAACTTGTTTCAACTCAACATTGCTCACCCTCTCCTTTTATAATAATTGCATAAGGCTCTTGCCTGCCGATCACTGCTAACACCTGCGTCTATCTCGCAGATGCTAGTACATACTAGAAACTTCTGATCCACTCGAGATCTCTCTAGCAGCTTCGACACCCCTATATAAGCATCACGTGATGATCTTGGGTGGTGTGATTTCTGAACGCCAATAAACCTGTTTCTGACCCAACTAACCTAAGCTGGTTTAGATTTAGCTCTGAAACAGCTTAAACAAGAAAACTCGTGCGGTGAAATCCGAGATGAAAGCATCTGACTTTTGGGGGGACGGATGCCTCCGGCGGCTGGGGCTGCGCCCCAGACCCCCCGGCTCCTCTCGCTGCGCTCGAGTCGGGCGTCTACGGTCCCGGGAATTCGCTGGAACAAGTGGAACTGCTGATTTGGAGCCACTTGTGGTCAGAGGTCACCTTAGAGGGTTATCACTCTTCGAGGCTGTGTCTGGTGCGAAAATCTGCAGGCTCCACAGCGTCACCTTCAACAGTGGGTAGTAACACTATGCCTTATATCTATCTAATATAGCATTTGACGACCTTTTTTGTAAGAGAAAGTGTAGTACTTATCTCGCGAGTCATTCAAGATCACTAACCCATGACATGCAGCAGTCCCAGATAAGCTTGTCTCTCTGTACCACTCCTGCTGCATCTACCACTCTAATCTCGCATCAGACCCTGCGTCTCTGATCTAGCTGTTTCGGTCTGCATTTTTGCGATTATCGATCTGGAGTCAGCTCTACTCACTTTCCGTCACTATCTTGTTGTAGATGAGATCATTTGTTTAATCATGACAGTCAAAGTTCAGGGATTTTGTACTGCCATTCATGCCTCAATCTGAGCCCTCTAAAGGCATTTGGCTGCAATTGTGACACTCAGTCCATCGAGCAATGGGTGCATTTTGATTGTAAGTAATAGAATTATTCTGCTGCGAGCTTTCGCAAGTCAAAGAGCAAGTATGTCGCAATTCATATCGGATATTGGCTTACGAATCTACACCGTTTAACACAGCATCTGACAATAGCGATTAGTAGGAGAATCCACTTTTGAGCCAGCTTGTCAATCAGAGTCGAATAGCATATACGAGAAATAAAAGCTGCTATATTCTTAATCTCACTAATTAAACCTCACTGCCGCAGCCCCTTTGAGCCAGCTTGTCAATCAGAGTCGAATAGCATATACGAGAAATAAAAGCTGCTATATTTTTAATCTCACTAATTAAACCTCACTGCCGCAGCCCCGGTACCGACTCGAGCGTAGCGAGAGGAGCAACCAGGGTCTGGGGCGGAGCCCCAGCCGCCGGAGGCAGACCCGTCAAAAACAACTGCGATAATGTTGGAATTTCACCCTCCTTCACCAAAACCTCAAAGCCACAACCCCCAGCACCGACTCGAGCGCAGCGAGAGGAGCAACCAGGGTCTGGGGCGGAGCCCCAGCCGCCGGAGGCAGACCCGCCAACAAAAGATTACCTGAATGATGGAAGTTTTATTTTATTTTTAAATAAGCAGATACAAATGGTTCATTAAAAAATGCTTATTTCTTGGAAGCAGACTTGGACTTCTTCTTGGGCTTCTCAGCAGCCTTCTCCTTCTCGGCGGTGTCCTTGAGGACTCTCTTAACGATCTTTTGCTCCTCGATCAAGAAAGCACGGACAACTCTGTCCTTGACACAGGTGGCACAGAGAGAACCACCGTAGGCACGTTGAACGGTCTTCTTGGGTCTAGAGATGGTGGCGTATTCACGAGGACGAAGGGCGGGGATACCGGGGAGAGCAGTACCGCACTCACCGCAGTTGGGTCTGGTACCGTTCTTCTTGACGTGAAGGTATCTGAGGTTTCCACCGGGGGTCTTGATGACCTTGACCTTGTTAGATCTGGTGTTGTCTAGGAGAGTTAGTATTATGAAGGGAGTAATTGGTTGTGGTTGAGACAATCATGAATATGGTTTAGAATACAGACGGGTCGGCTGTTCGAAATAGTGTGCTAATTTAATTGTCGAAAAAGTCGCTGACGAGATATAGCTCAAGCATCGTGTCCGTTGTTGTAGTATCGATAGAGTCCCATTTCTTGATCATAAAGAGGTCGAGTTGTGATATTCAGAAGGCCGTCTTGCTATGTCGGTCAAGTCTTAACTCAGTCGTGAAAAAATAACTAAAATTTCCGAAGAAAACCTCTTTGCTAACTTCACTCGATAAAAAATATTTAGATCATGCTCCTCATAGCTTCGTCAAACTCCTCATAAACTCTGTCGCCTCAGTTGTATCGCTCGTTCTGCTGTTATTTGGTCGATGTCATTTCAATAAAACGTCGTCTCTCTCGATCTTGCCAGCAACAATCAATATTCTAAACCAGTATTCGTGTCTCTCGTTCAATACATACATGGATTTCTTCTTCTGTAAGTAAGTCTTTGAGCCATTTTTGGTGGTGTTCTGCGATCCGTCGATGGGTGAGATGGTCGTCTTCGGTAGTATCGAAAAATCGTATATCAAATCGCCTATGGCGAACCTGCGTGAAAAGTATGAGTCGCTGCAACTGTAACTTTCACATTACCCAAATAGGAAATAAAGCGTCACAACCACAACTTCTCCCCGGTCAGTGCTTACCCCAACCCTGGAGGGGAGTTGGCGGGAACAGGGTCTGCCTCCGGCGGCTGGGGCTCCGCCCCAGACCCTGGTTGCTCCTCTCGCTTCGCTCGAGTCGGGAAGGGGGTCCTTGCTCTTGAAGAATTAGAGTCGGAAACTCATATTTTGTTGTCACGTGACTGGGTTCCTTATGGGCGAATTTTAGAGCTAGTGAGCTGGCTGTCAGTATACGAAAGATTCAGGCGCTGGTTTGAGCTTGTGGTCGTGTTATTTGTAACCGAGTGTATTGAAAGATGGGGATTTTCTATCACTGGACCCTGCATGAGTTCATGCTGCTGAGTGAGTGGACCCTGCAGACACCCCGCTCGCGACGCCCAGCCGAAAACGACTCGAGCGAAGCGAGAGGAGCAACCAGGGTCTGGGGCGGAGCCCCAGCCGCCGGAGGCAGACTCCGATATACAAATAAATATCCGTTTGCGGGGGGTCATACATGCTATTTACAGGGTGGACAGCCATTGCTCGAGGGATGGCCGTGGGTTCAGAGGAGAAATCAGGTACTGCTGGGAGTGTCGGTGTCCTCTTTCGGTCCATCGGATACCGTTTGTACTTTAGAGTACTGGTCACGCAACGATTTCTGTAGCTCGTACTCGGCAGCACGCAGTTTCTGTGCCCTTGTCATTTCGACGGGCTGGCCAACTGCGGCCTGAGCAGCGCTGGCTGCCGCCTCACGTTTCAGTCTCATTCGCTCCTGGTCTTTGATGGGTCCTTGGTGAAGTGCCTGTAGGGGTTAGCTTTCTGGGGTTGGACAGATGCCTCCGGCGGCTGGGGCTCCGCCCCAGACCCTGGTTGCTCCTGCTTCGCAGGAGATTCTCACGGCCACGGAAAGAATTGGTCTGAGAAGTGGCCAGGGGAACGGGGAAATGGGCTGTTACAAACTTACCTCTCTTTCATTGGCTTGCATGTTGTGGACGAACACAACGGTCCCTATGCTCGCTAGGAGCGTCGTTCCAAAGGTGATTTTGGATGCTGTGGACATGGCGGCAGGATCCTGATCTGACAAATAAGTCTGAATGTGCTAGAAAGTCGACTTGATTATAACTAAGACTGAAACTGAGTTTGGATATCGTGCTACCTTCGTCGCATGTTTCGAAGGCTCACTGAGCAAATTAGCCAGTTGTAGCCGCCGCTGCGCCAGATCGTCGGCTCTGCATGTTTAAAAAGGGAAGTGTCAGGGGTAATTTTTTTGCCCATTTGTATACACATCTGAGCAGCTGGTTCCCCAGTTCTACGACAATCTATTTTACAATAGTTTTCACATAGATGGTAACCAACAAGCCATAGCCCTCGAGTTCTTCAAAATAGCTGTCCAGAATGGCAGATCAAAAACTACTGTGTTGACTGTATATACAAGCAATATTCACGTGAGATACTCGCAACATATGGATCCTGAAGTGAACTTCATTTTTTTCAAATCAACGAGTGACTCGTTGCCTCCGGCGGCTGGGGCTCTGCCCCAGACCCCGTTGCTCCTGCTTCGCAGGAGTTTCCCACACAATGCTGTTATCTTAACAGGATACAGCAGTACGAAGGGAGAACAAGCTCTCATTACCGAAAGAAAATATTCAATTCTCACGTTCGCTACAAACCATCCCGGTAAAAAGACTACCACCCGTAGATTCAGCGGGCTTGAGTACAGACTCGAAATCTTAATCACACAATTTCTCAGACCATAATCTATGTCCACTATAGAAGCAACCGTAAGCCCGCCAGATTAGCGGTAACTAAAAAGCTCGACATGTCACTTAACATTGAAATGATAGCTGGTGGCTAGTCTAATGAAATATATGAGCACAATTAATTTAGACTTATTTGTTTGTTTTTGTGCTCCTCGCTTGGCTGGATCAGCCTTGGTTCTAAGGTCCATGCAGGTGCTACAGCTACTATCAGACTGACCTATTATTTTATATCAACTGAGTTAATGGAAGATAGCTAAATTCTTGTAAACCCGTCCTTAATAAATCAAAACATCCATCTCTTTTCACTTTGTCGGTAGTGTCTGAAACTGTTCTATTTAATACATACTCACATCCATTCTGCTACTCGCTACTCGGTGTGGGGTTCAATGAGATTCTAGCTAGCTAGCTAGCTATATGCAGGTCCGCAAGCAACTCCCCTGTGGATCACTGACATCGAGCCAATACAAATAATTCCGATAATCAGTCTTATAGAATTACCCAGTAATATATATAATATTGTAGCCCAAGAACCAGATTTGACACCTGCTAGCTAAGTTATAATGTGATCTGTGATGGAAATGTAGTGGCTCTCATTGTTGAAGCTTGACAACCGACAGAGAAAGCACAGAGCACAGCGACTGACGACACTCGACACAGATGACTATCTACAACAAACATACCACTAACAACTCTCAACTATCAACTACCAATTACCAAAACTAAAATCGAGACCATTTTTGATTCAGCACCAACAAAATATAATAGCAATATATATATATAAAAAAACCTCTTTTACAGTGATACTTGGTACTCGGTTCTGGATTTGTATCCAGATCACAGTCGTCGAAGATCCGAGACGCAGGAACTACCTATTGCCGTACTCTCTTATCATCCAGGATCCATCCACTAAGAAACCACAGGGCCACCCAAAATCACCAAAAAAAATAAAAAAATAAAAAAATAAAAAGTCGGACCATACCACGGACATAAATTGGATAAACTCTGAGCCGGTCCTGGCAAAGCTGTTACCACGAAATGGCACAGGCGGCATAGGCTAACGAGGTAACCAGCTGCTGGAAGCAGGGACTCAGACCCCTACCCCAGGCCCATTCTCCCATTCTCTCTCTCTCCTCTATCGCTCTACCACTCCAGGGTCCCAGCAAACTCCTGCGAAGCAGGAGCCACGGGGTCTGGGGCGGAGCCCCAGCCGCCGGAGGCAGTTCCCTCATCCCCTGGCTCCCCTATTAACGGTCGCCGACCCGGCGGCTTAAAAAATATGCGCCAATGCTAAGCCGTATATTAACGGACCAGCAGCAGCGGGAGCTGCAGCGGGAGCATGTAGCATTGATCCGTCCCGTCAGGAGCGTGGGTACCCGCAGCTGCATTTGTATACATTCAAGCGAGCGAGACGAATAAGGGCAGTTTTGGGCTTGACCATCGATCGTGCCGAATTTCACAATTCCCCATCTCTGTTGGCCATAGACATAGAAGACTACGCACACCGGCGTATTTCCAGCAGCAGAAACTCATCACAGAAATCCAGTGGTCCGTCAAAATACCACCCACTGAAATCACCGCGAACCACCAGTGTCTATTCACACGTGCCAGAGGCCCAACCCGCGAATCAGGCCGTTCCTCGCAGTAGAACCTCGTTTATCAGACCAACCCAGATTCGCGCCTCAACAACACCACGACCCCATTCTCACCCATTCTCACTCTATAAACCCCGTGATCCCAATCTCAATTGGTTCATCAACCTCTCACAACCGCCATTGACCCGCCGAACAAATCACAACCGATTTACACGCGATAGCGACTTAATCCCCCTCAACACCCACTTCTCCGGTTCACACCTCGTCAACCCGCCCGTTTCTGGCTGTCTCACTTAAACTACATGTCACACATCAGTCCCGGGAAATGGTAAGTTCACTTTTTAGGGGGGGCATTGCCTCCGGCGGCTGGGGCTCCGCCCCAGACCCCGCTGCTCCTCTCGCTTCGCTCGAGTCGGGCGTCGACGGTCCCAGCAGTCTCCTGCGAAGCAGGAGCCACGGGGTCTGGGGCAGAGCCCCAGCCGCCGGAGGCAGCGTGGCACCGGGAAACACAGCTAACAGGTTTAGAATACAAGCTCGACGATGGACGAAGATCCGCACCAGCCTGAGATCACCGTCATTGAAGGCACCGCGATAGACCATGGACTGCCGTCGGGGTCGAGTTCTGGCAGTGGTAGTGGCAGTGGCAGCGTGGGGTCTGGTGCTGCTGCGTACCAGTACCAATATCTCCAGCAGCAGCAGCTCGCTCAACAGGCGTTTGCCAGACAGCTCCAGAACATGCAACATGCGCGGCCCGTGGGTATTCCGGGGTCTGGTGACTCGTCGTCGGTCCCGCGAGATGGTTTGAATATGGTGGATGTCGATACTGGAGTTCAGGGTCTTGGTCAGTCTTCTGTTTCAGAATCTCCTGCTACTCAGAACACTCAGAATCAGGACCAGCAGACCCAAGGCCAAGTCCAATCCCAGAATTCACAGCTCCAGAGCCAACCGCAGGTCCAGGTTCAGTCGCAATCCCAGTTTTCGAACCAGATCCAGGGCCAGACCCAGTATCTGGCCCAGTCACATTCGGCTATTGACCGCGAACGCCATCTCCACCAGCTCCAATCTCTACAGAAACAACAACCTTTACCAATGGGCAGTTCTGGCAGTGGAATTGGAATCGGTTTGAATCAGTTTGGCCAGCAACAACAACAGCAACAACAGCAGCAGCAACAACCGGGTATTGGACCAGGATCGTCTTCATCGTTTGTAGGCTCATTTGGCCAGAATTACCCCCTGGGGCCTTCGTCTAGACACAACAGTACCAGCAACTTGGTACAGGCACATGCTTTACAAGGAGGAGCTCATTCGTTTCGCGATGACCCGTCTGTCACCTCAATAGCGGCTGGCCTGGTACCGGGCAGTATTGGCACTTCGCCAGGTACTGCTGCGACATCTGCATTTTTCTCTCCTTCTTCGGGCTCTCGACTCGCTCCTCATACTAATCTACCTTCTTCGGTATCTTCTTCCTACAAATCAGCTCAGCCTTCTAACAGCTTCTCTTCATATTCTTCATATCCATATAATGGAGGTGCTGCTAGTATAGGTGCCAGTAGTGTCGGAGGAGGAGGAGGTGGCGGAGGTGTTGTTGGGAGTAGCGCTTTTAATACTAATTTCACGTCGTTTGCTACTGCCAATAGCTCTTTGAATGATAGAACTGGAATATACGCATCTTCACCAATCACAGGCGATTCTGCCAGTGAGAATGCTAATCCAGCAGTTAATTCGTCGTCGTCGTTTGCTGGTAAACTCGTTCAACCAGGAAACGTGGTGCGGACATCTCTGCTGACATCGAAACTGGCTGCCAGTAGTAATAGTGGCAGCAGTAACAACTCAACTGCTAATAACACTCCTAATAATGCATCACCGTCTAGAGCCACTGTCTCACGACAATCGTCATTCTCTGCTTCTGGTAACCAACAGCTGACAACATCAACCTCTAACTTTCCGTATCCTAATCCCCGTACAAACAGTCGCCATAATAGTTTAGTTGCCAGTGGACAACCTGGTCCTTTCCAACAACAACAACAACCATACAGCTCAGATCCTGTCAACTTTTCCAGTTCTGGACCTGCTAGTTCGGGATTCTCAAGGTTCACAAACATCACCAATAATAGTGGACCTGGAAGTTATACTCCATCATCAGCTACTGGAGTATCATCAACGCCCGGAGTACCTGGTCAGGTACCTGGTCAGGTACCTGCAGGCAATAATTCGTCTGGACAACAGAACTTTCTGCCTCATCCCTCGTCAACCACAACTAACATTTCCCGAGAACAAGTGTCTGCTGCCTCGTCTGCCGATACCAGTGCTGATTTCGGCGCTGTGACCACCCACAACCCGTCGTCTTCTCCAATGGACACTGCTACTGACGAATTCAACACCCCAGCCGACTCATTCCAACCGAGCTACCAGTCGCCATCAACCACATCTTCAGCAGTTTTCGGTAACCAACAGCAACAGCAACAGACTGGATCCTCGATACATGGACATACAACTGGACAAACTAACGAACTGCCTCCGATTACAAACCAAGGAATAACCTCTCAACGAGGCACACCTGGTACTACTGACGATGGTTCTGGTGTGAATATAGCACCAGGAACCGGTTCTGCCACAGGAGATGAGTTTAACCGACAATACTCAGCAGCCCATCCTGGTCCACACCTCGATATTGCCAATCACCCTGTCCCTGACGTGCTGGTCATGTTAACAGTATTACTACAGAAGATTATAGATGCCAACGACGCTCTACATCCCCACAACTACCAAGCTTCGGAGATAGCTGATACCTCTGACAGGTTCACCGCCAACGTTCTCGCATTCCATGGTCGCAACATCCCGGCCATCAGTCTCCATGCGTACCTGTCCCGTATTCTCAAATACTGTCCCACCACCAACGAGGTGTTTATCTCGCTTCTAGTGTATTTCGACCGAATAGCCCAGCGAGCCAATTCTGGCGAGCTGTCTCCTTCTGGTGTCATGGCAGGTTCTGCCTCGGGAACTACGAACCACCCTGGTGGATCCACCGACCCTGACCACCCTGACCAGCCTCAATTATTCGTCATGGACAGTTACAACATTCACAGACTGATCATAGCCGGCGTCACTGTAGCCAGCAAATTCTTCTCGGACATCTTTTACAAGAACTCTCGTTACGCCAAAGTCGGTGGTCTGCCAGTGGACGAACTCAACCACCTGGAGCTCCAGTTCCTACTCCTCACCGACTTCCGACTCATGATCTCGCTCGAAGAGCTCCAGCGCTACGCCGACCTGCTCCTCCGGTTCTGGCAAAAAGAAGCCGTCCACAGCTCGCCACACCCCATGTCCACCATTTAGCATTCTTCCCGCTATCTCACACTATTTATCCTAATAATTAATTCATAATCTCCCTAGACACCGTGCCTCCGGCGGCTGGGGCTCCGCCCCAGACCCTGGTTGCTCCTGCTTCGCAGGAGATCCCTGGCATCCTAGAGAAACGACTCGAGCGCAGCGAGAGGAGCAACCAGGGTCTGGGGCGGAGCCCCAGCCGCCGGAGGCAGAAGGGCATCGTGGAGTTTAGTGCCAGATAAAATAATCAATTCATCTCAACAATTTCTAATTACAGAAACAACATACAAGTTAACGGTCGTATTCCAGGACAGGCCCTGAAACTTTTTAATATAAAGCTTTTATTTTGTTGATAATGCGATTCGATTTGTTTATCGGAGACGACGGGCCTCACGCTCAGACTCCATCAAGCAGAGGATGTCGTCCTCACGGACGGGACCCTTGACGTTTCTGACAATGGATCTGGATTCGTCGTCGATGAACTCGACACGGACTTGGGTGACACCACCACGAGAACCGGTTCTACCGAGGACCTTGATGACCTTAGCGAGCTTAACAGGAGTTTTGGTATCCTAAGTGTGTTAGTAGGTATTCATAGTCGGTTTCTTAAACATGAGGTTGGTGAACTTTTCAGAGTAATAGTGTACGAGAATGTGTTTCAAACAATATCAGTAAGCCGGCGTCAGTGAAGGTTGTAGACTGGTCAAACAGTTGTGAGCAGAACTGAAAAACTAGACAAAAAACTAGAAGCATATATGCCATGGCGAAAGCCGGGTTGATAATTCGAATGTGTTGTGGCAAGTGTCGTTTGTTTAAAAATTGTCGTGATATCGTTATAAAAGTCCTCAGAAGCTCTGGAAATGTCGAGTATTCTTAGATACCAAAGTCGTAGTATATTCTGTTCTTTCTAACTGACCACAGTCGTCTTATCATTCGGCCGATGAAAAATTCGCTGCTCCTGGTTGCACCTGGCTGATTCGCTTGAAACACATATTTCGATACACTCTCTACTCCTCTTTTTGATCACCTGAACCATATTTCGCTCCATTTAAACATACCATTGTGTGTTTGTTGTTGTATGATCTGACCTTTACAGTTGAAGATTAAACAATTCGTGCAAGTCAAGTGCCTGTTCAGCTTCGTGTATATCCTTCGCTAGTGGTTTGCAACTGTGAGTCGCTCGAGCTGCAAGTTAGGTGTTTATTTCCTATTTAGGAAATCGATGTTGAAAACTTTTCGCAGTCACACTCTTGATCACGTGATTTGTTGACCGTGTCAGAATGGGCTATCAGCGCGCGAATAGGGGCCAATAAACGACCAGTAGTGCGAAATTATTGTACAAGTTCCTCAAGGCGTCACGTTCCATTAGAAGTTTGTTAAAAAGATGGTGGTGCCCTAAAGCTGGGTCTACAATTAGCTAATAGCAATACCTCGGATCAATCTCGAGGAAATTTTTTTCAACAAAAAGCGGATTTAGCTCAGTTGGGAGAGCGCCAGACTGAAGAGATGACTTCAGTCCTGATATCTGGAGGTCCTGCGTTCGATCCGCAGAATTCGCATCCAAACTTTCTTTTTGCACCTTTTTTTGCCTTGTGGGGTCTTAGTGGGACCCAAGAGGCCATCTAGGAGACCTAGTAATTTCACATCGCAAGCTATTAGGATTCAAAAGGTGCTATTTTTTTACCTTTGTAAATATGATCCATCAACAGTAGAATGACTATCTTCACTGCTTAATATGGTATTCACTTCTTGGATAGGTGTAGCGTAGTGTAGAACATAGATAGCTCACAAGATCAAGACAAGTCGCTGTTAGCTATTAGGTTAGTTGTCTATCAGCTGTGTTGGTCAAAGCCCGTTACTTTTTTCGGGTCGCTGCTCAATTGTTGGAGGGTAAACGCTCCAATTCTGGGATAAACTTGGATGACATGCTTCCCCAGAAACGCTGAACACAACAAAAAGACGGAGCAAAAAAGAATGAAGCCCTACGTGGGGGTCGAACCCACAACCTTGTGATGACTTTTATCTCATGAACATGAGTTATTAAGAGTCACACGCTCTACCGATTGAGCTAGCAAGGCAACTTCGACGACTCGCAGTCTCTACAGAATTCTGAACCGTGGTATTGTCTTCTAGACTCTCGTAAAGAAGTCGTGGTAGGTCGAGATTCATTCCAATTATTCGTAGTAACATGACGTGATATCAACCAAAATCAGCCACAGTATAGCATCTCGTATCTACAGTGGTTTTATTTCTCCGATATCGCTAGCAGATCGGATATGCACTGATTTCATCAGAACAACGGTGAATTTGCAACTTTATTTTGCAAGCAAATCGGCGAGAAGGACATGGAAGGTACTAATTTTTTGAACATTGTGGCTAAAACTGGATTTTTCGCGCGGGGGTGGCTTGAAACTGCCGTCAGTTATGCACCTATGGCAGAATCCATGCTTGATGGATATGCAAACCGGAAATACTTACCCTTGAATAAAGCCATCTTCAGCTCACTAGCCACAATTTCACGGCCACGATTCCTGCATGTACTATATCGGTGACGTTACATTCAACCAATAAACCTCTAGCTCATGTATCAGAGTTTCTTTTTTGCAATGATATCCGATCTTCGTTAGAAAACTTACAGCATTATTAGCATATTTCACGTGATATGATGATATACACGCCTGGTGAATGCAGGTATGTGGATTCAACAAAATAATTTCGTGGTCCGTGAACTTTCAGCGGGTGACTAGACGAGCAAATTCGGGAGCGACCACGGGAGCTTGATTGTAAATAAAAGTGGGTAGAGTTCTTAAAAGGAAAGAATGACTTGTGAAAATAGCAATTGCTAGGAGGATCGTCGGTTAATCAGACTCTCAAACTCTGTGGTAAAAAATCGAGGAGATTGAAGAATAGTTTGAAAATCAACAGACTCGTCGCGTACTGAAGTGAATGATTAGCAGCAGCTAAACTGTGGCTGATGGTGCAGGAAACCCTCACTCACTTACTTACCCATGCCTGGCTGCCTGTACTGGAAGTTACCTGTAGGTATGTTTATAGCAGCGAAAGTTTACCGTAACTTAGTTATTAATAAAAATTGCCATAACAAACCCAATGGCCTTTTTCAATTTTATATCCAGGTTTGACTGAAAGCCATTCTAATGTCAAATCTTACCAATTAACCAATAGGTTTTTGAACTATTAACCAATGGTTTAAACAGTGGCTTTGGTTCCGGTTCTCCATATAGCCGTGCAGATAAAAGTGTCAATAAAAAGAAACGTGCGAGGTTTGCAAGACAGAAATCACGTTTCTATTCATCATCTCTAGCATGAGTTGCCACAACTTTAGTCAGGGAATAAAAAGAAATACTCACATTTTAGCCACTTTTTTTTCAAAATGGAATGCCAATCTTGGCTGAATAATTGCTGCTCCTACTGCCCATACCTGTAGGGTACGTGCTGAAACTGGAGTATACTGTGTATGGTTACTGCAACTTCTGTTATGCTTTTGGCCGGCCGGCGTTGACAAGCTCACCCAACTATAAAGACCCCCCATCTCCCCATGTAAGATCTTCTATTTCTCTTCTTTTTTTTTTTCTGTTGTTTTCTTCTTTACTTCAATTGAGATCCGATATTTATTGTCAAACCCACCCACACAAAAATTAATTAATAATGTCTGCCCCTCCCGCTGGTACTCTCCGTCTCGGCTCTACTGCCCCTAACTTCCAAGCCGATACTTCTAACGGCCCAATTGACTTCCACGAGTACTTGGGTAACTCTTGGGGTATCCTTTTCTCTCACCCTGATGATTTCACTCCTGTCTGTACCACTGAGTTGGGTGCTTTCGCCAAGCTCGAGCCTGAGTTTGCCAAGCGTGATGTCAAGTTGATTGGTCTCTCCGCCAACTCTACTGATTCTCACAAGGAATGGATCAAGGATATTGATGAGGTTTCTGGCTCTAAGCTCAGTTTCCCTATCATTGCCGACCCTACCAGAAAGATCTCTCACCTTTACGATATGGTTGACTACCAAGACACCACCAACGTCGACTCCAAGGGCGTTGCTTTCACCATCAGATCCGTCTTCATCATTGACCCCAAGAAGACCATCCGTTTGATTCTTTCTTACCCCGCCTCCACTGGTCGTAACACCGCCGAGGTTCTCCGTGTCATCGACTCTCTCCAAACTGGTGACAAGCACAGAATCACTACCCCAATCAACTGGACCCCTGGTGATGATGTCATTGTCCACCCCTCTGTCTCCAACGACGAGGCCAAGACCTTGTTCCCCAAGTTCAAGATCATCAAGCCTTACCTCCGTTTGACTCCTCTTGAGGTCAACAACAACTAATGTTGTTCTCCTGTTATGATTAATAAATTAATGACCTTTTTTTGACTTCCGTGTTCTGCCTCCGGCGGCTGGGGCTCCGCCCCAGACCCCGTGGCTCCTGCTTCGCAGGAGATTATTTGGGGATTTGATGTTAGTAAAGTTGCCAACCGGTCCACTGGTCGAGCCATGTCATGCTTGTTACAAACTTTTGGGTAATGTTTAGACTTTTGAGACACAGCTACAAGGGATATGGGTTCTGATAGGTGTGGAACCTAGTTGAGGAGTTAATATTTGTGTAATGATTGTAATTATTCGGGTGGTGAATAGCAGCTCTAGTATGTGATTCACAACAATAGTGATGATATATGTCCCTCTTATAGCATGTCCACAAGAACCGAGATAAGGGTTAGGAGTCTCTTATCAGTGCATCAACCACCAATGGAAAAAACACAGTTTAAATGCTCCTTTAACCCAGTAACTTTCTCCAGAAAACTGGTACCACTTTTGCGGCTGCAAATTGCTCTCACAGGGTCGAAGCTGGAGGCTGGCGACCGAGTAGCTCCGCGAAGCGGAGCACAACGGGGTCTGGGGCAGCGCCCCAGCCGCCGGAGGCTGACCCTCACCCCGCTTGTCCTAACGAGCCCAAAAACCCATTAGACCCTTTTGAAACCGTCAATTCAGAGCTTGTTGAGATTTTTTCTGAGCAGTTATCGTGGAAGGAGAAGTTCCCCTGAGTGATCTTCAGACGCGCGGCCGAACGCGATATTGTGATATGCTAATTTAATTAAACATGCACGACTGGGATCACATCGAAGAGCCTCAAAAAGTTACCTACCAGCTGAATCAGGCTGTCTGAGCTACTGCCGGCAGGTGAAAGATTTCTCCATATTTACTGTCAGCGCTGGCAAAATTCGAAGTAGACTCACTGGTGACTTGTATTGGCTTAGTGTTGTTACAGGCAGAATTCGATAACTGGTGGCTTGATATCCTTATAATATAGGAAGGCTCATATCCAGTAGGCTGTTTTCTACCAGACGGATTTCGAACTTGGAAATACATCCAATTTTTTATGTCAAATGGTCAATATCGTGATAGATTTTGTTAGTGATATTCGTTTAAAGATTTGATTGAAGGTATTAGGGTGCTGTCATCTTTACTATGGCACCCACACCCACTGAAATTGCCCAGCAGGCTTATGAGGAAGCACTCAAGCTGAATCAGGACTGGGTAGAAAACACCTCTATTCAGCATCTGTTTTTAGCCAGTGTTTCTTCAGCAAAAGCTCTATTAGCACAGACAAAGCTTGCAGAGCAGTCGCATGTTGAATGGTGTCATTGGTTCTGTGATGAGAAATGGCGTCCTTTAGCAGCTAATGCACTGTTTGTGCTTTCAATGGATGGATCGAAACAGGCCATCGGTCTCTATGATAAACTCGGTCTAGTGGTTTCCAAATGTGCTTCTTGTGGTGCTTTTTATCATTTGGAATTTGAAAAGACCAGGATCATGCTCAAGCAAAGACTGCACATTGGCGATGACAAAATCAGTATTTTTGAGCGCGCTGTCCAGGCTCAAGACAAGGATCGTCTATTGTCAGTTTTTCAGGACCTTTCAGACTGGAAAAAGACGTTTGAACAGGAGAATGTTGGCGTTTCTATTCCTATAGAAAAACGTGCTAGCTTCTTCGTGCCCATGGTAGAATGTCTTTACTGTCCATGGTTATTCTCCCCATTAAACCTGGCATGTACCAGTGGGGATGACGACAAGTTATATACGCTATTCAAAGAAGCGTTTACACTTTTTGAAGATGCAAAGGTATATGATCCAGTTATTATCAAGACGCGCCATTCATTCTGTTTAGGTGCAGAGGTCCTTTTTTTTAGTATGGAGCCGAAAATTCATCAGCTTGCAAAGTCTGTTATTATGAGGTTCACCTGCATTTCAGTTAATTCTGATAAAAGCCCTGAAGTTTGTGTTCTTTATCCAAATTTAACATCCAACATGGTGGGTTTGATTAATGATACTGCATTACAAGTTATGGAATATATGGGGCCCATCAAACCTGGGTTGGCAGAAAACCCATTTTCTCAACTCATTAACGTGAACAATCCTTCGGTATTATATCTTCTAAATGCATCTTATTTTGTGGGCATGTTATATTTTTGCCGCAATAAAAACTACTTGAAGATAGAATTAAAGGATGTTCTAGATCCATCGGATAATTTCTTGAATTTGCTTCGTAATTGTCTATCTTACACTCCCAGTGATGAATCCACTGGAAGATTTAGCATGGCCCTGTCCGCTCTTAATACTTTACTATTATGGAAACCCGTTGATCTGATGTATCTGACAACCAAACTGGCACCTCTAACTTTCAAAGATATAGCCCAGAGCATGCTTACCCAGTCCAATCAACTTTTCAGCAGTGGTAAGGCTCGACTGATCAGTAACCTGTCGTCGGTGGCTATATTTCCAAGCTATGATGTAACCTATGAGTTTGGTATCAGCGACTGGTATAATTGGTTGAATGCTATATTCAAAGCTGACCTGCCGGGACATGGTCCAAGGAGCCAGGGTCAGAATGGAAGTCAAGAAAATTCTCAAGGTCGGAGCACCAGTCCAGTTACGGCATCAGAAAGTGCTACCGGCGATTCATCGCTTGCTTCTCAACCTTCACAACCTAGCTCGGCTTTGGCGGTAGATGAGAATACTAAGCTCAACATCTGTAATATCATACTAAACGTGTTGGACCGTCATATCACGTCATTACCTGTCCAGACAGAAGCCGCGAAACGTTCATCTCTTATCAGAAGATTTCTGATAGTTGCAATTAGTGGTTTAGATTTTCCAAAATCGGTTGAGAATGGTCTGCCCAAAATTTCTGATGTATCGCGCTTGATGAGAGCAACAATTAGAGGTATTGTAGACAAGGGTTCAAGGTATATCCTGGACTCCAGGTCTAGTCGGGACTTGCTACCGCTGGTGTATCAACTTATCCGACAGTGTTTGGAATTTGATATTATATCATCTATTGGAGCTGCTGTCACAAAGGCCTCGACCCCGAATGTCGGAGACAAAAGTGCTAGTAATTCAGCGAGGCCGTCAAATGGCCTCTGGCAGGCTATTAATAGAATGCCTCGACTTTTTGACGTGGATTTCACAACAAATATTCTTAAAGGTTTAAAACTTGCTGCATTTACTTTCGAGTCGCCCACCCTTGCTAATAACTCACCAATTCAACCCGACGTATTAAATCAAGCCGCAGATTCATTACGAATCATCAGTGAACTCGATCCTGTTGTGATTAGAAAAGTTTTCAAAGATAGAGATGCTCTAGTATCAGTGTTTCTGTCAAGTTTCTCTGGTTCGATTGAACTAAGTGATCTTGCCATTGACGTTATCTGCCAGACTCTCGACGAAACGAGTAGTCGTTCTGAAGCATTTAAACAGTTGTTGAGAGATGATCCTAAGCTGGTAGTGCGGTCTTTCAACGAAGCTGTTGATCTAGTTCGAAGTGTTGGCATGTTTTCTCCATGTGCCAAGCTGATCAAGGTTAGCCAGGACTTTGTTGATGCTCTGTACTCTCCTCACGGTGGTGTAGTTGATGGTCGCTTCAAAGCCGATCTGACAAAAGATATTGAGGAAAATGAACTGCTGCAATACTGGCTCAAAACTTGGAGTTTCCTACAGTTTACTTTCAAAAATACCCGTAACTGGGGTGAGACTTATATCATGTCGACGATGAAAGATTTTTTTCGTGAAGAGGCACATTACTGTCAGACTTTGTTGGACCAGTTCAGACTGTTTGAGGTCGATTTACCATTTGAGGCAGATCCAAATATTTCACATGGTGAACGACTGGCGTTACCAGTTGCGAGTACTATAGAGTTGATGTGCGATTTGCTACGTCTGAGGGACACTCAGCTGCTAGACGCTTGTTTCAGAAACATTATCTCAATTATAGAACTAATGAAGTCTTTTAACGTCAAACTTCCGGAAAGCTTAGTCGAAGTTTTCAAGCGATGTTCTTCAGGCAAGATCACCAACAAGCTTTCACAGGATAATATTGCCCAACTTTTGGCTGCTCTAAACAGTATGGGAGTATTGTCTGAGGCAGAAATTGAGACTATTCAGATGGAGTCTCAGATGAGGAAGAAAAAATCTGGATCAGTTTCCGTTACCCCTGCACACACACAATCACCACCTCCAGGTAGCGGTCTTACCTTGGCAAACTTGCCACTTCGATCTGGCAGTACAGTCAAGGCACCTGCTATCTCCATTAAAGGTGTTAGTAGCCGTCAAAGAACGCTGTTGGATATGTACCAGAAAACTCCCGATGGAAGACCGCCTCCTGTTGTGATACCTCCTCATAGCAGTTCCGTTCAGCCAAGTGCTCCCCCTCGTACTAGTGCAATGGACTTGTTAAGAGAATCCGTCAAACAAAACCGCATGTCCTCTACAGGAGCTGCCATGTTGGCTGCCACTTCGTCAAAGCCTCCTGCTAAGGAAATACATCCTCCTCGTCCACCAGGCTTTAATTCTAGGAGAACCGTTCTTCCTTCCTCCAGTGCGTCGTCTACACCAGCTCCGTCTAGTCTTAATAGTTCCGATGTCTCGGATCAAAGTGACGACGAATCTGACGACGGCCTTTTCACGGAAAAGAAAGCCGCTGATACTGGTCCTAAAATGCGTAATATTAACAGGCCAGGATTTAGAATCAATACCGCCAATATGACTCGAAAAGGAACGCCGACAGTTGCTCAGAAGCAATTGGAAAAGAGGCTCATGCAACAGCGTCTGAATATTGACATGGGGCCTTTGCACAAGGAAGTGTTGTCCTGGGATTACTTTGCTAGGAATGATTATTTCCAAAAGTCTAAAGGACAATTAAAGCCCGTGCAATCGGAATTCAAGTCTGTTGAAGATTATCAGTCCACTTTTACCCCTCTGTTAATGTTAGAGTGTTGGGAGGGTATACAGAAAGTTAAAGAGGAAAATGTGGGACGCGTACCGTTCAAGATTCAGGTCGGTAAACGGGTCAAGTGTGATGATTTTTATGATGTGTATGCCTCGGTTTCTATGAAAGAATTTCAAATTATAAAACTTGGCGAATCAGATCTTATCGTGCTGTCGTATCATACCAACTTGGAAGTCAAGGCATTAATGCCCCAACATAATGTGCCCCATTGCTATGCTAGAATACAACAGATTAATTTGCATCAGGATTACGCAGATCTAATTTTGAGAACCTATGAACCTGGTAAAATGATTGGATATTTGAGCCAAAATTGTGTGATATGCGGATTGAAAGCTTCAAGGTATGAATAATAAAACAGTGCATTCCTTGAGACTATTTTCCTTCCTGTGAGATACTAACAATATGCGCAGTTTAATAACGGTAGAAAGAGAATATGCAGCTCTAATGGCACTACAGTTTTATGATCTGAAGTCACCTATTATTCAAGGCGTTCCAGGAGAGTTGCCCAGTATTCGGTCGGAAACTATAAGGGATTCAATAAAAATATACTCACTTAATGAGTCGCAAGCAAGAGCGGTTGCTGGTACAATCGAGGCGCCACAAGGATTCTCTCTCATTCAAGGGTAGGTGTGAATTATTTACATTTTTTTAGGGCTCCAGCCCCAGAGCTCCAGCTCACTAACAATTCATTAGTCCCCCAGGTACTGGTAAAACTAAAACTATTTTAGCAATTGCCGGAGCATACCTTACATCAGCGATACCAGCATTATCTCAGTTTGATGATGATGTGCCCAATACCCGTAGGATATTGGTGTGTGCACCGTCAAACGCCGCAGTTGATGAACTTGTGCTGCGTTTTAAGTCGGGAATCATAGGATCACATGGTAAGGTATTCGAGCCGTCAGTGGTCAGATTAGGTAGAAGTGATGCTGTCAATATTCAAGTTCGTGACGTTACTTTGGAAGAATTGTTGGATAAAATGGTAGAAAAGAATAGCGACGAAAATGGTCGACAAGATGATAACTCAGTTCGAGAGAAGCAACAAGCGATTATCAAGGAGAGGAATGAATTAAGACGTAAGATAGATAATACGCAGGATATAAGTGGTGAAGAATATTCTAAATTGTCGGAAGAGATTAGAGTTTTGAGCAAACAAATCAAAGACCTCTCGAGACAATTAGATGTTCAAAGGGAACAACGGACTACTGCGGCAAGAATGAGAGAAGCTCAACGCCGCAAGTTCCAAGACCAGATACTACGAGATGCTCAAGTTATTTGTTGTACCCTTTCTGGTAGTTCTCATAAGGTGTTGTCATCGTTAAAAATGAGGTTTGATACTGTTATCATTGATGAAGCAGCCCAAAGTGTTGAGCTGTCTGCATTGATACCTTTGCGTTATGGGTGCACTCGATGTATTATGGTGGGTGATCCCAATCAATTGCCACCCACAGTTCTTTCCCAAGCAGCTTCTAATTTGAAGTATGAGCAAAGTTTGTTCGTTAGAATGTTTGAAAAGTTTCCCGAACGAGTATATCTGTTGGATACACAATTTCGTATGCATCCCGATATTTCTGAGTTTGCAAGTAGGGAGTTTTATGGCGGTCGTCTTTATAATGGAGATGGTATGGCTTCGTTAACGGCTAGGGCTTGGCATAGTAATCCAATGTTAGCCCCTTACAAGTTTTTCGATGTTGTTGGTTCTCAAAAGAAGTCAATCGACACCAAATCCATGTATAACACAGAGGAAGCAGAAGCTGCTTATGCTCTTTATGAAATGCTGTTCAAAACATGCAGTGAGAACGGAATACATGATTTGGCCGGTAAAGTGGGCATTATTTCACCCTACAAGCGTCAAGTGAAGGAGCTTAGATTCGTATTCAGAGCTCACCTTGGTGAGGCAGCATCGAATCAAATCGATTTTAATACAATTGATGGATTCCAAGGTCAAGAAAAAGATGTTATTATTCTCTCATGTGTAAGAGCTCAACCAGATGCTCAAGGCGTAGGTTTCTTAGGCGATACACGACGTATGAATGTAGCAATTACTCGTGCGAAAAGTTCGATGTGGATTCTAGGCAATGAAAATAATTTGGTTAAAAATCCTGTTTGGAAAAGATTGATTGGTGATGCTCGTCAGAGAAATATGTTTGTAAAGCTAAGGGCCGATGTGCAAGAAAGTTTGCAAGAACAGATAATTGCAAGGGCGACTCAACAAGCGAGGGCTCAAATTGAACAGAGAACACCCGACGTACAGGCTCAAAGTGTAGCTAGGGAAGCACATGCTGATAACCTCGCTAAACGTCTAGCAGAAGATCAAATTATCAAGGAGGAGGGAGATAAGAAATTGAAAATTGATGCTGCCCCTGCTGTGACAGAAGAACCTGTCCTCAGCAAGAAAGAAAGGAAGCGACTTAAGAATGCCGAGAAAAAAGCAAGAAAGTTGAAGGAATTGGAGCTGAGACAAATGAACGCGCGTGATCCGAGGTTCAGACTGTATAATGTTTCAGATTCAAGTTCACCATCAGACACAAGCCGATTTAGCAGCCCAAGCAGTTTAGGTGATGTTGATAAACATCCGCCGCAGCGTAATAGCGGACCGCCTGTAGATGGTAATATCTTTAATGGCACTGAAAAAGAATCAACAAAGGAGCCTAAAACTAGTGATTCTAGTAAAGAAGAACTATCGACTCCGAATTCGATTCCAAATACTCCGTCATCTCGAGATGAATTTGCCAATAAAGAGTTTGATGCTCCTCCGAAGACCCTTTCAAATAATATCAGAAGCGGTATCAATGATAAGACTTCCAATTCTAAAAGTGTCGATAGTGATGGCTTGCATTCTTCTGATTCCATGGCTCTTGCTAGGGACCAAGTTGTGAACTCTAAGATGGATATGTCAGATCGATCAGATGATGTTTCTAACGTCAAGGGGCCATATATTGCCCGTCTACGAGTGGATACTGATTCGTCGACTTCAGATTACGGTAGAAATCAAGAGCTTTCGAATGGTGGTGCATCTTCTCGCCAGGGCCAACTTCCGCCAAATAACGAACCGGAGTGGCTTCGGCCTAATGTAGCTGAACGACCATACCGACCCCAAACTGCAGACGAGGAATCTCGGTCACGTCCTAGTGATGACGATAGAGATCCACGGCAACCGAGGTCTCGCGACAATAACGAATCTACTAGGGCTTGCCCTAGTGATGATAAACAACCCTATCGACCCCACTCTAGTGATAATAGAGATTCGTACCGACCTCGTCCGAATGATGACCGCGAACCATATCGTTCGCGTTCTCGTGATGAGAGAGATTCATATCGTCCACACTCCAGTGAGGACTACGAACATAGTAGGTCACGACCACGTGACGATAGAAGCTACAATGTACAACGTTCTCAAGCGGATAGAGACTATCGACAGGGTCACCAAAATGAAAGAGACTACTGGTCTCGTAATTCTGACGATAGGGGGTCGTATCGTTCTCATCCTGAAGATGATAGAGGGCCACATCGACCTCGTCATTTGGACGACAGGGAGCCGAATCAGCCTCGTCCGGGAAATGATAGAGAAACCTATAGACCACGTCCTTCGTTCCGTCCAGCTCCTGAAAGAGAGCCATACAATCCCGATTCACGTAAAAGATTCCCGACAGTACCCCGTAAAAGGAACCCACCTGGGGATCCGTTTGTCAGGCCGAGAAAGAAGGGGCCTCCTCCCCCGAAGTGAAGAACGCCTGCGTGAGAGGTTTGTAAAACTAAAAAAGCTATAAATGCTAACTGTATATATTAGAATTAATGTGATTCATATAATAATTAGAGTGTGCTAGGTTCTATCTGTCTCACCAACACGATAGCCTCTGGCGATTCCTCCCCTTCCTTCTTTGACAGTAGCTCCCTCAGAAGAGTCTACAGATTCATCAAAATCACTACCCAAGCCATTCCAAGTTGTCTTATTATGAAGATACTCGGCCGCAGTAGATACAGTTCCTCTAATGGCTAACTGGGATGATAATCTTGTAGCTAATGCGTTCGTGCTATTGCTTGTGTCAGACGGTGCATTAACAGTGTCAGAGCTATCGCGCTCAATATCAATGTGAGCTCTACGTCTGAGCGGCTTTGATGTCGAAACGTACTTTCCACTGATGGGATCAAACACTGGAGCATCATCGTCATCACTGCTTATATCACTGCTCACTTGGTCTTCCTCCCCTGACGACATTTTAAGAACAGCTTCAAAGTCAATCAACCACTGGCCAGTCCATGCAACCTCGCTCTGAAGAGCTAAATTAAGTTCATATGGTGTGATAATAGGCTTGTAGAACTTATCACAATCCACTATAATACCGCCCATTGAACATCCTAAGACTACCCAGATATCTACGACATCAAAATTAGCCAACTTTGGAACGTTGGGTTTGCCGACGACAAATGTATAATGCTTTTTCCCGGCTTGAGTAATCCAGGTTTTGAGTCTTGCAAGCACTTCGTTAACGTTTCGAAGTGAGAGAGTGTTAATAAGAAGGCCGATGGTGGATGCAGACCGAGCGACGTTCATATATCTATAACGTTTCTGTAATGTAGTCCTTGGCGTGGATAACTTGAGAGTGTCAACATCCAATAAAGTAACAGACGATACTAGAGTTGATAAATGCAAAACAAATGAAGATGAGGGTGAAGGAGAGGTAATAAAAAAGGCTTTATAGTCGGACAAGTCCGTTTTCAGTGAAGGATGACGGCGAGTAGGAAGAAATGTGGATTCCGTATGCAAAGCAGGTATATCAAGAGTTGGAATAAAATACACAGATGGTGAAGTTTTGGTATCAGATGGCTTGTCGCTACAGCTATGACAGTTGGATTTGTCTTTTGATCCATTTCCTGTTGCATTACAACATGAGGAGCCGTTGCTACCACTGCAACTCTGACAGGAAGCAGTTGGAGCTGAAGTCGTTTCATCACTTTGAGTATCATCATGCAACGCATTGACAGAACTCGGGAGACAGTTAGGGAACTTAGCTTTCACCCTCTCATAAAGGTCATTTAATATAATAGAATAGTTTGTCTCGGCCACCAATAGAATATGTTGGTTGGGATCCTCCTCAAAAGCCTCGACGAACTTGGTTTCAACCAAGTCCATATCCACATTGACAGTAGAGTCAAACACATAGATGACAGGAAAACTTCTCACTGGATTGAGACAAGCATTGCCAAAGTGGACCACTACATCGGCATTAACGTGTTTAGCAGCCACTTCGTCGATACAACATGGCGAGTAACTGGTATCGGCCAAAATATACACATTGCGAGTTTGCTGACCCTCGAGTTTCAGGAATTGCTGTGACAGAAATCTGGAAATATACGTCGAATCCTGGATCAAGTCGTCTGGAAACTGCAAAGCAATGCTCTTATAATCATTTTCAACAATTTTGTTCACTAGCTGATCCAGGTTATACACTTTGATGAGGTCATCCTCGCTGGGGGATGGTCTCGATCGTGCTGCCAACGCAACCTTATCAAACTCGGACTCCGTCGACAACACCGGCGCCGCTATCGAAATCTCCGACATTATTTTAAACTACGACCCTCTCTCAGATCCACCCGAAACACTCTACTGATAGCGTAATCAAATCTACAGGGTCCCGAAATATTTAAAATCCTGCATGCCACCCTTGCCCTTATCTCAAAAGATAAGCTTCACCACCCACCAGGGGATGGTACCCTCGCTGCCTCCGGCGGCTGGGGCTTCGCCCCAGACCCCGTAGCTCCTGCTTCGCAGGAGTTGCTGGGACCGTCGAGAAACGACTCGAGCGCAGCGAGAGGAGCAGCGGGGTCTGGGGCGGAGCCCCAGCCGCCGGAGGCAGGCAGGCAGGCAGTCATAAAAAATATCGTGCATTTTGAGAAAAATAAATAATAAATAACGGGAATGAAGAAATTCTAAACGGTGGTTGCGGTCTTGTTTTTGAGGAACTCGGAGAAACGCGAGGTTTCGTGGATGCCGCATTCGGTCTTCTTCTTGCCCTTCCAACGTCCAGCACGCTCGTCTTCTCCGTCCTTGACAGGGACAGTCGAGTGATAGTCGCCGACCGATCTGTATCCCTGATCTAGCAATGCATTGTATGGAACGTCGTTCTTTTTGATGTATTCGTTGACTTGGTCGAAGCTCCAGTTCGCTAGGGGGTTGATTTTAATGAGCCCGTTTTCAACGACCTCGATAATGGGAATGCTTCCTCTTTGACCACCTTGGGTCTTTCTTCTGCCGGTGAATACAGCCGAGATGTTGAGCTCGCTATAGGCTCTTTGAACAGGCTCGACCTTGACGAGGTAGTCATAAAAGGTATCATTGGTCTCCCAGAGCTCGGGACCGAACTCTTTAGTGAAATCTTCTCTGGTCTCACATCCGTCGGGCTTATAAATATGAAGCTTAACATTAGGATATCTCACCTTGATACGCTCAATCAAATCTAAAGTTTCTTGAAAATGATGCAGAGTGTCGACGAAAACAAGGTCGATGGGATGGGTGTCAGGAAACAGCTTGGAAATGATATCCAAAGTAACAAGACCAGTCAAACCAAACGCAGTAGTTTGGTAGAGACCTGGGATGGTCATAATAGACCATCTAATAATCTCCTCGGCAGACATGTTTTCGGCAAACTTGTTAATATGTTCTAACTGTTTGGCAGTGAAAGTGACTTTAGGCACTGTCTGGGTCTCCGACACCTGACCCCCTGTGTTCTGAGCGGGAATTGAGGCTACAACTGAAGGTGACATGACGATGGTATTATAGGATGGATATTAATGACATGCAAAAATGTCAGACTAAAAAAACATAAAAAAAAAGTACAACACGCGGGATTGTGCGACTGATATATATCTAACTCGGGAACACAGGCACCACAGGCACAACCGCCAGGTCTTAGTCAGGCAGAGGACCCATTATCAGCAACCAGAACCTCTCAAGCCAATAATTTAATATGTCTCATGCGAGGATTCACGCCTTTTTTCTGTTTTTTTCAGTCCCGCTGCATATTATCTGCTTTTTTGTGCATAATTATGCACCTTCTCGACGATTCGTAATGAAATCTCAATATGATATCAAATCACGTGTCAGTTACACCCCAACCCTCTGCCACGCCGGAACCGGCCTGTGGCAGGGGGGCCTCCGGCGGCTGGGGCTCCGCCCCAGACCCGGGTTGCTCCTCTCGCTGCGCTCGAGTCGTGACGTCGACGGTCCGGGCATCTCCTGCGAAGCAGGAGCAACCCGGGTCTGGGGCGGAGCCCCAGCCGCCGGAGGCATGTACCCCTGAAAAAGACCGATTAGTTAAATTAGCGTGTAAAGAGATTAGAAGTTCTTGTTGACGTACTCGCGGACGATTCGCCAGTCGTTTGTTTTGGCGTAGTCGAGCACGAGGATACCGCTGCCCTTACCGAAGGTCTCGTCGATTTTGTCCTGGTCGAGACCCTCTGCGATCTTTTGGGGCCAGCATTCGTGGTCGAAGAAGTTGGAACCCGAGCAGAAGTTGACAAACAGCTTTTGGGAGTCGGTGTTGGTGGAGTTGTAGTCGACAGCACGTTTGATGTGCTCTTTGACATAGTTGGCTTTGGTGCCAATGTCCTCGGGTTTGTTGATTTCACACCAGTCTTGCACTTGCAGGTTGCCGCGGTCGTCGTTGCTGGTGTTATAAGTCCACCACGAGGCCTCGAAACCAAACTGGCTCTTACGTTGCTGGTCCTTGACTCCGAATCGACGGAACAAAACCGCCTTTCCTCGAGTGTCTCCGACCTTGGGGATATCAGTTCCAAGGTACCACTTGTCCTTGTTCTTGTTGACGTATCTGTCCCAAATGCAGTTTCCAAACTCGTCATGATCGTTGTCCCAGGTACCAGAACCCTCTTGCTTGATGGATACAATGACAGTCTCGGATCGGTGAGAGTCCAGGAATTTGTACACCTCGTCCAGAGCCTCGGAAAGCTCGACATTGCCCAGCAACTTGATAGGGAACTTGCCGTGACAAACAACCAAATTGTACTGCTGGTCATCGCTGTGAAGAATGTTCTTGGACACTCGAATGTCCAAGAAACGAACTCCGTTCTCTAATTGCTCGGTGATCGAGGCATCCTGACACTGGACAGAGGGCAGAGCCATATGGTAGGCAGCACTGTTATGAGTGCCGGGGATCGAGAGTGTCGACAGTTTAGTGTCGTCGCTGACATCGCGGAGCCAATTGCTGTAGTCGACCATTGTTTGTATTCTTTCTTGTGTTTGTTCTGAGTCTGTATCTGTTATCGCTGATTGAGTGGTGAACAGGAGATAGTTCAATTGACGGGCACCTGAGATCTGTTTTGATACAAAGTGTGATCTGAGTTCGGTACTGTGTGATCTGTGACGCGAAGCAATGCTTGTTTCTCGGATCGATAACTGAACAGTCTTAATTCGAGGCGAATGAAATAATTATATACGAACGGACGAACGAGACTTGACAACGAACCCTCCGCCCGAAAACTGCGGCGCGACCATTTCAACGAGCACCGCCCTAAAGTAAGGTGGCCCGTTTCAACATCGATCAGGCTTGGCACGCCAATCACATTGCCAATCACCCTGCGTTTCATGCACACAATCCATTAACCGTTCTCGGCCTCGTTCCTGCCAATTGCATATCAAACGCCAAAACCACCAACAAGCGAGTTCTTATAAAATTAATCTCCCGAACTGTATTTTGGGGGAGGGGTGTGCCTCCGGCGGCTGGGGCGCTGCCCGAGACCCCGTGGTGCTCCGCTTCGCGGAGCGGCTTGGACCCTGGAGAGGGGACTGCTCGAGCGGAGTGAGCTACCGGGTCTGAGGCGGAGCCCCAGCCGCCGGAGGCCGCCGGAGGCAGGCCAGGGACCATGTTTTGTTGTTCAGATCCGGTTTCTGGGTTGTAATTTTTGCGGTGGAAAGGTCTTCAGAGGGTGATACGAGACAATTTAATGATAAGAACGGACCCAAGGGAGTTGGTGGTGGTCCCCCAAACACCGACTCGAGCGCAGCGAGAGGAGCAGCGGGGTCTGGGGCGGAGCCCCAGCCGCCGGAGGCAACAGGACCCCACCGCTGACGTCAGGGTCCAGTTAAATTGGGTCCTGCATGGGCGTCGGTCGTTGCCCGGATGGGACAATGGACGCAGATGCATGCCTGTACTGGAAATACATAAACATAGCGAACAAGAGAATGCCAGCCGCAGGGTGTAAATATACCTCAGCTGGGCCGTCGTCAAGTTAGCTTTTTATTGTTAACTTTGGTTAAGTGAAGTCGTCGTTTTGTGACTGGTGTTTTTTTTATTTTGTTATTTATTTTTTTACGACTTCTGTGTTTTTCTGAAATTCATAGCTGTTATCTACCCGGCTTTGGCTTTTGACTGCTGAAACAGGTGCGTCGTGGTCGTCAGTCTCACGTTTCTCTAGTAACAGAATCAACAACTGCTGCTGCTGCAAATCTTTTTGTGTTCGCTTATCTACGTCTGCTGCTACCGGTCCTGATAGTAGTTGATACTGGCGATAGAGGTACCAATTATCAATTGTTTTATTTTGTGCTAGCATCTGAAGAGGTCGCTTGATTTTGGAGAAAAATGCTGTCTCGAACTCTGCGATCGGTGTCGTCAGCACCCAATCTCCGGCAACGAGCAGCTGGTTCTGCTCTGTCGGCTGTTTCCACACCTCCTCCCCCAGTTCCTAAACTGCCATCAACTTATATTAGAACTGCTCATTTGCATCAATCGGCCAAAGCCACCAAACCGTCCAACCTGCTCACCAACAACTCGAAATACATGTCGTTATCAGTGGCCGCGTTAAGGGCTGAATGTAAGAAACGCGGTGTCAAGGTCGGTGGTCGTAAAGCTGAACTCGTCGATAGACTCATGTCTGTAGATGCTTCGCAACGAGTACAAACTATTTCTACTACTGCCAAGAAACAGGCTAAAGGTGACGATTCCAGTATAGACTATTACAAGGTTCCACATCCCGAGCCAGAGAAGTATAAACCAGCATTTAAAGTGCCGGTGTTGCCCGATTCTGCTGGAGCCTCGTCAAAGGAGGTTCCTCAGCCCGAATTCAACACCAGTGCGCCCGATCACGGTGTAGCTGACCACGTTGAGGGTAAAGTGTCGGGCACAAAGGACGCTCCTAAAGTGCACGTACCAGGATCGACTGAAGAAGGAATTGGCGAGGACGAATCGCCTCTAGAAAGCTCCTCTGGTGGCACCTCGTCCGGTAGTGGCGAGTTCTCTTCTGGTGACAAGACTTTCCTGGTCGGGTTTGCCGTCGCCGTCACCGCCTGGTGGTTCCTCCCTTTCGGCTCTAAGAAAAAGAAGAAGCCGACTCCCGAGTAAGCGGCTTGTTTTTTATTCGTATTTTTATCTATATCTATATATATATATAGCTTCATGCTCTGTATTTTTTATCTTTAATATATCTATTCACGGTGAGACTCTGTTGGGACGGGGTCGCCTCCGGCGGCTGGGGCGCTGCCCCAGACCCCGTTGTGCTCCGCTTCGCGGAGCTTGCGGGGGGTGTATCTTCTTATTGTTATTTTGACCTGCCGTCTGGGTCTGGATTTTCTCCGGAGATGTCAGAAGTATCTGTTCGATGGAGGTGCCATGTGACTGGCCACACGTGTTGCCTGTGCTTATACAGTCTATATTTCGTATCCACACATTGTCTTTTATGGTCAGTAAGGAACATTTGGGAAAAAAAAAATATATAAAAAATTTTTAAAAAATAAAAAGAAAAAGGGATAAAGAAGAAGGAAAAAAAAACTATCCTGCTAACAGAACTGGATATACAACAAGTCTGATCTAAACAACCAGGAAAAATATCATCGATTCCACGCTTGATTAAGCCTCACATCAACAAAATCTCGTGGACTTTAGCAGCCTCAAATCACCTGGGACTGGTGAATAATTCATTATATATAAATGGGTGATAGCGCATCAGCTGCTGCATGGCAATCCCGGTAAGTATGGAAAGTTGAGAATTATAAACGGCCGGTAAGCCGGCCCCCCCTGAAAGAGCTGTTTTGAAAGCATGCGTGAAGATCAGTCTATCTGCTTGCCTAATCGTGAGTTTTAGCAGCCTATCACTTCACCGCTGAAAACGTGACATTGATCCCATGCGTTAAGCGCCATCGCGCCTTAATATCCATAATGAGCTGCTTGGGCAAGCTATCAGACGCCAGAGTCTGATAAGGGATGACAAGACAAACCGCATCCACCAGAACCACCGGACCGAATTAGAATTCCTGAGTTTAAAATCAAATTAACCCTTATACTGCAAAACTTATAGTTGTACTTCTGGGCCTTTTAAGACATTGTCTTGGCTATAATTCAACCCCTTTTTGCTTGGCGTCTCACTACTATTCCGGGTATTTGGATGCCCTCTGATCACCTTTTGTGGTAGCTTTCACAGTATTTCAGGCAAATTGTCAAAATAATATCATATTGTCAATCGTAACAGATCCGTTAGCATCGTGGTAATCAGCTCAGGGGGTTTGGCAGTAACTATTTGCATTTCATGAGTAGTCCTAGCGACACTCGTGGTCGGCATCGACACAAGGTAGGTAGAAATTGGGATGCTGTCATTATCTCTAAAGTTACCAATTCTGTGCTTTCCGAGTCGTTATTTGAATCATGAACTCCGCAATTGCCGGATAGGAGGAATTGATAAGAGCAACAGAATCGGGAGATTTTCATTGAGCCTGCGATGGGTGCTTATGTAGATACCAATAATGAGAGGCGGCTTTGCGATTTCCCCTTGAGGCCTGACTAACCTGCTAAAGCTTGTCAAGACATTTTTTGGCGACAAAGATAAATCCAGCCAGACTCCTTCAATTACACCTGTAGTCGACAATGGCGAGCCCTTTGACATGACAAAGGTGACAGAGCAGCTCACTGCTTTAGGAACTACTGAAGAGATTGTACAGCCAGATAATATCAAGCTTGTACTGCATAATAACTATGCCAATGGTAGTGACGTCAAAGCCAAAGAGCTGCTACTATTTTTCAGAGATGCAGTAGAGGGCTTATTGGTGCCTATTACCCATCCATCTAAAACTCTGGCCACTTCTGGCTCTGTTATGAACTATGATCAAATCGCTGGTGCTGATAACTTGCATGGTGTTACCTGTTATTTGGATTCGCTAATGTTTGCCATGTTTGCACGATTAGAAAATTTCGAACCAATATTGTATAAAACGTTTGAGAGTGATGAGAAACGGGAAAATTTGGCAATATTTCTACGACTATATGTTAATCTACTAAGAAGCGGCAAGCTGATTACTACTGATGTCACCAAATGTCTGCTTGACACAATATTCAATGCTGGATGGACACCATCGAGTAAACGGTATGAGCAACAAGATGCGGCCGAATTGTTTAATTTTATAACTGAAAAGCTCAGCATGCCACTGTTAACGTTACGGGTTGATATAGCACACGCTGGTAAAGAGGTTGCTGAGGATGATCATAAGCTGGTGAATGAGAGACTATTGTTAGTTCCAATTCCCGGTGAGAGAACAGATCCACCTGTGACTTTAGAAGAGTGTTTAGAGAGGTATTTTGCCAACTCAGTAGAAGTTTCAAGACAGTTAGAACGATTTGGAAGTGATTTTTCTGATCTTGCTAGAAGGAGCCCCAGTGCAAACCACAGTGGGGTGAGAAAAGGAGCGTCGTCTCCAAATTTGGCTAAACCAGTGCGAAAATTCTCATTAGAAACAGTCGAGATCCCTCGATTTTTGAAAGAGATTGAAAGGAAAGCAACGGAGAACCAATCTGACGCAGGATCTGGTACTGGTAGAAGTAGTCCTGCTATCGCATCGACTGAAGAAGGCAACGATGAAAACGACTATCCAGATCATATGGTCAAGAAATTACGCACCAGAGCGTCTACATCACACTCACTTCCTCCATCATACGACTCCTTATACAAAGACCGACCCCCACCGACTCTACCGCCGCAGAAGGTGGTAGATCTGTGGAACCAGAAAAACGAAATTACATTACCAGCATGGATGTTTCTACAGTTGCTTCCATTCTACAGTGATATGAGATCCCAGCAACAGAAGAAGCATGATAAAAAGGTCCTTAGAAACCAATTTTTAAATGGAAATGGCACTGCTAATGAAGATAAAAAAGACGATGATGATGAAAACGATGAGGTGGATGCTCCTGTTGAAGAACATTTTGCGAATGCACGACCCGTTCTTGGTATCTGTTTGAAACGGTACTCATGGACTCCAGAAGGACAGTCAATCAGAAATGACCGACAGGTAATTGTTCCGCAAACTATCCATTTACCGTCATTTGTAGCCGATGACTCTGAAGAAGGATCTCTTTTTGGTAATTTCAAGCTTGTTCTTGAAAGTGCTATATTCCATCGCGGCACAAGCATAAATTCAGGTCACTTTGTTGCCATTGCTGCTGAAGACGCAGCAATTGACTATAGTGCAGAAGAGGTATTGCCTAGTAACAATAACAGTACAGGCAGTTTCTTCAACAGTCGACGACGTCATCACCGCCGTCATCATACCCATAACGACCGAGATGTATTACCAGTACCTAAGTCACCCTTGTCACAGCCTGTTAGTGGAAGGAACAGCGAATCTGGACCACGTCCTAAACGATGGGTGTTTTTTGATGACCTACAACCAGTGGGAAAAAAGACTCAAATAGTAGACTTTGACGAAGTATTTGCCAGGGAGTGCCCATATCTCTTGTTCTATCGTATGGTATCAGCCAATGACGACGAGGCTCTATCTACTAAATCCCGTGGTGACATTCAACCACTACCGTATGTTAGTTCACTAGATCTAAGTCATTCATCTAGCATTGAGAGTGACACATTGGACAGCGTAACTGATACATTTGTCAACGTGCCTCCTTTCGAATCACAAACAACAATACAAACAATGTCGACAGTAGCAGATCAGCTAAGCACAACTGGAGATAGAGGCCGGGGAGGGAATGCTGACACAAGTAGTATTGATATGAACGAATTCAAAAACGAGACAAAAGGCGAACGTCGGAGTAAACTGTTCCGACTTACAAGGGGTAAGTCAGCTCAAGATATCAATTCCAGATCAAGATCTGCACCGCCAGACAAACGTAATCTTTCAACGCCAAGAATGTTTGAGCAGGGTCTTGATCCCAGTCTGCCTTCACTGGACGTTGTTCCCAATCCTGTATACCCAGGAGCCACACATAGACAACAACCACTGGCATCTGGAGTCGATGCGTCGAGAATGTCATCACGGTCACTTCGTCGCCGGGCGAACGAAACCCAATACAACGTTGATGAAAAGTGTGTCCTCATGTAGCCAAGAATAAGCATATATTACGAATATACAAGCACAACGAACATTAATAGAATACGTCCATACGCCGATACGCGCCCATCACAGCATGGCCACAAGCAGTTCAAGCACAAGCACAAAACTTAAACTTAAATAAAAGCTGAATCTGAAGCTCACATTCAACCAACCAGAAGCATATATGAATCCAGCGACCGACGATAGTTTATAAAAAGTTATGAATATAAATTTAAATGTGGAGAAGATACCCGACGCGAGAACGCATCATACGATACATGCATAACGGCCGAACTATTTCCAGTGAGGCGAGCTGTACCCCAGAAACCCGTTTAACGGTTCAATCAACGACCATTTCCAATCATCCCAGCAACCCCACTCTCTGCCACAACCCCCTAGCAACGAGCGAAGCGAGCAGTGGGGTCTGGGGCAACGCCCCAGCCGCCGGAGGCACACCGACCCCCAGAAACCGGGTCCGATTCCGCTCTTGGATCAAAGCATGGCGCCTTTCTAGGAATAGCTTATCAATGATACAGTTTGGATTTGCGGAAATGCCCCGCTCTATTACAGAGCTCCGCAGCGGGTTGCGACCAGACGCTGAAAGCGGCATCGATATGTCTGTCGATCGGTACATGGGCAAGCAAACTTTGGCAGGGAAACAGGTCACCCCCACTGTCGATTGCTGCAGGGGAATGGACTAGACCAGGTACCAGTCCTAAAACAGAACGAGCTTCTAGATCTGGCAAAAAAAACCACTATAAAACTCTATTTCATGGCGGGGGTATTACTATTAGTAGACGGTCAGACGGAGATCTAATACATGCCACCTTACAGGAGGGAGAGGCAATCCAATAGACGGAAAGGATAATCGGATTATTTTCTGGACCCGTTTTAGATAAGGTCAGATGTGGTTTTCCCATATATATCATTGATCTTCCTAATGATAAGCCCAACCGTTTTTTCCTCCACAATAATCCATTTGTTAAGCTCAGAGTTTCGCGTATTCTGGTGACCGAACACCGAGATTATCTGATTATCCCTTAAAATGTATATTGATCAATCACCGCCCGATCTATCGTGGCAGAGTATCAAACGCTATGCCTCGACGAGAATTTCGTCTCTCTATCCACGTCCTATAGAGGGCGTGGATAAACCGAATCTCAATCCGATTCCCGGTTTGCGAATGATGACTGCCAAACAGTGGAATTTCTTCGCTGTGGCATTTCTAGGTTGGACTTGGGATGCTGTTGATTTCTTCACTGTATCGCTTACTGCTACCGATATCGCTAAAACGTTTGATAAAGAGGTGTCTGAGATCACATGGGGAATCACTCTGGTGCTCATGTTAAGATCTGTTGGCGCCCTCATTTTTGGTCTTGCCGGTGATAAATGGGGCCGTAAATGGCCGTTCATTGCCAATCTGTTTTTGTTCATTGTCTTGGAAATCGGCACGGGATTCGCCCAAACCTACAGCGGATTCCTGGCATGTCGAGCGCTCTTCGGCATCGCCATGGGCGGTCTGTATGGTAACGCTGCGTAAGTATTGTGCCTCCGGCGGCTGGGGCTCCGCCCCAGACCCCGTTGCTCCTCTCGCTGCGCTCGAGTCGTTTCGTTGACGGTCCCAGCATCTCCTGCGAAGCAGGTGCCACGGGGTCTGGGGCAGAGCCCCAGCCGCCGGAGGCATGTCCTCTCCGTGAAGCTTTTAAACTAACCGTTCAGTGCTACTGCTTTTGAAGACGCGCCAGTCGAGGCGAGATCATTTTTGTCCGGTTTATTCCAGGAAGGTTATGCTTTTGGATACTTGCTTGCGGTTATTTTTAATCGTGCACTTACGGATACTACTCCTCAGGGATGGAGGTCGCTGTTCTGGTTCACTGCGGGTCCTCCTGTACTGATCATTATTTACAGATTGTGTCTTCCGGAGACAGATGCTTTTCTTGCTCAGAAAAATATTGAACGTGAGTCTCTTGGTAAACAGTTTATCCAACAGGGCAAGGTCGCTTTGAAACAGTACTGGCTGCTGCTTATTTATATGGTCATTCTCATGGCTTTGATGAATTTCAATAGTCATGGAAGTCAGGATCTTTATCCCACTTTCCTCACTGCCCAGCTTGGCTTTAGTAAGAATGCGTCTACCGTGACCAACTGTGTTGCCAATATTGGTGCGTTGGTTGGTGGTGTGGTTGCTGGTCATTTGAGTCATGTTATCGGTAGAAGACTTATGATTCTTATTTGTTGTGTTTTGGGTGGTGCTATGGTGTATCCATGGGCATTTTCTACTAATAATGCTTCGGTGAATGCCGCTGTTTTCTTTATGCAGGCTTTGGGTGTCCAGTCCAGTTGGGGAGTGATCCCTATCCATTTGTCAGAACTGTCGCCTCCTCGATTCCGTGCCTTCATTGTCGGTATCAGTTATCAATTGGGTAATCTTGCTTCCTCGGCATCCAGTACTATTGAGTCGACTATCGGTGAAAGATTCCCTCTTACTGGTCCTAATGGAGAACATGTTCCTGGAAAGTATAATTACGGCAAAGTCATGGCTATTTTCATGGGCTGTGTATTCGGTGTGTTGTTCATTGTTATTCTCGTGGGTCCTGAAAACCGTGGTGCCAATCTCTTGACTCGCGATCCCGACGAGGAGATTGCTGCTGCTCAACAGGCATACTTCCAGGAAAAGAATGACCACCAACACATCGAGGGTGATGCTCAGCCTTAAGGATATTTAGTTGCTTCGTTCTTTAGTTAATTACTATGTTTGTTTCCTTTGATTCATGGTTAGGTGGACTTGCCTCCGGCGGCTGGGGCTCTGCCCCAGACCCCGTGGCTCGCTTCGCTCGAACGTCGGGTTGTTGCTGTTCATAAATCATTATCTATACATAAATAAATTACATTTGTGGCCCTGCCATCTGCTGTTGCTGCTGCATCCATTGCTGCTGTTGCAACTGTGACCATTGTTGTTGCTCGATTCCCTCCATGAGCGGTTCCACGAAACCAAGACCTTCAGTGCCCTCCATTAGGAAATCAAAGTCGACATTCAGCATCGTAGCCAGATTAATCGAGTCGTCGTCTGGAATATCAAAGTCGGGAATCGATTGTGGGACTTGATTGAACTGCTGGAATTGCTGTGGTGCCTGTTGTTGCTGTTGCTGCTGCTGCTGCTGCTGCTGTTGTTGCTGCTGCTCTTGTAGCTGGTACAACGACCGGCCTTGTACAGGATCAAATTCCGGTGCTGGGATTTGATCTCCAGTCTCTGCCTCAGCTTTATATCCTTGTACGGGTTCCACATTGTTAGGATATTGGCTGGGTTGATTATACCCAATATTAGAGCTGGGAGCAGGTGTGGTCGTAGGAGATGCATTCGACGACTCACCACTGTTTTGGGCACTGGTATCAATTTTACGCTGTTTGGGACCTCGTCTTCGTGTGGTCTTGTTATTTGTATCCAACTTGGCTGACAGCTGATTGCCCAAAAATCCCAATATGGTTCCGTATCGGGAGGCAAGATGGATCTCATCTGGAGATGCCTCGAGAAGAACTACAGAAATCCGTTTGATCAGAGTGATAGTTCGCTTTTGAGAATCCAATGATACCAACGATGTACTCAGCATAAGCGTTTTGACAAGGAAAACGGTAGCATGCACGATACGCACAACCCATCGAATAGGTGCTCTTCGTAACAGTCCGAGACCATGAACTCGAATTGCCACGGCCAATAGCTCCTTAGCAGCATCAGTTGCCAATGCTACGTACCTTGCAGAAGGAATGATTTCCGCTACTGCCAGAGTGCTGGTGTTTTCAGCATTTGTCTGCAGCGCAAGTGAATAAATATAGAGACGAATATAGTGGAAATCAAACAATAGCGACTCTCTGTCAAGAGTTTTACGATTATCCATGACAGGAGGTGCTGCTGGTGACGATGCAGATGGTGTCTTGTTAGCAGGATCCTGTAGAATCTCCCTATACTTCTGATCCCAGCTATCAAGATGCGGTGAGAACAACCCCAGAAAGTTCAAGAATTTACCATCTTTTAATAGTTCTCTTGTAGTATTGCGTGACGAGTACAATGTTTCATGAGCCAGTGACATGATTTGTAAAAGCTCCAGTCGAGCCTGCTCGAAAGTACTAAAATTGAGCTCGGGGATCGGGTCGTTCAAAAACTGTCCCAACATCGATCTTCGTCCCATTCTCAAAGCAAGCACAATTTCTGACAAATGTGTTGCTAAATACACTTTTGGGTCGGTGTCCATTAATCCTAGATCCTGGGCGAGACGGATACCCAACCCAATTAGCATCCAAGCCATACGATCAGACCGTCGAGCTGCTCCTAAACCTACTGTACTATCGCTACCTGCACTAGCTACATTGGCCCGTTCTTTTTCGGTAGGATTGTTAGCGTAATCTTTCCATCGTTGGTGAATGGCTCTGGGATTCCATTCGGAAAATAGTAAAAATGCAAACACTGTACCAATAGATCTGGTACTGGCTTCTGCCCATACCGACGAAGAGATGAGCTTCTGAGTATATTCCCATAATCTAGCATGAATAGCATAACACTGTTCTTCGACTTCTTTTGTTGTCTGATGGGGCTCAATTTCTGGCACATAGTACCGAGATGCCAATGTTGTTACTGCTGCTAGTAACAATGGCATATCAGCAATTTCATCAGGAGAGTGTAAATCGTCAGGAATAAACGGATAGAATGGATGAAGCGCGTTGAAAAAATAATCCACAAGTACTCGAACTTCATCCTCTGTTACAATTTTCTCTACTGCTATCAGATCACTATCTTTAAGTAGAGTCTTTGGAGGCTGAGGTGCTGAAGATGCCGACTGGCCACCGTTGCCAGCACCATTATTGGCACCTAAATTCCCGTTCTTTGTGATATTAATACCAATACCACTACCAGCCAGTCCTGGAGCAAGTGCTGTTGGAGGAAATCGTCCTTGTGGACTGGCAGTACCCGAGTTTCCTGAACCACCAGCACCACCGATCTTAGGGAAACTTCGTGCTGCATGTGCCAAAATCTCTAGAGCATCCGATGTATTATGAAGCTCTCGTTTCGAAATAACGTCTGTACCGGCATTTGAACCAGACTTTTGACCAGGTCCAATACCACCAGCATCATTTAATCCACCAAATCCACCATTTGCAGAACCCACCACACCACCGCCGATTCTACCTCCAACCCCGCCATAAACACCACTTCCTAAACCTGCACCACCAACAGATGTACTCGAACCCATAGATCCACTAACTTCATTGATCTCATTACCACCATTAACACCACCATCAGCACCAGAACCACTGCCAGAACTTAAAGTCAAAGCGGCAGCCTCAGCAGCTCGACGTTCACGACCGGCCAAAATATTTCGAATTCCACCTCTCCTGCTCTGAACAAGCTGACATTCTCTTCCCTCTCGTCTACATCTTGCACATGGAGGTTTATTTGGGTTGGCAAGGTCGCCGAAATCGCATTTGACTTTCCGAATCCGACAGTTCAAACATGCTTTATAAGTCCTTCTGAAAGTCTGTTGTTGTTGGTTACTGTGATTTGCCCCACCTGAGGATTGTAGAGGAGGCGATGGTGAACGCGATGAGCCTCCTGTAATACTACTTTCAAGCGGAGAACTCGTTTGTTGTCTGTCTCGAATACCAGGCTGACCTGTAACGATACCCCCAGGTCCAACTCCAGCACCAGGAGCACCACCGGGACCCACCACTTGGTTACTGTTGACTGAGGTGAACCCACCAGCCTGGTCCTGTAAATTACTGGCCATATTAAAACTTTGTCCCGTGATTCGACCTAGCACGTTTCCAGCACCGTTCTTTTTCCAGTCGTCTTTGCAGTCTACGATTTTTTCCGTGGACCCTGGATTTGCAAAAAAAACAGTCTTCGGCTTTCTTCTTGAGCACATGAATTTTTCCTTCAATAGCCGCGGATACCCCCCGCAGTTCCGGAGGTTAGGGCACGACTCAGGGGGGCCATGTGCCTCCGGCGGCTGGGGCTTTGCCCCAGACCCCGTGGCTCCTCTCGCTTCGCTCGAGTCGGGTTTGGGAGGGTCCCAGGAGTACTGTGGACGGGTTTCAACCGGGAACGGGACATTCCCTGGCTGTCCGGGAAGATACCCTGTCGACCCTAACCCGATGCCAGGGTCCACCTGGTCCACCTGCCTCCGGCGGCTGGGGCTCTGCCCCAGACCCTGTTGTGCTCCGCGAAGCGGAGCTCCTGGGACCCCCGAAACCCGACTCGAGCGAAGCGAGAGGAGCCACGGGGTCTGGGGCAGCGCCCCAGCCGCCGGAGGCATGTGGACCCTGGACGCACGGCGCGGTCCTGGCAGAATATATTTTGTTAAACTCTTTTTTTAATATTTGATAATTACAAACAAAAGAGGACTAAAGACAAATACACAAAATGGTTCGTAATAAAAGATTTGGGTTACATGACTAGTGAAGGCATTGTGTGAGATTGCTTCCTATTCACATTTTTGGGTGGATGGGTTTGGGGGGAGATGTTCGGAGGACTCATTTAGAACTTGAGGAGGTGAGGTCTGTCACCCTTCTTTAAGCTGAAAGAAGAGGCAAGGTATTGCTTGAGAAGAGGAGTCTTCTTGATCTCGGCAAGGAGAGCCTTGTCAACGACCTTTTGGTCAGCAACACGCTCAGCCTTGATCTCCTTCTTCTCGGCCTTGTCACCGAAGAACTCCTCCTCAGAGGCAGACTTCTTACCCTTGGACTCACGGGCAAAGTAGGCAACGTTGTACTTGGCAACGTCGACAGACTCAATGCTGACACGGGTAGAGGTGGCAATGACGTAACGAGCATTGACTCTTCTGAGAGGAACACCGTTGACCTTGAAAGGACCAGAAACAAGGAGGGTGTTGTCCTCAAGAGACTTGAGGAAAACAACACGCTTTCCACGGAAACGGCCGGCAAGGATGATCAAGACGGTACCAGGGACAAGAGAAGCACGCAGCTTTTGTGGTCTGGCAGTCTTACGGGCAACCTTGGGGGTAGGAGCAGGTTGGGCAGGGTACCACTTTTGGGCCTTGGTTTGGGAAACAAGACGGGTAGAACCGTTCTTGGCCTGTTTAGATAGTTAGTATTTTGGTTTGACTAGTGGTGGTTATTGTTTAGTTCAGAGATGTATGAAGAGTGAGTAGGTGACTAAATGAGAATAGTAGGTTGGGGCGTATCGAACAAGTGCTTATAATATCAAATGAAAAATCACAATATATCGAATGTATGAATGAACAGATAAATGTGATGAACTGAATTAAAACGATAAACAATTATAGTCGAAAACTTTGGTCAAGTAGATTTTCTCACTCAGTCTGTAAGCGATAGAACAATAGAATCAGTTCGTAATATCGTACGTTATAACAATTTGGATTCATTTACTGTGGTGCTGTTTCTCGAGTCATTGGTTTTGTTCAGTTGGTTTCGTCTACAGCCGAATCAATAGCGACTCTCTCCATCTCTTTATCAGGTCGTATGATGGTAATAGCATCTCTCTCTATTCAATCGGCGGGCTCCTCATCTCGTTCATAATATCTCTGGACACACAACTCGGTTTGGCTGTCTAACTTACGCCTCCAACAGTCTTGGACAAGGTGCTCATTTTTATTGTTGAATATCGACTTCGGAAATTTGTCAAAGTTAATGGTCAAACTATTCTAGTGTATGATACCGCTAACTCACTTTCATGCACCACACTCAGCGTCTGAAATTTTGAGTCGCTCGAGTCGAGTTCGCACCTGCGTGTGACGGCATATTTCCTATTCAGGTAACCGCCCAGCCGTGTGCACTCTGGATGTTAGGGTCATGTGACTCTGCCTCCGGCGGCTGGGGCGCTGCCCCAGACCCCGTTGTGCTCGCTTCGCGAGCGGTTTGGGGGATGGGAAGAGGATGGTGAAATACTGGTGAAGCTGGTGGTTTGTGGTCTACAGACTGGTGGATTTCTGGCAGCGAATTTGGCACCGGACTTCACGAACAGGCGCGGCTAACGAGTTACCCCCCAGCGAACACCCTCAGAACCGGCACAAACACAGCACTCACCCACTTCAAAACACCCCTCGTAGGGACCCCCCAAACCGCTCGCGAAGCGAGCACCACGGGGTCTGGGGCAGCGCCCCAGCCGCCGGAGGCACACCCCATCCCCATCACGTGATCGGAGTCTAAAAAAACCCTGTAGGTCGTTTCGTCATCGCGAGAGCGAGGCAACAGGATACGGCGCTGTGGTGGGGGTCATCGAGGGGTTGAGGAAGGAGGGAGTTCGGGGAGTTGTTGAGCCCGGTGACCCCGCAGTTTCGAGATTCTGAAAAGTATGGCGGTCGGTGTTAGTCGGAGATGCGGTGAGGGGTAAAAAAGTGGGCCGGGGAATTATTTGGTTACGTTTACGAGCCGTAGGGGAGAGGATCCAGATCTCAGGGGCCTGTCCGTTCACGATCCGGAGATCTTGTTATCACCGACAGTCTGCCTGTTTTGCCACTCTCCCGTTATCTCCGAGCAGGCAAAAGGCATTACAGGGATCGCCGGTGATGAACAACGGATCGTCGTAAAAATGGCCGATCGATACATAGATACTCAGCCTCGACAGCCCTATTAGTATTGACTAACCAATAGACAGGTTATAAGTGGGCACCAAAGCAAGGTTTCGGACAGTTTCAAAGTCCGAGAAGCTTCGTGCTCCTCAGCTGTTTTTTTTTTTTTTTTTTTTTTTTTGAACTTTGTCCTACTTGGGGTTACTAGCCCATGGCTTTGTCTTGGGTGGGTTACGTTAGATGACGCAGTTAGTGTTGTATCTTTGTATAGCCCAAGCTTACTTGTTGAGGCAGAATAATATAGTACACAAGTCAAGTAATCAGTAGTTACATGGGCCTGGCTATTATCTAGTGTCTGGGGTACGAATACGAACTAGCTATCTACAGCGTTTTATTCCGATGATGACATTGATTGTGACCTTATGAGGCTGCTCGTAAAAATAGTACGACAGGATAAAAATATTACAAAACCGGATATAGAAGCTCACATACGCACATATTCACGCTGAATAGTACAGCACGTTTTAACAGGGCACTAGTGGTAAAATTGACGCTAGCGAGTAACAACTGCGACTGCCCATCCAACCTCAGTCAGTTTGATGACTCGTTCTTTTCTAACTTGCTAGTAGCCTGCTAGTAACTTGCTAGTAATTTGTAAAATAGTCCTTGTCGGGTGGTAAGATAGCCCCGGTCCGAACTATATACGTTCTGACAACCGATAAGTGATCAGGCCCTTCACCATATTCAGCGTTCGTAGTAATTATTCATAGCAATTATTCATAGCAATTATTCATGGCAATTATTCATAGTAATTATTCACAGTAATCACAATAACATTCTCAGTAATTATTATAATTCCGCTGTCCAGGAACTCTCTTCCGCACTTAATCGCCAGTCAGATCGTTGATTACCAGTTCGGATCGTGTTGAAAACAACTTGAAAACTGTCTATCATCCAACGTTCATTTTATCCAAAGCCTTTCTACTTGCAGATTTTGTATCGACTAATTCTCCGAACCTACATGAACTGTGCATAGCCCTTCCGAAAAAGGTTGTTCTTCTGCATGTTTTCATGGAGGTGCACCTTCGGCCAAAATTTCTCCGGCCATAATAGCTAACTATCCGAAGCCCGTCAAGCCAAGTAAACAATGTGGACATACTTTTAGCTTTTATATTTATATATATAGCTAGTATCCATACCCTGACTATCTTATAAGACGGACTTTTTCGTGACAAATTTAATTCAAAGCTTGGTTTATTTTTCGAGCTATCATTCGCCCAGATTCTTGTTGTCGACTTCTTCGGTTTCCGCCCACCCGAGACTCTATTGTTGGTAATTGTCGTGGCTCTTGACTGACATTTGAACCGTTCTGGATATTCACCTGAAAGCTTGCTTGCTGTACCCCTACTGCCTAACCTCACAAGATACTAGTTAGGAAACTGTTTTTTCCGGCTTGTCGTATTTGCGTTTATCTTAGATAGATTAAGATACTGTACCGTACTGGAACTCTTAGAATACTTATTGACCTAGGGTATATTGGCTCTATTGGCTCTATTACAACCTACACACTTTAGAAGTCAACAATCACAACATCTCGTCATGTCCTCAACAGTTCCTTCTTCAGTTGCCTCTGCTGTGGCATCAGCAGCTATAGCCTCTGCATCTGCCACTGGTGGCGGGGATCAATCCCTCTACGGAGGTCTAATTCCCAGCCACTCTGCCAACTTGGCTGGTGTCATTCTGTTTGCCATTGTATGGGCATACCATACCATCACGGGCGTGTACTTCAGACAATACTGGTTCAGTACCGCCTTCTTCATAGGCGCCGGTCTTGAAACCGCTGGTTATATCGGCCGTTTCTCGTCCTCAACCGATATCGACAACGAAAACGACTTCCTCGTCCAGATCATCTGTCTGACCCTGGCCCCGGCCTTCTTCATGGGCGGTGTCTACTACCTTCTCGCCAAACTCGTCACCATTTACGGCCAACAATACTCCATGCTGAAACCCATGCACTATTCGCTCGTGTTCATTCTGTGTGATCTGTGCTCCATCGTCATCCAGGCTGTGGGTAAGTTTTAATCATGGACATGCCTCCGGCGGCTGGGGCTCTGCCCCAGACCCCGTGGCTCCTCTCGCTGCGCTCGAGTCGTTTCGTCGACGATCCCAGCCAGCTCCGCGAAGCGGAGCACAACGGGGTCTGGGGCAGCGCCCCAGCCGCCGGAGGCACACCCCCCGTTCCCGTACTAACTTGAGTGTAGGTGGTGGTATGGCTGCTGTGGCTGTTAATAGCAACAATTCTACGACTACCGGTACCGATATCATGGTTGCCGGTATTGCGTTCCAGGTCGCCAGTATGCTGGTGTTTATCTTCTTTTTTTCGCACTTCATGTATAAGATCTGGTTCAGAATGGGCTCATTCAACCCGAAGTACGAGGAGCTTCGTAAGTCCAGGATGCTCAAATTGCTGCCTTATGCTATTACCTGGTGTGTGATTTGCATTTTTATCCGTTGTGTATACAGAGTAGTCGAGCTCTCTGAAGGCTGGACAGGTTTCCTGATTGTTCATGAGCGATACTTCCTCGTTCTCGACGGTCTGTTTGTTCTTTTGGGTGTTATCGGTCTATCGGTCGTGCACCCTGGATTTGCACTTGGCCGCGATCCCATTCCTGTCGAGGGTCTTCACACCAAGAAGTACAGACAAGACGAGTCTGAACCCGAAAACAACATCAACCTCGAGGACCAGGACTCGGAGTCGTCGCTTGTTTCCGAACGCAAGCAACGCGAGGTCTAACCCGGATATTTATCTAGCTCTTGTTTTATTTATAGATTGTTTATTTGTGTCTATGGCGGTCGTGCCTCCGGCGGCTGGGGCGCTGCCCCAGACCCCGTGGCTCCTCTCGCTGCGCTCGAGTCGGGCGTCGACGGTCCCAGCCAGCTCCGCGAAGCGGAGCACAACGGGGTCTGGGGCAGCGCCCCAGCCGCCGGAGGCAGCCACTGTTCGTGCTTGATTCCAGAAAGAGAGATAATAATATTAGTACAGACCATGAACCTTGGAGACTGAAGGGAGGAGACTAGCAACGGGCCAGAGTAGTAGATAATGGCCATGTTTTGATCGGTATTGATCAATGCTGGTGGGTGGGGTCTATGATCTCTCCAGTCGTGATTCCCTGTGGAATGATAATAAATAGTGGCTCAGATGACACGATGCAAGTGGTGTTGATCCGGCAGTGACTCCTCAGAGTCATAATAAAATATTAATGTGTGGTGACACAATGCAATTGGTGTCCTGACCACTAGTGTTCCTCACTTGATGATGGTTTTGGAGGCACGATGCAAGTTGTGCTTTGTTCCGAAGATGGTTTAAGTGGAGGAGTAGTAAATAAAAAATGAGGATGGTGGGCTCCGATGACACGATGCAAGTGGTGTTCTATCCGCCCGTGATTCCAATAACAATGACAACAGTGAATGGTGGTACGAAGAGTCGGTGTGTTCTGTAATGGTAGTTCCAGCGAGTGTCCAAAGTCTGCTGGATGTAGTGGCCACTGGCGTTGAAGATGGTAAGGTTGGGACTCCACATGACTAGCTATCCCAGTATGACTCGGGATGACATACTACTGGTTCAACTTAAGGATATCAAGCGCAAGGTGCAGCTTCCGGCTATCCTAATTCTGATTCCAGCGTAAGATAGTAGCCAATGCTTGTCGCAGCCAATGTTCTTCATGAGATACCAGGATTGACTGGAGCCAGATGACTGAATTAATGGATGATTGAATGACTTTGACACACCACCGTTTGTTCGAACCATAGGTCCATGCATTGAAGTTGATGAACCCTCCGTAACAGTGAATGATGACAAGTTTGTGTTGGGTGTTTCTGTGGAATCACCTGCACCCACCATTCCAATAACTTAATTGCCTGTGGGGTTGTTCTCCTTGACAACGATTTTCCAGAATAATTTCCGGCCCGTGGTCCACTTCTTTTCCGGTACTCCTGGAATAGGCTCACGTTGTACGCGCCATGGGCGTGCTGGTTCTGGGACCTCTGGTTTAACATGTTTTAGAGCCCTTCTTATCTTGGCTCTTACAACTCTTGGAGGTGGTGTGAGTATGGACGTCACACAAATACCACGGACAACCTTGTTGGCAACCTTTCCAAACAATGATAACTTGGGTTTCTGAACGACTACGATTGGATCATCTTCTTGGGTGTCCTGAGACTCCTGGGATTCCTGGGCCTGTACCTCTTTAATTTCTTTGATTTCCTTCTTGATTTCGTTTACTTTCTCTTGTTCCTTCATCATAACGGCCACTTCTTCTCTCTTATCCCCCGGGACTTCTTGTTCTGTCACAACTTCAGGAACCACGATTCCCTGTTTACCAATAATATTCAAACGTCTTCTCAGGTCATCAATCACCTTATAACCAGAAATAACCCAGATAATAAAGAAGGAAACACAACACACAGTCTGAAAATTGGAGAGACCACAAATAATCTCAGTCATTGTTACTCAATTAACACAAGAATAACAACGACAATAATAAAAAAATAATGATAATAGTGACAATCACAATCGCTCAAGCGCAATGATCTCAGAAAGGTTGGAAATCGACGATAACAAAACTTTATCAGCGATTCAAACGACGTATCAAAGATAAAGAGGAGAAAGAAAGAAGACAAGAACAGATGTGGGCGGCAGGCCCTATTTATGTTTCCATTTTCAAAAGTTATGCGCAGCTCAGACCAAAGTTATGCTCGAGCACTTACATAAGTTATGGGCACACTAGGGCTGACCATTGTGCACGTGACAATACCCTTAGGATCTCGACTGCTCCCAATAACCGTAAGTTTGATAGATTTTTTTTGATATGTTTTACCAGAAAAATAGCGGTTTTGTTTCTTCTCTTCATCGAGTGTCCGAAGTTGATCGGCAGTGAGAAAGGAGATCTGGGTCCAAGGCGTCGTTATCGCACATATCTCATGCAGCGAGTTGGCAAAAGGTGTGAAATGAGAACTGCAATACTGCCAGTCCTGCCTATCTCACCGCCATATAAATCAAGAAAATCTTCTTCTTTGATCTCCTCTTATTCCTGTACACTACATATAACTCAGCTTTTTGTCCCAGTCACTGTTTAGAAGTCTAAGAAGTCCCAGGTCAGGTGATGTACATGCATTTTCAGGGGTAAAGTGCGATAAGAAACCAGCTCTTCTAGCCAACGCAGCTTACAATCTTGACCACCAGCCATCCATCAATTTCAAACGAGCCTATTGACAACTGGATACCAGCTCCTGATCCCGTAATTACTGTCTCCAACCCAAAAATCTTTTTCTCTGGCTACTGCCTCCGGCGGCTGGGGCTCCGCCCCAGACCCCGTGGCTCCTCTCGCTGCGCTCGAGTCGAACATGGGGGTAACGGCACCAGAATATTTCTCGCTCCTGTCAGACTTATCCATCATCAAACTAAACATCGATTTAACACGAAACCACTCTGTATCATCCCGAAGTCATCATTGTACATACTGGTATGATGCATACCACGTTCTTATTTATAACACTAGACTGTTCCATTAGATTCTGAACTTCCAGGCTGATTGCTACTAGTTGTGGGTATTCACTAGCTTAAATTCTGGTTCCAACCCCGCATTTCACTTAATTGACACTTATCTTCTGACAGCATTCACAAGCTGGCGGTTACCATGCAGCGAGCCTGCAACTACAATTTTTCTGCAATACTGTCGACATATCGAGGAAAGAACATGGTATTAAGTACTGGGCTCTCAATATTCTTTAAGAACTCTAACGATGATAACGAAATAGAGCTCTCGACCGATTTTCGGAAAGACGTGGTGAATCAGATACCCACCATTATCTCCGTCCGGGTGAAATCTTCTAACAGAATTCAGATATTGGCGTGAAAGTTGAGGGTTCGCAACAACAGTCTTGATCTCCTGCGAAGCAGGAGCAACCAGGGTCTGGGGCGGAGCCCCAGCCGCCGGAGGCAGTCCGAGCCCCATAAAAGAATCCTCCAAAGTGGCAGCATCACCCCCTGAGAACACACGTGATCTCGGGATGTCATTAACCCCCACACGCTTGACTGTAAGATAAATCAGTGAGCACGGGTTGGTCGAGTGGTACTCGCAATTGCTCGTAGCATGGCATGGCACCGCAGCAAACGCTCGCTCGACATACGTAATATCATCAGTCAGCCAGTGAGGTCCTTCTGTAGAGTTCCCCACTGTCCGTGGGGGTGGCATCCGATGCTGTCGGACAGCGTGGAGCGTGGTAAGCAGGTGCTGCAGGTAGGGGGTTACTTTTGGGGGAGGGATGGCTCCCCCACGTTGTTGGGACCCCCACGACTTACCCCTGCTAAATTCAAAGGGTAAGTTTCAGAGTACGCCATATAAATATACTTGAACTCGGCACCTCAGGTTTGAATTGTAATTTCTTACTTACATCTACACACAGTTGGACAATTCATCTGACAAAAAACAAAATACATCATACAAAATGACTTCTTTAGATATTAAGTTGAACAACGGCGTTACCATTCCTGCTCTTGGTCTTGGAACTTGGCAATCTCCCAAGGGAGCTGTCGAGTCTGCTGTTGAATACGCTCTTACTGAGGCTGGCCTCAGACACATCGATGCTGCTTTTGCCTACTTGAATGAAGAGGAGGTTGGTAATGGTATTAAGAAGGCCATTGCCTCTGGCAAAGTCAAGAGAGAAGATATTTTCATCACCACTAAGGTTTTCCCCACTTTCCACAACCGTGTTGAAGAGAGTTTGAACCGTTCTCTTAAGAACCTTCAATTGGAATATATCGACCTTTTGCTTGTTCACTGGCCTGTTGGTTTGAACCCTAACGGTAACCACTTGTTGGTTCCTACCAAGGCTGATGGTACTAGAGATGTCGACCCTACTTTCGACTTGTCTGCTACTTGGAAACAATTCGAGAAGGTTTATGAGTCTGGTAAGGTCAAGGCTATTGGTGTTTCCAACTGCTCTGTTCCAGTTCTTACTGATCTTCTTAAGACTGTTAAGGTTGTTCCTGCTGTCAACCAGATCGAAAACCACCCTTTGCTTCCTCAAACCGAGATTCGTGATTTCTGTAAGGAAAAGGGTATTGTCATTGAGGCCTACTCTCCTTTCGGATCCACTGGTGGCCCTCTTTTCTCTAACAAGACCGTCTTGGCTATTGCTGAGAAGCACAAGACTACTCCTGGTACCGTGCTCGTTTCTTACCACATCTCGTCTGGCAGAGTCGTTCTCCCCAAGACCACTACTCCCTCTCGTATTGTCGAGAACACCAAGACTGTCGAGCTGACTCCCGAGGAGATCAAGGAGCTCGACAATGTCCATGTTACCGAAGGTAAGAAGAGATTCGCCGCTCCTCCATGGGGTGTCGACTTGAAGTTCCCTGACTGGAACGCTTCTACCCCCAAGCCATAAACTGTTACGACTTAGACTGAATAAATTACTTTTTTCTGAATATATTTTAGGGGGGTCGATGTGCCTCCGGCGGCTGGGGCTCCGCCCCAGACCCTGGTTGCTCCTGCTTCGCAGGAGATGGCGGGGACCTGTACGTGGGTCTTCTTTTGGTTTGGTCAGGGGGAGTTGGGGTGGGAGAGCTACCCCCACGCCTGGCTTATCTAAATACCCTTGCCGCTATCTTCTGATGACCGGAGAATAGCACCAGCAATAAAACACTGAGATTAATCTCCAGGCTGCTCAACAAGTCATAAACAAACAAATATTGTTCCAATGTCGTTGATAAACGCAAAAATTTCTATATAATCACTTCTCTTCTCAGTCACCTGACTCTCTCATTAACAAACAATTGCTGCATGTGAAATTTCATGTCGATCTACATCACCACTTTCGCAACTTCACCACTCTCACGACTGTCAACATCGCTCACTAACTCAAACCCACCTCCCCTATCAAACATTGACCACATCCAAAATGAAGAATCTGCTGGTCGTCGGAGGCACTGGCTTTCTTGGGAAACACATCTGCACCGCAGGTCTTCAGTCCGGCTGGCGAGTCACCTCTCTCTCGTAAGTACCCCCTGAGCCTCCGGCGGCTGGGGCTCTGCCCCAGACCCCGTTGCTCCTCTCGCTTCGCTCGAGTCGTTTCCGATCCCGATCCCGGCCATCTCCTGCGAAGCAGGAGCAACCAGGGTCTGGGGCGGAGCCCCAGCCGCCGGAGGCACACACCCCCTTCCAGAGCTAACAGTCGTAGACGGTCTGGTTTGACCAGTTTAGACGGCATCGCGCCTGCGGTGGTGTCACAGATTCAGTGGAAGAAGGCCGATGTGTTCGATGTCGAGTCGTATAAAGAAGAGCTTGCTGCCGCAGATGCGGTTGTTCACAGTATGGGAATTATATTTGCGTCGCCCGAGTACAAAAAGATAATCAATGGCAAGTCTGCTCCTTCGTTGTGTAACGTAGTCAATGTCGGGTTGTCGGCTCTCCGCGGTGCTAATCCGCTGGAAAATGGCAGACCGGCCAGTAATGCTTTTGACAGAATCAATAGAGAGAGCGCCGTCACGCTGGCAAAGGCGTTTGCTTCACAACAGCAAACTGAGACGACGAATCCGGCTCCTTTTGTTTATATTTCAGCTCATGACTGGAATCCTCTAGCACCTCGTGGATATATCCAATCCAAACGAGCTGCTGAAACCGAAATCAGTGTCATTCCCCATCTCCGAAGCGTGTTCCTCCAACCCGGATTCATGTACGACTCATCCTCCTCATCCACCGTACGAGATTCCTTATCCAAACTGCTCCGCACTGGCGAGTTCATTTCTAATGCCACTGGACTCTCCAGTCTCAACCTACTCCCCAACAACCCCTCGATCTCAGTCCAAGTCGTCGCCCGAGCCACCATCGAAGCTCTGGACGACCAGTCAGTCTCCGGAGTCGTCTCGCTCGAAGCACTCCAAAAGTTCGCCCACTTCCAGAGCGACCCCAAACCAGTCTAAACCCACTAACTCTACTTATCTAATGAACTCGATACGGCACTTTTCCGGCGGGAAGGTCTGCCTCCGGCGGCTGGGGCTCCGCCCCAGACCCTGGTTGCTCCTGCTTCGCAGGAGATTATGGAACCCTCGAGAATTGTCTGGAATCCCCAAGTAACGACTCGAGCCACGGGGTCTGGGTCAGAGCCCCAGCCGCCGGAGGCGGATCCTACCCCCCGGTAGTGCGCCGATCGGCAGGGTCCAGTCGGGTCAGGTGCCGATTGTGTAGCCCCTGCGATCGTTTAAATATGAAAGGATCTGTTTAAGTTAAGATCTGGTTCGCGAAACGGGTTAAACTCAAGGCGTGTCAGGAGGTGTTTCTCCGCATTCTGCAGGGGGTGCGATCGTGCAGATCGAACCCCTGACCGAGCTTCGTGCTTCACCGGCCAACTTAATTTTTTTGGGCTGGTTATTTTACGGGATGCGGGGTGTACCTCCAGCGGCTGGGGCTCCGCCCCAGACCCCGCTGCTCCTCTCGCTTCGCTCGAGTCGTTACTTCGGGACCCACAGTTCCTGTAACTCTGGACGATGCCCGTAATCTCCTGCGAAGCAGGAGCAACCAGGGTCTGGGGCGGAGCCCCAGCCGCCGGAGGCATCTGGTTGGTGGCGGTCATGCGAAATTGTCTATTGAATTAAATAAAATTTGTGTTAGGGGGTCTAGCGTCTTTTGAAGCTCTTGAGAGGGTCTCTCTTTTTCGAGGACTTCTTGGATTTGTGGACTCTGTGTTTGTTGTTGGTTTTGTTGAATGGCACATGGCCCGTGAAGGCAGCGGGCTTTTGACCGGTTTTGGGGAGAAGGTAGTCGGGCACGCGTTTGAGATGGCCCTGGACTCGTGCGGGATGCAGTTCTTTGTCGTGTCGCAGGTTGGCCAGGTCCTCGGGGTTCTCTTCGAAATGTCGTTTCAGTTTATCACTGGCAAGCAGTTCTTGTCGGATCTCTTTTACTCGGGCTTCTCGAATAGCCACTTTGGTGACCGCACGGAATGCGTCTTCCATTCTGTATCGGAACGACTCGACTTGTTTCATGTCGAAAGAATATGGTTTGAGCTCGTTATCTTGCTTGCCTTGGGTCTTGATAATTCGGTTCAGCACTTTCTCATCTCTCTTAGCACTGGCTAACATGGATGGCTTGTGTTTTCCCCATGATTCTTTGCTAACGACAAACGATAATGCCATTCCGGTCTTCGATGCTCGTGCAGTACGTCCAATACGGTGTGTATATGATTTAGTGCTGGTGGGAAGGTCGAAGTTTAGGACACATGCTACGTTCTGGAAATCAACTCCTCGACTGACTCCATAGTCTTTTGACTTGTTATTGTTGTTGTTTTTCTTTTGTGTTTCTTGTGTTTCTTGTGTATTTTCGGTGGGTTGTGAATCAGTTTGTTTTTCTTGGTCATTTCCATTACTGTTGGCAGTGGCATCGTCTTTATCATCTTCGTCATCTTCGATTTTTTCATTGCTCTCGTCAGTAGCAATTAATAAATTATATACGTTTTTGTTGAACTCATCCACAATATGAAGACGGGACGACACTGGCAGTTCCGAGTTCAGTACACAACTCTTGATGCCGAACTGCTCAAAAAATAGCTTGAGTCGGTAACAACGGTCGATATCGTTGACAAACACAATCGTCTTTCCCTTAACCAGCTTGAGTTTAAAAATAACATATGCCAATAAAAACTTATCGAGTTCATTACACTTGACGTAGTACTGCAGCAGCTGTTCGGATGACACTGTATCTTGTAGCTTGAGAACTGCCACATTACGACAGAATTTGCCTTTAATGGCATCAATCTCGTCGCTGAGTGTAGCACTCATGAGCCATGTTTGCATAGATTTAGGCAGCAGTTCAGCCAATTCGTTCAAATCGTCTTCATGACCATACGACAGAATAAGGTCTGCCTCGTCAATCACAAAGTATGCTAATGATTTTGTATCCAAGGACTTTCTCTTGATATGAGCCAGAGCCCTAGCTGGAGTAGCTACCACAATTGCCGGATTCTCCGACAAAAGCGAAGTCTGTACTTGCTCACTGGTAGCTTGAGAAATATTCACCACCTGGATCAACTTGGTGCAGTACGTAGTAAGCATAGTCGTCATTTTAACAACTTGATCCGCCAATTCTTTACTCGGCACCAAAATCAAAGTACTAATAACTCCTGTACCAGCATTACCAGACCCAGCCGCCTGTAACAGCGACTCAATAATCGGAATCAAATAAGCTGCTGTCTTACCAGAACCCGTCCTGGCCCTGGCAACGATATCCTTCTTCTCGCTCAACGCCAGTGGAATGGCATTCTCCTGGATCAAAGTGGGCTCGCTAAACCCGGCTTGCACCAGCGCCTGCTGTAACCGCGGGTCCAAATTAAATGACTCAAAACCGTTCTTTCCAGCCATCTCTCCATTCGACGACGACATCTTGCCTGAAAATAACGTCCTTCTACAGCTCAATAAAATAAATATTTCTTCGCGATCGGCCCTCTGAAATTTATTTCTTCCTAACCCATAACATCCTAACCCTATACGCAGGGTCCGGGACCTGCCTCCGGCGGCTGGGGCTCCGCCCCAGACCCTGGTTGCTCCTGCTTCGCAGGAGACTGCGGGGACCGTCGAAAGAACGACTCGAGCGGAGCGAGAGGAGCAAAGGGTCTGGAGCGGAGCCCGAGTGTCAGGACTCAGGACTCTCATTACATTCAAGCCTCATAATCCGCAAGCTCTCCCTATATCAAGCTTCCACCTTTTCCCAGCCTTTCACGTTCCTTACTATTCTTCTGATCTAAATTATCATCATAATAATAATATTATTATTATGGCACCACGTTGTGACAATCTAGACGAATCGTATCTCCATTTGACCACACCTTCTCTTTAACCAAAGTAGCTCCTCATTACGGATACAATCATACTTCCTCCAGCGCAAACTCTTAGAAACGCACGATCTTTTCCCTTTTTTCCTCGATCTGCCGATACCTATATAAATAGGCTTTCTCGCCGTCGATTCATGGAGTTTTTCGACCTTCCTTAATTTGATTTGATATCTGTTTATACGATTATAAGTTTAACTTATAAGGATTATTCTCGTAAACCTTAATAAATCAAATCGTGGTTACTCCCATTACTCAGTTTCAATTCCAATACCACTTACTTACGTAAGTAGCTGGAATTATCAGCTGACCTGGCTAATAATGATGATTCTTACTATTAGATAATGGTTCCACGAAACCACACGGATAAGTATACCGAATTCCTCGGACATGTATTTAGCCGTACAATTTCGGAAACATACCTGACACCCAGCCGCCGGAGCCAGACCCCAGGGTACGGGTAACGCAGGGTCGGCTGCATAGATTGTCACGGTGCAGGAGACATGGCCAGCCCATTGTGGACTGATTTAAAAAAGGCACGTCGGAGCGCTCGATCCGAGGACGGGGTGCGTGGGGTCCTGGCTAGCTCGTTCTGGGGTGAAGTTAGTAGACTGCCTGTTTGGTCGAGACGGAGATTGGCCGCAAGAAGCAATTCGCGCCATTGTTCCATTGTTCAGCGAGATCGTGCAAGATAATGGCCAGGGTCCAGACTACATCTGCTTTTTATGTCGTCATAATCCGGGGGCAGTGTGGAGTCACAAGAGGAAACCGGAGAAAGAAGCGAATAAAAAAGCCAAAAAAGAAAAACAAACAAACAAAAGAAAAAAAAATAAATTAAATAACGTAAAAATAAAAATAAAAATAAAAATGAAAGTGAGACAGAGATTAGTGGGGTTCTGTCAAAATTGCGAGATCTGGTTGCTCGACCTGTCAGGGATTATCCCTCTTCGTCTCCTGGAAATCATCATCTCCGAGACATCCAATATTGCTCCTAAGTAATAATAAAAAAAATATAAAAAATAAATAAGCTCATGTGTGACATCTGACATTCCACTCCGATGAGTGAGATCAATCCACGATTGCTCCTGACCGACATTATTATTTCCCCGAACACGATCCTTGCTCACGTTAAAAATTTAAATCCTAATTTTAATTGTTCCTTAAGAAATCCTTTTTGTAAATTCTAAGAAAATAATATCCACTTTCTTACCTTCTAAACCTTGACGAGGTTACGTCGACGTTTTTTTCTTTTAACAAAACTCTCAGTTGTAAAAACCTTGGCGGCGACGTCAGACCCAAACAAAAGAAACTCTCACTCACAAACAAAACCCGCTCCCACAACCCAATGGGCACAATCTAGTGCGAGATCCGATCCGATCCACTCCCCCCGGAAACCTTAGCGGGTGGGTGCTGCCTCCGGCGGCTGGGGCTCTGTCCCAGACCCCGTGGCTCTGCCCCAGACCCCGTGGCTCCTGCTTCGCAGGAGACTGCTGGCACCGTCGATGGAACGACTCGAGCGAAGCGAGAGGAGCAACCAGGGTCTGGGGCGGAGCCCCAGCCGCCGGAGGCACGAGGGCGAGCGAGGATGAAGCGATAATTATGATAATATTGTAAACCCATATAATAAATACAAAGCAGATGCAAACGAAAAAAATCCTATGCAAGCCAAAAATGACGAAGTAATAATAATAACAGAAGTAGCAGAGTAGCAGTAGTAATAGTAGTAATAGTAAGTGTGTAAGAAAAGAGGTCGTAGAAGTCGTGTCAGAGTGTGTGAAGAGAATTTTTTTCGTGAGAAGAATGCTTTTAGCTAGAGAGCGAGTGTGCGAAGTGGATTGTTTACACTTCAACTGAGTGCCATATTTTGCGTGGTTCCGACACGTCTAACAGAGTGTCAGAGGAGGACTCGCCAGGAGATCCTGGTGTGTCGGTTGGCGAGGGTGAGAAGCTTCCTGAGGGCGTGGACGACGACGACTCAGGAGGCGAATTAAGTGCCAGTGTAGCGGCGGCGGCTGCTAGCAGTGGTGAGGAAGATGCATTTTGTGCCGAGTACACACTGGTCGACTGCGGCACAATAGGGGGTGTAAATGACTGGGGAATCAGTGCGGGTGATGTCGTCATGGGTGAAGGAATGTAACTGCCAGCAGGTCGTGGGTGGCTTTGATGATGATGTGGCAGCATGCTGTGTGAATGGTGGTGATGATTGTGTACCATGGTTGAAGACTTTTTACCAGTTTGACCAGTAGCAGCAGCAGTGTTCTTGTTGCTAGCAGCAGATGTTCCGGTAGGAGTAATGGAGCTGGAGTTGCTGACCGGTGTGTCTTGGAAGAAACAGTACTTGTTGATGATGTCTTTATACGACAAGGAATCCCAAGCAGGCCGTGAAGATTCGTCAGTGACATCGGTGGATGAATGGGGTCGTATAAGCATCGAATTGCGAGGATTGGTTTTGGGGAAAATAAATGATCGCAATTGAGGGGTGCTGAGGTTCGAACTATCAACAGGAGTAGTATCAGTTGACTCGTCATCCGAAGTAGACTCGGATGTAGTAACTTCTTCATCAGCTTCTCCATCAACATCATAAGAAGACCGACGGCCTGTCATGTTGTTACGAGCAAGGGCTGCATTCAACGAGGCACCAAACGAGTATCGCGAAGTCAAACCATTCGACTTTTTAGTAGGTGAAAAGTTAGAAGCGCCTCCAAAGCTGTTGCTAATACTTGGTTTGTTGTTGCTGGAACCAAACGAGTTGCCGCTGTTACCAAAACTGCCAGTGCCACTGCTGTTATAAGAACCAGTCTTGGAAACATTGCCAGTGGCCCTAGTGGCATCCTGTTTTGGACCCACAGTCAGTCCGTCAAACAGGTCGGCGGTATCCTCTACCGAATGATGATGGTCGAAATCGTTGTCGTACAGGAAATCAGGCGATGGGTCTGTCTTGTTACGACGGTGGTGATGCTTCAGACCGCCATTTCGGCCATGATGAGGTGCTGCGTTGGTGGCAGCTGGTTGGTTGGGTTGGTACATAAAGTACGAAGATGCTTGACGAGGTGCTGATTTGAACGTCGTCTTGTCAATCTCATCCATATCATCATCAAGCATTGTTGGCTGTTGTTTAGTATGAGTCTTGGCAGGCTTGACAGTACCAGAACTAGTATGGTCAGCAGCGTGCTTAGGTACTCTGGTCAGCAAAACTTCATAGTTCAATGAATTATTATTATCCCAGAAATCACCGTCATCTGACTGGTAACGAACACAGAAGAACATGGAATTGGAAGTCAAGGCAGCCTGAGGAAGGTCAGCAAGACGAATGGAAAATGTGAATCGGTCATATCCCGAACGAAGAGTTTTACGACGAACATCTCCATTATAATCGGCAACAACATCAGTAACCGATTTCCAGAAATCTACCGTGTATCGAACAGACACGTTCTTGCGGTACGATACGTTCTTTACACAGATATGACCAATCAGATTGTTGTTATCGGAAGAAAGGAATACCGAGTCGAGATAAACCATTTTATCCGATTGGTTCGAGTTTTCCGAGTTGAAATTGGGCAATGCAATCTGCCAGATCTTTTTCTGGTGGTGACGAAGGTGTTTCTTTGGAGCACCACTGATACTACCAGCAATTGACCGGCGATGAGATGCCACTGCTCCGCGAATAGTCTCGATATCGTCGTCTTCCGAAGCATCACCATCCAACCCGTCATCTTCTTCCTCGCTATCGCTACTATAATCGCTGTCGGTCTCGCTATCACTAGTACTACTTCCACTAGCCCATTGGAATGACACTTTTTCCTTGACTGGGGTAGTTGAACCAGAAGAAACAGCAGTAGGACGTTCACGACGGAAAAACTTTCTAACATGTTCTAATTTAGAGTCGAAATGGACCATTTTAATGGGCATACTCTGAGTTCTAAGCAGCGAGGGCAGTTTTAGCGACGATTTAACGAGCTCACCGGATTTCTTGCGAATCATCTTTTGTTGACGACGTTGGTTAGCTTCTGGCGAATCGTCGTCGTCATCTTCCGAAGTGCTAGGAGATGCCTTGATAGTGATATTGTCAGAGTCATTGCTGTCATTAACAGGCGAGAATCCAGGCGAGCTCGAAGTCACATAGTCGGGAACCAATTGCATAAATGGTTTAGAATTGATAGATGCAAGTTGTGAAGTGGGTGAAATTGGAGAAGCAGGAGCGGCAACAGAACCAACTGGGCCAGAAGTTGTAGCACCAGTAGTAACACCAGTAGTAGTAACAGAAGGAGCAGAAGTCGAGGTAGCGGCGGCTGGTGAACCTAATGGGCTGGTGATAGAGCCAGTTGGAGAACTGATAGATGCAGAAGTGGTAATTGAATTTGGTGAAGTAGGCGGAGACGTCGAGTGTGTCGATGACGCCAGTGGCCGGTCGATAGCAATCACATCACCATGCTTGCGAACGTTTCCACCTCGTTTTTGTTTATGCAGAAAGGCAGTTGATAGCTCACTATGCTGACCAGGGGTATACACAGGGATATGATGATGATGGTGGTTATTATGCTGTTCAATCAAACTGGATAATGCACTTCCAGATTGAGATTTTTGTAGAGGGCTTTGACTTTGGGATCGAAGTTTAGATATTTCAGATCGAGGATTAGCCGACGCCGTTGAAGATGCAGAACCAGATTGTTGTGAAGAAGAAGCAGGAGATGGCGACGTCGAGGGCGAACCCGAAGCCGGAGAATCCACTGGGCTTGGTCGAGAAAGCATAATCATTTTCTATTCTTTAACCAAGTAATTTTTGTTCTTTTGTTTGGGACCAGTGTTCACGAAACAAATCTTTATCAAGAACCAGAACCTAGTGCTTTGTCAGTCGTCGTATTACAAAGTCCGTCTAATCCGAAAGAACAGATTGTGTGATAATGTCAAATCAAATCAAACTCACAAATAAACTGAAAAGAAAAAAGAACCCAATACTTTGAAATAATATTTTTGTTTCAGTTTGTCCAGCTGATAACAACAAAAATACTGCTAAAACTTTATTTTATACCAGCTGCGAATGAGTTCTATTTATTTGGTATAATTGCACCTTGCTGCTGACTTTTTATCTTTGTAGATTGATACTCACACACACACACCACTGTATATGCAAAGAAGAATAGAACAATAGAAAAAAAAGGAAAAATAAAAAATATTGAACGATGACTTTGAAAAGGAAAAAAAATACAACTCACAACTGGGTTAAAACAACAAAAAACTGGCAAATAAAAAACAAGACCCTGAGTGACAATAATATAATTCCAAAGTCAAAAGAAAAAAAAAAATTATCGTCAATATTTTTCAGAACCTTAAAACTTGGCAGGCAAATTAAAAAAGCAAATCAACTAATGCGACGACTCTCGTTCCCACTAATATAAAAGAAAAAAAAAAGTGCGACTGAGGGATCAAGGGTAAGGGCTAAGCAAGATAGTTGATCAGGTTGGGTGATAATGGATGCACAGTCCGAGATGATTAATCCAAGCCAAGGATAGTCAGAGGGGCTAAGAAAAAGTAATTACCGGGAAAAAAAAAGTAATTAAGAGCTGCAGCAGATTACACGTTCAAGACGGAAGCTAATACGGGTTAGTAAAGGGTTGGGAAAGATGGTTGGGAGAGGGACCAAGAGCCAGAGGCCAGCAGAGGGGGGGGGGGGACCAACAGGCAGCAGAAACACCAGCTGAGAGGTACTAGCAGGGCACCAGCGGAAGCCGCTGCTAACCCAAATGACTGAGATAAAGGAGGTAAAGAACGGATTAAATCGGAGCCGGAGCTAGCAGAAAAGAGAAGATTGAGCGCGAGCAGTGGGTAAAAAATAATCTCCAAACATAACTGATAAAGTACGAAAAGCCTCCGATAAAGTACGATATAGGTTGGTTCGGAGAAAAGGTATTTTCCAGCCGCCGGTCCGAAAGGGACAATTACAGTCCGGCCGGCAGATTCATCAGTCAGCTGTCAGTCAGCCAGAGAATCTCATCCCAGTATAGCCAACAGACTCTAAACACAGACACACCACAGCAGACACCACAGCAGATTTCAAAGCAGACTCCACAGCAGACTCTCAACTCAGCATTAACACGGCCAGCTGGACAATTGCAACCCAAACTAGGCATATGCGCATGGGTATAGGACGGGTATCATACAGGACAGAGCGCCCTAAAACAAAAAGGGCGGTCAAGAACATGCCATTCCGGGCCATGCCTGACCGGGTCTAATTTACAAGCGAAGTCCGGGGTATAATCAACGATCGTGGTCAGTCGAGTGGTCAGTCAGTCGACAGTCGAGTAGATTCGGTCAAATCTCGACTTGCAAAATCCACCCTCAGTCTACCAACATTGCTACTTTGTCAGTATCAACCTTGCTACTTTGCCAGCAGCAATCAGCTGACACTCAAACAACGGTAACACCAACGGCAGTCCGGCAATTTCAACCCACTGACCATCAAAAGCTCTTTTTTTATTTTTCAAGTTCAATGGGACCCGGGTATCAAGTGGGGCGGGTAGACACGGGACATTGAACATGGGGTATGATCACGGCGTCATGCTAGGACCGCCGGCCTCATGGTTTGGCCGTTTCTAAAACTTTAAATTGAAAATTCCGGGGTCGTTAAGTCGTTGTCATCTCGAGGGTATCATCAGGTGAGATTCTTGACGTCGACATAAATGGAAAGGTGCATCGGGTAACCCGAAACCCGGCCACCAGTCTACTAATCCATTACCGTGCATTAAGTAGTTTCGCTTGTCTACTGACTGGTACAGGGTACGATCAGTCTCGTGTAGCGCCATTGCCGTGCTTGAGCTGCCAGCTCGTCGTCAGCACCACCCCTGCTGCTGATGCTGCTGATGCTGCTTCTGCTGCCGCTGCTGCCGCTGCTGCCGCTGTTGCTTCTGCTGCTACACATGTAACAGCGATGGCAGCACCACTAGCATGGATTCAAGAGTCTATGCACGGTACAGGTCGCTCACGAGGGGTATCAATCGACCTCCACCCCTCCACCCCTCCACCGCCTCCTTCCTCTCAACAACTGCCCCACTACAACCCTCCCTCTCCTCCTCTTCTCTTCTTCTTCCCCCCCTCCCCTTCCCTCCCCTCCTCCCTCGATCAAACACGAGCCATCTCCTAAACGCGAGGGCAAGGGTGGGTAACATACAGGCGGAAAAAATCCCCCCACAAAAAGCAAATCCTGCCCACCACACACCCCCTGGCAGCAGCCAAACGGAGCTAAAAATTTGCTCCCAAAATGCAACAAAGGCAGAAATGAGCAGCGACTGACCCGACAATCAAAGCCTGATAACGCGTGGCCAGCAGCACCAAGGCGGTAACCGAGGAGGGCAATAATTAATTAAATTACCACTCCGGTGCTAAGCGTTGTCTCGCCGCAGAGGAGCCCACTTTACCCCACCACGCTCGACCCTCGACTCGTCTTGTCAACCTGTCCGGGTAAAAGAGAAACAAACCTGGTACCTACCTCAGGGCCGGGCCTGATCTGATCTGTCGCTCACTCTCACAAAATGGGTATGCTACATCAGCCAGTCCTCTCGGGGTCTCGGGGCCTGACTATCACCACTCTAATCACTAAACCGGCCTGCTATTGCTCGCCTCGCCATTCCACCGCCCACCCTCTTAGCTCCATCGTACAATCCAATATCATCGTACAATCCAGACCCTGTCCGATGCTTGCTATCCATCCTCACCTCTCTCCTCGCTGTGGCTCGCATGTCGCTAGTGTTGCTGCTGCTGCTGCTGCCAGATGAGATGCCATGCGACCAGCCTCTGCGACCACCACCACACGAACTTCTCATCCAGCCAGATCGCGACCGCATCTCTAATAGCAATCTCTGACGCCATGTCACAGCAAGCGTCGAGGCTCAATGCATCGGATCTCGACAATATTTTTTTTTCACCCTCCACCCCCTCCAGCAGCAGCAGCAACAGCCCCGCTGCTGGTAGATCAGATCAGATCAGATCTAGCCCGCCTGGCCGATCATCGCTCGCTAGCTAGCTGGGTTCGTGGGCCGCCCTGACTGCCTCCGGCGGCTGGGGCTTCGCCCCAGACCCCGTTGCTCCTGCTTCGCAGGAGTTTTCGCGGGGTATCCCCTTGGGTATCGTATTTGTTAGTCTCGCAATGCTAGCTGCTTCTTCTGGTGGGTGGAGCTCGATGCTAGTGGCTCGCTAGTGCCGCTAGCTCCCCTCTAACACCCGAAACAAAAGCTGGGGTATTCTTATCGCCATTGCTATCTCCACGGTATTATCATCCATCCCGTGTTTATCTGGTATCTTCGTTTATTTAGTCCTCTAACCACCTCGTTTCACCACCAGTAGTAATAGCACCAGTAATAGCACCAGTAACAGCACCAGTAGCAGCTGCAGCAACTGCTTCACCATCACCACCACTGTCACTAGTACTGTTACTACCACTGCTCTACTGCTACCATAAGCATCTGTTGACCTCGTAAACTGGTAACAACTGTCGTCGGCAGCTCGCCAATAGCATCGCCAATAGCATCGCTAATAGCATCGCTAGGTGATCCTGTCGAATTGATGTCACTGTGGGTATCATCAGTCTAAATTTAATCTCAATCTGAATCTCAATCTCAATCTCAATCTCATATCAGCCGTTATAATTAATAAACAGGTTATAAAAAATAAACAGCTAATAAAATTATTATTACCACCAACAATGCTGCCAGATACACGGGTTGCAGCAGCACTGCTATAGCAGCGTATATTATCAGATCACACCACTCAATCTATAGATCGAATGTGATAAATAATAATTCACGCACTCTCACAACGGTGGTATCTTATCTGGTATTTAATAATCTAATTTCTCCTCTTTTTTATCTTATCTTCTTTTCCACCTCTTCAACTTCGGTCATTAATTATCCTCCTCATTCTTTCATTTCTCTTCTCCTTCCTTCTGTTGATTTTGTCTGTTGTTTTGTTCTTATCACCTTTATCTCCTTCTCTCTTCTCTCCTCTCTAATCACACCCCATCTCCTTCATTTCCTGTACCTGCTGTATCTCTGCTGTCACCTGTCACTGAATCACCAGTGTCAGCGACTCTTGACACATGCTCCTCATGCTCCTCATTTCAAATACTCACCTGGTCTGTATCAATAATAATAACAACAACAAAAAAAACCGAGTCGTCAAATGTCGTCTGGTTAGGTTGTTTTTTTTTCTGGTTAAAATCGTAATTGGGCTTCGACTGTCTATTTAAACAATCGTTTACTTCCTGGTCGAGGAGGGGTGGACATTTGTTTTTTTATTTTTTTGGCTGCCTGCTTGCTCTCCTACTCCTCCCCCTCCCCCTCCTCTCTTCCCACTCTACTTGATTATCGCTTTCGTTGCTTTTGCTACCCACCAGAACCTCACCTCGCACCTGCCGCTGGCTGCACCTGCAGCTGAGCAGGAAAAATAATGAGGCCACTGTTTAAACCGCTCGTTGCTTTTGTCCCACCACCCCACAAAAAGAAATTTAACATGGTACTGCAGCGACAATCCTCAAGAGGCTAAAAATTGCCCATCCTCAACTGGAAAGGGCTGGAAAAAACTGTGCCTGCCTGGCACAGCCATCGTGGCCCGGGGGGCTGCCTCCGGCGGCTGGGGCTCCGCCCCAGACCCTGGTTGCTCCTCTCGCTTCGCTCGAGTCGGCGTGAACACGGTCCAGGCCCTGCTAACTCTTGCGAAGCAAGAGCAACCAGGGTCTGGGGCGGAGCCCCAGCCGCCGGAGGCACGCCCGTCTCGTCCCGTTTACCCCTGCCTGTCTGTACATTCACTGCCTGCAACGGCAACGCTTTCCAAACTCTAACTCTGTAGTCCTCACCGGCCGGCCTGTTGTCGTCATACCGGCCCACGCTGCATGCCGTCCCGTATCTCTAATCTTATCAGGGCCGCTGCAGCCGTGTTGGGGGATGGGGTGTGCCTCCGGCGGCTGGGGCTCCGCCCCAGACCCTGGTTGCTCTTGCTTCGCAAGAGGTTGTCGGGGAGGTGGTAGGTCGAGGGGGGGAAGGGAGAGGGTGGTGGGTTGGTGGGGGTGGTGGGGTCGTTTTACGACCGGGCTGCACTGGACCGATGTCGCTGCCGCTGGGCTTGGCTGGGTTTCAGCCGGCCCTGGCCAAAGCCCATTCTCATGCGTCGATCGGCGGTGGGTCCCGGCCGCCAACAATAGCCCTGCTGCTGCCTCCTCCCCCTCCAGACCCACTCCCCACGCCCGACTCGAGCGAAGCGAGAGGAGCAACCAGGGTCTGGGGCGGAGCCCCAGCCGCCGGAGGCAGACCCCGACCCCGGATTGTGCCTCCGGCGGCTGGGGCTCCGCCCCAGACCCTGGTTGTGCTCGCTTCGCGAGCGGTTGGGGGGGAGGAGGGGGGGTTGCTATGAGCGGCGGTGTGCATTACAGACGTGTCGATTACCCCTCATCTTGAATTGACTTGTGAAATGAGGGGCACGCAGCCATTAGTGTTCAAAGGCGACCTGCCCTGTCGCAGATCGCAGATCGCCTGGCTAGAAATTCCGGATTTGTCCGTGCTGCTGTCTCGGACGCTGTCCCTCCTCGTACCTCTCTGCCTGCTGTGTCTGCTGCTGCTGTCTAAGAATATAACCTAACCAGACCCAGGGTCGCGGACGCCGTCTCACCCCCTCCTCGCCCTTTCAATTAAGCTCCCCCTCCCATACCAGCCCTGCCGTTCCTGGCACCCCCAGCTCCCTCTTGCGAAGCAAGAGCAACCAGGGTCTGGGGCGGAGCCCCAGCCGCCGGAGGCACATACAGGGGACGGGGTCGGCCTCCGGAGGCTGGGGCTCCGCCCCAGACCCTGGTTGCTCTTGCTTCGCAAGAGGGAGCTGGGTCCGTCTACGCCCCGACTCGAGCGGAGCGAGAGGAGCTACCCGGGTCTGGGGCAGAGCCCCAGCCGCCGGAGGCAGCGTGGCCACCTTCTCTGACAGGAACCGTTGTAACAGTCGTAGCGGTCGCTGTCACCCATCGGTGGTGTCACTGTCTCAGGTGGTGGTGTAGTAAGGTTGCTTCGCGAGTGTCTTACTTGTTTTATGTTTACCGTCGACCGCTGCTGGGGCTGCTGGACCTGGCGACTACGGCTTTTTCACCGCCAACACCGATGCTGCTACTGACGCAGTGAAAAGAAAACAAATAAAAACAAAATAAAACCTGCCGATCTATTTCCTGTACCTGTTGCTTCCAGGTCTAGTTAATCCGGCGCGATCGACGGAGGGGCTCGCATGGCACATCTTGTTGATGTGCACACTAGCTACCTACGCAGTGCTGCCGATTCTCATTTCAGACTAGCCCGCATCTCTCTCTATCACCAACAAAAAATCTCACTTCAGGTGAGGGGGGTGTGCCTCCGGCGGCTGGGGCTCCGCCCCAGACCCTGGTTGCTCCTCTCGCTTCGCTCGAGTCGTTTCGTCGAGGGTCCCGGTCAACTCTTGCGAAGCAAGAGCAACCAGGGTCTGGGGCGGAGCCCCAGCCGCCGGAGGCATGGCCACCCCCCCCCCCCACCTTGTGCCGGGCCGGAGGACGCTAGACACGCTAGGCTAGAGTAGTCCCGGAATAAGCTTTTTAGATCCAGTTTCCCCGCTGGTGGGGTTGATGGGTAGATGTACGTGTGTTTGTTTGGCGAAGTGGTTCCTCAACAATCGACAGAGACCCCTCACCCCCCTCCTTTGGACCGTTTTGGGAGCCAGGCGGTCCGCTCCGAAGCGGTGTGTCTGTGTCTGAACGGAAAAATCGTCATACAACTGAATCTTCTGAAAATAGAACTGACGGACCTGGATAAAAAAGGGTGGAATCAGGGTTAGAGGAGGAGGGGGAAGAGTGTCGTGATTTGACCTGGGTCTGGAAAAAAAAGCGTCATTCGGACGTGCATTGTGGACAAATCCGCCTGACAGGAGCATCCCGGTTCTTGGCGTTATCGCATAGGCCATGGTGCAATATCAGTATCCGTAGCACCGGCGGCAGTCTGGCTGGTTGGCAGTCTGGCTGCCATTCAACCGACACTAACTAGTCATGACTGTTTCCGTCTACTCTGTTTAGTTAGAGACAGGTGTTCATCAGTCCGTGTCATATCAGGTCTGGGCCTATACTCACCTGCTGTTATCGTACCTATCATTTCCATATGCTACTTAATATTTCCAAATAGGCTCTATCGTCTGTGTTGGGTTCCTATCATCTCCATCGGTAGCTGTACTGTTCGTACGATAACTGTTATCTCGGCGTTGTATCCATATCAGTCTCTATGTGGTGTCTATCTGGACTCTGTATCGCTGATATGATATGATATCAGTACCATATGATAAGCCATATGCCAGATGTGATAAGTGAGTGACTATCGCAATCTACGTCGCATGGCAGGACCGTATCTCTTTATATCATATTATATCACACACGCCAGTATATATACAATTATCGGGACCCAGGCTGCCATGAAAGGGTCAGACTGACCCGGACCCAGTCGCTAGCAGACACCCGACGCCCGACTCGAGCGGAGCGAGAGGAGCAACCAGGGTCTGGGGCGGAGCCCCAGCCGCCGGAGGCAGACCCCCCCTCCCCCCTGCCCCTCCAGAGAACAGTTAACCCGGTTAGCCAGGGCCCCACCTGCCAGATCTCGCCGGCTATTTTTGGATCTGGGTAATGAGAGACACCCACCGGCTATGACACCCGGTATGAGAGAGGTCGGTCGGCTGGGTGGTAGTGAGACATGTATTGATTGCCCACCCGAACGGTAGAAATAATAAATAAGAAAATTTTTATGGTTTATTTTATTTTATCCTGAACTGGACCGTGCGTTTGTGTGTGTCTCAAATGTCTCATGTTTACTCGAAATAAACCACCACCACCAGCCAGGGCTGGGTGCGGTGGTGGTGGTGGTGCGCCGGAATCGGGCTTATCATATCTCCCTCCCACTCAAGGTTGCAGCAGGCTGTAAACGGTAAAATAAGCACTGGCACTTGCGTGAGGGTAGTTTTTTTTTGACGCACCAGTCGCCGAGCACCACCAGCTGGCGCTCCGGTGTGGTCCATCGAGATAGGGTGCATGGGCAGATAAAAATAACCATAAAAATAAAAGTGGGCCTGCGTTCGGGTCATCCAGGCCGGGTCGCCCAGGCCCGACAGTGCACCACCACCCACTTCCACCCCACCACTACCCAACTTCCATCCCACTTTCAGCACCACCCAACTTCCATCCCAATACCACCTCTCACCACCCCACTACCACCCACTTCCCCCACTAGTGTTCTTCTGTTTCTGCGTGTCTACTGCCAGTCCCGTCGCGACTGGCTTGCGACCGCGCCACCTGTTCGGTCATGGCTGGCTGAGTGACATCTGCGCCTGGCGGCGGATTCCGCGACTGGGATAAACATTCGAGCGACTACAACGATTGATTGCATTTGCTCTCTGACAGTTACCCAGCATCGACCCAGGCGGGCCATTTTCCCCCTCATCCCACTTGCATGCGCCTAACCCAGGAAAAACTTTCGTCGACGGTCTCTGATCTGTCTCTAGTCTGAGTCTGTCTGTGTCTCTGCCTGTGCGTATGTATGTACAGTGCGGGGTAGGTGATCGGTGAAACATCCACGGAGGGGCATGCATGGAGGAGCTCCTGCAAAAAGCAACGAGCTCACCACTTTTATCACGCAGCTCACGACAACCTTGTTTTCTCAACATTGGTGGGGGGTCGGAGGGGGTAAAACAAAAACCGTGAACCTAAAAAGTGGGGGACCAATCTCACCAATACCACCACCCGGCAAAATAGATTTTCACCAATTATAGCCAAGACTGAAACAAGCTCCCGCTCCCACTTCTTGGCGTCCGCCAACCACCACCACTAACTCCAACACCACGGAGCATTCCTGTCAAGATCTGATAGCTGGCATGCATTATCGCTACTAGTGATAGTCCGCTACTTCACGACACTGCGCTAGGGCCGATGCCGAAAATGTGGCCCTAGCTCGCCAACTGGGTGCTGCCTCCGGCGGCTGGGGCTCCGCCCCAGACCCTGGTTGCTCCTCTCGCTCCGCTCGAGTCGTTCCGTCGACGTTTGCGGGCACTTTCTGGGATGCTGCTGCTGCCTCCGGCGGCTGGGGCTCCGCCCCAGACCCTGGTGGCTCCTCTCGCTTCGCTCGAGTCGTTACGTCGAAGGTCTCTGCCAACTCTTGCGAAGCAAGAGCAACCAGGGTCTGGGGCGGAGCCCCAGCCGCCGGAGGCACTGAAATTCTTGTAGAGTTGGTGTGAGAGGTTAATGATTCCGTCTGTCGAACTGTCATATCACTTTCGTGAACTGGAGTGTGAGCTTGAGAGATTCTTTCAGAATTGTGAGTTTGTGCCAGAACTGGACTGAACCGAGAGTATCTCGTCCGAATTGCGAAATCGAGCCTGACTGAACTGAGTTCAAGAGAATCTCGTCAGGATTGCGAGTTTGTCCCAGGACTAAACCGGTCTCAAGCAATTGGACTGAGCTCGAGCTAATCTCGTCAGAATTTCGAGTTAGTACCAATCTGGACTGAACTCGAGCATCTAACTAGCATATGCGAACTTGTGCCAGAAAAGCCGACTGAAAGTTCGACAAGTCGAACATGTAGAATCCGGCTTTTCACTAGAAGAAGAAGAAGAATCTGACACAGGTCATGTCCATCTTCACGAGCAGAAACCGAGCCGTTTGAATTAACTTTGCAGAAGAGAGTATGGATATTGTCTATTTTGACAGACTATCCACTAGGATTGATTTGGTAGCCAGCCAGCAGTCTTTAGAATGAAACATATCTTCTTAGAAACCAGGCCACAACAGTACAATCACCGAAATTATTCTCTCTCAAAGCGTACAATTGACCCCAACATGACAATGAAGATGAAGGTCAGAACGAATCAGACTAAACAGAGCCGCAGCTTCGACCCTTGACTATTCAACCACAATCAGACATGATCCAAGTAGAAATCCGAGTCAGCTTCAATCCTGACCACGAATTACTTTGGTCAAAAGATATGATCCATTCTCTTGCACTGCTCATGACCGGATCACCCGTAGCGAGAACTCACACGACCCCTCGTGCCTCCGGCGGCTGGGGCTCCGCCCCAGACCCTGGTTGCTCCTGCTTCGCAGGAGTTTCCCCTGATCCCGGCGATACTGGACCCCCCGACGCAACGACTCGAGCGCAGCGAGAGGAGCAGTGGGGTCTGGGGCGAAGCCCCAGCCGCCGGAGGCAGCACCCCGCCCCTGGCGAGCCAAAAAGAAAAACGTGCTCCTTCCGGTTAACACCGGCGCTAGCAGGGTCGGTGAAGCAGACACCCCGCGTTCTGAGATAAGAGGTTCCTGTTATCGGATGCCCGTGATAGCGTGGGGAAGTGCACTCGCTTATCTTTGGCCCGAATGGTGGGTTAGCGGCCGATTGTGAATGAGGAGCAAGGGGGTTTTGGGCGCTTAAATTGCCCACTTGGCTGGTTTGGTTATCAGCAGCAGCAGCAGCAGCAGCAGCAGCAGGAATCGTCAACAAAGACTTTGACGTCTTTCTTGGCAACTGATAAGCTAGCCAACAGCAGGAGGGCGGCTGCATTGTGGGACGGGCGCGACCAGCTCAATCAGGACCCCGCAGGTTCACGACATGCTCCGATACATCCCCACATTTGACATGTAATAAAATAATATTTTGACACACGCACGTCGGTCAATCCACCAGATCCCCAAGCTAGCACCAGCAGCAGCAGCACCGGAAGCAGCTAAGCACCAACAGCAGCCAAGCAACCAATGCAGCTGCAAACAAACACACTAGTACCTTGTGTGGATTGACACCGTGTGGATTGACAGCGGGGATCTCCTGATAAACGAAAGTCCTTGTGAACTGAGCCTGAAGCAGCAGCAGCAGCAGTGTGCTCCGATCCAACCAAAACAAAACAAACTAACGAAACGCACTTCGAATGACGCAAACAGCCCACTAAAACGCAGCAGCCGCTATCCCTGCCAAACAGATCACACTAACCCGCTTCATCCCCTGTCCACTTCACCACCTGACCTGGCGACCGTTACTTTTTCCCCGGACTGCCTCCGGCGGCTGGGGCTCCGCCCCAGACCCCGCTGCTCCTCTCGCTGCGCTCGAGTCGGTTGCGTCGGGGGTCCAGTGTCGCCGGGATCAGGGGTAACTCCTGCGAAGCAGGAGCAACCAGGGTCTGGGGCGGAGCCCCAGCCGCCGGAGGCAGTCCGGGGACACGTTCGTGAACTGGTCATTAGAATAATAATTAATTAATTAAATAATAATATATAAATAAGGAGGAGGAGGGGGGGGGAATTAGGGTTGGTTGGCCTCGATGTCGTCGAAACAGTAGATGCGGACGACGCCATCGTCGCCGCCGCTCGCGAACCGGGTGTCGCTGAGCCCGACACAGCACACGGGGCGTGAATGGCCTGAGAAGGTGTGCCAGCACTTGCCGGATTGCAGGTCCCAGATTTTGACGAGCTTGTCATGGGCTCCGCTGACGATGCGGAAGGTGTCGGCCGCGATACACCACACGCCCTCGGCGTGGCCAAACAGCGTTCGAACACACTCGCCGGTCTCAATGTCCCATAGTTTGATGGTATTGTCGAGTGACGAGGTCAGGAGATGGGTCGGACGGTTTTTGATGTTGGTTTGACTGTCGTTAGCAGAGAAGCCTGTGTTGCTGTTGGTAAGTGATGTGGTGAGAAGTCGGCCAGGAATGGCGGTTGTCACGGTATTGTTGGTGGAAAACGACGAACTTCGGTTTGTTCCTGCGACTGTTGTAGCACCAGTGGCATCAGCACGGTCGTCACCAGCATTTTCATCAGTGTTGTTGCCGTGAACTTGGTTATCAATAGCAGAAGTAGAAGAAACATTGGTGTTGACGTTGATGGGAGCAGTACCAGCGGGGTTGGTACTGGATCCCACAGTGTCGTTACTGTTATTGCTGTTGCTGCTGGTGACAACGCTTCGTCTGCGTTCGGGTTGACCCTCGAGATGGTCCAAGGTAAGAGGAATCACCTGCTGGATCTGGGCTACATGGCCAATGGGCGTGTTGTCAGGCCCTCCAAACACTTTGAGACACTGTTTGGTGGTCAGATCCCACATTCTCACCGTGATATCTTCTGATGAACTGTAAAGGGTACTTGATGCAGAGTGAATCTTGACTGAATGAACCCACTCTTTATGACCTCGTAGCGTGAAACACGACTTTTCCTCGAAATTCCACACTTTGACATTACAGTCGGCCGATCCTGAAGCGATCCATTTGTCATGGAAATCAATACACAAAACCTGCTGCTCGTGGCCTCGGAATGTACTCACACACTCGCCAGTTCGGTAGTTCCATACACGGACTGTACGGTCCCAACTACCACTAATGAGCTTTGTTTGGTCAAACTTTAGACCACTGACTGCTTGTAAATGACCAGACAAAGTGCGAATCAGGTCTCCCGACTCTACATCCCATACTTTGATGTCTCCATCATAAGTACCAGTCATCAAGTACTGGTCATCAAACTGAAGCGAAAGAACTGCCGAAGTGTCTTTGTACTCTTTGAGCTGGTATCGATTGTCTCTCCAGTTGCGCTCAATCTTGTATCGTTCGGAATAGACGTCTTTCCAAGGTCTTGTTTTGCGCTTTTTACTGGGTACTACACTTAGTCCATTTGATGATGAATTAGGAGCTGGACTGGCTGACGGAGTACGTGAATCATCACTTTCCAAAGGCCTTTTATTAGATGTAGTCAAGACAGGAGTCAAGCTTCCAGTACCGCTGGTGCTCGAATCTTTGCTTCTGCCAGCTGCTCTAGCTTGAATAGCCCTTTTGGCATCCTGGAGCCTCTTTTTCTCAAGCAATGGTAAACCCCATCCACACTTTGTACATTTTTTGTCAATGTGTTGTTCACACATTCGATGCCACACCACATCGTCATCAGCCAGAGTTTTCCAGTGTTTAGACACCGCAGCTGCTCTACATAAAGAGGCAGAATCAAGATATGACAAGATCTGAAACGACAACTCCGTAGGAAGTGCTGATAAAAAGTCGATTCTAATGAGATCTTTAACGAGTTGTGACACTGTCGACAACTGTGGAAAGCAGCATTGAGCGAGAATTCCCTGTAGAATCAGCATTCGCTGTCGTGAAGGAGCGGCACTAAATGTGGCCCAGATCTGGTTGATGGCTTCTTTCTCAGTAGGATCCTGTATCCTGTCCATTTCCTCCTGTAGTTCTTGCATCTTCTTTTCATCTGCTTGTCGATTACAGGTGACATCTGGGTGATGTCTATAACAGTAGTTTTTGTGTTCAGATGAGGATCTTGCCACTGCTGTTGGAAGTAGTGATTTAATATTTGAATTTGACGTCGTTGATGGGGTCGATTCCCGTGATGATACAGATGATACAGGTGCTAGTAGTCCAGCATCTGGACTAGATGACGAGCCAGATGAAGATATACTGTTTTGTTTGGCGTTATTGTTCGGGGTAGAAATATTGCTTGTTGTATTAGTGACATCGGTAGTTGGAGGTCTGGAGTTTTCGCTTTCTGGCGTGGCTGGCGGAGAACTTGGAGTTGGCGCACTGTCAAACGCAGATACTGACGACAGAGTCTGTGGTTTTGTGTAGAGTTGTTGTTGTATGCTTGCGGGACCAGCAGTAGAACAACTCGCTTTGGATGTACTCGTACTAGGAGATGACAAAGTCGTGGCACCAGTCATATTCAAACTTGTATTGGATGACACAACATCCAAAGGAGAAGTTCCAGCTGCCGGAGTAGGAACCGAACCAATAGACATGCGGACACTAGATTCCGTAACTGATACTGTCGCTCTGATACTACTAGGTGACCTAGGTGAAAGAGGCGAACTGCTGATATAGAACTGCTGATATTAGTAAACAGTCTCTTCGGTTTGAATAAGTCAGTTAACTTTTAATCAGCAAAAAATAAATAGTTTGCGAGTCAGATCCTGACAAATAAAAGTAAATCTAGTCAAGTCAAGTTCAGGAGAAGTAAAGTAAAGTCAAACTTTACTAACAAATTAAGACACTAGTTCACAAGTCACTTGACCGACCACTCAAAAAAAAATGAGGTTGTGACTGATACCTGACTAATAAATAAATATACAACCACCACACTCAAAAACCAACGCTCTATATCCACGTCTGCTGTTGTTCACTGATATCAGACTCGAGTAACTAATTTTTTGACTCTTGGTTTTTTGGTTTGGTTTTCGAGTATTCTTATCAACGTAATTTGAGAGTCAGCAATGAGTAAACCGTCAGTCGCACTTCAGTTGATAACTTTTTTTTTAAAAAAAAAACCCAAAAACAAGAAGAGAAATGCGACAAATAAATAAGATCGAAAAATAAAATACAAACACAATAAAATCAGACCGGAATGTCAGCGGATTTATCGCTTGATCGATTTAAAAAATCAAAATGTTCGCTTACTGGGCGTATGTATGATGTGTGACCTCTTTTACACACGGCTTGGATTTGGACGCATATATATATTATATTTTTTAGAGGTCTCGGATTCAGTGGGGCAGCATGTCTGATGGGAGTTTCTGTACGGCTCAGCCCAGTCCGGCATGGTTTCTCGGAATATATGCAGGTGTCTGCAGCTCTGTCAGCAGATGCGATCAAAAGTACCAGTAGGGTAGATCAGGATCAGGATCAGGGCTTTGCACATGCATCCAAAAATTAATAATTAACCCGTTTCTATTAATGTTAATAGTTGGCAAGTCCAGGAGTAGTTAATCTGTCGATAGACCGGAGTTTCAATAGTCGATCTATCCAACTTTTAATTTATAAGCTGTCAACTTTGACTCTCAACTTTGACATTAACTTTCAATACTCAACGGTCAACTGACTGACTGTGCACTGCAATATTAAATCTGTCAAACCGAGTATTCACTTTCGCTGTACTTTCACTGCGTTTTCACTTCCACTTTTACTTCAGCAGACTACGAATTACACTCTCGCAACAACTGTCAACAGACAGACTACGACTCTTAACTCCTATTCTCCAATACTGCTTACTCTCTCACTCTAACCCTGCCATCTGCTACTACGACAGGTGCTTCTACAACAACTATCAGGGGTGCTATTTTTGTATAATTGCTATTGAAACTATAATCCGACTAAACTAATCCAGTTTGGAACCCACATTCCAACTTAGCAGGAGCTCGACCAGCCAAACATGGATTTACAGAGCTAGCCACCAACTGCAACTGCTGCTCTTGCTATGGCATGGAATCACGGCGCGATGATGCCATGTTCAAATACCACACACCACATCACTAAAGCAGTCTAGTATTGCGGCATTTCCCCCTGAAACAGCCAGATCCCCGGCCTACCGGGGTCGGGGTGTGCCTCCGGCGGCTGGGGCTTCGCCCCAGACCCCGTGGCTCCTGCTTCGCAGGAGTTTGCTAGGACCGTGAACGGCGGGGGAAACGGGAAGACGACTCGAGCGGAGCGAGAGGAGCCACGGGGTCTGGGGCAGAGCCCCAGCCGCCGGAGGCAGACCACCAACAATCAGCACACATTCGATGCCCGTGCATCACAAGGCACCACAAGGCATCACAAGGCACTACAAAGCACTTTCTAAAGACGCTCCGGTCCGTCCAGCCCCTTTCTGGTATTTTCTCGGTGGTTCTCTTGTGCTTCTTCGCCCGTTCGATGCATATCATAAATAGTATCTTGGACTATCACTAGCCGATCACCCCGATACAGAGAATCTTGTTTATCCGATAGGAGCGACTGCCATACTACCCACCCCGATAGGGCCAATTTCGTGATACATTACGATATTGCGTAAGATGGCATCGAGCTTGCAACTTGCTTGGTTCCACGCATCTGCCTTTCGCGGACTCCGGTTCATCAACTGATAAGAAAAAAAACAAAAAAACAAAAAATAGGGGTATCTGCACTCCACAGAGGCTGGCCACGTACATGCCAATCGAGTAACATCATTCCCCATTCGACCTCAGCCTGCGATCCGCTCGCAGCCCCTCCACAGGAACGAGGTTCGCTCCCCTGCCTGCACTCATCCTAACCTTCATCACCCCCCTCCTCTTTCAACCCCCCTAGACACTTTTTGCCACCCCAATCCTCCCTCCTCCACCTCTTTCATCTCCTAACCGGATTCACCCCCAGTCGCACACTCTCGCTCGCTGACACCATCGCCCTCCCCAATTGCGTAATATTTCACCCCCTGGCGGCACGCCGCGGCTACCCCCTGAAATGCCCCAACTGGGCCGGCCGCCAGCGCCAGACCTTGCTGCTCCTTTCGCTCCAGCTCGAGTGGGCTCGTCCACGGTCCCAGCAAACTCCTGCGAAGCAGGAGCCACGGGGTCTGGGGCGCAGCCCCAGCCGCCGGAGGCACACGGGGCCCGCGACTCGCCTCCGGCGGCTGGGGCTCCGCCCCAGACCCCGCTGCTCCTCTCGCTCCGCTCGAGTCGGTCCGTCGACGGTCCTAGCAAACTCCTGCGAAGCAGGAGCTACGGGGTCTGGGGCGGAGCCCCAGCCGCCGGAGGCAGGACCCCCGTAAACAGTGTGGATAGGTTTAGTTTGGCCCGTCTGAGGGAGTTATGGGTGACAGAGGTGAGTTGGGAAGCACGTTGTAGAGGCTGGGGTGTGATTTGTATCCCTCGGAGAATTGGGTGAAGGTGAGGTGATTTTTGTGCTGGGTGTCGACCAGAAGGAAAAACTTGTCGACGTATTTTTGCGGGGTGTCTTCGTCTGGCGGGTAGGTTGTGTCTGGTCCGTTAAGGGTGTACACTCCGGTGAAGTACGCGAGCAGGTCGTCGCGGCTGATGGTCCCGTCGCCGTCAATGTCGCAGAGTGAAAAGTCCCATCGCAGTCGTTCTTCTATAGATCCCCTAGTGGTGATACTGAGAAAAGTAACGAACTCTGAAAAGCCAATAACCCCTCGACTATAAATGTCAATAGCACGAAACAGGTTATCAGTAAACGCTCTTGGTGTGAGAGGATGCATCTCTGTCCAGTACTCGTGCAACTGGTCTCTCGTCATCCTCCCCGAAGGACATCTCCTGAAAAATATCTTCTGCCACGACCTCAGTTCGCGTCGGCTGAAATACGTCGTCCGCACCAGCTCGTCCCAATACACATCCGACCGGCTCTCTTGACCGCCCATCTTTACCCTCAAACTCCTCCTCACCCGCTGGCGAACTGCAAATGCGACGTGTTCATTATGGGCCGGACCCTAATGCCTCCGGCGGCTGGGGCTCCGCCCCAGACCCCGCTGCTCCTCTCGCTTCGCTCGGGTCGGTCCGTCGACGGTCCTAGCAAACTCCTGCGAAGCAGGAGCTACGGGGTCTGGGGCGGAGCCCCAGCCGCCGGAGGCAGAATGACCTCCCAGAGTTGCGGCACGGACCCCAGAAAATTGCCGGGGAACCTCGACGGACCGACTCGAGCGAAGCGAGAGGAGCCGTGGGGTCTGGGGCGGAGCCCCAGCCGCCGGAGGCAGCATTTCCCTCGGCAAGGAGTGAAGCAAAAGTGGTTGTATTAGTAGCAAGGTTTGTATAGGGGGATTAGTTGTTCTTGGCGGTGTCCTCTTTGAGGGTGACGATGCGGTTGAGGACGATGCTGTCGGGGGTGGAGTCTTTGTCGAGACAGAAGTACCCGACGCGGAGTGCTTGGAAACGGACGGCTTCGGGAGCGCCCTTCTTGTCGTGGCCAGCGAGGATATCTTTTTCTTCGCCGGGTTTGGTGATGGTCCAGGGAGACCGTTCTTTGACTTCGAAGAAACCGGTCTCGATGATGGAGTTGCGGAGAATGATTTCCGAGTCGGGGTTGATGTCGGCTAGGTACCCGTCGGGGTTAGAATCAGGGTTCTCGGACTTGAACAGTTGGTTAAACAGTCTGGTTTCTGCAATACGTACTGGCGAGTTGTGTGCAGGGGCGTGGGCTACCCATTGGATGAAAGTCTTGGGCTTTTTAAATGGAATGTCGTTTTCATAATGGGCATGGATCTCAGTCACCAGTCCGTTATCGTCTTTCTTGAACGATGTCACTCGGATATTATGAGGCACCTTCAAAAGTCCAACAGACTGACCAGGTGCTAATCGGAAATAGTCTTTCGATGCCTCTTCACGGAAATCGCTACGGTCGACATACACAGTTCGTGTAAATGGCACCGTGTGCTCGCCAAAGTCGGGGTTACCAGGCTTGAATGGCACCGACACAAACTCCAAATGGTCCTCAGGAAGGTTGTCGAGAATCACAGGAACTGGGTCAGGAATCATCATCAATCGTGGTGTACTGTCTTCAAGGTACTTTCTCACGGAATTCTCGAATCTCGACGCTTGAATAGTACTGTTGGTGGTGGTAACACCGAGCTCGGCAATAAACGACAAAACAGCACCAGGAGGAACTCCGCGACGACGAATGGCCACAAGGGTGAACAATCGAGGGTCGTCCCAGCCACGAACAATCTTGTCATTAACCAACTTGAGAATCTTTCTCTTGCTCATAATAGTACCGGTAACATTGAGTCTGCCCGACTCGCGTTGCTGCGGTCTGTACACGCAAAGGGCATTACACAACCAATCGTACGACTCTCTGGAAAGATAGAATTCCAATGTACACAGCGAGTGCGAGATGTTTTCTATAGAATCCACCAGACAGTGGGTGAAATCATAGGTAGGATAGATCTTCCACTTATCGCCTGTTCGGTGGTGAGTTGCGTTCAACACCCGGTATGCCACCAGATCCCACATTTGGGGATTGGGGTTCTCGAGATCCTGTTTCATTCGCAACGTAGCTTCTCCCTTGGCATATTTACCATCTCTCATTTCTCTAAACAGCTTCAAGTTCTCCTCAGTCGATTGTGATCGGTGTTTACAAGGAGTACGTTTACCGCCTCTAGTACCGTCTTCAGAAATACCTCGATGAGCCTTCATTTCTTCAGCTGTACAGAAACAAACATAGGCCAAATCTTTCAAAATGAGCTGCTCCGCCAGTTCATACAATTGATCAAAATAATCAGAAGAGTAGGTAATAGCCCATGGCTTGAAACCGAGCCATTCGACAATCTCCTTAATAGATGTAAAGTACTGCTCCTCCTCAGCCTCGGGGTTTGTATCGTCAAAACGAAGATAACATTTGCCATTGTAATATTGAGCAAATCCAAAATTAATAGCAATGGCTTTGGAATGTCCAATGTGCAGGTATCCATTGGGTTCAGGGGGGAATCGGGTCATGACATGACCGCCCGTGAACTTGAGATGCTCTTTCATCCGCTCGGGATATATTTGAGCATTCTCACCTGGTTTGTGTAAACTGCCCAAAAATCCTTCCGTAAACATGGATCGAGCTGATCCAGCACCAGCTCCAGCTCCAGCACCGGAATCAGATTTGGCATCTGATCCAGTACCAGCAGCACCAGGTTTTGTATCAGCCTTCTTCTTTTTCTCCTTCTTAACCACATCACGTTCATCTTTGGGACCCAATAAAGCCAGAATCTGCTCATCAATAATAGGTTTGAAAGCAGCTGGATTGGCCCATTTGAGTTCTGGCAGTTGCTTAACACCCACAATCACAGTAGGTGCCAGTTTATATCTCTTCTCCACGAGCTCTGCCTCGTGTTCTTTAATATACTTTGCCACCGATTCCTTGATCTGGTCATCAGTAACCACAATACCAACACCGGACTCCTTTTCCAATTCTTCTCTATCAACAGATTTGCCATCTTTGACTACTCGGACAATGTAATCCCAACCACCGTTCAATTGAACATTGGTCTTGATCTGTCCTCCACTATTAGCAATCAAGTCAGACAAACTCTTTCTTCCCTTTTTCAATTGCTCGTCAGCATCTTTCGACAATTGAGCCAATGAATGAAGCAAAGTAGCCACCGATGCGTCCTCTACAGGATGTGCCTCATCCACCCCAGCCTCGGCCAGGATCTCGTCCAACGACCCTGACACCTTCGTGTTCTTCAGAATCTCCTTGACCTTGGTCTCCTTAAACCCAAGCGTCTTCTCGAACTTGACTGCCAGTTCGTCTACCTCACTCATGCTAAAATACCGCCGATATCAATGGTCTTTCTCAGCCGATGAGTCAAATTTCTGTTATCTAATGATATGATAATCACTTTCCCATCATCTCCCTGCCGCTCTATATAATTTTCCATTGCACGAAACCCTAACATCACTGGTCCCTGCTTCTGGGGGGTTCTGCCTCCGGCGGCTGGGGCTCCGCCCCAGACCCCGTGGCTCCTCTCGCTCCGCTCGAGTCGGAACGGGCAGGGGTGTTATTTTTGGGGTCGCGGGTGGGTTGTGGATTTTGGAGGTGGTTCGGAGTCAGAGTTGAGGGGTATTGACGGCAATTGGCGGGGGTGAGGCATCAGAACCATAGGAGATGAGACTCATCACTCACCTAGCTGACCTATTTTTTTCTTGTTTTTCTTGTTTTCTACAGTTTACCAGGCTTATTCACTCTCAGATCAAGCAATTACTACCCAAAAACCCTCTCAATTGATTATTTTTAGCTTATATGACTGGTAACAAGAACACACAATAACCTCTCCTCTTCCTGCCATATCACTTTCTAACAAGAATCAAATGGAGCTCTATCTAGCGATGCAAACGCCATCTGGACCAATTTACTCGCTTAAAAGACTCTAGAATATCCACCATGTTCAACCATATTCTTGAATAAACTTTGAGGCACTAATTACGCTGTCAACTTTATTCAATTAACAGCTGCAGGGGATCAACACTCAGGGGTGCTTCTCAGGGGTACTTGTCTGGGGTACGGAACGATGAGCTTACTCGCTTTCTAAAAGTAACTTTATCAGATAACCCACCGAAAACTGATTATAAAGGTAATGGAGATAACATCAAAATATAAAAATAACCTCCATTCTACTCACACCACCGAAAAACCGAACAAGTTCCTTTTATCCGATATACACATCAGCGAGTCCTTGATAGCTCCGCGAAGCGGAGCACCACGGGGTCTGGGGCGGAGCCCCAGCCGCCGGAGGCAATAAGGGACCAGTTCGTACCAACCTATCAGCCTCGTGCGATAAGAAATAAACGGTTGCTGCAGGTCATGGGTCCCTTGCATCATAGCTGTTGCGGCTCCATCGATAGTCCCCCAGATAATGCATCATGCACGAGATCCACATATCGCTCGCTTGTCATGCTTGCGATCAGATCAGACATACAGATTCAACTAAGAGGTGATTTAGACGGCCAAGGGAGCTTTTATCGACCAACAATTATTATTAATAGTCAGATTTATTGACTGGCTATGGCACTCAAAACCGACTCTGACCAACCGGAGCCAGCGTCTCATCGAAAACATAGGCATCTGCTTCCAGTTCGCCTGTTTCCACAAGGATCGCGACAAGCATCAGATCACGAGCCTTTGAATAATATTTCAGACCAGCAGTTTCATGGTGATAATATAACAGGATCTATTATCAATGGAAAAGGAGAACAAACACATGGTCATAAGAATGATATCAAAACGACGATATCTAATACCACCAGTCTCCAGAGTACCTATAGTAACAGCAACAGCAACAGCAATACTACCGCTAACACGAGTACTACAGGTACCATTGGATCCATAGGTGCTGTAGGTACCAGTAATGAGAGTCTGGATAACTCAGGATCTGGTCCTACTAGTATAAGAGCCACGAGCTCGAGAAGAACTGCTGATAGCAGCATGGCTCCTGTTGGGTCTGGAGTTCATCCTGGAGGTACCAGTGGTGAACCTGCCAATACAGCAGCAGCATCATCATCATCATCATCCACTACTACTGGTGGTAGTAATCCAGCTGATCCAGGTGGTATCTCTAGATCTCCTGGTACTTCTGGTACTTTTGGTACCAGTGATAGAGCTAGAGAGTCACGAGATAAAAAGAGTAGAGCAGAAGTCAACAGAGGCAATGATACTGGTGAAACATTAGTAGCGGAAGTCAACGAAACAAGTCAGTCGTCCGATCCTGGCGAAACACCGCGAACAGTTGCTGATGGAGAAGAAGCTTCATCGACTCTAGTCAACACCGCGACCTCGTCACAACGAAGTGTACAGAAATCCGTGTTCGGACAACCGCGACTCAAACTGTTCAGCACCCTCATGGAAGGACTCCACGTCGCAAAAACCGAGCCCATTCTCCAGTGTAAGTAAAAATTCCCGCGAAGCGGGAACAACCAGGTCCGGGCGGAGCCCGGCCGCCGGAGGCACAACTAACCCCCCAAGACTACGATGTGACTGTATACCGCAACGATCTGGATAATCTGAAAGACTACGAGTGGTTCACTGATAACAACATAGCATTTTTGTACGAATACATCGAGCGGACGACTCTGACCGAGACCATGTCCACCGACTCGATCGTTCTTCTCCGGCCGTCCATGGCGTTCCTGCTCCAGCACACCGAAGACGACCCAGCGTCGCTACGAGAAGTACTTCCCCCGATCCAGAAATCACGATTTGTATTTCTACCCATCAACGACAACAGCGACGTCACTGCCATAGAAGGAGGATATCATTGGTCACTCCTGGTAGTCAGCGTCGTCGACCGAACCGCATTATATTATGACACTCTCAAAGGATCGAGTTACAGCGCACTCAACCGGACGGTGTCTAAACTAGCCAGGTTCTTTCAATTCGATCTGAGTCTGATTGCCGTCGAAACACCCCAGCAGAAAAACAGTTCTGATTGTGGAGTATACGTGTGCGAACTGACACGAATTCTCGTCGACCGACTGGTGGCCGTAGACGCGGGCCACGATATCAATCTCGGGCTGCGAGGAGTCGAGGTGTCGCCTCACCAGGGTCGCAAGTACATTCTCAAAACGATTCTCCGGCTCATAGCCGAGCGCGACCAGGAGGAAAAACCCGACGGAAGTCTCAAAAGGCTCGTGTACCACCGCAAACGCGATGCCAAGGGTACGTGTTCTGGGGGGTCTGCCTCCGGCGGCTGGGGCTCCGCCCCAGACCCTGGTTGCTCCTTTCGCTTCGCTCAAGTCGAGCGTCCACGGTCCTAGCAGTCTCCTGCGAAGCAGGAGCCACGGGGCCTGGGGCAGAGCCCCAGCCGCCGGAGGCACAGGCCGGTTCAGTGTACTAACACCGGTTTTAGGGAGTGATGGTGAGAGTGGAGGGAGTCGAAGGGCATCGATGGAGAGCAGTGATGGGGCTGGAGGGAGTACGGGAAGCAGCCGGAAGACTCATTCGGTTGGACAGGAGATAGAGCCTGCAGACGAGATTCACGGTCAGAAACTGGTTGATGAGGATGACGACGACCAAGACTTGGAAATCACCACGTACACACCGCGAAGTCTTAGAGTGCTGAAGGGAGTTGCCGACCGACTACGCAGCAAGTCGCCACTTCGCCGCAGCAAAATGCCTCGCGAAGCTCCTCCTGATGACGGCCATGTTCTGTAGATAAATCATGTTATGTTTTTTCTGGGGGTGTGCCTCCGGCGGCTGGGGCTCTGCCCCAGACCCCGTGGCTCCTGCTTCGCAGGAGAAACTGAGGGGAAAACGCTAGTTCTTTATGGTAGAGATGGCCTGCTTTTTTGCTGTAAGCATTGAAGGTTTACCACCTGGTTGCTGGACCGTTTCCCCTGTACTGGTTGAAATGTCAAACCTGTTCTTGGTATTCTAATGTGGATTCCATTGGTTTCAAGAAAAATACCCACAGTGAACAGCCTGAAATCCGGTAAAGACCAGTGTGGTCGTCCTGGTGATATATGAATGATGGGATTTGTTGATTATCTTTATTATTTATAGTATGTTATTTCAACTATGTTTTATTTATCTGTTTATTGGTTATTTGAGGAAGAGGAATCGTCTGACTATAGAGATAAGATTCGAATCAGATTTCAAAGAAAATTTGCGAAACTCACAGACAGAGTCAGTTGACGACTGAGAATGTTCACAACAGACCAGATGTCGTACTCCGGACAGGAACTTTGCTGCTATGACGGCAAATGGATCCGAGATGTAGTGGCTATGAACCACCCTCGAATCTTGCTGGGACCCTCTACGCTCGACTCGAGCGAAGCGAGAGGAGCAACCAGGGTCTGGGGCGGAGCCCCAGCCGCCGGAGGCAGACCCCCCAGAAAAGTGAAAAAGTCATTAAAGTCTATTCTATACACGGCAATTAGAGATCTGGAATACGAGAATGTCTTCGGCGCCGCCAGCTGTGAGCTGGTCCATGACCTCGGCGATGCTGTTGCGCTCGACCATGGAACTGACGGCCACCCAGCCTTCGGTTTCGAGGGCCGAGACGGTGGCAGCGCGTCGGCCGGGGGTGATTTTCAGCAGGTCTTCCAGTTTGCTACGAGGAGCATTGTAGTTACACAGAATGTACTGCTTAGCAGCGAGAACTCCCGAGATACGAGAGGTGATGAGCTCGGCCACTTCAGGGTGGGTAGGGTGTGAGGATCCAATGAGGTGGGCAGATGTGCTGAGAACAGTGTCAATGGGCTTGAGTCCAGCGGCTCTCATGGTCTCACCACTCTCTACAAGATCGACAATGGCATCAGCAACTCCAAGAGCAACAGCAGCCTCGACACTGCCTCCAACATACTTGATCTGGGTCTTTAAGGGCTCGCCGGCCTCCTTGCCTTCCAGTTTGCCGAAATATTCAGTAGCAAGATTAGTAAATGAAGTGACAATAGTCTTACCAATCAACTGTTTCGGATCATCAATCGCACCATCAGCAGGAACTTGTACTTGCAGTTTGCACTTACCAAAGTTCAGATCTAACAGGTTCTTACAGCCGTGAACTTTAGACTCGGCCACCTGGTCGATACCGGTGATTCCCAGCGAACAACGACCCTCTCCGACGAAACGAGGAATGTCGGCAGCTGGTAGGAACACTAGTGCTACTGGAAGACTGGTGGATATAGCGATGTCCAATCGGTTGGATCGGTGGAATTGGATATCTGCTCCAATCAGCAGTTCCAAGGCTTTTTCATAGAGTCGTCCTTCTAATGTTTGTGTTAGTTATTGTTTCTATATTCATAAATCTCGCCCTTTCTACCCTTTCTACCTATCTGATGGCTGAAAAAAACAAAAATTGGTTGTTTTGTTTGTCACCACACAGAAATTGTATCACATCAGATCCACCTCTTGTCATTCATGATCTTCCTCAAAACTCCATTCCGTCATCCGAGCCACTTTCTACAAAAATAGTTGAATCCACGTTCATAAATCAAATGACGTGTCAACGAAAGCCATATAATCCATGTCCAAAAGCCAATGGTCTACAGATATTCCTTCACACTTACTCTTAGGAACTGCAAATAGTAGCTTGTCAGTAAGGTGGTTGACGAGATCCATGTCGAACAATTACTGGTATATATGTATCGGTATTTCTTTTTCTTTTGTAGCGAGTCAGTCAGAATCAAATTCTCAACCAAAAAATCCTATGAACAACAACAAAAAATACACCAGAAACTCCCGTTTAAGTACAATTTGCGTTCTCTTCCCAAACTCTCGTCGAAGTAACAATTGATTCGATCCGATTCAGTCATCCTCTGATCAACGTGCTTAATCTCCAGGGCAAGGAATTTCACTCCTGAAACGGCTTAGATAAGCATCCTCTCAACGGGCCATGCAACCTCCCATCCAATTAAACTGACTCCTGTAATTCCGTTTTTTAAACTATTAACTCTCTAAACACACCTGAAGTGGGTCAATGGCGTGAACTCTACCGCCAATTCACAACCCACTCGACTCCTCAGACTGGACCCCCTTCTTCAGCCACCGGCCCACAGTGCGCCACATGCGTCCACGCAGGGCACATGCGCCACACAGCAGCCACGTTTGTGGGTTAGGCGTGCAGCAGCGATATCGGGGTCCTGCCTCCGGCGGCTGGGGCTCCGCCCCAGACCCTGGTTGCTCCTCTCGCTGCGCTCGAGTCGTGGTTCGAGGCACGGGAGTCTGATCCGGGGGTCGGTTGGTTGCTGGATGTCGTCTTTTGGGTCCAGTGGTCAGGGGCCCACTTTGCTGGAGCTGTGGGGACGCTGCAGGGGTAACAGGGTCCATATGCGAGGGACATGGGCTCTTCAACACCTGATTCTATTTCAGTTTATTAATTTATACATGCGTGCTGCTGTGAGATAAGTCTGGCTGACTTGATTGGGTTCTGAACATAGGTTATATATTTAATACCCGCTACACGGTTGAATCACGGGCCCACTCGGCAGAGGTCCAAGTCTCCTGCGAAGCAGGAGCAACCAGGGTCTGGGGCGGAGCCCCAGCCGCCGGAGGCAGACCCCCCTCCCGAGGTCCTAGCCGGTACCAATGAATTATGTGTACAGTCGGAGGTGGTGAAATTTGCCAGGCTGTCGCATTGGTGTTGGTTCGTTATGCGTTGACGGCATAATGATGAAGTGCTGCTGAGTTTTCATTTGGGTGATGATATGATGTCGTTGATTTACAGTTGAGATATCAGGAGACAGTTACGATACCATACAGGTTCAAGGATAGGGAGAAGTATGGCGTCGTGGCGTCCGTTTCTATTCAGAGTTCAGACAGACCCGTTATTCGAAAGTTGTCTGCTGGATGCAGTCCAGCACGCTGTGGGCGTTCGTTTCCAGCAGGAATCACCAAAACCAGCCAGTTCGAATTTGGTCAGCAATATACAGGTAGTGGTGGCCAATTCCGACAAGACTGCTCAAGAAAGAGTATTGGATGCTTTGAGACACAAAAAGAGACCATGGGTGATAGCGGTTACTGTCGAATATCGGGATCTTGACCTGCTCTATTCGTTCCGACTGTATGAGCCTTTGGGGACGGTTGCTGGTAAAATGTACTGGCTAGCTCGAGCACTGCCCTGGCCCCGTCGGACCGTCGATGTTACAATTTCTGATCTTCATCTGAAAGATTTCCCGAAAATCACCATTCATTTCAAGTTTTTCAAATTCAAAACGTTAGCTCTTGGCGAGCCTGAAGAAGTTCGCGTGATTTTGACGGAAAACGACATCTGCAACGCTATCCAGAGCGCCATTCATAACGCTCTACATCTGATTGGCGACAGCTCAACCCGATTGAAAAAGTCCAATAATGTGTAGTTTTAAATAAAAAAATTTCATTGAACTGATCAAGTCAGACAACCGTATTTTGTCTCCGCGATGCCTCCGGCGGCTGGGGCTCCGCCCCAGACCCTGGTTGCTTCTGCTTCGCAGGAGATGGCTGAGACATGAAATGGGACGACGGAAGAAAAAAGGCAGGAGCAAATATTGGAGTTATTTAGCTTCTGTTATACACATTGGGTGTCCAGGGATAAATTCTTTCCCGTCTCTTCACACAGCTGTTACCCGGCTTATTTGAATTAATTTATGAGATTTAAAGCCGGGTAACAGAATTTCACCCGAGTTTCATTGCGTATGGAATGGCTATAGTAAATTGATATAGATCACTTGTTCAGCCAATCCCTTCGTAGTATTGTAGGTGCAACTTCATTCAATCCATCAAGTTTTGTTTTATATTTCCGGTCCACCAGATTAATGTCATGTTCTGTCTGTGACACCGCAACATCTTTCATTTTTTTTAAAAGCTGTGAATTCCGGGTAACACTAGAAGTTTGAAAGTAGACGATCGAATTCAACTAGCATTTCGAAGTCCAGCCCATGCAATAAACTCTCCCAAATATGTATCAATATCGATCAACATGGCCATTATCCACTATTCTGGTCCGCTGCTCTGGTCTCCTTTCTCCAGTCTCCAAGGTTCTTATTCTGTATTATTAGTATTATCTATTTTCTCGAATCAAACACGAACATTGGCCACGCTGCCTCCGGCGGCTGGGGCGCTGCCCCAGACCCCGTTGTGCTCCGCTTCGCGGAGCAGCACAGGCCGTTGACGGATGATATACTCTAATAACAAGCAAAGGAAGCAAGTTGATAACTGGGATATTTCAGAATCCACTGCATTCAACGGTTCCCAGTTATGACTCGGGTGATTGCGTATGATTGATCCCTGATCAACCAGTTAGTTTTTCCCTTCTCCACAAACTCAAAAGTTCGCCGACAAATACTCCCTCGAGTGTTTAAGGAATCAATTAATCACTGTTCATCTTGAGCTTCTTTGGTTTCAATAGTTATTGCAAGATTAGTATAACATGAGACTGATATATACAAAAAGTTCTAGCCAGTTAGCCAAGAGCCATACTGGATATTTGAGACATTAAAAGTAAAGCTGAAAACTATCAATTACTATGAAAACTGGCTGCGAGTTGCATAAAATTTTACAAAGCCTTGATATGATGCGACTTGAGTTTTGTGAAAAAGGTGAAACCAAAGGGACCAAGAGACACTCCACGACCACTATTCTTGAATCCAGTCCAAGCAAGGTGTGGATCGGGGTAATCAGAGCGGTTGACAAAGACAGTTCCGGCCTCAAGTTGATTGCCCAATTCCTCACCAACTTCTAAATCAGAGGTCCACACGGAAGCAGTCAGACCCAAATCAGAGTCGTTCATTTTAGCAATTGCCTCTTCATCTGAACTGACTTTAATAATAGGGATAACAGGACCAAAAGTCTCTGTACACACAACATCTGGTCAAGTGGTTAGTGATATTCATTGTCACAGTATCGCCTAGATAGATGGTCCGGAGTAGCGCCCCAACCAACTGTATTTCAAATACTTACGACTAGTCTCATCAAGATTCACAAGGATTTGAGGAGCTACAAAAGTGGGATTCAATTTCTCAGCTTGAGCAAAAGTTTCTGATGGGATCAATTTCTTAGCACCGCGATCCACTGCATCTTTGATCTGAGCACGGATTCCACGAGCAGCTTTTTCGGAAATGACAGGACCAATCTGAGTGGACTCATCAAATGGATCACCGAGTTTGTATCCCTTGACAATTTCAACTGCAGCATCAACAAACTGATCATACACTTTCTCGTCCACATAGACTCTCTCGATGGAGCAACAGCTTTGGCCCGAGTTGAATATAGCACCGTCAACAATGTCTTCGGCAGTAGCCTTAATGTCCTTTACATCTGACCGGACATAAGCAGGATCATTTCCACCAAGCTCCAAAGCAATTGGAATAGTACGACCAGCAGCAGCCTTTTGGACAGCTAGACCACCCTCGACCGAGCCTGTGAAAACCACTCCAGCAACAGCTTTACGTTGAACGAGACCCTCCAGAACTTGGACATCACCAGAATGAACGACCTGGAGTACACCATCGGGGAGACCAGCAGTCTTGAACAGCTTGGCAACCTCATTGGCTACATTGGGTGTCTGAGGAGACGGTTTAATAAGAACAGAATTTCCAGCAAGAAGAGCAGGAATCAGACCATTAGTAAGACAGAGATAGGGATAATTCCAAGGAAAGATGATAAGAATGACTCCAAGAGGATCTTTTGTAAGATATTTTTTAAATGAAGGACGAGTCGACTCATCAACATTGACGGGAGCCAAAGCTTCATCAGCGTAACCAAGAAGAACTTCTGCTCTCAATGCTGCTGTGGATATTTCTCCCTTGGTATAACGGACAGGACGACCCATTTGTTTGGTGATGTCTTTACCAAGACGAGTAGCAGTTTCGTCATCCTTCAGAAGTTCAATATACTTGGCCACAATAGCCTTTCGTTCAGCTAATGAAGTAGAAGCCCATTTCTTTTGTGCCGAAACAGCAGTAGGCAAAATTTTGTTGTCAATGTCCTCAATTGAGGTAGCAGGTGTGGTAATAATAGCCGACGAGGTGATAGGAGAGATAGTTGTGAGCACAGACATGGTGAAAATATCACTGGTACGATACTAAACAGAAGTCACAGTAGATCTATAACCTTCGTCAATTAACTTGAATTCTTTCGCTTAGTTGCTTAACCCGTGCCAATTTTAGTGATAGTGCAAAAGTGAGAAACACTACCTTTTAAATATTAAAGTGAGATAATAATAGAGATAAGCCAGATCTGACGGTACCGAGTAATAATAAACAGATGTATAACCTGCAAACTGTAAATGATCAATAATTACACAGATAAGCGCACGCCGAGACCGGGTGATGCGATCTAGGTTTCAGACCCGTGTATACACAGTATCATTAGTGGCCTGGGTTGCATGCATGCAGTAGCTTTCCTGATAAGTAGATTTTGACGTATATGCCCATGCCCACTAAACGGACTGACCCGAGTTGAGCACGATGCAGGGTCTGTCCCTGTCAGTTGTGGGGTCAATAGCCACGGCCATTTTAGGGATAGTTGGGCTCCACTTCCGACCCCACTAATCCTCTGAATTCGGACGGGCCGAGCTTCCCTGGGCCAAAAAACAGTCCCGAGTACATTGGGTCCCCTCAGCAACAATACGAAGCGCCGGGAATGGCAGTCCCCTGAAATGCCCTATTTGGGTTGAACTATATCCCAGGATAAATCATTTACACGGAAACCAGTACCCGGGTCGACGAAGCAGATAAGAGAAGAACGAAAAGTCAGATAATAATTAGGGTCCTTCAGTGTCTACCATGAAGCACCCTGTCGGTCACGCGACAGCCTCGAGGTGCCAGCAGGATCCTAACCCAAAAGTCCCAGAAGCAGGCGGGAAATTGCGTTCTCGAGACTGTGAACCGAACAAAGCGAGCCAGCCTGCCAGATTGCATTGCGACCACATCAGCACTGGCCTGTCAGTTATCAACTCAAGGGCATTCACAACAGGCAAACAAGACAAAGATGAGGTAGGTCCAAACTCCACAAGTGCAATTGCCTCGATATACACCACAAAACGGCCATTACTGCGCATCTATGACGGCTCTTCGTGAGCTCTGACGACCCCATGTCCACGAGGTGCCAATTGGGCACTGATGCCTCCGGCGGCTGGGGCGCTGCCCCAGACCCCGTTGTGCTCGCGTCGCGAGCTGCTTTAACCCCCCGCTGTCGACACGAGCGTAGCGAGAGGAGCTACGGGTCCGGGCAGAGCCCGGCCGCCGGAGGCATGTCGACCCCCCAGACAGAACTAACTCGGACAGTAAATCGTTTGTGAGAAGTTCCAAGTTCAGACACGTTTATGGCCAGCCGGTGAAGAAGGAGCTGTGCTTCGACAATGTCCGGTTGACCAAGAATGCGTGGGACTCGAATTTGGTTAAGGTCAACACCAAGTTTATTTCAGTTAATTGGGACGCTTCTGGCGGTGGAGCGTTTGCAGTTATTCCCATGTCAGAGGTCGGAAAGTTGCCTGATAAGATTCCTCTTTTCAGAGGACACACGGCAGCTGTTTTGGACACTGATTGGAACCCTTTTGACGAGACAATGGTGGCATCTGCGAGTGATGACGGCAAAATCGGTATCTGGAAGGTTCCTGAGGGATTCACTTTAAGGCCCGTGGGTGAAGATGTCGATGATATCAAGGACGTCGAGCCTGTTAAGTTCTTGACTGGCCATTCCAAGAAAGTGGGTCATATCCAATTCCATCCTGTAGCCGAGAATATCCTTGCAAGTTCGTCTGGTGATTATACAGTCAGGATTTGGGACATTGAACAAGGCAAGGCTCTTTATACTCTGCCCCATAAGGATTTGATCACGTCGTTTGCATTCAATCACGACGGTTCATTGCTGGCTACGGCCAGTAGAGACAAGAAACTGCGTGTTTGGGACATTCGTCAGGAAAAGATCATTAGTGAAGGTGCTGGTCATGCTGGTGCCAAGGCAAGTAGAGTTGTTTGGTTAGGTGATTCCGACCGTTTGGCTACTACTGGTTTCAGCAGAATGAGTGACCGTCAATTGGGTGTTTGGAATGCTACTGATCTGGCCAGTGGACCTATTGGCAGCTTTATTGTTTTAGACTCTTCAGCTGGTATTTGCATGCCCTTTTATGATGAAGGTACTAAATGTTTGTACTTGGCTGGTAAGGGTGATGGTAACATTCGTTACTTTGAGTTTGTTAATGACGAGTTCATCGCTTTATCTGAATACCAGTCTATCGAGCCTCAACGAGGCATGGGTGTTTTACCAAGAAGAGCTTTAGATGTCAAGCAACATGAAGTAGTCCGATTCTACAAAATGGTTAATGACTCGTTGATTGAACCTGTTCAGTTCTTTGTTCCCAGAAGAGCAGATACTTTCCAGGATGATATCTACCCTGAAGCCAGAGCCGGTGAGCATGCTCTGACGGCAGAGGAATGGGCTTCGGGCAAGAACAGTGCACCCAAGGTTATTTCATTGGCTGATGTGTTTGATGGCAAGACCGGTTCCAGCTTCATTCCCGAGAAGAAACCTGAACAGCCAGCTCCTAAATCTGAGCCCAAATCTGAGCCCAAATCTGAGGCCAAGGAGGCACCCAAGGAGGAGCCTAAAGAGGAGCCCAAGCCTGCTGCTGTCAAAGAAGAACCCAAGACAGAGACTAAAGAGGTGTCTACCCCAGCCACCCCATCTACACCACGTTCTATCAAGCAAGATGACACGGACATTTTTGCATCCAAGGATGTGCAAAAGTTCCTTGCTAAAGACGCGGAGAAAGAAGACGAGGGTGAAAAGGAGGACGAAGACAGTGCATGGAAAGACGAAGACGACATTGTCATTGTCAAGGACGACAAAATTCCTTCCTCTTCTACCAAGTCTAATGCTGTAGCTGAGGAGACTAAACCCGAACCCGCCACACCTACCAGCTCGACCCCTGTCGATGACGAACCCAAACCTACTGAGACCAAGGAACCCGAGACCAAGGAGCCCGAGACCAAGAAACCCGAACCAACTGAGGCCACCACCAACGGCAATGTTCACACACCTCTTCTTCCCAAGAGTCTCCACGAGACTCTTTCCCAGCACGGAGTGGACAAGACTGTTGAAGTTCTCGTCGACCACGTTACGAAGCTGACCACCACAGTCCAATCGCTGCTCGCCGATGTGGAAAAGAAACACTCGCACATACAATCCCTCGAGGCCAAGCTCGAACAGGCCCTTAAGAAATAGACCTCTTCGTGACGTGTTCTCTATTTAACATATATTGTGTTTATGTATATTTACAAGTAGAAAAAGGATAAAAAGTATTGCCAACTTTGAGAGGGAGGTGGTGACATGCCTCCGGCGGCTGGGGCTACGCCCCAGACCCCATGGCTCCTCTCGCTTCGCTCGAGTCGGGACGGAGGGTGTCAGGATCAGTGCCGATTGGACATGAGAACCAGTTTCTTTCGTCCTCCACGACCTTTGCGTTGTTCGGCCTCGCTGAGTAGTTCATCGATGATCCGGCCGTCTTGCTCTGCTTTCGAGATAGATGCAGCTTGGGCAAACGAGGTCTTGCTTCCCCATGGCGACGACGAGCCATCGTTGCTATCGCTGCTACCAAGTATAGGGGACACGGGGAGAGTTGGAACTGGTGCAAGCACTGGGTCGGCGGAATCGTCGTATGCGTTCATGGGAGGTGATCCTAATGAACCGACTGGATATGAAAATGGCGAGTTTGACTCTTGCAGAAGGTCTCTTCTGAACTGTTCCTCTTGCTCTTTCTGAATACGCTTCTGATCTCGATCTTCCCTCTTTTCTTTATCCTGTTTCCTCTTCTTCCTAAGTTGCAGTTCTTTGCTGAAAGATCTCAGAACTTCACCTGGAACAACGTCTCGCCAATCACATTCCAAGAACGCGACTGGTGTTTGTGTCGGCAGGTGGCCCAGATACTTCATTCGCTTCTTCAGTTGATCGTTTACTGATGTCCCGTTCAAAATGTTCTCCACTTTGACGACAATAATTGCCGGAAACTCACTGTAACTACCAAACGCCTTCTTCAATATGCGAATATCCAACGGAGCCAAAAAGTACTTTGTTGAAGATTCCAAGCTTCCCGTTTGATAGAAGAAGAATGCACTTTCGTCGTTGTATCGACCATAAAACTTCTCAGATTGAGCATTCGCCAACTGGATGTCTTTAACAGGCTCTTCATTCAGAGATAGCGAGCTCAACTGGTTCTTCACCGACTCTTCTATAATCGGCTCAGAAATAGACTCTTCTACCTCTTCTTTAACATCTGAATCAAAAGATCCCATAGGAACATCGCCTTCTATCTGCCACTCACCAATTTGATGGATTTGAGGAGTGCTTTGACCAGAATGAATTGCACTGGCAGCGGTTGATGGCTGTGAAGGGCCTGAAATTGGCGAGTTGGCTGACGAAGTCGGGGCAGTAGTGCCTGCACTACCAGTAATACCGTCTTTATCGTTGATTTCCAGTCCACTTTCCGAGCTATATATGCGAATCATCTCCTGGATCATCTTGATAGCCTCGGTATGCCAGTACCCATCATCCTGATACATAAGTCGATTTTCCTCGCGGGATTTCTTAAGCTCAGCAATCTCACGTTGGAACTCGGAAATTGCATATTCCACTGATCCCCTGACAAGTCGAGAACATTGACTGATGTCTTTCTCAGATACCAAAGGCAGGTCGTAAAAATCGGATTTCTTGGCTCCCACAGTATCTCGAGGAATGGATAAAAGACTGTCATTAGGTCGGAACATGAGTCGCAATATCGCTTCCCCATCGACCTTGGGAGCATCAAACCTGTCATCACCAACATCAGCTAGGGTCACCGGTTTCACTTTCTCGATTCGAATGCGGTCAAAACAAAGTGGACACTCCTTGTTTTTCCTGCCACTACTACCAGTAGTGCTAGCAGCACCGGCTGATGGTCTCGGTGGAGATGGATTTACTTCAAACTTATCGGCGTCCAAATAACGGAACAAGCAGGGATAACAGATCAAATGACCACATTCAAGCATTCGCGGTGCTTCAGGAATAGCTTCCAAGCATATAGGACATGTAGCAGGTTGGCAAATCACTCGAAGTACCCGTTCCATGGGAACATGTGAATCTGGGTCATTCAAGAGAAACTTATACTCGAGTCGAGGATCCAGCACAAATCGACAAGTCATGTTGATATAGGAGACCTTGTCCAAATATGAGTTCGAATGTGAGTAGTACGAGTCAGAGTAATATGAAGAAGAGTAAGTTGATCCAGCTCCAGGCACTCTTCTACGTCCAGACTGGCTCTGTCTATGTTCAGGACCAGGACTGAGATCAACCAAATGAGAAATAGAAATCTCACCACGCTTGTTCCGGTTCTCACTCTGTAGGATATCAGACAGAGAGAGATCGTTACCACCCCGTCTTGACTCTTTGCGACTACCACCTCCACCACCATTTGGCTTGGATTTACGATTCGCTCCTCCCTTGTCGTTACTGTTATTATTGTTGTTGTTATTACCACGACCGTTATTACGAGAAGTTCTATGCTGATTGGCATTCATATTCCCAGTTTTCAGACCGTGGCCAGTGTCATTACCATTGTTGCTGTTTCTACGACTGCCATTTCGTTTGCCAGTTGGAGTATCAGCACCGTCACTGGACTTTGTACGAGAAGCATTCAACGTAGCAACTTTAAGGTTACTAGAATCAGGACTCGATCCAGGTCCCGTGCCAGGAGATTTCACTACCTGAGTACTTCCTGGAACAAATGAGTTGGCGTTGAAGTTGTATCCTTGAGACATTGTAAGATTGATCCTGTTGATTGATCTACTACTACTTCCAAGTGTAGTAACTGTAACTGCTGAGTCAGTGAGTCAGCAAGACAGATAACGAGTGAGTCGGCAACAAACTCGATATCGAAAACAATCAGTATCAATCAGATTCGATAGCTGATAAAACTACCAGTAGAGTTCGCCAGTAAAATCGGCGATATCGAAATATGGTGATTACCAACGTATATCCACACAGATAGTCGATGTACCAATTTAAAACCAATTTAAAAGACAGTTGGCATATGATCCATAAAACAATACCAAACCTGAGATTTCTTTCAGTCGATAGTTCGAAATATCCAAAGAAAAACAGAAAGAAAAATGAGAAGAAAATAGGTTATTAGCAGTCAATAGTATCAGAGTGCGTTCTGTTAGATGCTGATGATGGCAATAGAATGAGATGCGAAATGATGGCGCGTTTCAGCTGCTCCGACTTGTAGGAGGACTATGTATCACACTACAACTGTGTGTGATCTCTCCTGTAACACAAATCCAAAACAACCAACGCAGCAGCTCTATTACACCTGCAAAACCACCATATGAACCAGCTTGTCTAAACAGGTGCTGTTGAGATTCAAAACGAGCGACACGCAATGCTGACTCGCTTGCTCCAACAGTCAACCACCGGCAAACCGCACACGAAAACCGCCAAACTTTCAAAAAAGAACCTCTTAATTGGATTTGTACTCAACAAAACCCAACTAAAACGACCAAAAAAACGTGTTTCGAACCTGTGTCAATTCAGAATCACTTCCCTCAGAGAAGCAGTTCTGTATTGATCTCAGGACCAATCCCGCTCCACACCCTCTCCTTCCCACTTTGTTCTTGCAGTCAGCCTCAGTCCTCAGCAATTGCCCGTGCACGTGATACCCAACCCTCCTCCCTCCCAACAGGCGCGATCGCGGCACCCACCACACTTCACCAGCTTCACCGAAATCAGGGACACGCGAAACACCGCCAGATCACCACATCCAGCTCCGACGACGTCCACTCTACCTAACCACAACGGGGCCACCAGATTCACTACACACTCAATTCACAATGAGCAGCCAGGAAAGCCGAATCAATTTATAGTAAGTCGGGTTTTGGGGGGTATTTGCCTCCGGCGGCTGGGGCTCTGCCCCAGACCCCGTGGCTCCTGCTTCGCGGGAGACTGCTGGGACCGTCGACGAAACGACTCGAGCGAAGCGAGAGGAGCCACGGGGTCTGGGGCAGAGCCCCAGCCGCCGGAGGCACACCCCCACCCACCCCTTCTACAGAAAACTAACAGGAAAATCAGTTCGACCACCGAGCTTAAGAACACGTCGGACGACCATCTGGCCAAGGTAAGTAGCCAGGAGGGTTGTAGAGATCATTGTCTGATATGAGCGATGGACAAATGTTAACGCACTATACAGGTGTTGTCGGGTTTGGGATATGTTCAGGATTTCAGCAAGGAGAATGTGCGACTGACGCTGGGGTTCGCGAGCATCGCCATGACGGGACTGGTGTTCTATCTCGAACGAACCAAGGGTTTTTATGCTGCTTATAATGAGATGGCAGCTGGTGTAGCTGTTTATTTCGTGCTGGCTCTGGCATACCAATTCTGGATCTCTAAAGTCGAGAAAAACGCAAAGTATCTTGGCCAACACCCGTCGACCGGATCCCGTATCGCTATTATCACCTCGTCACCCAAAGCCACTTCTGAATACAATGTCACAGTCTATATCAGCGACAAATCCGACAAAGTCGTTGAAACCCAAGAACTCAAAGGCAATTTCACCGACTGGTTCAACGTCAACGGGTTCATTGTCTATGACAAGTTCGCAACGGCTATAGCCTCAGTAGTCCCCACCGTGCCCAAAAAGGATCTGTAATCTCTAAAATTCCTATTTATTCTTCTGTCCCCACAATCCACTGACCTCCCCCTAGCAACGACTCGAGCGAAGCGAGAGGAGCAGCGGGGTCTGGGGCGCTGCCCCAGACCCCGTTGTGCTGGCTTCGCGAGCGTTAGCTGGTCGGACTGGCGTTGTATGTGTCCATGGCTCGGTCCATGCCGTAGACGGATCGCACGAACTCGCCGATTCCCGCGGGTAGCACCCGTATCCACGGTGTCAATTGGGCGTAAAGTGGTAGAGACAGTTCTCCACATCGGCCCTTTTCGATTGCACTGACAATTGCCGAGGCTGCGTCGACAACCGGCACGACTGGCGCAAGAAACTCGCTCGGAGTTCGTACTCCTCGAAACAGGCCTGTGTTCATTTGACCTATCGTCACCAGCAGGGACCGCACACCTGTTCCTCGAATTTCGTGCGCTACTGAGTCGTGCATCGCTATCAGAGCACCTTTGGAGGCGGTGTAGGCAGCTGGATTGTTAGTAGGGGGTTCAGGTCTGCCTCCGGCGGCTGGGGCTCCGCCCCGGACCCTGGTTGCTCCTCTCGCTGCGCTCGAGTCGGGCGTCGAGCGGCCCTGTTATGTGGTATTTAGCACCTGGGAGACTTACAGAGCTTGGCTGGTCCAATATATCCAAGAACGGAGGATACGGTGATGATATATCCTCGTCGGTTGGCAAGCATGGCCGGCAGAAAGTTCTTGATGGTCCAGAAATGCGAGAATGTGTTCACATCCAGTGTTCTGGCACTTTGTTAGTACAGAATTGGTGAGATCAGAGGTGCGTAATAGTTGGAGATGGTAGGTACTTGCCTTCTTATCTCGGTTTCTGAGAGATCTAAGACTGTCTTGTTAGAGGTTATTCCGGCGTTGTTGATGAGCACCGTGACTGGTCCGAGATCTTCTTCGATTCGTTGGCGCACTTTGGTCACTGAGTCCATTCTTGAAACGTCACAGGAGTAGAATTTGACATTCGGGAGATCAAACTCGGGCTTTTTAATGTCTAGCGCTGCTACTCGGAGCCCCTTGACTCCCAGCATGGCTGATATCGTTCTTCCCAGTCCAGAACTCGCTCCGGTTATGACTACCACATCTTCTTTAGCATTCAACTCGCGCCAGGACCAGCCTGCCAAGTACAATTGGTTAACATAAACCAGAGCATGGATCACGTCAATAAGTCCACAGACACCAACCAGTAAGAGCACCTGGTTTGATATCACAATATTGTTGTATCTACAATGTTAGTACCGATCCAGCTCGTTTTTAGACCATTCTGTAGCTCTATTTCAGCCTCAAATTTCCAAATTCAGAGTATCCTATGGCACTCAAGTCATCAAATATTCAACTCTTCGAGTGTTTGGACCCCAGGTCGTTTTTGATGATGAAGATAACTCACGCCAAGAATATGACTGGAACCGACCAACAAAACAGTGGGTGACCAATTGTCTGCAGGAAGATTTCGACCAACCCGTCAAGAGTCAGCATTGGCCCCTCGACATAATCCTCATCTAAGAAGGAATCAGACTCCATGACAGTAACTGGCAATCAGAAATCAAACTTCACGAGAATGCCGATCTATTTATTACAACGTGAGCCCTAACCGCTATCAAACACATCAACCGCTCTTATCTCCCCGAGTCAGATGCCCTCTCCCCCGAGCCTCGACTCGAGCGAAGCGAGAGGAGCAGTGGGGTCTGGGGCGAAGCCCCAGCCGCCGGAGGCAGTGAAACCATCCCGTAATTCATGTGACATTAAAAATAAATAAAGTGGTTAGTACCCGGACAGGGTGCTGGTGTCGTCCATAACCGCGAACTCGTTTTCCACGAGCTCGACCACCAGTTGTTTTGTGCGAATGAGGGGGTGGACCATAGCTGCTTTGATTTGGCCGTCTCGAGAGTCGATGCAGCGAATGTGTTTGCCTGTGATGACCTGTCTCAGCTGACCAGACCTATCAACGCGACGCACCTCGATAATCTCGTCGCCGAAGATAATCAGATGGGGCATTTGGAAAGATACTTTTTTGGCTTTGCTGAGGTACGAGAACACTGCATTCCGATCGTTGAGATTACCATCGTTGTCTGTGTAAAGAGCAAATTCTGCATAACACAGGATAATAGACTCGGAAGTGACTCGGAACATACCCAATGGTTTCGACGACTCAATTTTCTTCTTGAAACTATCGACACTAGAGAACTTGAATCCCCTTGATATTCGAAGCACGTTCTGAAGTGCTTGAGGAGCAATCAATGGCAAACTCAAAGGAGTTGACTTTGTATCAAACGACAAGAGCTCGAATCCTTTTGTAGTGTGAACAGCAAACGTTGATTTGAAAAGACTGATTCCATAACTCTCAGTGGGAATGTAGAATTTATCCACATCTCTGAAGTACTCTGTAGACGATAATGTCTCATCACGCGAGAAAAGAACTTTAGACCGTTTCTGTTGCGAACCCTTTTCCCGAACAGGCTCGAGAACCTTGAACACCGAACTGAGTCCATCTGTCTTTTTATAAAATAATAGAATACGATCACGCATGATACCCGTAGCAAAGAATCCGACGTTCTTTTCCGATAATTTATATCCTTTAGGAACAACCGTCGACTTTTGAGTATCGGGTTTCGTGGCTTGGTTAATCAGAACATCCAAATGATAATAAGCCAGAGTCTTACCAGCAAGAATAATAGCCACATTCATATCCTGGATAACAGCAATCTGAGTGACATGGGTCAATGTCAAACATCGTTTCCAAACGGATCCCACTCTTTTATCATGAAGATATACACCATAGTCGAGTCCTAGCATACAATATTCGTTGCGATCCGCATATACAAAGCTGACACCACAATTGACTGGCGAATTAATGAGTGAATTAACCACTTGTCTCGGCCCATCACCAGCTCCACCGTCTACTAAAGTCGACACTGACGTAGCACTAGTTGAATCGTTGCTCCTTGTCAACGACACTGGCGTTCTTGACTCGGCCTCACGAACCGCTCTATCCAAAGCAGTTCCAGCAGTATGTACCGGAATTTGAGGAGCCGACGAACTATCATATCCAAACGCCTGATCAGCCAGCACCCTTAATCTGAACGGTTCCGACTTCAAAGTCGTCGCGGCCGAGCTGTATTCGCGTTTGGCATTCATAATCGCGTCTCTCCACAACTCTCTGTCCCTCCTGGCCTTTTCTGGAGTCGAGAACGTATACAGAGTCAAATTGGCTCCTAAACCAGCATGGGTGATTCTGAATGGGAACAAAATATCCCTATCTTTATCGACATCATTCAACATCGTCACCGAAGCAGACCCTGCCGACGTCAATGATGTAGGACTCATACCAGGTTTCGTTGGCGACGTCTGTCCTGACCCGCCAATAAACCTCCTACTCACAGCAATCTTCCTATGATCCGTAGCAGGAGTCACGTTCGATCCCAACAACTTTGCCGAGCTCGACTTCACCACAGGCTCGTCGTCTGCCGACTCCAGCACCAGCAAATCCATCGGAATGGGCTACAGGGTTAGTTCTCCTCGCTCGGACGGGTTGTGCCTCCGGCGGCTGGGGCTCCGCCCCAGACCCCGCTGCTCCTCTCGCTTCGCTCGAGTCGGGACGTCGACGGTCCGGGGCGGAGCCCCAGCCGCCGGAGGCAGCGTGGGGAGAATACTTACTTTCATGAGGAGATGCAGGTTGTTGTCAGGCCGGCGTTTGGCGATGAGGAGGTAGTTGTCGAGCAGAATCAGGTGGTTGGGAACCCAGTCGACGCTGTGGCCCTCTTTGCGGAGAACCTCTCCTCGTCGGATGATTCGCCGTTTGCCGTCTTTTAGTCGCAGTTCGAGCTTCATGCTTTTGTTCTCCCACCTGAGCTGCTCGTCCAGATCCAGCAGGTCCATGGATTTCTGGATTTCGCCCAGTCGCTGGTTGTAATCGCGGCCTAGTGTCTTGCATTCCTCGATACATCTTTCAAGGAGCTGATACTCAGGACTCGAGGTTAGTGTGTGGTCTTTAATAGCGCTGAGGAGGATTGTGTACCGCAGGAATCGTGGAATCACTCGTTGGAAATAGAACGAGTGTGGAACACCTTTTGTTCGCACATCGCGACTAGTTCGGTCCAACCAATCAGAGAATGGGATATTGGTCTCCTTCTCTTTACGAATCCGTCTATCCACTTGTGGATAACTGTTGACATAGCTAATGTATGGCTCTTTTGCGTGTTTGACCCATTCCAGAACTATATCGGCGACTCCAGTAATGAAAGGGCTTTCTTGAGCTTGTCGTTCTCGCAGTCCTCGTAACAGGTACTGACTATTACAGTTCATGACGCCCTTAACCAGTCCAAACGCTGCTGCACAGAATTCGGCTTGGTCGTCTATTATTGTAGGGACAATTCGCGATAGCGACTCCCCGTAAACTGACAACAGAATGTTCAAATCGCTGACATACGACTCTTCACCAGCAATTAGCTCGTGGATAGCTGATTGTCTGCTCACTTCACGCTTGCCAATCTCCAGTTGTTGAGCTTTATCTATACTGTAACAAGTTGCCCAATCTTTATTAGCTGCACTGTCGACGTTGGCAATATCAATCGTTGGCAATGCAGCTCGAACTGGTATTGTTCGCGAGCATTTCGGCGAGTAACACCGGTATGGTTGTACCTGGTCTCTTTTTATTTCGTGCGAATATTTAGAATAGCAACCACCTCCTGTTAAGATCGGGAATACTCCGCTAACACTGACAGAACTGTTTATTTGGACACATGGAGACGACCCTGTTTTCAACCCGGTTATAGTAGGTTTGGGTACTGATGCTGGCACGGTCCGATTTTCTTGATTGGTTTTTGTATTTTCTTCTTCCTTGATGGTGATGAATCCAGAAGCCCGCAGTGTTCTGATAAAATCATCAGCCATGACTTCGGCATGTAGCCAATTCAATGTAGGAATATAATGTGTAAATAATCCCACTAAAGCACGATTCACTTCTTTCACGGTCACCTGTAAGTCGTTTCTAAAAAGAGATGCTATCCATTGGGACACACTGCTAAGAGACCAAATCTCTTTACACCGTTCGTAATCTCGACTTGACAACCGGCTGGCGTCAAAAACTGGAACGGTATCAGGAATAACAGGAAGTCCCATTTTAATCATCAGATCGTTATCAGTAGATCGTGTCGAGCTTAACAATGACGAGCTCATGTCGGTCTGGGCGCTGTATACGGATGCAGAAGACGGTGCAAGTGTTGACACAGGAGGTACATCAGATGTTGTTAGACTGCGATTAAACTCCGGTATAGCTTGATTTCCGTATGAAGGGATGCGATCAGAACTGCCTACAGGAACACGATTGGCCGTTTGTTGCTGAGTCCATTGCCTCAGTTGTGGTGATGGGTTTGATTGTGACGACTGTGGAACAGTTCCATAACTCGGTCCTTGAGACACGTCTGATGTTGACCGGAACATATCAGAGCCAGCATTTACAGCAGTACTGACATTATTGTCGAATTGTGTGTTAGAAACACCAGCGACAATGTTCGACAGTCGTCGGTTTTGCCTGTCACTTTCTTGATATAGAACATTGGACTGACTGGGTAAACTTAGTCTCTTTGGAACGAGATCAGACTGGTTTTGTCGATGGTTCGTATATTGCTGCTGATTTTGGTAGTCTGGTTCATAGTGAGGTTGATATTCAGACCTTGGATCAGGCTGTACCTGAGCTTGGTAATCTTGTCCATACGAATATCGATCAATTGTAGGACTAGTGGATTGATATGTGTACTGTTGTGGTGTTATACTAGTATCTCTTCCTGCAGTCTGGCCATAGGGGGAGCTGGGATAGAGCGAGTTGAGCTCTTCTCTTATCCCGCTAACAAACGAAGACGAATCTTCTTCATACTCTTCTTCATCACTATAATCAGATACTGGAGCTTGTCGAGTCAGATTATCATTACCGAACCTCGGAGCCTCTGCATTTATAGGTGATAAACGAGGTACTTGAACAGGTTGCTCGTCCCAGTTAGAACGCTGATTATTATATTGATCCGGTACAAACGGTAGTGGTGAATACGACTGGTGTGATGGTTGTTGAGGATGAACATAGCCTTGAGATGGAGGAGTTTGTTGAGGATGAGAATAGTGTTGTGATGGAGGTGTTGATGGCTGTGGATCCAAGTGCAATCGTGGTCTTATCGATCCAGTACCCCCTACTATATCGTATCTGGATGGCGTGCTCAGATCAAATGTGTTTGTAGGGTTGCTGTGTCGAAACTCTGTTGTTGGCGCTTGAAGTACTGGTACTGGTGGTACTAGTGGTGGTACTTGAGATGGCACTTGTGGTGCTAGTGGCTGTGAATATCCATAAGTAGCAGCAGTACTACCGTCCGTTTGGGTGCTATACAGATTTCCAGGGGTTGTCTGGTACGAGTTTCTCGTTGGAGAGCCTGTTCGTGGAGGGGATCTGGGTCCTGAAGGATGGAAAGTCGGTCTTCTATCCGCAAATTCTGTCACCGCTGAGAATCCATTAGCACTACCACTGCCTCCATATTCATCAGAATAACTTTTACCACGCCCGATATTACTACTACCACTATCGGTATTGCTATTATTACTAGTGTAATCGTTGTAGTTGCCAAAGCCCTGACCAGTCGTCGGTTGCCGTGGTCCTACCAGCCTGACTCCGCTCATGGCCTGATTTAACCGAACGAGACCATCATCATTGGCCTGATATGGTTTTGGCGGAAGAGGTGGTCCATTTCCGATACCATTACCATTTACAGCTGCCTCTTTCTCACCTCTATATCCATATCTTTGACCGCCATATCCCGGACTCTGAGACTGTAGCTCTGGATGCCTCTGTCCCGGCAGAGGCAGTGGTTGTTGGTATCTATCAGACACATTTGGCTGTTGATACTGATACTCTTGCTGATACTCTTGCTGATACCCTTCTTGATACTCCTGTTGATACTGCTGCTGATACTCCTGTGGATACCTCTGTTGATACCCCTGTTGATACCCCTGTTGATACCCCTGCTGTGGATGCTCCTGCTGTGGATGCTGCTGCGAATGCTGCTGTCCGTACATGGTGATTCTCGCTATTCATGTTAGTAAGCCCGGCATCTCATTACCTTCCGGTTCCCAGTTCCAGATTCAAAGCTGCCAGCACACTTGATAATACTCCATCGGCCCACAAACCGAGAAATATCCCCGTTACCTGCTAATCTACAACCCACAATCGGACCGAAATGCTATCCAAGAAGCGGTCTGATCGCTCGATCTTTCGACACACTTTTCAAGCCACTAAAAATTCACTTACAATTGATTCAGCAGACAACGAGGCAAACAACTAACAACCGATTCCACACCCTCTGTCAACGCTACTGTTTCTGGTGCTGCAATTACTAACCAGATCCACGCGTACTCTCTGTATTCTAACTCTAATCCCAGCTGCGTCTGTCTGAAATACCGTCTGCGGCGGTGAACTTATCCTTCTCGCTTGAACGCTATACCGGGGCAAACTGCGACCCGGTTTTTTTCCGGGCCGTTTCTGGATTTTTGGGCTTCCGAGGGGATATTTCGGGAGGAGGTGTGCCTCCGGCGGCTGGGGCTCCGCCCCAGACCCTGGTTGCTCCTCTCGCTGCGCTCGAGTCGGGGCGTCAGGGTCCTGGCGTGCCTGACGATCAGGCACATCGCTGCATCTCAGATCGCTGCCCGAAACGGCCGTCAGGAACACCTTCCGCGGAAAAAAAATAGTAGATTCCCTTAACAGGACCAGTTTTCTGACGGACCCATCTGATAACTGCTTGTTATTCCGCTAATAATCCACTGCCAGGGGGGAGCCCGACGCCCGACTCGAGCGCAGCGAGAGGAGCAACCAGGGTCTGGGGCGGAGCCCCATCCGCCGGAGGCAGACCGTTCACACGAAATTGACTGTATTTAAAAGATAGCTACTGCATTAGGAGGTGTAGATACCGCACCGACAGCGTTGAGTGGGACCGAGGCCACGAAGAAGGAGTAGCGGTTGAGTTTCTTGCAGAGCTCCGCGAGCGGTTCGAGGTTAAAAATTTCACCAATGGTGACTCCCCAGCCCGCTAGGAGGTGTTGGTGCATGGGTAGACCGTTGGGATAGCCACCTTTGGGAAGTACTTCGAGTGCAATGGCATCTGAGGCCACGGCAGGGAAGTGATTGTCCCAGATCCAGCTCAGGTTGTCCTGGCTGGGCTCCAGACCCATGAACTCAGGAGGTCGCTCCTGAATGGCTTTCTTCTCTTCATCCGAGTACTTATCCCATTCTCTAGGAAGGCCAATACGGATGAAAACGATATCTGCTGGTTGAATGTCCACATTGAATCGTTTAATAGCTCCTTGCAAGTCCGCATGGGTGATGATATTGGGCTCGAAGCATGAATACTTAATCCCTTTTTCTTCAGCATAAGTAGCATAGTCAATAAGGACTCCTCGGCCAACAATACCCTGCTGGGCCCAATGGTGTACACCAATCCGAGTTGACCCTTTTTCAGTAATCTCAGATCTACTGGCACCTCCAAACCATAGTCCATCGACTTTCCCCTTTTGCTTGTCTTCATCAGCGCCAGAGAATGCAACTGGCTGCTGATAGTGCCTGAATCCGTCCCATTGAGACGATTGTTGTGGATTGAACTCATAAATGTCGTCAAGTGAGAATTCAGAACGAGCATCAATCTTCAAGTCGAAGTGCTTTCTGCCAAACGCAGGATACTCGAGTTTATGCATTTCCCATCCCAGTCCAATTCTATCTCCAGTTTTGATTTCGGATTTGGCACTTTTAGCCACATGTTCAGGTGTCAACAGGTTTTGTTTACCCAGACCTTCTTCGTGAGAACCAGGTGGCCCCCACTCCCAAAATCTCTGTTTGTTTGGAAGCTGGTTGTAAGACGGGAGGTCTTCTAATGTCTTGACTTGACCCATTTCTACAGTATTATTTGTCCCTAGTATTCAATTCTTCTAATTGAGTTAGGTGCAACGACTACGAAGCTCAATATTTAAAATGAAAACCTGGAAGATAAAAAAAAGGTTCCCAAGGCGGTCTCATAGAGCTTTTATATTTGAAACTTCTGCCGCCGATGTGGGGTTATAATGAAATGCATGCACCCCACACGATCGTGCTCGTGCTGTGACGTCGCTTTTTTTCGAGGATTGAATCACAACCTCTGATTTTGGTTTTTAATCTGATATACTCAATCAGAATGCGCATTTATTCCACTCATATTTTACCAAGATTTTTTGCCTATCCCATGATTGTGCTCTGTTGAGTGAGTTATCATTCAGGTTGTGTCGAGAAAACAACAGGTGACAATTATGCACGATAACAATATTTTTACGGGTTAGGTCATTAAATGGGGGTAAGACTTTTGCCGAGTTTCACCTTGGTTCGGGTTGAAAAGTATTAAATCTAATATTGGTTGTTCTTTTTAATGCTTCGTAAATACTGATAAAGAGTTTTTGAGGTAATTGTACTTTGTTCACCGAGGATGTCCTTCTATAGGTGAAGGAAGGAGATTTAGTACTACATTTTTTCAGTTTCAGTAACCAGTTAGCGGCGACCACCAGCCTATCAATCAATTCAAAACTTGAATTCGACCGTCAGGAAGTATTGATCGGGATCAGTCATCATATGAAACTATATTTTCGCAACCTTTGACACGCTGTGTAGGCCTTCTCAATACAGTGTAAATCCACTTCTACCGTTTCATCATCTTCATAAACCTCTCGACTTTCCTTATCAATGTATAAAACAATGCTATAATGAGATGTCATTTCCGGTCTATTAGCTAATTAAATTTTCATTTCAGATGGTCTGAGACCCAGGATTTCCAGTCTATGACCTTTAATACCATCTCTCAGAATACTACGATCGATATCGGACGTATAACCGGCATAAACTCTTCATATTAAGCTTGTCTATTATCCGGGTAACGCACAATCAAAAGGATGATTTAGAAGACTAATTCTTCAAGGCCGGGTAATTTTACGTTTCTCCGGGAGAATTCTATTTTTCCAAATATCCATTTTTATTTTCTTTTCTTAAACGAATCCAGCAATTTCCTAAGAGACTATTGAATTTCTAATACCAAAGAATAAAATGAAAACTTAGAATACTAAATGAAAAAGAGAACAATGAAGTAGTTCTATATTTGAATTATGACAATGAAATACTGTGGTAACACTAAAACCTCTAGGATGAAAAGCAATCTGGAATACTGAAATAGAACTCGGCTTATTGATATTTTATTGTACTTTACATAAACTTGGATAAATACATCGAGAAGTACATAGAGAATCGGAAAATAGATCAACTGGCAACATTCGCGAATGGGTGGTTTCCTAAACACCGGGTAATGCCTGACAGTGGGTGCCGAGTAAATTATTTGACTCATTCCTAGTATTTTTGGTCTTTGGCACCCGATGCTATGATATTATTTTCAATCAATTTAGTGTCCTATATTTACTATGGTTTCGAAGAGTATTAGAATTGACCAAATAGTCAAGATATACTATAAGTTTGGTTCAGGATATTGGCTGTCTGCAGAACGGGTTGTATACACACTAGTCAACAAAACCAGCTCTAACGAAGAAGGACTATCAAATTTGTAGATTAGGAACCGAAACTTCAAAACTTATCAAAATCCGACCAAAACGAGGAACAACAAATAGCACAAACAGTTGAACTAGCAGTCTAATTTCGTCCCACAATGGGTTTTAACGAACAACTGGAGTACGTAAATCAGTCCATATCCAAGCTCTCTGCCAGAAACAACCATTGGTCGCGATGTTGCCGGTTTCCATCTAGCGCTGATGGTATCATTCAAAAATGCCTTGAAAGGTCTAAGAGGACTAGCGTACTACTTCCAGTAATTATGCAGGGTCCACTCAAGGGGTGAGCATTAGTGCGGAACCACATGCACCTATCTCAGAAAAGCCAGCAGCAAATATCATTTAATAAAAAGCTTATAACCACTGGAACGGAATCGCAATTGCCAAAGAATTCAAGCCAAGTGCAGTCCAGAAAATAAATCCGCCAAACGCCGCTAAACAGAAGTTCACAGAAGAAACGGCTTTATCATACACGAGTCGCATGAACTGTAGAATCATCTGTCGTCAACCGAAGCAAACACACCCCGCGGCTTCGCAGAGGTTCCCCGCCAACTCCTGCGAAGCAGGAGCTACGGGGTCTGGGGCGGAGCCCCAGCCGCCGGAGGCACCAAACACACCACCCATTCGTTGACAGCTTGGTTGGACCAATCAAATTACCAACCCCACAATAAACGTCATACTGCAGATGTCCCCTAGCCAGCGAACGACACTCAAGCAACAGTTGACAATTGAGCCGTGGACCCTGTCTCTAAACAAAAGCGGACTCGGTCAGGTGTGGTCCGGGCTGCGTGGGGACCATGCCTCCGGCGGCTGGGGCTCTGCCCCAGACCCCGTTGCTCCTGCTTCGCAGGAGATGGCTACGACCGTACACGGACCGACTCGAGCGTAGCGAGAGGAGCAACGGGGTCTGGGGCAGAGCCCCAGCCGCCGGAGGCACAGGCCCCTCCAGCCCAAACGACCCGAGCAACGTGCCCCACACGCACGGGGCTCACGTGAAAGCAAGTGACGCCCGAATAGTCTGACTAAGAAATGCCCCCATACCCCGGTCTAGTCCCAGCAGCCCCACCGCTGCCAGTTCGAGCGCGCAACCTAACGCATGGCGGGCACGGTCCCCAGCGTCTTATGCTCCCAGGCAGCGAGGCCGGCTGGAGCATTGCTGCTAACGCCGGTTTTTTGGCTGCTGCCGCCGGTGATAACAGCAGGGCTCGGCTGGATACCCGTGCAGACCAGCCAATCCTGTCTAAATATAAATAAACCCTAGGTCCCCCCGCACCAGCGAACAACGAAAACTCTTTTCATCCGAAATCCGATTTTTCTACCCCGTTTCACACTCAATTCTACTCAATTGCAAAAATGGTCAAGGCTGGTAAGTGACGGGTTTTGCGGTGAGGGGCCTTTTTGCCTCCGGCGGCTGGGGCGCTGCCCCAGACCCCGTTGTGCTCGCTTCGCGAGCGACGAGGGGGGGTCGGTTCTGGGGTTGGACGGGTCAATTGCGGGGTTTTGGTGGTGATTGTGGGCTGGTTCGTCTCTGGCGAGTCAATTGACACCCGGGTCATGTTTTTTGGATCATTTCGGGTCTTTTGGGCATGCTCGGTGTCAAATGGCTTTGTCTGCCATCGAGCAACCGCCTCGAACACCCCGCGGAAACCCCCGCGGACTGGACTGCCCGACACGTCGACTCGAGCGAAGCGAGAGGAGCCACGAGGTCTGGGGCAGCGCCCCAGCCGCCGGAGGCACACCCCCTTCAAGAATTGAATGCTAACAGAGCAGTCGCTGTTCTCCGTGGAGATTCTGATGTCAAGGGAGTTGTTCACTTTGAACAAACTTCTGAGGACGAATACGCCACTGTTTCGTGGGAAATCACTGGTAACGATAAGAATGCCCTTCGTGGATTCCACATCCACCAATTCGGTGACAACACCAACGGTTGTACCTCTGCTGGTCCTCACTTCAACCCCTTGAAGAAGGAGCACGGTGCTCCCGAGGACGAGAACCGTCACGTTGGTGACTTGGGTAACATCACCACTGATGCCAATGGTGTTTCCAAGGGTTCTAAGAAGGACCTCCTCATTAAGTTGTTTGGTGAGAACTCCATTATTGGCAGAACCGTTGTTGTTCACGCCGGTACTGATGACCTTGGAAAGGGTGGTCACGCCGACTCTCTCACTACTGGTAACGCTGGTGGCAGAAACGCTTGTGGTGTCATTGGTGTTTCCAACTGACTAGCCCCCGGCGCTGGTTCTGCTCCTGGCTCCAGCAAGATTTAAAATGCTGTTCGTAGTTGTAGGTAAAATTCGATAAATAAATATCATGTGGTAATTTTTTTTCTGTAGTTGTTGTTTGATACCTTGCTTGGCAGTATTCCTCGCTAGAGGGTTGGTGTGTATTGAACGAATATTGCTGAGAGATACTGAGTGGGTATGGATAGTTACTGGTATTGAAGTATCAGCTGGTTCTAAGTTTTAAAAGTATCGACCACCTCCAGATAACGATTTATAGCAGGGTGGTTGTATGGGGTTGTATGACTGTATATCAATAAGTCTCAACAGCCTCAATTGACATCTTGAAAACTTTGATTATTGTCTTGTATGTAGACTCGATTAACTCAATTGTTTCACTTCTTGATTGTCTGTACTCTGTTAGACTGACAGACTACTACCAAGTCGGCACAAAAACCATTGGGTATTAAAGAGCAGCCAGCACTGTCGGCAACACTGGCAATGGCTGTGGTCTACATCGGTAGTGTCGATAATATCCACTGACAGTAGATACTACTCCCAAAGAACTATCTAACAGCGACAAAGAGCCTGTCTGTTGATAATCTGTGAACTATTTTCACGGCACAGGGTATCTGGTGCTGGTGGGTATTATAGCTATGATTACGGCGTGTACTCTCACAGTACAGCTGCTAATTATATTCTTCAGCTAGCTCAATTGTCTTCATTTTCCGACCCCTCTTCACAAACAATTTAAATTAATCGCTCAATTGACTCAATTGCACTCCATTTGTGGTCTACCAGGTCGAATTTATGGTATATCGACTACTTCTTATATAGTCAGCCAATGTGTCGCTGACGCCATACCTCGCCGGTTACCTTAGTGGTCGGAAGTTTGTCACCAGCAAACAACAAATCGCTAACGAAAAGCTAACGAAAAACGCTAACAGTACTGGTACTAATGACCGATATTTAAACTTATTAGACGATAATCTACCCAAGAGCAATATTAATTTAAATAGGTAATGGGCATGAGCACTATTCTCACTCGCTGCTGCGATTAGCCTTTCACGGCCCCTATGAGCAAATTACGTCAATCGACACCAGACTGCCGCACCAGCCAAGACACTTCTTCTCGACCTCGTTTGGGAGGGGGGTTCTGCCTCCGGCGGCTGGGGCGCTGCCCCAGACCCCGTTGTGCTCGCTTCGTGAGCAGCGTCGTTTTCCCAGGGGGAATCTCGGGGTTGATGAAGCGACGCATCTGTTTTGCTGGGTGATATTAGGATCCGAATTGGTCTGATGCGGTCTTAAAGTGTCTAAACCAAATACAGGTTATCAATTGAGCAATCCTGCAGTCAAAAGATGGTCAAATCGAGTTTTTTATAAACACGAGCCAGGGAATGTGGGTTGCAAACCACTGAGTTTGCTGACATATTGGTTCTAAATCTAAGTCCTTATTCTTATTATCACATTAGCTATTTTTGACTCCTGCAAAAGGTATCACATATCCCCTCAGTCAACTGTTATTTTAAGGTTATTAGGTATTTTGTTGTGGTATTATTCAGTGATTAAAATGCTTTAGGGGTCGAGTGCCTGCCAGATTCCTTTCTCGGTGGTAATTTAACCTTGCAGGGGGCATGCATAAATGTGCATATTGCAAGCATCACAGGACCCTGAAAAATGAGAGTGCGAAATCACCCATTAAAACACACATTTTTTAATATAAAAAAATTAACAGAAAATAAATTAATTTCTTACCCGCTGCAACGAATGCTGATAGAATCAGCAGACAAAATCAGTTCCAAAATTTCCAGCTCCTCAACCCCCAATCAACGACCCAATTAGACCCAGCTGCCCACTCCACAGGAACCCAGCCTGCGTGTCTCCGACTCGAGCGGAGCGAGAGGAGCCAGGGGGTCTGGGGCGCAGCCCCAGCCGCCGGAGGCAACTCTCCACCCCAAAAAACACCAGAAAACCCCCGTCAATAACCCCCCTCCGACCAGACCCTGGCTCCGTGAAAAATGCGCCGCACAGGCTGCAGGTCGGACAAACTATTTCACGAAGAGCGATGATTTCATGCTGGAAAGTGACCCGACCCCCTGTGAATGAGTGGCAGCATAGAATGCTTTGTGATCTCAATGTAGTGTGGCCAAAAGATGGTGGCGTAGATGCGGCCACAGGGGCTCCTGGGTCGGTGGCGAGAACACTGGCTATTTTAGAAGACCTCGGGTACACTACCGTCGCCCTTAATTGTATCATCACTGGCAAGATCCCGAACGGATACACATGCCCTATCGACATTAGCACGATCCAGGAATTGTTTCCCGGACTCCAGCTGTTAACACGAGTGACAGTAGTACTGGATGATTCGTCTCAACACCAGAACTTTTCTAGTTTACAGTCGCAATTTGATCTTATTGCCGTCAGACCTATGAGCGAGAAATCACTACAATCGGCGTGCTCGTCGTTAGAAATCGATCTAATCTCATTAGACTTCACACGCCGTCTGCCGTATTTCCTTCGTCACAAAACCGTGTGTTCAGCAGTAGAACGAGGCGTGAAATTCGAGATATGCTACGGCCCCTCGACCGGGTCGTCAGACGCTACCCAGCGCCAGCACGTAATCACCAATGCCTGTGCACTAATTCGGGCGTCTCGCAGTCGCGGAATCGTCATCAGCAGCGAGGCCAAAACCCCTGTAGCCTGTCGAGGCCCCTACGACGTCACGAACCTGGCCACCCTATGGGGTCTTGACCACATGCGAGCCCGCGACAGCGTCGGAGCCACTGCCAAAGCCGTCGTCGACAACTCGTTTCTCCGCAACCACAGTTACAAACAAGTGGTAGCGATCCCGCAATCACGCACCGCCAGTGTGTCGTCCAAAAAACGCGACTCTCTTCCCCACGACCCGGAACGACCCGTAAAAAAGAAGAAAAATTAACCTAAAACCACCCCCTACCTGCCTCCGGCGGCTGGGGCTTCGCCCCAGACCCCACTGCTCCTCTCGCTTCGCTCGAGTCGTTGACGCTGGGGTCACGGGTATCTCCTGCGAAGCAGGAGCAACCAGGGTCTGGGGCGGAGCCCCAGCCGCCGGAGGCAGATCCCACGGTAGAGGAGCCAGGGGGTCTGGGGCAGAGCCCCAGCCGCCGGAGGCATGGTCCACAAAATAGGAGAGTGAGAACGGGGTTCTATAGTAACTTATGCTCGGTGGGTTTGACTGTGAAACAGGGGATGTCGAGGAAGTCGCAGAGGGTGTTGATGACCAGTTGCGAGAACCGGGCGAAGTAGACGATGGCGAAGATGAAGTAGCCCCAGAGGTAGATTAGTTCTGCCTGGTCTGAGAGTTGGAAAATGCCCATGTGTGGAGCGATACCAAACAGAAGTGCTCCGACAAGAAGTGGGATCATGGGAAGTGACCAGAATGGGAACGGTTGTTTGGTCAGGTGGGCCAGGATAATGGCAGTGGTCACTCGGCCAAATACAAAAGATACAGTCAATGCAAATAGTACAAGGTGGTTTTGACTCAGAATCGTCGAGTAGGGACTGCATGTCCACGCGTAAATACTGAAGGTCAATACAAATAGTGGCATCAGTTCCGTTAGAGGCTCAGTGATCGATTGGCCTCTTTGACGACGGGCCTGGATCACATTATAAATGCAAAATGGAACGTGGCAAACCACTACCGAAATAAACAGAATAATAGTCCATAGATCCTTCAACAGCCAGTTCTCTAAAAACTGAATTCCGAACAACGCACTGGTTCCAGGTCCCATCAGGTCTCCTACTGTCTTTTGCCATAATTCAGGACTTCCATATACTCCAGTGGCTACCATGACCAAACACGCCACAATAATCCCTTCGGTGGGTCCATTCAAATACCCCAGATACAGCACATGGGTGTGATAGGTTTCCCAGGTCGAAAAGTACATGGCGATACAGGTGGAAAACGTGGTGAACGCACCGGCTCGACTGGTACCAAGACCCATGCAAGCGGTCTCAACAAGACCTCCTAAACAGCAATTGAGTGAGTCAATGCCATGATCGAATAGTTCTCCTAAAGGAGACGACATTCCTGTGCGTCTGGCCTGTTTACCGTCGATATTGTCCATGGTCTGGTAAAAAAACAGGCCTAATGCAAAAGAGTAGTATACCCATTGAGGAGCTGCACTGACCAGGTCGGGGATATACCATTCCACACAGAAAATATTGATATAAATAGCCAAAATTCCCAATAAAGTGATGACATTAGGAGCCAGCCAACGAGGCATGAACTTAGCGGCCCATGTCCAGTATGGGTTCAGAACATAGTACGACAGGTACGACTTGTCCACGGACTGGTATTTATAGGATTTGAGATTGGTCAACGACGATTTGGCCAGAGCATTGATATTCTCGCCTAAAATCAGCTGCTCCACCTGAAACGCCAGCGTCGACCGCGTCCAGTCGGCCTGCTTTCGTCTGTTGTGAACCGACATCCGTCCGTCTGTCGTCAGTCGTCAGTCTTCCGAGAGCACTCGTTCGCGAGGTCAAAAAATTTCAGCAGATGGCCACAACTTCACAGTCGCAATTCTGAGATCCCGAAGCCGAAAAACAAGTCAAACTGAAAAAAAGAACAATAAAAACGGCACTCACGTTCACAACATTTTCCAGGGGCACCTCCCGTGCATTAGTCCCGTCGCGGTCTCGGCTGGCGCCAGCCGCGCATCAACGGGGCATGTGAAAAATGCAATTTCAAATGAAACAAACAGGGGCCGGTCTGCCTCCGGCGGCTGGGGCTCCGCCCCAGACCCTGGTTGCTCCTCTCGCTTCGCTCGAGTCGTTGCGTGGGCCGGTCCTGGCCATCTCCTGCGAAGCAGGAGCTACCAGGGTCTGGGGCGGAGCCCCAGCCGCCGGAGGCACGACCCCCGCCAGACGGATCACGGTTTGAGTAGTTTCAGGGGTGACTAGCAGTTTGTGGTTGTTTCAGGGGTATGCAGGGTGATGCAGGGTCTCAGGAGTGCAGATCAAGGTTGGTGTGTAGAGGGTTCGAGATTGGGAAGGAGGGTAGGATGAGACAGGTAGTTTAGAAGGAAGGGTGGGTTGTGAGAGTCTGGGAGTCTGTTGTATGGATCAGGATGGGCTGGTTCTTGATCCAGGATCCTCTGGAGCTGGTTGTGAGGACTGATACAGGCAGATAAACAAGATACGGATTTTTTTTTCTTTTTTCTTGTTTTCTTTGGTCTGACTTACGAACCAGTCTGATTTATGCTTAAAATAACAGTTCATAAGGACCAGAGGGGTCTGTTGAAGCTGGCAGAATGGGCCTGGACACTGAGTTGGGCGAAAAACTGGGTTAGGTCGATCTGCAGTAGATGTGAAGGGTAGTTTTCTTTTTGTGAAAAATTGAGAAGGACCCTTGATCAACGTCTCGGAATCAACAGACTCAACAGTTGACTAGCATTTGCACCAGCCACGGGATATCTTTTCGCACCAGCCAGATTACATCAGAGAGTAATCGTTACGATGATTCCTGGCATAGTGGAAAATATTTCCGACGACGGGCGGTTTATCCAGATCAAGAGCTTGGATGACCACCGACCGCTGATTTTGGGTAAGTCGAAGCTCCTGTGATATCTGTGCTACTGCTGATATTTCTGATACCAATTATGTTGTGTCACTATTGGTTTCTGGATCTATTTCAGTACATAAGTTTGAAGTTAGAAGAGAATCACTGTTACTAACCGCGGGACTAGTGGACATTTGGACGTGTGTGATTGAAGCTACATCGTCGGCCAAATTGCTGGCTCATTTAAAAGACTCTCTACCTAAAGAGCCACTGAATTTGACGCATATTCGACGGTTGTTCAAGCTCGAGGACTTTGATATTGAAAAGTACAAGTCAGAGAAGAAACCCCATGAAAAGGACGATGTCAACGGTTCATCTGAGACAGCAAACGTCACTGAAGCCTCAGAAGTCCCTGAGACTCATATCAAGAGACGACATGCTACATATCTTCGGATATGTCTCTGTAGTGTAGACTGCGTACCTTCAGAGGAACAGATCAAAGCTATTGTGCATCCGGTGACTGGACCTGATGTGATAATAGAGAAACGACAGTGTTCGAAATACCAAGCATATACAAAAGAACAGGCTGCTGAGTGGTCGATCAAGTCAGGATGGCCTATTATGTGGCGTGGAAATCCCAATGCCATCAGAAACGAAATCACTTCCAACGAAGTAGAAGCCATGAGAAAGCATTTAAAGTCATTAGTCCAACTGTCCAAACAGCATGCTCCAGGCGAGCTTCCAATATCAACACTCATAGTCGATCCAGAAACAGACACAGTTGTTGTGTCGAACTCTGATGCCAGGCATTCCAATGGCAATCCCATCAACCACAGTATAATGGTAGCTCTGTACGATGCCGCTATTCTAGAGGCCGAAAGAAGAAGACAGTTGTCTGCCGAGAGAAGTTCTCGCAGCTCGTCACTACGGCCCGACGAGGTCAACAGTCGAGCCAGTACACCATCTTTGAATGTCAATAACATCAACAACAGCCAGTCTTTAAACGGTACCACTACTATTTCATGTGCTACTACCACTACAGTTACGTCAACTACGATCGACAACCTCCACAATACAGACTTGTCACCACCTGGTCTGATGACAGCCTCGTCAGCGTCTGTATCATCAGCATCCACCTTAAACACACTCGACCAGCTATCTCCCGACGACAAAAACTACCTCTGTCTGAACATGCACGTCTACACGACCCACGAACCATGCCCCATGTGCGCCATGGCATTGGTCCACTCCCGCATTGCTCGACTCATTTACATCAAACCGAGCCCCAAAACCGGTGCCATCGAGCCCACCAGCGGTGCCTCTTACGGAGTCCACTGGAACAAACTGCTCAACTGGAAATACGAAGCCTGGCGCTGGCAAGCCGACGGCTACCTCGCAACCGACGACGATAAACTCATCTCCTCTGTCGAGGACATCTCCCCCGACATTAACGGCTAACGAATCTAATGACTTTCACGACGGTATTTCCTGGCGGGGGGACTGCCTCCGGCGGCTGGGGCTCCGCCCCAGACCCTGGTTGCTCCTCTCGCTTCGCTCGAGTCGTTTCGTCGACGATCCCGGTCCGCTGGTGGGAACCGGATCTAACGCCAGCCCGCTCGGACCCCGGTAGTTTCACCAACCCGGCCATCTCCTGCGAAGCAGGAGCAACCAGGGTCTGGGGCGGAGCCCCAGCCGCCGGAGGCAGTCCCCACTCCCCCGTTTGACCCCGGAGTGTACGGAGAGGGAGGTTTCAGGGGGGTGGTCCCTGCATATGCAGAGGGCCGAAAAGCGCTATTTACAAATAAACAAACGCCGATCATGCAGCAGATGCGTTTGACATTTTCCGGTTTGCCGGTTGTTTGGTGGTGGGTAGAGTTTTGTGTCGTGGTTTGTGTGGTGGTTGGATGAGTGGGATTTCGGTACTGGACAGGTTTTGAACTAACAGTGGAGCTAGCATTGTTTTTAAAGCCACCAGAGTTTGCCAGGAGATTTGTGGTGAGATCGTACGATATTTTGTTAGGCGTGGACCCCGAACAAAGCTGTAATTGACTGTGGCGAGAGGTTCAATTGTTCTCGAACATTGTTGTGGTCGAATTGGGAAATCTCCTGGAACCGTCTTGGCTTTTAAACGGTCCGATACCGTCGATAAGCCCCGGTTGTCTGGAATGTGCGTCCTTACCCAGTTGTTGATCACATGCCGGAATAGGAAAAATATTGCCAATGCGTAAATATCAGCCAACTCATTTGGCGTCTCACTGTAATGTGGATACTAGGAGTTATAATAATAATACTACTCATAATAATAGTATACAGTTTAGTGTTGGCAGAATAGACTGGATCGAACTCGCCTGTACTGAGACTATTGACTAGAGAAGCGTAAACTGGCTGGTAAGTGTTTTATGACAGTTCGGAGGGATATAGATTTGTGTGGTGAATCTGATCTAAAACTTTGGTCTTAGGGTCTCCTGTGGACATAAGTTCGGACATACGATTTGACCGGCTTGTTCAGAAGACTTGGAGGTGGTTTTAATATGTTCGGTTTGGGCTGATGGTAGCCGGTGATTCGGACTTTTGTGATCGGGTATCTGGTGAAAATTATTTTGGATAGTTATTGGAAGTGCTTGACTAACTCCGCTCTCGTAGATACCCAGGACTGGAATACCTGACACTAAGCTAGGTGTGGATCATTTCATGGTTGTTCCGGGTGTAATCCGAATCTCTCCTTGATTATTTGCATCTCAGTCGGTTTCACATTAATCGCTGTCATTTTTTAGTTGTGTCCTGTTGCGGGATCGAGAACTGTAACCTGAACATAGTTTATGTTGACAACTTTAACTCTATTCTTGTCTCGTCAAATTATTCGATACAGACTTAATATCTTCTTTTTCAGTGCTCCATTTGATAAATGATTTCATGGTCTAAAATAAACAGCTGGTTTGTTTATTAAGATGGCCTCGCATTCTACCACTTCCACTGCCTGTTGTACGATTACTACACAACCTCCCGAATCTCATTCTACGCATCATACAATCCGCATTTCGACCGACGTGCCAATTGATTTTCGGGCCTCCACTAGTGGCACTGAAGAAGAATCAATTGCCCCAGATGAAAACTGTTTTGTCAGTCAGAATCCTTCTCCTGATAAAGATTCTCGTCCTGTTATAGACCGTCGTCCAACAAGTCCGTCTAACAAATCTGACTCGCCTTCTAAGCTATCGCATCAAACGCATTCAAAATCAGTATCTTGGCATGTGTCTTACCGAAATACACCACGCTCTAACACCTCGCGATCCCGTAATAGTCTGCCTCCCATTTCTTCTACCGGTGCATCTGAGGAAGATATTTTCGCTGTTGTTAACGCTGCTCTTCGTGCAAGTGCTAGAAACTCTGTATCTAATAATCTCGACACTCTAGTAATGAATTCTGTGAGTTCAGGTTCGGGAACTGGTACCGCCAAATCTGCTACCAACTCTAATGTATCCTCTGGTCTACAGTCATATTCTGGAGTAAATACTAGCATAACGAATGTCGTTAATCCAAGCTCTGGCCCTATGTTGGCTTCAACATCTACTGCTACAGCCACCTCATTAGAAAGCACTGATACGTTTCCATCAACTCCTCATTCTAATCCCACCTCTCAACATAGATCTACTTCACCATCGAAACGCTATCGTAGAACGAAGATTAACCCTGCTCCAATAGCCACTAATCGAGACTCGGAGTTCAAATTTCCTCATCAAAAGCATTCATCCACTGTTTCGGAGTCTCATACTTTGCATTCACATTCTCATTCATATTCGTTCTCATCTGATGTCGACGATTCTGTGACACTAGTGGGAAATATCACCTCGCCGCTATCTGATATCAGCAATGCCACAAATTTTGAATCTCCATATATCATCTCTTCAAGACCGAACTTGCAGGAAATATTCATCTGTCTCGCACATAAAGAAAGACGGGTGTTAGAGGCTCGTGAGCATCTAGCGAACTCTGAGAAGGAGCTGGCCCTGTTCAAGAGCAGATGGAGTTCCATTTTACACATTCCCGATAATTTTGCATCTCTTGTCGACAAAAAAACTGATACAAGTTCTAGTATAGATAGCGACACTCGGGGTTCCTCGCTCGACTATGACAAACTTAGAAAGACTTCCATCACGCCAAGTCCAGTACTGTCATGTTCGACTTCGACTTCTGCTGATCCGTCGTCAGACATCGGCACCGTCAATTTACCTCTTTCGCCCATTTCACCGCCAACACATCCCATTAGGATCACAAAGAGAATCATCACTCCTCTTTCTGCCCAGCATGGTCTCGGCATCAATGTGGTTACCTACACGCCCGATGATAGCCTGTCAGAAGATCTCGATATCAACTCTTTTCTTTTAGACGACGATCTGGATAATGGTTACATTGCCGGTCACGGTGCCACTGCAGTCCTTCCCAGGAAACCCATTTCTGTAACCCGGAGAGCTGTGTCCAGAGCACGTCGTCCTTCTTACTGTACGGATATTCGCATCGACCCAACCTTCTCGGGCCCCACCATTCTTCGACTCCTCAAGAAGATTCTCGAAAGCATTTTCCGGGCTCTTTTCGGGAACATCAGCATCTCTCGCACTCAATCTGTGGAATACCCATCCAATCGTCCATCTCCTAGCTCACAAGAACTGGACCATGCGAATAAAGCCTCAGGATCCTGTCTTGTTCGACCACGCTACCCTTCCATCACTGAGTGTTACTACGGCACGAGCCCTGAATTGTAGCCTAATCTACCTGTCATCGGTCATCTCCCTCACCCACTTTATAATGATTCTGCTGAGGTTTATTTTTAATTTATTACATTTACATCATCTTACTGACGACCCCCCCCCTTGCCTCCGGCGGCTGGGGCTCCGCCCCAGACCCTGGTTGTTCTCGCTTCGCGAGAATTGGCGGCCGGAGAGTGTTCTAAATCTAGGTAGCGGTATAAGCAGCGGGTTTAGTGTGTAGTACCTGTTTGTGAAGCTCTGACTGAAAGACACTAATCGATTATAGTTCGGATTCTAGTTGGTTGATTCGACTGGAGAGTTTACCGAGCGAGTCCTTCATTTCCAGAACAATTGACTCGTCTTCTATGTCGTTAATTGACTTTAATTGGCTGACAACGCCCTCCAGCTCAGATAGATTCGATTCAACGCTGCGATTGAGGTCAGGAATCAATTTATTCTCAATGATTTGGGCAAGTGAGTCTGCTAAGTTGGCTATCTGAAGTGCATTTGCTTCACTGGCAGGAGCCACGTCTGCAGCGTGCTTCTCCTCATCGGCGTCTTGATCATCTTCATTGGCAGCATCCAACGAAGTCAGAACCGTATCAATGAAATTCGAAAGGTTTTGTGAAACCTGGGATTGCCGCTCCGAGTCGCGTTGTACTAGAGTTCTGTACCTGCTGCGGAGCGATTCTGTGTCTCCGCGAACATTAGCAGGGAACAGACTCACAAAATCGTCAAAACTGAGAAAATCACGAATTGACGTCTGTGCGAGCAGATACTGCTCGAGAATTTCCCTCTCATCCATGAACCTGTGATTCCATCCGTGAATCGAAAATGCAAGTCCACTTCGCGTCGCGATGTCTATGGATATAGATGCATCAAAATGTGTAGATTATGTGCAACATGAAGTGAAACTCCCCGATCAACGTGGATTCGTGGCCCTAGAATCCCGTACTACCGGTCACTTCCCCAAATCTACGGCCTCCAACCGAACAACCTCGCGAAGCGAGCACAACCAGGGTCTGGGGCGGAGCCCCAGCCGCCGGAGGCAGGTAGGAAGAAAGTAAGATCAATACATTCGTGAATAAATAAATAAAAATCCCAGCTGGCAAGCTGCCAGACTATCTCAGAATGACATTGGCATTTCTGAGACTGAGGTACTGCTGGTCGGCACCGGGAGCCATTTCGTCAATGGCTTTAAAAATTTCGACATTGTAGAAGCGGAGTCCATGTCTGGCAGATTTGTATCGGCCCGGTAATCCGGTAATATCGCACCAATGCTTTTGTGGTCGTAGAGATGGAGGTGCCTCAATACTGAAATATGTGGCTTTATCGTCAGATGGAGGCAGACTTGCCAGTCTCTTTTGTTCGTCAGTTACAAGTGCTTTCAGATTCTTATATCGCTTGTTGGACTGTTTCCATGATTCGCTTTTAAACGGTTTAGGAACGGTGCTGAAGTCGGCTTGCTCGATGAGCGACGGAGATTCTGATGCCGATGACATGAGAACTGTGTGGTTTGACACTTTAGTTAAGAGCTTGGTTATGGATTGTATGGGTGATCTAATTGTCGTGAAGTATCTTAGTTATTGCGTTTCGGTTCTGTTGCATTTCAGAGGATCACGGACAAACTGCCGGGTAATAGAAGTCATCTGCATAGTATGGCTAATGTCGGTGATCTGACATACAATGTTCAGCTATGAACATATATCTAGCAATTGGGATATCTTTGATTTACATAGAGCGCGGTATGTAATATATGGTTATTAGATCCTATTGTATTATATTGGTTCAGGGCGTCAAGTTGACCACGCTGTAATGCAGTAATAGACAACCACTTTTCCTCTGCCTTCTCGTTGTCATGGCTGGCCTACTCCCAACTACTAGGCTCTTCTTTACCGGAAAGAATAGGCTCAGCCAAGAGGCTCAACCAGCTTTTAATAGCTTCAGGACCGAGACACGGATCTAAATAGATAGCACCAACATAAGCTTCAAAAGCATCTTGGAGAGGGCTGATATCTTCGTCCTGTGGTTTTGAGTACCATGTGTTACCACTAGGGTCAGCTTCGTAGTCAGGTGCTTGCCATTCCATTTGGCCTAGTTTAAATTCGTGGTCAACGTCAACATAGTGATGGAATTCATATATTCTGGACCATTTTTCAATTTGACGCTGATTCAAAAGCTTCTTTTTGAAGATTCTCATTTCAGTCGAAGTGGCTTTTTGAAATCGTTCAAAAATAAGAGCGCTCATTGTGAAATCAAGAATAGATTTACCCAGATATTTTAAGCGACGATTATTTTTGTAGAACATAGATGACACCACAAGACTCTGGAACTCATTGCTATCAGGAAGCGGTTTCTGTGCATACACCTGACGTTCGACGCGCTCTTGCGATAAGAGAGGAAGACGAGGCGGCCATTTCCATTCAGGACTAGCTGGACTCTCGGGAACATTAGTATGGCTAGTCACAATATGATATCCATCATAATCCATAGTTTTAGGCTCATTTGAAGAATTCGAAGATATACCATGCTCCAATACTTCTAGAGGGGTAGTGACCATGGAAGGTAAATCACTGACACGAGACGGTCTTAAAGATAAATTCCCAGTAGGTGTGGACTCGTTGTTTGTGGATTTTGATCGAGATTGAGTTGAATAATTCATACCGTTGTCTACGATCTCCTCAAGCTCCTTGGCTCTTTCATGGACATCATTCGCATCATATACCCCATCTGACTTTTCTAACCCACACAATCTTATTTTCTCACTTTGACCCCTTCTTCGAATTGTTTTGGATTGATTCGTTTTCTTGTCGAATACTTCCAGTCTGTCATTTTTGTCTCGCTTGGACTTTATCTTAAGTGCCTCATAAGTCTCACCTGCCTCATCTGCCTTCCGTGCCCCATTTACGTTCTTTAAACCATCATGGTCACTAGAATCTCCAAATAAACCATTAACTTCACTCCCATTAGTTACTAATTCAGATTCACGTTCGTACTCTTCTTCTTCTTTCAATGGATAAGCGGAAGTCAAGGGCGGCCAGTACAGCATCTCCTCCGCTGAGTTCTCAGGAAGTTTAAGCACTATTTCTAACGCAATTGACGTAAAAAAATTCTTGGTTGAAAACTCCCTTGACATCTTGGAACTGATTTAAAGATCTTTTTAAAAGTTTTGAATTTTTTTTTTTTTTGGAAAGACAGAGGAGAGGATTGAATGATGGTAAAAGTCAAGTTAAGCATGCATGGATTAATCAGATGCATACAGAGTAGTTAAGCAGCTGCACATCTGCAGGGACGAATTTGTCATATGTTACAGGTAACACTTATCAGCTGGTTCAATATGGAGAATCAAGCTCGGTCTTCTTTGGCCGCCGCTACTGATAAGCTAAGTTTTAAGTGATGAAGTCGCCTCCTGGTTTTCTTCAACTTATGGTCTTCATACCTTAGATAATATAATGAAATCTTCATGACATAACGAAACTTTAAATAGAATATGAATTTGATAAACCTAAGCTATTGTGTTTATTTTCAGACAGGGTCAGTATTTCCAACCAGACCATTATTTTGAACCATATAACACCACTTCTAAAAGTCCGGGTAACCCTAATCTAGGAAGCCATTTTCTTCTTGTTTAATATTTCTGCAGTAGACCCTTGGACACTAAAATTCAATATTTCTTAATAAATTCTTGATTTCCTTTGGGAAGGAAAAATAAAAATAAAATAAAAATAAAAACTTGGGAAAAAACATCTTCCCAATCGTAAAATTTAAAGCGTTATCCAGAACGTAGAGAAACTTAGAGCATAGCGCTGACGGATTAGAAAATTGAGATAGGACACTTATTTAACCAACTACGATTTATGGTTGGAGCTTTTTAAAATCATCAATTCTTGCTTTATATCAACGCCATATTGTTCAAAGCGCTGTTTTTTAATAGAACTTGCAATGCATAGTGACATTTCAATATAAGGCAAGCTAATTCCAACACCGGGTAACACGTATAAATCTAGCAATTCCTTTGACATAGTGAGATTTATCACGCTATTAACTGTCCAGGATAAACATCTAAACCAATAGTTTCCAAACACAAATAAAACAAATATAATAAGTGTATCCTCGTTAGATTCTCATACTCGGCGACTAAAGGATTCATATTGTTACATGTTTCGTCAGCCGGGTAAGCGCATATGTGTTTAAGGTCCTTTACATATACATTTTTCTTGTCCGTTTTAGGTTCCTAATTAATATTCCCAAGTTTCAATTCAATTCATTGGAATTGAATTATTTTGAAGATATCTGAAAATCTTTTCAAAAATCGTTGAATTAGTCTAAAGAAATAAAAATAAGATGTTGAACATAAATCAATGGAAAAATGAATAACAGTTACCCCAAATTGGTAAATATAGCTCTGTCGGAGAATCGCCATGAATAACCAATGCCTTCGTAATCATGCATAAAGCGGTTTTATATAATAATGGGATTTGAAATTATTTGAATTATATTAATCATGTATTGTACAGGACTTCAACTATGATTTAGTTAAATCGGCGTCGGCATAATAATAATAATAATAATTAATCAATATTAAAGTCCTAACCCTTTATACAACAACATTAAAACTATTACTATACTCTCATAATGGTAGTAGGACTGTTCTACTATTGGCCCCCTACAGGCTATACCTTCGTGTTGGTTTCAACATGTGCGCTAGATAGGCCGGATTCCCCAGAACCTTCCTTTCCGAGCAGTGGAAAACCTGAACATATTTGGGTAACCTTAGTATTTACTCCAGTGCTCAGGAGAGAACCTCTGCTAGCTAATTCTCCTCAGCGAACGTGCTATCTTAGGTTAAAAGTGACGGATTCGCCTTAAGGAAGGAGGCGATCGGCGTCGGCTCTGGCGTGCATGTGTGAGTGCAAGCGTCATTTTCCTCACCGTATTTTTCAAACTGACCTAACCTCACCTTCAAAATATAAATATCTTTCATTCCACTAAAACCAGAAAGTCAGTTTCGGAAATTTTTTGTCTCCTTGAATAAAATAAATTGGACTAGAAAATATGAAAACCAATTCTTAAGAGCGAGTGCTATTTTTTTTGACAAAATAGGCACTATGGCCGAGCGGTTAAGGCGAAAGATTAGAAATCTTTTGGGATTTTCCCGCGCAGGTTCGAGTCCTGCTGGTGTCGTCATTTTTTTTTCTAAATAACCTGTTTATTAGCGAGTTATTTTATTTCTTTTTTTTGTAACTTGTTTTTCTTTCGTTACAGGTCTTGTATATATCTCTATGGTCATAGCGGATTCCAATCTAGTGTATCTATAAAACTCACAGTCTCAACCGGTAATGTCAACGATGGGTTGAATTCACAGAAGCCGAGCTCCGGAGAAATCATAGCCAACGCTGCAAGACCCAAATATGAATGCAACGGGTCAGCGTAGCTACCTTTTACTTTAACCATACCTCCTAAGACTGGATCCATGCAATTTTCGAGCAAAAACGTCCTAGCAGCTGGCGAACTAACAAAATTAGCCGAATTTAAGACCGTTAGAGATGCACAAGTCCAGTAGGCATAACATGTATCAGCCGGTTTATTAAGCCTTCCATTGAAACCACCTGCCTCCCAGCTATTCCAACAACAGAATGAAGAGGCCCCATGTCTAGTATCATTATCGCGGGAATGCTGATCATAGTCACCATCAGCTGTAATCGAGTAACTGTGATCTATAGTAAATTCAGAAAGCTGTCTTTTGGAAAGCCAAACAGCAGTGTCAACCCAGTCTTTACAATTGAGGGTATTCATAAGGTCAAGAGCAGCGATACCACAAAACACCAAGCCTGCGTGCGATTCTGATCCTTGCTTATCACCCAGTCCACCATCATACGATTTAGTAGATTTGATAAAATCCGAAGCTTTTTTAACGTTGAAATCAACCTCTGCTTTGAGAGTCTCGTGCAATTGATCTCCTTTCAGGATCCTTCGTATTGCGGCAGCTACGTATGTATATCTGGGATCATTGTCGCCTACAGGTCCAATTGAAGGATGTGACAAACCACTAAATTGGCCCGTCGATCTTTGACAAGACTTGACATATCTTAGAATTTTGACTCTGTCCAGTCTCGTGGTCATTGACCGATCTTGAAGAATGGCTAAAATAGACAGACAGAAGAATGTAGACGCCAGATGAGCTGGATCATTAATATTGTCTCCATCCAGAGTCGTCGACTGCTGTAAATCATGGGATAGAGAACCTCTAAAACCGTTTCCAGATGGGGTTAGATGCAGATAAACCCATTCTATCCAGTTGCTTCGGTCAGTCTCGTTAGGAATGACTTCGGTCAGTGCGTTGAGTAATTTTAAACCAGCTATGCAAAAATATACAAGAGAAACATGTGAAGAGTCATAGGACGTATATGCCGATGGCATAAGCGTTAAATTTCGCTTAAAGTACTTTATCAGCCGAGTTCTATCCATGAGTGGCCATTATATACCGACAGTCTTCCCCTGAGCTGAAATGTCAAGGTTATCCACTGTTAAATAGCCGCGACGGCGGATAGATGTAATTGATGCTCGAGCTCCAGAACTTCACCATAGACATTGCAAAACAAAAAACATTAAATAAATGATAAAATGATACCGGGCCTTTGTTCAAGAATCAGACGACTCCTATCAGAGAAGGTGATAACATATAGTCATAGTATTTGTGGACAATAGATTATGTGTTTGTATTCTCATGGCCATGGCCCTTATTTTATATTTATAAGAGAAAAAATGACGCTAATTTATTCAAACTTGGACATTAAAGTTCTCAACTCCTTGCTATCTGGAAAGATGGCAAGCCCAACTAGAACATTTCTCACTCTATGAGAAAGTAAAAGCTTGCTATCACAACATTATCTACAGCATATACAACATTCTATTCAACCTCGCATTTTCACAGTATCACTCCACAGATGTGCATTTGCTGGTATCAGGAAAATTGTCATTCCAGCGAATGGGTCAAGAATGATAATATCAATACTGTGAGATTTGGACTTTCAATAAGGGTTCCAAGGATCAATTCCATTTTATTCCATCTTTAAGACCATCGAATCAGATTACATGTCAGCTTCGTAGAGGGAACTTATAACGACGATGATGGAATTCGATTCACTCCGCACTTTCCATACCACTTCACTGTTCCCAAGATCATGAATACTTGCAGCAGTCTACGCAGAGGTCTATGAAACATTGCAATAGATCAAGAGGCTATCTAATTATTTCGCACTCATCCGCCCGGGTTTACCATATTAGGCTAAAGTAGCTGGAACATGATCTGCGGATGTCAGACATCCGCGTCTGTCGGGTAGCTGCCAGGTCAACATATTGGCTATAGAGTCGATTGCGGGGTCGATTAGAGAAAAAAAGGGGCTATCCTGCAATGATTTAACTCAACAAGGTATTACAATCTGAGAAGAAAAGGGATTATACCGTCGGAAAGTGCAGGTTCTGGGGTGATTACTGTGAATGGAACATGTTTGATGGTCTATGCAAGATAGTGATGCAGTGACTTGACTAGAGTCTCAGGCAGAGTCTTCCGACGATTATAGAACGAGGGGTAACAATTGCGGGGTATGCCTTATCTTTATCCTCCATAGAGCCTAGTTGACAAGATATCGAAGATCTTGCTAATGTGAATCCATGTCATCACGGACTGCACATCCGACAGCCGATTATCCTACATCCGAAGCCAGAGCTCATAAAAATGACACTCCAGCTCTTCAAGTTCTAGCTGAAATCAAAAACTAAATATCAAAACATTAAGCAGATATGTTAAGAGACGTTGATCTAGAACATCAATTGGAAGAGGATGTCCAAAATGAACTGCACATCGATTTACCACCAGGTACTGAGTTGATGCACGATGTTGGCCATATTCATTTTGCAAAGAAAGGCAATACAGTTCTGATTCCTCAGCCTGATAATAACCCAAATGATCCATTAAACTGGTCCAAACCTTGGAAGTATTCTATTCTCATTGGATCAAGTCTTTTATCATTCATTCATCAAATAGGTGGTCTCTCAATTGCACCTCAAGTACCATTCTATGTCGAAGAGTTCAACCGCTCAGCAGATGATGTGCTTCTCCTGACAGGTGTTTATATTCTACTCATGGGTCTTAGTACCTGGTTTTGGATTCCAATAAGTGAAAAATATGGACGACGAATAGTCATTCTTAGTGTGAGTCAAAACATTTTCGACATCCTTTGAGATTGTTTTGTCACTTTTGAAAACCATTCACTAACTCTTTGTAGTCCAGTCTCTTAGGTGTCGCTGTGACAATTTGGAGGGCTGAGGCAAAATCATATAATTCTTCAATTGCCGCGGCAGCCATTCATGGAATCTCGTCTGGTCCTTCGCAGACTCTACCAGCGACGTTGATCGCCGACGTGGAATTCCTCCACGTTCGAGGTTTCTGGATGAATGTCTTTGCCTGTTCTATTTTCATTTCCATGACATGCGGCTCGGTTATAGCTGGCACTATGAGTGAAAAGTATGGATGGAGAAGTTTTTGGTGGTTGGATTGTGCACTGTACTGTTTCATTTTTGTTTTTGCTATTTTCCTCATGCCTGAAACTAAATGGGAAAGAGGTAGAAAGGCAGACGTAATTCAAGTTTCCAATGAGAAAGAAACCACATCGACTATAGAAGACAGTTCTAGTGTCAGCAAGCCCGGGGCCGAAGTATCTGATAATCAAGCCGGCACCTACATGCTAGATGATTTTCTTTACAAGGGAAGACCACACCGTCGCCAATTTGGATTATTATTCCACAACAAGGAAGAGAGTATTTTCAGTATTTTGAAACTGTTTTGGATCCCTGTTAAGCTCTGTTCTTATCCTATCATTGTATGGGCTTCAATTGTATACTCTGGATGTGCCAGTTTGTTTTTGATGATTAATATGACGCAGTCGGCCAACTTTGCTGCTCCTCCCTATAATTTTTCACCTTCTGCCGTCGGCTATACAAACTTTGCTGTTCTCGGTGGCCTTGTTATAGGGTTATTTACAGCTGGGCCCTTTTCCGACTGGATTTGCAAGTTCTCAACTAAGAGAAATGGTAATGTACGTGAGCCCGAAATGCGATTACCAGCGCTAATTCCTTTTGCTATTATTGCCACGGTTGGTACTGTAATCATTACAGTGGGATACACTCAGAAATGGGACTGGCCAGTCATTGTGATCTTGGGCTACGGATGCATTGGTCTACAAACATCTTCAATCATGGGTATAGTTTCTACTTATGCTGTTGATGGCTATGTTAATGCTTCTGGTAGTATTTTCGTGCTTGCTTCAATTTTTAAAGATGTATATGGCTATGGTGTATCGAAATACTTGCCACCAATGATTCCCGAAAAAGGATATACTACATCTATAATGGTTGTCTATGCTGTTGCCATTGGGCCTCTTGCTTTGGCAGTGGTCATGTACTTTATTGGTAAGCCTTTGAGACGTCTCTCGAGAAACAGTTCTGTTCATCATATGTAAACACACTCTCTGTTATAGTATACAAAATAAATAAATAATACACTCTTTGAGTCCTCTACTGTACTGTTATTCGTCCATACTACTAATTTTAAAGCTTACTAGTGCGCATCACTTTGTTCCTACTCTCTAGGGCCTCTATATCTACAGCAGTAGCTTCACCAGCAGCCAATCCGACAGTTTGCTGTAGTGACCTTTGTATGAATGAGACAATCCCGTTGAACAGTTTGTTCTGATCATAGTTCTTTGCTGACAATACAGAACAATGAAAACCACCGATATCTCCGTATCTATGCTCTATGGATGCAATTCTGGCAAATTTAATAATATCATCTCTCATAATCTCATTTTGACCAAAAGTCACCAAGGTCTTTTCGGGAAATACTCCTTCCCAGAATTCCGGTTTGGATCGGGCTGGATTCACAAAGGGACTCTGTTGAAGTTTATTATCTGGGCAGTAAAGTTTCGAAACCTCTTTTAGAAAGCTTCCACCTAAAACATCTGAATCCTTGTTGGAAACATAAGACCCTTGCAAGACAGGGTCCAATTCCACCCAGGGTGAGATCAGTACCTCTGCAATAGGCTGAACATACCTGCTCGGCACAGACAAGTCTTCATAATGATGTTTTAAATGTGCACTTAGTACAATGCAAAGGTTACCTCCAGCCGAATCTCCTGAAAGAATGATGTTGTTGCAGCCGTCGTGATCGACAAGCTCTGAATAAACAGTTGCGATCTCGGTTAAAGCAGCGGGAAATACAACTTCAGGTGCCAAGCTATAATCAATTGCCAAGATAGAAAGTCGAGGATTATTAATCGCCCTATACAGACTGATAAGGTATTTGATATGTAGTCTCATAGATGGGAAAATGTAACCGCCGCCATGAGCATATAACAGAACGGGATCATTAGTTTTGCGGTCTTCTGCCTCGACAATCCAAAATGCCTTGGTATCTCTATATTGTTTATTGTAGTTATTCAATCCTTCGGCCTTTGATTCAAGTTTCCTCAGGAGTCTACTGATCGGTACTACGGGAAGGAAATGTCTAGCAATGGTTAGATCTTGCACTGGCTTTCACAAAAAAGAAACATACCTTTGCTGTTCAACTGTCAATGTAGAAGCCACTAATCGGGCCATAGTTAAAAGTAAAACATTTGACAATGGTCCTTCATATCCCACACCAACTGTATAGTACTTGACAACCGCTGTTAACAGGGCTGGAGCTATATTTGGTTAGAGATGGCCATCGACCGCCTTATTACGGGCTGTAACATACTAGATTTTAACAAAATATATACAGACAGCACTCGTTTTTCGAATGATAAAGCCATGCTCACTGATTAGTTGAGATTTCTATTGTAAGTTGGTAAGTTGGTAACTAATGTTATCGTTGCACCGATTATGTTTGCCTCGGCAGATGCTGCCCCATATGCACGGATTTGTTCCATGCAGAGAAGCATTGAAGCGAATCCTCAGAGGCCCCGAGGCCCGCTGACCCTACATCGTGGGCAAACAGGGTCTGAGAAGGAGTTAACAGTAAAACGTCAGTAAAATAATTTAAAAAAGTAGTTAAAAATGAATGTATTCAAAATATATAATTTAAGCTTCATCATTAGTTCGGTCAAAGAACGGTCTCATAAGGGAGTCATAATAGGGCGGTCTAATTTCCTCGGGAGGGTTTCTTCTGGTAACCTTTTCAAAGTAGCTTTTGTAAAAGTCGCCATTATAATTTCCAATTGCAGAGTTGATATAATAGTCGCTCAAATTAAAAGCATCAGTAAGACCAATTGCATTCACACGAACCTTCCTACAGTACTCATTGACAAGCTCAGTAATGGTATCGAGATCATCCGGAGTGAAAAAGTTATATTTGAGGAAAATACCGCTTTCATTTTCAATCGACCACAAAGCAAATAATAGAGCAACATCCAAAACAGCTTTCTTCAAGGGACCGTCTTGCGTTTTTTCAACACGCTCAAAAAAAGATCGAATAACATATAATCTTGTATGAATTCGAGCAATTTGGAACCGCTGAAGAGACAGCTGTTCAAATGCCTGTGTCAAACTCAGGTTTTCCTTCTGAGTTAGTTCCAAAAATTTGTCCACTGTACTGTTGATGGCTTGGGAGCAAATAGATTCCCAGGATTTTATTATAGTAGCAGGGTCACGAAGCGCACTATCGTGATTAGATCCTAAGCCGGCGTTTTTCAATTCCTCACTACGACTCAGGTACTCAACGGGACCGCCCAATCTCTTTCCCTTACGGAGGGCAACGCCACTTTGAACCAGCGCTCGTCCTGCAGATAATGTCAAGACGTTATTATCTCCTTCCCAAATAGTGTTGACTATCCAATCAGCATAGCCAGGACCAAACGCATTATAACTACTATAGCCATGGCCACCACAACTCTGACGTGCTTCATCAATAATATGACCACAACCCCATGTAGAAAATGCCTTGAGTCCAGCCGATAATGAAAACAGCTCCTTAATGTCTTCAATGGCCGATTGTAAACCTTGTTTATCAGAAACATTGGTATTAGCCAATTTCTCCGTGGCGTTATAATACATATCGTATAGTCCATCAGCAGCTGTACGCATAGCGTATGTGTAAGCCAGTAAGGGAAGAAGACGTCGCTGATGATAGGTATAGTCCAATAATTTAGTTTCTGGCTGTCCGTCTTCTGATGAAAACTGACGACGAGCTGCTCCATATCTGACTGCAATAGTAATAAATTTCTTTGCAACTTGAAACGAATCAGCTGCCATGGATACTCTTCCACCAATTAAAGCGCCATAAGCGAGCTGGGCTAAAGGAGGTTGTGTTACGTTTCCATTCTTATCGACTCTGGCAAACCTCATCATCATGAAAGTTCTGGGAATACGGACATTGGAGAATGTGATCCACCCATTGTCGACACCATCACGGCCCATCTTTTTACCAATATCGCCAACTGCAATACCTGGTTTTAAAGAGTGGTCATGAATGTTTCTCAATGGCACCACAAAATTCTTGACTCCATAATCCTTGCCTTTGACAATCAGTCTTGCAAAGCACAAAGTGTGAGTGGCTGTATGAGCAGCTCCACCAATCCACCACTATAACGTTAGAATCTATAATGGGGGCAGATCATACCTAGGACTCCAGTTCCTAATGAAATCATGATATAAACTCACCTTTGCAGCAGCCTGATTAGGCGTGTTAATGACAAACTCATCAGTTGCTTCATCAAATACAGCAGTTGTCTCAAGACCAGCTACATTGGAACCATGACCTGCTTCAGTCATAGCGAAACATCCATAGAATTTATGGCCGGTAACAGCACCCCGACTGGCCCAATATTTCAGTTGAGCATCAGTTCCTGAGCCCTGAACTCCACTGAGAAATAAATTGAAATGAACAAACATACGAGTGTTTACACTTGGATCAGCTAAACCAATTACCAGTAGTAAATCAGCCCTTTCTTTAGTAGTCTTGTACTTGTCCATGTATTTAAAAGCTTGAGCGACACGGGCCATAGTGAGCTCTCTCTTCTTGTCCAGAGTCAGATCATAGAAAGCATCATTTGAGAACAGTGGATCACGTTCAATCTGATTCATAAAATCCTCGAATCTTTCGGTAACTTCTTTACTGCCATCAATGAAATAGGACATGTCCCTGACATTGAAAGTTACGTTCTTCCGTTCCTCAGCCAGAGCTCTGGGTGGCTCGGTAGTTGTGTCGTAATGAATGCCACCAATGACCACATTAGAAGTGGCATTGGGGAGAACAGCAGAATTCAGTGCCATTATGGCGATAATTAATGACCGGTATTAGTGACCAGACAATAGTCCTCAGAGTCCGGCCTTTATAGTTTGTCGGATGATTTTTACCCCACATCGCACCGACGGTTCAATCTCGGTACCTACAGCCGAAATGCCGGATGGAACGCAACCCGAGTCTAGGCCTGTAGTTGCCAGTGAGCAGTTATCGAGGATTGACATGCAACAAAAAAGAAACAAGACCAGACAAATTCAACCGAAGACGAACATCTGAAGACTCCACCCCGGAACTTAGTGGTAATTAACGACGAATAAAGCAAAAAAGAAAAACTTGATTCGACCCAGGATCGAACTGGGGACGTTCTGCGTGTTAAGCAGATGCCATAACCAACTAGACCATCGAACCATTTTTATGTTTTGTGAACCCCTTGGATCCATCATCAGACTTACAAAAGCACAAATGCCGTCGCCTATTAGCACCTATATAACAGCCCCATACAGTCTACAGAATCACTAAATACGCCTCTAGATATGTAAGTAGCCTACTACTTCAAAGTTTATTGCTTCCCTCGCGTATCAGCTCGCGAAGCGAGCACAACGGGGTCTGGGGCAGCGCCCCAGCCGCCGGAGGCCGTCGCCAATCCCTGAAATTCAATCCACAATCCATATTAACAATAGCTATAACATTCTGTAGCATCCACAATTACAACTTGGCAGTCTTGCTGTTGAGTTCAGTGATTTTGGTGGGATACATGGCCGAGGACGCGGTGACGGATCCGGTTTGCCAGCTTCCACCGTCAACCACAGTGACAGTACCGGTGATATAACTAGAAGCGTCCGAAAATAGGTAGACAGTGGCATCAGCAATCTCGGTGGTAGTTCCGTATCTTTGAAGAGGAATTCTATTGAATCTGTTTGGGTCGTTCTTTCCGCTCAAACGGTCCATTCCTTCAGTTCCAGCAATTGGGCCAGGGGCAATAGCATTCGAACGGATTCCAAGAGGACCCAACTCGACAGCCAAAGTTCGCATTAATGAGTCCACGCCGGCCTTGGCAGCAGAAGCATGCACTTGCATTGGCAAGCCGGTATAATGTAAAGTAGCAGAAATAAAGATGATATGACCCTTGTTCTTGCGCAATTCGTCAAAAGTGGCCTTGAAAGTATTGTAGGAACCGAGCAGATCAATGTCAACAACTGTCTTAAAAGCATTGGCTGATAGATTAGCAACGTTAGCCAGGAAGTTACCAGCAGCTCCAGCAATGACAAAATCGATTCTGCCAAGTTGACCGACAGTAGTATCAACAGCACTTGCCAAAGATTTCACGTCTCTCACATCCACACCGCCAATACCAATGACTTTGGCGCCAGGTCGGAGTTGACCAATCTCCTCTGCTGCCTTTTCAGTCACATCCTTACGTCGACCAATAATAGCAGCATTGGCTCCAAGAAGTACCAGAGCCTCGACTTCTACACGACAGATACTTCCAGCACCACCTGTGACAAAGACAACTTTGCCGTCGAAAAGATTCTTCTTCCAAGGTGAAGTTTGAAGGTAAGATTGACCGAGAGTATTAGGCATTTTAAATAATTTCAAAAACTGTGTAGAACAAACGTGAGTCTAAAATGTGTGAATAAGAAATTCCTTAACCAAAGAAACCCCAAACCAAAAAATCAAAAAATGAGTTAAATCCAAGTTTTAATTGACACAGATACTGTGGAATATAACTGGTATATATAGAGAACAAGAACAACTCCTATCTCTCCGGATCGGTTTGTAGATATATATGAATATGCACATGTCGGAGCATATTTATTTCCCCACAAAAGTTCGGTACTTTTTCCGGAGAGGATCAATGCAGTTACCGAGGCCGCTATGGTACGGGCGGCCGTACGGCCAATAACAGAGTTTCTCATATCCGTCCAAACGGCCAACAAATGACCCAATTGTTTTCTCACACCCTTTTCTAACACCTTTGCTAATTATTTTATCTTTTCCATTGCCTCCCGACCCGGTATCTCTTCCGCTTAACTGCCACGGCACGGACAACCGGTGGGCCGACCGGGTTCGAAGATGCTCCGGAGCGGAGATCAACGGAGACTCGGACATAAAAAAGCGAGCGGAAACTGTTGGGGAATCACATGTGCCTCCGGCGGCTGGGCGCTGCCCCAGACCCCGTTGTGCTCGCTTCGCGAGCATCGTAGGACCGGGTCTCTCTCGGAGATAAGGAGCTGGGGCCGGTGAACTAACGGCTTTTCGGCAGGGAAATTCCCGTAAATTTTGAGCGCGGTTGAAGCAATCAAGGAGAGGATATCAGGTGCTAAAGAATTATCCGGCAAAATGAAGAACTCCGCGGATGTCGAAGATTACAGACCCTGGTGGGGTCAGGTGCCATGGAAGCAAATACTGAAATAAAACCTTGCCGTAAAACAAGAACGTATCGGGAGGCTGTCTGGATAAGAACCAGTTTTTTTATATTGATGACATCGTTGGACGGAGAAAGTGATCTCTGGATTGCCGATGCATGCAGATCACGACGCAGGGTCCTTCTCAGGGGTAGAACTCGGTCCAGGACTAGAGATGCCTTTCAGTCAATAAAATTCCTTGGAAAATTTGTAGACAGCACCGGAATCTTGGAACTACAACGTGATCCGACGATAGCAGCAGAAGTTCGAGAGACTCTACTGACCTGGGACCTGGGCTGGTAGTTCTCGCCAACGTCAATCGTTTGGTCTGCAATCCTCGCAATCTCCTGCGAAGCAGGAGCTACGGGGTCTGGGGCGGAGCCCCAGCCGCCGGAGGCAGCCTGACGACGTTTAATAATCAGGTTTGGAGCTGAAGACCGAAACATGGATCCGATGTCAGGAGTTTGGGCTATGAGAACTGTGTATTTGGCGCAGGTTATTTGGTAATAGAAGGTGTCTAGTTACTCTTAAGGGGACTTAGAAGCTGATTAGTGAAGCAGTTTGATAGTGAAAATTACAGAGCAAGGGCACACCAGTGTCAGTCGAGTCCTGATGCAGGGTCGCCAGGGGTGCAGATAATTGCATATTCGCCGAATGCCACAGATTCGCCAGGAGTTCCTATTAGCACTCACTAAGCATCTGTTTCAAGTAACATCTGTTTCAAGCAATTGAGTCGATTACTCGCTTATAATGTGAAATTTCCAATTTAAATAGATTCACTTGTGGATTAAGGTGAACCGGATAGTCGACCCCTCTGTCAATAAGCGGTGTATTTTGCAATAATATGCGTTAGGGTAAAAGACTCATTTGAGCATACTGAAATTTTTGATATTTGAAGCAGCTTCACCACTATACAGATATCTCGACCCGACTGAATCAACAGCAACTGGACCCGAACAGAACAGACCAGATAACACACCAGACAGCAAAATGGATCAACTCAACGCCCGTGAACAACAAGAATTCCAGCAACTCGTCGAGAGAAAGCAAATGAAGGATTTCATGAGACTGTACTCGTCGCTTGTCGAGAGATGTTTCGGCGACTGTGTCAACGACTTCACATCCAAGACCCTGACTTCCAAGGAAGAGACCTGTATCATGAGATGTGCCGAGAAGTTCCTCAAGCACAGCGAAAGAGTCGGCCAGCGATTCCAAGAACAAAAGTAAGTGGCAATCCGATCCGGCCCTGCTTGCCTCCGGCGGCTGGGGCTCCGCCCCAGACCCCGCTGCTCCTCTCGCTACGCTCGAGTCGTTGCGTGGACGGTCCCAGGAACTCCTGCGAAGCAGGAGCTACGGGGTCTGGGGCGGAGCCCCAGCCGCCGGAGGCAGAACCCCCCTTCCCGGAGCGAATCTAACGGTTTCCAGCGCTGCGTTGATGCAAAAGCAGTAATGTAATTTAAGAGCCAAACTGTAAATTTTGTACATATTTTTTGAATAAGCGACATGAACTTAAGCGTGACATGCCTCCGGCGGCTGGGGCTCCGCCCCAGACCCCGTAGCTCCTGCTTCGCAGGAGTTCCTGGGACCGTTCACGCAACGACTCGAGCGTAGCGAGAGGAGCAGCGGGGTCTGGGGCGGAGCCCCAGCCTCCGGAGGTGACAGGACCCCGCCAGAGAGGTCTAAAAATCATTTTTATTATGAATATAATCAACAGATCATGCTAAGAGTTTTGGAGGAGGGGGAGGGTTTAGTTATTGAATGCGACCGAGCTCTTGGCCATGGTTGGCGAGCTCCTGGAGATGGCGTCTGTGAAGTAGAAGTTGTCGATGACTTTGGTCAGTGGGGCACCAGTGGCAGTGGCGGAGTGGTTGTTGTCCACCAGTTGGACTTTGACACCGACCTCGGCTAGTGACGAGGGCTCAACAACGTCGTAGTATACAAGGTTGGGAGCGATGTCGGCCACACGAGACCGGATTTGCTCGATGTCGTCGTAGGGCAGTTCCACGTCTAGCACGTCGGCAACGGCACGAATGATCTTCCAGTCTTCACGAGCAGCGCCGGGTGGAGCAACGGCGGCACGAGTGGTCTGGGCACGACCCTCGGTGTTGACATAAGTGGCCGATTTCTCGGTGTATGCGGCACCTGGCAGGATAACGTCGGCAAACGAAGCTCCAACATCTCCGTGGTGTCCTTGGTAGATGACAAATGCATCTTTAGGAATATCTTGAGCTTGCACCTCATCGGCTCCTAGCAGGTATACAACCTTGGGAGTGACTTTGGCGATTTCGGCAGAAGGAGGAGCGAATCCAACTTCATAAGCTCCGGCACGAGAAGCAGCACGGTGCAATAAATTGTATCCGTTCCAGTTTTCAGTCAAGAAGTTGTTCTTGTGCTTGACGACGAAGTCACCAATGGTCTTGAAAATAGCACTGGCATCACTGTTCTCAACAACACCACTACCAGTGATGATAAGAGGGTTCTTGGCGTTGGCAAGCTTCTTTCCAAACTCACCTTCAAGAGCCTTGACAAGCGAAGCATGATCGTTACCGAAATTCTCCACCCAGAAGGTCGAATCGAACTCCTCACCAATAAGACCGATTTCAACCTCCGAGTTAAGGAACTGCTTTCTAATACGGGCATTAAGAACAGCGGCTTCATGACGAGGATTGGTACCAACTAACAGAATAACATCGGCTTGGTCAATACCACGGATGCTTGAGTTGAACAGGTAGTTACTTCGGATATCGACACCGTGAGCAGGTGGTAAGTTACCGCCCTTGTGGTCAAGAGCAAGGTTTTCAGAACCCAGTTTGTTGGTAAGATCCTTAAGAGCCACTAAAGACTCGACATCAACAAGATCACCAGCAATGGCCTTGAACTCGTCTCCCTTGATATTAAGAGCCTTGACCTTTTCTTGGATAGTCACCAAAACATCTTCCCAAGTAGCATCTTGGAAAGCATCACCAACCTTTATCAGAGGCTTGGTCAATCTCTGAGTGTTAAGACCATCGACAGCAAATCTCGTCTTATCACTGATCCATTCTTCATTAATATCATCATTCAATCGAGGGAGAACTCTCATGACAGCAGTACCTCTGGAGTCGACCCGAATATTACTTCCAAGAGCATCAAACACATCAATGGTCTCAGTCTTCTTCAATTCCCAAGGTCTAGCCTTGAAAGCATATGGTTTTGAAGTCAAAGCTCCAACAGGACACAAGTCAATGACATTACCAGACAACTCGGACTTCAAATTCTGTTCGATATAAGTACCGATTTGCATCTCATTACCACGACCCGATGAACCAAGTTCGGGAGCTCCTGCAACATCGTTGGCAAATCTGATACATCTGGTACATTGAATACATCTGTTCATAGAAGTCTTGACCAAAGGACCGATATCCTTGTCTTCAGTAGCACGTTTACCAGCAATCTCCTTGAATCTACCACGGTCTGAACCGTATCTAAGAGATTGATCTTGTAAATCACATTCACCACCTTGGTCACATACAGGACAATCCAAAGGATGGTTGGCCAAAATCATCTCTGTAACACCTTCTCTAGCCTTCTTAACTCGTTCAGTATCGGTACGAACAACCATACCAGGAGCTACTGGGAAAGCACACGAAGCCACGGGCTTAGGAGCTCTTTCAACATCGACCAAACACATTCTACAGTTACCAGCAATAGCAAGCTTTTCATGGTAACAATAACGAGGAACTGTAACACCAGCCTTTTCACAGGCCTGAATAAGAGCAGACCCAGCCTCAATCGACACTTTTTTACCGTCAATCGTTAACTCAACCTGAGCTCTTCTAACAGCAGTCGAAGACAACAGTCTTCTAGCACCAGCACCAGCAATGCCGCTGCTAGAAACACCGGTGCGACCACCCAACAGTCTTACTCTCGACAGCATCTTTTGCTCTGAAAAACTGACAAAAAAACAAAATCCGTTAGAGTCTGCCTGTACGCCAGTCCGTCTGTCTGGTTCGTTCTTTCTGGCGCGCGGTCAAGCGAACTTTTACTTTTATCAAATCCCGCTTCGACTACACACGGCGATCCAATTTCTGTATTTTGTCAATGGTTCCACTCTGATTGGCCCATCCCCCGCTGCTCGCTAATACTCGAATTTTTCACCGCCAGCCGTGCATCAGTCACGTGCATATCACGTGCGTTTCCAATGTCCTTGGGTCCTGGGGTCCTGGGGTCTATTCTCGTAGCCAGAGAAGCAATAAATGACAGATATTGTTTTACTGGGTTTGGTGGATTAGTTTCGCGGTGGCGGGGAGTGTGCCTCCGGCGGCTGGGGCTCCGCCCCAGACCCCGCTGCTCCTCTCGCTACGCTCGAGTCGGCCGTCGACGGTCCCAGTCACTCCGCGAAGCGGAGTGCAACCAGGGTCTGGGGCGGAGCCCCAGCCGCCGGAGGCACACCCCCAGGAGAAGGACCCGGACAACCCTCTTCCCCTGAATTCGCCCTATTGAGCTATGCATGGTTGGTGGTGCGGCGTTGGGGAGCCGCGCTGAAAAATATCGAGTATAAAAGGAGGGACAGAGCCAGTGCTTTTGATCTTTTTTTCTCTTTTTTTTTTCTTTAAATTGTTTCTATGTCAGGCCATTATTGTAGGCGCGTTCTGAGTTTCTACAGGGCACGCTCTCTACAGACCTGTCTAGACGGATAACGGCTCTAGCTGGAGCGGCGGACCGTAAGGCATTACCGCTAGTTCCTTACCGAGAGCCGGACACTTGTTCCTGTTTGGCCTTTTTTTAGCTGTTTATATAATTGGAGCTGTAAGTAATGTGCTCATTCGTTGTATCGCGGATTAATAAAACTGATTGCTATTGATAATATCTGGCTGTGTGTAAAAAAGGGTGTGGGTCTGGTTGACGGTCAGAGGGCTGTTGGTTCCGCAGTATCTGGTTGGTGCGGGCTTGTCCAGCCATATTCGGTGGGGCCAGTATCTATCCAATGGGCAAAGGGATACGTAGGAATCGTTCGTACGGGATCTGATTCCTTTATAATTCCCATGTCAATTTGTCTTTGAATGAGACTCTCCAAATATGGACCGAGATACGGCTCCAGTACGTTGTATAGCTTATATGGAAGGATCTTTTCGGGACCGTCTTTGATAATATTGCGAAGAATCGAGGGGATCATTGGCTCGTCCTTCATTTCCTCGAAAGTGTAAAATATCGGGTGGTTTGTGAAGATGATAGCCTGTGTCTTTGGCAGTCTGCGAAGTGCTTGACGTTCTACTCTCACGCCAAATTTACTATGCGGAACATGATCAAACGATTGATGACTGTATCGATTTCCGGGATCATGTTCGTGCATTTTCGTGGTATATAGACCCTTGTCATAAGCTATAATGAATGAAGCTCGTTCCACTGGTTCATTAACTTTGAGCTTGCCAAAGAAACGCTCCATAGACGGTTGTAACTTAGTTTGGTAGTAGGGAACTGAGGTATGGATTTGATCTAGGTGCTTGCCAATGTTCTCCTCATTTGCAAAGAAACCTCCTGGGAATGCGACTAGCATGGCTGTGAGGTAGTGTCGTCCATCTGGCCGTCTTTGCACGATGTAGAAATCCTCTTTAGCAATTCTCCCCGCAACCTCTAGTGGATGAAGCTTTTCATCTTTAAGATCCAACACCTCACCTGTGATAAGATTATGAAACCGATTTGGGTTTTCTGTGTCTAGTTTGAACAGCTTAGGATACCGTGCCAGCATATGAGCCACTACTGTCTCGAGCAACTCTCTACTGGCCGCTTCACTTTCTGGCAGATATCCAAACACTTTTTCTTTATATTTACTGAGAATATCCTTGCGCTCTTTAATATACCTTACATACCATTTATCCATATCGAGCCAATGGTTGATATCGAGCTTGCGAATACTCATTGTTTGATGGTATGGCCATCGAAACGGTCTCCAGGGCCTGTCATTATAAAATGGCAGCTTTTCAGGAGTCAGCCCAATTGGACTTGGTACTAAGTTGCATACATCATCTGGCTTCTCTTCCGTTTCCACTTGTTTCGATTTGATTTTTGGTTTGATGGTATGCCTCAATCCATTGTATATAAAGTAAAACAGAACAATTACGATCCCAGCTGGTAATACCAAGTCGAGCATCGCGTGGAGCTTTCCTTATCAAACCATCCGATAATTAGATTTATGAACTGCTGTTAAAGGGAAATAAAATGCAACCATAGCAAAGCACAAAACCTTTTGATACTCATTATCGGCGGTAAAATGATAAGCATCACACGACTGCTCAAGATGCAGCTTATCCTATCTTTGTGCATGATGTGAGATGGGGGTACGCTTGATAAAGAGATGGACTTTTTATTAATAGCTAACTAAATTTTCAATTCTTCCTGATAGCAGTATTTCCTATGTCTAGGTGTGTTCAGACTGATCATTTAATTAGTGCGTCTCTCTCGGTCTTAAATAAGTTAGCGAGATTTTTATGCTTGGAAGGTCTTCGGTTAAAGATATAGGAGATATGAACAGGTTCTATAAGTATTATATACAATATTATTCTAACCCCACTTTACAACACTTAGCATGGTGGGACTATTACTCCACATTTTTATCAAACGAGAAAAGAGGAGAGTAGAAACCCCAATATCGAGACAAATAATTTTTTAGAGATCACTCTTACTAATGTTACATTTGAGGGTCTTACGCGAATGGAAAAGGTGATATCGGTAAACACACAATTGTAGGTGATCCGAGGCAATCTGACTTTGCAAAATATTTATAAATATGATAATACCATATTCAAAATATTTAGTAGATGCCACAGGCGGTACTAAAACTACGACGAGGAACCTGCTAGTCTGATATGGACTCTTATCACGACTACAGCATCTGAGCAATTTAATTCTTTTGAATAAATAACATCATTTCCCCTCTAAATAAACTCATGCATAGTCAGCCAGGCCATCAATCAGATAGTGTGCCACAAGACTTGACATATCATATAAGACCAATGAAATTAAACTACTCGTAGCCACAAGGACATGCATGTGCGCCACAATTATCAAAGTCCCACATATGCCAGAACTTGTGGCGTTGATGCAATAGTCTCGGGGCGGTGCTCCCCCAAGACTCAATGGGGCTGGCATCTGCAGAATTGCAGCCACAATCATATGGGATCGTCGTACCGGAAATCCTTTACCGACACAAACCTATAAACCAAAAATTATATTTTACCGTAATATATTAATCAAATATATATATTTATAGATCCTCTGAGATCTAAAATAATTGACAATTTTCTTGAATCCGTGTAGTATTCTAGCAAAAATATCTGTGGCTTGTGTTTCTGAGACTCTATGTCCCCCACTCTGACTCTTTTGCCCATGCCGAATTCGGAGAGATCGACCAAAATTTAATCATGTTTTCAACCAATAACGTCTGATGCGATACTAACCAGACATACATTTTCTCACCAAAATCACGTGAACTGATGAAAGATGAGATGTCGGACACACAAGCCACGCATGAGAAGAAATTGTGGCATTGAATCCCGAACCAAGAAAAATGGTATAAGTAGAAGAGCCGATCCCAATCTGGGTTCAATTGGTCAAGTCTGAGAAATAAAAGCTACCGTCGTTATCTGGATCTAAGATCTTGGCACTTTTAAATTGTTTGAAAACTGGACATTAAGAAAGGTTCACGGACATTAACAATTATTGACCTTGATCTGCTTAGCCGTACTGATCTATTTTGATATTGCGGAGACTCTAGACTAACGACTAATTGTGTGTTATTAGTGTCTTTCTATCTGACTTGTAATTAGCATACATTTTCCATATAATGGTTACTTCGTATGAATCTGGTAAGTGAAATGAAACCAATTGGGAAAACTACAGTTTTGATTACGGAAGCTAGGATCTCTGATTAGAAACTAACAAATTTGTAGTTGCCAATGTGCTTAGCAGCACTGGCAGCAAGGTTTTTGCTATTCAACCAGCATTGGCAGTCAAATCCAAATTCAGTGAAGATCTAGAAAAGAAGGTATCTGATTTGACTGTTTTAAGAGTTAATAATGACCCGTTTCAGACTGTTGTTGATTACTTAGAAAGCCAACAGAGTTCAGATGTGGTCTCTGTCACTTCTTCATTGACCGGTTTATTCAAGTCCTTACCACATTTGACCACTTTAAAGAAGTCTCCAGTTACAGTTCACGTGGATGTCAGCACAGAATCTGATTATGGACTCATTGCTGCATTAAGGCATTCCGGTTTTGTGTTCTTACAATCCTTTGGACCAGCTGAAGCACAACAGACTGCATTGATCTCACATCTCATCGCTCAAAAGCTGAGTTTACCTGTTGTTCACTTCTTCTACTCTAACGATGATGAAGAAAAGGTTCGTTTATTGACTGGTGCCGAAATTCAAAAGGCCAGTAGTAACACCTCGTTCCAACCCACCCAACAAGAACAAGCTGAGGAGACCACTGAAACTGATGAGAACTCTGCTGCCCCCACTGCCATTACTCAAGCTGATATCTCCTCCACTATTGAAGAAGCATTTAAATTCACAAAAACCTCTTACAAACCATTTGAATATATTGGTAGTAGCAAAGCAACTTCTGCCATTGTTCTGTTCGCTGCTAATGCTGATCCATTTGTTCAAGCTATCAATCAAGATGCTAACCTCGGTGTTGTATTGATCAGAGTTTACAGACCATGGTCTTCTGAGGATCTTATTGGTACCCTGCCATCTTCTGTCAAGAGAGTGGGTTTGGTCGAGCAAATTCAAAAGCAAACAACTGCTTGGAGCCCTCTCTTCCAGGACTTTGTCTCTGACGGAGTTGAAAAGCTTTCTAGATTCGACCATTTGGTTTCTTTCCAATTGGGAGGTGTCAACTATGATAACGTCCGTACCGTTCTGAAGTCGATTTCTAGTAACCTCAATGCTGAGGTCCCCATTCAAAAATTATTTGTCGGATCCAAGCCAGAGAGTAATGATATAACATATGATGCCGAACTTAAAGAGGCTCAAACTGCTGCCAAGAAACTTGAGGAGGCTTATACTAATGTTCTTCATCAACTCTTCCCCTCTAGTCTTGATATTATCAATGCTTCTGATAAGCCTAATGCTGGTTTAGAAGCTAACCCTGAATATGGTTTCGGTGCTTATCTTGCTAAAGTCCAACAAAAGGAAGAGTTGGTCTCAAAGGCTCGGGCTGCTATCAAATCTAACGATTTCACCTCGCCTCTTAAGCAAGAACTCCAAACTTTGTTATCGCAGTGGATTGTCGCTAATACTTCTGGTAAATCTAACCAATCAGTTGACGCTGACAAGCTCATTGAGCTTCTTTCCAAAGATGGTTCGAGCGCTGCTAAGCAACTTTTGGAAAGTAAGCAATATTTCAAGGAATCAAGCTCCTGGCTCATTGGATCTGATGCTTGGTCATATGATTTGGGCAGTTCTGGTGTTCATCATGTCATCTCTTCTGGCAAGAACATCAACATGCTTGTTATTGACTCCCAGCCATTTTCTGAGGTTAAGGCCAATGCTCTTCGTAAGAAGGATATCGGTTTGTATGCCATGAACTTTGGTAATGTGTACGTTGCTTCTGTTGCCGTCTATGCCTCTTACACTCAACTTCTACAAGCATTGATTGAAGCTGAGAAGTTTGATGGTCCCTCTGTTGTGGTTGCCTACCTTCCCTACTATTCTGAGCACGAGAATGCTTTGCAGGTCTTGCAAGAAACGAAAAAGGCTGTTGAGACTGGTTATTGGCCCCTTTACAGATACGATCCTACCCTTGAGTCAGAGTCATTTAAACTCGACTCTTTCCAAATCAGAAAGAGCCTTCAAGATTTCTTGGACAGAGAAAACAAGCTTACTTTGTTGAGTAAACGTCACCCTACTTTTGCACGATCTCTCCAATCTTCTTATGGAGCTGATATCAAAGCCAGCCAAAAGAAGCGTGCTCAAGCTGCTCTCGCCAGTCTCTTGGAGGGTTTGAGTGGCCCTCCTTTGACCGTTCTGTTTGCTTCTGATGGTGGTGTTGCTGAGAGCGTTGCCAAGCGATTACAAAGACGTGCAAAGGGTCGTGGTCTCAAATCAATTGTGATGTCGTTTGATGACTACCCAGTAGAAGAAATTAGTAACGAGGAGAATGTCGTATTTGTTACCTCCACTGCTGGACAGGGTGAACTTCCACAAAATGGTAGAGCTTTCTGGGACGCTGTCAAGAATGCCACTGATATTGATCTTGCAAATGTGAACTTTGGTGTATTTGGTTTGGGTGACAGCCACTACTGGCCGCGTAAGGAAGACAAGATTTATTACAACAAACCAGCCAAGGATCTTTACAACCGTTTAACTATTTTGGGTGGTAAAGAACTTGTTCCTTTGGGACTAGGAGATGACCAAGATGCTGATGGTTATTCTACTGCTTATAACGAATGGGAGCCTTTGCTTTGGAAGGCGCTTGGTGTTGACGGTGTTGCTGGCGCTGATGAACCTCCACCAATCACCAATGAAGATATCAAGATTGGTTCAAACTTCTTGCGTGGTACTATTGCCGAGGGTCTTCAGGATAAGAGTACTGGAGCTATTGCTGCCAATGACCAACAATTGACCAAGTTCCACGGTATTTACATGCAAGATGACCGTGACATTCGTGACGAGAGAAAAGCCGCTGGTCTCGAGCCTGCATTTTCTTTCATGGTGCGTGTTCGTTTGCCAGGATGTGTGGCATCTCCTGCTCAATGGCTCAAGATTGATGAGCTTTCGGATAAGAGAGGTAATGGCACTTTTAAGATCACAACTCGTGGTACATTCCAATTGCACGGTGTTATCAAGGAGAATCTGAAACCTGCTATTCGTGGTATTAACTCTTCTCTGATTGATACTGTTGCTGCTTGTGGTGATGTTAACCGTAACGTTGTTACTGCCGCCCTCCCTGGTAATGCTAAGATTCACGACGAAATCGTCAAGATTGGTACTGAAATCAGTGAGCACTTGCTTCCTGAAACTACTGCTTATCATGAAATCTGGCTCGAGGGTGAAGATGAGGGTGATGGTTCTGACTACACCAAGACTTTTGCTGAGAGAAAAACTGGTCCCAAAAAGAAGAAGACTCTAGTTTCTGCCGGAACTTTGGTCGATTATGAGCCACTTTACGGACCCACTTACTTGCCAAGAAAGTTCAAGATCAATATCGCAGTTCCTCCTTATAACGATGTTGATGTATATGGCCATGATATCGGCCTCATTGCCATTGTTGAAGATAATGAGGTGGTTGGTTTCAACGTTCTTGCCGGTGGTGGTATGGGTGTCACCCACAACAATAAGAAGACTTATCCTAGAACTGGTAGTTTGCTTGGTTACGTTGAGAAGGCGAACATTGTTAATGTTTGTGAAAAGGTTATGCTTGTTCAAAGAGACAATGGTGACAGAGGTAACAGAAAGCATGCTCGTCTCAAGTACACTGTTGATGACTTGGGTGTTGATACTTTCCGATCCAAGGTTGAGAAGTTGCTTGGATATAAGTTTGAGCCCGGCAGAGATATTCATTTCGACTCTAATACCGATACTTTCGGTTGGGTTACTGACGAAACTGGCAAGCACCATTTCACCACTTTTGTTGAGAACGGACGTGTCGAGGATACTCCCGAGCTTCAATTCAAGACTGGTTTGCGTGAAGTTGCCAAGATCATGAAGGGTGATAATGAGTTCAGACTCACTGCCAATCAACACATTCTTATCAGCAATATTTCTGATGATCAGCTTGATCAGTTTAAGGAGTTATTGGCCAAGTACAAGCTTGATAACGTCACTTTCTCTGGACTTCGTTTGTCGTCTGCTGCTTGTGTCGCCTTCCCTACATGTGGTCTTGCAATGGCTGAATCTGAGAGATACTTGCCAGTTCTTGTCACCAAACTTGAGGAAGCTTTGGAGGAGTATGGTCTGCGTCACGATAGCATTGTTCTTCGTATGACTGGTTGTCCTAATGGATGTGCTAGACCATGGTTGGCTGAAGTTGCTCTCGTTGGTAAGGCCTACGATACTTATAACTTGCTGCTCGGAGGTGGTTTCCACGGCCAGAGAATCAATAAACTTTACCGAAGTTCTATCAAGGAGGACGAGATTCTTGCAATTCTGAAGCCTTTGTTCAAGAGATGGGCTCTTGAGAGGAACGATGGTGAGCACTTTGGTGACTTTTTAATAAGAGTAGGTGTTATTGCCGAGACCACTGAAGGAAAGAATTTCTGGGATAATGTCCCTGAAGAGGCTTGAGGCTTAGACAATTATATGTATATTTTAGATTTAATGAATTTTGTTTGATTTTTAGCACTACAACTTTTAATTAGCTCATTGAGCATTTGCCTCCAGCAAACGCAGCTCTGACGAGAATTTTGGCGTCTTGTTCGAGTTGAACTCTCTGGTGCAGACTTGCAATTTGAATGTATTCTCAAGTCCACCCAGATTAAATCTCCCAAAAGTCTTTATATGTGTTAAAACTGTATAGAATATTTGCTGCTAGCATATTTCACATTTTAAAATGCACGTCGATAAATATATACATTACCCGGTTATAAAGCATGCGTCAAAATCGGATGTTTATTGTCGAAAATTTCACTTCACGGGATATACTCGAAATACCACAGATCACTAGACTAGGTTGAACTTGTTTTATAAACCAGATTTGGGCCTTTAATTGTGTTCGCAATGTCGCAATTTGTAGGAAGAGTGAGTAATAACCGATAAAAGTGGAAAACATAGATTACTGGAGATTTTTGGACGGGAAAACTAACAAATTAGACTGGACTTGCTTTCGCAAGGACCTGGCACCATGTGGACATGGCCAAGGACCCTAGAACTCTTGGTCGTCTTGCAAGTGCCATTGCCGTCACTCTTATGGGCAAGCACAAACCTGTATACCATCCTTCCGACGATTGTGGAGACTATGTTGTGGTAACAAACTGCAAGTATTTAAATGTCACAGGAGAGAAGATGACCCAGAAGTTGTACAGAAAGCATAGTGGAAAGCCTGGTCATTTAAAAGAATGGACCATGGCTGACCTTCAGAATAGAAAGGGTGGAAGTGAAATCCTTAGAAAGGCAGTATCAGGTATGCTACCGAAAAATAGTCTACGGAAGTATCGTTTGGCCCGACTAAAAACGGTTGAAGATTCTCAGAACCCATACGCAGATAATATCGTTGCTACCTGGGAGGAGGGCGTGAAAATTGTCGAGAACGCTAAAAAGACCACCAGCTGACAGTCATGTTAACTAAATTATTGTTTTGGGCATATTTGTAAATAGCATAATAAATTGTAAAATATTAGATCATTCGAACATGTTAATAAATTAAAACATGGACAGGTATACATATAATGCGCACAGCAATCGTTCATTGTAGGGAATATTAGACTGGAGCATGGTTTATAAATAGGATGAGTTCAGGCTATAGTAATAGCTCTTAGGTTTAAGCACTAAGCTTTTGCTTGTGCTGCTCGACTACGAAGGTTTCGACGGGGAGCCGGTGTAGACGGTGGCACAGAGGTATCTACGGTTGATATGTTTACTTTACGGCCCCTCGTGGCAGCAGTCGACTTTGTGAGCGTTGATGAAACCTGTTTGTGACTTGTCACGCTGCTATTTGTGACGGCTGTAGAATTAGATGACACGCTTGAATCCGATATAGATGAACTGTTGCTGACAGATCTAGATAAAGCTGGTGTGCTTAATGTTACAGTGGGTGCTTTTGTGACAGGTTTGGAGACAGGCATCGGCTTTGAACCTGAAACGATCCGTTTACTAACTGCACGTGCAGACTTTAGGGGAGACTTCATAAACGATCGAATAGGAGATGCGGTACTCTTGTTGACTGGAGGTACAGTGAGCTTGGTCTTGGCTGAAGATGGTACAGTTCTGGTACTCTCAGGAGATATCATAAATCTCGGTTTGGCTGGCGACGTCACTGGTCTAGTCTTAGCAGGTGATGTGAGTGGTCTTACTGGAGATTGTCGAGAGGAGATTTTGACAACAGACGAACTAACTTTTGAATCGATTCCTTTCAACTGTGGTTCTGTTGGCTTTAAATTGTCTGGTCTAAGTTTGGGTACCACTAGTGGTGCATTTTTATGTGCCTGAGCAGCCGCTTTAATATTGAGTCTCGATAGTGCGCTATAATTAGTTAGTTAGTTACTGTGCTCAAGATTGTAAAATTCCACTAAAATAGTCCATCTAACTATGATATTATCAATACTCACGCTTTCTTCACAGGGGACAGAGTGAAGTTCTTTGCTCCACTACTACTTGATCTCTGTTCCAGAAGCTCACGGAACGTCACATTCCAAAGACGTTTTGGAATTCTATTAATTCTCAGTTGTATTTTTGATTTCAATGAGTTCGCAGCAAATTGATACTGAGTTCGTAGCTTTAACACTCTTGCGTCCACTAGAAATATATGTTAGGCCTTGGTTCTCTCCATCTGTGTTTGTTGAACATGATAAACATTATACTCACATTCAAGCTTTAGATTTCGCACCAGTGCATCTCTCTGAGCCACAGTAAGAGGTCTATTGATTTGTGCTGTCATCTCCAATAGTCCTGCTCTTACTCAAATCGCGCAATGAATTGTAGAAAGATTCTAGAGTATATGAACAAGATATAATCTGAGCTTTGATATGAAAATGAGGATCATCTGTTTACAAGTTCCCATTTAAGATACACAGCCGCCTGCGCGCCTAATATTTAAATGCCCTTCTTTATCTAAGAAGTCAGTTAAGTCATATTCTACTTAAACAAATATAAATAAGATTTCAAGAGAGTAATAATTCCGAATAACAGTCTTCAGTCTTATCCTAGAGGAAAAAACTTGAAGAAAGACAAACAATTCCACATCTAGCGTGTCTCAAGCCACGCTTCTGCCTTGTGAATCATTATAGTAATACCTTTGAAATATATTGCAATAACCGATATGGTATTTACCCTGTTGCCACTGTAGAGCAGCAGCGGTTCTCATGTTCTACTTGCAGCATATATTGTGGCATCGGATCCAGAATTCCTCACACAAGCATCGCATTACGAGTCACGAGAAAGGCCAAAGGTTACAGTATTCAGTCTCGATCTAATATTAAAAGAAGGAGTCATCAGTCAATTGACATAGCAAACGAAATATTTATTGCTCAAGGCTTGAAAAGTTAAACATTCCATCACCGCCCACAATGGTTCTCGAAGCGACTATGATAGTGTAAGCAAACAATTGATAACAGAAGTCTGGTATGAATTGTACCAACAACAGTTTGGACTGACTAGACTATGTCAATGATACTCTCAGATACTTAATTCCTCGTTAGATGACTTGAGTATTGTACTGGATTCGTTCTTGACACATGGCTAGTTGGTTCTGCCAGACTTGGAGACAATTGGGGAGCTGGAGACAAAGTGTTTGGAGCGATTTCAGTGTGTAGCAATACAATCTGATCTATTCCTCTAGCAACTAAAACTCTACTCAGAGGATATGGCTCGAATATGACTCTTTTCTCTAAAATCTGGTTGTCATATGGTAATTACAGTACTAACAATGAAACAGAGTTGACAACTCGGAGTATGTCCGAAACGGAGATTACACGCCGACTCGATTCGAAGCTCAAGTTGACGCAGTCGGCCTTTTATTCTCAGCAAAGACACAATCGAACCCGGAAAACACAGTTGGACTCATGACTTTGGGTGGTAATGGCCCAGAAGTCAAGGTCACTTTGTGCAGTGAGTTTGGTAAGATCTTGGCAGGAATTCACGATACAACAGTCCATGGTACAAACCATTTGGCCACGAGTATACAAGTAGCAGCATTGGCATTAAAACATCGACAGAACAAGATCCAGCGTCAACGGGTCGTGGTGTTCGTTGGCTCGCCTATCAAAGAAGATAGCAAGGAACTGATTAAACTGGCAAAGAAAATGAAGAAGAATAATGTTGCTGTGGATTTTGTCAATTTCGGTGAAGAGGCCGAAAACACTGAGAAGTTGGAGTCTTTTATTGAACAAGTCAATTCGAGCGATAACAGCCATTTAGTTACTATTCCTCCTGGGCCCCATCTCTTGTCAGATGTACTTGCCTCTTCTCCAATTATCAATGAAGATAGCGTGGGCGGCGGTATTCCAGGTGGATTGGGTGCAGGATCTGGAGGTGCTGGTGCCGGTTCGAGCTCGGAATTGTTTGAATTTGGTGTTGATCCTAGTGTCGACCCTGAGCTCGCTCTTGCGCTGAGAATGTCTCTTGAAGATGAGAAAGCAAGACAAGAAAAAGAGAAAGAAAAGGCTGCTGCATCTTCGTCTGCTGCTGCCACTATTCCTGAAGAAACTGCTTCTGAGGTAGCGACCGCTGAAGCGAGCTCCAGTGCATCTGCTGCTCCTGCTGCTAATACAGAAGCAACAAATGCTTCTGAGGAGGCTAAAGAGTCCGAGGAGAATAAGCCAAGCCAGATGGATACTTCCAATGATTAGATTTAGATAATAATGTATAAGATCAATGTTTGTTTAGTGACCTGCTCCAAGGTTATATTATATACTGAGCTTTTCTAGATAATATCTGCCACCATAAATGTGCCATAGCTGTTTGTCTAGAAGAAGGTAAAAATGAATGGGTGACTCCTTGACTTCTTGTGACTGTTTTGAAGACTGATAAGAACACGAAAAGACAAGCTTCTTAATCTGTAATGCTCAGTTACATGTCCACCGAGGCAAACAGACGGAAGTCATGATGGAGCGCAAATTAGTATTTACATTTGTGGATCTATTATTAATTAATTATACAGTATAATCAAAGAGATTAAACTCTCTCAATGACAATGGCAGAGGCACCACCACCACCGTTACAGATGGCAGCAACACCAATTTTTCCGTTTTCTTGGGCAAGAACCGAGGTCAAGGTTACAAGGATTCTTGCACCAGAGGCACCAAGAGGGTGGCCAATGGCAACGGCACCACCGTAAATGTTAACCTTGGAAGGATCAAGTTGAAGGATCTTGGAGTTGGCAACACCCACAACAGAGAAAGCCTCGTTGAACTCGAAGAAATCAACGTCCTCAATAGCAACATTAGCATGCTTCAAGGCCTTGGGCACAGCAAGAGATGGCGAAGTGGGGAACTTAATAGGAGCTTGAGCAGCATCACCCCAACCAAGGATCTTGGCAATGGGCTTGAGGTTCAACTCCTTGACCTTTTGTTCAGAAACAAGGATAACAGCAGCGGCACCATCATTGATAGGGGAAGAGTTAGGAGCAGTAAGAGAACCATCAGACTTGAAAACAGGTCTAGCAGACTTGAGTCTGCCTTCATCAAGACGGGCAACCTCTTCGTCAACAGAAACAGTCACACCGGGCTTACCACGAGCACCAGGAAGCTCAACAGGGCTGATCTCAGCCTTGAATTTGCCATCAGCATGAGCCTTTTGAGCTCTCTTGTACGAATTAATAGCATACTCGTCTTGCTCCTCACGAGAAATCTTGTGCTCAGCAGCAGTATCTTCACCAGCCATACCCATGGCTTGACCATCATAAGCATCTTGAAGACCATCTCTTTGAAGACCATCAACAATGGTAGCACCACCAAACTTAGTACCAGTTCTACCACTGGGAAGATAGTGAGGGACATTACTCATAGACTCGGCACCACCAGCAACCACAATATCAGCAGTACCAGTGAGAATGGTCTGAGCACCAATAATAACAGCCTTGAGTCCGGAAGCACAGACCTTGTTGATAGTAGTGGCAACAGTAGCCTCACTCAAACCAGCCTTGAGAGCAACTTGACGAGCAGGAGCTTGACCGACATTAGCAGAGTAAACATTACCGAAAACGATCTCCTCGACGGCAGAGGGTTCAATCTCAGGGACCTTAGCCAAAGCTGACTTCACAGCATGAGCACCCAAATCAACATAAGTCTGAGAAGCCAATGATCCAAGGAGACTTCCAATTGGAGTTCTTGAGGCAGCAACAATATATACAGCAGGTCTAGACATTATGACTGAGCCAAAATGGTTTTATCTTTTTAGATTTTATGTTTGATTTTGCACAGATCAAACGAGTGTGTGAGTACGAAGACGTGTAATGTATACCTGTTTAGCGCGTGATACGAGATTAACTGGTCGATTTTGAGACTGGATTTTTCACTGCAGCTTTAAACGGCGTTGAATTATTAGAACCCCTGATAATGCAACAATTTACAATTTAGTATATAAACAGTTATAGAATGATCCTTCCAAGTCGTATTTAAATAATTTATTGAAAAATCGAATAATTAGTACTCATGCTGTCATAGGGCCATGATCCAGGGCCCCTCAGCCCCGATTCCTCCGTCTCCTGCTGGAGGTTATAATCTAATTTAGGAATTCGGTTAAGGGCGAGTATCCGTTTTCGGAAATACTAGCTCAACAAAACCGGCTACTCCACTAACGCCGTTAACGGCGGGATTTCCGTCAGGGGGCAGTGATGCAGAAGTATACTCACTATAGCACTCTACGGGTACGAGTATACCAGCTACGAAGGGTACCAATGGAGTGGCATGACGATCTGGACTGACTGGATTGTCAATTGCCAAGGTTTCAGACCCAACTGATACTCCTCGAAGCGTAATAATGACTTCGCTGACCACGAAGCGACTTTCTGCAGGGCACTACTGCTAAATAATACCAAAAAATATAATTAAGGGCCCTCGTTGCCTGCCTCCGGCGGCTGGGGCTCCGCCCCAGACCCCGTAGCTCCTGCTTCGCAGGAGACTGCTGGGACCGTGAAGAGTGGCTGAAGGTAGCCCTTCCCATATGCTGCTGTCACCTGGGAGCACTGAAATATGAGCATCCGTTACATCGTTGAAGTACCTGTGGCTCCTCTGGCTTCGCTCCAGTTATTCTGCCGACGCTCCTAGCAACCTCCTGCGAAGCAGGAGCTACGGGGTCTGGGGCGGAGCCCCAGCCGCCGGAGGCACATCCCCAATTAGAAGTAAAGTTGGCATTGATCGGATATTTGAGGAGCTCGGAAGATCCCCTGATACCTCACCTGATGAATAGGCAGCATGCGCCGATTTATTTGCACTGGCGGAGCAGGTATGTTTGTAGAATGTAGAGAGTATGGGGAAATAATAATATTTATTAGAGAGGAATACAAAAAGTAGTACAAGTAAAAGTGGGTCTGGTGTGGGCCTGTTCCCAGTTCCTTAGTCATGTCCAGAGTGGTTCCCAGTTCTCAAGTGTGGTTGATGGTCAATGTTACCATTTCGTGTCAAGTGTGCATGGCTCGGGGTGCCAATGCTGTGGTCAGGCTCTAAAATCAGCTGCTTCCAGAGATCTTTCGGAATCAGACCTCAGCGAAGCAAGATCGCGAGATACGTCTGTCAAAAAGAAACCTGCAAGCAGCCGATAGTCGAAAAAGCCATTCCTATTGTGTGTCTGCCAAGGAGGTGCCAGCACAATAGAAATACCATAAAGTGAAACAGTAGAGTCGAAGTGGAGGAGTGGCCGCCGCCGGGCGCCTGGTCCAAGTGGTTTCGAATGAGATGACCAACCATAATTGAGTAGAATGGGGGGAACATGATTTGGAATCCGGATAATTGTACCATGATGTTGTGATGGCATGAGGAATCCAGGAACAAAGTGTGATAGGTTACCGTTGATTAAAGAAGAAATCGAAGTTCATCATTGTAGGTGTGGTATTGTCTTCTGGCATTATTTCCAAGAGCTCTTCTTCTCTCTCTCTTTCTAGTTGGGGTGGTGTCGTATCTCAACCAATCATAAACTTTGATAGTAAGTTTATCGTGATACAGGGCAGCTCCAATTCGATAGTTAACCGATTTGATTGCAGACAGAAACTTCAGATCTTCAATGACTTGATGATAGAGTCTGTTTTCAAACTCCTTGTCGTCAGTAGTGGGGAAAATTTCGCAAAGCTGGTTTCCAAGGCGGTTGAAGCCTTCTAGCCATCTGACCATGTTGTTGCCGATGTGAACGTTACACTTGTACTCATGTTGAGTCTCATCTTTCTTCGTGTACTCAATGGCAAAAAACTCGCCTCCAACTCGGTAGAGTCCAACATAGGCGGCAAGGTGGGTGGTTCGGTAGCACCACTTGTCTCTCAGATGCTTGCCAAACTTTCTCGCATAATTGTTTAGTGCGAAAGCCCTGTCGACAGTGAGAGGATGGAGTAAGAATTGATGATCACGAGAGATGAAGAGTCCGGTGGTGTCCAGTCCGTCAGTTCTCATCCAGTTGTTACAAGCCTCCATGAAGTCGTGGTCCGACACTCTGAACATCTTTCGAATGAAAGTGAAGTCTGTTTTGTTGAAGGCCTCGAAAGTGTTGTTGTTGACGTTATCGATAGACAGTTTCTTAAAGAAGTCAAGAGAGTAAGTCATCGAAGTACCGAAAGATTTATGATGAGAGTTCCATCGGAGTTTGTACTTGAGTTTGGAATAAAAAGTCTTTTGTTCTTCAATGGTGGCTCTTACACCTTCTGAAAGAAATTTCAATCTGGAGATCCACGTGTCGCTGAATTCTAACTGGGATTCATTCTTGGGAGCCAATTCCAAGGCATTAGGAGTGGAGATGTTCTCAGGTACATTGGATGAGGAAGTAGTAGTGGTGGTGGTAGTAGTAGTACTGGAAGAAGTGGAAGAAGTACTAGACTTCTTAAAACAATTGAAAAAACTTCTCATGCCCTTGAAATGAGAGCGAGAACCATTATTTATCTCCTGAGAGTCATCCGGGATAATTTCTTCTTTCTCTGACTCGAAAGACATTTGAATGCCAATGACCAATTCAATCACTTTTGTTCTAATAAAAGTGAAGTGGAAGAACATTGTTTCTGATTACGATGATAAACCACTATTAATTGATGATGGTGGAGTTTAACAACACAATACAAGTGATGTTGATGAGTTTAACCGAAAAGATGACCCAAGACAAGGTCAAATAAAGCTGTGAATGAAAATAGAGCACAACCAAAGTACTCGGTAACCACAAATTTCAGACGGTGGTCAAATAAAAATAGAATGCCAGTCAGATCCTTAACAACAACTAAAAGAATCTAATGGGCAACTAGTACTGCAATTACTGGAAAAAAGACACTTCCAGTACAAAATCAAGCTTTAAAAATAAAGGCTAATTGAACAAAATAACAGTCAATCAGCTAGAATCTCGAAATAGTAGTCAGAGGCAATAAAAAAATATTCAAAACGGTCAAAAACTCGCAATTCAATCTCAACTGGCAAAAATGTGGTGTAGAAAAGATAAAGAGAAGAAGAAGAGATCTTTAGAGCGGGATGCAGCCCTTATATATACCGCGGGCCCATGGCCCCATAACTCACCAGGTCCCCATAATTTGATGCTCCTAGTCACGCGCACTACCCCCATAACTTCACAACTCTCTCGAGGCAGCCGCGCGGCGTCACCGCTGGCCAACTCTTCGGGTACGGTCAAACCCTGCATTATCTCGCATATGCAGGGTGTATGCAGGGATGATAGGCGATAAGACACGGCCATCAATGAAACTACTGAAGTTGGGGCTGTACCACCGGTGGCTGGGGCTCTGTCCCAGACCCCGTTGCTCCTGCTTCGCAGGAGATACCTGGATGTTGGTCACGGGGGTTTCTTTGACATGTCTCCGTGTACAAATTTTCAGGAATAAACCAGGATCCAACATGGCTGACGGATTTCATGAGACACTATTACAACTGCATGTAATATAGAAAATCAAGTTTCAAGAAGAAAGGTAAATTCGAGAAGAGCTAAGAATGTCCATGCAGTTGCTACCGAGAGTTGACTATAAAATTAGCGAAAAGAGTATCCAATCTCTTAGAGATAACCAGTAAAAAACGCGGACGACAGCAAATCTCCTGCGAAGCAGGAGCAACGGGGTCTGGGGCAGAGCCCCAGCCGCCGGAGGCGAAAACCGGTCACTTTTATGAGCCGGTGGGGCCAAGAAAATTTAAAAATTACAGAAGGAGTACAAATGTCATATAGAATGAAGTGCAGTTATGTGGAAGAAGCGTTGGTATATGCTATCAAAAGTTGGTATCTGCAATGAATTGGTGCCACGCAATAAGGTCATCTGTCGAATTTGCCGATTTAAAATGGCGTAGCAAAAATATAAATTGGCGCGGAGCATGTTCGAATCTGGATCTAGATCTGAATGCTAGAAACCTGATGACCGATATCCAATGTGGGGACTAAGCGACAGGCAGGTTATCCCCGATAAAGATATTCATATGCATATCATTTACAAATTACTAATTGGCCCAGCAAATTGAATTATGGAGAATTTTGGGTTTCCGGAACCTGCCTGAGTATTACTCGCTTGTCAGTTGGATTTCCTGCCGAGGATGCTGCACATTAATTTCAGAAGCTTGAAGATCGCTGCATAATCTGCGGTCAAAAATACTGTCTCTCGGCGGAGTCCCCCCCCCCCCCATTATTATATATCATATAAATGTAATAAGACAAGGACTTTTTCAACTTTACTTCAATATCTTCTCGCAGTTGAGTTAATCTGATCAGTATGAAGATATCTGAGGTTGCAAGAGTTCAAACTGAATTCAGTGATGTGGAAAGTGGCCTTGCATATGCTGATGCGAGAGGGGAAGCAGAAAACAAGCCGGGAGAACTGCCCGGAGAGTTGAGAGTTAGTCATAGTCATAGAGATAACATTTTCGAGAGTTTCTCTGGTGATCATTCAGAAGAAAATAATAATACTAAGAGCGAATTTGATGTCGAAACATTCAGTACGGCGCCAGCCGAAGTTACATCAGAGAGTAGTACCGCCGAACCAACTCTATTAACTGCATTTGAGAGAGGCGACCCTGATGACCCTCACAACTATCCGATATGGAGAAAGGTTTGCCATTCTCTGGTACTAGTATGTATGTGTTTTATCACTGCAATGTCTTCTGCTATGTATACTCCAGCATTGGTGGATATTGAGACAAAATATAATATCTCAAGAGAGCTTGCCCTGTTATCCACTGGTATGGTGCTCGTAGGGTACAGCTTTGGACCGATCATTTGGAGTGGGGTGAATGAAGCGTTTGGAAGATGGTACGCATGGACGGTGGGTTTTGCTATTTTTCTTTTATTCCAGATCCCGACTGGACTGGATCCGAATTTCCAGACCCTACTAATAGGACGGTTTTTCCAGGGCTTTTTTGGAGTTAGCACGCTGGTGACATTTGGAGGTGCCATGAGCGATGTATGGGACTACTCCACTAGAAGCTATGCGGCAGCTGCTGCTGTGTTTGCTATATTTGCTGCTCCTGCTTTGGGTCCTGTCATTTCAAGTTTCTTTATTAAATGGGTAAGTTTTGGCTGGATCTCCTGGATAATAATTATTCTGGGTGGTGTGGTCTTGACCCTTGACATACTTTTCATAAAAGAAACATTTCCTCCTGTCTTGTTACGGAACAAGGCTGTGAAACTTCGAAAAGAGGGCCACAATGTCTGTGCTCCACTTGAGGCAATCCCGCCAACTTTAAAAAATTTAACAACAAAATACGCAATTAGACCGTTTATCATGTTAGTAGAAGACAAAGCTCTGGGGTTCCTATGTGTGTATGCCGGAATCTCTTACGGACTCTTATATACAGTGTTAGCAGCCCTTCCTGTTACTTTTTCGACCTACAGGAAATTCTCATTCATTCCAACCTATCTACCTAGTATATCTCTTTTAGTGGGCGTAGCAATGACGTCCACCTTCATAAGTGCCACCAACAGAAACTACGTGCGGGCACTAAAAATGTCTGGTGCAATGGTTCTGCCCGATCAACGACTAAAGCCCATGATGTTGGCTGCTCCACTTCTACCAGTGGGTTTATTTATTTTTGCATGGACTGCTCCGTTCCGACATGTTCATTGGATCGCACCCGTAATAGGGTCTGCCATTGTAGGCTTCTCGACCTCTACTATTTTCATTTCCTCCATCTCATATATGATAGAATCCTACAAACAGTATGCAACTTCTGCCTTTGCACTGAATGCTATTATCCGGTCTCTAGTTGCTGTTCTGTTGCTGTTGGTTTTCTCCCGCATGGTAGAGGCTATGACCCTCCAAGGAACCTTCTCTTTCTTTGGGGGCGTGGCGATTCTTATTGCTCCAGGGCCATTCATCTTGCATAGAAATGGAGACAAATGGAGAAAAGCCTCTAAATGGGCATAATGTTTTGTTTTTGATTTCAATTGATTGTTTCTTGTAGTCTACTGGTGTTGCCTCCGGCGGCCGGGCTCCGCCCGGACCGGTTGGTGCTCGCTTCGCGAGCAGCATTACGGAAATGACAGGGTTATCTCGCCGTATGCTTGTTTCATTATTTAGTGAAGTGAAAAATAGAGCAACCGTGTGACTGTACCCTGGCTGCCGTAAATGGCGAATTCAGGGGGTACGAAGTTCACTATGTAATATTATGTCACGTGATTTTGATATCTGCAGCCGTTTGAAAATATATTTCATGTTGAACAGTTAGCTCCTACTGCACTTCATTCAACGCAAAAACTGTACTTTGGCAGGACCGATTGAGCTATGCCGAAACGAAAAGACATTTCCCTGAATGAGCGCCAGTTCATATTGAGTCTGCTGAAAGATTCTCAGAGACTGGATGGACGTGCCATTGACCAGTTCCGAAAAGTGGATCTAAAATTTGGCGATAGTCTGGGTCACGCAGAGGTTCAACTGGGTAAAACTCGTTTGGTCGTGCGAGTATCCGCTGAAGTCAGTAAACCATATGAAGACCGTCCTTATGAAGGTACATTTATAATCACAACCGATGTGTCTTCTATGGCATCTCCTCTGTTCGAAAACAACCGGTCATCTGATGATGAGATGCTCATGACAAGACTTATTGAAAAAGCTATTCGAAGATCCAATGCTCTTGATCTGGAAAGTTTATGTATTGTTGCTGGTAAATCCTGCTGGATGATTCGTGCTGATGTTCACTACTTGAGTTATGACGGCGGTTTAGTAGATGCTTCTTGTATTGGAGTCATTGCTGCACTGATGCATTTCCGACGTCCAGATACCTCTATCGATGGAGATCAAACCATCATCCACTCAGTTGAAGAAAGGGTCCCTGTGCCACTATCTATTTTGCATGTCCCAATCTGTGTCACGTTCTCGTTTTTCAAAGTCGACGAAGTACCATCTTCTACAGAGAACCCTGTAGCCGCTATTCCAGGATCTGGTCAGTCTGCCAATGGCGTACCAACTGCTGATGACAGTGCAATCCTGGTAATCGATGCCACTGCTCAAGAAGAAGCTCTCCGTCATTCCGAGCTGACGATTACCATCAACAAAAACCGCGACATTTGCCAGATCGCCAAGCCTGGTGGATACTCTGTTGAAGCGCTGACGATTTTGGAATGTGCCAACAAAGCATACAAGATTGCCACCAACATCACTGACCTGATCTACCGTCGTTTGAAAGAGGACGAATCTAAGCGAAACGCTGGTAATCTCGTGCCTCTCACTGCCGAGAACGAACGTTAGGCTTGCATCGACACCTGAATCAACTCCCTAGAGTTTCCATGCTGGTCTGGAACACACTACATCCTCACCTCTTTCCCTGGATCGATATGTCTTACTCCCAGCAATGAGTTGGCGTTTTTGTACTGTATATTTATTTATTCTCTCTCTGCAGCCCCACGCTACTCCAGTGAAGCTGGAGCCACAGGGTCTGGGGCGAAGCCCCAGCCACTGGAGGCAAACTGGCACCAACAGACATTTGCCTCCGGTAGCTGGGGCTTCGCCCCAGACCCCGTGGCTCCTCTTGCTTCGCTCGAGTCGATATCGAGGGTCTGATGGTAAAGATTGGTATCACGTGTTTGATGTGCGCCAGCGCGCTTACGTCGGCAGGTCCATCGTAGCACTTCGCATTTGATAGCGATGCCAAGCACCCCTGAAATGAATCAAGGTTCGGTTGACGGGTTTACAGATTTCGGATCCTAGTTATTATTATTACACATTTGTTCTGGAAGCGTGGTTATCGGATAGTCAAGGCTCCAGGACGGCATCAAGCAAATGCCCAGTTCACGGTCTAATATTAGGGTGGAGGTCACCTTTAAGAACCCCGTAGTCTTTGCTGGTGAGTCTCTGAATGCCATAGTCACGTTCAGGAATATATCTGTTGGTGAATCTGGTCTTGAAGAAGGTGGTAGCTCTGGTTACAGGGGCAATAATGGTCAGCAGGGAGGTGGCCATCAGCGATATAAGTCGACAATCGATGCCAGTTTATCACAGAAGCCTCGCCCCCACAGGAAATTGGGCCGAAGTGCTGACTTGTCAAATGGAAAAGATCCTATATTAGAGGCCGATTCTGACAACAACCACTTAAATGGCAACGGGACTAAAAATGGTCTGGAAACAGATCGTGAAGCTGTCAGTGGAAGTGCCCATGGAAGCGATGGCGTCCCCACTGAAGCATCGTCTGGTATAGACTCGTCGGTGGATTCTCCAGTTAGAGAGAACAGTAGAGCTGCTCTTGCAGATGATGATGACGACTCCTCGTGGCTTTCTGGTCGTCGATTATCTATGCAATTGGCCAATTCGTTTCGAGAGTTCTACAATGGCGGTAATAACAGTTCGACTGCTATCACAAGGTCGTCTACAGGACTGGGGCGCTCGGCTTCAACTGCTACGCGAGGTGGTTCAAAATTAACCAGATCTTCGACTGGTGCAGGTGGCAGATCCGGTATAAATGCTTCTGGTGACAATGGTGCTATCAGCTATCAATCCAGTCTCGCCGCCAGTCGCAATAATCTTGCATTGGCAGGCTCTCAAGGACTCCCGCCAGTAAATCTCTTGATGGGATTTGCTCAATTGCAAGGATACTTTCAAGTCGATGACACGATAGTGTCGGCGGAGGTATTTGAACATGTAAAGACACAGGGAATTGTCGTTGGTCATAATGGATTAGAGTATAAGAGTGGTCGTGGTGACACTGGTCTTCTAAGAGGACTGACCTCTGGACTAGGTTCCTTTGGTGGGTTTGGTTCCTTTTTTAAATCTGACGATAATCCGAATAGTAATCCCACGGCTCGCCATGGTGTTTCTAATTCTGGGTCGGGTGCCAATAACGGCCCCTCTGATATCCCCATCTTTTCGACCCCGCAGTCGCTACTGTTTGTTGATTTGAAACTGGCTCCTGGTGAGTCAAAGTCTTTTAGCTATCAACTCAATATTCCAAAGACACTGCCACCGTCTTGTAGAGCGAAAGCCATCAGCATTTACTATAACCTTGTTATTGGAACCCAGAAGCTCAGTTCGCGTGGAACTCCCGAACCAAAAATTATTCTGGTACCATTCCGAGTGTTTCCCTTTGTCGATAGTTCTGGTAACCAGCCCAGCCACAACCTTCATGATCCAATTGTATTAAAGAAAGATGAGGCCGTCATTACTCAGCTTAACGAAAGACGACCAAGTGTCAAAAGTTTTGAGGCTCTGGAGCAAAAACAACGATCGCCTAATACTAATCAGGATAGTCCTGCATTCAAGAAATGTAAAGAAGATTTTACTAATTATCTTGATGACCTCTTAACAAACACTGAACCTCTTTCAGGGGATACATCTCTGAGCGATATAAAACTAGGCCAAGAATCGTCTCGTCTCTTACGGCATCGGTCATCGCTCCCTGTAGTGGGTGGACAAGAAGAATATACAGCACGAGAGAATATCGATTTTTTTATTAAGTACTATCAACAGATACAAGCTCAACAGTCACAAGCATCTCCCCAACTGGCCCTCGAAATGCCCAATTCCGATTCGCAGTTTGATCCACCTTCAATATCACCCCCACAGTTGCAACCACAATTAGCACCCGAACTAAAAACATCATCGATGCCCCAGCTAACGTCTCATAAAGTCAGCTTCGACATTAACCTCCATGGTCATCGTATTGCATTTATTTACCTATCAAGACCGATTTATAGAATAGGAGAAGATATTATTCTCGTGTTTGATTTCACCAGTTCTGTTCTAAACTGTCATCATATCACTGCCACATTAGAGACTACTGAGAAGTTAGGTGCCGATATTTCATTGAAATCGCCACAAGAAGTCGTGTCCATAACTCGAAGGATATTCTCACACACTGCTATTTCAACATTTGCCTCATCCAGAACATGTCTTCAGTTTACAATTCCATCCACCGGCACGCCACAATTCAGTACATCAGACATTTCGCTGGGATGGTCAATCAGAATCGACTTTATCACCAGCTCACATCGCTTGCCAGATGACCAGCAGTCACTACTCAAGCATGCATCACCTCCATCAGCCTCTTCTACGGTCCTTCGAGCAAAATCGGCCCTTGCTAGTGAGACTTTTAGTTGTCGTATCCCTATTCAGGTGTACCCAACAAATCAAGATATCCGGGCTCTTTTGGACCATCATTCCGGTATGATGAGTAGACGTTGGGTTATTTAACCAGTGTTAGCTATTTATATACGGTCCGAGCTTTTCAAATGGCGGACCGAACCATGCCAGCATATTTGGCTTGCCCCTCATCATTAACAGGATGGAACCATTTGTATTTATAGTATATATAATTTATGCATTTCTATCATTAGTACTCTGGTTGGTAGTACCAGTTTCCAGGGAAGGATCTGAAGTAGTAGCAGTGGCATCAGTTGGAGTTGAAACACTCTCATCCTCAGCTGTAGACTGTTCTTCAACTATGCTCTCAGCACGTTCATTTGGTTGTGGTGAAGTTACCTTTTGCCTACGTCTTGCCGCCCATCTTGCTAATCCAGCGAAATATCCTTCCTGACTGGGCTGTTCGGCCGTAGAAGACACTGTACTGCTCATTGACTTTTGCGACTTATGGCTGGTTGTCTCTACTGATTCAGCTAGCGACTTGGAGTCACTACCATCTGATGTTTCACCTGTAATGGACGTATTGTCCTCGTTTTTAGGGGTTGGGCTACGAGATGCTTGAGTTGTGCCCGTAGGACTTGTTCCCCACAAATTGCCAAACACTTTAGAAACACTCTTCGCTATTCCTTCACGCGCATTGGCTCCATTGGACGACAAGGATTCCCCAAGATGTTTGGGTTCAATAATATCGAATAATTCCTCGTCTGTAAACTTGTTGAAAATTCTGTAATTGTTCGACATCTTCCACTCCTTTGCCCAGTTATTGTTGTACAAAGTAAGCGGATTTCCGGTAATGTCACGAGCGAGCATTGGAGCTGGCTTTGAACCGATCTTGGTCAAATATGTGTCGTACTTTACAGATGCAAGTAAATGCATAATATAGTCCTCAAACTGAACCCTGATAAAATCTTCGCTACCATGGAACAGCAACCCCAGACTCTTGGTAGGATCCTCACTGTTCCAGGTATCTTTCACAGCTTGATTAATATTCTCAATCCATTTTTTGTCAGCTGATGAAAGAGCCAAAGCAGATTCAAGGGACTTGTTTAAAATTTGGACGCTGTCATTATCCATCTACAAAGTTAGTACAACTTATTCATTTACTGACCATCCTCAGAGCGCTCCGCATGATACTTACGTTGACAATAATATCAGCAATGGTGTTCTGTTGCGAGAGAACAAGTGAGTTGGTGCTGCCGACCAAGAAATACTTTGTCTCATCAGCATGAAGCTCAGAAAGTTGTTGCAAAGGCACATAAGGACTGAAAATTCCTCCTCCTGCAAACAGTTGAAGAGGTAGACCCATGAATGCCAATAGGGAGCTTCTATCGCTGGTTCTAAGACTTGTTGGCTTCTTTAAATTAGTTTCATAACTGCTTAATAAGGGAGATCCGCAGTCTTCTAGATTGTTGATAAGATTCGGAACCAACGAAACAATCGAAAATTGTGAAGCACATAGTAACTCTGTATTGGAAGCAAAAAAAAGCACTCGCTTCTCAAGCATAAGAGCTTTGAGAATAACCAGCACTTTAGGACCAAGTCGGTAGATGAGTTCTCTAAGAGGCATCCCAATGTTCATGGATGCATCATCTAATTTGTAGGTGAATATCTGGGTGAGATTTTCATACAAATTATCAATTAATTGGCGATCTTCAAAATCACCCTGGATGAAGTATGCTCGCGTGACCACTGCCAATTTCTCCTTGATAGGACCGAAGATAGGTTTCCGTGCGACCACGACAACAGATTTTTGCACTGTAGAACGTGTTATATCATCAGTGACGTGCTTGAGTTCTTCCGTTTTAATCTGTCGATTACAAGATATACCAAAGAGTGTAGTGACATTCTTGAAATCGGACTGTTCGATAATATGACCGTCTTTGTCACGTTTAGGAGTAGTATTGACAGCGATTTTCTTCTCGTCATCATATAGCAGAGTGAAGTAACAAAAGTTTTCATCACGCACATGACTTCCGTCAGGCAAACTCTGGAACGCAAGGTATGGCCAAACTGATGACTTGTCACCATCGGGCCCAACCCAGTATTCGACCTCGGGCCCTCTGGCGTGATGGAAACCGACAACACATACTCCAAAGATCAAGTTTTCTTCTGACGACGACTCTTCCTTTACTGCCTCTATAGGTTTGAGCTGGAATGAGGTGATCCTCTTCGGCTTAGGAATGGGTTGTAAATTAGGTACTGGAGGACCAACAGGCTCATCATGCTCCAATTCCACTTGGGTTGGCTTATCATTGTTCACACTAGCCGATTGTGAAATAGTTTCAGATTCTTTCGTGGCCGACTGATCAGAAGGCTCAGCTGATGGAGGAGATGAATTGGCAGCCAATGCAGATGGTCCAAGAGCAGTTGCTCCACTTAGGATACTCCTCGACTCCTCTTTTACATCTGCTGGAAACGAGCCCGATATGGGAGAAACAATGGTCTTTAGCTTGGCCTTGCTAAAAGTCCGCCTTTCTACTTTTGGTGTTTCAGTAGCAGAATCCATTTGGCTCTCGAAATTACTCACCAGTCTTGAAACGAGTCTATCTTGGGGTCCCTTGGAATAGGAGCCATAATCTATTGTTCCAGCGGCTTTTTTACCAGGAGTTGAGTTTTCTTCGGAAAAGCTGAATGACGACTCTGATGCAATTGACCGCTGTGGAGATGTCCTCTCTGGCGATTGTAAGACATTACCATCTTGTTTATCAGCCTTAAGCTCGCGTCGATCTTTGTATGGATCAGAAATCTGAGTCGAACTCACTTCTATAATCTCTGCTTCCTCTTCGTCATCATCATAACCGTCGTCATCTTCATCTCCATTTTCATCTCCATTTTCTTCCCCATTTTCTTCCCCATTTTCAACGGTCATTTCGTTACCATTATCCTGGACGTTGCCGTTGGTGTCCTGAACATCTTCGTGGCCATCAATCTTGCCATTCGTCTCGTTATGCCTGTTGTTTTCTTCTTCTGGCTCATACGTTGCATTACTATTGCTCTCATCAGCAGCATTGACATCCTTTCGGTCTTTTTCACTCAGAGGACTACCTGTGAGATCTATCGTTTCGTGGTCATCTGTAAAGGTACTATGGTCCTCGCTTCCTGCTTCTTCAATAATCAGAGTTGAGTCCTGCTCTTCTGACTGGCTGGTCGCAGTGTGTGATTCTTCTTCATCTTTAGGCAAAGGAAATCCACCTGGGATGACGTCTGGAGGACTTCCATCGTCTCCAGAGGGTGGAGTTTGAAAATCCTGGCGTGAGTTTGGAGTTGACGGTGCTGTATCGATATTTTCTACATTAGATAAGGGGCTGTTGTCGTTTTCTCTCTTATTACTACGAGAAGGCGTCTGTGGAACAGGAATAGAATTCCTTTTGGACGGATCATCATGGCTATCGCTTTGAATGTCGGCGTCGTCTGTGTTGTCTTCACTATTGTCACCGTCGTTATCGACGCCATCCGTGGTGTCGAGACTCCCGTTATTCTCTACATCTTTTTCTTCTGGTTCGACGTCATTTTCTGGTAGCTCTTCACTTTTGCTGTGTTCTTGATCTTCTTCTGGCTGTTCGTTGATGTCTTCATCAGCGTTTGTATTTTTCTCCTCGATGGTCGTTGGTCTCTGAGGATGGTTTTCGGAGTCCATTTCCTCTTCAGTTCTAGTTGGTTCAACTTGATTTGATCCAGTTATTTCTAAATCACCCTCATTATCAGGGTGATCTTCCTCAATTCGCTCATGCGCGTGATCCATAACTACTCAAACCAACCAGTAATCAATATATCTTGTCTTCCTATATTCGATCTCGGAGATATTTGTTATACTCTTCAGCTTGTTCCAGGTATTAAGTACTGTTGATTGATTGTCTGACCCACGTCAAAATCTCAGCAAACTGAAATCAATAGTACCTCTTGATATGTACTATTTCGTTTAGAGGCTGGCAGTTTCGTCTACACAAGGTTAAATTTCCAGTTATCTAACTCTAAACAAAAAAACAGCCGTCTCTATGTTTTGAAAGTTTATTCGCAAAAATGGCTAAGCTTTTCAAGGCTCAGTTTGGTTGACATCCACACAAATTGGCTTTAAAGTTTCCTATGAAAATAATAACAAAGCAGCGGGACGAATAATTTCCAGGGTTGAAGAATTGTAATAATAGTAATTACAAATATAATTGACTGGTTAATTGTTAAAAGTGATTTGATCGGCGATTTTTTTTCGTATGATCCCCACGTCACTTTTTAAAGATGTGTGTAATGAATATCGCGTACAGAAAAGTAACGCCAAAAAGAATAGTAAGAAAATCGCTATCTGGGTGGTAAGATACACGCTTCCTCACTGTCAGTAGTATGCTGTAATTATGCACATTGAAGTGTAAAAAAGCGACGCACATCTATCACGTGAAGTTCATCTAATTAACGAAAATGGCGCTCAGGGGTAGACGCGGTTCTGGCAATTTTCAAGCGCGCATCAACGGCTAGCATGACAAAATGTACTCTGAGCGAGATTCAAAATCTACGGTATTGACTTTTTATTTACGGACTTTATATATAACTGATAATATAACGATAGTGTGCCATCGATTGTGCTATTTAGGATGATCAAAATACTACGACCCAAAAACTTTGCTATTATTTTGGTGGTGGTGCCGCACTGTGTGTCCTGAGGATGTGCGTGTCTCACACAATCCTTGAACGGGCGTGGCTGTATCTTAGATTGTGAGATGTGGCTATCATAGGATGGATCTAAAATAGTGCCATCTCATCTATGATGATGGACTCTGTTTAAAAAAAACTCTAGGTTTCTTAGAGTTTTTTTTTTGAGGTCTCTGTTGTTATTCGCTTGGTTCTATGGATCAGGATAGAATTGATGTATGCATGAATGTTTGATGCCTTCACCCCTCAAAGCAAGGTTCATGCATTGAAAAAATCAATACCAGTGGCTATGGCGTACCGTTTTGATCTGGTGATGCTGTTATCAGTTAGCAGCCGGATGACAAGGAGCTATAGATAACATAGGGGATTTAGAGGGGTAAAAAGCGGGTTCATTCTCCCTACAAGAGGAGGATCCGTAAGCCCACCCATTCGTTACAGTCCATCCAAGCTCAAATATCAAAGGCCTGTCTCGTCCCCTTCTCGGACAACGGGCAAACTACCCGTAACGCAAAAAAGAATGAGTCGCTAGCGACACCAGGTTTCGATCCTGGAACCTCAGGGTTATGAGCCCTGCGCGCTTCCATTGCGCCATGTCGCTGTAGATAAAAATTTTGGATCCCTTACGAAATTCATGCCAGTATCCCCCTGTTCGCAGTCACAAAAAAAAGATATCTAGCGACACCAGGTTTCGATCCTGGAACCTCAGGGTTATGAGCCCTGCGCGCTTCCATTGCGCCATGTCGCTTGTAATTTGTTTAATTTATTTTGAAAAAGATGTGAGTATTAAATATATGTTTTCCAGTGAAACGGTTGTTAGGGTGAAATACTGAATAAATTCTTATTTTAAGTCCTGCTAGTGGTATTTCAGCATCTTTAATGACGTACCCCGACTGAACGATCACGTATGTAACTTCTGTGACAATTCTGCGTTGAGTCGGCATAGTATGCATGTTAATTAAATGTTGCATGCCGAGCTTAATCCAGCTATAGGGTAAATACAGGTTGAATAAAATTGCAATGAAATCATTAAGCACAAACCAGATTATTCAATCTCAAGGAAGCCGACATATCAGCCTAGCAATCTAACCAGCTAAAGTTTAGTTAGACTAGCGATCCGGCTAGAACACTGTAAACGGACGAGCTGCAAGTGCACATGCAGCCGCAGGATCAAAGCGTCCTCGAGATCACGATCCAACCGATATCGGCACTAACGTCTCATTCATGTGATTCTCACGTAAACAAACAACAATGACCAAGTCAGCAGAAGAAGTTCCTGTAAAAAGGAAAAAGGGTCCTTATAGTAAATCAGGCTGCAAAGAATGCCGTCGGCGAAAGGTCAAGGTAAGAAAATGACACTCACAGCAGCCACAATTATAAGGAGACGAACTAACCGAGTCTACTAGTGTGATGAATCTAAACCGACGTGTTGGCAATGCGACCGGCTCCAAAAGGTATGTGTATATGAGATTAGAAAAACCACATCCAGTAAACTAAAAAGAGGAGACGCACCAAAACAACCTCCACCCATGAGATCAACATATCACAACCCACCGACTCACACTCTGGCCGCAGAGGTCCCACCAGAAGTAGAACCTGAGAGAAATAGAGAATTTACAGGGCCAAACTCAATCAATGATAGTATAGCCATTTCAGGGGGCGAAGACCTGCATTCTCGGTTGACATCTGTTTTGGGAGCTTTGAGCGACCTTCGGTCCGGCACAGACACTACGCCCACATCATCAAATACCTCACCCACAAAGCCAGGAGATTCAATGACTATTACCGAGCCACCACCATTCTTCGATGAAGCTCTGCTACATGACGAAGACTGGATCTCACACGCGGGACTACTTGCAACCAACCTCAATGATCTAGTAAGCATGCGACTGGGAGAGATGTCTATAGACTTTTCCAATTCGCAAAATACTATTCCGCCAACAGAACTTTTCATGACAGAGTTTGTCCAGGACAAATCAGATATCCACCACAATGTACCTGTAGACTACATCAAAGTGAGTCCAAAACACCAACCATATCTGAACGAGTTCTATCATTGGTTCGCCAAAGTCATTCTACCCTTCTCAGCACATTTCAATGGCGTTGACCTCAACCCAGTGCGAGACGTCCTATTAACATATGCTGCTCGCGAGAGATATCTCCTACTGGCATTATTAGCATGTGGTGCCACGTCATCACATAAAAAGACGTCACTCGCAGCAGATGAATTAGCCTATGGAGAGTATTTGACAACATGCATCCAATCGCTAGAACCGATATTTAATGTTGAAACTACACTAGTATCAAAGATCGAGTCAATTCTACTGACAGTGCTGGTTCTAACGTCAGACCACGCATCGAGCAGCAATCAGAACTGGCGAGCTCATCTTCAAGGAGCAAAGGAGCTACTACTAAAATACACATCCCAATCGAAGCAGTCACATGTCTTATTTCTGTGCAAAAGCTGGTACTCTTCAATTGAGCTTCTTGCAGCATTAGGAGCGCCGAACGGAGGGACCCTGAGATCAGATCGAGAGCTGGAGTTGCTAATCTCACCTGACAACCCAGTCGAAATGAAATCTCTGACACAACTTCATCTCTACGGTCCTAACGGGTTTAGTCTGTTACATGGATATTCCAAGCAATTAGTGACTCTAATTCGTGACATGGTAAAGCTTCTACATAAAACGAGACCCTGGAACGATGATAGAAAAAGTTTGCCATCAGGGGCCGATAACCGGAGCATGGATCTTATATCGTACAAGGAAGTATTGAGGGTCTTATCAGGGTTGTATCAGCAACTAGACTACACAGTTGGCGACCCATCACCACTCAACGGCCTGTCAAGTGAGGCCGTGGAAATAGTCAAACAGAACAACAAGCAAGTCTCGATTTGCTGGTATGACGTTTCCAACAAATCATATACCCTTGCAGCACTAATAACCATGTTTACGAGTGTACAGGGCTTGTCGAAGCATTCACCTATCGTTCAGGGTGCAGTTAAAGAGCTCCTGTCACTAGTAAATTTCCTAGACGGCCGAGTAGAATCGTATGGAACGTTCATGCTCCAGCTACCAATGTTTGTTGCAGGCTATAATGTCATCGATGATTCGGATGCTGCGAAAATAGAAAGGTTTTTCAAGCTGTTAGACGAGCTCGGCGCTGGGTCTGCCAACCATGTCCTCAAGAAAATGAAAAAGGTATGGGGCGGTGCATACTCCAGCGAAGCAGCCACTAGCGGCGACGACGAAAAAGATATCCTAGCTTACTAGTATAAGTAATTATTTATTTAATGACGTATTTATTCTCAAAAAAATGAAATTCTCAAAAAAATATGACGACACCAGCAGGACTCGAACCTGCGCGGGAAAATCCCAAAAGATTTCTAATCTTTCGCCTTAACCGCTCGGCCATAGTGCCTAATATATTATAAAAAGACCCCGCGGCCACTGTCGAGACCTATCTACATAGAGCTGAGAAGGCCAACAAGCACGAAAAATAGGGACTACAAAACGGACTTCTTTGGCTATTTCATCACAAAAAGCGGCAGGAAACGATCGCTGATCAGCCTTGCATCTTCGGGGTGGGAGAGCCCGCCTCCGGCAGGTGGGGCTGCGCCCCAGACCCCGCTGTTCCCCCCGCTGTTCCTCTCGCTGCGCTCGAGTCGAGGTGTCGGCAGTGGGTGTTAATTAGAAATTAAGAAAGAGCGTCACCTTTATTCTATTGATTCACCTCCTGGCAGTTCGAGAGCCAAATCAAGGGCAAAAAACTCCCTATAACTACCCTATACCGACCCATAACGCTGCTGTCCCCTCCACCGACACACGACTCGAGCGCAGCGAGAGGAGCCACGGGGTCTGGGGCGGAGCCCCAGCCGCCGGAGGCAGGCCCCCTCCCCGAGATATTGCTGCAATTGGGAAGTGTCAGGGGTAGACGGCTGTCGGCGGAGCACATGTCATGTTAGCCGCATGCAGCGAGCATGAAATATATTTCATGCCCGAGCTACGGGATACTCTGACTCAAACAAGTCAGTCAGCAATGGGTGCCGGAAAAGAATTTCGAGTGGACGTAGTGGGCCCTGAGAGGCTAATAGCGAGTGAGGGAGCCAAATCGGCAGCAAAGCTTAGAACGCTTTCGAGCGACCAGGCCGGGTCAGACCGACCAACTGGTCTGACAGCAGTCCACCCATCAGGTTCAGCAGTAGATGATGGAAAGGCCGAATGGTCACCGACTTCGTGGCAGTCGCATCCTATTAAACAGGATGTGGTTTATGATGATTATAGCAAGGTCGAGAAGGCTTTAGAAAAGCTTGAAAGTTTACCACCATTGGTTCATCCCAAGGAGATCGAGGATTTGAAATCAAAACTGAGAGATGCTGCCGAGGGTCGAGCTTTTGTCTTGCAAGGTGGTGATTGTGCTGAATTGTTCGATTACTGTAATCAGGATAGAATTGAAGCTAAACTCAAAGTGTTGCTACAGATGTCACTGGTTCTTATTTGGGGGACAAAATTGCCTATTGTTCGCATTGGTAGAATCGCTGGTCAGTACGCCAAACCTCGATCCAAGCAGACTGAGGTTGTCGAGGGCTATGGCGAAATCCCCTCCTTCCGTGGAGACAATATCAATGGATACGATCCCAGCGACCGTACACCTGATCCTTCCAGATTGGTCAGTTCTTACTTCCACTCGGCAGCGACGCTGAATTTCATCCGTTCAACTTTGGCTTCTGGATTTGCTGATTTACACCATCCTTTCGAATGGGATTTGAGCCACGTTCGTAAGGACTCAATCCGTAACAGATACCAACAAGTTGTTGACAATATTTCTGAAGGGTTACAATTCATGTCGACAGTCGGTGGGGACAATCCTGCCTGGCAGTCAATTGACTTGTTCACGTCACACGAAGCTTTACTACTAGAATATGAGCAATCGTTCACCAGACTTCTAAGAGATCCCACTGTGAAAAGCACTAACGGTACTACTGATACTAATAGCAACAGCACCAGAAGTAGCAGTGCTAATAGCGCCAAGAAGTACTATAATACGTCGGCACATTTTGTGTGGATAGGTGACCGAACACGCCAGTTGGACGGTGCACATGTCGAGTTCTTCAGAGGAGTAGCCAACCCAATTGGTATTAAAGTAGGACCCAGCACCGAAACAGACGAGCTGGTGGCTGTCCTAGACCGAGTCGACCCCGACTTCGTTCCTGGCAGAGTCACTTTGATCACTCGTTACGGTGCCGATAAGATCAAAGACAAGCTTGGCGAGCAGATTCGTGCTGTCAAGAAGTCGGGTCACAAGGTGGTATGGATCTCCGACCCCTGTCACGGTAATACCAAGACGTCTCCTGTTAGCAAACTCAAGACCCGATACTTTGACGACATCATCTCGGAAATCCGTCTTGCCCTCGAGATCCACAAGGACAACGACTCTACACTCAACGGATTACATTTAGAACTCACGGGTGACCCTGTCACCGAGTGCATTGGTGGCTCACAAGACCTCGAGGACGAAGACCTCGTCGTCCGCTACGAGACTTTCTGCGACCCCCGTCTCAGTCTCTCACAATGTAAGTACCACAACCTGTCTCCTGTTCCTCACACTACAACCAAACTCCTACTAACGCATCACAGCACTGGACGTCGCATTCCTGATCGCCGACTACTACCGCCAGGGTATCCTGAAGGACGTCTAAACAAGGTTTTTGATAAATGGTATACTGTAAATAAACACAACTTTGTACGGCCACTCTGCCTCCGGCGGCTGGGGTCCGCCCCAGACCCAGGCTGCTCCTCTCGCTCCGCTCGAGTCATTACCAGCCACTTACTCCTGCGAGACAACTGTGAATGGCCACTATGCCTCCGGCGGCTGGGGCTCCGCCCCAGACCCTGGCTGCTCCGCCCCAGACCCTGGCTGCTCCTCTCGCTTCGCTCGAGTCGTCACGCGGGTTCTAAAACTAAGACCCCTGCCCCTCCTGCGAAGCAGGAGCAACCAGAGTGTGAGGCGGAGCCCCAGTCGCCGGAGGCAACACCCGCCAGTGAAAGCATTGGTAGTGAACAGAACAGGAACTATGTAAACAGTAGATCGACGCACCGCGGTCCACAGTGACTAGCTCGAAAGGGTATGAGTGAAACAGTGTCTTAGCTGGGAAATGGTGCAGGTGTTTTTTTTAATTATTATCAGGCTATTTTTTAACGGTAACTTCAATACGGGCTGCGGTCGGTTCTCGGATGGGCGGTGTGCCTCTGGCGGCTGGGGCTCCGCCCCAGACCCTGGTTACTCCTGCTTCGCAGGAGTGGTGGGGGGATTGGGTGTATTGAAGTTATTGGAAGAGGGTCTTGGCGAGGTTGGGCGTGGCGGCTGGTGGTGATACGGTCTCGATGATTTTGGATTGATGGGGGTGGCTGCATTGGTGGTGAATAAGGTTGGTGAATAAATCAGAGGTTGACCAGCTGGTGGGCAGAGAATGGTTTGCGTACAGGCAGCATCTCACGATGAGGCGGCTGGCCTTCGGCTCCCTGATTCTTGGTGGTATACAATGGCCATATCACATCACAGTTGTTTGTTGAGCAGAAGCCTCTCTCTTCACTCAAATGCACTTCCGCCCGCTAGAGGTACTGCATGGTGATTCGACGAACTGAACTCGACTCCCTCAAGGCTGCAATGAATTGAGATTGTTACTACAAATTTTTATAGAAAATAAATAAAGCAATTCTCAGTTGATCGAAATTTCAGTCAGATCATAATCTGGTATTTCTTATAATACTCTGAGCCACTTTCTCGGTCTTCATGCCAAAGATTATAAATTCGTTTCCTGTAATTAACAGCCGACTTCCGACAGACTGCTGAAAATTGACTGATTGTGTGTTTTAGTGGTCTTTACCGTACAGCCTTCTGGTGGTATGTGGTTTCGCTAACTGGCTATTATTTAGGCTCGACGTGTCTCTTTTCATCACCACCATCTGAATTCAGTCCATTCATGCACCAATCTGCACTGCCGTAAGGTACAGATCGCCTTCCATGCACGCTACCCAGATTGACTACTGAGAGCCGAGCATTCGGCTCAATGTGCAAGGCAGGCGTTTGATGCCTGACGGGTGATGACTGTCTGTCTGATATCCGATGTCCGCCCTGATTCCCCATGCTTGTAGTTCAGTGTCTAGACTGAGTCCTCATAAACTAACCAAGCAAGCACACTGTGGGGTCACAATTTTGAAATTGAAGGTGTAGCCCAGGAGTTGTAGCAGGAATAGGAGGCGAAATAGCAGTCAATGTATGAGACGCTAACCGCAACAGAACATAAAAATAAGCTACATAAATCATCATTAAATAAAAAAATATAAATAAAAAAATGAAAAATAATAATAAAATTGGTTAGATCTTGATCCTATAGAAGTGGATAGAAATCTGACAGTGTCCACAGTCCACCATCTTTCAGACGGCACATCTGTGTTTTACAATACAATGACTTGGCAACTGTGGCATGGCACTATGACAACATCTAACACCTCGCCGTCGTCTGCATCATCATCGTAGCTAAGACTTGTGACTTGCGGTCAATTAGGGTTTCACGCCAATCCATGTGAGGCAGTTATTGCTATGAGCGGTTAGTGATGAAATAGGACTCGAACAATGGAGCCAGAAACGGCAATTGAGGAGCCTCAATAATCTATAATTGTACAATGGCGAAAATGGATGAATTCGTACTAGGCAATTTCCCAGCTGCAACAACTAATTTAATTAATTGGGTTAGAACACTTGCTGGCCAGGGGTACTTTATTGATCTGCCAGACACCTACTAAACCATCAAATTTCACCTTAACAGACAGGCCACACCGGTTGCTAGCTGGCAAAAACCACAACAGTAACTGAGTTATCGAATTGATAGTCATGATCGCTGCTATCACAGAGGCTCAGCAAGTACATGAGAAGGCAGGAGAAGGCAGGAGAAGCTTGGAGGAGGCTGTAGCTGGCAACATGAAACACATCCGATACAACTGGGGCAGTGAATTGAGGCTGATCTCCCGGCCCAATTGAGCTAACTCGACCTCGTTTTACCAACTATATCCCTGTCTGTGCCAATTGAGTGAGTAAGTTACAGACTCCCTTTTCCCTCACATCAACTCATACGGTTACTGGCCACAGCAGACACAGTCGCAAAAGTCACCAGCTGCAAGTAACAGATGCTAGGCACAGTTTCAGGCCACCAACCGGCGGAGAACAATAACCTCAGCCTGCAGCCAGCAGCATCGCCGCGACAAAACTGTCCACGTCTCACGAGGCGTCTCCCTCCACCCACGACCCACGATCGAGCCACAGCCAAACCGCAATTCCCTCGATACACTCAACTCCCACGCCCATGGTTTTAAACTTACACGGCGATTGAGTTTAAACCGCGCCTGCTGGCGGGTCCACTGGTGACACGGGGATGGTGACACTGCCTCCGGCGGCTGGGGCTCCGCCCCAGACCCTGGTTGCTCCTGCTTCGCAGGAGATTCCAGATCGTTCAAGACCGCCAGACGCAACGACTCGAGCGCAGCGAGAGGAGCAACCAGGGTCTGGGGCGGAGCCCCAGCCGCCGGAGGCAGTGTCCTACCCGTGCCACGACCCGTCCCCACACCGAAAACAAAGCCCCGCCGGTTCGCGGTGCCTTGCCAAGGCATTGGTGCGGGCTAAGCATGCGTCTGCTGCAAGCGCAAACCGACATCGGGCGGTTTCATGACGCAACGTTTCTAATCTGCCGGGGTTAGGACCTAACCAATCGAGCACTCCACACTCTCGAGCTGGCCGATCAGCAGCTGCCCTATTCCATCCGTGTTCTAGTGGTTGGCGGTGAGGGAAAAGTATATAAAGCCTAGTGATTCCCGGTTACGATTAGCTTTTCTTCTTCTTTTTCTTTCTTCTTTACGCTTAATTGTCTCTAATTACAGCTCAATTCCTCTACTAAACCAAAAAATTAAACATGTTCGGACTTTTTGAAGACAGCCACAACCAGGTCTACAACGGCCAACAACACGAGAGCAAGTTCTCTCACGAGCTCGTTGCCGGTGCTGCCTCTTTCGCTGCTGCCAAGATCTTCGAGGACAAGCAACGTAAGGAGGGCAAGCCCGTCTCTCACCAATTCGCTAAGGAGGCTCTTGCTGGTATTGCCGGTGCTGAGGTCGACAAGCTCTTCGAGTCCAAGGGTCTTAACTACCTTGACAAGGAGAAGGTCAAGCACCAAGCCCAACAAAACGTCCAACAAGGATACGATGACCACTACGGCAGCCAAGCCCAATGGGACCCCAACCACCCTCCTTCCGTTTAAACTGGCTTTAAACGACGTATTCGGACATCCTCTAGCTAGTCTGTCGGGATCGTCTTGTATATGAAATGGATTCTTTTATTACTGTAATTGTTTGTAAACGAGGTCTGCCTCCGGCGGCTGGGGCTCCGCCCCAGACCCTGGTTGCTCCTCTCGCTGCGCTCGAGGAGGGCGTGTGGGCGGTGGGTGGTTTTGTTGGAGGTGTGTAGGGATTAGATCGGGTGTTTGTTTGTTGATTGAGTTGAAGGAGGGTGTCTTTGTGCCAGGTGTTCGAGTGCTGGTGTGTTTGGTGAGTGGAGTTTGATAATGCACAGATTGGCCGTTTAGGCTTATCTTCTGCCGATGCGTGCATGGTGTAAACAATGCCAATGCTGCTCGGACCAGAGTATTCTCACTATTTAAACAAGATGCATCTCTAAAATACATATTTTTAGTATAAAAACACTCAAAATAACGTCGAATTCTATTGCTCACCTGAGATTTACTTGTAAATAGTACTAAGTGCTGTATTGACCCTGTTACTTAGGGCAATCCTCAGATTGTCTGCAGCTTACAGCCTGTGGCTTATTAGCATGAATCCTAGACTGGTTTAACGCAGTCTGAACTATAAATCATAATCAAGAGAGTTTGCACAGAGAGTACCTTAACTATTCAAACACCTTTTTAGCAAAACTACATCATCAGCTTTCTGTCTTTATTAATTTTGTAGACGACGAACATTCCCCTCTGTAATCTTCCTCAACCCCGTAGTCTAGATTATAATGCCAAAAAATTGGATAGTAAGGATAAATATTTGACAGATGTGTTACGAATGACACAGAACTGCTTATTTTCATCGCTTTTTAGATGACCTAAATTCTTGCAATAGCTGTTAGAATTATGGTCAGCTGATTATAAGAAGTGTGCCCGTGAATGGACAAATGAACAGACCCGAACGACCTGGCTCTTATCAGAGGTTTTACAATTGTTAGTACTTCTCCGTACAGATGGAGGCGTTCTTCTTGTTTTTGTTTTTTTTGTTTTTTGATGTTTTTTGATGTTTTTTGATGTTTTTTTTTCTAATTTTTAATTTGGAAAAGCGGGAAAAGACATGCAAACTACCAGATCACAGGGAACCAGCAACCCTTCTAACAGAACCTCAGCTTCACGGTCCAAGCCGCTCGCGAAGCGAGCACAACGGGGTCCGGGGCAACGCCCCGGCCGCCGGAGGCACAACCCTCCAAAGCAAAACCGCTCAGTTTTTTCATAAACACCAGGAACGAGCACAGTGGGGTCCGGGGCTGCGCCCCGGCCGCCGGAGGCAGAGCTCCCCACGAAGAAGATTGCAGTTGAGACATAAATTACAGGGAGAAAATAATGCTGCACGCTGGAAAAGAGAATGAGTGGGCAGACGAGTGTGTGTTAGTTGCCGAGCGAGGTGATGGAGAGCTCTCTCATTTCGAGGAGTACCTGTTCGACGCGGCTGTCAAGTTGGCCATTGGCGTACTCCTCTCTGGTGCTGGCGTCGAGATACTGTTGTACTTGGGCCAGACGGGTGTACGATTCGGTACAGAAACGCAGCTGGATCTTGACTAATGCTTCAAAGGATGGATCGAGATACGGCACTCGCAAATCGATGAGTTGTGGCAGCTCGTTGATGAGCTGTTGGTTTAATTGGTCGTAGATTTCTTTGGCCATAGACAGTTCTTTCTCTAGACGAGGCAGTTTCGACACGTCGTCAGATGGCTTTTCAGTCAGTCTTTTAACCTTTGCCCTTAACGAGTCGTAATCTAATAGCTTGTGATTGCGCTTTTTAACGGCTTCATTGATATCGGTAAAGTAAGCGCAGAATCTGCTGACTGGTTCCAGCACAGTTTCTCTAAATGGTCCATCCAGGGCCTTGACGGTCTCCGAATCTAGTTCTTGCACGGCAGTCAAGTAATATTTCGAAACACCGTCTCTTGTTCCGGCATCGCCATAGAAAGCATCAATGGTCTCGGCAATTCTTGTCTGAGATGCAGTCATGGCACGTAACGAATCAAGATACCCCTTGGCTTCTTTCTGTAACGACATACACGCCGTTTCCATAGTACGGTAACGACGTTCTTCGACCTCGAACTCTTTATCCACGGTCTTCTCGACATGACCGGTCTTCATCATGACCGAGGTGCCGGCTCGGCTGACGGCTTTCTTAAATCCGTTCCAACTCATTATGAATTTGAACGCGTGTTACTTCTTATCGTTGTAGGTTTTCTGCTCTTGTGATTATGGCCCGTATACCTCTTTGTACCTCTAACGGGCTGATACTTTAAATACCTCTGACTTCTGTCTTCCAATACAGTGATATCCTCAGTACCTTGATCGTCTGACACCTGACAGTCTGACAAGTCAAGAGTTTGCTACGCGCGAATATAGATCCTCGAGTGACTGCTACAACAATACGCCACAGTCTAATGGTTTACTGGAATGACGAGTTCTCAGCCACTCTCTTCGTGAAGATAACAGCAGGTGAATCCAGCAACAGGCAACACCTACAAATCAATCAATTCAGCAGTAAAAGTTGCTTTCAAACGCCAATCGAGCTGGAAGCCGTAATATTTTAGAACAGAGACCTGGTCAGACTAAGTTCGACAGCGCAAATGCTAATTGCCTCTTTAACTGGAGTTGGTGATCGTGCTGATGGTGGGTCGGAGCGGACGGGTCTGGCAGCTAAAACAGCGGCAACAGCAGACAATTCTTGGTCGACACTGATTTCGTTCGACGGGAGGTAAAAATCGGTGAGTTCCGAATACAGTTCAGGTGCCACAAACGGGAATTGACAGGACTCGGGTCGCAGGGCCTTGTCTGAGCGGTATGTGCTGGTAGTGAGTTAGTGATGCAATGTCAGCGGTGCTTGAGCCAAAAAGTCTCCGCTATCAGTGAGACCGCCGCCGGACGACGACGGCACCACGGCCGGCCAGCCCTGCCCTGCACATGACTAGCTCCACTAAGCCCCGTTCGAGCTTAATTAGCAGCCCCTTGCCGCGCTGCGGTGCCGCGCATGTGCTCCTCAGGGATGGACTGTCAGGGGGGTCAGGTGTTGGCGAGTGTGATTTTGTGCCTCCGGCGGCTGGGGCGCTGCCCCAGACCCCGTTGTGCTCGCTTCGCGAGCTCGCGAGCTTGCGAGCCATTAGGTGACTGGCTGAGGCTGGAAATCTGCCGGTTTGACCCCCAATTACACTCACTCTTTTAACGGACCCCCCACGATATGCGTGAGCGTCTCGGGCTGGCCCCCCTGGCTGACCGGGACAGACCTGCCTCCGGCGGCTGGGGCTCCGCCCCAGACCCTGGTTGCTCCTCTCGCTTCGCTCGAGTCGTTGTGTCGACAGTGCCACGAGAAACTCCTGCGTAGCAGGAGCAACCAGGGTCTGGGGCGGAGCCCCAGCCGCCGGAGGCAGGTCTGTCCCCCAACGAACCCGCCACAACCCCTGGCAATGGTAAAATGAGTTATACAGGGCAATACGGGTTACGCCCGGTGTGCGGAAGTGAGTACGGTGGCCGCGGCACAGACGCGATTACTTTTTTCGGGCAGTCTGTGCGCCACGGAATTCGGTCATGGAGATATTTGGCAGAAAGTGCTAGTTGGATGGTGGGTGCCGAGAATCACCAGGGGTTATTTGTATGTCGAGTTCCGCGAACAGCCAGGGATGCATGGATCGGCGGCAGGCTGCAGGCCACTAGTAGGTTTGTAAAGAGCGTGCGACGGAAGTATAACCCAAATAGTTCAGGTTCTGTGCGTGCTGCCAGGGCAGACGCACCGAGCGGGGTAGGTTTAGATGTTTCTGTACATGTTTCTGTACATGTACCTGTAGATGTACCTGTAGATGTACCTGTAGATGAGCTCTGGCTGATCAAAAGGTCCGTCTGGATATGGCCAGTAAAATAGGCTGTTATTAATGTTGTCTTGCATGGAAGCATCTGCACAGTGCCTAGACCCGGGGACCAGCTGCTTGATGGCCGTGGCTATCAGGGGTATCTGATGATCTGGTCGGCAAGTCGTCTGCACCTGGCTCCTTTTATCACCGAGACCGCCAATGAAGTTATGTCCATCGACTGAGACACCTCAAAAATGAACTATTTTTAAAAAATTGCTATCGCGTAATTGTCAATAGACTTCATGCTATCGGACTTCGCCCCGATTCAACTGAGACTTATTAAAATATCCGGACATTTTTTTTGCAAGCTTTTTCTACCGCCGGTTGGTATCCATGTAACATGGTTGGTTAGTTGGTTGGTTAGTTGGTTACTGCTTGTGTCACTGCTTGTGTTAGTGTCAGTTTAGTGTTGCTGCTGGTGTTGTTACTGTTGGTCTGGGTTATCATGATTATTATTACAGGTGCCTTAAATAATCCCGCTACCGTCGATACAAGTGACATTAAGATCCCGGTACCAATGCCTTGAACATACCACACCTGTCAATGTCATGCTAATTTCTGTTGGCAATACCACCGCCACCTGCTACCGTCAGTTTGTTCCAATAATAGACTGTATCCCTCCCGGATCTATCAAATTGTTTTTAATTTTCGACTTTTATTTCCTCGTATAGTCGGTCTTTACTTGTTCTGTTACATATAACCAACCTCCCCCTTCCATTTGAATTCCCCAATTAGACTCCGATGATTGGCAAGGCACAGCGTATAATATCTTAAAACCTAAAACTTTAATCTTACATATAGACGTATAACCAGAGACCGGCTATGAATGTCTACAGCCCTTCTCGATTGTCTCACTTGTGCTTCCCCCTCACTCTGTTGTCTCTCGAAAGAAGAGGGGTGCACCATAGAAACCGGATAAACACCGTTGAAGGCCAGTTGCTTTTTTGGATCTCTGGAAAAATCTTGTTCCTACCGTTGGCATGGTATTTTAAAATTTACTTTATTCAAGACCTAGACCGAGGTCTTACCATATTTGAAAAAAGTGCATTGGAATTCTTTCTGATTTCTTTCTTAACAATAATGGACGGGCCAATTGATAGTATTATTAAAAAATTTCCGCAATAAAGGTGCATCTTGAATTCCTGAACCCCACAAGTAATTATTTCATAGCACATAATATTATGGAAATTAATATTTTTATTCCTAATGTATTTTCATAAACCCCTAATTTTAAGCTCACGTCCAATTGACCAATCTCAGCTCAACTCACGTTAGCCCTTGCACGCCAACTCAAAAATTAAACGCTTATCTAGACAAACATATGCGAATGATTAATGCACTAGCGCTGGCAGTTACTCCCCGGTCCAGTAAGGTGACTAAAACATTGCATCCTAGGGTTTACGCTGCAACGATCTCTAACATTCGTGCCTAGTCCAGCGTCCCATCTGCAATTGTTCCTACTCTCCTCTTCCAATTATGAGGATCCTACCGTATCGTCGTACAGGGTTGATCGCGTCTAAGTTGATTTAAGTTCCTAATCAAGGGCTTACTATTGTCTACGGTCTGCTGCAAAAGGTTTACCGTAATTTGTGTGAATGCATATCCCATGTGGACCATCCCCCTCGCTCCTGCCCCCTCCTCTCTTGGTGTTCTTTTTATATATAAGACCAACCCCCTAGTCCACAATGTTGGACTCAACCGACTTCTTCCTTCAATGACTTTCCTTCCTTCTCAACCGTACTTTGCATATCCTTTCAACTGGATTTATAATAAAGTAAAAAAGCATAATTATAATCCTAATCTCGATGAGTCGGTATTTTATTTTGACAATATGGGAAATCTGCCTCGTCCTGTCGACTCCCCGCCAAACAACACTAACACCAATAACCATAACTATACGCAAAAGTCCCTGTCGGATTATGACTACATACCTATACCTCCCCCTGTGAACTCACAAGGTGATAGCAATGTTCAATCTCTGAGTTATGACCGTCTTTTAAGCCCGTCGGAAAATTTTTTCGTAGCGCCTGGTCACAACTTATTTGTCGACATGACCACTGCATGGCCTCAGTCTCCGCGAGATAATAATTTCCCTCCTTCTGGAAGCACTTCACCATTCTATGGTTCAGCAATTAGCGATGCCAGACCAATTCCTGATCTAGACGCGCACTTTGCTCCTACCATCAAACGAGACCGTCTGACCAATGTCCTCTATCCATTGCATTATAACATAGATCCTGACTGTGTCAATTCTGCCAAAGAAGAAGAAGAAGAACAGATATCCCAGCTGTCGGATTCTTTCGACCAGTTCCCAAACTCGCTGCTACCTCCAATGCCAGCCGAGTCCAGCTCCTGCTCCACCACCCCCCTGAAGTCGCCAATTGACAATATTCACACACCACCAACCACATATCGCGACAGTCCAACTCCATACAACAATTACGACAACTTTCCTAATTTTCTGGACACCTCACTTCGGAGCCCTGCCTCGGTTTCCAACTTGCATTCCCCCATTCACATCCCCGTACACTCGGTACGAGCGACCCGGTCGCTCAACTCTATCCGAACGTCTACCAACCAGACCTCTATCACACAGATGCCGGCCCGAATAACGAAAAAAGTCCGACGCTGTACTTCCAAGAACAAACTGGTCACGAGCCCGCTCACAAAGCTCGACTCACGACTGCCTGACGACGCCGGTTTCGTCAACTTCGACGCCCTCGACGCTCCAATAATCATGTCTGCCGTCGCCAAAAGCGGCAGCTCCAAACACAAAGAGCGGAGACACCAGTCCACCCAATAAACTAATATTGTACGACCGGAAGTCTGCCTCCGGCGGCTGGGGCGCTGCCCCAGACCCCGTTGTGCTCGCTTCGCGAGCATCCTAAACTCTCCCGGAACCAACACGCGCTCGCGAAGCGAGCACAATGGGGTCTGGGGCAACGCCCCAGCCGCCGGAGGCAGAATCACCCGCCCGACACAGACTCTCATAGAGAATGAAATATTTTATTTACATGGTTTATAAGCCCAGGTCGCCGGCCTGGCACACGTGGATCTCTCTGCCCCACTCGCTGTTGAGGATCTGCTTGCCAGTGATACGTCGGCTGGGAACAGGGTCGAGAATTGAATAAATAACGTTGCGGCACCTTGCTCGTTTGAGGCTCTCGATGGGCTCGTAGCCGTGCTCGTCTTTGCGGCCCTCGAGGTATTTGGCGTAGAACTCGTCTTCCGACGCCTTGGCCATTCTCCACAGGTGTCGTCCTGTTCGCATGGCCATGTATATCACGCCCACAGCCCAGATATCGAGCGCTCGTGGGTCAAATTCCGGCTCGGTGAACTCCTCTGGTGCAATGTAAGGAGCGGACCCACACACTCCGTTCGATAGGTGAATCACTTTTTCCCACGCCATCCGGAAACACTCGCCGTTGCCAAAATCAGTAATCTTGACTGCTCCGTTGGACGTGAGAAGAATGTTTTCGGGCTTCAGATCTCGATGGGCAACTCCCATCTCATGCATGTAATTGACGCCACGAATAATCTGTTTGAAAAAACAATCGGCTTCTAGGTACTCGAGTTTACCCACCACCAGAATCAAAGAGTATAAGTCGCCGCCGGCACAGTACTCCATGACTTCACAGTACTCGCCCTTGGCATCTTGTAGCAAGTCAAGTGTTTGAATGATATTCGGGTGATGGAGTGAAGATGAAATGCAAAATTCAGATGTCAGTCGTTTGGAATATTTTTGTTCTGATTCCTGTGGCCGCTTTTTAAACTCTTTGACTGCAAATAGCAGGTCTCGCTGGTTCTTTGGATCTGTTTTATGTGCTACTCGCACCACGCCAAATGCTCCTTTTCCTATAACTTCGTGGCATTTACCGTATTTCTCGACAAACGAGCTTTGGGATGGCACGACTCCTGTCTTAAACAGGGACTCAACGTCCTGGTCGCCTTTTTTGATCTGGTGAACAAATCCTGCCATCAGACTCGGAGGTTGATTTCCAGGTACTTGAGCAGCGGCGTTGGATGCATTGCCACCGCTGTTCAAAATGGCGGAAACGGCAGAAACTGCTTCGTCTCGAAGTTTCTTACCACCCAAAAACTCTTTAATCATGCCACTCAGTTTCTCCTGCCGTTTGGCCGTCTTGAGGTGATGAGAATGTGTACTACCATCTTCAGACACAGCGAACCGTGGTAGACCCGCTGCTGATGACGACGATGATTTAGATATCGAGCCCGACCGACCAACCGATGCAGATGATGAGTTTGGTGTGGTGTTTCCGGTTTGTGCGGGTTGAGGAGTTGAAGCAGGTGAACTTGTTTCATGAAGTGATGGAATAGACACCGTAGATGAAGACGGTGATTGCGTGCCGATACTTCCATTGGCACTTCCTCCACCATTAGCAGGGCTACTAGTACCACCAGAGCTAATTTTGGGTCCTCCTGATCGTCCAATACCAGCTTCTGGAATATGCAATGTTGATTCAGTATGTGAACCTATTGTAGACGGTGTAACGCTCGTATGTAATGTATTAGCAGGAGTAGCGGTACCAGATTGAGCAGTTGATCCTAACGGCGTATGACCCGGCGTCACCCCAGGTCTTTCTTTTTCGCCCGAAAATAAGAAACTTCGTAGTTTTGTCATTGTACCTGATATCTTTGAATTGGATCTCGGTCGGAGTGGAGGTGTTGGTGCCGGTGCAGGAGCAGGTGTTGCCTGGGAAAATCCAGATCCAGATCCAAAGCCGGAACTAAATCCAGAACCTCCAGAACCTCCAGAACTAGTTGAATGTAAAACTGAATTCGACCTTGGTCTTGACGTACCAGATCGGTTTGTAACGACAGCAGCAGATGCCGACTTTTGACCTGGGGGACCCGAAAGTCCAGTTACAACGCTGAGTTTGGGAGGACTGGTTGACGAAGTGGAATACGACCGGGATTTCGTTTGTACGGTTCGTTCACCCAGAGCTGGTACAATATCGTTTTCTTTACCAATACCAGCTTCAGCTTCAGCTCCACGTTCAGATGCTGCGGAATTTAGCTCAAGACTAGGAATGTTCTCTGTCACGCCAGTCAAACTCACGACATTCTTGACCCCATCTGTCCTATTTGTAATCAGCGGAGATATCGGAGGCGAAATACTAAGATTGTTATTCGAAACAGGTGTTGTTGTAGAAGAAGTCAAGTTTAGTTCTTCTTTGCCCGTCCTAGAAATTATCGCTTTAGGAGATGGAGGGCTGGTGGGGGTTGATGAATTAGTCTCCCTATCGCTCAGCGGGGAAGGGTTAGGGCCCGTGTTGGGACTGCATTGCTGGAGATCAAACGCTACTGACATGTTGCTAGGACTGCGTTAGCTTGGGAGCAAAGGAAAAAGTCTCTGCCAGAAGGAACTAGAAAATTCCGCCCACGGCAAAATCATAACCCCGGCTATATCAGGCCGGCCGCAGAACTACTGGATGGGCTACTGTTATCTCTACCGGCTGAGTGCTGCCTCCGGCGGCTGGGGCTCCGCCCCAGACCCCGTTGCTCCTGCTTCGCAGGAGTTACGTGGGGGATTGGGGCTAGAACCGGGTATGAATTGGGTGATGGGTGAGATGGGACACGGAAGGTCGGGTGTGGAACACGCGGGTATGGAAACGCCGACCGGATATTGTCTCGCCGATATGATATCGATCATGCATAATAGTACAGCGTCCTACAGGGACTGGCTGCTACTAGCGGCATAATCAGCTGCACCGTCTGCTCGGGAAGTACCGCCGGAATCAGTGTGATATCATCGGTACAAACGGCCCAAGATTTTTCCATCTGTTCATACACAACGCGGCTTAATTGACCGCCTTTTTCTGGCATCTTGCAGTCGTTATTGGCCCAATAAGCCCAGTTGGTAGCTTAATTGAGCCCACCGGCTGTCAAGTCAAACGGGATTCTTCCCAACACAGGCCACTCACACTCATTTTCACCAAAAAAGTCAACTTCCCTACCCATTTTCCCCTTCTCAATACTAACCTTTAAACTCCAATGTCAAAAAGAATCCTACCTGAATATAAGAATATTGCACCTGGGTTTTGTTGCTTGACCCAGTAGTGAAGAAATAGCAGTATCCAGTTGCTGATTTGCAATGAAACTTGGCTGACCAATTATATAGACTGGATGCTCAGATTAACTAAACCGCTATCAAACGATTCCGCCAGTTAATTTATGACTCGACAATTGAGTTTATCAGCTGGACGCGAATATGCAATTATTGACCTAGTCAATTAGCAATTAGCCAATTATCAAAAACCTAGTAGCCAAATCACCACTTAACCAGTAGCTAAATTAACCAGCTAATTAGCTTGGTTAGTTATAGTCTCGATCCACTGTACGTCGTTGTTAGTATTAACATTTGATGAAACGCACAACCGTTTAGGACCCGGTCAGATGCAGGAAGCGGGGTAAGAAAAATAATAGTAAAAGGAAAATCAAAAACATATGCTGCTGGTGGTCAAATGTGGGGTGATGTATGGTATCTTGCATCAGAAATAATCCCTCAAAATAAAATGCATAGTCCTTTTCTTCACCACATGAACTGCCGGTATATTCAGCGGCTGATCGAGCTGTTGAAACAAAACTACAAAAATAAGAATGCTTACCTTGTTTAAAGTCAGTTGTTACGGACCAATTGATCTGACACTGATATGACGTGGTTCCAGAACAAGTATACTGCGTTTGTCGTGTAGCTATGGTGGTAATAGCTGATGTGCTAGTTGTAGTAGTACCAGGTGTTTTGTAAAATCGCTATAGCTGTAGTTGTGGTTCTAGCAATAGTCGTAGCAATAGTTGTAACTGCAGTTTCAATCGTTCTAATACTGTTTTAACAGAATTGGCTGCAATTCCCACAGTCGTAATGGTGTGTGACTTTAGCTGCTGGCAGCGTTAGTAGCCTATAATTGCACCAAGTTCACTCTGCTACAGCAGTTACAGTTACAGGAGCAGAAAAGACAAATCCAACCAGGGTTCTCCAAATCGAATTATAACTAGTAGAGCGTCACTATTGTCTGCAGACCTAATTATCTCTCAGACAGTGGTATTATTGCCGACCAAAACAACCCGTCTACACGGTCACCTTCAAATTACCACAACCAAATAAAACGTAGTACCTTTCGACAGTGGTTCACAGAGCCAAGTCGTCTTTTTTATTTTATTTTATTCTTTTGGCAATATTAAAAATAAAAAAGCGACAGCTACCAACCCAAGCTCTTTTCTCGACTTTCAACCAGTCGTATTTGTAACCTGTGCCGCGTAACAAGTGACCTGACCAACAGTAAGAAACAAACACACCCACAGAGAGACTACTTCACACACAAATCAAACACAATAATAGCAAAAGCAGGACTTGAATTCGCTGGCTAACTGCTAAGCAGCAAATGACCTGCTAAACAGCTAAGGGTCCAAAATACAGATCAAGTCAGTCAAAAGTAGAACAGAGTCAGAAACCAGGATTCACTATTCGATCTCTGAGGGGTATTATATCCCTATTCTTATGTACCAGTACCCTACTGCTTATAGAGGGGTAGAGGGGGGGCATGCATTTGCCAGCGTGCTCACACCAACCTGCAAGTGCACGTACGAAATGCACCCTGAAATAACTCACTGCACCTGGTATTAACTGATTTAGATGAGATCAGATTAGACCGGTAAATTAACACGTACTTCTGTAATGTTTGGTTTTTGAACCTTACTGTACTGCTTGCCTACCGTGCACACTTGACTGCTTGCCGACTCGCCTGCGGTACACACGCTTGACAGCTTGTCTGCTTGCCTGCTTGCCTGCTTGTTACTAGTCAAATCACTCGCCAACAAAGGCTAATAAAAATATAAAATGAAAAAAAAAAAAAAAATAGAAAGATGCAAGCGGGATAGAGAGAAGACGAGACCGAAATAGTGTACAGACCAGTAGAAAGTGAAGAGAGAATAAAATTTAGAAAATCAATAAAATCGACGAATAGGATAGAGAGCAGGGATAGACCGTAATAAGAGAGCAGAAGTAGTAACAGAAATAGAACCAAAAAAAATAAAAATAAAAAAAAAAGAAAAAAAATAATAGTTCAGAAGATTGACGTTGACTGGCTGGAAAAGATGATGACGTTGTTTTAGCTAATATAGCTTGGTAGCTAGCGGTTTGTACAGTTCACTTAGAGAGACAGAGAGAGAGAATGACTCTGAGGGTACGCTACACCGGTATGGGATGCAGAACTCAATGGGGTAAAAGTTTAATCAGTAGACAGCATGCAGTAGTGGGTGATGCTGGTCAGGTCAACTGTCGGTTATATTTGGTATGTCACGTAATTGGTCTAGTTAGTCAGTATTATGGGTGTTGAGGATTACGTATGACTTCCTTTCACAATAGCAATTAGGCGCATGAACATTACCTAGTAATAGTATCAAACATACGTGCTTAACAAAATATACTCTCCAGAACTAACCTTGGTCCGTAATACTCTCTTCTACCTACTGGTGGGTAATAGTTTGATTTGCAAATGGTAATCACTCCACCACTGATTTACTATTATCCGCCGCTCATTCACTACTATTCCAGTATATGAGTATGATATTCATAGCTCGAATCACCAGCCTAAAAACAGAATCAGTCCATCTCTCCATCAGTCAATCAATCAATCACAATGCTAGACCGGTTCACTGTCCCGAGCTTGGTCGGCACGTCTATCCCCCCTATATCGGTCACCATGGCTATCGATTAGGCTACTCTGGCATGCTTCTGCACGGACCTGCGAGTTATTTTAAACATCAAACATGGATCTGCGTCACCTACAGGCTGGTCATGCACATGTAAAGGGTTAACTATCGGCATGGAAAGCCCTAAAATCAAGAGAATGAGTTCAAGCTCTAAGCCAAGATTCAAGGCGGTGCGTGCAGAGCCATCGTCATCCATGCCAGCTGCCCGTCTGATCCTTAGATTAACCCCTAAATTGGCTAGTGGGTATCGATAACATTGACGGTACTGACAGACAAGCTAGCTTTTCTTCGCTTACTACTGCTAAACAAAGCCCTTAGCTTCTGCTGCTGATGCTGCTGCTACTCCTACTACTACCACAGATGCTGCTGCTGATGCTGATACTGATGCGGATGCCACAGCTACTGCTACTGCTGCATACCCGCTCTGCACCTGTATCCGCCATAGTCCCATCCCATCCCCTGCAATCCATTCTCCGACTTTTCCCATTGCCGTTTCGCAGCTCCATACTCTACCCTCACCTGCTCGCCCGCCTGTCGATTGGTTGGTCCAAACTCTGTATCCAAACACACTCGCATTCCCACTCACACCCACACTCATCCACAGCGGACACCCACAGCTCCAACACTCTCCAGCCTGCTACAACTCCGCTCGCTACCCCTGTTCGGAACAAGTCTGCATCTGGCCCTGCACGGCACGTCCAATAATCCTTCGTCCCCTTCCCACCATAACCACTCTATCCCGCATTTCGCTGTTTCACCATTGTACCTCTAACCCCCTTTCTGTACTCCTGAACTCCTCTTGCCTAAAACTCACCTCAGAATCAGTCTGCCTGTCAAGCTCGCTAGACTGTTAGCGCGTTTAACTATCGGGGGCTCTTCTGCCTCCGGCGGCTGGGGCGCTGCCCCAGACCCCGTTGTGCTCGCTTCGCGAGCAGCCTGAACCATCCAGGGACGATTGAGACTGGTTGGTGCTAGGTCTAGAACCACTGGCATGCAACTTTTCACTTACGGCACTGTATCAATGTCAAAAAAAAACTTGGCGACAAACGACGACCCCTGTGGTGCCATCGGAACTGCTGTTCTTTATATGGACCGGCCCTGCCAACCTTAATTGGCACCCACCCCTGTTTATTTTGGCACCTCTGTATCTGCGGCATCACTGCCAACCGATAGGCACATATGACGTCGTCCATGCCAGGTACAGCGCTTATCATGCCTTGCCCGCCGATCTCCCCCCTGGCGGGGTAGGGGGACCTGCCTCCGGCGGCTGGGGCGCTGCCCCAGACCCGTGGCTCCTGCTTCGCAGGAGTTTTGCTGGAACCGTGGAAGAGACGACTCGAGCGCAGCGAGAGGAGCCGCGGGGTCTGGGGCGGAGCCCCAGCCGCCGGAGGCAGTGTGACTGGTGGGGTTATGCCTTGGAAATGGTGGGATCTGCTGTTCTTGTTTCTCAGGAGGTGAATTGGTTCGTTTATAAACACCTCAATCGTTAAAATCGCCGTTGGAATGAACTTGAGATGTTCTTGTAGTCGGTGTTCGGTAGCGCGATAGAAGTTTTTTGATCAGAATCGGTGCCGTTTGCTCTCCTGCTATAACGGAAAAAAACATTCAAAAGAATTTAGCTGGTTAGGAGTTTTTCGACGGTCAAGTTGTGCTCTCAGCAGCATCACACTTCTGCGATCGATTGTGCCTGACGATCAGTGACGGTCGTCCATTTTCTGCCACTACTCTGTATAAGAGTGCAGATCGTTGCCCTGATAACTTATCTGGTTTAAAATGCCCCTGGAACCTGTGTTGTGCTGTACTAACACTATCTTTATAGTACTTTTCTTATTACATATACGGGTACTATAGATCGTTAATCATTTTTCACAAATTTGATTTTATGGAACTCCTCTACTATCAAAGTCACTATCTGCAAGACTCACATACCCAATGCTCTCATATCACACTATCTAAGGTACAGTGGTCGTGGAGACTTTAGTTTGGCAGCATCAGTCCCAAACACCCTAACTGCTGCTTCACAGAAAACCCTGTCGACAGTAGACGCTCCGACTCGAGCGCAGCGAGAGGAGCAACCAGGGTCTGGGGCGGAGCCCCAGCCGCCGGAGGCAATACCCCCCGCTAAGGATTCCACGGGGCAAGTCGGGCGGCGGATCTGGAGACAGAGTCTGGTAGCGGAGTGAGTTGGGTGATGGATACAATTGTGTATTATATTCGTCTTGCTGGTGCAACGTTCGGCCAGCGGTGCATAGAACTGCATGTTACCGAGCATTTGGAGGGCCGGCAGCAGATGGCCGATGGCAGTGGAAAAAAAAAGTGGCGAGTGGAACATCACCAGAAAGGACTAAACTCGGCCGACTTCGAACTCCAGTCACCCCACCAAGCTCGCGAAGCGAGCACAACCAGGTCTGGGCGGAGCCCAGCCGCCGGAGGCATGTCCTCACGAGACTCTTATCTCAAGATGAAATAACATGTCTCTTTTTGGTACATTCCCAACGGGCAGTTGCAAACGCATGCACGTGAGTGGCTTCCTGTTTAGGCAGTAAACCCTGGATTATGCTGCGGCTGGATCCTAATTGGTGAATAGTCGGCAGTATGATCTCTCTCTCGGGTGTTTTTATTTGTATGATGATAAGACTGAGACATATCTAGGGTTGTTGATTGTTGCAATATATACAGACAATCTGGATTCCCGAGTTTTTTCTTTCCTTAACGATTGTTCTTTTGTTGGTAATACCTTTTTTTGAAGGATCTTACGGTTTAAGAGACTGGTACTGAGACAGTCTTCCCACTCCCGAGTAGGATTTATTATATTAGTACCCGTTGATTCATTAGAGTTTGTAGCTCTATCTGGAGAAGGTTAGGTGCCCACGGTGATCACTGTAATTTGTTTCACGGACCGTCTGTGTCGTGGTATCAGTTTTTACGGGAGTTGTGGCACTTTTTCAAGTGTTTGTAGATACAGTTGGCTGTGATCTGGATAAGAGCAGCTTTTTGGTTGGTAGCTTGATCTCAGAAGTTGGAAAAAAAGACTGAGATCAGGGTTGGTTGATCTACAATTTAAGTTCATTTAGAGTGTTGCTGCTATTGATCTGGGTAGCAATTGAGCTGTGTAAAGACTCTTCTTATTTAAACAGACTTATCTTTTTACACTCAGTTAGTTTATCTGCCTGGTTGGATTCTACTTGCTGTTAGTGATTTGGAAGTTATTTGTTCAAGATGAAGCTGTCGGGTCTGTTTCAGAGCTCTAAACCCCTGGTGACCGCGCTGTATATTCTGCTGGTGACTATTGGACCAACCTCGGCAGGGGATGTCGACCCATCTCCATCGACTACTATTATCGATATCTTATCAGCATCGCCAGAATATTCGATTCTACTGCATTATTTACAGAAACATGGGTTGGTCAATCTGATAAACCAGTCACGAAACTCGACTCTGCTGGCTCCAGTGAATAGTGCTTTCTACCAGCTGGAAGAAGACGGTGCTACTGTCACCAAGGACCTGCTGCTATATCATTTCCTGAATGGAACGGTGGTTTCTGACAATGTGACATCAGATGTGGTTCTTCAGAGCCATCTGAGTAAACGACTGTATGAAGCGTGGGATGACGATGAGGACGAGCATGACAGGGAAGGTGAGGAAGAGTTGAAAGATGGTATTCCCGTTGTCATTTCTCCTGATTCCAGTCATGATTCTGACGACGATGGTATTGGTCTCAAAGTAAACGGCCAGGCCACTGTCGTTGAGTTGGATCAGATGGCCGGTTATCATCGAGGCGTAGTTCAAGGTGTTGACAGCTTACTTTCGATCCCGCCCACTCTGTGTGAAGTCATTGAAGCGAAATCTAGGAAACATAGCTTTTTCAGTGAACTTTTCTCATTAGAATACAACTGTGATTCTTCTCGGAAAAAGCAGACTAAGCTAAGAAAGAATCTTGTCACATTACTAGTGCCCAATGACAATGCCTTTGACAAGTTTATCGACGTCGAAAAGGACTATCTATTATCCGCCAGTGCCAAAGCCGACCGAGAAATCCTGATTAATCGACACACTATCGATCATTTATTAAAGCCTCAAGCTATACAGACCTCTATCGAGCCTCGACACCGCTCGGAAAGAAGTTCTGGAGAAATGACTGCCGTCACTGCTGATGGGACTGTCCTTAAATTTGATCGCGACTATATCATCAACTCGACTTTCAACCCCGACGAAGTAAACATATTGACCCGTGATGGCATCATCTATACCTACGATTCTTTGCTGTCCACTCGTCAAGATGCATCTTCAAAGGTGGTTGAATTCAACCCTGAAAAGTACTTGCATGGCCTTGGTGCAGACCTGTTTGTCGAGGAAACGTATCTGCGAGGACTTCAGTCTCTTATTGACGGAACTGAAACCGAACCTCAATCCATTTTTGTGTATCCCATCGGCACCAGTGAAACTAATAGTCACCCCAATATCAAATACCATATTGTCAAAGGAGCTAATGCCCTCGAAGATCTCGACACCCGTGGAACATATCTGCTAACGTCAAAACTATCATCTCATCGAATGGGGGACTACTACCAGAAAATCAAGGCAATAGTATCTTCTGAAGGCACCATTAGCCTGAATTCTCAACTGGTGCTCACTTCAGATTATAATGTTGGTAACACTTCGATCTACCTGTTAGAGGGCGATCTAGACGTGCCTCCATCTCTTGCCTTTGCATTAGGACCCTTTTTTCAGTCCTCATTTTCAGTAGCTTTTCTCGAGTCGACAGGACTGATCTCTCCACCCAAGAACGATCCCCCAAGAACGTACCTCGTCCCCTCACGTCGAGCTTGGGAAAACCAGATTCTGCTAAAACTTTATCTTCAATCCAACCATACTGCTCTCAGAGCTGTTTTTGAGTCGCTTATTTTTGAGACTCCTGTGTACAGTAACGAAAAACCAAGAGTCGTTGAGTCTTTGGACGGCACCAAGTCCAAGCTCAGCGTATTTAGTGGTGGTGAGGGTCGCCATAACGGCCCATACATCGCACGTGTCAATAACACTTCCTATGACATTGATGCTGAAGACATTCTATTCAACTCGGGTGTTGCCCACTCTATCGACCAATTGTCCATTCCAAAGCACGTCGAGGTTTCTCCACATGATCTCATTATTGCTGGTGACAGAAAAGACTTTGTAGACCTATTAAAAGCAAGAAACATGTCCCACATTCTGGATCGCAATGAAAGTTATACTATCCTGGTCCCGAACATGGACCAACTCGCTGATAACGGCTACTATGCCAACTCCAGCAAAACTGACAGACTACTATCTCTCCATATCCTCCCCGACAACCCCATCAATACCCTGTTTGCTGGAGAAGCTATTCCAACTTTGGATGAGGATGTCCAACTTTCTGGTCGCAATGTCACTGAGAACTTCCATATCCTCTCTATCGTGGACGGTACTGGTCAAGAGACATATGTTGTAAGCCGTGGCGATGCTCAAAACCACGAATTTGGAAAACACTCGACTGTGTTGTTCCTTGACAGATATATCTCGCCTGACTGGGTTCACACACCACTTATCCGACCTCCATACAGACTCAAGACCCACGTTGCAATTCTCATTGGCGCTGCTTTAGGACTAATTCTGGCTGCTACCAGTATCGTCACTTGTCTGTACGCATTTGTTGGCACCCGTAAAGCCACGGATCCCGAGAATGACGAACATCGGCCTCTTCTACGCGATCGTACTACCTCTCCTTCAGGACGGAGTACTCGTAGTGCTCGCAGTAACCGCAGTCGCCGTGACAGCAACAACGGTGCCAGCGATGTTGACGGTACTTCTCCTAATTCCACCTCCAACAATTTCTACTCCACTATAAGTAGCAATAGCAGCATCAACCCCATCGCAACAGGGCATGTCAACGAGCATCGTGAGTTTGGCCGCCACCTCAACCTCCCGAGCCCATAACACCTGCCTGTCATGAACAATACCTTCCATTTTTAATTGAAATTATTTTGCATTGAATATAGCCCCATTCTGCCTCCGGCGGCTGGGGCTCCGCCCCAGACCCCGCTGCTCCTCTCGCTGCGCTCGAGTCGTTACGTCGAGGGTCTCTGAATCCGCGAAATAGCAGCAGCAGTTTTTCTTATTTACTATCCCAATGTAGCCCAACTGGTAGGTTAGCAGTATTAGATCTGGCAATAAATGATCCAAATCACAATCCCGCTGGCATATTGTCCGCGAAGAGAGCTTAATGGCCACATTTTCGCATTGATAACTCTATCCTGTCATTCATGGGATAATGCTTTACATTATTTGTTTCTCTATTATGCAACCAAGATCAACAGAATGGCTAGACTCACGACTTCATAAAATGAAAAATAGGACCGCAAAAGTCTAGAGTTGATAACGGAGCTATGTACCCCTGAAAATTAACGCAAGATAGCGGTTAGGGTGTAACCCAAGTGAACAAAATTGATCAGTCAGAAACAAGCATCAAATGGAATTTTTCACTCCCATTTATAACTAAAGAACAAGTTATTTTGCTCGAAATTGTTAAAATTGTATCAATTGGGACTGGAGGCCATTAAAAATGTCCGGAGGAAACAGTCTTATCGAGTAAATGCGGGGTTGAACCCTAACCTCCGGGATTATCAGTAAGATATCGGCTCGGCTCGATCTACAGAAGTCAGTTATAATATCCACAGGAATCAAAATCATGGAGATAAACCGTTTGAAATCATTCCAAACAGATGAGTCTGACCATTTATGGACGTCAGTGCCTTATAACAAGCGAGCAGCTGTGTTAATAATACTTTATAGAAATGCTGCTGGCAAGTTACTGACGGTACTGACAGTACGATCGTTCAACATGAGGACATATCCAGGGCAAGCAGCGTTTCCTGGTGGAAGAAGCGACCATCCAAATGAGAATCCATGGAGTACAGCGCTTCGGGAAGCACAAGAAGAGATTGGGTTTGATCCAGCTAGTTATAAATTTCACCAACTTTGCAGTCTTCCATGTTATTTAAGTCGGAACTTTCTAGTCGTGCGTCCATGTGTCTGCTATATCGAACCACTTCACGAAACCTCACCTCCAGTCAGTATAGAACAGATTGTGGCCAAAATGAATGGGGCCGAGGTTCAAATTGCATACGGGCTTGAACTGGAGACGTTCTTCCTGAACGATCCATCCACTCTGAAAGCCAGCGACCCCACTGAATGGGCTGGCCAGCCCTGGGTATACTACGAATACGAAGCACACAGAAACGAGAACTCTGAATGGGTATTCGAAGACCCTACCTCGCGGCTGGCCGAATCCTATGCCAGCAACAGCGTAACAGGACTCACGGCCCAAATCGCCCTCGACTGTGCTCGCGTCGCCTACGGCAGAGACCCCGAGGGTTTCCCCATCATCCCCTCCATTGGCTACGACCTAGCAGTAGCCGACTGTATCAAACTGGGGACGTTCAACAGGAAGCGGATGTGATCTGCTGCCTCCGGCGGCTGGGGCTTTGCCCCAGACCCCCGGCTCCTCTCGCTTCGCTCGAGTCGGGCGCAGGGGATCAGCATTTTCTGATATTTATCTCAATAATCTAACAGATTCTCTGTTAACTTAACGGAGGGGACCGTACGCCCGACTCGAGCGAAGCGAGAGGAGCCAGGGGGTCTGGGGCGCAGCCCCAGCCGCCGGAGGCAGGGCCAGGTCGGTAGAAAAAAATAGAATTACACTGCTAGGACGGGACTATTGTCTCTCGTCTTTCTTGTCATAGGAACGGTCGATGGAGCCTACTAGAATCTTGACCAGCCAGAGAGAGGGCGAGAGGTCAACGCCGATTCTGGCCATTTCGTCTTGCTCGACTTCGAAGTTACTCGTACAGTCGATCATGGGACCCACTTCTCTGTCGTTGTCGAGAGATGCTAGGAAAGCACGGGCTTTGAGATCGTTGCCAACTTGTCCGAATTGCAGGGCAAGTGCACCGGGTCCGTATCTGGTGGATTGCAATTGGTGCTTGGCATTTTTGATAGCATGTTTCAGGGTGCTGGAAGACTCGCCAGCAGGCTCACCATCAGTGATGGTGATAATGAGAACTGGCTTCTGCAGTTGACCTGCAGAAGCTGGTCCGACAACTAATGGATCGAGGACCTTCTTACGCAGATTGGTTCCTAGAGGCGTGAGGCCCTGGAATTTGACATTTTGCATCATCTGACCCACCTGCTGTTCAGAACGAATACCATTTCCTTGGTAGTTGTTGTTCATGAACCGCACCTCAATTCCATTTGTATCAAATAACGAGGCCGCAAAAGATACTCTGTGGAGGATCAGTTTCAGATCGTCAATACGTTCACCTTTCTCTTCGAATGCCATTGAACCCGAATCATCAACATATAGCACGATATCATACAGAGCTAATCGGACAAGGTCACGGGCAATCTCCATGGGAATGTCCCAGGTTTGAGCCAATTGTTGAACTTGGCCTGAAACACTGGCAGCGACTTGTTGCAGCCTTTGAGGAGGGTAGAAGGCTTCAAGACGGTTTTCTCGAACAGCAGCTTCAAGAATTGAGTAATAACCACCAGCCTGTCCGGCCGGACCGCCGCCATAGCTGGCAGCCCCGTATCCAGCAGCGGCTCCAAGAGCAGCTCCAGCAGCAGCCGCTCCATATCCACCGGGTCCAGGTTGACCATAACCAGGTTGTTGTTGACTAGGATATCCAGGTTGTTGTTGACTAGGATATCCAGGATGTTGTTGACTAGGAGGATATCCATGACTGGGCTGTTGTTGACTGGGAGGATATCCATGACCGGGCTGTTGTTGGCTAGGAGGATATCCATGACCGGGCTGTTGTTGACCGGGTGGTGGATAACCGCCAGGTCCAGATTGTTGACTATAACCTTGATTATAGCCTTGAGGCTGACCATAGCCACCAGGAGCAGGAGGACGACCGTAACCGCCTGGTCCACCCGGAGCTCCGCCAGACATGTTAGAAACAGCAGCAGCAACTCCGGCAGCAGCTAATTTACTTGCTAGACCCATTGAATCGAAGTATTCAAAATGAGAGTATCAAAAGAACGGTGGTTTTATTGAGGTTGATGATATCCGTGACAAACAACCCAAGTATGAATAGATTTGACACTGTCAAGACAAGAGCTAATCAGGACAAAATTTCACAAATGCAATTGTGGAACTGGATTTCTACTCAATTGAGTGGCCTTCGGCCCTGCTATATAAGCATCTTAACACAGTAACGCGAACGTTGAAGCCAAGTCACCTCCTGAGATTCTTGGCGCAGCAGAGTCAGAAGGTTCGGGCGCTGCTGCGGAGATCTCCCCCGACATGTGCACCGCCCTTTTATGCTTGTTTAGTCGACAGCTACGATTGTTAGCCCCGATAAAACTTTAGATTCACACCTTATTTACATGCAGGTCGAAATATGCAAGGCATCTTAGATGGAAATCGGCTGTGAACCTTACAGCCTTCAAGCACATGGGAACAGCACTTTAATTTTGTAATACTCGATCTAGAATCCAAGCCAAGGGTTGGTGTACGTTGGGGTGTGAATGCTGCATTTGATTGCCACTTTCGAGAAGACAATGTCTTGTCATTCTAGATAAGGGCTTTCAACTTGCAAATGGCTGGATATTGGTTTGAAAGTAGCTCGGAACTGGCTGAATGCTGGTTTAAAATTGGCTAGGAAATGGTTTGCAATTGTCTTGACATGGTCTTGGGAATTCTCGAGATTTTGTTAACACCATACTCCTCTTTCGGAAACTCCTTCGGCAAAGCTTCTTTTGGTGATAATGATGACTCCATCCGCCACACAAACGTTCACCTGCATTCATCCTTATAGAATGATATAACCGTATAATACTCCAGTAGATCATGCGATAATCCAAAAATTATTAGCGAGGAGTAATGTTTATTTAACATATAGAATATTTAACATGCTCATTTCAGAAATTAAACAATTGCACGGCATGTAAATGTTACCCGGGCTACCCTGGCTATGAGAATTAACCCAAGTAGGGTAACCGGGAAGTTTTATCCGCGAACTCAGAATGCTTTTCTAAAATGAATATTCGAATAAATATAAAAAAGAGTATGCAGTGAGCCATCAGTAGGATGAACTGGGACTGGATCCATTGGCAATTAGAATATCTACAGAGTCTTGTCTAGTAACTATTGTGCACTTGCTCACTTGCCCATTTGTCCATTTGCCAGCTTGCCCACTTGTCTATAACGGCTGCTTCTCTTCTCTCTACACTCCAATTACTGCGTCGACAGTCCTCCTGAATGCTTTCCTCAGGAATAAAATAGTAAACGGGTGTTGGGGTTCAGGGGGGATGTCAGTCGCCGTTTGACATATGCGGCTCATAACGATGTTCGCTAGCTTCACGCAACCTCGGAACATATCGAGCTGCATCTGCATAAAATGGTCTTCTCCACCTTTCAGCTTGATCCTCCTTAAATCAGTATTTTGCTTTAGTACTGATTATTCTGGAAGTGAGCGATTTTGTTTGTAGCTCATGGTATTGTGAACTTCTTCTTACAGGACTTTGGAGCAGAAATATCAAATACCGGAAATTGATTGAACCTTTATTTTGAAACACGGACAGAACGCGTCATTGCCAATAAGTCCAGCGTTTGGAAATCACAATTGGGGTTGTGAGCAAGAGAGCTTGATCATCCTGTCAATTACACTTGTCACCGTTATATAGAAATAAGGGTATATTATCAACCAAACCCAATCATGTTTCAATCAGCATCGAATCTCGTGAAAAGACACAAACGCAAGATCTTGGTGGCCACCGGACTAGTAGCTGGTGGATACTTTGTCATCGATTATGTTAAGAATAAGTTTTTTGAGCTTCAGGATCGACTGGCTACGGAACGCCAGGCTAGAGAGAACCTGAAAAGACGATTTGAGCAGAATCAAGAAGATGCTACATTCACAATCATGGCTCTGTTGCCTAGCCTGGCATCTCAGATCATGGAGAAATATCCAGTAGAAAAAATTACCCAAGAATTGCAAGCAAAGAGAACGGAAAGGATAGCCACTACAGCAGCCATTGCTAACGAGGCTGTCACTAATGGCACACCTAGTCTCAATGATTCTGTACAAACCCTACCTTCTGAAACATCGGGCAACACACCGATACCAGCGAACAGCAGTTCACCAGCTGTTGCTAATGAAGGAAATACAACTAATGCCAGTACTGGGCCATCAGCACCAGCTTCTCTCACTGGATCATGGTCGGTCACTGAAGATGCCGCTCCTGTAGTGAAGAAGACCAAGACCGAATTATGGAGAGATCTTAAAATCAGAAGTATAGCACGTGCCATGACTCTGGTATACTGCAGTGCTTTATTGGTCTTCTTCACGCGCCTTCAGTTAAATATCCTGGGTCGCAAGAATTACGTTGCTTCTGTTATTCACATGGCTGAGTCTAGAACCAAGCAACAGAAACTCGAACAAGAAGAAAATGCCTATGGCGCATATATTTCAGAACCAACTGAAGAGGACTTGGTGAAACTGGCACTCGAAGAGGAAGAAGTCAACATCAACAGAATGTATCTCACATTCAGTTGGTGGCTGTTAAATAAAGGCTGGGCTGCTCTCAGCGAGAGAATCGAAGATGCTGTTACTGATGTCTTTGACTCTGTGAACCCACGTACAGATCTCAGCTTGGCAGAAATTTCTGATCTGATTGGCCAAGTGCAATTTAAAATCGACCACCCTATTAGTGTTCTGGAATCCAACAATTTCATTAATAACTTACTGCCTCCCACTGAACTGGAGTCATATGTACTATCACAAGCTCCTGTCAATCCTGACAACTTGAGTACCCTCAGATCAGCAGATAATGATGAGAATCTCGTGACACCGCCATTGCGTCGCCTTCTCGATGAGACATACGATTTCATCGAATCGCCGAATGCCATTGATGTTATTCAGCGACTTGTTCACAGTGGGCTGACAGTATTTGTGGAGTCCATTTCTACCATATACCCACCAGGTGGTGCCGATGCCGAGCCCAGCAAAGTCAAACTGGCGAGCATTCTTGCCAACGTAACTCGTCAAGGACATGCCCTAGCAGCAGGCAAGCCACTTGATCCTAACGAATACATTCTAGCTATGATCAACGTTCCCGAACTAGATGGCTTCAGCGCCCTCGTGTACTCTAATTTCGGTACATCCAGTGAATAAATAATATTTACACCTATATGCCACGTCCCGACGATAAGCTCCTGCGAAGCAGGAGCCACGGGGTCTGGGGCAGCGCCCCAGCCGCCGGAGGAAAACACAAAACACAACGCACATTAATTATTAGTTTACACGAGATGCATGAAGGCTAGCATTTCTCAAGAGCAAAGCCTTTAATTAGAAATCTGGCAGACAAGATGCAGACGAAGGAGATGGTTGCGGCAATGCCCGCAAACAGCTGAGCATCCAAATAGTCCCCGTTGTCTCTGGTGATAAGAGCTCCGCCAATAGGTCCACCTCCTAGCGTGCCAAATGAAGATATGAAAAAGCTCATTCCCATTCTGGTGCCCATAATAGCCAGATTGGGAGTGAGAGATGCGACACAGCTCGGTGGGATAGACACGTTTGACCCAGAGAAGAACCCAAAGAACAAACAAAATGCAATAATACCACCTATATTATGAACACCTATCCATGCAAATGACAGGACTGCCACTCCGAACGAACAGGGTACCAGTGTGTTAAACGGGCCAATGCGGTCTGCCACTAGATTGGGCAGCAAACGGCCTGCAATAGATGCTGCATTGATAACTGAAGACATATACAAACCAGTAGACTGGCTGTAGCCCAAATGGATCGTGTACGATGGAATGTAGAATAACGGGACATAAATGGACAGGAATCCGAAGAAACAACCAAACGAAAACAGCAGGAATGGAGCGTCTCGCAGCGAGGGAATGTCTATCCATGGCCCGGATCTTCGAGGGGGCAGCCGAGGAATCACGAATGCACATGTCACAATACTGGTACCGAATACTTACAACGTTAGTTTTTGGTAACTGAAAAATGCTAAGTCTGAGATACAGATAACTTACCAGTAAATCCAAGGATTCGCGACGCCCATGGATATCCCACTTCACCTATGAGCTTGTTCACCATAATTGGGTATATAACACCTCCCAGCGAGCTGGATTATTTGTTAGATTTACTGGTTGTAGGTGTGCCTCCGGCGGCTGGGGCTCTGCCCCAGACCCCGTAGCTCCTCTCGCTGCGCTCGAGTCGTTCCGTGAGGGGAGGACAGTGTGAAATGCTTACCTTCCACTGGCGGTGATGCCAATGGCCATAGAACGCTTGGTGGAAAAGTACTGTGCTACTATGGCCACCGTGACCTGGAATAGCAAATTCGCACCAATTCCGATGCAAAATCCTTGTGCTAGAAGCACCTGGTAATAGGTGGTGGCCAGACTTGTCATCATATAGCCAAAGGATACCATGAATGATCCCGCAAAGATCATGTACCTGCCATATCCACTATCTGTCAATCGTCCGCTCTAAATCTTGTTAGTCATATTCCGAAATTATGGTTCATTATTCTTCGTCAGTAATGAAAATCAGAAGACACCAACTCGAGGAACGCCTGTACCATTTGCACTTACAATAATACCAGTTGAAACAATAATAAAACCTTGGATAGCTCCGATCCACGAAATTGCCGAGTCACTCTCATTTTTCAGCAGATTCGTACTATAATAAGCTTGGAATGATCCAAATGCATTTACTACTCCCCATGAATTGAACAATGCGAAAAATCCTCCGGCCACAACTAGCCATGCTTTGAGTCCGCCATTAGGAGGAGGTCCTACCAATGGAGGGGCTGTTACTGGAGCCGAAATTTGTTCATCCTTTGACTCAGCTTGATCTGGTTGTACCACTTCACTCGATTCAAATGGCGGCTTCGCAGATTCAAAGGTCTTCCCTTTATCGAAATTCCTCTCCGACGCTTCGATGTCAGAAATATCGTTCTCACTTGTACCAGTTCCAGATCCAGCTAAGCCAGACTCCAAGCCTCCTAACCCATCCATATCTGTTTCTTTCTTTTCACTACCACCCCATGTTGAAGTTTTCATTTTCTCGACTTCTTCCGATACGGGCTTAGCTGTCATTGATTAAGGAATGTGTTTATTATTAACAGATTTGTATTCTAGTACCATTCATTAGCCTGAAAACGTGATAACTTGTCTGACTTTGGACAGTCAATTCAAAAAACAATTTTCAGAGAAAAGAACAATTCTTCGAAATGAAAATTCGAATCAAATCCAATATCTAAATATTTTGAAACACAGTTACCTCAATCAGTCATAAATCAAGCAGCGACCTAAAGCACCAGCCAGGGTCTTATTTATATGCAGAATAAGCTATTCAGGATATGCACGGTTGTTAAGGTTTGATACCGGTAATATTATCTCCGCGGGGATCACTCAAGTTGACTATGATAATAGCAAGTGCAAGAGTACAAAGGGCTCAGATAATGACTAAGATAAATATTTAAGATCAGGATTTAGGACTCATCACTAAGGTCTGCTTCTTTTGTTATAACTCCGGCTGATTTGTAATGCCCCTTGCTAGTTCCATTCATCTGACCCCTTTCTGTAGGCGACCGTTACGATGCTCCACAATCAGATGGTTTAGGGTTATCGGATGCTCGATCCGAATTAGGATACCCCACTTTCTCACGCCCCCACTATAAAACTGTTTATCCGTCAACATATCTGATGAAGATCTATCTCGTTCTCGTGTGTCGGTGTCCCGATGACAGAAAATCATAAATACATTCGGTTATAAACATTAACATTACCCGGTACATTTTGCCAATTAGATATATTTACGTGCCACTGAGGCAAGGTGGTGCTCTATTATCGGTTCCAGAATCGCAGAATGTGCACCCTTGGTTAGCCGGAATCACGACGACTCAAGCGCAGCGAGAGGAGCTACGGGGTCTGGGGCGGAGCCCCAGCTGTCGGAGGCAGGGTATTCTTGACACCAGGTAGTCACGTGCATGCCGCTGCATTTGTTCCCCTGATATTACCGTATGTAGCAGGCGTGCTAGAGGCTCAATAATAGCCAGTAACAGTAATATTTTTAAAATTTTTCCCGAACTTCTTTTTAAAATCACCCTTCAATAGTGCCCACTCTTGCATAGCAAATGGGATCCTAATGTTGCAAGTTTCCTGTCAACACTCGGTCATTGTATTGCTTTGGCATCTACGTCTCAAGCTTCAGATTTTTCCCTAACACGATTGCTACTATCTCAAAGTAATAGGACCGATCCGAGTTTGTCGTTGATCCTACCTCAGCACTAGGACAAAATGTAAGATGCTCTCCCATGGGTCCAGTAGCAGGAGTAACTATTAAAAGTAACTTAAATAGATTAAATTAAATTAAATAAAAAATAAATAAATAAAATGCGGGCATGGCATGCAATACCGTTAGCTATTCTCTGGCACTTGCAGCAGCCTCGGCAGCGGCTTCTTTAGCAGCCTTCTTCTTGGCTCTCACTACTGCCTTTTTGTTGCTTTTCTTTTTTGGAGGAGCTTCTGAGCTGCTCTTAGCAGCCCTTTTCTTGGGAGCTGTGGTATCGACATCTCTTTCCTCAGCTTTCCCTTCTTTGTCGTCTTCTTTGTCCTTTGTTTCATCTCCATCGAGTCTGGTATGCTTTCCAGAGAACACCACCTCGGTCTTATCATTGCTGTCACTGAGAGCATTCTGAATAAACCGATTAGCGGCCTCTTTGTCCACCACCCGCGCTCGCTGGGGTTTCTTAACGGGTTCTCCAGTCTGTTCCTTGACCTTGTTCATATAAGACTTGACTCTCTCGAGCTCATTCATAATAGGGTGGCCAGCGGTATTGGTTCCAGTCGACTTCAAATGTGCTATCCGCGTTAGAAGAGATTCCGGGGTTGTCACGTTGCCTCCGGCGGCTGGGGCTCCGCCCCAGACCCCGTGGCTCCTGCTTCGCAGGAGATTGCGGGACCGTCGACGGACCGACTCGAGCGCAGCGAGAGGAGCAGCGGGGTCTGGGGCGGAGCAGCGGGGTCTGGGGCGGAGCCCCAGCCGCCGGAGGCACCGAGGGCAACAGAAACGGACTTACAGAACAACAGAGCGTCCAAAGTATAGGCCAGCAGGACGTAGAGGTTTGCTTGCTCAGCGTGGCCGGGCAGGGAGGCCGCCAGTTGGGTGAGATCCTGGTCCAGCAGCGGACTGAGAATCTCCTCTAAACCATCGATGCTTTCCGATAATGCGCCTACAAGCGACTGCAGTACTGGTACTGTTTCCATTTGTATGTGTGTACTGGAAAGAGACGATTGAAACAGTTCGTTGTACTGGTGGTGCAGTTGATATTTAATGTCGTCTATAGATTAAAGTGGTGAAGAGAAAAAAGTTCACTGGTGCACAGCCGTGCGATATTCGATATCGGCCTGCAGCTGGCTCAACGGGTGGTGGGATTTGCAGTGAGGGAGAGCCGAGTATGGGGTTTGATCACACCAGGGTTATCTCAAGTTCTAGGAAAGTTAAGACTAAAGAAAGGTCGTACTTCTGTTATTATTGACAGTTTTTAGGGGTTTTTGGGTGGTGTATAAGGGTAAGGTTGGGATGCTCAATTTACCCCTGAGATGGTTCGTTTATCTCTAAATAGCCGCAGCTCGGGCTGATAGGCAACATTGCATGACGCAAATAATGGATTGGCATCATCATCGAGGCAAAAATAAAAAGTAACCAAACATAACTCAAACGGCAGGAAGGTTATTGCTACAAGACAAACACTTGGCGTGAGTCAGAGACAAAGTTGACTGTTAATCGACACAACCGAGATTTTGAGTAGAAATTTGCTGAATGATATTCATCGCTGAATCAAAATAAAGTAGAAAGTAACTGGACTGAGTGACTGGTAGTGTGATTATTGGATTATTGAATTCAGTTGGAAGAGGACTCTGATGCAGCTGAACATTTAGAACATATTTCACTTTGCAACAACAAACTGGGTTGCCTGTAGAATACAATTGAAGGAACAGGTTGATCAGGTTGTCAATTAATCTTCTTGACAGAAAATACAGAGTAAACAGACAAGCCGTTTGTTAGGTAATTTTGCTGATAGTACTGATTAGTACCAATTAGCGACAGAGAGTTGTTATAAGCGATATTCCTCATAGATTCAGTTCAGCAATCAAGCTGATCAGATAAAAATAAACAAAAAAAAAACGAGGAAAGTAACGAGTGGAATAGGAAAAGGAGAAAGATTTTACCCACGGATATAGCTGTTAGACTTAGCGCTATAAACTAGCAATTGCGTATATCAGCATTAGAATTTGAGTAGTGTATCGACAGGAAACGGTGCGGGAACGGCGCTAAAAAATATTGACTTTGGTATCTATCACCACGCAGTTATGTAAGTATAAAATGATTCATGGTTGTTTAAAGGAAAATAGCATGAGATTTATTGGCCGGCTATAGGCTATTCTATATACAATAGTAAGCAGTTTGTGGTGCAGCAGTAGCCACGCGGACTTCCGTCAGAAAATCAGTCCGTGTCTATCAGGCTTTATTTGCTGGTCAGGAATTCTCAGCACGTGAGCACAATTAATATAGCATTGACTACAAATACTGGCTATCTATAAAGGTCTACGAATTCGTAAGCAGAGTCCATGTCAGAAACATTTGTGAAATCACAGCCAAAGTCAACAACCTAAGTCAACAGCCAAATCAACAGCCAAAAAATCAATAGCCCCATTAGACAAGATGAGCCAGCAGATGAGCCACAGCAACAGCAGCAGCAGACGGAACCGCTGGCTCGAGGGGTGCATTGAGTCTGCAGCGACACGGCCTGCATTTTTTCGCCCTTACCTTGAATGAAACATTGACCTACCTCGTCACCTACCTAAACCGAACAATACGTTGTTTTTAACTTCTTAGTATGAAAATCAAAAGCTAACTAACATAATTAAGCACACATACAGAGAATTCGTCCAGACAGAGTAGACTACGCACTTACAATGTCGAACAGTGGGTCTATGGACATGGATGTGGATAGTCATTTGGAAATGAAGTCGAATGGCGTTGGAAGTGCCGCACATATCTCGCCCAATAATGAGTCGGGTACAGTTGGGTCTGCCGATACCGCTGGAACCGGTTCAGGAAATAGTAGCGGGGACAGTGCCAGAAACGTTCAGTCGGAAAATGCAAGTGACAAGATTAATATTTTCACCAAGACGTTAAATAATTCTTCGACAAGCGATTTGGTCAATGTCAATAGTGATGGTCTAGAGGGGGCTGCTAGATTAATTGTCAAGCAGGAACCATATGCGAGTCAAGCATCTACCGACCGAACTACAGATGCGACAACTGAGATGGCGAAACCAAGCACAGTCAAAAAGAATTCAACACAAATACAATTAGTACTTCCTGACCAGTTTGGGTTTCATCAATCGTCTAAGGACGAAGCAACAATCTATCAACTAAATCGTCTCGAAGTACAGCTAGTCAAGCAGGAAGCTGTATCTGCAGACAGCAAGCTCAATGGACAATCGACAAAGACTTCAACAGATAAAACTGCTATGCAGGAAGCACTAGCTTTAAAGGAGACTCTATTAAGTGAGCCAATATCAGAAGGTATGTATGGGATGAACAGGTGGAGAGCAAGTGAGATCTTACGAGAAAGACAACACAGAGAATAGACTCGTGGTATTAAAGAGTGTAAGATTGAGATGGACTTGAGGGATGTGATAGGATTATTAGATTATGATACCAATGCGATGTGAGATGAGAAATGTGATGAATCACATTAGGATCGTGTGCAGGATGCGATACCAGCGGAGTGTAAAATGGCTCGACTTGAGGAGTAGCAATTAATAACCCGTTTGCTACGAAAAAAAATACCCAAGAGTTTGTCACTAGTTGATTCTCGGAGAAACGATGTTGTAATTCAGATTCGGACTCAAATTACATCTTGGCAACGACAATTAGTTGAAACTACAACGGTAACCAGTTTTCGCCTGATCTTGATAGAGTTGCACACTATATAGCAGGTAAGATCATTAGTGCTGTTCTACGAGTGATACTACGGGTGTCAATAACACCTCTGATTGCACTATTATCTGCTGAATCCAATAGCTGGACCCAATTACAACAATATCTACCGAAGTAATAATCCGACACAGTGACAACAGAAAGCAAAATCATATTACAATTACACCATTTACAATATCTCATGATTCGCTACACTACATTACCTAAACTGATTACAACCCGGTTACAAACTTCTAAAAATTGAATAACTTTCCAGCCCTAAAATCATGACAGCTGTCACAATTGCTTTCAATACCACCTATCACTATTACAATAATAGTGTATCTGCCTATTGCCATTTTCAACGGTTCACATTGCCCCACTAAAGCAGAGATAAAAATTTGCCCCACTTTTTCTGCATGTCACCGGGTCCGCTTGGGTATACTGTTGTCCTGGTTGGGACAACTGGATAATATCATTTGGGCAATATCTCGATTAAACTTGATAACCTAGCGGCAGCTGTAACTGTTATTAGTTGCTGACATTGCTATTGTCGTTTTATACCCCTTTGTTTCATTTGATACCATTCGGCAAAAAGTTAATTTTTTGCTTGTAATTAGCGTTTTGATTTACCCATCTAGATTCTCCGATTATCTTGACACACAATCAGTATATATGCATATCATTAGCAGCAGGCAGCGACATACTACCGGCATATCAGCGGCATCGAATCAGCACCGAACATTCTGCCACTGATAAAGCCGTACCTACCCCGCTTACCCTTTATGCAATCAGCAGCCTTCTTGGGTCACTGGCTAGTTCTTTCATCAATTTAAGGTTAGATAACCTGATTGATCACTCTGTTACGGGTAAAGAGCAGCAGGACCGCGCATATCTTGTTTTTATTTTTTTGTTCTTAGTCTCATGAAGTTCACATGGCAATCAACGGAAATGAACATGAGTGTCAATGGTATATTGCTGGCTGATAAGGAGGATGCTGAGTTGTCAGGTACGTAGCACTTTTAAATACCCACACTGTTGCATAACACAAGTAAGGGTGTCATCAACAATTCTATTTATTGTCGGAGCTTTTGGCAAGGAATGCCGCCACCAAAGTGTTTATGGTTTTTTTACCAAGCTATTATTGATATTATCTACGGGTTAATGGGAAGGAGCCGGATATTTGATGCCTCAAAACACAATTTTCAATATATATTTTAGCGGCATTCTCTTTGCAAAGTTTGTCTTATGTACATTTGCATAACTAACACATTACTAGATCCAAATGTTCTTAAGATGGAGCAGGATAAGCTGGCCCTAAAATTCCGGGAGATCGCAAAACTGCTGGCAGATGCCCGGTCTGACCGTGCTGCACACATGCTTCATGCTCTGAAAACTGACCAAGGATTGGCTCTCTTTGATAAGCTAATTGAGCGACAGACTAAAGCTTTTGACAAAATGCGACATGATGCCGAAGTGGCTTTTCTTTATCAAACGACAATGATTCGTCGGGTCACTAAAGGTGAAGCTCGTAATGTTTGGCTGAATTATTTTAAGAAAAAGAGTAACCTTCAACAAGAGTGTATAAGCAGAGTGAACGAAGAGTTATGCCTGTTGGACAGAGAATATCACCGGTCTCTGTTAAAGAGCTCTTCTGTATCGAAAGTTGTCCGCCGTAACTTAAGAACTGCTCGTAAACTACCAACTTATCCTGGTATCACTGCACTGGATAAACGGGAACAAGATCGTGACTTGAAAATTCTTAGATCAGGACGCGATACCTCATATGATGAGGAAGATGTAGAGGAAGAGGAAGAAAAGCATCAAACTCCTCTGAATATGGACAGAGAGTGGCATATTGAAGTTTTCGAATTACCGCCACGGGAAGACTTTGAACAGCCTGCTCCTGTAAATGTCGTTGAAGCTAATGCTCAGCAGAATCTGCCACAACAATTACAGCCTGCATTCGAAGCTCAATACCCTACAAACTTGGATCTCGGTCCAGATAACCAACAAGAAAGAACATATTCTGCTCCTACTAGAGGCCGGCCAAGAATTATTAAAGGATCGAAACGTGCCCGTGATGATGAGCCTCAATCAAATGTTCCTATTAGTTCGGCCGCTGCAAAGAGGTCTAGAAAGTCTGGAACTAAGAGTAATGATAAAAACAAGCCATTACAAGCAGTTCCACAGAATGAACCACAGCAAGTAAAACAGCCAGTAAAAACAAAGCAGCATTCAAGACAATCATCTCAGTCACAAGTTCCCATCCAAGTCCCAGGCGAGTTACAATCGCAACCCCTATCTGTACCTCAACCAATTCCCTCACAGCCACAACAGCATCCACCAGCTGGCCAACAATCAATGCCTAGTCCTCCACAGCAAATCAAGCAATCCACAAATACACCCTCTTCACAACCATATAGCCTGCAGGTGGGGCCTTCTGACGGATCTAATGCCATGGGTCAACCAGCTCCGTCTCAATCCCCACAACAATTACCACCACATCAACACCCGCAACTCTCACACCCTCAAGAGTCGCAATCACAGCCCCAAGGACCACAGCTATCGCAGCCTTCGCATATTTCCACAGCTGAGCAACAACAGCAGCATCAGCAGCAGCAACAACATCAACATCAGCATCAACAGCAGCAACAACATCAACATCAGCAGCAGCAACAACAACAACAGCAACAACAAGAACAACAACAGCAACAACAGCAACAACAGCAACAACAGCAACAACAGCAACAACAGCAACAACAGCAACAACAGCAACAACAGCAGCAACAGCAACAGCAACAACAGCAGCAACAGCAGCAACAGCAACAGCAACAGCAGCAGCAACAACAACAACAACCGCAACAGCTTCAAATGACCCAAAATTATGGCCCACCAGAAATGGTTCATGTAGGAGGGGGTGCTCCCCCTCAACATCAAAGACTACCATCTGTACCACATGTTGCTCAACAACCTATGCCTCCACTTAATGAGAATCAATTCTACGGATACCCTCCACCCCATCAACCTCAACAGCAACAGCAGCTGCCCCCTCCACAACAATACCGATATCCGTATTACTCAGGTTATTATGGTCAGCAGCAACAACAACAACAGCCACCTCCTCCACCTCCTCATCAACAGCAACAACAGCAAGTACCTCCACAACAGTACGCTGCGTATAATGTTCCAGTTTTGCCCTCTCTGCAACCGGGCCAACAGCCGCCAATGCAACCAGCTCCTCCAAATAGGTATGATGGTTTTTACCAGGAGCAGCAACGTTATCAAGGCTATGGTCAATATCCAAACCAAGGTTATTATGAACAACAGCCACCTCCACATTCCATGGACATGTCTCAGCAACCTCCCCCGCAACAACAGCCCCCAGTGCAGTATGCTGGAGCATATGAGGGCCAGCCAAATCAGGCTCAGCCTCCTTATCAAGTTCGTTAACTTTTTTTATTTATCGTCCTGCGCACGAAATTGTAATGTTTCTAATGTTATGAATGTGTATATTAGACAGACCATAATTAATGATACTAAAATGTTACTTTTTATTATTAGGATTAATGACTATGATTTAAATATGCTTAACCTGGATCAGTGGCATTTCATGAAATAGCATGATTTTCCTTAATTTTAATTTGACTGTCTGGACTTAATAGTTGAGCAAGGGTCTGAATTACGGGATCATCTATTCCTGTAAAAGAAGCTTGCAACTGTTCATAGAGTTGTGTAAAAACTCTGAGCTCTGGGGCACCTGTATGATCAAGTGTGTATCCATAACTAAGCAGCTCCCACAGTGCCTTCCTCGCATGAGTTCCCATTAAACTTCGTTTATAAATAATATCAAGGTGCATTCGATGAGCATCTATAAGCTCTTGAAAACTGAGCCATGGTGAATCCAATTTTGACAACAAGTGATTGGATTCTTTTCGGAGAACAGACTCCTGCAAATACACCATATATGCATTGAGAAAGTTAATAAATAAGAATTTGACCGGCAATCCTCTCATCCTGGAAAGACGATAATAGATTCGTCGGCAATGCAATTGTAGCTCCCATATCGACTGATACACCGCCAAGGTGTCGTGTGTGATTATCTCTTTAAATACGGTGGTTGATAAAGGTACGTCAATCTTTATTGAAAAATCCAGTGCGTCCTGGGCAATTACTGCGGTAATATTGAATAACGGGTACAACTTATCGCAACTCCAAGTCTCTTCCAAAATATCAGCAACGGAATATCTATCAATAGGATATCGGTCGTCTATTCGTTCGAACAACCGTTCCAAAAATAAAGCGCTGGAAACTCCATCAAACATAAAGTAGATCCCAAATTGATGTATAAGGTTTTGTTTCAAATGATAATCAGAAATAATACGCCTATATAGCAACTCATTATTTCGCTGCTCAATGTTACCAAAGTAGGCATGTAGCATTTGATCTAGAGAGTCTGCAAAATTTCCCGCTGATTTACCTCCTAGACCTGAAATAGTTTCAGAGAATCCGAGCTTTGACGGTATTGATATGCCATCTGATATAATACTGTCTGGAGAGGCTAAGATTTTGAGAATATAGGCTGCCTTTCCCGCGCTCAAAACCAGTTTAGAGCAACCATTAAAACACTCAGCTATGTTTGCTTTCACCAATCTAAATTGGCCAGAGCTTGTCGGAAGTCTATTATCAGGTACCGCCTCGACAACAAATGACCGTGTTTGAGGGACTATCCCGCTCTCCAACCATGGACGTAGTTGTTCTATATAGTCCTGAAGAACCCGGCAGAAGATGTCATATAATAGGTCGTAATAATCGTCGCCTGAAATGTCGCTGGTACATAGTCTATCATATAATGTGTCCAGCAATGACACTACTGTGACTTTCTTATAACTCTCTGCACAAACAGTTTTGATGATGGACACTACTGCGGTATAGGGAAGTAACAATTGACGGCAATATGTCTCAAAAGATAGAAGTGAAACTGTAGAATTTTTATCATTTTGAAGTTCATCTTGAAATTCCAGTATACTCGTTTCTATCTTACGACAATTTTCGTCTAGAATAGCTAGAATATTCTTGTAATCAAATGATTGAAAGTGCTCCATAACGAAATAAATTAAAGAAAATTGTCGTAGTTGCGCTATTATTGAAGCAAAGTTAGCGAATTCCCTTAGTATTGACAAGAGGGCTTCGGTAGAGAGATGTGGAAGGTTGAAGAAAGAAACAGCAGCTTCATCGACAACTACTATATTAAAATTGTCAATGGTAGTTCTTGTGAACACGCTACTTGGCAGACCTAACAATGCAAAGACAATCTCCCGCAGAATATCAGCTGTGGATATAACTGGAGGAGTACTGATACCATCATCCTTCACCATCCAATATGGTAAATGCGATTGGCCATATGAAGGTAGACGAATAGCCTCAAGGGCAGAGTAGGGATCTGGATATATAAATGCCTGCGGAGCTGGATTCCGAGCAGCACTTGGTCTTCTCGCAGGCTGTGTCACTGGCCTGCTCGGATCTGGTACACTATTTTCTGCCCCATTATCATCACTTTCAGTTTCCAGACCGGACAAAGTCTCTTCTTCAGATACTTCTTCCCAGTGTGGCCCTTCAAGCGGTTCACTGTCAACTATATCCTTCCAAGTCAGAGGTACCGCACCTGCAGCTCTGGGTAGGTCAGCCCTTGCCTTTAAATCCACCAGTGGGTATCGCCATGGGTCAACAGAAAGATCTTTGATTAAAGCTAGACATTGCGCGCTCGAGTATCCATCTTTGTTATCTACCATGGGCGTCAACTCCTCGATGCGGTCTTGCAACGCACTGGATAAATCCGATCTTCCCAAAACGTCAAATTTTTCAATAAGGCCATCATATGCGTTCAATACAGCATCCTTGTCGATAGAAATATGGTCGGCAGTTGCTTGTTTCTTTGTCCAAGTGAGAATCCTCTCGAACCTCTTGCTAGAGGTCTGCACAACGATAGACCGTACGAGCTGTTCAATTTTTTCCGACCGCCGTCTCGAATGGTCAGACATATTTACAAGCGGCAATCACACTTCCATATTGGAATTCTCTTCAAACTAATACTAGCAAGTAAATTTAGCTAGCGCAATTCTCAGGAAAGAGCTTTCCACTGGTAACTTAGACGACACGGTCAGAACGCGAACATGAATGACCTGATCTGCATTTCGGCACGTGATGTTGTTGGTAATATGTGGTTGACTACAATCTCAAGCTGGACACCCTAGTTTCCAACACAAGGTTCTACCTTTCCTGACTCCATTGAAGTCTGTCTCGCTATATGGAGAAGGATATCAATTGTTTATTTCAGGAAACAAATACCCATTTTCAGACAAATACGAGCCATGTAGACTAAATCGTAACACATATTTATTTTGTATAAACTAAACTAATGAACAAAGCGGAAGTCCAGTCTGTTGTTTGCCTTATCCTTTGTATTTAGGATGTAATACGTTTGTTCTTCCTTGGACATAGCATTCCATACCTTGTCTCTTCGTTTATTCTGAATAACATAATATGCCTTGGCCACCAAGCACATCCCGATAGCACCTATAGCAATTAGTAGCAGTTGTAGATTACCTCTATGATACTTCGGGGCATCATCCGCTCTATAGATTTGGGTACTAATGATACCAGCTGTTTGACTGAAAATATTGACCAGGGCTGCGCTTACAGTTCTTGTAGAGACTGTGGAACTATTGCTAGCCGCCCACGAAATAGTCAGCACCGAAGCAACAGGACGAGAGAGAGCCAAAATCAGAACTGCATATGTCTTCCAGATCTCTATTTGAGCACCGGGCCAAAACCGTAACACTGCCAAAAATGGAACACACCATAACGGCGTTAAGAGAAGAGCGAATGCCCTCTGATTAAAAAATTCAGATCCGTATGTTACTATCAGCATTGTGGCGATACTGATAAATGAGCTAGGAATCACCAATAAGGTTGTGTTTAAGGTAGAGAAACCAAGCTTACGAAGTGTGAGGGTCATGTAGTTACTCACGGGAGAGACATTAATATCGCAAAGCAATCTCACAAAATAGATGGGCCATAAGTGGTAATCTGAAATACATTTGTAAAGAAGCTTGGGGCCAATAGCTTCACGGTTATGCATATCACCTTTGGATGGATCGTCTCTTAAAATTCTGTTCACTTGGATCTTTTCTTCTCTTTCAGTATACCAACCTTTAGGTCTGAACCAAGTTTTCGTTTGAACAACGGAAGGAGGCATCAAAAAGAATCCAATGGCACCGATGACAAAAGTACACAGCCCTTCTAGAAGAAACATCCATCTCCATCCAGCAATACCATTTCGTCCATCCATGTGAAAAATTCCATAAGCCATCAGAGAGCTAATAGCAGAAGTCAAAGGGTTCGCAATATAAAAGTATGAAAGGCGGATAGGCAATTCATTATTTTTGTAAAAATATGATAGCCATAAACACACATCAGGTATGAACTGTCACTAGGTTAGATAACTTGTGCTGAAAGCATGACTTGCTTGAATAACTTACGCCTCCTTGAAGTGCTCCCAATAAAGCTCTGGTCGCAAAGAAACCAGCACGGTTTTGAATTGCCATTTGAGACATAGCAATAGCAGAAAACAAAACCATTTGGAGAGGAATCCAAACATCTGGACCCAATTTCTTGGATATAAGCTGTGAAGGAAGTTCAGATGACAAGAAACAAACAAGATTAATTGTGCTTCCCAAATTATAATCGTTGGTAGTAAGCTTCAAATCTGTCAACATATTATCTCCAAGAGCTGATGAGATATTTCCACGATCAATATCTAAATTGAAGAAGAACAAGAATGCAACAAAACAACATCTCCATTCTGTCTTCCATACGAGCTTTCTTTCTTCTTGTGGTGTCCACTCGAAGTCAGGGTCAAGCAGATGCCTGCACTCATAATTGGCCTCTTCGTAAACCTTTTTGTAATGCTCATAGATAGCAGGGTCTTTGAATATATTATCCTGCCCAACAGCGAGGTCTTCATTTTCAATACTTAAAGAACTTGATGATAACTCATCAACTCGATAAGCACCGACACTCTTCTCGTTAGGACTTTTAGGACTGGTCATAGTTATTATGAGTACAGTTTGTCTGGACAGATTTGTACGAGGTTGTTGCTCACATTTTATAGTTCTCTTCAGCCTCAGTTCCCGTAATCACCGCCGCTTTTCTCCACCTTTACGGCATTTCTATGGTGGCTACTGGGCTGAATGCTGACGCCATTTCGTTCAATTATCTCGTTGACAAGTGGCTGCTGAGATCTAATCATCCCGACCGTTGCACTAAGATCAGATTGTAAAAAGCAATTCTTATGCACCTTATCATTTAAGATTACGACATTTCAACCCTTTAAGGTTGCATAAACAGACAGACATGCATGCCGCTTATCACGACAGGCGAGATGGCGTGCTAGTAACTATGAATTATGATGGACTTAATATGGATGTGGCCGCCCACAATAAAGAATTTTTGAGTTTGAATAAAATATTTTTAGGACGGACGCCACGCTTCGTGGAGAAAGGGGCTGTTAGCTAAGATTTAAAGCCTCTTTCGTTTGGAGGAGCCACTGAATCTCGGCTAAAACATTTGAACTAGTCCAGATTTTGCCCAGTGCTGTACCTACATGCATAATCCAATAGCGGAGTACTAGTTCCGTCAATTGGTTGGTATCTCTGATAGTTCATCTGACATTTCATCCCACTCAATTGTCAATTGTCATTTGTACATAAACAACACTCGTGGAGCGTAGATAACAATTCGATTTTAGTTAAATTTAATATCCCACTATTCCAAGGATTTGCGAACGAGTAAATTATAGAACCATACCAATCCAATCAAACAGACTGTACTTGTTAGCTTTAAGCTATCGGCTAACGCTTCTCCGGGTATCTTGGCATCGAACTCTTCAAGAAAATGTTGCAAGCCCTGCCTTTAATGACTACATTACATGCAAGGAGAGAACTAAAGTTTACAAAGCAATACGCTAAATAAACCGTCGTTCATACTGAATACCCTAGCGCAAAATAATTTTTCGGCCAAGAAATCGCCATGGCTTAGTGCCGAATTTGAGAAAAATGCATTAAATGATTCACCATTTGCATTATATTCATATATTCAAAATAATTTAGCAAGCCCTCTGATTTCCTAGTACAGAAGCAAAGAAATCATTTTCAAGTGACTCTATATCAGAAGGTAGATTTTCAGGTTTCCAAGAAATCCCGTCCTGAACTACCTCTGGGGTTATACAATAAAAGTGACTGTTGTCAGCAGAACTTTGATCATCCATATCAACGGCGTTTGGACCCAGTAGATTGGATAGCACTAAATGTGCTTTAGCAGCTGCACATCCTGCGTGTCGTCTAATATTGTAGTATAGTTGGGCTGATCCTTGGACCAGCCGAAGTTCCCAATCTGACCTGTTAAAATCTTTTTGTAAGCTTAATATGACTGCCGCCTGAAATGCGTGGGAAAATACATAATTCCAACGAAACTTGTTAAATCCCATTATATCCTGGTTGTTGTTAACTGCAAATTGATTTTCTAACATTGCCCGTGCTGATGAAAGACATTTCGCTTGAAACGATGCCATGGTTGGATTTATACTACCTCGATAACGTAAGAACGGTCTGAATAAGACAAATCTTGCTTTGTGTATCAGGGTATCTACTATGTATCTTTGAAAAAAAAATTTTGAAGGAACGGGGGGATGCTCAAGTTTTAGTGCGATTTCAAGCTTTATACTTGAATCTCCTGTAATTCCATCCCGTAATGCCAAAGATGTTCCAGATAAATTTTCCCATAGAGAGTTGATTTTAGCTTCCATGTCCTCTACTGCTTGTGTATATTCTTTTTGGTGCCATATGTGAGGATTGTCTGAGGAATAAAAGGCATATGTAGCTTCCAAGGACTTGCTTAGAGTCTTTGCAATATCATATTTAGCCAAAATAAATTCCCCATCGTTCAATTGTTTCATGACTTTCCGCTCCGTTTTAATAGTGCACAATGACTCTCGTACCACTATGGGCATCTGGCCTAGGTCTACCGAATAAAGTGCATTCATTGTGATGAAAGCGCAGTATAGATTTCTACGATGGTTTGACTTTCGTTCCTGTTCGAGAAAATCACTATCTGTCGAAGACAGTGCACTAAGGGAGCTAGGGTCCTGGAATAGGCCCAGCCTTTGTGCTGCGTTAGATGCCATGCCTAAAAGTGTCCAGGAAGCCCAATTTCTCTCACTGCCATCGTGTAAGTAAGAAATATACAACATAAGCACCGTGAGAGAGTCGATGTTTTTAACCGATTTGAAAATTTGGGCATGAGTAAGACAATTTTCCGCACAATAAAGGAAGAATTCACACGGATCGGCTACAAACCTCGCTTCCTGTTGTAGCGTGGAGCTTACCGTTCCCATGAGTGTTCCTGAAGACAACTCAGATTGTAATCTCTCGATTGTCCAATCTGATGGTAACAAAGATCGGCTGGAGTAGCTTAGCATAAGCCAAAGAGATGCTGAAAATATAGGCCGGTCGCAACAGTCTATTAAGGTAGGATCAGTGTTGTATCGATCAAACTTATCCCAAAACGAATTTGGGTCCAATATACTTTCAATTGGGTTGATAAATTGCCAGTATGTGTTAAGCAGGTGTTGGACTAATAGCTCGTCAATTCCGCAAAGGAAGGGGTCTATATAGGTAGTTGCATTTGTTCCTTTGTCGTATTGCTGCCAGGGTCTCATACAGTCTAAAGATTTCTGATTTTTCCGCTTTTCAAAGTCGTCCAGTATCACGCGTACCCCTGGCTCCTTGTGAGCAGCTGCAACATCGGCATGCCAAGGGCCTAGATAATTGGTGGTGCCACTTGAGACTTCTCCATATAATACCAGCCTTTGATCAGGAGGGACTTTTTCCATATCTTTTGTGTGATCCCCATCTCCTGTCTCATTGTCGCTATTGGCGGTACCCTCAGACGTCGTCGTCAGCACATCTTGCGAATTGTTTATACCATTGCTACGTTCAAATTTACAAAGATGTGGCCTTTTCTTGCTTCTGCATGTGCCGCAAGGAAATTCAAGATCACATTTGATTTTTTGTTTCTTACACAGAGTACAGGAGTAAGAGACCCTTTTTCTCCGCTCAAAATCTTTGGTGACCTTGCCATCAGGTTTTGAGTATAAGATGAATTTTTCACCCTTCATTATTCACAGTCTTAGCATTAGATAAGAAGGCAAATCTTGTTTTACATCTTTAGTGCCTATACAAATTACTTCACGACAATTATAAATCTGATCCATAGTGGTAAGGAGATGATTTAGCACGGCCCAACGGGCCTGACGTGAGCTGGCCGCGTAATGATGCAATTATACGGCTGAGAAAGTTCCTTGAATTTATTCCGGCTCTATTCTGTTGATGGCAAACAAGCATTGCAAAACTCTTGGTCCCAATAAGCATATGTATTACTTCTTTTTTGGTTTTATTCTTTTAAGCTAATAAATATTGCCAGGTGTCTCCGTTCAAGATAAGGGATTTTACAGAGCCATCTATGATCCTTATTGATCTGCATGCATTACAGCTTCATGACATTCACTAGGCTGATGCAGGGCGGGCTTGCAGATCTCAGATGCAGGGAGTATTCTATTAAAAATGCAACTTTGTATATTATTTACGTGGGAACAATAGCACCTTTGGGTACTGCTTGTGCTGCTTTGGCAACCATTGGAGAGTAATGTTTTTCTAAGAGTACAGTCTCCCAGATAGTTGCTGCTCCTGGATTCGAGTGCTCAGGATCATCGACTTCCATATTATAAACGCCGTTTGCAACACGGTCTTCGGTAGAATAGAGGGCAGGCATACTATTGAACTTCTTGGTCATTTTATCAAGAATTCTTAGAGAGGCAGCGCACGACTTTTCGGGCATATGTAGAGTCGAAATTGCTAGTCGTTTAGCAAATGATTGAACCCTATTGGGTCCTATGGATCTTTGGCGGAAAAAGATAAATTCAAATGCTCTGATCATCATCTCAGTTTCCGTCGAAATGTTAACCTTGTACTTATTGGGTGTTATAGATGCTGCCTTTAATGGATCATCGAGTCGAAGGGTCTTGTGGGAGAATTCGATATCGGCATTTAATGATAAAGAATAAAGACTCGAGTAAAAATGGTTAACAAAAAAGGTCAAGTCAAGGTTCATAGACTCACCAACACCAGCCTGAGCCGACAGGAGTGCAAAAGCTGTTACGATGCATAAAAGCGACTCTCGGGTAGCGGACTCCTTGAATTCGTACTCGCCGCCTACTATGCGTTTTTGTCTTTCCAAGATAAGCTCACGCAAAACCTCCAATAGATCACCAAAAAGATCCGCATTGATCAAGTGTGCAAATTTTGCCAAGCCTTCTAATGTTACGCCAATAAGCTTTTCTGATCGCTCCTTAAGAATATTGAAGTAAAGAATAAATACAAGTTTTAGAGTTTCTCCTTGGAGTCTCTCTCTTTCTTCTGCTGAGACGGCTGTTTCAGCCCTCATCATTTCTTCGGTAATAGCTTTGCGCTCTTTTCGTGCTTTCCTTTCCTTTTTACTAAGGTGGACTCTATCTTTCTTCTTTTTGGGTCCCTCATCTTCGACAAACCTCTGTACCTTCTCCAAATCAGCTCTAGCTGCAAGTTCGGTTAAGAGTCTCAGATGAAGCAAGCTGTTAATGACCTTTTCATCAACTTTATATTTTCGGGCCTTGATCATCTTGGATAGCAGCCTCACTAAATCAAAACTGATTTGTCCCTCCTCATCGGCCTTGAATATAGTCTCCAGTGTCTGAATAGATTTATAAAACGTTTCATCGTTTTTTTTGGTGCTTAATTTGTCAACGATGATTTGAACTAGTTCGCTTCTAAAATTAAAATAGGGAACTGATTCAAGGAGCTCACATGCCGCCAGGATAGAGACGCTGGCAAGGGAGTATTTAACTGTTCCAACCTGCGAACTTTTCCCTTTCCTTGAAAACGTTTGCAGAGTAGAGATATATGCTTTGTAATTCAATAATAGACTCTCTTCAAAGTTTCGTAATTTTCTGACCTCTTTCGATACTTTTTCCTTCTGTTCACTTTCTGTAAGAGGGCGGATACGATAACCGGGTATGAGACTTTGGAATATCTGAACCAACGACAATATTATAAGTTGCTTAGCTTTAAAGTGCTTCGAAGATGCGATCAATTCCCGTAACTCTCTCAACTTGCTAATATGTTCCTCTGGATCCTCGTTTAGCTTCTCTGCTGTCTCTGCAATGATCTCCTTCAGCTCCAAAAGCTTCTGGTTGAGAGAAACTGGGTCGTTATCTTCGGGCTCAGAATCACTATCATCTTCACCGTCTCCAGAAGCCTTTTGTTCTGTAGTGACTTCCTCGCTTTTGGAAGATTCGTCTTCCTCTGATTCAGACTCGTCCTCTTTATCTTCTTCAACTTCCTTTTGGATTTTCTTCTCCTTTTTTCCCATTACTCGTTTAACTTCTCCCTCTAAGGTCTTAACTGGCAATCGTTCAACCCGTTCGTCATCAGCAACTTGAAATTTCCTTGGTCTACTGTCATAGTCCTGTTCTTGATCACTGTCTGGGTAATTGGGGTCTTCATCTACCTCACCCAAAGCAGACCATGAAGACGAACTAAGAGCTGAGTCTGCAGTGTGCCTGTCTTTAGACCGCTTTGCAAGCTTCTCAGCCACCTTTCCTCTGGGTCTTTTGGCCATTGTATATAATAAATAAGTAGTTTGTTACTGAACTACAACTGTGCCAAAATATTTATTTTTGACATGCATAAAAAATTCAGATCTGATCTGTATGGACAGCCGTGTGATCAAAGCCCTGAGAAAGAGCTTGAACAAGGTGCACAATTCGATATTATTTCACAAGAGTAAAATAAGTCCTCTACTATTGGATCTTTTAAATACTCAGCTAATGATATATTTTAATCTCGACCCTTTCTATTCGGTCAATTGTTGTCTTAATTGTGATAATTTGTATCAAATTGCAAATTTCGCTCTGCAACCTCAGTTATAGAATAACATTCTCATAAAAAAAATTCGCCCATCAATCGTAAACTATGCTGAAATAATTTGAACATTTCAGAATTAATTTATTTATTCTCTAGAACTATTGAAAAGATGCCAAGAAAGAGGGCACGTAATCCTTTGAAGCGGAAGCAAGTGGATTTTGACACTGCCCCCAGTGTTCTAATTAACCCGAAAAAAGTCAGCAAGAAGAACAAAGCAGCTTCTAAGCCTACCCAAAATGGAGACGATATGGAGGATGATATGCCCAAAGAGTTTAAACGACTCATGAACTGGTCAAATAAGAAGCAAGGGAAAGTAGCAAAAGGAACAGAAGGCGAAGAAAGAGGTCGCTCTCGAACAAGAGAGAGTACGTCGTCAGTTGCGTCGATTTCGAATACTACCCCAGCGGCTGATTTAAAAATTTTGCCTGGTGAAAGAATGTCAGACTTCTCTCGTAGAGTAAACGAGGCTTTACCACTTGTGAAAGCTCGTAAGGGGTCTCCTTCGAGAGCTGATAAAAGGAAAGCCAGAAAGCGTGCCAAAGATGAGGCTAACAGTAGGAAAAAGAAGGATGATGATGACGATGACGACAATGATGAAGACGATGAAGACCAGAAACCAAAGAAAGGTAAAAGAGAGCCATCACCTGATCCTTGGGCTCATCTCGAATCTAAAAAGCCCAAATTCGGAGACGTAGCTGATCGACCACCTGAACTCAATTTGCCTACAAAATTGCTACGAAACGTCCCTAAATCTGCCGGTTCTCTGGCAAGACGAGTGATTCTGGAGGAAGAGCGTGATAGAGTGATTCAAAGTTATAGAGCGCTAATGGAGCAAAAGAGGGGTGGTGATGTATTATGATAACCTGCATGATTATTTTTTTTATTTATCAAGATCAATTTATTATTAGCGAGACTGCCTCCATTTGTTGGATTTCTTGACTTCCTTCTTAGCTCTCCTCTCAACTGTCCAGATGTAATCTTACTCGAGGATCCCTTATGAGCTTCTGTTTATGTATGCCTAAAAGAAGGCAGGACGACTGGTTCCAGCCAACAATGTCTTAAACATTTTTCGGCTCACAGCCGAATAATACAGAACGGGGGTAATGCCTTGTCAGATCCGAGGTTGTGAATGATGTCCGCCACGGAAACGCCTTGGAACGAAATCATTGTATGGCGTTCAGGAAGGTTCAAGCCCGTGAGTATCGCTGAAATATAATTATTGCATACTGACTAGGAAATTTTCCAGCCTTGCATAGGTTTGTGCCTCTTTCAACTACCAGATTTGTATACCTTATTTAATATCCAAGTTAAAAATGCAGTTGAGGTTCTAAGCTTGCCTATGTTGAAATCATAAACAAACCAGATAAGAATATTGAAGGAAATGAGTACTTCCTAGTGCATATGCTTGCCTTGAAACACCAAGATCGTCGCTAGATTATAGAACTGGAAAAAATGGAACATCCTTTAAACAAGCCAGGTGGTGGGGTATAATTTTGATCTGACTGCAGAAACTCGTGATCTTCGCGGATCTACCCATAACTAGCGGTTGAATCACCTTAAGACCCTGTACATCACAGCAGAGCATCCAGATGGGATCGACAGAGCCGTATTAATATGGTTACAACCACCTCTGGAACTTTATATCTTATGGGATGGATACAGGTGAAATATAAAAGTGTTGATTATTCAGGAATTTTGTTTCCTTTGTAACACAACACGTATACGTTGACTGAACAGTGTCCAGTCGTCAATTTTGCAACTAACCCGGTAACTGAGTTAGGAATCTGCGATGCTTTCTGCTAGCTCGCAAACACCCCCCTCTTTCCTTTATGGAAAGACCACTATCAGGGAAACATATCTTTACTTCATCAATCGTGCTAGAGAAAAAACCCATACCAGCGTAATGAGCCTTTGGCGCCAAAGTGCTCCTAGAAAAGCCAAAAGCAGAGCAGAGAGTAGCCGCAGTTGCAACAAAGTGGATATGAAAAGAAGTGAGCAGAAAATTAAAGGTTCTTGTTCGATTAAATCATACTCAAGGTCTATGAGTTCTGAGAGGAACAGAAATTGTTTAAGAAGTGACGACGAAGACACAATTTTAGAGCATTCGCCAATCAAAGGACCAGCAGCAAAACGGTCCAACTCCAGTCAGAGTGATTCCACTCTGCCAAGTGAATGTCAATCTAAGCCTGAAGTGAAGTTAAAGACACTATCAGATAGCTCAACAACCAACTCTATACAAACCTCGACAGGCATTCCTATCCATTTGTTTGGATCAAAGAAAACATCAGTGACGGATGAATGGTGTAACGACAGCGGAAGTGAGGGCAGTTACTTCACGGATTCATTTGATGAAGAGCAATTGGAGCAGTCCCTGAACAAAGTACTAGTCCTGAGGTCAATTAACGAAAGACCAGAGTTTGTTGAAGTATTGCATAGCCATCTCAAGATGGTTCTGGCTGGAGTCCAATTACTTTATTCTCCTGGGTGGTGTTTAGAGTACCTCAAGCCCCTCATGATACCTGTGAAAGATAGACAGTTCAGGCTATTACCAAACTACATACAATGCTTTGATGAAACCTGTGGATTGCTTAACCGCATTGCTGGGTTTCCTAATGTCGACTCGGACGTGAGCAAATTCCTCGAAGAAGCCACCAACAACTTGATCGAGGTGTGTAAAACACCTGACGATTACGGTCAAATAGCATATGAGACGGTTTTGTTTTTAATGGCTGAAAGCTCAAATCTTGAGAAGACCCTTGAGCGTGTTATTTCAACCAGGACTTGCTTTAGTAACGGATTTCATGATACCGCGAACGTTCAATTCCGTACATGGAGAGCAGACTTTTTAAAAGTTTTGTTTGGCAGACTAGTAAGATCGGCTAAACCAGAGACTCTCTTGATACAGTCATGCATTGAAGAGCTTAGAATAAGCTACACAGAAGAACCCTGCGACTGCGTTCAGACACGGTACCGGATGATATTCGAAGAATTCGGCCGAAAGGTCCCTTGTCTAAGTGAAGATTTTGGTGATAAATATTCCAAGTCAGCAGTACCACAGCTCTGCAGGGGGAGATGGGAAGAGACGACACTGCATATTAAGAAAATATTGAATAAGACGCTGGTCGACTGAAGACATGGAAAAGAAGACCCGTCCAAAAGCTCCCATTATTCTTCAAAAGACTTCAGAATTTTCTTTTCTAGGCTTAGACTTCAACACATTTTTCCTTAGTTCACCTTATAATAAGCATATGCTTCAACTAATTAGTAATAAAAGAAAAGGGCTTGATTCGTTAAATGAAGATGGCATTTCTGCTTAATCTAACGTTTCTGCAGTATTGTCTTGAAGATCGACACTGGCTGATCTCAACTTTAAAATACGTCTGCAGCTGGCGGCAAAAAGAGCTTAATTTATAAGCAAGATCGGCGGAGCCGTGAAAAGTCACGGCACCAGCTTTGCAGCTGGATCAGACGTACTACCTATCAGAGTGATTAGAGGTATTCTGACAGATAAGCCATACCTCCGCCCCGCATATATCATCAGGCCGATATATATTGAATCAAACGACCCAGAAAATTAATAAATCTCCTGACTTTTAATCCAACAACTCTGCTTAATCTAGATTTCCTACAGAGCAAAATGTCAGAACTACCGGATATTTCCCATGTTGCCGGGGTTGTTGTTTCCTTCTTGAAAGGCGAGGGCTTCCTAGGTGAAGGCTATGAGAACATTGAGAAACTGATTGTTGGAATGTTTGCAGTTTTGATGAGTTATCTTGCTCGTCGTCTTTACAAAAATTATAATCCTTTTGGTAAGGATAGTCAGCATCAAGTACGACAGGGAAGATATATTGCAGGAAGATATCCGTCTGCTATTGTTCCTGTTTCAAGAAGTTTTGACTGGGAAAATGAAAATCCCAGAAAATACCGCCCTTATAAACCAGGGCCATATTTTATGACTATGGGCCTCAGAGCACTGGATCCTAATGACTGGCTGTTACTAGAGAATACATATAAGGACATCACAAAAGCTAGGGCCGAAATCGTAGAGAACCACCGTGATAATACGGTATTGACTAATCCTTTGGCTATTGAGGCTGTTGACGAAACATACGATATGTTTGTCAATTACATCACCAAGAAGTTTCCTAAATACTTCTACACCACCAGAAGACGACCTGGATACATCTATAATGCTATCAAGAAAGATTATATCCCAAGCACTTCTGAACAGTATGACAAAGATTTCGAAGAGTCTATTCCTGATAAGAAGGAACGCATGGATAGTAAGATCCGTCTGTTGGCTAAACACTTTGAGGAGGATTTCCTGATATTGATCTATGACGAGAAGACCCAGCAGTACTATCTTCGTGCTGGATCTTTTGCATTCCCCTCGGGATTTAATCCAGCTGAGAAGTTGAATCTCGCTTTGAAAGATATCCATGGACCGGTTCCTCTTTATAAAGAGAAGATTGAGAACGCCATGGATAGGTTTTTCCACAAGATTGAGGTTGGAAAGTGGGTCCAACGATATAACTGGTCTATCCAGGGACATACTAATCTGTATGCTCCCACTCTCAACCATGCCAAGAAAGGTGCCAAGCTCAAGGCCATTAATCCTGACGAGCTCGACTTCGACAAGGTATTCCTCCGAGTCGAAAGACAGGTCTTGACCCGTTTACCCAATACCAAGCATCTCCTCTTCACCATCCGCACATACGTCACACCGCTATCTCAAATCCGCGAAGAAGACCGTGCGTTAGAACTTGTCGAGGCTATAGACAACCTCCCTGACAACGTTGCCCACTATAAGAAGAGAGACGAGTGGGGACCCGCTGTTAAGGCTTATCTCCAACGTGAATCTGACGGTATCAAGAAAAAGTAGCATTTTAGTTTTCATATATATTTTGTTTCTGTTTAATAGTGTGGACGGGCCAATCTGCCTCCGGCTCTGGGGCTCTGCCCCAGAGCCCGTTTGCTCCTCTCGCTGTACTCGAGTCGTTTGCTTCTGACCGGTATTGTTTCTTCGTATTGCGAAATTTAATATCAGTGGTGAAAATCTCAGTCAGAATCTGGAAATTTCACTGATTGTGTCTCTCGTAACGAAATTTCGTTCCCGGACTTATCAGTCCTAATCTGGCAGGGATCAGAGTCCTGTGTGATTTTGCAATATTTATAAATATGCAGTCGGGGATGCCGACAGCTCGAGGTTCCAGACCAAAAACTGGCTTTTATAAATACTTGATTACGAAAGGAAACAAAGAACCAGATACCTTGTGAATCCTGCCATGACTGCTTCTGTGAGACCCAAGATTCTGCTCCTCGGAGTTGTCCATTTTATTGACAAGGACATTCTTAAGCGATATGAGTCTGAGTTTGAACTCATCAACTACGATATTACAACCAAGGAGGACTTGATCTCGAAGCTTGAGACCGAGTTTAATGACATTGTTGCTATTGCCACAGTTTGGTTCTCCTTTGTGCCTGTTGGTGGTTTACATGATGAGAAGTTATTGAATGCCCTGCCGAAGACACTTAAAGTTATCGCTACCCCCACCGTGGGTGTGGATCTGTACAATCTCGACGCTCTTACTAAAAGAGGCATTGTTCTTGCCAACTCAGCTGGTATTACATCCGATGATGTAGCTGATATTGCGTTGCACCTATCTTTATCTGCGTATAGATTTACTTCACTTTTCGAAAACTCGCTAAGAACTCATAGAAATACTTTATCTGCCAGGTATGTTGTGGAAGACCAGTTTGATAAGGCAGCTGGACGGGCCAGCTCCGAAGATGTTTCGGCCAAAAGAAAGATGGTGTATGGACATTTAGTTGGCAATTATAAAGTCGATAGTCCAAAAGGACAGGTCGCTGGTATTGTTGGTTTCGGCTCTATTGGACGTGCCATTGCCAAAAGACTCGCTGTTCTAGGTATGAAGATCCATTATCTCAAGAGAAGTCCTTTGACTGAGAGTGAAATCGAAGAGTTAGGTGGTACAGGCTCAACTCCTCCGTTTGAAATCACACGTCATGAAACTTTTGATTCTCTTGCCAAGGTGTCGAATCTTCTGGTACTTGTGGTTCCCTTGACTTCAGACACCCGACACATCTTGAATGAGAGGACAATTGCACTACTTCCTGATGCTGCCAGAGTTGTAAATGTAGGACGTGGACCCCTTATTGATCAAAAGGCCCTTATCAAGGCACTGGAGTCTGGAAAGCTCTCCTCAGCAGGTCTTGATGTATATGAGCAAGAACCACTTATCGAGCCTGCTCTAGCTGAAAGACACGATGTGACGTTGCTACCTCATATTGGATCGTGCACCGATGAGTCTGCACAGGCTGCTCTTGAGAACTGTTTTGTGAACATCAAGGATGTCGTTCTCGGCTCTGGGAAGGCACGAAACAGTGTTAATTAATAGTCATGAGTTGTTTCTATTAGATTAGGCTTATTCCTGACCTTACAGCGATTCCAGTGCTGGACTCTTTAATTTTCGTGTAAGGGCGGGAGTCGGCCGACTCTTCTGAGAGGCATAGCTTTTCGTGTTTTGTATAGATTTTTGGGCTATAGATTTAATTCCACGTTTTAATGAACTTCTTAGAAAATTTACTTGAATGTCGAAAGGTACTAAGGGCTAATGATAACACACCCCTGGAAAAGATAAGTATCACGTGCATGTTTTACCAAAGATAAGGATCACCAATGCATCACATGTCATCACAGCTTTCGACCATTTATTAATACTCAAGATTACAGGAGTTCTCAGTAACCATAGTGGAATTGCCAGTTAAAATGGATGGGTCGCCTTTGGATACTGTATGTATTAGTAAACTGCAATCTGATCTGAGATCATTTAATAGAAGTTTCTTGCTAACATTGCAATAGGCATACTCTCTTTTGAAAAAGGCTGACCAGGCCACCCAGAATGGCGACTATGTCAAAGCTTCTGCTCTTCATCTGGAGGCTGCGAAATCTTTCTCAGAAGCACAACTACTGACAAATAGTCCAGAAGTAAGTTTAAAGAACCGAATCTTGCAAAGTAGTGTCTAACTCTGCTATAGGCTCAGTGGATGATACATGCAATGGCCAAGCAACAGGCATCGAGATCCAAATTTCTCCGAGATGTTAAAGCCAACGAGAAAGCCATACAGCAACAACAGCAATTACAACAACAACTCCAACAGCAGCAGTATCAGCAGCAGCAACTTCAACAGCATAAACAGAGATCGCATCAGGTTCAACCACAAAGACATTTCGCACAGCATGAGGAACTGACGGCATCCCTCGCTTCTGCACGAGGAATTGCTCCTACTACTGGATCCAATACATCAAAAGCTACTGGTACTGCCCATTTAGCATCTGGTGCCAAGAAAAAATTGTCGGAAGAAGATCCTTTTTACAAGTTTTACTCGTCTATTAACAGTGTGTTCACCAAGACGTTCAATGCTTCAATTGAGAAAGCAAAGGAAGAGCGATTGCATCAGGTACAGAACCATAGTTCGGCATTACACAAGAACGGAATGTCCAGTTCAGGTGGTGCAAGCGAGTCCGAAGCTAACTCGGCTATAACCAGTCTAATGCTCCCTATAAAGTTTGATAACGAGAGCTTTTATGTTGTTCCAAACACGAATAAATCATCAATAGAAGAGTTGGCCACTGAAAATGCCAATTTACGGCAGATGATTAATCGTACCAGCATTCAGTTACATGCTTACGAAACAGCAACGAAGAAACAGAAGGATGCACTGAAAAACAATTTGATGCTGTTAAGAAATGAGTTTAATAGCCGTGAATCTGCACGTAACAGACAGCATGAAGAAGAAATAGAGGCTCTTACCAGCGAAATTGATAAGCTCAAAATTCAAATAGGACGAATGAAGAGCAGGTGGGATGACCTTAAAGAGAGTGCACGGAAACGCAGAGAAGAGAGCGTCACTGATGACGAAGATAAGTGACCTTGATCTTTTTAAGTAGGTTTTACTAGTTTCACTAGTTTCACATTATTTATTATTTATTTAACTATTGTTCTACTACAATATATAATCAACCGGCCAATGTTCCACTACATAACATAAAAGGAACCCAGAGCAAGAGATAGAACGAGCAATGACACATGCATACAAGAAGAAACTCCGGCAGAAGAACCAGATTTTGATTCTGAAGCAGCTGCTGAGGAACTAGCCGAAGCAGAAGAGGCTGCTGCTGCTGCTGAAGTAGCTTCTGTTGAAGTGGTTTCTGCAGAAGTGGTCTCAGATGCTGTGGTGGTTTCGGCTGCCGATGTGGACAATGTAGTACCAGGAGATGTCTCAGCGGCAGAAGCGGCGCTAGAAACCTCAGCGCTGGAGGCCTGTGCAGCAGAAGTCATAGGGGAAGAAGCAACAGAGGCAATAGAAGAAGTTGTATGGAAACTCTCAACCGCTGAGCTAGGTAAAACGTTTACTACTGAGCCGCCCTCCGAGGCAGATGCTCCAAAAGCCCCATTGGAACTGTTAGAATCTGAGGATGTGCCACTGCCAGCTGAACCAGCACCATTGGAACCGGATGAAGAACCACCAGAGCCAGATCCTGAATCTGAACCTGATCCCGAACCGGACCCGGATGTTGATCCCGAGCCGGAGGTGGACCCAGATCCAGACCCAGATCCAGAAGAGCCTGAACCAGAGGATGAACTACTTCCTGAGCCGCAATAGCTCGAATCTCCACACACGAATGATTTAGGAGCAGCACTTGAAAGACTGGCGCATCCACCATTAGGATCTGATTCTTCCTGGACCTTAACGGCGACCAAAGCAGTCAAGTCATTTGAATTGACCCCCTGCGAAAGGCAGTTGAAAAATGTTTGATAGTCTGTATTAATTCCGCCAATAATGACATCAGTGTCTGAAACCGCACCATTATTATCACATATAAGTCCTAGATTGCAACTGGATAAGATCTTTGGCATAATAGTATCAACTTCTGATAATTGAGGAATAGTCTCAGAAATACTAGTCTCCAGTCTGACCTGGACATAGTTCTGATAAGTGGTAGCAGAAGCGACTCCTGCCAATAACAAAGTCCATTTAAAAAACATTTGTACGGTTGATTGATTCAGTGATAAATAGAAAGTGAAAAGTTTCTTAGCTGCCAAGTGAAGTAGTAAGAAAGTGAAAGTGCCAAACTCATCCTTTTATAGTTATTCTGGACATTGGCCCATGTATATTTCATTCCTTCCTTGCAGCGCTGCTAATTGGCCGTTAGATTCGAAATTGCATGCCCCCTCTAAGTCTGGTCAAGCTGCATCATCCACACTTACACCTGCCATGCACCTAGTTATATCTGGTTTAAAAAACGGGCTAGCCTGATTAGAACAGATGACAGTCAGTTGAGCATGCAGCGTGGGCTATGTTTGTGGCTTAGATAACATGTTGTTTGGGCCTTTAGTCCTATACCCAGACAATCTTGGCTTTTACCAACCGAGAAGGTAGATCCAAATTAGAGCTTGTCTTAAGCTTTTGTCGCATTGATCTACACCATTAAATAGTAGCTATATAGCTTAATCTAGAGCTTCACCGATAATGGATATGATTTTCAGTGGGGAACCGTGGCTGATATGCAGTCAGTCATATCTGTCGTGCAGCACTTCCCGTGGGCAGCCCCCTATCTGAAGATATTTTTAGTAAATTTGGATATTATTTCTCACGTTTTCACAATTTTTTTGGAACGCGTCTTTAATCAGACTGACCAAGTGATGACCACAAGTTGAGACTTGCTCAAAACGAATCAGGCGGTGCAGGCTGAGCCAGAAAACTGGGCATGGGTCGCTGGTGCACCTTAAAGTTGTATCCATATTCCTGAATAGTACAATGAGGAGATAGGTAATACTGGCTCCAATCATGCAAGTGCGGAGCAACTTGGAGTTAGAGAGCGAACCTACTCAGTCCGATTCTATCCCCACATCTCTTATGTCGCAAGTTACAAAAAGACCAAGTAAGGGGAATCTAATCGTATACATTTAGCCATCAAAAAAAGTCCAAAATTTTGTTAATCTTGAATCTGTCATTTTTTCAACGACTCGAGTTTAGAGAATTTCGATGTACATTGGACCAACTCTTATTTTCTTTTGTTATTTTTTTGTTGGCGTCTTTTGCATATGCTTAACCCGATTTATACTAGACATACTCAGTAGCATGTCCAATAAAAACATCATGTGAGCGCTTCACCATTCGCACTTGCAACGATCGACGACGATTACCGTACTTAATATTAATAGTCTTTCCCGCTTCGCTAGAACTGTAGTGATAAACGGTCGATCAACGGACATGCAAGCATAAAGTGGTATAACAACATGTATGCACTGGATATCTGATAAAGACTTTTAAATCCAAGAATCACTTGAAATATGCTTTTTTTTTTGGGTATGGCTGACTATACTGATTATTCCCACAATATTGTTTATAAAAAAAATCAAAATTAGCTAATCTCTCTCCCCTCAGATTAGTCGGTTGAGAAACACGATCGGCATATCTCTTCCTTCAACTAGTCAATGCAAAGAAACCTAATTGTCACATGTGCATATGTTAACTGACTGATTGATTAGCTCTATGTTTATATATTTTACCGAATAGGATAAACTAAGGGATCTCTAGTAAGGAGACTAACGCTAGTACGCGTAGAGAACCATCCCACTTTTTCCGATAGCACAAGGAGGTGTTTCGGACACTAAGCCACTGATGGCCTGACTAGCCATTCAAGTGTCTCATGATACTGCGGTTGACCACTACTTAGGTTTGTTAGCTAGAGAATAGGATCCATTTTCATTCTCTCCAAATTTCAAATCCGACTTGTGGCTCCTGGTGGGTTTTTTTGTTGGTTTTTCGAACTCTTTTCATTATGATTTTTGAATGGCCCATTCACTCTCCATAAGCTCTGGATCTTGAGTTATGTAACTATGTATATGTTACAGTACTACGCCAGAGCTAGTTCTTGATTCCCTCCGACAAAAAGAGGGTATTGCTTTCTGTTAGATCAGTATGGACAAATTCTCCCCTAATAATCTGCCATATAATGATCCTAAAACTTCGCGCAAAGTAGCAATTGTCACAGGAGGAAACACTGGGCTTGGATACTATATCACGCTCCACCTATACACACATGGTTGGGTTGTATACATTGCTTGTAGAAGTATGGATAGAGCTCACTGGGCCATAAGAGATATTCAGATCGATGCTATACTAAGGAAACCTAAATTGCCTGATAGATGTGAATTTGGTGAGCTGAAATTCTTGCGGCTTGATTTGACATCACTTCAGATGGTGATGCAATCTGTGCAAAATTTCAAGAAACAGGAATCATCTTTGGATTTATTAATAAACAATGCAGGGGTAATGGGACTACCCTATGCTGAAACTGAAGACGGCTTTGAAATCCAAACTCAAACTGATCATATAGGACCATTTTTGTTTACCATCAAGTTAATATCTACTCTTCGTAAGTCAAAGTATGAGCCACGGATCGTCTTTGTGTCTTCTATAGGACATTATATGGCGACAAGAAAGGTTGATTTATCAAGAAGCCATAATCACAGGCCAAATATACTATGGACGTGGCCCCGCTATGGCAATGCAAAGACAGCCAATATACATACCACAATCATTCTTAGCGAGCTGTATCCAGACATTCTTTCTTTGGTTGTTCATCCAGGATTTTCGTTACAGACTGGAATTCTAAGTTACTGGAAAGATCTCCCCTATGTTGGAGCTGCTTTTAGTCAAGGGTTCACACTATTTAACAAGGTATTTGGAGTAACTCCAGAGCAAGCCTCTTATTCGGCTCTGCAAGCGGCAATATCTGATCGATTCAGTCTCCAAAAGGGTGACAGTGGGAAATATCTAGTGACATATGGGGCGGAGGGTGTAGCAAGTAGAAGAGCCTGTAGTTATACTATGGCAAGACAGACTTGGCAATGGACAGCAAACGAACTCAAGTCGCGAAACTTTTTATAAATCTTAGCGATTGTTCTATAAATATAATGCCTATTCTAACCTGTTAACAAATCTTGCTTGCATCCAAATTCTATACATTTTCAATTTTCGTAACCTGTTGACCAGTAATCTTCTATCAGCAGCAATCTTGGCAACTTCAAACTCCTTGCCAAATATTTGCTCGAGCTCTTCTTCGGTGAAGAAGTAAACTCTTGTGCCATCACCTCGAATATAGAAGTTATCATCCAGCAATCTTCCTCCTTTGAATCTCAACTGTGTTAAATCGTATCTACCGTAATCTCTGAAAAGAATTTCACCATCTGGTTTCAGGAGCTTTTTAAGATTGCGAACGGCTTGCTCCCACTGGTCAGGTGCCAGAGCACTAAATACAAAAATCATAACAACAATATCAACTGAATGCTCCTCGATACCTTCTGGTAGAGCTCCACTTGGCTCAGCAAGATCCCAGACAGCAGCATGAGCGTGCTTGGGATCAAACGATTTAGATTCCTTGACAAGCTTAACTGCCTGGTTGGAGAAATCAACTCCAGTGATCATTAAATCCGGGTTCTCATTTGCCTCTAAAACAGGAAACATAGTATTTCCAGCACCACATCCAACCTCGAGAATGACCCGTTTACCAGCATCATGTCTAGTGGCTTCGTATAACGAGGGAAACTCGACTCTTAGCCACTTCCTATCTTTGAAGAAGTTTTCTCTATTGTTCCTATAAAACTGATTCCAATATTTGGCTGGATCTGACATGAACAGCTTTTTGTCAAAGGGCTTGACAGGTGCCTCTCTCTGTTTAACAAGCTTCTCTTCGGCTTCTGTGATTTGTTCTTCACCCCATTCTACGTTGTCCCATGCATTATGATTCCACACTTGTTCTTCGTCTACCAAATTTCTCTGTCCAAATGTGAAAGGTGTGTCTCCTCTTTCTAGCCTGCTGACCGATGTATCCACTGGACCAGGTACTTCTGGCTGTGTCTCTGGCATCTCTACCATTTCTGCTGTTGTGATGAAGCTGAGAATATTGATCTTCCGTTATCTTTTAAGATCACACGAATTTTTTCACCCTTCATGCATAGATTAAGTATACGCCCTAACATCACGACAAGATAAGGATCAAACCAACAAGTTCGATTCTAGTCCATTTTTGGACCATGCCCTAGAGTACCAACTGTAAATTTTTCAATGAATAGATCCAAAAATTTTGACTAACCTTGAAACTTATTGAATCATGATCAGTATCAAAAAATTTTGACACGTACAGGACTCGAACCAATGACCTTCGGATTTGGAATCCGACGCTCTACCAACTGAGCTAACGCGTCTTTCACGCACTCCTTACTTGACAGTAATCTTACGAGCCAAACCTGTCATAACAGTCGTTTGGTCCTCTTCAAGGTAAATAAATCGTTCATTATCGTCTCATCCATGCCAATAGCCCCGAAATATAGCTCTTGTTGTTCAACCTTTTTATTTCCTGTTGATAGGCATTATGAGGGCCCCTATATGCAGCTAACTTACATCTCACTTGCTTAGACCATACGGCCGAGCCTCGGAACCGTTCTATTTAAATCCCAATCCGAAAAAAAACCAGAAAAACGGCTCGGAGTCTTTCTTGGCAACCTCAGAACGAAAAAAATCCAGTTCAAATACGAAACTGTAAAGCATAAAAACGTAGCCGATGGCACGCCCCCCGACCTTCCCCGCAAAAACTGAGCGAAGATCAGACGGTTAAGTTACCCCAGACAACGTGATGCGAGCTGTTGTAAACACCGACACTCCCCGAACCTCCTCATATATTAAAACCAGGGTAGGTTCATCCAAGATGATCACTCGAACCTCGTAATTACTATCCCATATATAAATACACACTACAAGGAGGTTTGTAGGAGTCTCATGAAGTATCGTCATATGTATAAGACTATATATAGGAGCTGTTTGATACCCTCTCTCTGCCTTCTGCTGTAGATTACTGCTATAGACATTCTAACATGGCAGAGAAGATTAATGCTGAAGAAGCCAGACAGAAGTCGGCTGGAGAGCTCGATTATCAGGAAAACAAACAGAATAACACAGAGACTCTAACTTTATCAGTACCTCCGTCCGACCCCGAAGATCATCTATATGACTGGAACTATCCTATTCGAAACATCTTCAGGGTTGCAGCAGGCTACTACAGCTTTATTATCTGTGGTATGAACGATTCATCAATTGGAGTTCTCATACCGACGTTAGAACCCTACTATGGATTAGACTATCTTCTTGTATCGCTTGCTTTCCTCGCACCGTTCATTGGCTACAGTATAGCAGCACTAATCTCGGATAAGATTCATAGGTTAATTGGAAGGTGTGGTGTGGGTATCATGGGCGCAAGTTGTCAAGTGATCTGCTATATAGTAGTGTGTACAGCACCACCTTTTCCTGTATTTGTTATCATGTACGGAATCGCGGGATTCGGCAATGGCTCCATCGACTCGACAGTCAATTCCTGGGTTGGAGGTCTAAAACATTCGAACGAGGCTCTCGGACTACTCCATGGGTGCTATGGTCTAGGAGGCACAATATGTCCAGCAATATTCACAGCAATGATAGGCCATGGTATAAGGTGGAACCACTGCTACTTTTTACTTATTGGCATGGGTGCAACATCAATTTTGGCATTTGCAAGTGCATTCTGGGGAGAAACGGCAGTAAAATACAAACAGGAAGTTGAAAAAGATGTCACTAATAGCATGACAGAAGAAAGGAGAGGAGATATAGAGAACTCTTCTCATGACGTTGATACTACAGTAGGTGAAGCATCGAATGACAATAAAATAATGCTGAGAGTAGTGAGCGACAGACTTGTATGGATGCTCTCTATAACTCTATTTGTATATTTGGGAGCATCAGTTTCATTTGGGGGTTGGATTTCGACATTTATGATCCAAGTACGCCACGGAGCCAAAGACAAGATGGGCTATGTCACAACAGGGTTCTGGGCAGGACTGACTGTCGGTCGCATGACACTGGGCTTTCTAGTTGGACATTTCCAAGCTGAAGATTACTTTGTGATTTTTTTCATACTAGTCTCTCTTGCCTCAGTGCTAATTGTCTGGTTGGTACCGGTGCTAGGGGTCTCAGTTGCTTTCACGATTGTTTTTGGCATCATTTCGGGTCCAGTATTTCCTACAATAATTGCATCCGCCTTAAGAAAGCTACCAAAATATCTGCACGTCGCAGGTGTTGGGTTTTGTGTTGCTGTAGGCGGCGGTGGAGCAGCACTTCCACCATTCATAAACGGCGTTATAGCTAACAAATTCGGCCCACGAGTTTTGGGCCCTTATACTGTCATCTTATTATCGCTGATGTTAGTCATGTGGCTGTTAATTCTGAAGCTTCATCCTCAGCGAAATTAATCGAAATTAGTCGCTTCAAGGTAAACGATTTGATAGAATATCTACCTGCACGTCTGTGACGGAGAAGCTATGGCGACATTTGTTAAGACGAAACAGCACATAAAGTTTATCTAGACACACGTGATACTGCTCCTATGTTAAATCACGGATCATATAAAAAAAGAATATTAATGTTAAAAAATCCGAGACTATTATCATGTCAGTTTCCAAACTCTGGTTATATCAACTTCATCTGATCTAGAAGCAATATATTTAATTTATTAACAATTTATATCCCTATAAAATAGCTTGCGAATTATGAACACTGCAATCGCCCGAAACGCAACGCATCACGTTTCAGCGGAAACAGCATTAAAGTTTATTCACAACTTCATGGTTTTCAGGTGGTCCACAATTTAATGCCACTGTTTCGTCCCTGCTGATCTAGGCTGCACAACTGCATACACCCCAGCCCTAATGCGAGTGCACACTTGCAGTAGTATTTGAAATGTTCATCTCTATAACATCATCTATAACAGGTCCTATAAGCATTTATCGTAGTTCCTCACAAATGGTTACCGAGTCCAAATATTTCTGAACTTTTCTGGCTTTTCGAATTAGGTGGCTGGGTGACAGTCCCCATTCGTCATTTTCACCTGCCCCCATATTTTGGATGCGATGCGCTTATCACGATAACGCATGCATCGCCCGTTACCAGCCCCCTGAATATGCATGATCCAGCCATCTATGCATAGAATAGCAGGCGTTTTAGGTTTTATGGCTAGGACTAGGACCAATGGCTTTGGCCAGTATTGCCAGAAGGGAGTATTGCATGGGAGTCACTCTTCCAGGGACTGGTTGTACAACTTTTTGTGGAAGGAAATAAGTCGGTTGGCTGTGTTGAACGCATGTTGGCGAAGCAAAGATCAGCTGGGGACACTAGTACATAAGCAGGTTAATGCCGATATATAAGTTGGCAAAGCAAGTGGATGCTAACTGGAGATAAAAGTCGAATTATATATTAAGATTGGAGAGAGCGAAAATATTTTTAAAGAAAACCAAGGGTATAAAATAAGTGGGGCGTCCAAGTTCAAAGAAAATTAAGATTCAAATCATTAATATTAGGTACAGCTGAGACAGAAACATTTGATACAAGCGAATTAAACCGTCAAAGTGGATCAGAAATAATATAATATATATCTATCAGAAAATGGCGGTCGGTGCCATAGCTGCGGTTGCTGCTTCTGATAGCATACAACTTCGCAAATATTTACATCGAGATATTTTCACTACTTACACTCGTGACCCCAACCAGCCAGAGGATTTTATATTTCGAGAAAGTTATCTCTTACAGCGAGACGAGACCAAACCAAGATTTATCAAGGGCCATAAACCAAAAGCAATGTCAGTTTCCCAATTGTCTACTATCGATAATTTCCCGCAGGAGAATCATGAACTGGGTTATGCATTAAGAAGGATCAGTGGGCCACGACCAGGGTCGCCTGCTGATAACGAGAGCTCAATTTCGTCTGATGGCGGTAGTTCATTCTCCCCACCAACTTCGGTTTCTTCTTGGTCACCCAAAGATTCAACTAGTGATGAGGAGTTTGCCAGCCGTCGATGGTCGAAAGAGCATCTGCCTAGTATCATGAAAAATGCGCCTCGGTACCGGGTCAGCCAAGACGACCTTCCTCGTATGGTGGAAGCAGTAGATATAAGGCCACATACTGCTCAAGTCAGTGAAAAGACAAGCGTAGTAATCCGACCATCATCGCAGACAGCTGATTTTGACTTTCTGGTGGCAGCACCCAAGACTAATAATAGCACACATCAGAAAGTGTACTCAGCCCCAGCTTCGGAGGTAAACCAGAATTCAAATAATGGACATCAGAGGCGATCTCAGCCTCAAGCAGTTTCTTCTCCAAAAGAGCAATCTGGGAATATCATGGACAGACTGCATCAAACACAACCTAAGAAGAAGCCCAGTTTTGAGTACCGTCAATACACAGGCCGTCATACAAGACAATATTACGAAGAAAGTAAGATGAGCGATGCTCAAGAACAGCAAGGAATATATGCAGGAATTCCGCCAAAGGTGCCCCCCCACCGCATTCTCTCGTCACCTTCCAGAAGCCCTCCAAAATCAGGAGCCGAATGGATGCATGTACCGTCTGCTGTTGAGAAGAAGCCGACAATAGACAGCAGCAGCGATATCTATACCAGAAAGTGTTCGCAAGTGAAGCGACGAAGCACCTTCGTCAATGAAGACGGCCAGGTGCTTTCTGTACCTAAACAACGAGACACCAAACCTGCCGAATCCAGAGCACCAACCCATTCAACAGCACAAACACAAGCACAATCACAGATTCATGAACCTCGATCCAACTCAGACTCGTCGACATTGACAGTGCCACCATCATCCAAGTTTGCACTTCCCGGTTATGAAGACAATACAAGACTGACTGTGGTCAATGCTAGCAGAACCGGCAGCACGACTACAGTCGACACACTTACCGAAGAGTCTCCCGCAGGATCACCAACACAGCAAAGACGAATAAGGTTCCAGGAGCCCGACGTCCAACAGTTCGACGATTTCGGCAGCAACAGCGAGAACAGTAGTTCCGACACCGACACCGACAGTCTCGGACGCAGTCCCACCAAGGGCCGTCGCTGCTACAGCACACCGACTGCCAACCTCCGAAAGACCAGAACCGTCTCAATATACGAAATGGCCGAAAAAACCGACCCCTACCAACAATACTTCTACGGACTGGGAGTAGCCGAAGTCCCAGCCGTCGAAGACATCTGGGCCAAGCGCGACGAAGAGTTCAAAAGGGTCCTCAGCAAGCGGTGAATCAATCTCAACTACAGGCACATATATTTATTTCGCATTTACATAGATCATACGATGTTCACATCGGGAGATGAATCAGGGGACGGGGGTCTGCCTCCGGCGGCTGGGGCTCCGCCCCAGACCCCGCTGCTCCTCTCGCTGCGCTCGAGTCGGTTTCGTCGAGGGTCCAGGATCTCCTGCGAAGCAGGAGCCACGGGGTCTGGGGCGGAGCCCCAGCCGCCGGAGGCAGGACCTCTGTGGAGAGTAGTGTCCAAATATAGCATCCCGTACGTGCGTGCATCTGCAGAATGGGATTGCTCATAGCTGATTCCAACCAAGGACCTACGCAGGGGGCGGGAAACGGTGCAATTGACTGTAGGGTGACAGATGAGGGTCGCTGAGACCCTGTTCTGGCAGCTATGGATCTGGTTACAGTCGGGTTGCGAGTTCGTGAACTAGCGATTCCTGGTGCTCGAGCGATGGAAGCCGTATCTGCAATGCACCACCGTAACTATACCCAGTAAACTGGCAGCGAATGACGGGCGATCAAACACTTAAGCAGCGATCGCCGATTCGCTTCGGTGACGATAGCGGGTCTCGGTGATCCAACCTTAAATTTCTCCGCTTGTAGACAGGACGAGACGTCACCTCGTGGCTTCTTCCTTGCATCGGCATCCCTGATGCCGACTTCAGTGTAACAGTCGGACTCATTACAATCAAGGAATCTGGTGGTATTGATTTCTACTGTTCAGTTATCTTGTTTATAGATCTTGTTCACAAATAGGATTACAGATAGCATTTATAAATAATATTCATAGATACAATCATGGCAATAAGCACGCTGTTTCAGCTGGAAGGATAGCTCTCTGACTGCAGGGGAAGTGCATACTTGGCCGACGGCCAATGGATTGACTTTAAATAGATTTCTGATGATATTATTGAGGTAATGGGCTTAGAAGCACGAGACGATCAGGTTTAGCTAGAATTTCAAAAATGTATAAACAAACTGATTAACCGTTTTCCCATTAAAGAGTGCCGTTACAATGACAGACGGAGCGATGTCAGCCGATGTTCCATTGGCATTCATAGAACTCTGGGGTTGTAAAACAGTTTTATGGATGACTGGGGACTGAGAAATCGATCACAGGCGTGGTTCACATTGTTTTTCTATTGGGATTTCGTACCGATATCCGGAGATAACCACTGGAAAAACCAAGGAACTTGTTTGTTCTCTGGAGAGAGATGCAGGTCGATGCAGCTTTCAATTTCCCAATCGAGTACTAATCAAACAAACACCGCCGCAGCAGGCTTGGAAAAGATGCTAAACTTAGCTCACATGCACCCACTCTACCGCTCACAGGCCCTATCTGGCTATGATTTGGCGTGTTTGTACCGTGCCTCAGCCCCTACCCTCTTGTTTTATGCTAGCCCCGACCAAACTGGAGTGATCCGAATATAAATAAATAAAACGAGCACCAGCCGCCCCGGTTTGATTTTTTTTCCTTTACTGTGCTCTACATTGATCCTAGTTGACCAACACCATTGAATAATTTGAATTTGTTTGTAAATTTGGAATTGAAAAAGTGAAGTGCAACTGAGAAATCATGTGGTAAGTAGATTTCTGATAAATACTTTGCTGAGATCAGGCAAAGAAAGTCGATGTGGCATTTTCAGCAGGTAATTTTCACTGGTTTGGACCGTGACATTATTAGTAAACTGGGCATAATCGTGGACAATTTTACTATAACCTGCTTAAAAATAGTTGTTCAGGCTGAGTTATGGAGTTGTTCAAATAAAGTTGTTCAATAGGGTTGTTTAGTCGAGTTTTAGGCTAGAGATCACATTTCTATGGGCAGAGGCAAGCAGTGACAAATAGTGAAATTCCAGTGAAAATTACTTTGAAAATTAATCTGAAATTCCGAAATGGCGACATAAACAGAACTAACAGAAAATAGTGGAATTTTTGGTTATATTAATTATCTCGTTCCCAAGACCCGAGGAGAGATCCTCAAGACACTGATCGAGGGTCTGCAGCGTCAAGAGTACCGTGGTTATGACTCAGCTGGTTTGGCTGTTGACGGTGACAAGGCTGGTGAGGTCGAGATCTTCCGCTCTGTCGGTAAGGTCAAGGCTTTGGCTGAGGTCATTAACAATGCCAAGATCAATACTGAAAAGGTATTTGACTGCCACGCTGGTATTGCTCACACCAGATGGGCTACTCACGGTCAACCCAAGACTGTCAACTGTCACCCTCAAAGATCAGATCCCAACAGTGAATTCACTGTTGTACACAACGGTATTATTACCAATTACAGAGAAATCCGTGAATTGTTGACTTCCAAGGGCTTCAAATTCGAGTCTGAGACCGATACTGAAGTCATTGCCAAGTTCTTCAAATATATTTATGATTCCAATAAGCAACACAACCTTGATTTCAGCCAGCTGGCCAAGTTGGTTATTATTGAGCTCGAGGGTGCTTATGGTTTGTTGATTAAGTCTATTCACTATCAAGACGAGGTTGTTGCTACCAGAAAGGGATCTCCTTTGTTGGTTGGTGTTAAGACTGAGAAGAAGCTCAAGACCGATTTCGTCGATGTCGAGTTCCCTGATACTTTAGAGGAGCTTAGCAGCGTGCCTGCTGATGCTAACAGCAACATTAACGGTACCGCCAACGGACTTCTCATTCCTAAGGATAACTTACGTCACTCTGTTTCCAGAGCATTCATGTCTGACGAAGGAATCCCCATGGCTGCTGAATTCTTCCTTGCATCTGATCCTGCTGCTGTCGTTGAGCACACCAAGAAAGTCTTGTTCCTTGAGGACGACGATATTGCTCACATTTACGATGGTCAATTGCACATTCACCGTAGCAGCAACGAGGTTGGTGCTTCGACTATCAGATCTATCCAGACTCTTGAAATGGAACTGGCCGAGATTATGAAGGGTTCTTTTGACCACTTCATGCAAAAGGAGATCTTCGAGCAACCAGAGTCTGTCATTAACACAATGAGAGGTAGAGTTGATTTTGAGACAAACACCATCACTCTGGGTGGTCTACGATCTTACCTGACTACAATCCGCAGATGCAGAAGACTGATTATGATTGCCTGTGGTACCTCATACCACTCGTGTTTGGCTACCAGAGCCATTTTCGAGGAGTTGACCGAGATTCCTGTCTCTGTTGAGCTGGCATCTGATTTCCTTGACCGCAGATCGCCTGTTTTCCGTGACGATACTGTTGTGTTTGTTTCACAATCTGGTGAGACTGCTGATACCATTCTTGCTCTCCAATACTGTTTGGACCGCGGTGCTCTTACTGTGGGTATTGTTAACAGTGTCGGTTCGTCCATTTCTCGTCAAACTCACTGTGGTGTCCACATCAACGCCGGTCCTGAAATCGGTGTAGCTTCTACTAAGGCATACACTTCACAATACATTGCTCTCGTTATGATGGCCTTGTCACTATCTGACGACAGTCTTTCTAAGAGTGCCCGTCGTCTTGAGATCATCGAGGGTTTGAAGAACATTTCCGAGCAGATTTCTAAGGTTCTTGAGCTCAACGACTCGATTAAGACCATGTGTGATGAGACTCTTTCCGACCAGAAGTCGCTTCTTTTGCTTGGAAGAGGTTACCAACATGCCACTGCCTTGGAAGGTGCTCTTAAGATCAAGGAAATCTCATACATGCACTCTGAGGGTGTTCTTGCTGGAGAACTTAAGCACGGTGTTCTTGCACTAGTCGACGAGAACCTTCCTATTATCGTCATGGCCACTAGAGACTCGCTGTTCCCCAAGGTCATGAGTGCCGTCCAACAAGTGGTGGCCCGTTCTGGTAACCCCATCATCATCTGCAACCCTGGCGACAAGTTCGACCCCAAGTACAAGACCCTCGAGGTGCCAGCCACTGTCGACTGTTTGCAGGGACTGCTGAACGTGATCCCACTGCAGCTCATGAGCTACTGGCTCGCTGTCCGCAAGGGCATCGACGTCGATTTCCCCCGAAACCTGGCCAAGTCGGTCACCGTCGAGTAAATTGCCGGGTCCACTCGCCCGTCGCTTAATGTAGTAGTAATAGGTCCTGTAACGATTTTGTTTAATTTCATGTAATTAGTTGTTATTTATATCTCAAACCACACTCACCGGTCCCCCTCGTGCCTCCGGCGGCTGGGGCTCCGCCCCAGACCCTGGTTGTGCTCGCTTTGCGAGCTGCTCGGACGCACTGACTCGATTTGAATTTTATTGTATCTCAAAGCTGATACACAGGGAGTCCTCGTGCCTCTGGCGGCTAGGGCTCCGCCCCAGACCTGGTTGAGCTGTCTTCGCAGCATGCTCGGACCCTCTGACTCAACTAATTTTTGGTTTTTACACCTCCAACACAACAGCCCTCCTCGAGCTGCTGGGACCCCCCGCAACGACTCGAGCGCAGCGAGAGGAGCCACGGGGTCTGGGGCGGAGCCCCAGCCGCCGGAGGCACGACGACAGAAGGACGGATGCATGAATTCTATAAATACAGGGGAGATTACTTTTTGCTGAAGGCAGCAGAGTTGATTTGGAGCTTCTTGTCCTGGCCGGCGCTGGCGATGCCGACGGTGGTGTCCCAGTCGACGCCGTAGACGGCGGTGGGCGATTCGCCGGACTCGCGAGAGATGACATAGACAGACTTTTGGGCCCGTACGTCCCAGATACGGGTGGTGCCGTCGTGCGAGCCGGAGCAGAACATGTAGTGGTTGTCGGGGGAAGGAGCCAGTGAGACTACGAAGTTCGTGTGGCCGATGAGTTGTGCCTGCGAGGTGGTAGTGGTGGTTCTGGGGTCTATAAGAGTGATGTGACGTGCTGACGAGCCACATGCCAGAAGTCCAGTATGTGGACCCAAGCTGGCGATGGACAGCAGTGGGAACGATGTGGTCTTGGTATCGACAAGGGACTCAGTGGCAGTATCCCAGGTTCTCACAGTATGATCTTGAGAAACAGAGTATACCACATGGTTGTCCGTATGGTGATATACTACACCAGTGACTGGTGCAGAGTGGCCTGTCAGAGTCGACAGAGCTCCTCGGGTACGAGAAGATGTCAGAGACGCAGCTGCGACTCGACGACGTTTTTGAGATGCTGTGGATGATGACTTGGCAAGTGTCTCGGCAGCAGGAAGTTCTTTATAGTTGGAAGACCACACTTTCAAGGTGCTATCAGCAGAGGCAGACACGATTTGCTTGGTGGATTTGTTATAAGCCAGATCGTCTACAGAAGCAGTGTGGCCCTGTAGAACTGCTACAATTGATCCTTTCTTTCCAGAAGCAGCGTCTTCATCGTCTTCATCATCATTATCATGCGTTTCTTCATTGCTGTTATTGTTTGCGAATTTCCATAGGTACAGGATTCTATCTGAACCTCCTGACACTAATCGACTGGCATCAGTCCATTGAACAGCCTTGACAGCAGCATTGTGGCCAACCAGCTGGTGGGTTACAGAACCCGAGTGGTTCCATAGCCTTACTACACCGTCATATGAACCAGTTGCAATCTTTTGAGTGGCTTTGTTTCTGCTAATGGACACAGCAGACACCCAGTCTTGATGGGCAAATGACGCAAGAAACGAAGGGGGGAGAATGGATCGCGCGTATTCTAAAGTGATGGTAGTTTCGTTACTGAGACCGTTGGCAATCAAATATCCATCTAAAGAAGATCTGAGAAGTTTACCATCGATCAAGAAATCAAATGGAATGGGAGTATCTTGGTCCAGTAGCTGGTTGACAACCTCTGAAAGACCGTATCTCTTCAAACTGACAGGAACATATAAAGGAGCATCGGGAACCTGAAGCTCTGTATCCCGTGTGACCAGGCGGATTTGCACCTGTCTTGTATTAGCACCCTCGGACATGTCTGAACTGCTATTATACACACCTCTTGACGAAGAATTGTGATATCCAGCGCTGATTCCAGACATATATTTTTTGTGCACTTCTTCGCACGGCTAAATTTTTTTTTCGAAATTTCACTCTCCTAACCCACCACGATCTCTAGGACCCTGCAGTGTACACCACACACGGAAGGGGAGTGTCAGACTGCCTCCGGCGGCTGGGGCGCTGCCCCAGACCCCGTTGTGGTCGCTTCGCGACCGGCGTGGGGTGGCGAAGAAAAGTTGATATTTGATTTTATTCGGAATTACAGCTCTGACAACCTTTACCACTGAGGAATACGAGCCGCTGGAGGCGAGGCTTGGGTGAGGCTCATATTCCTATTTGGGATCCAAACTTCACGAGAACTGCATCAGTTGTACTTGTAACTGTAACATTGGTCGAGCTGAAGTCATGTCGTCCGACGTCAGAGACGTGTTGAATTTGCCCAGCCGACCGGCACCCAAGCCGCCGGTGGCCAAACGACAGAAAACAGAGTCTGCCATGAAAAAAATGGGTAAGTATTGGCCTTCTCGCGAGCCAGTCCCGCCCGTACTAACCCTCCAGACGGAATGCAGCGTGAACTATACAGCCTCTTGGGCGAAAACACGCCTCCTATCGCCATTACACAAAACAAGTTCAAGGACAGACCTACCTGGAGACAGAAAACGACGCCATGGTAAGTCCACCACCGCGGGTACGAGCCTCCGGCGGCTGGGGCTCCGCCCCAGACGCTGTTGCTCCTGCTTCGCAGGAGACCTGGACCCTCGACGAAACGACTCGAGCGTAGCGAGAGGAGCAGCGGGGTCTGGGGCGGAGCCCCAGCCGCCGGAGGCAGATCCACAACAGCAGCTAACAAGAACAGGGTGTGGTCGGGGTTCAAGAACCAAGCCAGAGAGGACGGTCTGGTGTTGCACCACTGGGTGCGTGGAGCAGCTCATCAGGAGGATGAGGAGTATCCGTTTGCGAAATATAGCCAGTCGATTCGCGTGCCGAGATTTGATAGACAGGATTATGACGAGGCGTTCGCGGACGACAGCTGGAGCTATGATGAGACGTGCTATTTATTCGGGTTGTGTAAAGAGTATGATTTGAGGTGGGTAGTTATCCACGACAGGTACGATTTTGCTAAGGATAGCAGTAATGACAACGAGAAGAAAGATGGCCAGAACGAAAAGGCTGAAGGTGAAGATTCTGATGAGAAGAAAGCTGAGAAAGAGCAGGGAAGCGACGTTGATAGCTCGGACGAGGCAGATAAAAACGAATCAAAAGAAGATGCCGATGCTGATGCTATGGACGTCGATGAAGAAGAGCCTGAGAATGCAGATGTTAAGAGTTCAGACGACAAGGAGTCATCTGGGAAGGACGATGACGACAGCAGCAAAGATGCTGCAGCAGATAAATCAAATGACGAGAAGAAAATTGAGAAGACTGCTGAAGAGAACCAAGAGAAGACGGGAGCAGTAGCAGCGCCAGATACACAAGCATCTCGTACAATTGAAGACCTGAAATTGCGGTTTTACGGGGTGTGCAGGGCACTGCTTAAACTCCAGCAGACTCGGTCGGGTATTGCTCTGAGTCCTGCTGAAGAGGATCTTTATAAACAAATGAAGTTTTCGAAATCGAATGAATTACAGCGTAAGGCGCATTTAGAGAATCTGCTGAAACGGAGTCCTGCAGAGATTGCTGAAGAGGAAGCACTTGTGATTGAATCACGTAAACTTGAAGCTGCAGCCGAGAGAATGTTGATGGAACGAGCCGAGCTATTGAAACTGCTGGATGCTCCACAGGCATCAGGATCAATTGCTCAGTATCAATCCAGTCAGGGTCTGGCGCAATTAACAAGTACACTGCTTACCACCGACAAAACGAGGAAACGCAAAGACGCTACCTCGTCTGTTCCTGGTAGTCCTTCACATGAGTCGGCTGAACAGTCTCCTGTAGTCGATGGATCAGTCTCATCAGTCTCAGCATCAGCGTCAACCGGACCTGGTGCCTCTAATAAGAGTTCACACGATACGCCAACTAAGACGAAATCCGATGAAAAGAATAAAGGCAAGCCATCTGATGGCAGTACTGATAAGACCGGACAACGAGTTAAGAACGAGAAAGATTCGGAAAAAGCAGCATCTGCAACACCATCTGGTGGAGCTGATAAAGACAAGAAGACTGGGGCAGCTGCTGTAGCACAACTTATTCAGAAGAAACTGACTGCTAAAGAGGAAGCGGCCTATGGTATCTCGTACCACGACAAACTGAGTCCCGGCGTGAGTTTACGATCAAGTAAAATCACCACTCTCAAAGCGACAGTTCAAGCCAAAGTCTCTGGTGTGCTTAACGAACTGGGACTGCCTTCACGACCCACAATGCCGACGGCCAAAGTCACTGCCAAATTCGAGTCTCTCCAACAATCCATCAGCGTGCTCCTCGAAGCCAAAAAACAGCTCGACAAACTCGACACCGAGGTCCGCATCCTCAAAACTCAGCGAGAAACCGCCAAATAACACCCTTTCAAAATCTACATTATTTATTGCTTTAAACACACACCTGTTTCCAGACCTGCCTCCGGCGGCTGGGGCTCCGCCCCAGACCCCGTAGCTCCTGCTTCGCAGGAGATTTCTGGGACTTTTGAGGAGGTTGGACTCGAGAAAGGTCGAATCTCGGACCCTGGGTCAACCCCCTACCGCCGCCAAAAAACTCTACTGGGTCCGTAGACGCCCGACTCGAGCGAAGCGAGAGGAGCAGCGGGGTCTGGGGCGCAGCCCCAGTCGCCGGAGGCAGCAACCAGCCCCCGAAGCCAGTTGCCACCGGCTGGCGAAGAGGGCGTTGGAGAACGGGGTCTCGGGCGATCCTCGCAGCGGAAGTAGGGAGTATTTTATTTCGGAAGGTTCAGGGGGTTGGAAATGCAGGGGCCAGAAGGTTCCATGCTGGGTCGGACAGGCGTAGTCGCGGCTGGCGGTTGTTGGGTATCAGGGATCGAATTCCGGGTGGCACGGGAATTGGGCGGCGTGATCTGTTTCAGGCAGTTGCATTGATCCCAAAAAAGCGTAGCCAAGGTGCCGGTGGTGGTTAGACTTTTTTTTTAACGCTACCGCCGCCGCCCCCCCGCAATTATGCTTTTCTCAGGTCCTTTGTAGCAATCGGCAACACTCAATGGCATTCTGCAGGGTGGATTGCCTAATATGACGTCAACCCTTGCCGCAAATGCATATGAAGATTGCTAGCAAACTCTTTGTGGCCGGGGGTTGGCGAGTATAAATATAACCTTAAGTGTCGCTAGTGGTACGATTCTATAACATCGATTTTTCTTTACTATTTACCAGATTATCTCGAGTTTTTTTCCAGTGCACGAACCAATTCTCAATTAACAATGTCTATTCTCACTGCTTCTTACCCTTATGTCACCCCTGCGTAAGTACCATACATACAATATGCATTGTTGAATCTAAGACCGCTACTGCTCCACAGCTGCTCTCTACCAGTTCTTGTTGATTCCAGCTGTCAAGTTAAGAGTTTTGGGCAGTAGTTGGTGCTACTGTGGGTCCATATGGAATTGCCTGTACACAAAACACAATCTTTTTTTGGGTTATTTGTACTGCACAATTGCATAACCACGGTTCCTAGCTAGCTTTGCATCATATGTCCACGTCCAATACTCAGTTCCGCTCTGTCGTATTCTCCTGCGAAGCAGGAGCCACGGGGTCTGGGGCAGAGCCCCAGCCGCCGGAGGAAGTCCGTTAAATAGAAAGTAGAGACCAAGTACTAACGACGACCCCAGCTCGATTGCCTTGGGTACCGCCTACACTCACGCTACCAGCTTTATTGTGTCGCAACCAGTTTTCGGCACTGCTTTCCAAAGAGCAAAGCGTTCCATCACTAATGAGGAGTTCTTGAAGAGCAAGGAGGCAGCCAGCGCTGCTCAAGTTCTGGGCGCCAACTTCGTCGGATCTGCATTCCAATCTTACGCTGTTTCTGCTCTTTTGCAATTGACTGCCACTGTCAGTTATAAGGGTGCTGCTATTCTTGGTTCTCTCTTGTTTGCTGTCAACTCTGGTCCTGCTATTGTGTCTGGTCTCTTTATTGAAAACAAGACTTTCGACGTTCTGGCCGCTCAAACCGTTGTGTCGCTGCTCGACACTGTTGGTCTCGCCCTTGTCCTCACCTGGTGGGGCGACAACACCATTCTTCCCAAGTAAGCTTCCTGTTGCCGCACTAATATCTTGATTTATATAAATAAATAAATTTTATCGCGTGAATGTTTGTGGGGAGGACGTGCCTCCGGCGGCTGGGGCTCTGCCCCAGACCCCGTGGCTCCTCTCGCTGCGCTCGAGTCGTTACGTCGAGAGCCTGACTGGTTGTTGATCGCGGAGGTTCGTGGGGTCCAGATCACAATCGTCTGAGAATAGTTACTCGAACCTAGACTTCTTATAATGATCCCAGAGCCGTCTCCATCCTTGAACTGTCATCTCTGAAACTCGAGTAGTTAGATTGAGTACTGGACTGTTTTGTTCTCGAGGAATGTGAAGTCGAGATAGTCGTCTCATATGGCTGTCACATCACGTCAGAATAAATTACTCGAAGAACGAGGGTTGTTCATATGATTGTACAATTGAATTATTCAGCCACTTCTGACGCTCATGTCTGAAAGTCTTGGAAAATCTGCTTCTCAATTGCTAATATTCCACCCACGTATTAGAGCTCGCGAAGCGAGCACAACGGGGTCTGGGGCAGCGCCCCAGCCGCCGGAGGCAGAGTCACACCCACTATCGCAGAGAGGAAAATAAATATGTACATACAGTGAAAAATGACTGTGTCTAACGAGTCAGTCTAGAGTAAAGAGAGCTGAGGGTGTTGAACAGTCTGCCGTGCCATAGGGCAGTGCCTGCGAGGAGAGAGGTGCCGACGGAGGCTCGAATGACCCAGGTGAGGATGTCGTTTTGCCATTGGCGTTCTTGGACAGCTCGTGAGTAGGGGATGTCTGCTCGGAACGAGACCATCGTGTAGAGTGGCAGCCAGAAATCGCCCATGACTCGCGACAGGAATCCATCTACAGACTTGCGGAGCAAATATGCAGTACTGGTAACGTCGTGGCGCATTTCTTGATAGTTTCGCATCGAGAGGTCGACAATGGCACCCAGATCCTTGCGGCGGGTCTCGGTATACTCGTTGAAACCGGTTTCAAAGTCAAATTCGTGCTTCTTGAGAATAGCCATGAGCGTGCGAACGTCTTCAAATCCACAGTTCATACCTTGACCATAAAATGGTACCATTGAATGGGCTGCATCGCCAATAATAATAGCTTTACCTCCGACATTATAAGGAGAGCATTTGACACATACCAACGATCCGCGAGGGTTCTTTCTGAACGACTCCAATAGCAGATCATCTCCCATGAGCTCTATAGCACTGGGAAAATTAGTCCTAAAGAAAGAAACTACATCAGCATCCGACGCTGAAATAGCCAGTTCCTTGTCGAACAGGCTCTTGGGAGCGAAAAGGGTACATGTGAAAGAGCCGTCTGAATTGGCAAGTGCAATTAACATGTACTCATGACGAGGCCATATATGAAGATGATTAGGATTCAGAGCGAATTTGGCTTCCGTTCCTACTTCGACAGCCTCAGGACAGGTCGAATCAAAGTGGCTCGACTTGGCTGTCTCGTTCTTAGCAGGAATACGTAGTTCGAGATAGTAGTGGTCAATGTATTCTTGAGAAAAGTTCATTTGTAAAGCTCTCTGAATTTGAGAACGTACTTGAGAGTATGAACCATCTGCTCCTATCCAGACATTGACATTTTCTACTGTCAAAGATTCATTTGTCTTGGTACCCACAAAGTGTCCACGGACTACTTCACTATTAGCAGCATTTTCGAGATTATCAGAAGATGAACGTTTCAGATTGTCTAAACGAATAAGCTTGTGATTAAAGGTGACTTTGACATTATCGAGTTTATCTAGCTCATCTAATAATGAACGATTGAGAAGAGATCGATTGATCGAGTTGATACACTCTCCATAGAGCCCATACTTCTGGCAAATCTGCTTTCCATTGAGATCATGAACCATTCTACCATGCATAGGAACGAGGTCCTTGAGGACTCTGTCGGCCATCTCCTCATCAACAGATCTCAGAGCAGTGATTCCACGAGCAGAAACCGCCAAATTAATAGATCTCAATTGCGAAAGGACCTGCTGATCTGGGTCCCGGAGATCAGGCCGCGACTCAAACAGCTCAACCTTGAATCCCTCATTAGCAAACGCCAGAGCAGCCAAACAGCCTACCAGCCCAGCACCCACAATGCCAACAGTATGTGACTCGTTAGAAGACATTCTCACTGATGCCGTGAAATCAGCTTTGCCAAGCGCCTTTTATCTTCTGACTGACATTTGTCAGAGGTTAGGGACATCACCGTCTATAGCCAGTGGATCACCTGATACCTGGAGGGGTCCTGCCTCCGGCGGCTGGGGCTCTGCCCCAGACCCCGTGGCTCCTGCTACGCAGGAGTTATCACGGGCCCGTAGACGAAACGACTCGAGCAAAGCGAGAGGAGCAACGGGGTCTGGGGCAGAGCCCCAGCCGCCGGAGGCAGCACCCCCCTCCCCGAATCACCCCCGCCAGGGTCCAGCGACGCCGCACGGCCGCACGACGGGACGCGTCTCTGCAGCAGGTTATTAACTGGGTGAGACCTTCGCTGGTCCGCGATTGATCTAGCTACAGGACGAAGTTAGTCGATAGTATTGGTAGCAATGACGAAGGGTCCGAACGTGCTGGCGGCAGGCACTAAATGTTTGGCGTTCCATGGCCCGCTTTTGTACGAAGCCAAGATTATCAAGTCATATAATCCGGCAGTGAAACAGGCTATGTCCAGGGCGCCGCCAAGTGAGGGTGGAGAGAAGAAAGCCGATATTTCAGACCTTCCTTCGGAATTCAAGGAGAAGGTCGCTTATTTTGTACATTATAAAGGATGGAAATCCACGTGGGACGAGTGGATTGCTGCGGATCGTGTTCTACAATGGAATGAAGAGAATCTTCGTACTCAGAAGGAACTCAAACAGGCGGCTCTGGCAGCCGTTAATCAGAACAAAACTAAGAAGACAGCTGCTTCTTCGTCTTCTACAGCAGGTGCCGCCACAAATGGTGTGTCGGGGTCCTTGGCTGGTGAAACTAGTTCAAAACGTAAAGATGCCCCAAAAGAAGAGTCGGGCTTATCGTTCTCAAGGAGTCATAAACGATCCCGTCCCTCGGGTCAAGACGATTTAGAGCGTGAGGAAGACTTTATTAAACGATTGGAAATAAATATCATGGTACCTGATTCTTTGAAATCACTTTTGGTCGATGACTGGGAATATATCACTAAAGAGCACCAACTGCTAAGCCTGCCTCAAAAACCGAATGTAGTGGAAATTCTCAAAAAATACAGAGATTCTAAACCCAAGATGCGTGTTGGAAGCAGTGAAGCTGAAATCCTCGATGAAGTCATTTCTGGATTGAAGCTCTATTTTGATCGTTCCCTCGGAAATATGCTGCTGTACAGGTTCGAGCGACAACAGTATCTGGAGATTCGGAAAGCCCATCCTGATAAAGAGATGAGTGAATTGTATGGAGCTCAACATCTTTTGCGACTATTTGTATCACTACCAAACCTAATCGCCTTGACCAATATGGATCCTCAGGGCGTATCGGTTCTCAAAGACCATTTAGAGGACTGTCTGCAATTCTTGGCCAAGAATCGAGATCAGCTATTTACCAAAGCCTATGAAAACACTTCTCAGCGTTACGAAGCATTTGCAAAGGGTGTTTAGACAACAGGACTATGTAGTCGTAGATTTGTTTAATTTATTATTTAACGTGTCTTAATGTGTAACGCTCATTATGAAGCATTTAAAGAAGGTGTACAGAGAACAGGACCAAGTAGTCGTAGATTTGTTTATTTGTGTAACTGTTTCAATTGCTCATTAGCGCTCATTATGAAGCATTTACAAGGGTGTTGAGAGGGCAGGAGTTTGCAGTCGTATTTTTCTAATTATTATTTTCATTCCAGCGCTACGAAGATTACAATTGTTATTTATTCGTATTTTTAATTTATTATTTGTTGTCTCATTGTGCCTGAAAGCACACTCATGAAATACACTTCTCAACGTTACTAAAAATTTATTAACGTGTTTATTAATTCTTACATCAAGTCGTTACAATGCGTATTGGTCCAAACAGCGAAGTCGGCTTGGCTCAGGAAGAGCCAATGACTGGGGTATTTTCTACTGTTCAAACTGTTGGGACTGAATATGAACTACCAATGTCACTATCACTGGAATCCATGCTATCGCTATATCCAAAGCTGCCTCTACGACTACCTGCATTAGAATTTTCCTTGACATGCAATCCAAAGAACCCATCGTTATCAATCGATAGGATACTTTGATCACCATGTCTAGTGTTGGGAAATGATGCCAGCGATAAGAATTGCTTGGATTCAGAAAATATCGTCGTGGACGACAAGGTACCTCCTTGACTTGGATCAACGAAATATCCAAGAGAGAATGATTCATTATATCTTGACAGTCTTTGGCGATATAACTTCCAAGGTTTTGTCGGTACCCATTTAGCATCCTTCTCGTTGTTTCGTACCGACTGGACTGAATTACTAATACTGTCCACTTGTCGCTGTTGTTCTTGACTCTCATCTATATCCCACATTCTAATAGTATTGTCATCTGAGGCTGACCAGAGCTGATTAGAGTCAGTGTTAGACCAATTTATCGAGTTGATAATATCCGAGTGTCCATGATAAGTGAGCATTGGAGCATTGGCTCGCACATCCCATACTTTTAAAGTATTTCCATCATGTACTGCGGCTACTATGTTTGCATCAAATGGAGACCATTTGACTTGTGTAACCTTCTTGTCGTTGCCAGTTGGTGGAGATAACCCATGTGATCCCTTTGCCCTCACATCTCGTATGGATATACCTTTAGAACTACCCACCGATATCACGCCATCATGAAGCGTAGATATATCAAAGCACGAGACGCCTCGAATCTTTTTCTTCATGATAGGCATATCACTCCGACTGGGATCCCACAGGAAAAGATGCTCATTAAACAGTGACATGATAGAAGTTGGCGCTGAACACGTCCAGGAGCCACTGGTGAGTCCTAATTGACTTATCCTCGTACTAGTGGCGCCTTCTACATGTCGGTTATGATTAAAGCGTTTCATTATCTCCGCTGGATCACTGCTTCTGTAAGGATCCGGTAATAAAATCATATGTACCATGCCAGTGTTGTGACCAGTGAATATGACATTGCCCTGTTGTCCCAGAGGATCATTGGGGGACGCCCATGCAAGAGAGTGAATTTCTGCCAGAGTTATAGTCTGGTGATGAGTTAAAATAGACTTTGACGCATCCAGTTCATTTTTGTCAAGCTCATATATGAATAGGTTGGATTCTCTAGATCCACTAGCAATGGCCACCAAGGGATCAGTCTCATGTGTTGCAATGGCCGTCAAGTACTGACGCTTATCAGGAATCTTCCAGTAGTGTGATGAAACAGAAACTTCTCCAGTAGGTTCCTGAGGTTGAAAGTAGTCATTGACATCATTAACATGTCTTAGCTGCTGCTTGGCAGCAGGAACCTCGAATTCCTGCCTTATTTTAAGCCCGTCTAAGCGACTGTTGTAATCATCTGAATTGTAAAACCCAGGGTCTACTTGGCCATCTCCAAGTACCCTTATTGGACCATCCATCGTTCAAGAACTAAATTAAATTTCTTCAAGAAAAAAAATTAAGCCGGGGTGGAAGAGCTGAACTGAGCCTATCTTAGATTTTGCAAGACAAACACAAGGTTATATAAGTTTGGTAATAAATCCGAGCCAAGCCTTTGTAGCTAGTCAGCAAATAATTATTTTCTTTACTGTCCAACGAACAAGAGAATATTATTTCAACAGCACAAAAAATTGCGAACCTTATTCAAAGCTGATGATGCCGAGCTGAATGGTTTTATATGATCCTATGGCGGTGAGAACAATCATGCCCGCCAGGCCTTATCCAGATTAAGGACGTTTCTGAGCGCCAATCCACATTTTCGCTTAAGACCCTTTTCAATTCATTATCCGACCAGCCATTTCGTCTATCAATGGAGATGTACAGTAGATGACCTGACTTTTAATTTTTCGTACGGTACTAATCGTCAATTTGAAGCAGCTGGATATCCAGCCCACACAATTATGAATAGGTCTGCAGCGGTCAGCCACCTGCATAGAACCAAGTCGACACTGCATGCACGTGACTTACAGAGGTCGATCAATTTTTGCAATTATCCAGTCGTTTTCTTATATCTCACAAGTTAATTCTAATTCTAAATTACAAAAGCAAATTCTAATCGGTTCCATTAGTCAAAAGCTCAATTTTCATTTTGTAATCGTGAGAACGGCGAAAAGTTAAGGATTGTGGCCTAAAATATAATAAAACGAAAATCTGATGGCTGCATTGCATGTGAACTCACTTGCGCATGATAGCTGCACGGTTCAGGCACCGATAAAAAGCGCCTCTCTTAGAATTTCGACTTTTACCCTTTGACAGAGCATCAGCGTCCAAGGCGGTCCAGACATGCGGGGATGTTAATTGTAGATGGCCGGCCATATGTCTACTTAAAAGATCTACTCAGTACACGGAAAAGCGGAATAAACTCGAATTGGCAATATTCAACTGTCACTTCCTATTTGGGAAGTTGTTCATAAAAAAAATGGCGAACCTCTTAACCTCTGGTCATAACTCGGTTTTAAATCTAAACGAAGGATTTGTTAGTATTCCCAATTGCTGGACCAATGATCTTAAAATACCACACTGACCATTTATCTTGTACGTTAACTCTAGAGAAATAAACTTTAGACCACTTTAAGCTCTATATTTTTTAAGTTGGTGCGACCAGACCACGGCGTGATGTAAGCACAGAAGATTTTTGCATTTCATGTAGAGAGCACCAAGATTTCATAGATTCAGCTGTGGAGAGCAAAAAGAAATTCACGCTCGGCCCGACGAAATCATGCTAGTGATTAGTTACACCAGACATCATCTTGCCGTCAGCTAAACAGGCCAACCAAGCAAGCAATTCATCACGAAATGTAGCATCTCAAATGAAGTGCCGAAATCCGGGTGGATCTGGATCTGTGACACTATATCTGCTAATCCATAATTGTGACTAGTCCCTTCCCCGTTAAATGGGGCCCCATCTAACGTTTTTCACACTGCTGAACTGAGTTAGGGCGAGACTCTAGTCTGATAATCTTTTGTGAGAAGTCACTATTTTTAGGACGAAATGTTATTTGGCTCTTATCAAAGTCTAGCATCTTTAGCATCGCATTGCTGCCAAATCTATGAGAGGCTATTATAATAATTTATTATCGTACATCATAAGTGCATCTTACACAGGTCAACTTTCCACAGGCAGCAGAGGTGCATTGGCAGCATCAGGGCCCCGCATGTGGAGCAGAAGCAGTAGCTTGGCCAAGAAAATAAAGCCATCTAAATAATTTTGTGGTGGCTACCAGAATGCAGGAGAACCACCTTGAGAAGGCGAGTCATATCTTCGTCGCTTGCTTCGGCCTCCAAATAGACCGCCAATGTCCGTAATATCGCCCATCCGGGCCGACTCACGTTTCAGACGACGAATATTTCTTTCTCTTTCAATTTCGCGTCTTTCAATCTCTTCTTGGGACAGTTTCTCTAAAGTAGGTGCCCATTCAGCACCAAGAAGTTCCTGGTCAACTCTCCAACCGGCCTCTGCACCAAAAGCAGCGAGGTTGTCAACTTCTTGAGGCAGGTGACCCTCAACAGCCTCTTTTTTCATACGAATTAGAACATCATGTAAAGCATGAGCTATAGCAGGATAGAACTCTCCTGATATGCCAAGGTCCTTTACAACACTTTGAGCAAACATCTCAGGCGTTAGATCACAGCCCAAGTCCCACTCAAACTTATCCTCATATAATTCTTTATCAAGGTTCACCGATAAGTGGATAATGACGTGAATTCCACAGTCACGTGGCAGCTGTATATTTGCCACTGAGCTATACTCTGCCAATTGTGATTTGATTGATGATGATATAGTGTTTGTATAACCCACTGGTAATTCCAGGTCATTACATGTAATGATGGCAAACGATTCTGGCGTCAGAACTTGTTCATTTAAATTCCACATCAAAAAGTCTGTTATTCTATAAGTATCAAATTCCAGCGCAAGTTTAATTGGTACTAGAATCTCTTCTCTTTGGGCAATATCCACCAGTTGTTGTTCCGTATAGAGAGGATGCCTAGTTCGCACCGCTGGTCGTTTGACTTCTACTTTTTTTGGTTCTGCAGGTTCTTGAGATTGTGATTGTTGATGGCTCGTTGGAGCAGGAGTGCTGCCATACCCAGTACTGCCATCGGGACCAAACGAAGGGTCCTCATCATCGTCATCGTAATCCTCTTCAATCTCAGCATAGCTAATCAAATTGGCAGTTGCACGTTTCGTGGCGCGTACTACAGGCTGAGTAGAAATAAATAATGAAGTCTGTTCCAGCCGTAGACGTGACGAGAACCCAGTCTGTACGGCCTGAGGAAGTTTTGCAGCAGCCATCGCGTGTATTGTCGAGGAATGATATCTCTAGTCTTGAGAATTGTTAGTTCATTACTGGCATGGTTTCTATGCAGATTAAGTTCACGACCTGTGTGCGGCGCATCATTCACTGCGGCTTGGATATAGAGTGCCCAGTCGATACGCGCGACTTTCGTGACAAAACCGAGTGAGAGCTTTGATGTTGTTGCTAATTGTCAGCTGCTTGGCTGTATGAACAATTTGAGATATGAGTTCGGGTGAACTCACAGCCCTATCGCAGGTTTACAAATCAGTAACACCTCTGGATCAATTCTTGGAAACGTTTTTGGACCCAGGTCAAATTGACGAACTTTATAAACCCACCATTGGCAATTGTGACTTTCGAAAGTTTCTCGAATCAGTTTATGTTGGGGTCGACTTTGAACTAAATGCAGATAGTCCTCCAAGCTATCCAACATCGATTCATGCACAAAGATTTCGCGAACGATATCTTTCATACAAGGAGCTGATATCCTTCGCTACAAGAAATGCGTATCAACAATCTCTCCAATATACTAGAACCTTGGACATATCCGAGAGTTGGAAGGGAACTTTTTCCAATGTTCTGAGCCATGGTGTTACTTCGACGTTAAAGCTTAGCTACGACTATCCCAATGCTACTGCGATGATGTTCATGCAACACGAGTGGAGACTATTGTATTCACGACTGGATTCTGCTTGGCTATACTATCTTTTAACTCAGTGCTCTTTATTTTACTATCTAGAACACTGCGAGTCGTATATTCAATTAACGGGTGTTAATGTTATATACAAACTGCGCGATACTTTGCGCAGTGATGGTGTGGGCAAGCGGTCCTCTGATGGGGATGTAGGTGCTCAGCGACCCAAGAAGAAAGCAAAGACTGCCGGCGAATCTATCTCACTAGTATCCAACCCTCTTCAATCTATAAGCACTGCACATGTCTTGAAACAAGGCAGCAGTAGAAAAAAACCTATCAGAACAATGCTTACTAAAGCATCAAAAGTATTCATATCGAAAGAAAGTTGTTTGTACGGTCCAACTCCAAAAAACGATGTTTGTTTTGGATTCAAGAGGAACTTTTGTCTTAATCGTGTTCCATTTCGTGAACCCGGGCTAGATACCCAAAGCCCTGTGAAGTCATCATCTGATCGCTCGCTTTCTTTTCACGTTCGTTATCTACTTGCTTTAATATTTCCCTCTCAGTATGGATTGGAAGGCATTTCAAAACTAACGGGTCCTTCAGAGACTAACAAATGGCAAAAGCTAAATTGGAAAGCAGAGACACTCCGGATAAACAATCTTGTTCAAACCCACCTGGAATCCAAAAAACGGCATAAAACTAGACTGTTGAAGACGAATGCTACGGGGAAGCCGGTAACTCCATCAATTGCTCATATTCTTCAGTCGTCCTTGTCCAGACACCGCCACCTTCCATATGCTGTGTTTATGGATGAATCATTTCGCATTGAACATCTGAAAACGGCCGGTACTATAGACGCTACTAAAGTAGAAATCGAAGGCTCGAACAGCTCAGCATTGTCAGTTCCATATCACCGAGTATCCAAGTTCATAATTCTTGTTATCAATTACCTATTCCCAAAAGAGACTTTTGGTTCAGACTACAACTGGTCACTGCTGTATAAGAAAATAGGGCAATACGTCCGGCAAAGAACTTCTGAGAAGCTATCACTTTTAGTTTATTTTGAAGGGTTCCGAATCAAAGATATCCCTTGGTTAGCGCCCGCAAATGGCACAGGTGCGACAAGTTTAGCGAGGCCTGATTTTGAAAAGAGGCAGGATCTCTTTCTGGAGTTTCTGTTATGGACATTCGATTCATTGATACCTAATCTCGTCAAAGCAAATTTCTACGTATCCGAGATTAGTGGCCAAACTTCGGTCTCCTACTACAGGCAGGATGTATGGAAGATCATATATCATAAGACTGTCACAAGGTACATCCAGGAGAAACTCCATTGTGCTCCGAGTGACGCTCATATTCAGGTTGCTCACAGACCATATACTGGGTATTCTGGCTTGAGAATTGTCCCAAAACCAACGGGATTTCGTGTGATAATCACCCTTGGCAAAGCTCCTACGGAAGGTACGGCGGTTCTTAAAAGTGTCAATAGCTATCTATCTATTCTCAAAAAGGTCCTTGATTCCTCAAGGATTCTTTATCATAAGACCCTTCCCAGCCACTTGTCAAATCCAAATGAGATGTTTGAAAGATTAGCGTCTTTTTACAAGAACTGCGAGAGTCCCATGAAGGATAATAGCTCATTCTACTTTGTCAAAGCTGATATCACCAGATGCTTCGATACTATTCCTGTAAGCAAAGCCTTTGAAATCGCTAAGAGCATTATTAAAGGAGAACATTTTTGGCTCCAAAAGGTCCAATCTTACAACCTTCGCATCAAAGGAAGATACAAATACAGAGAAGAACTGATTGCAAGAGATCTAAGTGCCCCAATGTCTTTTCAAGCAAATGTTTCTAACGCATATTGCCGTAAGAGTAGTGCTAGAAGCCGCATTTTAGTAGATCGTGGCGGCGATGAGACTGTACCAGGTCAAAAGATGGTTGATTTACTCGAACAGCATCTTAATAGATGTGTCGTTAGACTTGAGGAGAATAATTACTGGTTACGTGAGGGCATTCCTCAAGGATCGTGTATTTCATCACTTCTTTGCGACCTGGTCTATGATGCTTTTGTACAGAAATGCCTTCCATATAATGAGAAGACTAGCATCATGTTCAGATATGTTGATGATTTCTTATTTGTTTCTAGAGCGAAAGGCGAAGCAGAACGATTTCTTGGCTTAATGGTGAAAGGTTTCTCTGAGTTCGGTGTCAGTATTAATCCTAGGAAAACTATAACCAACTTTGAATCGGCTTTACCTACAGAAGTAATGCGAACCGGACATTTTCCATTTCTGTCACACCAAATTGACTGTTATACGTTGCGCCCTGTAAACAAACGGGACTTCATCAGACAGACATTAGTCAAAACTCCTCTTTATCGTATGCCGAAAAGTAATATCTCGGTTCTTACTGAAAAGATCATGCGCATCATAAATTTCAGGGTGAATGCTAAGATTATCAAGGAGCTTCAAATATCTCGGCTGTTACGCAAGTACATAAGCAATGTTTGTAGCAATATTGCGAGTACAGTTCTCACCTATGATCGTATTTGCCTACAGCGTCTTTCGGCTAAACAAAGCTCAAAACCGATTGCTAGTCTGTTGCTCGATGTTGTCGTACGCATATCATCTGTAGTCGGGGAGAGTGCTTCAAGTGAAAATAGGCATGGAAAGAACTTTACAGAGCTGGAGATTCTGAAGTCCTGTCTTCAAGGCTTCAACAAAGTTTTCAGAAACAAGCCGAGATACGCAAGTATCCTCGACGATCTCTACCGTACTCTCAAAATCTAGTCATTTTTGATGCCTTTTATTTATTCGTTATTTATTGACTTTTATTCATGTATTAATAGGATCATTACTATCTTACTGTAGTCAACACTGGAAACCAACCCGGAAAAAGAGATAAACAGATATGGGTGACGAATTCAACGGAGCCCCAGCCACCGGTGTGAATTCAAACTAATAATCATATGAAGTCGTTTGTTTCTTGTTGACTTAACGATACGAAGGAAACCATATATTTGGAGGACACATAAAAAACGAATGTTGCGCTGTCTAAAATAAAGCAAAAGGCATTCGTCAATCTAAACTTTCTACGGAAGCCTCAACGGGTTCTGACGCATGTTCTGCAGTCGCATTGGTAACGACCTCATGCTCTTCAGGAGGGGTTGTGTTGACTTCAGGCTCAACAACTGGATTGGCAGTGTCGACTGCATCCAGAGGAACATCATCTTCAGGAATCGGCTCTCGTTTACCACGCTCTTTCTGTCTTTCCAACTTTCGGCGCTCGCGTTCTTGGTCACGAATTAACTTAGCTTCCGCATCATTCTTTCGCTGTTCTTCGAGCATTTTCTGCTCTCGCAGCTTTAATCTGCGTTCAGTCTCTTCAACACCTCCACTTTTCTTAAGCTTGTTTTCTCCAACAAACTCTTCAAGTTCCTCTTCAAACTCGCCTCCTTTGCTTCTCAACTCAAGTTCTTTTCTGCGCATCTTTTCAGCCCTTTCAATAGCCTCAACACGTTGTTCATGATTGGGTTGAAGGGCAGACACCTCGGAAAGAACAGCATCTTTCACATGAACAATTCCATCAACAGGGGCAGATAATATAGTGGGCTGAGTGGGTCTTCTACCGCCTGATACTTTTGACTGCTCCTGAGAGCACATTTCGACTAGCTTGAATGTTTCTTCGGCCTTACTGAGATCATCTCTCAAATCAGCCACAAGCTCCTCCTGTAATTTAAAGAACTGTTGTTCTTCACAGACTACGTCCAACTCCCGTTCCCAAATCTTCTTCCAGCTAGGGCGCTCATTGGTAATGTACTCGGTCATTTTCTCCAAATCTTCTTTGGCAACAGCAAGTTCCTTAGCAACTGTTTCAAGTTGACGAGGAGTGTGTCGTACACCTCGCTGAGCCACATCCTTCCGAAGCGCTTCAATAACATCCTGCAGATCATCCACGTTTGTTAAAAGGCTGTCAGACTCAGCTGACAGCTTCTTGTGGCATTGCTCCATGAATGCTCTACTTGAACCAGATTGCTGAATAAGAAACGAAGTATTCTGTAATGCTTTGGCTTTTGTTAAGATACCGGCAAGCTCATCCTTCAAACCGCCAAGAGAACTTGCTGATACTTGCCTCAGGACAGCCACATCCTTTCTAATAGCTTCTACTTGTTTGAGACTAATCTTAGAAGTTGGTCTCGTCGACATGGGAGTTTCAGATCTGGATTGTGTTTGAGAAGATGTTGTGGCAATAGAGTTTACTTTAGTCTCTTTGAGTTGATTTATAGCGCTTGTGTTATCATCAATTTTCGAATGCAAGTTGTTCACGGTTTCTGCCAACTTCGCCAAACCCTCACTGAAATGCTTCTTGACCTCATCCATCTCTTTAATGTTGAGCGATACTAAAACACTTCCTTTCTTTACCTCATCCAAAGAAGTTTCGTCAAGTTCATATCTAATACCTGATTTAGGATCTTGGATATAGATATCAGGGAATGCTTCAGAACCTGGAGAATATGCAAATTTCTCAATAAATTGGAGACGTAGCGAAGCGATAGTTATGTCAGATGGATCGACCATTGCTTTTTTCACTTTGTGACCAATTTGGAGAAATACTGGGATGGTACCGGGGAATTGTTCCTGAGATCCATTCACTTGTGGACTGGAAGAAATTCTAGACTGAGTTGATGGTGATTCCTTTTGTGCCGCCAATTCTCCAGATGGAGTAGTATCCTTGATTGTTGCTGCCAAATGTTGCTGATCATTGGTTTTATCGACTACGCTGGTTGAAAGAGTGTAATCGGCCATAGAACTCGAGTGAGATGAAGTTGTAGGCAGTAGAGAAGATCGTTTATCAGATGGTAAAGGAGGCATTTCAGGGACAGCCTCTCTAGCTGCTTGGGGTCCGTTGGTTAATTTTGCAAATTGATAAGCCGAAAACCGTCTGGATGCACGTCTTTCAAGGGCTTCACTCCGTTGAAGGGTTGCCAAAGGGTTGCTAGATTCTTTACGAGGCGATGACGAAGGGGGCCCACGCTGATAATCCGATCTCGGTGCGTTAGACGCAGTGATTGAAATATTAGACAAGTTTGACCTCGAGTTGTTTTTCTTGATATGAATCCCCCCGGGACCCGGGACTGGCCCGGGACCATTAGGTCCATTGGGACCACCAGGAGGAGGTGGAGGAGGTCGAGCCTGAAAACCAGGTACACCACCTCCCAACTTTACAGAATCAGGAGCACTACTTGTTCGAGGACCAGCTCCGCTATGACCTCCTACACTATTATGTCTAGGAGGGAGCATAGTGGAAGCCAAAGGAGAGGCTGGGCTCGACAAAGACTCCGATCGAGTGGGATATTTCATAGGAGCAGAAATTTGCGACATTTGCCCTTGCATTTGCAACCTTGGTGAAGGTGGTGGACCTGGGTTTGCATGCTGGTGCGAATGGGGCTGCGATTGTTGCTGAGGTTGAGGGCCCGGTCCCTGATGCGTTTGTTGGTATCTCCCATGAGTCGGGGGTTGAGGATGCGAAGTAGAGTTATGGTGATACGTTGGCAATGGAATTGATGGAGCAGAACCTACACTAGAGCCAGAAGCACGAATTAGAGCCTGCTTTTGTTTAAGTTTCTGCAACAAAGTGACAATGATCTCTCTGATATCGGGGAGATACTTGTCAAGGTTCTCATGTGAAGCATCATCAGACAGAGCTTTTTCTAAGATCACCCGTAGCATCTGAGGAACATCACCGAAATCATCCACCCTTACACGGGCGTTCATAAACGCCCGACAAGCAACGTTAAATTCGTTACCCAATCGAACATAGATATCAGAAACATCCTGTTCTGTAGCATCTCCTCGTGCCCATTGAGTAAGAACTTCCAGAAGTTGTTTGGTGGCTACTAGCAGTTTAGTCACAGTTGATTCAATAGTGCTGCTCATCTAAAGTTTAAGTTAGTTATCTTGAATGGGGCTTCATTTATATCTTGCGATGTTTTTACAACCACACATCTTTATATATGACTTACTGAGGAGGAGCCTCTAACATGAGTAGGACGAAAACCAGTAGACGATGTCAATGTGCTTTCATTTCCATGGCTTGATACTGATCCCAAACTCGAAGTAGATGCTGAAGCCGAACCATAGCCTGAGCTATACCCCCCAGCACCAGATTGTCCATTGGCAGGGACAGTAGCACCAGGGCCACCTCCTGCTTGACTACCCTTCCACTGATGACCACTCATGTTGTTATGAGAAAGCCTACAATTGAGATCAAGTACAACTTAATCAGCTAACGCTAGCAATTGCTGTCAATTCAATTCACCTGAGATGAGATATGATGAAGACACGGTAGTTGCTGCTCCTATTTCTCGTGTTCTACTCAGTAGTGAAACTAGACTGTGCTAGAATGACCCAATCAAAATCTACTGGGGTACTTTTATTAGCCGATAGAAATTAGCACCTCTCAGACGGTGATTCGATCTCAGAAATTAACTTTAAAAAAGACAGCTAAGGTAATTAGTGTCTCAATTTATTTATAAATGCAGAACTGTACATGAGGAGTTATAATTATTTTGATCACGTGATACACAGTGGGGGATATTATATAGAGTAGGGCCAAGCAACGAACTACTAGTAGGAATGATTTAACAAATATAGATTGTAAGAAATCAATTTATAACAAATTGACTATTGGGTAATCGATCTTCAAAAATGGTTCTTACTGTTTGAGGAGTCTAAACATGAGTAACCTGAATGTTAAGCGGCAAAGTCTGGCTGAACTTTCTACTGTTTTTCTTTATCAGATCAATTAACTACTAGGGCCAAAAACGTGGGACCCCCTTTATAACCTTCACATATCTCCATAAAACTGTTGCGAGCGTCAATAGTGTTGAATTCAAGCGAAGACTAGAAGACCCTAATGGTGAAATAACCTAGCTACTTATAAATGATTATAGTGCTATAGAATTTCAGTAGAATGAGAGATTGAGACCAGCGCTCGGTTCTTCTATTTTCAAATTGGTTGCTCAAATTGGAACCTGTTTAATCGGCAGTCCTGCATGTAACTTTATCCTTATCTTGCCGAATAGATATACTATGTTATCTTTTCCATCATGTGATCTCTATGAGACATCAAGCAGGAGTCCGTAAATGAAGAAACTAGCCGAAGTCAGTCTGGGACATCTCGAATCAAGGATAGTCTGACTGAATAGTCTAAATACTAAACAGGACGACCGAAGTCTTCCAGCAGATCCTTTGGATGACGTGCTAGAAGCGTATTGATACCCATGCCGATCGGCGAAACACGGGTGAAGCGAGATCTGATCTCGTCATTTCCATCAAGTCGTTACAATAGTTCCCTTTCTAAAAACAGTAGTATAATGCAAAAATGCTTATCAGTAGTATAAATAGGATGAATTGGTAGACTGCTGTTTATTTGTTTTAGTTCCTGGCAGACGATGGCTAAAAGAGTTGAAGCATTGGATGAGGTGGTTGATGGGGTCTTGAACCCTCCTCCAGACAGGAATAAGCGAAAGATAATCCTCAATGCGTTTGTGATGAATACGCCTACTCATCACAACTTTGGCCAATGGAGAAATCCAGCTGATAAGACCCCTCTCTCTGATCAGGACTGGAATACTATTGATTATTGGGTTAATATCGCCAAAGTCTGTGAAAAGGGTAAATTCCACGCTCTCTTTATTGCTGACACTTTAGGTGCTTATGATATATACAATGGACCAGACAATTTCAAGCCTTCGGTACGTAGTGGTGCTCAATTCCCCGTAAATGACCCGCTACTACTTGTTCCAGCACTTTCATACGCTACGGAAAGCATTGGCTTCGGAGTCACTGCTTCTACAACCTATGATCATCCGTACGAATTAGCCCGACGGTTTTCCACAGCGGATCACCTTTCAAATGGTAGAGTTGGTTGGAATATTGTTACATCTTATCTTGAAAGCGCTGCTAAAAACCACGGCCTTCATACTCAAGTTGAACATGACGAGAGGTATCAAATTGCCGACGAGTACCTAGAAGTGGTATACAAGCTATGGGAAGGATCCTGGCATGATAAGGCAGTAACCAAAGATGTTGAGAGAAATGTGTATGCTGACCCTGAAAAAGTAAGAGCCATAAATCATAAGGGTAAGTACTTTAAGGTGCCAGGACCACACATTACAGCGCCCTCGAAACAGCGGACCCCATTCCTATTTCAAGCTGGGTTATCTGTTGCTGGAAAGAATTTTGGTGCTAAGCATGCAGAGGGAATATTTGTTACTGGAGATACTCCTGCCCTGGTGAGGAAGTCTGTAGATGACTTGAGGAAAAAGGCCCAGGCGTTGGGAAGAGATCCATACTCCTTGAAGACAATCCTTGGAATTACTGTAATAACTGCAGCTACGGATGAAGAGGCGCAGGCAAAAGCAGACGAATACACTAAATATATTGATAAAGAAGCTATCCTTGTTTTCATCTCTGGTGGAAGTGGGTTTGACTTGGGCCCCTATTCGGATGATTTTGATTTACGCGACTCTGAAAACTTGGGCTTGGCTAATTATATTAAGAAGAAGGCAATCGGTTTAAACCAAGAAAATGAAAAGTGGACCAAATGGAAGCTAGCTGAGAGTTACGGCTTGGGTAATGGATCCCCCGTTATTATTGGTGGGCCTGAAACTGTCACTGACAAGCTACTCGACTGGGTAGATGAAGGAGATGTGGACGGGTTCAATCTCAAGAACCTGTTGCTACCTGGATCATACGAAGACTTTATTGAATATGTTGTACCTGAATTACAGAAGAGAAACAGGTTCTGGACGGATTATGATGTACCAAAAGGAAGCATCAGAGAGAATGTGTACGGTACTCCTGGAAACAGTAAACTTAGACACGATCACCCAGCTTATGTCAAGTATAACTGGGAGACTGGCACTGCTTTTCATGCCAACGGAACTGAATTGACACACAAATCCGAGGGGGGTGATCTCAAGCGTAAATATGAGGATGTAGAAGAATAGAAATTCTTGATCTGAAGCTGATTCTGGTCGAGCTATAACTGTCTTGAATTATAAAACTTTAAACGTTGACTTAAGGTAGCCTGAGTGAGAGCTCCACAACCATGCTTCCAAGTTCAGTCTGACATAAGCATTCACTCTGACTAGCGGAAGATATGGATTCGACGATGTATGGCCTGCAGAGTCGAGTATTCCGTTATGTATCTCTGTACCAAAGATATATTTCAATTTTTGAATCCAAATCTCGATTGTCACGAATGCCAGTGTCAAGTGTTGGTGATCATATCCGTAAGAAGAAAGTGACAGATAGCTTCCTAATATGGATAATGCTTGTTTTCGTTTATAAGCTTATCTGGCATATCATGCAAGGTGAGCGTTTAAGAGCGATATACTGAAGTGACAAATTTTGGTCTTTGTGGTCAATGTCATAGGCTGGTCTTAAGCTATAGGCTAGTTGGCTATGTGTTTCTCAAAATTGATCCGTTATTATCTCTCGCAGGCTGGTGAACCAAGTACGTCCTTACTATAGTTTCCTCCAGAAGCAACAAGTCTAAGACAGAGTTAATGAGGTCGTAATCAGTATTTCTCAGAGGGATATATCCTGGGAATTGATTCCACTCTAAATACTGACTTGAGTATATTGGCATGCCCAAATTCACTAAAAGGAGATCAGCAGTTTGGTGAAATAGGATTGAAAACTGCTCAAATTCACTCAAGTTTAAGTGGCATCCTTCACGTGCCGAATCAACTCACCCAGGGCTCTAAACCCAATAAACTTCACAGAAGCTTGTTAGATGGTTCTAAGACCCATTGAATAAAATAATGGCTGGCTGTATCTCGATCAACGTTTGTCCTCTAATCTTGCGATTTGCATAGAACCATGGTGATAACCATGCTCAAAGCGTGATCTATACACAGTAGTCAATTCCGCTCTTCAGATTCTTGTAGCCTGCAGCGATATTCTATCCTGCTATTACATGCGACTATCTAATCTTAAGTTTGATAAGTCTGTTTATACTTACCTTTTACCATTATATCAAAATCACGTTAAATATTTGTTTGGTAGCGAGTTAGCAGTTTGATGTTGGTGGACCGTCGCCTCAAACTCTCAAGTTAATTTGCACTACGATCTCGCATACGATGCATGCCGAAATGGATTAGCTTTCTTTAAACTCAGTCGACCTAGCTGGTTTGGGCAAGCTGTTAATGAGATCAAAATGATCAGTCGGAAAATCTGTAATCGAGATATTATTTCAGATACATAGCATATGTTATAGAAGTCATGTGGTAATGGAATGGTAGGTGACACCAAGAGAAAGTACATCTGTGTTTTAAAATTGTTTTTGAAACCATGGTGATGACCGACTATAAATGTATGTGTAACAGGACCAATAGTCTGTTAATATTTGACGAGTCTGGTCGTTGATATCGTCGCGAAATCATAAAGAAACATCATATTTTGGCTCAGCACATGTTGTTATTGTGTTTCTTTCATAGTGGGACCAGCTGCTGTAACTCGTGCTTTGCTGCATATCAAGGGGTTACTGATAGCTGCAGTATAGTCCATATTAAGTAAAGAACACCCCCTGCATTCCTTTGAGAATCTTGCGGGTTCACTAAACACGCGTCAAGCTTTCGAAATTAGATGAGGGACTTCAAGGTATATTTAGATAATTTTGCCATGACAACAGGCCCTGGCTTCGACGACAATTTTTATTAAGTTATTCAGTGGTTTTGAAGTTCGACACTTTGTTAACGAAGTGCGCGTTTTGCCGACACAACCGACTCTGAACTAGGTACGTGAAGAATCATTTATAGAGGAATCCGGAATGAAAAACTGAACTGGGAGAAGTTTGATGAGAACTGAAGTAATTTACCAATGATATTGGTTACTCTAAATGTTGGAGCCTGGTGTTTGGGAGTACCGGGATGCCAGGACTAATTTCATTGGCGTCTTTTCACAGAATTAGATTAATATTGTCGAGAATTGATGAGAGAATGGACTGTCTGACCCGTAATTCATGGATCTGAATGTTGAGGAACTTTTCCATGTTGTCAACTCGTGATCTGTACTGTATGGTCTTATGATAGTTGAGGAGTTGGTAAATTGAGTTTTTATCAGCTATGAAGAGTCTATATTCAACAATGTCGAGTACATTCTGCGACTTTCCCTGGCTCATATTCTACGGTCTAAAAATTCACAGCATATGTTTACAATCCGCAGCCTCATTCTTCATTGATTCTGGAACTTGTGTATCAAGTCTGCCAGATTCCACAATGGTGCTTACAGTTCAGTCTCTAAATCAACAGTTCAGTCAATTCACCCTCCCGTTTCTCTTATCTACTAAACTACCCATTATTTTCCTGGACAATCACTAACATTCACAGATGAGCGAAGACGAAGACCCGTATTCTTCGTCGCCAATAGTAGCGAGCCGGCGGCATGGGTCGCGGGATCTAGTCGATGGAGGAAATGCCATGTCCCCGTTGCAAACTCCCAAGAAGACTCCGAACAAGCGCTCGTCAGACAATGAGACGGGATATCTAGCATCGCCGTTTAGTGTCCGTAATCATGCAACTGGCAATTACCGGTCTGGTGAGAACCACGGTAAAAGTAGCAATATTGAACTTCCATTTGTTTTTGACAAGTTTCCTATGCATATGTTTGACGACATTTCTTTTATACCTGGACGAGATGACGCTCGAATCTCACGGTTCAATGAGACAACAAAGTCTCTCGTATCTGCGACTATTCCTAGATTGGTGGTTCAATTGACCAGCCATGATGTTCTTGATTATAATTTCATGTCAGATTTCTTCTTGTCGTACCGAATATTTATGTCCAGTGACGAGCTGCTGGAATGCCTCTTTACCCGTTTGATATGGGCTATTAATTTGCATACAACCAAAACTACATCATCGACAGCATCTGACAAACAGGATAGCGAGATTGGCAGAGACGTATCAGTTCGAGTGTTCGTTGTTCTTCGACATTGGATCTTGAACTTTTTCCCAGATGACTTTCTCGTTAGCTTTAGACTGCGGTCCAAGTTCTCATCGACATTAAACAAGCTGTATAGCTGGAACACAGTTCAGGAAGAAGTTCAGTTTAAAAGAATCGTCGAACAGCTTAAGAAAGCCTGGATCAGGGTATGCTGCATGTATTGGCAGCTTGGAAGTCCTTTGAATAATAGTAATTTCGATGTTTCACTTCCAATATTCCCAGGTGGCACCTATGGTCAAATCAATGCATCAAGAAAACATTCTACTTCTACTCACCAAGATAAATCCACTGCTATAAGAAGGTCGACTTTATTAAGTTTCTACAAGGGCCCTATCAGACCGGCTATCAGCAACAGTGACTTGAAAGGAGCTGATGGCATTTCTAGTGATCAAACAGCCCAAGACACAATGTCTGCAATGTTAAATATCGACAAAACACTACGTAATGGAGCTCTAGTCAATGGAGGCATTATATTATCGGCCGATGTTGAAGTCAAGTCGATCAAGCCACCTACTCCAGTTAGAGTGGTTCAAAAGAACCATGAGGAACGCGGGAACGAGGGTGATTGCGAGCGAAAACCAGCCAATCTCACAATTCCACCTCCAAATTATAAACCTACTTTGAAATCTGTTATGGACTCCTGGAGAGTTAAATATAAAAGCAGCAACAGGGTCTTGTCATTGTTTTCAAATATTATGGCACCTAGAAAACCTGCTGTTGTCGAGGCAGACAGTCGTGAATCGTCTAAATCATTTTCCGATATCCGCATTGATATTCTTAGTGCTAGAGTCATTGAAGAGCTGGACTATTTTTTGAAGATTAAATCTGAAAAGCAACTGGGTCACGGACTCGGTTTAATGCGAAACACTCGTCTTGCTGCTAAGCAATCAGTTACTAATCAAGGTGAGCAAGTGACGTCGCCAAGTAAAGTGCATAGGCTGTCGTCTAGCTCCGAGTCACCGACCAAACGCCAGCGTGTACACGACCGGGAGTCAGTTGATCTGTACTCTGTTTCAGATACCCAGGATGACGAGCGTGATCAAAGTAGTGGTATTCTCGGTGATCGATTTCCAATTGATAAGTTTGTTAATCAGAGCCTCAGTTCAAAGAGAACGTCAATGATTGACAGTTTGAGGATTCAGGACCGCTTAGGAAACACATCATCAAGCAGTATTGCCTTATCAGACCATTTTCAAGAGACGGATGAGCCGTTTGAATTTAGCGACTCGCTCAGTAGCTTGACATCGTCGGGTGGAGAAGGGTCACTCTTGTCTTTTGATTCGTACGATTCGGCTCTTAGCAATCAAACAGTAATGGCCACAGACAAGAGTGCAGCCGAACTTGACGAGAACCAACTGGGGCTGAGAAGATTGCGCAGATGGCGTAACCACGAGAATTTACGAGACATCACCAATTTCCGTACCGATGGTCGCACCAGCATGATATCAGGCAGTGCTAACATTTCAGGAAGAGTAACAGCCCTCAGATCAAGAAATACTAGCCATGCTAGCCATGGCAGCAAAACAAGCGATAAAAGTGAAAAAATGATGCTTCCGTACTCAGGAGTAGACTCGGAAGTAGCAGCTCGATTAGCAGCTATTCCTGATGACACACCCGATGAGGACGCAATCAACGCTGCGTTGTTGAAACTTGAAGGCAAGTACGTGAGAAAACGGAAGAATCTATCTCCAGAAGACGACATCTTCAACTTTGAACGTACCACCGCAAAAACTAATGGTCTGATTGAAACGACACCTTCTAATACAAACACAAACAGACACACAAATACAAATTCCCAAATATTGCATGCCCCTATTATAACCCATTCAGAATCCGAGTTTGGCAATAAAATCACCATCCAGTACACAGAAAGCCACAATTCCAACCTATTTAAAGCAGCATTCGAGTCCAAGGCCGACATTGCAGCGCTGGCGTCGTCGCCATCGCCAAGCACCCAATCACCTGTCTTTTCAACCCCTACAAGACATCAGCCATTTGCAAACTCCACACCTAAAGAACGCATTAGCAGGGACCAGAGCCAGACACAAACGCAACAAGACAGGTCGACGGTATTCTCAATTCCATATTCCCCAGAACACCCTTTGTCAGTGTCAAACATCGTCACTCAGGGCAACCACACACCGTTTATTCTCAATTTCGGGTCAGATGAACTGTGTGCTCAATTCACGCTGATTGAACGCGATGCACTGGCCGAAATCGACTGGAAAGATCTAATTGAAATGAGATGGACGCGAACAGTCGTGCCCATTCAGAGCTGGTTAGAATTCCTAGTGGAGCGAGATTCACGAGGTGTGGAGCTGGTCATTGCTCGGTTTAACCTGATGGTTAACTGGATCAAGTCGGAGATCCTACTGACTCGGCAGCTGGACGAGCGGGCACAAACGATCTCGAGATTTATTCATATTGGCCATCAAGCTCGCACGCTGCAGAACTTTGCAACCGTGATGCAAATCGTGCTAGCACTACAATCAGCAGTGATCTCGAAACTAAAAACCACCTGGGAACATGTGACGGAGAACGACCGTGAGCTGCTAAGACAGATGACGGAGCTTACGTCTCCCCTCAAGAACTTTTCCAAACTGCGTTCTCAACTCAACCAGCTCGAGCCCACCAAAGGCTGTGTGCCATTTGTAGGCATGTACCTCTCCGACCTGACATTCAATGCCGAGCGACCATCGTTCGTCGACACCGACGCCGACCATGGCACTGACAACAGCACCAAACTCGTCAACTTCGACAAGTTCCAAACAGCGTCGTCGGTAGTCAAATCGCTCCTCCAGTGCATCGAATGGTCCACCAACTACAAACTGCACCCGGACCACGACCTGGTTGCCAAATGTCTCTACATCCAATCACTCACGGTCGAAGAAATGGACATGTGCCTCGACCACCTCATCGACCCCTGACCCGCTCCACCACTTTTATTATTTATAACTCTTGCATTAATACCACTTCATTCATCTACGAGTAGTCAGGCTGCCTCCGGCGGCTGGGGCTCCGCCCCAGACCCTGGTTGCTCCTGCTTCGCAGGAGAGTTTACACGTCTCCGGGACGGCCCGACGCAACGACTCGAGCGTAGCGAGAGGAGCAACCAGGGTCTGGGGCGGAGCCCCAGCCGCCGGAGGCAGTCCCCGTCCCCGACAGCTCGTGAAGCGCAGTCCGCAGCGTCAGCCAGGGGGTTATCGGTAGCTCCCGTTTGGGCGAGATAAGAGCCACACGGGCCCTAACCGCTGTTATCTCGCCGACAGGCGGGTGGTGGGGCATGCACGGTTTGGCGTCGACAGGCCGGGCGGGGCTGCCAAGACCGGCAAGGGGGGGGGGGTGGTCAGCCTGCCTCCGGCGGCTGGGGCTCTGCCCCAGACCCCGTGGCTCCTCTCGCTACGCTCGAGTCGGTCCGTCGACGGTCCCACGACCACGGAACTCTCCTGCGAAGCAGGAGCAACCAGGGTCTGGGGCGGAGCCCCAGCCGCCGGAGGCAGTCAGACACCCGTGTTAATGAAATCGGCAGACAAGAATCTCGCCTGTCGATTCCTGGATCGCTGACGTGGGTGCTCACTCGCTCGCTCCCTGAACGGGAAATGGAGGTCGGTCGTACAGCGTGGACCACAAACGAGAGCCTCGATATAGGATTACGTCGTTCGCAGCACGGGGTAGTTAGCTGCGTGTGCACCTCGCCCAAGGGCTGGCTGGCCAGTGTTGCATGGCCGCTCTGTACTCTAAGACGCAGCGCTCTACCCGGTTACACAGACACAGGACCTCCACTGCTGCTGCTGCTGCTGCTGCTGCATACAGCTACAATATAGTTAGAATGCAGCTACAGGTTAAAGCTTCAATACAGCTGCAGTCGATAGCCACAGGTTAAAACAACAAGAAAGCTGCAGCTATAGCTACTACAGCTACGGTTACAGCTACAGCTACCTTCCTGCCGATGCATGGAGGTGGTCCTGCTTACCCCGTTTAAGACCTATTTGGACCGCCGTGCTTGTTATCGTTTATAGAGGTCGTGAGTAGAGACCAAGCCTGACTGACACACGGACCAACACCAGCAAATCTGACTGACCAACAACCGACCTGGATATTCTCTAGTGACTCGACCAGGCTACAACAGCGAGTGTGCCAATAAAAGGCATCTGCTCAGAATTCGGTGTAATCGGTCTTTTCCAAAACTAATACATCCATAATCCCACAGTTTCTGATTTAAAAGCGGTCGAGCATTCGTGCTCGAGATCCACATCTGTCACTATAAAAGTCACTAGTTGGGGTTCCCATTACAATTGACAAAATCGACCCTAGTATCTCGATACTAGTTAATTTAAAAGAACGTGGACAATCGAATTAGTGATTTCGATTCGATTTATTTGTTTTTGTTGTCTGACTGATTGCTGATTTCAATTAATTAGCGTTTGTTGAATCAGTCACTCACTCGATCGCATCCTACACAACAGACAGACATTAGTCCAAACATTGGTACGACATTGAATAAGTGACATTATTCGAAATTGTTTCAATCAGTTCCCACTAAAATATCATATCACAGCCAACCAAAGAGACGAACGGAACGCGATTGCATTCACACTACTGAACACTGTCGTTGGTACATCTCAGACTACATTGGGTTACTCTGGATTACTACTGGAATTATATCTAGAACTACTACTGAAGTCACAACTAATACTGATATTTAGCTTACTATTGAGGTCACCAGTGAGATTGCTACTGAGAATACAAGTTATAACGGGGACTGCCATCCAGCCCATTCACGATCAGAATCACAATCACGATCACAATCGCGACCATATTGGACTTTTCTAAAAGCTAATCAGCAACCAAAATTTTGGACACACACAAAAGAACAAAAAACTCACTACTGTCAATTTATATCTGAGTCTCGATAGCTCTGCTCGCAACTGTTGTGCTAATACTATTATACTGCATTGCAACCATTACCATTACACCCAGACTGTCATCACAACTGGCTCTTCACAACGACACTTGATTTGTTGTAGAACCTGAATCTTTGATACTCAGAGACACTCAGACCGACCTACCCTGTTCATCCCGCACGGGACTCGCTGAATGCTAGCCAAAATGCAACAACAAGCCTGGGCCACGACAACGTCACCCGGACCCACTTCCACACCCTCACCACTGCACCAGTCCGCCAAATCCAAACAGCAGCAACAACAATCGCGACACCTCTCATCGTCTCCCTCGTCCAAACTCTCACTGGGTCTCCGCCAATCGACCACGGGCACCTCGTCCCCCTCAAACGGCAACGGCAACGGCAAATCCGCCAACTCGCCCTCCGGATCGGGCTCTTTAACTCCCACCAAAAGTAAGTACGGGGTGGGTGAGTGCCTCCGGCGGCTGGGGCGCTGCCCCAGACCCCGTTGCTCCTGCTTCGCAGGAGAGGCTCGGTGTGTCCCCGAATATTACACCCCCACGGTCCTAGCAACTCCTGCGAAGCAGGAGCCACGGGGTCTGGGGCAGCGCCCCAGCCGCCGGAGGCACAGCTCCCTCCCCAAAGAATATCACTAACAGGAGCCAGATTTGTCGCATGTGCCATGTAAATTCTACAGACAGGGGGCGTGCCAGGCCGGCAATGCGTGCCCGTTCTCGCACTCAATGGATATTGTGGACCAGGCGCCCTGTAAATATTTCCAGAAGGGAAATTGCAAGTTCGGGTTGAAGTGTGCCTTAGCTCATATCACGCCAGACGGCCGCAGGGTCAATCGTCCCAGTCAGAACCAGCATTCGCACCAGCACCAGAACCAGAATCAGAACCAGAATCACTCGCAAAACCAAAACCAGGGCCAAAATCATAACCAAAACCAGAATCAGAGCCAGAATCTGGGCCAGAATCAAAGCCACGGTCAAAACCAGGCCGTCAATGGCTCTCTGGCATCGAACGGCTCGGTCCATGGCCAGCACCATCAGCAACACCAGCAGACTCAGCATCAGCAATCGCAGCCACTGGCCCTCTCTCAGACCCAACAGCAGCAGCAACAACAGCAACAGCAGCAGCAGTTGCTCCAGAACAGCGTTCATACACAGTCCCCTCTATCACAGGCTGTGTCTTCTTCGCCAGGAGCAGCGGCTTTTGGCTCTTCCGCCTCGTCTTCTTTCCATAACCGTACTTGGTCGTACAGCCATTCGAACTCGGGAACCTCGATTCCCACTACCAGTGGTCTTAGTTTGGCCCTGGGATCTCACAATTCGACAAACAACAGCAGCAGCACTGGTTTGGCCAGCGGTTTGGCCAGCGGTCTCAACAGCAGCTTGAATAGCGGACTGAACAGCGGACTCAGCAGCGGACTGGGTAGTGGCAGTTTGGGTAATGGAAGTGCTGGCAACAACAGCTACAGTTTTGGACTTGCTACTGGCAGTCTGATTTCGGCTGCTTCGTCAGCTATCCCACCTAGCTCGCCATACTCAAAATCAGCCAATCCATTTTCGACTACTTTAGGAACAAGTTCAGGTGGTGGTGGTGCCATTCCTGGGGGTGGCATGGCTGCTGCTAGCTATTCAAATCATATTAACAGCATGCTGGGTAATAATACACCCAACAGTAATATCAACAGTGCCACCAATAACAGCCTCAGATCTATGTCGGCCTCTTCTACTACTCTATGGACAGATAGGCCGTTTATTCGATCTCTCAGAACGTCGTCTTTTTTGTTTGCTGATAACGATTCGGCTATTGCCGATGACTTCGAAGACCATCCAGCATATAGAAATATCCATGGCAACTCTGTATCAGCTATTGACGATGACGACGAAGAAGAAGACGACAACGAAGGACAAAAAGCAGGAAAAAAAGACAATGATGCTAACGATGTTAACGAAAAAGCAGAAGATGATGATGATGAAGATGCTCGTACCATCTATGATAGAAGGTATAGCAACAATCATGACGACGACGAAGCCATTGCTGACGATGATCCATTTGAAGAAGAATTCGTGCCTTCATCTCTAAAAGACCTATTAACTCCTCGAGAAAGAAAAAGACGTGGATCACGAGTGGCCTCGTCATCCGGAAGTGCTATTGCCAGTGCAGCTCCTGGAACTCCTAGTTCTACCGGTATTACAGGAACCACTAGTACTACTAGTAATGTCCTATTAACGCCCACAGGAACATCTGCATCAATAGCAGCGACCCAGCCTATCGCCTCGTCGCTGTCACAATCACACAAAGCCATTGACATTTGGGCATCTCCAAGATATCCTCGTCAGTCATTCTCAGAGTCGACCGGCTCACCATTAAAAGTACTCCAACCAATTGGCACTCCAGAACGAACCTCGCACTTCCAGACCCCGCTTGGTAGCGTTTCATCCAGCATTGGCGACGTAGCATCTGCCTCACTGTCAAGATCACTTCATCAAAGCTACCAATCGCACATGCTGAGTCCTCCTCCACCTCGAAGAGACCACACTCCAGTGCTGACGGGATTGGCTGGTCTTCCTAACCAATCCAACAACCCTGGCTACCCATCCTCATCTTCAACATCGACGGCAACAGCTGGTCCCGCAACCGCAGGTTCGTCCAGCCTCTTCGACGACGACCTCGAAGACACCCAGTTCGTCATGGAACAGGAGGACGAGCGTCTCGACCACCACAGCACCCGTCTCCAGAACCTTCGACTCATGGACCCATAAAAGACCCCCTCTTTGTTTTTGATATAAATAAAAGTATCTGCTCTTTCTCTGTCATGCCTCCGGCGGCTGGGCTCCGCCCAGACCCGTAGTGCTCGCTTCGCGAGCGGCTGGGACCGTGTCCGAGAGTTCACATGTTCTGAATCACGAACCGGTTCCCCAGTTTACGGGTCAAAACCACGGTCCCGGTCGCTCGCGAAGCGAGCACAACGGGTCTGGGCGGAGCCCAGCCGCCGGAGGCACAACCGTCAAAACAGAATCAATCTGGCGTATATTAATCTACAGAAAAAGGGCGAGCAGCAGACAATCAGATACTAGTCAAGGTTAAATTCATCGAGGCCGAGGGTATCGGCCCCTAGCATTAGAGATGCCAGAAAAACATATAAAATTTGGATCATCATTTTGTCTTAAGGAAAAAAAAAAAAAAAAAAGGAAGAAACGCACCGGTGGTCCTGTATTTATATAAAACTTTTTGGTTACCCACCTGTCAACGCAGCCGCAGGAGAGGGTGCCTCCGGCGGCTGGAACTGCGCCCCAGACCTCGCGGCTCCTCTCGCTCCGCTCGAGTCGATTTCGGCGACGCTGCCCCCAATCTCCTGCGAAGCAGGAGCAACCAGGGTCTGGGGCGGAGCCCCAGCCGCCGGAGGCAGACTTGACGGAAAGAAATACACGGTCATTAGATATATTAAGGGATAGAATCGAGAGTAGAAACTGTTTATTTGAAGACCTTACCGTCGGCAATCTCCCTCTTCTCGCCGTTGATGACCAAAGGCTTGTCCCAGGCCCACAAGTCACCGAGGAGCTCCTTGTCCTCGGGCTTGGAGATGTCGAGCTTAGTGTACTCGTAAGACTCCCAATCAGGAGCAACGTCGAAAGCAGGGGCGTAGTCTTGGCCTCTGACAAGGAAGGCACCGACGATACCGTTGTTGTTGTTCTCTCCGTACACGACGGCAGCACCGAAAAGGTACTTAGTCGAGGCAGAAAGACGGTTGAAGAAACCGCCAATCAAGTTGTTGGACATGAAAGTAAGAGTGAGCTCGTCGTTGTACTTGTAAGCGACCTTCCACAAAGAGTAGTCGGCAGCGTCGTAGTTCTCAAAGAACCAGGGAAGAGCCTTCTCACGGGTATCCTCGTTAGAGTAGACACGCTTCCAGTTGTCAATAGGGACCTTAGGATTGCCAAGAGCGGCCAAAGGATGGGCAGCCTTCTTCTCCTTAGGAGCCTCATCCTCCTCGTCGTCAGCAGCGGCCTTAGGCTTGGCCTCCTCCTTCTTCTTCTCTTGCTTGGGCTTCTCCTCCTTCTTAGGGGGAGTGTACTTAACAGGCTCAGCAATGAACTCGAAGTTAGCGTAGTCCTTGGCGTAGTAAGGAGTGTGCAACAAGGTAGTGAACCAACGGGTGATAGCAGGGTGGGACTTTCTCCACTCAGCACCGAAAAGGTTCTTGAAAGCGGAAACAATGCCACCAGCAGCGTAGATATCGGCAACAGTGACTCTCTCACCAACAAGGTAAGTGTTCTTGACAAGGTGCGACTCCAAAATAGCAGTGAAAGAAGCAAGGTTCTCAAGAGCAGTGTCGACGTTCTTCTTGTTATAAGGATCGATTCCGAGAAGAGGACGGAAAGCGGCGGCAGCGCTGACAATGATGTGGGCATTGACAAACGACATCCATTGCAAAACAGAGGCCTTCTCCTCGTCAGTCTGACCAGTAAGACCGGTCTTCTTGGCAAGAGCAACCACTAAAAATCCGTTAGTTCCCTGTTTCCAGGAGTCGGGTGCTGCCTCCGGCCCACCCCCAAATGCCACTCACTGTCCGGTTCCAAAAAAGGGCTGCTGCGTGTCATGGATCAGATTATACTTCTCAACACAAGTCTATTAAGACAGGGATAACTGTTTTTTTTTGTGGATTGATCATCATTATGAACACGGCGTGGGAAACATGTCCTGGTGCGGTGGGCATGACATCAGCAGCAGCTCTGGAAATGGAATGGCAAACAAAAATGGCAGTGAGTAGTGGGAGATTTATGTGTGTGTGTTCGTCACAACTTACAGTAGAGGTTGATGGCAATGGACTCAGAGAGCTTGAAACCGTCAGCACCAATGAAGACGGGGACCTTCTTCAAGGGGAAGCTCTTGATGGCAACCTCGTCGAGGAGCTTGATCTCAACATCGAGGTTGAGGCCCTTGACAAGAGCTTCGGCAGAACGAGTTCTCGACTTGTTCTATTTCCTGTTAGTATATTTTCTTGGGGATAGGGGTCCTGCCTCCGGCGGCTGGGGCGAAGCCCCAGACCCCACTGCTCCTCTCGCTGCGCTCGAGTCGGGCAGGGGGACACTGCACACAGAGATTTCGTCGAAGTCAGTTCAGGTTTCATTGCCAGATCAGATCAGATCAAATGTCAATTGATTTCTGAACTTTACCAACTGTCGCAGTTGATGTTCTTCTTCTTCTGTTGTTGCAATCCATCCTGCTGAAAAATATGACCACGGGGCACAAACGAAAACAACCACATCCGGCAATTCCACGGGACAAAAACTAAAATGTAACAAAAACCAACCGCCAATGACACTGAAAACGTCTCAAGAACCATCTGACCAGAAAAAAGTCCTGTTCAGTACCTGATCGGTTCATAAATGGCCATTCAAATACTAAGAATACCACCATTGGCAGTTCGTGTTTTAGCAGTTGCTCTCAGTCATTGCTGTCAGTGGTTCCCAATGATTGTTTTCCCGGGCCATTATCAATGGCATTCTACCTGAATTCACATACCTCGAGAGTGTAAAGAGTTCCGAGAGACATTTTTTATTTTGTGACTTTCAAAAAGTTACTGAAAAAAAAGGGAAAAGAAAAGAGAAGGAAGCAGAAAGTTTTTTTCCTATTTGTATGTGACCACTAGCAAAAATTTCACCGGCGGTAGGGCTCCATGCAGATTGTGCGGCTGTTCCTGTCTCCTCTCCAACAAACACGTAATCCCTGCAACCAATTGGGGGACCCCCTGGGCACGGGTATATCACGTTTTCTCTCAGGGGTAATGTCCCTGCCCGATCGGGTCTCAGGGGGTCAGGGCCTGCTTCCGGCGGCTCGGGCTCTGCCCCAGACCCCGTGGCTCCTCTCGCTTCGCTCGGGTCGGGTTTTGGGGATGGAGAGCCTGCCTCCGGCGGCTGGGGCTCCGCCCCAGACCCCGTGGCTCCTCTCGCTTCGCTCGAGTCGTGTTTGGGGGTTGGGTCTGAGTTGGGGGTCTAGTCGCTATTGGGGGTTCTCCCGTCCGAGCGAAGCGAGCTACAGGGTCTGGGGCGGAGCCCCAGCCGCCGGAGGCAGGCTCTCCACCCCCAAATACGACTCGAGCGAAGCGAGAGGAACCACGGGGTCTGGGGCGGAGCCCCAGCCGCCGGAGGCAGACCCCACCCCACGGACGGGAGTGCGAGAGTGAAGTGCGAAGTAAAAATCATGTTCATTAAATAGATGTAAAACTCGTCTCATCATCGTTCATTAAAAACGTTACTATTTTTGGGTCATTCAGTGGCTACTGTGGCATGGGTGTTGTGGGGGTTTGGGGGTCATCCGTGTAGAGTTGGGTGGTGTTGTGAAGGAGACGTGAAAGGTGGATGTGGGGTTGGATGTGAATGTGGTAGGAGGCGAAGAAGAAGTGTGGTGTTGCATGTGGCGCCTGGCGGGTTAGATTCGTATGTACAGGGATGGGCAGGCGCGATCACACGTTGGCTTCGACTTTTCTCACGGGGACCACTCGGTTTGGAGTTGGGGTGGCTGATGCAGTGGAGCTCGATGGGCTGTTGGTGGATGGCGAGCGAGGAGGTGGTGTGGGTGCCGATTTGGCCTGCTGAGCTTGTGCTTGGGCTTGGATTTGTGCTTGTGTACGCTGTTGAGCTGCTAGCTTAGCTGCCTGTTGTTGCTTCAATAACGCAATATTAGCCTGTTGCTGTTGCTGTGGAGTCAATTGTTGACCTCCAGCTTGTGTTGTAGGTGGCAGTTTTGGAACTCCATTAACTCCCATGGTAGCAGACGGTGGTGGTCGTATTAAAGGTGTAGTCCTTCCAGCAGCTGCTGCAGCAGCTGCTAATTGAGCTTGACTAGCTTGAAATTGAGCTTGTGATTGTGGTTGTCCAGTTGCTTGACTGGCTCCATTAGCAGAAGCTCCTGTCACTGCTCCGCCTCCATTCAACTGCTGCTGTTGCATTTGTTGTTGCATTTGCTGCAATTGACGTTGTCGCAATTGAATTTGCTCAGGAGTCAGATTCGCTCCTTGCTGCTGTTGTTGCTGCTGTTGTGCTTGTTGTTGAGCTTGCTGGGCCTGTTGTTGTTGGAGTCGTTGTTGCTGACGTTGCTGAATCTGCTGCTGTCTCTGTTGTTGCTGCTGTTGTAATTGCAACTGCTGCTGTTGAATCAACTTCTGCTGCAGATTCAGTAACTGTTGCTGACGCTGTTGATACGCTTCCCGATACGTTTCATACGCTTTGGATAACAGCATGCCTCCAAATCTAATCGACTGGGTGGCATCTGAGATTCCGTTCAGACGACATGGATCGCTACAGGCAAACTCCATGTTATCAGCGTGGTTCTCAGAATCGTATTTATACCGGTCAACCAACCGCTGGCCCTCGACATCGTCTGTATTCTTATCAAGAACATCATCGTTTAACGACACTGGTCTGGCTACAAGTCCCCGTCGATCAACCATGATACGACCACCTCTGCCAATCCGTTTTCGAAGCGATGTTGACGAGAATCGAGGCACTTGGAAACTACCACTGGCATTCATATCTTTCTCACCAGCCTTGGCAATCAATTCCAAATCGCCTGTCTCAGGATTTAATGCTGTACGCATAACAACAGGACTCACCTCGACACGACTACTATAACTAGATCCCAAACTTGCTGCTAATGGTAATTTTAACAGCATGTCTGTAGATGGTGGGTAGGAAGATGCAATTGATGAATATGCAGAATGTTTGGCGTCCATGATACGTCCATGCTCCGACATTTGTCGTTCCAGTCCAGGATCGAAATAGTCACAATACGGCACAAATGGGTTATCAGTATAATTAACCCATTCGCGGTCTTGTTGAGCACGTGTCTTGAGTTTACTCTTGACTGCATTACGAATAGCCATTTCCTTCTCACGAAGAACCTGTTCAATAGACAACAAGTCCATATCGGGGATCTTGGATGCTGGAAGTCGTACATTTGGTGGAACCACTTGGTTGACTCCATTTGGCGCGGTAGATGTAATAACACCATCTGGTCCAATAATTACAGTCGCTGGAGCAGAGCTTGAACCAGTACCAGAACCAGCTTTTGATGAACCAGTGGTACCAGCTCCTGATCCAGTACTAGCATTGGCGGCCGCAACAGCTGCTGCTGATGAACCCTTTTCACCGCCGAGTCCTGTACCAGTGGATTTACGAAGAGGTTTGCCATCTTTGCCAACTTTCTTCTCTTCCACCTTCTTCTTCTTATGAGCCACCAGATCCTCATCATCACCCTTAATACCAAGCGTTCTCTTCAAAGTCTTGACCTTGACACGGTGCTCAAAGATATTCAGCTCCGACATCAAAGCTTCCTTTCGAAGTTGTTCACGCTTGACAACCAATTCGACAAGTTCTCGAGCAGCTTCCATTTCTGCCTGCAGTCTACGAAGTCTTTCGGAACTTTGCATGTCGGTACGACGGGTTTTTCGTACTTGACGAACCTCTCTTCTTCTAAAACAGACATATGGATCAGAATCGTCTTTTTCTGAATTGTCTTCAAATTTTAGAGTTGGAAAGACCGATTTTCCTCCTCGCGCAATCTTGCGCTCTCTATAATGAGGATATATTTTAGCTGAAAACAGCTGAAAGCTTTTAACCAGTGGTCGTGGGCCCTTTCGATACAATGGTGTATACATTCCAGCACCTGGACTAGCAAGTGCTGATGCTGACATGTTTCGTAGTAAAAACTCGGGAGATGATGGATCATTCTCTGCCTGGGTAATCTGTTCTATAATTGTTTCAGACAATTCTTCCAGTGATAATAATGAATTAGGTGCCGTCGATAAAAAAGGCTGTTTTTCACTCACTACAGACTCGAATTTATGACATATCATTTCAAACTCGTCTGGAGTACAGATATTAGGCGAAGATGCTTTAGAATCGGATCCTGTTGATGATGCTTTTTTACTTTCTGCAATAGCTTCTTCATTCATCTTTTGCAAAAACGCATCATCCTCTTCATCCATAGAATACGGACATCCTTCTGTATCTTCTACAGTAGCTGATGTTCGAATATACACAGCTGGTGGGGTAAACTTGCCCTTGTAGAATTTGGCGAATTCACTCCATTTTTTCGATGCATCAGGGGTGGGAATGTAGACTTGAGCAACCTTTGCACCACTTGTTGCAGCGGCATGAGCATTCATAACCTCCTTCAAGTGGTGTTCCGATTCCTCGGCCTTTTCCACACCCGTTTCAATCTGTTGAAGCTCTCGTTGTTGTTCATCTTCCAGATCGGGGATATCTGTTTGTTTGACTACTGCCAAAGTTTGTTTGACTGAGATTTTCCGTTGTCGGAATCTAGCCGCGGGAGTAGAAGTTGGCATGCTTGCTGATGATTTTCTCTTCACCACCGACTACGAAGAAGAAAAAAACCCCGGCCAAAGTCCTATCCCGACTTTTTCAAATGAAAAATGACCTCTTTTTTGCCTCTGTCGGTCCGCTAAACCACGCGTATGAGGACTTTAAACCTGTCGAAATCTCGACTTATCTTGTACTACTAATCAAACGGGTATCCGGTGAAACTTTTCACTTGGCGGCGCAGATGCGGCGTACGAGGCGCTGCACCAAAGGTATCTACTGGCGGGGATATTGAATGAGCTTCTAGAATGTTAGTGATCGACCTTTTCTGTATGTATCTATCTGTATGAGCTGGGGGTAGCGCTGGGGCTGACGTTCGGGCCACAGAGGGTAGCTAGGGGTAGCTTTGGCTCGACAAGGGTAAGGTTGGGAGTAAGGCCATGTAGGCCATGCTGAGCGTGGCTTCCAGTTGGGAGGAATGATTTGGGGGTAAACTAGCCTCCGGGTATTGCTAGCCCTCACGCCCTCACCCCACAACCAGCCCCAGTCGTCCAGCGGGACTCCCAACCAGCCTGCCTCCCAGCTGGCCCACACAGTAGCGAACGCCGCCACCACCAGCAAGTTCCCAGCAAGCCCCCATTCCCAGCCAAAAAAACACATCCCAACAAAAACGCCATTAAATTTTACCCAAACCAAAGGGCAAAAAATCTTCAAATAACTCTTGTACCCCATTAACCACCCCACTTGGAACCACTTCCAACCCCCTTTGACCCGCTTTTCCCATCTAAACAGCTCCTTATTCACACCCACCTCGGATGCTCAATACTTACTAAAAAACTTCTCGCGTGCGGCTAAAAATAACCCCCTCCTATTGGCTGGTTCCCCACCCCTTGTCTCTCTACAACGCGTGGCAACCAGCCTGGCAATAACAAACAACACCTGTCAGTGGGGGCAAAATGACGACTAAAAACAGAGACAAAGACGCGAATATTTCAAATCCAAACCAACCAAAGGATATTAAAATATTGCTGAATGGTCAAGTCTCGTTAAGCTGGTCTATTCAAAGTGGAGAAAATTTAAAAAAAATCCCTGCTTAGAATTCGAACCGTCTTTTCAAGTTTCTTTGTTGTGTGTTGCTGTTGTCCTGTCGGTAAGTGTCGGGTGGCAAAATATTGGCTTTGTGTAAGTTGCGGTTGGAAAATAGGTGTGGTCCAAGTCGGTCGCCAGTCTCGTGCTATGGTTTAGTCCCTGTTGGGGGCGGTAACTATGGTAGTGGGTATGGGTAGTGTGGGGCTAGTCAGGCCCAAGAATGCTGACTGCCAGGAGCAACCCTCCCAAATCTAAACTCCCAACTGGAACTCCCAACTCCAACTCCCAACTCCAAGCTCCAAGCTCCAAGCTCCAAGCTCCAAGCTATCCGTCGGCATTTTACCCTACCCCAGGTCCACTTCTGCCCCCCACAGCAGCCCACACCCACTTTTTAACCAGGATACACCAACATTCCACCCCCAAAGTCCCAAAGTCCCCCCTAAAGGTCACAGCTACAGCGGCCAGCCATTTTACACCCACTATAACACACCAGAACTACAGACCCACAGCTGCACCCTATTCCACCCCGTTACCCCCAGCATCCCACTTTCACCTCCCGCACCACTCGGCCAGATCAGCTGACATTCACGCAGAATAAGCCGTTGGAATCAATGCAGATGATATCTACCCATGCATCGAAATTAATGGTCAAATCAAAATCATGTGAACCAGGGTCCAGCAGCGGGAACTACAAATCAGAACCGAGCAAATGGTAACAAACTTCAACATCAGAAGTTGTTCTGCTTTAGCAAGAAAAGTCGGTAGAAGTCGGTAATGGATTTCTCAAATGAAATCAAAAACAAACCTGGTTACCTCCTACATCCATAACCTTAACCCGGCTCCATCATCCAACCAGCCTAGCCGACCCACGTTGCCGAATACCCTGCCGAATACCCTGCCAACCCACCTGCCAATACCATCTCATTTATATTCAAAAGCTGGTAAGCCGTTACAATATTCCTACGAGGTATTGATATAAATACTGATATTCGTTTGTCAATGTAACATTTGTCGAGCTATATCTGGCTATCCAGCCTGGTCACCTCAGCTCCTATGTTGTAGCACTTCCAGGTATAAAACTTTTCAGCCCGACTTTATCAGATCAATCAACCCTTTTACCATACAGAATTTCAGATCAAGTCAAGCTGAGCCAGTCAGCCAGTCAAGTCAGTTGAGTTTTTCAGTAGATTCAAGCCAACCAACCAACCAGTGAACTCACCGAAATCGCTGTCGAATCACCACCGTAGAACAGACTCTTCTATAGCCAAAATTTTTTCCTCTCATACCCACACATTTTATATCTCAAATCTCCATCCAATAACCATTTCCTCCTCCTTCCATCACTCGCCATCCACAGTCCACTCACCATCACTGGCCCGCCGGTGGTATCTCATCAAAACACTCTCGTACCTCACCACCACACACCCACTACCAGCACAACCAGTCGCCATCAGGGTATTAACCACTTATCATCCCCTACCTTCTCTCCATTCCCATCACCTCCCTCCCCTCACCGACCCCCCACTCCACTCACCCCTCTCACATCACCCCCATCTCCGCTGTCCATAACCAATCTCCCATCATAACATTCTTCTCATATCAAAAGTAAAGGAAAAAGAGTCTATTCTGTACCTCGCTGCTTACATCCTACATGTGCATATTTATTACATGATCACGTGACCGCTTCCAAACCCGGGTAACGTAGGTTGGGGGGACTGGTGCCTCGGGCGGCTGGGGCTCCGCCCCAGACCCCGTGGCTCCTGCTTCGCAGGAGATTGCGAGGACCGTCGGCGAAACGACTCGAGCGCAGCGAGAGGAGCAACCAGGGTCTGGGGCGGAGCCCCAGCCGCCGGAGGCAACCGCCGCAGCCCCCACGGCTATTTCTTAGCCCCACGGGTTTGGCGAGAGGGTCTCCGGCGAGATGTGGTTGACGGCCGGCGCTTGCCTATTCAGGTGATCCGATGCGCAGCCTCCTCCCACCGTCGAGCATCGGGTCCTGGAGGTTTTTTCCGCAGTAATCTCCGTGGGTTTGACTGGGCTACAGGACAGGACAGGGGTCCGGGCTGTTGGGGGCACGTATGGGGGTTGATGTCCAGGAGGACGGTTTGCGCAGCATCGTCGCGAGCCCGGTTTTATTGTTTGGGAGTTGAAGTTTAAGTCGTGGTTGGTGTGAGAGAGGTGGACTAGGGAATATGGGTCTGGTCTTGGATCTCACTCCCCCCGAGCCCGAGCCGAGTGGGCGGTCACGAACGCTGGAATCGGGCCCACTGGCCATCTGATATTATCTAATTATCCAGGGACAAGATTGGGATTAACAATGACTCGAGCCAACTGTGTTTCAGTCTTGGCAACCTAGGAGATAGCGGCCCGCTCCTCCGCTGTGGGGGGGATAAGGAGGGACAGAGGGGCAGATGCACAGGAGGGGCAGGAAGGGCAGGAGGGGTAGGAGGGGCAGGAGGGGGTGTCATGTGGGGTGCTCCGTGGACCCTGGGTCGGTGCCTGCTTTGGTGGGTGGGCGTGTGCCTCAGGTGGCTGGGGCTCTGCCCCAGACCCCGTGGCTCCTCTCGCTCCGCTCGAGTCGGTCCGTCGACGGCCCCAGAGGCTCCGCGAAGCGGAGCACAACGGGGTCTGGGGCAGCGCCCCAGCCGCCGGAGGCATCACCCCCGACCCGGGTCTGCGTGGTACTAAAGATATACCCGGTTGTGGCATGCGATGCCGACCAGTGACACCCCCCACTGAATCTGATGCTGTTGGCGCTAGTGACGGTGCGGATGGTGATGTCTCCTGGAAGCCCCCACCGGTCTACCCCCACGGTCTGCAGGGATCCGTGCATGAATGGAGATTGAATTGCGGGGCATGCTGCGCGCTAGATAAACATTGTTACGTATCTAAAAGCTTATACAGTAGTAAAAAACCCCACCGAATGCAAGGATCGCCGGGTACATATCTGCGGGGTACATACATACCCAGATAAATGCGATCAGGCAGTAGAATGCGGGTTAAATATTGTTGAATTAAGGGGGGGTGGGATGTGAGACATGGTCACGACTGAATTTTTCTTCTGGGTGTTTTTTATCCTTTTTTAGCACACTCGGTTAGTCAGATGGTTCAGATGGTCCCAGTACTGAATAGAAACTTTTAACTCTGAATTGGCATGTATAACTGTTTTGGCAAGTACAGTTCGGCGGGGGTGCTGGGGAATAGCAACTCATTTAAAGTATGGGCATGGTCGGTCAATTAGGTATTTTAAGCAGTTTAATATTCCGATCGCCTGTGTCTGGGGACCAGTTAGCGCGTCTGCTGGTGGCCGCTAATGGACGGTAATTGCATGATAACCTGCCTGCCGGGCGATCATTATTGCGTCGCTAAACGTGGGGATCGTGCACTAGCGTTTTTCCAGATCATCCCCCTCGTTGGTTTTTTGTATATAAGCAACGATGTTTGCCCTGTATTTATCGAGCTTCTTTTCTTTATAAAGTTTTTACAAAGTTTAAATAAGAGTTGGTTTATTCAAAGGTTTTTTTTGGCTAGAGAATCATGTCGTCAAAAGGCATTCAAGTAGAAACTGTCGAAGATGTTGAAGCTCATCGTATCGAGACTATAGACGGAACTGCTCCTCCGGCGGGGGTTGATAAAGCTCTTAGAGTCCTCAAGGCTGCTGATGGTCCTGTTCATATTAGTGATGAGGATGATAAGAGACTATTAAGGAAAATCGATTTACACATTCTACCTATCATGTTATTTGGATATATGTTACAACAATTAGACAAATCGTCTCTTTCATACACATCAGTATTCGGTCTTGCTAAAGATGCTAATCTTAAGGGTAACGAATACTCGAATCTTGGTTCGGCTATTTACTGGCTTCAAGTAGCTGCTCAGCCTACTACTGCCTATGCTCTTGTCAAGCTTCCACCTGCCAAATTCATGGGTATTAATATTCTCTGCTGGGGTGTTGTACTGTGTTGTTCTGCTATTGCTAAGAACTACACTGGTCTTTTGATATGCAGAATTCTCATGGGTGCATTTGAAGCTACTATTGCTCCAACCTATGTAGCTCTTGTCGCTATGTGGTGGCGTCGTGCTGAACAGTCCAACAGAAACGCTGCTTGGTACTGTATGAATGGTGTTGCTGCCATGTTTGGTTCGTTAATTGCATATGGTCTCGGTCACATCCAGTCCAAGCTACACAGCTACCAGATCATCTTTTTATTTACTGGTTGTTTGACCATTGTGTTTTCAATTGTGATTCTATTGTTTTTGCCTGACTCGCCTTTGACTGCTCGATTCCTTACTGAGCAAGAGCGAATCATGGTTATTGAACGTTTGAGACACAACCAGATGGGTATCGAGACCAACGTTTGGAAATGGGAGCAAGTTCTTGAGACTGCTCTTGATCTTAAGACATACGTCTGGATGTTGCTTTTGTTCTGTGTGTCGGTTGTGTCTGGAGGTATTTCCACCTTTGGTCCCCTCATCATTCAAGAGTTTGGTTTCACCAGTTTCCAGACCATTCTGCTCAATATTCCCAGTGGTTTTGTGCAAATTATGATTGTTCTGATTGCCGGTTTTGTTGCTACTAGAATGAAGCTCAAGTCACCCATTCTCATGTTTGCCATTCTTGGTTCCTTGGTTGGATGTATCATGATCCGATTTATTGACCGTACCCCTTCTCACCGTGGAGTTCTCTTGTTTGCATACTATCTCTTGCAATTTTTCACTGCCATCACTCCCATGACCTACTCCTGGGCCACTCAAAACACTGCTGGTGAGACCAAGAAGAAATGTACCAATGCCGCTATTTTCCTCGGTCAATATGCCGGAAACATTGTTGGTCCTCTGCTTTACAGCTCCAAGCAAGCTCCACTCTACCGAACTGGTCTTACCATCAACATGTGCATGTTTGCTGCTCTTGTTGGCTTGATTGTCATGGCTGTTCTTACCTTGAAGGTCTTAAACCGCAAGCATGCTGCCACCCGTGTTAGCATGGGCAAGAGCGCCCAGATCAATGATTTGTCGATGGCCGTTCACAACTACAATGTCGATGACGCTGGCGAGGCCTACGATGTAGACAACGCCTTCAGAGATCTCACTGACAAGAAGAACGAGGACTTTATCTACGTATTCTAACGACCGACCCACTGTATTTTATGTTTTCCTGTTTTGTGATTATTGTGTGTATTTGAATAAATGATGAAATATTAACTCTCTCTCACTTTGTCTCGACTATGGTCTTTGCCATAATACCAAAAATGTGGGGTGGCCCCCTGCCTCCGGCGGCTGGGGCTCCGCCCCAGACCCTGGTTGCTCCTCTCGCTTCGCTCGAGTCGTTGTGACCCTAAGAATAAGCTACCTTTGACATACTTGCTGTAGTTTACTGCTCCGCCTTCAAGTGTCATCTTGCATTATGGCTGCAAGATAAGCTTATATAATCTTCTTTTTAGGGGGTGATCATCGAAGGCTGCATGGGTCCAGACACACAGTCATCTTGAACACAACCCCTTATCGAACCTGTAGATTATTATACACGGCGTTGATAGCAATATTATTGGCGCTGACAGGGCTTGCTTTTGTCTTTAGAATTATCTGCTATAAGCGGAAATTGAAACCCCGGAAATATAATGCGAGCATAGCGTGGTAAATCGTCACCGTTCACTGGAAAGCCATCGTGGGTATTTGTCATAAGAGATGAGACTAACTATCTTCCGTCACCAGGTGAGTGTGTAAATATTTTGTATCCAAACTATATGAAGAAAGAAATTAAATTGCCTCCGTTGTTCAGGGCTCTATTTAAACGGACTTCGCGATCTAACGAACAGATCAGTTCACCGTGAACCAGGACAAAAATTAAGTTTAAACACGGACGAGAGAATTTTTGAAGAGAACTTACATCGCCAGAGCAAACTATGAATTAACTGAGCTTCTCAACTGTATCGAGGTACGCACATGGTTAAGTTGGGTACCACAATTTATTACCGTTTACGCCAAGAACTAACACCTTAGATTTGAGAGAGGGATGAACATTATACATCTGAGTGCTCACGAGATGGATTACTGGCTTTAAATCTCTTACATTAATCTATTACTACTATCCTCATTTTGTGACTAATCTCGAATGGTCATGCGTTAAACACAGTATTCTCGATAAAATATAGCATGACCAGCAATTGTCCATGACTACGGTCCTATTACCGTTCATCAGAGTGTTATTCCCTAAAACTGAGTGTTTTGTAGACATGTTTGAGCAGAGAGGGAGTTTATCTTCCCCAAATACAGCACACCTATTGTATTAATTAATTGAGCAGCGGGTTTTGTCCTAGTTGTATCCGAATACATTCTTTTGAGACACTCAGATATTGATATTCAGGAGATGTCAGTGCATGATTTATGAGGGTAAGAATACTAGGCATTTCATATATGAGCCAAGGCTGTGGCGCCTTCCGCTATTCAGATTAGACCGTCATATAACTCAAAAATGGTTTTAGTCGCTCATTCAACAAAGGTCACGACAAGGTATGGGCAAAGTCTCAGTGGGAACGAGTAGCAAGATCTGGGTGAGACCTTAGCAGCCGGAGGCCTATCCAAGATAAGTTGCGGTTTATGAGTCAGTCAAACTCGACATGGCTATAAAAAGCCTGTAGATCGTAACAAGTGGCAATATTCGAGATGAAGATATTTCAAGATATCCGCACGAACCGTACAAAGTGTAGGTAGGGTCAATTGCACAGAAGTGAGTAGTGAAAAAAAGGAGGGTCGACATTGCAGAGCAGCTGAAACAGTAGAATTCACATCTCAACGGCCAGTTAAAATGAAGTGAAGCCAGAAGGCAAATAAGGGGGTGCATTGTCAATTAATTTTATACGCCGATTATTGCATCCACCTCGTATAGATGAAGTATATTTCAACATATGAGATCTTTTGTGCATGTATGTGTCTGAATGTGGAAATGATATTCAGGCACAAGCTATAAATCTAGTGATAGTTAGGCGATCATAAATAGCGAATAACGAGATTATAATAAGGAACGAGATCAGATATTTCAGTGATTTATTAGAGATTTGAAAATGATATTTAGTCGAAGTTCTAGCAGATTTTCGAACTAGGAACGGGGTTGACGCCTCAAGGCAGCACTATTGGCATCGGATTGTGGGTCGGTGGGCAAGCGTGCAGCGCATAGTGGTGAGACAGCATATATATACAGATAACCACTTTGCCGAGGTAAGTTTTCATAAGCGTTCAGGGGTAAACAGAACTCGACTTTAGCAGATGTTATTTCTTGTCTTTAATAATTGTGTTTTTTCTTTCTTTTTTTTGTTGAAGATTTTTTAAGGAGGAATTGATGCAAATATGAGCTGTCTTTTTTGGTAATAAAGTCGTACATGCAACTGGAAAGGGTAGTAAATTATAGTGCACAATACAAGTATACAGTAAAATTTAGAATTCAATATACAATAAACACACAGTTGATACACAAATACACTATAAGGTATACAATAAACTTTAGAAACACACAATAAGGCATAGAATAAATTTAAAACACAATTTACAATATTACACACAATAAAATTAGAACACAATATACAATAGACCACACAATAAAGTAAACAATATACAATAAATATACACATTGAGATACAAACTATAAAAATCACACAATTTAGTACAAATATAAAACCATGCACTCTCAATATACAATATAACGAACAATAAACACTCTTACACATTTGCCTCGTTATATATGCACATTCAAATTCGTATATTATGGTTATACGCTTTCCTCAAATAGTATAAAATTTATATACACTGAATAATTGAATTTTGGATAGATAAGATTGGTATAAGATTGGTACCAGATCTATGGTACCTGTACGCCCTGTTTGCTCTTAAATAGGTTCTTTCTTAATTGCTTCTAGCCCATGCAGGTAGATTGCATGGTAGATTATTTCTACTTCTAACTGTCGGACGCTAGTCAATTACTGCAAGTTGACATTTCAGGGGGGGGTTCCTAAGAAGGACCGAGTAGATATTAGATATCAGCAGTTGCCGTCACCAGCAGAATTTGTTAACTAAAAAACAGCTCAATAAGCACTCTAAAATACCAAAATAGGCAGGGTGCTCATATTTCGTTCCCAAGAGAGCGAGAGAACAATTACGGAACTGAGAACTGCATAATACTTATTTATATTATTATATTCGACCTGGTATGGATAAGCATGACCAGGGTAGTTGTCAGCCGGTAAGGGTCCAGGAAGCGAATGCAAAATTGCAGCACCAGCAATCCAGTACCAGAACGGGTATTAGGTTCACGAAGCGTTGATGCCGGTGACCAAATTGGTACATATTGTAATTACAAATAGCATGTGCGGTCCACAGGTCAGGTAGGAGGTGGCTGCGTTGGTCTGATCCAGGCAATATATGCGACAATGGCCAAGTAAGGCGTTAGATAGATACACAGCAGCAGCTTAAATTGGCGTAAAACCGAGAGAGGGGCTCCCCATTCATTTTACCCCTGAGCACGAACCATAACAGCTGCTCAAGACACAGCCACGGCATGCCATGCCAAATCAGTCCTCTGTCGCAATCTCTCCTACCCAATCTACCGCCCATTGATCAACTCTGATCAACTGTGCGGCAATCAGCTCCTTCCTATCTTCGTATTCCTCCTATCTCCGTATTCATCCCATCTCCTGCTTCGTCCCTATACCTCCTGTTCCTTTTCCCCCCTCCTCCCCTCTTTCCAAAAAATCGCATTTTATCAGCTATTCTCTAACTCCTCCTATCATCCGCAATATTTAAAAATAAATCAACCCCCTAGACAACTCCCGCGAAGCGGGAGCCACGGGGTCTGGGGCAGAGCCCCAGCCGCCGGAGGCACAACCCACCGCGAGCATGGGTTCAATCAGCTATGAATGATGATATGATATACACATGCTTGTTTCATCGTAGCTGGAGCGCCGCACAGCCGGTTTCATGTCAAGCCCAAACGGACAGAAAACAAGCCAGAAAAAGCAAGCGGCAACGCGTTGAAGCATACAGAGGGACACTAGTGTTACAGGTTAATAAATATTATTTGGTGCATGAGGTCACAAAAGTGTTAATGCCACCGCCAGAAGTAGCAGCAGGTTTGTGGAGAACAAGTGAAACATTCTAGTGTGCTAGGATTTTTGGCCTGGTGGTGTGTATAACGTGCCAGTTCCCGTTGATTGGATTCTCAAGTTGAAACACTGTTACAGCTAAACAGGCTTTTGGTTGAAACATTTCAGCAGTGGCTTTACTATTGCTCGGAGTTCCATAGATTATTATTACTTACGAAATTTTTGTTCGCCATAGATATCGTTCTTGGCCAAAAAGAAACGTCTTGGGACACGAAAAGTTTTCCAACTTGATCAGTTTGTTCTTCAAGGTTCTTGGTAGAATAACACCGTTGGACACTTTGTTGGTGTTGTAGTTTTAGTCGAATTTCGGTTGTCTGCTGGACCAGATCTTCCAACTTCGCATTTGCATCACAAGCTTGAGGCACGCGAGACACAATCTTTGGTATCAGTTACGTTGGTTTTGAATATACTGAGTTCGATTTTGTGGCTTTGATTCGGTTTTTAAGTTTATCAACGAACTTTATCCTCCTATTCTGGTACTTTGTATACGTCAAGGTCGAGCTGACTCAAGTCAAGTCTGGCTTAGTCAGGTAAAAGTCGTTTGATCTGTGATTCTTACTTCCCAGTTTAGTTTTATTCGGGTCAGGCGAGTTTCCTGAGTTGGTCAGTTTGTTTCTGGGTTTAATTTATACCTGCGTTGTTTGTATTAGTTACGTTCGTTTGACACTATAGCGTACAGTATTGCATTTACTGTATTGTATTGTACTGTATTGCTAGTTCTGACTACTGGTCTGGTCATTACTAAATTGTTAGTAGGACACTTGGTATTTGTCTCTACCCATTTGTATTGATTTGATTTATTTGTCAGTTCGTTGCGCTGTTCGGCTAGTTGATTGAGCTGTCCATTCCTTGATACACACTCTTTGACAATCGATATTCATTCATTTCCATTTTGTTTGATTTCATTTCATTCCGTGGTACTCTCAAACGATCCAAGTGCATCTATTAATCGTCAGAAAGCTGTTAGGCAGTGCATTTTGTAAATCATCGGTTAAGTCAACACACCTAACTCAGCTAATTGACGGTGTGATCTAAACGCTGCCTGCGCTAAATATACCACATAAACTTTCAGTGTGATCGTTTCATTTCCTTACGTGGTCTACTGGCATTTAGGTTTGTTGATTCGTGCTCTTTACGGAAAGCTTAACTTTGAGTTTAGTTTTTCAATTTTTGTCGTTTTTGAGCCAGCGCCCCTCTGACTTTGGTCCTAAGAACTCTGTTTGATTGTTTCGAGCAAACTACTTTTAAAGATCTTGGTTGATATTATCAAACGGTCTGGCTGGTGATTTCACTTTGTCTTGTTTAATCTTTGTTTGATTTTGGCTTTTGTTTCAGTTTGTAGCCAATATCGAGTTAAACTCGACAAGAGCTTTGTATAGCAGACGGTACGTTTGTGCAGTAACGTCTGTTTAATCTTGATACCCCTGATATTGGCGCCACACCTTTGACACAGACTGGCAAGAGAACTGTGTTTTTGACCCGTGTGGTTTTTACGATCTAGTTTTGAACTACTTCCCGATTCACAGCTGGCAAGTACAAATGTAAGTATACGCGTGTGTCGTGTGTGGCAGAGCTCGTCGGTAGTGTCTAGTCATCTGGATGTTTGGTGTAGCAGTTTGGACCATTAATAAAAGTTGACTGCATATATTGTGATATTGATATTTTGTCTTCGGTTTGCTTGTATCGATATTAATACTGTCTTGGTACAGCCCCTTGGAGCTCTTGCCCCTCGAACAAATCAAACAAATTAAACAAATCAATTCGCAAATATGCAGGTCTTCGAGTTATATTGCTAGCTATCCAATTAGACTGTGCATGGACTGTTTCTGACGCAGTTTATTTTGTATGTCTCATTCAGATCTCGAGTTTGAAGTCTGATACGGATGTGAAATATGGGCTTAGTATCATCAATAACAACAAGGAAAAATAACAATATTGACGGTTGTATTGACGATAACTAACATTTATCTAGATTATCCTGTCGATTACACACTTTATTCTGCTAACTGGCCAGATTTATTGCAGTTATTTTCTTTCTGTTGACCAGTGTGATTTGTGAGTTCTTCATCAAGCACGTCGATTTACCATCTCCTAGTGCGATATTATAATGGCCGACGTAGCACCAGTAACTGCGGTTGCAAAAAATGCAGTTGTTGGCAGCGCCAATTCAAGCGTGGATGGCCGAAACACACCCCTCGCATCGAGTAATAGCAGTAATGTTAATGTAGCTGGTAGTTCGGGTGTTACTCCGACTGCCTCTGCTAGTGTTATTGATAGTAGTGAGGTTTCCAGTGTAGCAGGTGTCAATATTGGTGCACCTGCTAGTTCTGGGGGTCCTACCAATAGCTCTGGCACAGCTCGACATCGACCTCCTAATCTCGATCTTAGACGAGCAGGACCGGGGTTTTCTAGTACTGCCAATAGTGCACAAACAAAATCCAGCTCTGAACCCGTACCAGGTGTTAGTGTGACATCTGGTCCGTTACCGTCGCCTGGTTATAGAACCCCGAAAGACATTGCCAATGATATTGCTATTCAGTGTGTGTCACCAGGGTTACCTCCATTCATGAAAGATGCCCTAATCCGATCCAGATCTATCGAGGCTCAACAACGGATGATCATAGCCCAACGACAAAGACTAGCTGGCAATAGAAAGGAGAGCGACGACGAAGAAATGAGTGACTATCCATCGGTATTCACCAGCGACACTACCCCATCATCGACAGGTGCTGGTGATAATCATGGAGGACTGGATTCCGAGAGTGTTTCTGGTAGTGGTCTTAACAGTAATAATGGAATTGATAGCACCACTGCCATTACTCCTGCTGCCAGTGCTGCTGCCACTGGTATTGCCACTGGTATTGCCACTGGTATTGCAGTTGAAGGCATTGCTCGTAGCAAAGCTCCCGTTTCTGCTGTCAAAAGCGTAGTCAATGGTGCTAATCCTGGTGAAGATGGTGGTAATAATGTGACCGTGACTGTCACAGCAGCATCCTCGGCATCTCCAACAACAACTTCTTTTGGAACTGGTGCTACTATGACAACGACACTTCAAATACCTCATGATTCATTTTTGTCTTCTTCTTCTTCACCTGCATTGCCTACACCGAGCTCACTTCGTCGTATGAACAGGGCCCCTCGTCCTGTGAATATCAAAGTGTATCCACGAGGAACTACCTCGTTTGCCAACAAATTTCCCGATCCCCGGTCAGCACCCATTATCCAGCATTACTCGAGTCCTCCTTATACAGGTGTTCCTAAAACAAGTCCTCCACGAAGAGTATTCTCAGCAGCTGAAAACATTCAGTCACGTCCCCAATACCTTCAACAATCATACCCCTATCATCATCATCATCATCATCATCAACAACAACAACCACAACATCACCAACAGGTGTATTCTCAACAACAAAACAATACATTCCAACACAGTCCGAGTTTTAGTAGCTTAGAAGTTCCATCATCAACACAAACTACCACTATGTACGTACCAGTGTCGAATGCCAAAGTCATGTCTGCCATTGACCCATCTGCTAGAATGAGGGCCATGATTGCCAGAGAGCGTGCAGAGCGACTTCAAACATTGCGAGCTCAAGCTCCTGGAGCTAGTTCACCTAGTGCCAATAAATCCAACAAAACCAGCAAGCCCTCTAACAATCCACCCAGCAACTCCGATGACGAGGATGACGAAGAAGATGATGGACGAGATCCTGAAGACGCTGCACTTTCTGATAGCGAGACGAGTGCACCGACGCGAGTCGAGTTGAACCGGCCAAGAAAACGAAGCCGAGTGGGTGACGATATCTCAATCGGATCCGAAAGAATTGCGTCTGCTATTAGCATGGTGACCCAAACAGTAGCCAACGAAATGAACTCGCTGCGCTACCCAGTGTCACCGCCAAAGTCGTCGATGGCAGCTAAACACCGCGATGCCGAGCGAGCAGCTCGCAAAGCCCGTTTCATTGAACTCTGTGGAGAAATGTGGGACCTCATGTGCTCCAACGTCGACGACGACGCCTGAACCCACCTCATATCCACACCCTCTTACGATCCCACTACATAATCGCTTCTAATCACGCTACGACACCCATGAAATAATGAACAACGTACTTCTCTGTCTCTCACATTCACTGTGACACTGCCTCCGGCGGCTGGGGCTCTGCCCCAGACCCCATGGCTCCTCTCGCTGCGCTCGAGTCGTTACCCCGACGGTCCCAGCAAACTCTTGCGAAGCAAGAGCTACGGGGTCTGGGGCAGAGCCCCAGCCGCCGGAGGCACAACCCCCTCCAGAAGACATAAATTAGTGTTTATTTTATACATTGGTCTTGACCTCAAAAAACCGCTTGAGGTAGTAGATCTGGAACAGACTGTTGACGGCGACGACAATGATTTGGAACAGACTCCACCACTTGACACGCGAGTTGGTGGATTCGGCTGTGTTACGGTGGGTTCGCTCGCGGATCACGAGGTAGCCTTGCTCGTTCTTGACTTCTTGAACAAGACGACTGAGGATCTTGACTTGGCTGTCGAGTGAGTCTGGTGATGGGTTGTCGTTGTCTACATAGACAATGCCGTGGATGTGGAATGTGACGTCTTTGGTGCCAACGTGAGAGAACTCGTTGGAGAAACAGTACTCGTAGCGACCACTTTCAGTGATCTCGACTGAAGCATCTCCATCAGCCACTCTGTGAAGAGACCGGATCTGGTTTTTGTGGGGATCAGTGATCCAGAAATCAACCTCCAATTGATTCGACGACGAAGGGTCTCGGTCACCGACCTGGAACGAAATGGCCAGCTGGTCGCCCTTTCGCATGTCTTCGTGGAAACATGACCGTCTGTAGGGATATAATAATTGATTGTGAGCAGCTACCAACTGCAGTAGAACTGACACGAGAAACGATGTCAAAAGGAACTTCATTTTTTTTCGGTTCTCCTCGGATGGATATTTTAGATTTTGATCCAAATGATTAAAGCTTACTCGGCCGCGTTTTTTTCACTTGCTGGAATATGTGGAGAACTGACCACGTCGCGATAGCCGCGTTTGACCCGTTACAGTACTAGATGCAGGGGTATTGCCATCAACGAGCCCCGCCGAGGCAGCTCTTCGCGATTGATTCCTGGTTCACCGTCCTTTGGGTTTTTGTTTTTATTCTCTATAACTAATTTTTTTCTACTGTTTTTGTCACTTGTATGACGACGGGGTTTTACGGCCTGCAGTTTTTGCCTCCGGCGGCTGGGGCTCCGCCCCAGACCCCGTGGCTCGCTTCGCTCGTTGCTTTGACCGTCCGGATAGAGAGAAGAAACTAAATGTTTGATAGATGAGAATCAGGTGCCTCGGTTTCGATGCTTTTTCTGCCTCTCCATTCGATTTTTTTTCTGTGTGTCTGGAACCCGTTTAAAACTTAATACTGGAAGTCTGCAGAATTGTGCTCTAAAACATTGTCATAAAGAAACATATATATCTGTCTCACTTCTAACTTAAAAGTACTACTGTAATATCTCTAATTTGGAGTTAAAGTTCACTCAAAATTGAACGTTGGCATGGCGTATCCGACACGAGTCGTTGTCTGCCTTTTCGGCCATTTGCGTTGATGTCGGTTCTCAGTTATCTCCCTGTGCCAATTCACTTAGTGTATGATGACCAGACTGCCAGAAATTCTTTCCACTCCCCAGAAAAAGGCTTTGCTCTATTTTGTAGTATGCGTGCTAATAGGATTTGTCGTGCTGTTTTCAATTGATGGTCGTCATTATCGGTTCGAAAGGCCCATTAACTTTCCTGAAGACCAGGAACAAGCTAAAGTTGAAGATATCCAAGCCAATGAAGCCCATGTCGACTCCCTTGATCCTGCTCAATATCAGCATGAATTCCCTCAGGCTGCCCCTATTTTAGAGCCTGAAAATATCAAGCCCATCGAACCTGTTGAATTTGTGGAGCATCTTGAAAATTTTAATAAACCTGATGAACCTCTACATCTTGTGCAAGTAACTTCCCCACCACAGTATTCTTCTCAGCCTGCCCCGGTCTACCACTTGGTCCAGGATCCTGTCTCTCAAGTCGCTGAGATTCCCTCCGTTCAAGCTTTGGATGCCACTTATTCTGAAAATGGTCCTGTTCTGAATGCTAAACCGTTGGAACTGGTATCTCCTGGTCCGCTTGATGGGCCCATTGGCTCTGTACCAGTTTATCAGCCAATTGAAGCTCTACACTATGCCGAACATGTTGAACCAATCCCATACGGTATGGGCCTGGAGCCTGAATTTAATCCAGCACCGGGTCCTCCCGTCAGTGATGCCCTTCCACCAGTTCAACAACCATCACCAGAGTCATTTGGTGAAGTGTTCTATACAGACCAGGCCCCTCGACCTGTGAAGCCTGTGGCATCAGTACCACTTAATGTGGATGCAGTTCACAATCCAAACTTAGAGCAGGATAATTCTGTATCGCAGTATGACCCAGCACCACAAGAACATTATCCTCACCAACCAGAAAGCCAAGATATTAGAGTCGGTGAGTATGCCAAGTGGTCTGACCAGCTGGCAGTTCATCAGCTATCCAATCCAGAATCAGTTGGTACTCAAGACACGGGTTCTAATCTTGAATCAGCTCGTAGATATGGATCTGGCGATCGAGAACTCATGTATTACGAACACCCTCGAGAACGCACCAGTACCTCTACCACCCATCCCATAATTGCCCAGTAGGCCCCCTACCCTCTTACGAAGCAAGAGCAACGGGGTCTGGGGCGGAGCCCCAGCCGCCGGAGGCAGCATGGCAGTCATCAGTTTCAAAAATTATCTTATATATACGTTTACATACTCTATTCATTATAATGATAAACGAGGTAGTTTGGCAGGCCGAAAGCCTGGTAGCCAAGTCTCTTTGCCATCTTTGCGAAACCCTCGGTCTCCATTAGGTGGTAGAAGGGGAATGGAGGGAACATGGCACCGTCACGGTGGACGTCGGCCTTGACTAGTAATGCAGTGCCTCCGACTCCGTCCAGGGGCAGTTCGGTGTGAATATCATCTTTCGCGTTGTAGATATGGGCCATCAGAACTCTGTAAGTGGCCATCTCAGCGTATCCCTCGAGAATGATTTCATCGTCGCCCATCTTGGACATGAGTTCACGAGCGGTATCAGACTCCTGCCATGAGTTAAAATCATATGGACGAATATCAGGCTTGCCGTCGTCAGTAGTATATCTCTGGAAACAATTGGCGACAATGAGGTCCTTGTCATGACGAGCCAAATCTTGGATCAAGGTAGGTGGAGACTCGACAATGTCGCTGTCAAGCCAAAGAACCCACGATGTATCAGCATCAATAGTAGTGAATAAAAGTGAGTTACGAGCCAACGACATTTGTGCTCTTCTCTTCTTTTGAACGCTAAGAGCGTGTCTATCCTTTTCGCTCTGAGAATCCAAAGACTCAGTATCTTGACGAAGAATAGTGATCTTGGCAAAACGTTCGTCTTTCTTAGAGCTGGATTGGACTTTGTTAACAGCCTTGTTAAGAGATTTCAGCACTTCGTCACCTTGTGAGCTTCGTGGCACAATGAATCCAAGCTCGACAAGCTTACGTGGGTATGTCAATTTAAGAAGATTCTCCCAGTATTCAGGATAGAATCGAGCCAAAGGAGTCAAAATCAAGACTTTTTCATTATTATCAGCAGACTTGGCTGTAGCTGCTAATGAGTTCATTTTATGATTTTTGATGTATTTTTCCGCAGTAGTTCCCTTGCCGGCATTATTCTGTTGGATAACACGTGGAATGGCTGAAACTGATGTTGATGGCTGGGAAAATGGCGAGAACAACAGATAAACAACCGCCAGCAGTGATATCACAATGATTAGAACCGACGCTGGGCGTCTAACTGGACCTACTGTAGCCATTTTTTGAGCCTGTGTTTAATGATATGAGGTGTTCAATTTACAGATGGAAACAAAGCAATATGGAAATATTATTTATCGCGAAACCCTTTTTTGTTATTTTGTTTGGTTGGTTGATTCTTGTGGAGACGTCGGATTCTTTCGTTCAACGTGTATCCGGGTTTTTAACAGTTGAATCCTCGATTATGACTGTTCAGACTTGTTAAACTTCGTGACTGGATGCTGCTATTTTTTGATGACTCCGCCGCCAGATCCGTTATTGGATTATGCTTCTCCGTCCAACTAGAAGTTGTTGTTCGTATCGCCTTGGCTTCGTGATCCTGTATAAACACTTGTCCTGACTCGACTACGCGCACCCAAAACTTGGTCTAACTCGACCTAAATATGCACACGGTTTGGCAGAGGGATCTCGTTCCAACCCTTAATTTTTGCAATCTGGTGAACCTAATCGATCCAATGCGTGGTGCGTGCTAAACAGAGTTTGACAACTGTTAAAAACTACACGCAATCTGGCTTCCTGATATTTGCAGTGTTTGTGGGTTAGGGTGGTACCTTGAGGCCCGCCTACGCGGGAGTGCTCGTGGTACGTAGCGGTGTACCTGGCTGGCTGCTAGTCCATTCCAAATATAGCACGATCATCCACGTTATCTTGCATACACAATAGATAACCAATGACCCTTGAGATGAGCTTGCAACCCGTCAGATCACAGGTATTAGAGAGTGAAATTGGTCATAGAACTCAAGCAACATATTCCTTTGTTCTGTTCCTTTCATTTTCTCTTATTGTGTAAGTTTTGTAAAAAATGAAAGGGTCCCGTCGTTACAGTCTAATCAGCATCTTGTACACGGCGTATTCAGAGAACTTATAAACAAATAATAAATAATAAATAATAAACAAATAGGAAACCAAAATTACATTGGTTCGAACGTGGAATCACGAAACACATCCAACAGGACTATTACGACTGAAAGAAGATAGAGAGATACAGAAAGAAGGAGATAGAACACACTCAGCGAGCGAACTGTCCACACGGACGAAAGGATCAATGAAAGAGAGTACCGGAACAGAAAATCTTCAACAAAATAAAAAGCTCAAACTAAGACAAAAATAGGAAATATTCCCAGGTCGGACCCTTAACTAGCAACCATCCCCACGCAACGAGCGAAGTGAGCCACGGGGTCTGGGGCAGAGCCCCAGTCGCCCGAGGCGCAGGTCCACCACCCCACGAACCGAGCCCAGGAGTCAGACCCCCGTCAATAGGGGCAAAGGAAGAGCTGACAAAGTTCGGGGGAGCCTTGGCGTCGCAACTCGGAGTTGGATGTACAGAGCTGGCACAGGCAAGTGAGGAAGCTGGTCAGTACCAATCAGCTTGCTTCGAGCACCGTGCGCCGGATATTAAAGTTTAAGTTTACCCTCAACTCGGGACCATGCCAGAGTTTAATTGAGATCGCCCCAGCAAGGGACAAAGCGGAGACAGCTGGGGGAGCGGTCATCAATGCGGTAACAAAGAAGATGGCGCGGTGGGGTCAGTCAATAACGGATCTAGGCATCTGTCTAGTCGCGGAGCTATGGATGGTCTCCTTACTGACATGCGGAGTTGCCTGGAATGGCACCACCTGCTCGTACCAGGTCAACGGTACGGGCTAACCAGGAATGATCTTCTTAGCTCTCGGCTAACCCGCTGGTGGCTGGGGGGGTCCAGTAGTCACGCCTCCGGCGGCTGGGGCTTCGCCCCAGACCCCACTGCTCCTCTCGCTTCGCTCGAGTCGTTACGTCGGGCTGTCACTGAAAGTTGAGAGGGTGAGGAGCATGTTGGTGACGTGGGTTGGGCGGATGGAAGAGAAGCCATGTCCCTGGGAATTGTGGGATGGCTGGGAAGAGAGGCACAGAACTAGAAAGCAGATATGTCCGTGAACTTACGAGCGGGGATGTACTTGACCCGCCTTCACGCTAGACTATTCTGCTCCTTTCGCTTCGCCCGAGTTGGTAGGTTCGAGTGTTGCTGCAACTCTCTGGGAAGAGGAACCACGGCACCCGGAGAACAATATCTTTGCCGTTGATATCACCGTCAGAGAGTGAGTCCACCGCCTTTTGCCGAATAAGGAGCATCAAACGACGATTAGCAAAGCTGGCGCACTATTAGGAGTTGACGAATTCAACGTTGCGCGTTAAAATAAAATTCAAAAAAATAGTAATCAGAAAATAACCTCGATAAGGAGGTGGAAACCAAGACGTGAACCACCATTCGAGCAATAATCCCAAGCTCGCGAAAATTAGAGCATCTGGTATTGAAAAGGGGGCTATGCCTGGATTGGCTGCCTGGACATGGATAGACTGCCTGGACGGATAGCCTGCTTGATCCGAACGATTAATGCACCTCTGATCTCTGCGATCAGACGGGAGATCTGGTCCGTCAAAAGCTTAAACGACAGGAACTACCGAAACCAATAATCTCGAAGAGCAGATTAAGTGGAATGAGCAACGGAAATAAATTCACAATTTCTCCGGCCAAGTCAATTTGGAGACCCATGCAACACAGTCGGTCTGCTGAGTCCCGGATACTGTTTGAACCAAAACAGAATCAGACCCGAGTCCAAGACAGTCTTTTGCTGAGCTTGCGTCATAGAAACTGGTGCAGACGCCGACGAAAGTGGATCGCTTCAGCAAGCACGACGTCACATCAGGTACAGATGAGCATACGCGCGTTTTTTGTCTATCATCCGGTACTGTTCATCAATTTTAGAAGCTAATTTTTCCGTTCTTGTCAATGATTTCTAAATCAAGGAGGTGGGGAATCGTCTTGGCTACATGCCACACGGTCTATCACTACCAGCACAGAAGCGACACATGAGTACCCCGAGACTCAGCTATTCAACCGCCAACGCCTTGAAATCCACAAAGGCTTCGTGCGAGTATTATATCCAGAAGGGACGAGTGTGTTGAGTTAAATGAATGGTTTTCATTAAGGCTTTGAAGCGGAGCGCCAGACTGAGAAATCGGAGCAGTGGCAACTTCATACCTAAACTCGTTATTTGTTGTTATCTTTGACCATTACTCGATTTAGCGTCGCTAGCAGAGAAACCTGTGCTGGACGTCTTGGACGCCCTATCTTCGCTCAAGCCAAGCTTCTAGGGTGACCACTCTGTGTTATACTCTAGCAGGGGTCTCAAGAAACAAACATTCCATCAAATCTAGGGCTTTTCGCTTGTTTTTATCGGTTGTTAACGCAACAGAGTCATTTTGTCATTTTATCATTTTATCGTTGAGATGATCTTGTACCTCGGTATTTTAATTTCTTATTTTATCCTTTTGAATTTTTTTCTATCTATAAATGTCTATTTATTTTTATGAGTATTTTATTTTTGAATTTTTTTTTGGACTTTTATTCTTGATTGGCAGTGCTTTGTGCAAGCGCTGTTCGAGATCTTGTTGTTCATGTACTGGTCCAGAAGCGGCAAAGGATTTCCAGGCACCAAGCCTGAGTGGCAGAAAAAGACTCTTTTTTGACGTCCACAACTGCCACCTGAAGATCTGCAGATCCGGTGGGTTAACTAGCCAATGCGACCAGCCTGGCTAAAATCAATGATCCAACGACACTACAAAAGATCACCAATCTCAACAGCCTCAATGATATACATGCCAACAGTGGACAATCATAGTCACTAACGATAACATGATGAGCCGAGGATGCTCACTTTGTAATACAAGCTAAGTTTTTCGGTTAAGGGACGGACAGAGACACTAAGGCAGAAAACCTTCTTCGAGTTAAAAAAAAGGTTGATACTTCTATGCTAGTTCAGTTATTCTCTAGACCCGATCTGTTAAAATAGCATGCACAGTCCGGCGAAAAGCCCCTTCTCAGCAGGCTTAGACATTGCTGGCCAGTTTGCGAATCAACACGCTACTGATGCAGCCCCTGTAGATCGGACCTTGCCAAGGTTTGGGTAATTGTCAGCGCCAATCAGCAGTGCTGTCAGCAGTTTCTGGGGTAAACAGGCGATGGTGTGATCCGCTATGACAAGTGAGATTTGCTCTTTAGAAGCCTAGTACTGGTAATCAGAAAAAAAAAAGCTTAACTGGCCCATTTAGCGCATTATCAAGGTGATTGCCGGCGATTTTTGAACTTGATGCAGACACTGATTGAGAGGGTCTAAACAATAAAAAAAGTTGGAGCTCATTTCTTGACTAAGGATTATTGGCCTTGACTAATTTTGCAAGTAATTCATAGTGTCACTAACCACGCGACAATGGACCCGAATTCGAAGAGAAAATCAATCTAAGCCCAAGCCAAAGTAGAGCACACGGCACGTAGTAATTTGTCTAGATCGCGCACCCATCCGAACCTGGTCAAGATCCCCGGTGATTTACACAGATTGTCATAGATTTCCAGATCGCCTTTCGATCGTGCGTGCATAGACCACCCGATCGACTGCAGGCCTCTTAGCAGCCTCCCAAGATAAGCCCGATGTGCTGTCTGCCCCCCTGAGCGACACGATCGCTGCTGTGAGAACTGAGCTGGTCAACAGGGAGTAAAGGCGTGGTTCAGGCAGCTGAAGGCCTGCACTCAGATCTAACCGACCGGTGGCTATCGTGCTTTCATGACTGTGGCTCACAGAGTACCAGTCGATACCATGATACCAATCAAAAAAAAAAAAAAAAAAAAAACGTCGACTCCCTAGTATAAAAAAATATGATTCTACAAAAAAACTGTCCAGTGCTAGTAGCAAGCAATGGCTAGTAAGGAGCCGTCTAGAATGTGGTTGTCCTATTCAGGCCGCCAAGTTTCATTTTTGCGAATAGCCAGCAAGCAAGCAACCCAGCGAGAGAACTGAGCGGACCAGCCAGTCAGCCTGTTTTACTAGAACAGTAGCAGATGAGGCAGGAGCAACCCACCAGCCCGCACCAACCCGCACCAACCAAGTAGCTGCCAACAGCCAGCAGCCAGCAGTCAGCGGTGACTAATTTAGCGGGGCAGCCGATATCGCACTAGCAGTGGACAAGCACAAAGAGAAGCGAGCTAGCATACGTGCCACTTACGATGATGCCGGTGGGCCCCTGCTATGACGCCAAACGCAAACACGCGAACATCCATACTCCATCCATCTTCTCATCACCACATAAAAAAGGAATAAAAAATAATATTATTAAACGGCCGCAGCCGAGCGGACCCCCTCCGGCTAAATTAACGCACCCCCTATCTCCCCCAACCAACTGGGCACCACACGCACCGACTCGAGCGAAGCGAGAGGAGCCACGGGGTCTGGGGCGGAGCCCCAGCCGCCGGAGGCACACTTCCCCCCACTGCTAGCTTATCTTTTGACGGTCGGTGGCTGGATCAGCCGGATCGGCTCGGGTATCGCAGTGCTCTTCAGGGGCACAGTCTCAGACTTGGAGGGGCAGGGGGGGTGTGCCTCCGGCGGCTGGGGCTCCGCCCCAGACCCTGGTTGCTCCTGCTTCGCAGGAGATGGATGGCGGCGGGGTGTGTTGACCCCCACTTGGATTTGGATGAGCCGACTGCCGGTGGTTGCAGGTTCGGAGAAGCAGAGAGGTGTGAGGGCGATGGAGGGGTACTGGGTCTTTGTCTCGGTCAACGGCGGCGGTACAGCAGTGGTGCTGAGAATTTTATCAGCACCAGCGGCTGCTCCAGCGGCAGCAGGAGAACGAGTGAAAAAGAAACGTCAGTGCAAAAAGCAAAAACAAATCAAAAATTGAGTACTGTGTGTCACAAAAGAAAACCACAGACCCTACTAATTGATGCAGCAATTCCGACCCGAGGAACCTCATCAACAAATACCCCGTCCAAAAACATACCCCCGCCAAGGGGAAGAAAGAGACATCTCACTTAAAATAGCAATTTTGAGACACGCCATTGAACCGTTGCAAAGGTCGGCGACGGCTGGAAGCTCAGCCCCTACCCCAGTTACAATTGGGGCCTGTTTTGTGACGCCGTAAACTGTAAAACTGTAAACTGAAGTTCGTGTGGTGGTTGTGGTGGTGGCATGCGAAGCCCCCAAATTGTGGCATACAGATTAATATTGGTTTCTTTATTTTAACTGAATTGGACCTAAGACACGTCCACTAGTAAACGGCGAAACGGTTTTGTGTTCAGGTGACGAGCTACAACAAGCCAAAGCAGGAGGAGCAAGGGGGTATTAATTTTCGCTACGCAAACGGTGCATGCGCTGATCTCTGCGAACCTGCTAGGTTGATTGCTAGCTGGATACCTGTTTCGGCTAGGAGGAGCTCCCATCGCTGCAAACCATGCACAAAAAAGCAAAGTGAATAGTTTGCTCACCGGCCATCGCTGCTACTTCTGGAACTATGCATAGCAACCTAAACGATACCAAAATTTAAGTTCTAGCATTCTCCCGGTTATATATTTTCCCATTTTCAGACATGTTCTCCTAAACAAGCTGATGCGCGCCGGTGATGGTCCATTCTAGCGTGCAATGACGTACAAACATTTGTCCATCACAAAAGCAATTCTGCTGTCCCAAGCGACCATCGAACCACTCACTCGCTAGACAGGGCCTGCCTCCGGCGGCTGGGGCTCCGCCCCAGACCCTGGTTGCTCCTCTCGCTTCGCTCGAGTCGTTTCGTCGGGGGGGGGGGGGGGGGTTGCCCTGCCTGGGCCTGCCTCAAGCCCAGCCTGGTGTCCAACTGGCCGGCATGGGCTCGACTGCCGGGCTGAACTGGACCGTTACTGGACTGTTCTGCCTGAACAGAATGACAGAATGACTGACTGAGCTGACTGAACTGAACAAGAATACTTAAACAGGAAGGAACCAAACTGAGTTTGAAATTGAATGGGAAGAGAACTACTTTGACAACCTCAGAGCTAACCACCAGACAGTTCCAGCCAGCTGCTTAACCAGTGGGTCACCATAATTCATATTTCAGCTCAGGTCAGAATCAGGCCAGGTCAGGCTGCCAGAACTTCCTGGCCGGGCCAGCGCGGTCCGCAGGACCGGGAATACCCTCCTCAAAGGGGACATTAAAGGGTATTCGAGACACCAGCGTTTTATACAGACAAATGCAGCGGCAATGCACGTACTACACACACGCAAAACTAAAACAGACAACTGAGTCAAAAAAAATAATTAATGCTACCTCACCAGACCACCTACCACCACAACTTCAAATTCCGGACACCGAGTCCACCAGACTCGCTCACCACAGAATCCGTCCCCAAGCCCGTTAGGCCCATTCCAGCGCCGGCCAGCGGCAGGCTGCTCCAGCGTTGAGCTCTCGGTCGATCAGCCTATATTAAAAGGCACATTTCAGGCGAGATTTACAGGGGGATAGGCCATGATGGACAGATTGTCCAGACCGCTGCTGTCTCATGCTCGCCGATTGAAGCGGTTAGCGCTCTGCGGGTGAACGTCCGCGCTAAGACACTGCTGCTGCAGGCTCCAGGTCCCTGCCTGCCTGTAATGCCTCCGGCGGCTGGGGCTCCGCCCCAGACCCTGGTAGCTCCTCTCGCTCCGCTCGAGTCGTTTTGTCGCCGGCCCCCGCCAAACTCCTGCGAAGCAGGAGCAACCAGGGTCTGGGGCGGAGCCCCAGCCGCCGGAGGCACACCCCCACTCAGGGTGTTACTCCAGTCGGAGCTGGTGCCAGCCCGTTCGAGACCGTTTGGCTGGCGGTTCGTCGTCGTTGGCGATGGGTGTGAAGCCGAGATGGCGGTAGAAGGCGCGGGCTTTGTGGTTAGCGTTGATGACGGTGAGGGCGATGGGTAGTGGGGAGCCTGTTTTGAGGGTGCTGAGACGCCGGATTTCGTTGATGAGTTGGCGGCCATAGCCTGAGCCCTGGTTCGTGGGGGAGACGTGCAGTTCATAGAGGTAGGTAACTCGGTCGCCTGTACCGTCTTCGTTGAGGTGGTCGTCGAGCACAAAGCTGGCAAATGCAGTGACAGCTGGTGCCGTATCTGTGTTAGGGGTGACAGGACTTGAGGTGATAGGGGTTGAGGTGGCAGGAGAGCGTATTACGAGAAATTGCATGCCCGGGGTGTATCTCATTTCAGCTTTTTTGTCCTTGGCATTCCAGCCCAGGCCCGACGCTATGTACAGACCTCGCAGCTTGCGGACCATGTTGTAGCATGCAATGAAATCCTCGTTGGTGAGAAGTTGGGCCGATATTAGTTCTGCAGCAGCAGCAGCAGCAGTAGCGGGTGTTTGGCTGGCGGTACCGCCGTTGGGGTTGACAGCAGCAGGACCTGCATCACCGTTCTGACCGCCGTTGAGGTGATCTGTGACAGGGAGTGGGAGTGGGGTAATGGGGTCAGTTGTGGATGTGGCTCGTGAGCTGGTCTGAAGACTCGAGTTTACATTCGATTTAGCATTGGTTTCAGAAATGATTTTAGGACTGAGTTTATCATTCGACTTGGGGTTAGAATCGGTTCCAGTGTCACCTCCAGCTTCAGTTTCAGCGTCAACCTCAGCACCAGTGTTAGTATCAGCAGCGGAAGTAGCAGCAGCAGCAGCAGCAGCAGCAGCAGCACTAAAACCAGATTCAGGGTCTGATTGTATATCAGTGCTGCCTTTGGTGGGCAGATCAGCCCTAACAGGGGTGACAGGAGTGACAGGAGTGACAGATGTTACAGGACCAGTGACAGCGGCAGTGACAGCAGCAGCAGCAGAGTCAGCATCAGCAGCATCCGATGTCACAGACTCTAAATTCAGAGTCATTGATCAGATACCGATAATAGACCGATAATGAAAATGAAATCGGACACACGAAAAACGAAAATGAACACGAAAATGAAATCTAAACAGAAACAGAACAGCAGCAGAAAACACGCAATTAAGACTGAATTGTCAGGTCAGCTAAAATAATAAAAGAGAATGAATACGGGACACGAATACTGGGCTAGTATCGACACCGGATGATGGTCGGATACAGGTCGGATACAGGTCGGATACAGATCGGATACAGGTACGGATATACAGGTACAGATACAGGTACAGATACTGATACAGATACTGGTACAGATACTGGTACAGATACCAGAACAGATACCGGTAATGCGGTATGGGCACTGGTTTGGGTATGGATACCAGATACCAGATGCTTTTCTGAAACAGCTGCTGCTGGAAATTGATTTGAATCAGTCAATCAGTCACTCGTGTTCAGGTTCAGGCTCAGGCTTAGACTCAGGCTCAAGCTCAAGCTCGTGCTCCTTTTTTCGCTTGATATATTGAGTTGCAGGTGGGGACCGAATGGGCCTAGATTCGATGATTATTATTTGAATGGCGCCCTTGGCGGGACCTTAAGTAGGTTTTTTTTTTTACAAATAAAAAAAAAGCACCCTGAGCTAATCCAATTCTGGCTCGTCGTCAAAAGGTGCAGCTATTACCACCCGCCGCTCTGTACCTATTGTTTTAGTGCAGTAACATTAGCATCAACAGCAGCAGCAGCAGGGTCGTTAGGGTCGTTGGTGGTTTCCCCTCAAGCCAAGTCAGTAATATTTTAGAGCCATTTACTAAGTGAAAATTTCCCGGCGATCGTTCAAGGCCCTGATTGGCAGGGCCACAATTGGGCAAGGATCAAACACCAAAACAGAAGTACAGTAGCTGCAGAAAAAACAAATTCCACCTTTCTCCGTTCTTGGTAGCGGTAGCGCTATTCCTGAACAGTAGATGTACTGCTGCTGCTGAGGAATTGATTTTGACTGCTGAATCCAGCTGCTGGATTCTGGGTGTAAGTAAGTAATGTTATCTGATGAGGGTGTAGTGTGTTTTTCGGAGTTGATTTTTTTTTTCTGGAAGGAACCTCAACGAGGTCAAACGTTGCCAAGAAATGTGGGTATGGTTTAGTATCACAGAAAGCAACCAGATTTCATTTCGTCGACTGGCCAAGCCTAGGGCTGGGGGCTTGGGATTTGGGACTTGTTTACAGGTTTACAAATCAAACGGTTGTGGGTGCATAGTAGTTAAAGGAGGAGCAGCAGTTCCGGGCCAATGGTAGCAGCAGCATCAGCATCAGTATCAGCATCAGCATCAGAGTTAGTAGCAGCACCAGCATTAGCATCAGTTATAGCTGGATATCAGCAGGAACATCAGCATCCGCAGCAGCAGTACCAGCTTTAGCAGCATCAGCCACAGCAGCAGGAGCAGTAAGTAGCGGCAGCAGTGTCAGTAGCAGCATTAGCAGGAATGGAAGCAGCAATGGCATTCTGGCCATGTACGAAGTACCAAGACCCAAAACCCAGTGAACAGCCAATTGACAACAGACCACGGACAGTTTCCATGGCAGCAAAGACTCAGCGTATTCTGGCAGTGACGTAACGAAAATGCATAGTAGACCAGGGTAAAAACACTCGCAGGGATCCCAGGAGGGGGGGGCGGCGGCGGGGGGAGGGGGTAGACGAAACCCGACAGGAACGATAACTCGATCTGTAGAAGAGGAGCAGGTCGTTCAGGCCTGAGTTAGAAGTAGCGACTCGAGGGTTTTCTTTTGCGTGCAGATTCCCAGTCCACCTGTGTGCCTGCCTGTCAACAGCAGCGACAACGAGCGGAGCGGATGAGGAGCCTGTCTAGTCCAGTTCAGGCCAACAGTAATTTTTCATTTCCATAGCTCCTCTGTTTCTATAGCTTGACCTGCACATACATTCCAGGCCTGCCCACTGTAGCTACACCAGCGACAGGCCGGTGCTAGCGCTGCTGCCGGTGCTGCTGGTGTTGCTGCTCCTGCTGCCGGAGCTGCTGCTGCTGGTGTACTAGCGGGAATGGCTGCTGAAAAAAGCAACGGTGCCACCATCAGCACGACAACCGCTAGCAGGCCCTGACAACCACCTCTCCCACACTCAAACAGCCGAGGAACTGACACCACCCGCAATGAGGGGTAGCTACCCTCTTCCGGTCTGAGGAAGGAACCCTGGTCGTGGTCATGCCTCCGGCGGCTGGGGCTTCGCCCCAGACCCCGCTGCTCCTCTCGCTGCGCTCGAGTCGTTGCGTCGAGGGTCCCAGCGTCCGGGATATCTCCTGCGAAGCAGGAGCAACCAGGGTCTGGGGCGGAGCCCCAGCCGCCGGAGGCAGGCCCCGTCCCACCACCGACCCCCAGCTCCATGCAGGATTCGGGCAGACTGTCTGAGATAGGGACATGTGTGTCTTAGAGCCGACGTATTGCGCTAGCCTGCGGTGACAGGCCCCGGTTTCCGACAAGCTCTTGATCCATTAATAATAGAATTGTAATTGAGTTGTTTGACTCGGGCTTGGCTGAATTGCATCAGCAGCGTCAGAAGAAGCAGTAGTAGCCGCGGCAGCTGGAACTCTGAGTATTATTTGAAGGTTGGGGATTGAGGACAACCCGTGTTGGAGCAGCAGCCGCTGATGGGCTGAGCTGGCCGCGTTGCATGGCACTCCAGTCCACTCAGTCCAGGCAGGCCGCTATTTGGTCTCGGAGCCAGGGCCAGTGAAAGGAGCAGCAGGAGCAGGAGCAGGAGCAGGAACAGGGGCAGCAGCAGCAGCAGCAGCATCTGCGGCAGTCAGTAACCCCCACCCTCATCAGGTTACGCGGCTCGCTGCAGCCGGCGGGACAAAATCGCCATGCCCCTCTCTCGCTTAAAAAAGTAACCCTGATCAGCATTTCCCAATCCGTCCAATGGAACATGTAACTAAAAAGCAAAATATGTATGTGAAATGTATATAACCCATCCGCGTCATAGGGAGAACAAAAATAACCCCATTGGAGAAAAAGCAACGTCGCATGTACCACAAAAAAGAGAGAGAAAAAATAAAAATCAGGTGGAAAAAGCAAAGGGAACTGCTCATGAGAAGACAGCACCCCAGCTACAGAAAAAACAGACCCGAAAAAGCAAACCCACAAACAACACTAAAAAGTCGTGCAAAAAGCAACAAGCAATCTGATATGTGTGTGTACGTATAAGTGCTCGGGCCAAGTGTAATCGTCAGGGCACCTTGCCTAAGCATATAAATGAGAGATAGTTTCCGCGTCGTCGCGCCGCTAGTTATCATTGTATTATTTTTAAAGAAGACAATACACAACTAAATCAGATTGACCCGTCAGTCTGTAGTTTATTGGAAAAAAAGAGATTTGGTTTGAGATTGATTTGTTTTTGTTTGATCTTATCACATTAGCAAACTTATTATTAACCAACCTAGGAATCTAGAAGAATTAAGGTATGTTTTAGACGGAGTAAGAGGTGCTCTTAGAGATCAGGACGAAGGCAACGACTATGATTAAGAAGAGGACACAAATGGAATAAACTTAAGAGGATAAGGAATAGAAGGGAATCGACATAAAGGAGATTTTGGAATCGGAATCAGAATATGGGATCAAAAGTTGAAATCAGAAGATTAGTCAGGCAATAAATGGAATACAATAGATTCGACTGGCGGTTCTAGAATCTGGGCAATAATTATGGAGTTTAGTTGTCTTTGGTGGGTGTATTGATGGTAGTTTAATAGCAGTTCAGTGATTAATAATCACGATATTGCGGTGCCACAAAAACATGCACTATAAGCGATACTGAGCGATACATGCGAGATTTTTTAGGCAGCTAAACAAGGGTACAAATGAAAAATATTATTAGTGAAAACGAGGTGATTAGAAAAGAGATGAGATAATCGAGTGGTAATAATTAAAATGGCGAATGAACTGGTTTTGACCTGAGCTGATGGATGCTGTGATATCAGTGATAGACTGTGATGAGGGTGCTTTGGGCTGATCTGCTATCCGGATGTGGCGTGAATTTAACTACGCTGATCAGATCCGCGAAACTCTGCGATAGCCAGGGCTGATACCCAGGTAGGACTGGTTTAAATGTTGATTGAGATTTGATGTTGATACTTGATTTTGAAATATTTTAATGCTGCTGACGCTGCTGTTGGAGCTGCTGTTGATGCTGAAGCTGATGCTGATACCATTTTGAGAAGGAAGCTGACTGAAACTGACTGGCATTGAGACACACATAAAAAGGCATAGGAGATGAAAGATACCTACTCACTGGGCTGACTGTGCTGGCTGGCTGGCTGATGAGACGAGCGTGGTGTTTATTTTTGAGGGTAGTGAAAGTATTGCGATGGGATCTTGAGACGGGAGGAGAATGGACTGCACTGCGTACTGTCACTTAAGCAAAATCAATTGTAAATATACCCCGATACCCAGTGTAAACCATTCCAGATGGACCACTCCAAAAGACCCCAAAAGAACCAGATCACATCTGAGTCTGGCGTGATTTTCAGGGGTATGTCGACAAATTCAACCATCCAACACGCAGCCACCAGCCCCCAACCGCTCGCGAAGCGAGCACAAATGGGGTCTGGGGCAACGCCCCAGCCGCCGGAGGCAGTCCCGTCTCCCTCCCCCAGCCACCGCCCGACACAGACCCATTTTTTAATTCCCAACTCCTATTCCTATGTCTCAAGTACCAAGTACCCCTGCAAGAGAAAAATAACCTTAAAAACTAACGCTAGCCAGCCAGCCATTTCGCGAATCCAGACCCAGTCAGTAGCCAGCAGAAAGGCCAGTTTTTAGCTTTAAGTTTAGTGAATCAGCCATTACCAAACAAAACCCAAAAGTCCCAATGATTGCCGCATCTTTACAGGAAATGCCGGTTGGCAACTCTCGATACTCTAGCGAGGGATACAACAATTATCAAGTATCAGCAGCAGCAGCTGGTGGAAACAATAATGGCCATCAAGCAGGAATGTTGATGGGAGGAGGAACTGGTGGAGCAGTAACAGGAATGACGACAACGACTCATAACAGCTCGAACCATTCGTCACCCACGACAACCAATAGCAGTATGTCGAGTTACCCGATGCCACAATTGCATCAATCTTCAAACGGGATTCCAAAGCTTGAGCCTCAGTCGGCATCTGTTGGATACTCACAGTCCACCACCACCGCAGACCATGCGGCCGCATCAGCAGCAGCAGCAGCGGCAGCAAATTCTGATCCTAATTACTATTATTATTCATCTCAACAACATCAGCAACAACAGGCCCATTTGGGACGATTAAGCACCGAAAGTTTGGATCATCTGGGTCAATCATACTCGAGAAACCAATCTATTCCCTCGTTACCCCCTCCTTCTTATAATCGACCTATGTCGTCATTGCCTTCTGTGTCTGGCGGTGTGGATGAGTCTACACAGCAGGCCGTTAGTGCTAGCAGTGATTCTAACAACATCAGTAGAACTTCTCAGGGTCTTCATACACACGACCACAATACTCCAAGCCCTACTCAGCACCAGCAGCCCTCGCTTCAGCACCAGCAATCTTTGCTTCCGCAACAGCAACAGCAGCAACATCAACAACCGCTCCAACAACAACAGCAACCACAACAACAAATCCCAACTACACAACAGCAACAACAGTTTCATCAAACAGCAATGTCAGGAATTCCCCAACCTCAGTTGCCTGCTCTGTACCAGCAGCCCTACCCACCATTATACCAACAGCCCCAGCAACCACAGCCTGGTAGCTCGACTGGAGGATATGGTGACCTGACCCCACAACAACAGAGATCATTATCAATTGGCCAGCCCATGACTCAGCCAATTGGCCATCCTTTAAGCCACCACCCCATGTACATGCAACAACAGCCTCCTATTCCCGGTGGCACGGGAACTGCTCCTCTGCCAAACCTGTCGTCGATTCCTTTAGGAGCTTACACCACTAATGCCAGTGGACAAGTTGTATCGACCACGCCAGGTCCTACCAATATCATTCCAGGACCAGCAGGTACAGGAACCACATCAGGACCACCATCTCATCTTATGACGACATTCAACTCGAAAATCTCGCTGAGATCGCTGAAAAAGCACGCTTGTTCCGTGTGCGGTAAGAGATTCACCCGTCCCTCATCACTTCAGACCCACATGTACTCACACACAGGCGAAAAGCCATTCAAGTGCGAGTACGAGGGCTGCGGAAGAAGTTTCTCGGTTGTGTCCAACCTGCGTCGTCACAAAAAGATTCACGGAATCTACCCTTAGAGTCCCCCTCCTCCTCCTCCTGCCACAATCGCACGATCCATCCTACCCGACACGACCATACAAACACAATTACATCGACGATACACGACACCCAACACAACAATGCACCAACCATAATATTAACTTCTCTGTATACTAACCACGGCACACACTGCGTGCGAGGTGGCGGCTTATTATTATCTAATGATCTCACTTTTCTCTTGATGAAGGTATAAAGAGAAGGTTGTCCAGTTTCTCTTTATTTGTTTTTGCTTTAATCTATTCTATATTATATATATGGCGACATCTACCGCCATCCAAAAGGTTTAATAAATGAAATAACGAACTCTTCTTGGGGCCAGTTGCCTCCGGCGGCTGGGGCTCCGCCCCAGACCCTGGCTGCTCCTCTCGCTCCGCTCGAGTCGTTCCGTCGACGGTCCCATTCTCCTGCGAAGCAGGAGCAACCAGGGTCTGGGGCGGAGCCCCAGCCGCCGGAGGCAGACCCCCGTCGTAGACGTTGGTAGTAAAAGTAGAATTTAGGAAAGTTCTGAGTAGGCTGGGAGGGCTTCGTCAAGCCCGTCTTGCTGGAGATGGCGGGCCTCGGCTTGGGCTTTGCTGACTGCTTCGGTGAAGTCGAAGACGCCGCCTTCTTTGAACACGATTTTGAGTTTCCAGAGATCCGAATCGGGTTCTAGACCGCCGTTGACCTTTGTGGGCACGATATCGGCCTGCCAGTAGTTGGCTCCGAACCACGGTTGGACCAGTTGGCATTGGTACATTTTGGCGAGATCACATGCGAATGATCTGAATTCGCGGTCTCCACGGCCTACAACTGTGAAGTTATGAGGCGATTGCGGATGGAAGACGACTCGTTTGTTGCTCACGTAGATAGTGCCTCGGTTCGACGAGATTCTCGTGGTGGCTGTCTGACCTGGAACCGGTCGCGGATGCCATAATTCAATAGCAGCTCCGAATTTCTGGAACTGGAACCGTTCTCCAGGCAATTCCAGAGGCGATCCATTTTCAACTGTGACCCAGTTGATACTCATCTGTGGCCATACGATCCAGCACACACACCCCTGTTACGAAGAGGACGATGTTTCAGGTCGTGAATATCACTGAAATCAAAATATAATAATAAATATATTTAGTTTATGTGGTGTGGCGCTACATTCTGGTTGTTATCTTATCAGCGATGGCCATGCAGCAACCCGCAACCCCCACTCCCATGACGTATTTGAATCGGTCTCTCATACGGGGGGACCAGTTTGTTTTATCACAAGCCAGGAGGATGAGAGATTCAAGTCCAAGTGAGACATTCATCCATCGACTGCCGAACGATTTACCGTGGAGATGCATAAAACACATCCCACCCGGTACCAATAATGATTTCCGCGAAAATCATCCCACCTCCACGCCTCCCACAGCCCCCCAAAACGACTCGAGCGCAGCGAGAGGAGCAACCGGGGTCTGGGGCGGAGCCCCAGCCGCCAGAGGCAGACCTCCCTTCGCCCGACCACCATACCCGACCATGCGAAGGCGGCCGCCAAAGAACTCAATATTAAGCCCTCGGAAATCTATTACGCCGCCGTATACAAACCTAAAAAGCCCTCATCGGACGACTGCTTAAACTTTGCCGTGAACCGGATGCACCAGTTCAGGAACAGTCGGTAGCAGCTGGGCTCCACCCCGTTTCTCATTTGTTTGTCTGTTGTGGAGCGAGGAAGGGAGGGTGGGTGAGCCTCCGGCGGCCGGGCGCTGCCCGGACCCGTTGTGCTCGCTTCGCGAGCGACGTTGGGTAGAATAAAGTACGTGGGTTGGGCAGTAGGGAGTGGGTGGGTGGTTAGAGTGCGAGAGTCGTTAGTTTCGTTTTTGGAGATATTTCAGGTGTAAAGGACGGGCCTGGGCGAATGTGAGGTATGAGTCGTGTGGTAGGAGTTAATACTGGACTCTTGTTCTGCTGTAGCTTCTTAGATACTTTCTGGCCTGTTATAGTTTCTAATTTTGTGGTGATTTGGCGGAGAGAAAGTCGGCTTTGGATGGACATCTGAGGAGATGAGATCTGCTGCCGAATCGATGACATAGATCGACGTCGTACCTGGTCTATACTGGGAAAATCCAGGGGAAACTGCAGATCCTGGCAGCGGTATTTGTGTACTGGCTATCCCCTATTCAGCAAGGATCCCCCTGGTAATACCTTCAAACTGAAAGGAGACTAGTGAAAAACATCTACAGCTCGCTGTCTGCTCGGGTGTGCAGTACAGTGTACTTGTAGCATAAAGTATTCGAAATAAGATGTCTTCCAGTTTGAGAAGCTGTTTCGAAACATCAAAGCGCTTCTTAGAATTAAATTGACATGTCGCCCCCCTCTGGCTCTATTGGCTAGATTTACTCAGGGGGTCCTGCTGCCTCCGGCAGCTGGCGCTCTGCCCGAGACCCGTGGCTCCTCTCGCTATTCTCGAGTGATTTCTTACGATCCCCCAAGACGGATACAGGGTTTTAGAAGAAAGGGCAGGAATTCATAATATGTGACCTCTTTCCAGAAAACCACACACGTATATTCCATGTTACAGGCTCCTCAGGCTGGCTTATTATCTAGACCATGTGAGAAGTACCTATGGTTTCAGTAGCAAAGTTTCATATAAATTAGGCTCAAAGAAAATTTTCTACACTTCAAACTGCTTGGTTTTCTTTGTGTCAATGTATAAGACCATTATCAGAGTCAAAGAATTCATAGAGATATTCTTCTTAGAGCAGCTACTTGATTAGAGCTTGTTTACTTTATTTCAGCAGATATTAGAATGGCTAATTCTATCTATAAGAAATAGAGTGCTAGGGTTGTCATGCCTCTTCTTCCCTCTGTCCACTAAGGTAGGCCCTGCATCGTACTTGCATGCAGCTGCAATGAGATGTCGCATAGTCACTAGAATTCAGAAGCGGAATTGTGAAAAGAAAGTTTCATTCAATGTATAGTTTGGTTGAACTGTGCCATTTGGCAGCCAGGTTATTATTGGTGGTACATTGACTGGGCAGTAGGTGTGTTAGCTTGTGTATGCAGGTTGAGAAAGGGACTTCATATACCGGTTTGGTCTTGTTTTTATAACTCAGAAGCATATATATCAGTCTGAGACCCCCAAACAACGACTCGAGCGTAGCGAGAGGAGCCACGGGGTCTGGGGCGGAGCCCCAGCCGCCGGAGGCACATTCCCAGTCAAAAACCCATGCAGGGACTAACGCACGGCTGAATGTACTCGATAGGAGAATTTTTCAGACGATAGTGCTATAGCTAGGAGGTGCAGGTACTTCCAAAAAAAAAAAAAAAAAAAAGTGATAAAAAAAATATTGAGGTGAAAGTTTTTAGTTCTGCAGACCCTGGTTTTACAAGGCCTGAATTTTTTTGTGGCTCAAACGTAGACATCACAGTCACTAGAATTAGAGAACTGGTTAGTGCTTGTTTCTCAGAGAATAGATAGTGGTATTTCTATTTGTTTTCGTCTTTATTTATACGTCGAGCACTGGATCAGTTGATTTCTGGCTTTGATCTTGCTAAGTCCTAAGGTTGATTTATTGTTGTGGGTTTTTTGTTTTGCTTGATTCATTATATTCCTAATATTCCAAAATGCAGTTAACTTGGAAAGATATCCCTACCATTCCTAATGCCAACGAGTTCTTGGACGTTGTTCTTAACAGAACACAGCGTAAGACTCCCACGGTTATCCGTGCTGGTTTCAAGATCACTCGTATTCGTGCTTTTTATATGAGAAAGGTTCGTTACACAGCAGATGGATTCAGTGAGAAGCTTCAACAGATTGTCGACTCATTCCCCAATATCAACGAGATCCATCCTTTCCACAGAGATTTGTTGGATACTTTATATGAGAAGAACCACTATAAAGTGTCGCTAGCAGCAGTTTCTAGAGCCAAGTCTTTGGTTGAACAGGTTTCCAGAGATTATGTTCGTTTGCTTAAATTTGGTCAGTCTTTGTTCCAATGTAAACAGCTCAAGAGAGCCGCCATGGGTCGTATGGCTACTATTGTTAAGAGACTCAAGGATGCTTTATTATATTTAGAACAGGTTCGTCAACATTTGGGTCGTTTACCAAGTATTGATCCCAATACTAGAACCTTACTTATCTGTGGTTACCCCAACGTCGGTAAGTCGTCATTCTTAAAAAGCATTACCAGAGCTGATGTCGAAGTTCAACCTTATGCCTTTACTACCAAATCGCTTTATGTTGGTCACTTCGATTACAAGTACTTGAGATTCCAAGCTATTGATACCCCTGGTATCTTGGATCGTCCTACCGAGGAAATGAACAACATTGAAATGCAGTCTATTTATGCTATTGCCCACATCAGATCATGTGTTCTTTACTTTATGGATCTGTCTGAGCAGTGTGGTTTCTCAGTGGCCGACCAAGTCAAACTTTTCCACTCTATCAAGCCTTTGTTTGCCAACAAATCGGTTATGGTTGTTATTAACAAGATCGATCTGGTCAAGCCTCAAGATCTTGACGAGGAAAAGCAGGCTTTGCTCAAATCTATGACTGCTACTGATGGATCCATGACTGTCGAGATTTTGCAAGCCTCTTGTCACACTGAAGAAGGTATCATGGACGTCCGTAACAAGGCCTGTGACAAGTTGCTTACCGCTCGTATTGAACAGAAGATGAAGTCGTCATCAAGAATTAATAGCATTCTTAACAAGATCCACGTGGCCCGTCCCTCTCCTCGTGACGATGTTCCTGTTGCTCGTGATCCATTTGTGCCTGCTGGCGCACTTGAACGAGCTACAAGCTACGACCCTGAAGACCCCAACCGCCGTAGATTGCAAAAGGATATTGAAATCGAAAATGGTGGTGCCGGAGTATTCCAACCTGACTATAAAGATGCATACATTTTGGAAGACGAGGCCTGGAAACATGATATTATTCCTGAGCTTCTCGACGGTAAGAATGTCTACGATTTCATTGATCCTGAAATTTCTGCCAAGTTGCAAGCTCTTGAGGAAGAAGAAGAGAAGCTCGAGCAACAAGGATTCTACGATTCTGACGATGATGACATGGATAACAGTGAGGATGAAGAGATTGCTGCCAAGGCCGAGTGGATCCGTAATAAGCACAAGCTGATGCTTAATGCTGCTAGATCCAAGCGTACCATCAAGAATAGAGGTGGTGTCATTCCACGTAAGCTGGCCAAGAGAACTCTGTCTCAAATGGAGACTCATTTCGACAATATTGGTGTTGATGCTTCTGCTGTTTCCACCAGAGCCAGAGCTTTGGCTGCTCGTGCTGAGACTGCAACTGGTCAAGATGTCGTCATGAACCAACAAGAGGGTCCTGTTATCGACACTGCCCGTATCCCCAAGAGAGATCAATCCGATCGTAGATATGACGGTGTTGGTGCCTCGAAGCGTTCTAAGGCCGAGCGTCTGGCCAAATTGGACCAACGTGACCGTAACAGAGCCGCCCGTGCCGGTGAGGGTGACAGACACACCACCGCTAGTATCCCCAAGCATTTGTTCAGTGGTAAGCGTGGAATGGGCAAGACCCAAAGACGTTAAAAAAAGCTCCTGGTTTTCTATCCTGTTGTGTATTTAAGTATTGTGTTTATTAATGTTTTTTGTTATCCTTTTTTTAGCCTCCGGCGGCTGGGGCACTGCCCCAGACCCCGTTGTGCTCGCTTTGCGAGCCATCCCTGTCCCGTGACGGTGAATTGAAGTAGTAATGAGTGAAATCGATGAATATGTCGTGATCGGCGGACACAGGGTCCTACCAAAGAATGATACCAATCAAGTTTCTACTTTCTAAATTTATAGTCCATAGCAGTTGGATAAATAGAGTGCGATGCGAAGACAGCAGCGTACTAAGACCGAGTGCTTTCCATGGTCTTCTCATGAAATGCTTGCTCTAACCTCATGTGCATATAACGATGAGATCTAACGGTCGTCCCTGCATATGCGACTATAATACCGGCAGACAGTGCTCTCAGCTGTTTCCGGCGGTAATCTCGTTTCTTTTATTTCTTTTCTTTTATTACGAGTTAATGAATACGTGTACCATTATTTTTTTTACACAAATACTGTGGCTGAGATTAATCGTAAACGAAATCACTGCGTAAAGTCACGTCGTGTGTGGGCATCGGCTATCGGCGGTGCTAGATAAGGAATCGTGACCTGGTGCCATACCAATTTCGATAAGGGATGACTGCCCCTACGGGATATTAATATTAGACCAGCTGGCACATGTTGTTAAATTAAGTCGTGACCAATTCCTTTGCCATTGTTGGGTTTAAAATTAAATGTAACAGTTGTGCTGATTTGGCAGGCTAACTTGGCAGGTTGTTTGGCTGGCTATTCCGCCAACTCAGCCAACCCGGTCTGTTTCATATTCTTGTTACTCAGTTTTTCTTGCACGGTTTGCTCTATACCCGGTCTTCTATTAGGTATGTGACTCGGTCTCTTAGTAGCCCCCGCATATTCAGTTTGGCGGAATAAAAATGATAGCCCGGCTCCCATGGTACCGCTATCCGATGTGAGACCGTGTAAATAGTGACCTACCCCACCACGAGCTTGACTCGGTGATATCTTTTGGCACACACAAATTCCGTATCCAATGGCGATATTTCTGTTTTGGGATATATTTTTAGTACTCTTGTCAGATGGCTGCTTGTACTCAGTCTGGCCCGGTCCACACATGCATCTTACTCGGTGCTTGTGCCGCGTCTGGCCTGCGTCAACTTACGAAATGGTTATCATCTACTGATAAGGGATGGTAGCAAATCTTATAAATATAAATTGTCTGTGGCCGGGTGCCGTTCCGTTAACTCTTTTTTTTGAATCTTCTTTGTATTCAATTTTTTACCAATATTATTAGTATCAATTCAACCCGACAGCGTTTGATTTCAACAATCACTCGACCCGCATAGAAGCCATCGCAGTGGAAGTGCATACTGATTGATAGGCAAAAGATAAGCTACCACCGTTGGACAGGAATCTCCTCTTGCTTGTTCATTTTTTTTTATTTCCTGGAATAATTCAACATAAATTTAACAATGTCTATTATTTGTGAGAATATGACACCTACTCCTACGGTTCTACCTTCATCTGAATTGGAAAGGCCCAATCCCCTGCCACTTCCTTATATTGAGACTCCTCTTATCCCCTCGCTATATTTATCAGAGAGAGTTGGTTGCTCAGTATACTTGAAGCTGGAACAAGTACAACCATCAGGCTCTTTTAAATCTCGTGGACTTGGAAACCTTGTCTACGAAACCATTCGCAGTTCTCCATTTGGTTCACAATTCCACTTTTTCAGTTCATCTGGGGGAAATGCTGGATGTGCAACCGCCTATGCTGCTAAGCTTTATAAACAAAAGTGCACGGTATGTGTACCTATTAGCACTCCAGTAGCAATGGTCGAGAGAATCAGACGTGCTGGTGCAAATGTTGTCGTACATGGCAAATATATTGCCGACTCCGATAAGTATTTGCGAGAAGAGTTGATTCCTTCTTCTGATTTACCCGCTGTTTACTGTCATCCTTATGATAATGAGCTTGTATGGGAAGGAAATTCTACTTTGGCAAGTGAGATTGTTTCTCAGATGAGCATTCTTGGGCAAAAGAAGCCCTCTGCTGTGATTTGCTCTGTAGGGGGCGGAGGCATGTTCAATGGTCTTGTCCAAGGCTTCCAAAAGGCTAATTGGCAAGATGTGCCTATTTTAGCAGTTGAGACTGAGGGGTGTGCAACTCTTAATAAATCTATCAAATCTGGTGGCCAGCAGGTTCGTGTTGAGCATCCCTCCACCATTGCAAGATCTCTTTCGACAGTTTCAGTCACTAGAGAAACTATCGACTACGCCATGCATAAACATCCCACCCATTCTATGACTGTCAGTGACGCTGAAGCTGCAACAGCCTGTATCGAATTCGCAAATGACCACAAGCTTTTAATTGAAGCAGCATGTGGTACTGCTCTGGCCCCTTTATATACAAACCGCATCCATGAAGTCGTGCCTGGTCTTTCTGCGGACTCTGTTCTGGTAGTAGTTGTCTGTGGAGGCACAGCTGTTAACTGGGAAATCCTTGAGCAATATTCTAAAGAATATGGAGTTCCTCTCTATTGATATTAGTGATTTTTTTGTTTCTATTTATTCGTCGTTAGTAATTCAATTTTATGATTAGTCTTCCAATTCTGTTTGATAGTGTTCAGACGACCTATGCTCGACTAGGAGGGTTTAGAATATGATTACTGCAAAGTCCACTATGAAAATTGCTTTCGATATCAATAACATAAGCCAAATATGGAGAGAATATAGCTGCCTGATGATTAAGTTAAAGGCAAGAGCAGAAAGTGGTTTTCAGCTACGGCCATATCCAGAGTAAAATAAGATTTCCCGTCCGATCAATCATATTCAAGCCTCTGAGAGCCTTGATCAGTAATGCCGTGGGAGACCAGGCGTGAACAGAAGGTGCTGTAGTTCATCTTTTTGCCAACAAATCCTTTTTGCTTTTAGCAATTCATATCATGTTTATCTTTTTTTTTTAATTTTTTTTTTAATTTTTTTAATTTTTTTATCCTTGGATTTGCCTTGGATCTGCTATATTATCCTACAGATAGCAGTCCCATTTAGAAGATACATTTCAGAAGACATTTTCGGCTGTGTATTACAATTCAGTGAGAAATGAATAGCTACAAGTATACTGAAGCTATCTATATACGACATCTGCGACCAGGTATAGCTGGTAGGAGTTACACTAATACAGAACTAAGGCTCAGTATATGATTTCCAACGATCAGAGAACCATTCGTTACAAACTTACCAAAGTCAATGTCCTGCTGGTTCAAATACCTTGAGAAACCTCATAGGTTTATAGCCTAACCTAATGAGCGTCGTTTGTATTCCCAGTATCCGGATCTCATTGGCAGTAGTTTTTCGAGAGTGTCCAGTGCTGCCGAGGCCTTTGCTTTATCTTGTCGTTGTTCATAAATCCGTAAAAGTAGCTCAAGTGCGTGAGACGATTCAATATGGTCGGCAGCGGCATATTGTATACATAAGGACTCTAGTTCATCAAGTGGATGGGCGTCATGGTCATATTTGTCATATATGCCCACAAGATACGTCCATACAGCCTCATTTTGAGGAGCTAGAGCAATACGCTCTTTAACGTAATTTATTTCCTCATTGAACCGCTCTTCACTAGCAGCGAGCTCGACTTTACTGAGAATGCCCCACTGACTGTGAACAAAGTACCTGTAGCTCCAGGCTGAGTTATTGTACACATCTTCTTCTATAAACAAATCACTGAATTTCAACTGTCCTTTAAGTGAGAAAACTTCTGTAAAATCTGACTCTTCAGCAGTCTTTTCTTGAGCTTTATCGTCAGAGTCTGCTTTAGATATTGTAGATGATCCACCGCTCTCTTCGTACCTCTCAGAGACCCTGTTAACCACCCACTTCAAATGGGACCAGGCATGAAAGTTTTTGGTATCATCTGATATCACATCCCGTACAAGCTCCAGTTCCATCAGGTAAAATATCTTTGATTCGGGATTGTCGCTACGGACAGGTTCTAGCAGTTGACGATAGTTCCAAACCTGATAATTCTTGGGATTATCAAGAGAAGTAGCATTTAACCAGTCCGCAAAGTCCACAATATCGAAATCTTCATCACCGTCCGGCACGAGTCTTTTGTCTTTTGGGACTATATCCTTGCCAATACTTTTCAGTATCCTGGATCTGTACTCCCAAACTGTATAATGAGCAGGATTCATCTCAATGACTTCAGCAGTCAATGCCAACGCTCGTTCCGAATATTCCTCAACTGCCATTACTCCCCTTAACAGGTTCATAGCCGCAACGTATTCTGCATTGTATGAAATAGGGGCCAGGGGCTTACCTCCATCATTCTGTGGAATGGCCTTGAGGTCCGACCAGTCATACGTAGTTGCCATTGCTTCGATCTGATATTTCTTATTCAATCCCTCTTCTATGATCGCTCTTCTTAGTATATTAACCAATTGACCAAGTCAAAAATACTCATTCAATCTGCATAAAAGTCCACTGTTAATTCAATTCCAATGCTTGTTCAGAAGTTCTAAGATCAGATCCCCTTTTATTATATCAGCGGATCCATGCTTCATGTTGAGGTTCTATTATATGTCCAAAAAGGGAAATACAGTTGCACATCTTTTTATAGTGAGTAGACTGGTAGATTGATTTGGTCTTCTAAGACAATTCACTGCTATTTCTCAAATTATCAATAAAGAGAGAGAATCAGAGATCTCAAAGTAGGTTTTAGAGTTAAAATAGATCAGTGATTCCTCGTTCTATATAGAGTTTCACGTGCTTGGTCAGAGTATCTCATAGACTAGAGAAATCATTTACACTGACAATTAAATACTGGCTCAATAGACCATTTCCGCTCTATCAGAAATAAATAATGAACGATAATAACCAACTGCCCCCTGAGACAACCAACCAAACATGTCTAGGCCCACCAAAAGATAGCGGTTAGGGCAGAAGAAATTTTCGGGGCTGGGGTAAAGTACCTGAAACTATAGATAGCAGATGAGTCTGCAAGAGATATGAAATATTTTTATAGATACGGCCAAGCAGTTCACGATCTCTTCTTTTTCTTTTTTTTTTTTTTTTTTTGGCTCGGTGTATCTTTCGAGAAGCCCCTAGTTCCCACTAATACTTTTCATATCTATTCACAGGTGATTGAATCTTCATCAAATCATCCAAAGAAACCAGTATCTAGATTTCTGGATTTATTAATTTTTCTATTCATTAACAAATCCATAAAAATGTCCTCTGAACCAGTTGTCGAGGTGTCTGCTGTCTTTGACACCATTTTGGTTCTAGATTTCGGTTCTCAGTACTCTCACTTGATCACCAGAAGATTGCGTGAATTCAATGTCTATGCTGAGATGCTGCCATGTACCCAAAAGATTTCTGAGCTCACTTGGAAGCCTAAGGGTGTTATCTTGTCAGGTGGTCCCTACTCTGTTTATGATAAGGATGCTCCTCATGTTGATCACGATGTTTTCAAGCTCGATGTCCCTATTCTTGGTATCTGTTATGGTATGCAAGAACTTGCCTGGATTAATGGTCGTGGAGTCGCTCGTGGTGAGCACAGAGAGTATGGTCATGCTACCATTCATGTCAAGGATAGCGACAACAAGCTCTTCCACGGAATTGACAACTTCCAAGTTTGGATGTCCCACGGTGATAAGTTGAACGACTTGCCCACTGGATTCAAGACCATTGCTACTACCGACAACTCTCCTTATGCTGCTATTGCCCATGAGAAGGAGAATATCTGGGGTATTCAATTCCACCCCGAGGTGACTCATACTACCAAGGGTAAGCAATTGTTAAGAAACTTTGCTATCGATATCTGTCAAGCTGATCAGAAGTGGAACATGAAGAACTTTATCCACACTGAAATTGAGAGAATCCGTACTTTGGTCGGTGAGCACGGTGAAGTTATTGGTGCTGTTTCTGGTGGTGTCGACTCCACTGTTGCTGCCAAGCTCATGAAGGAGGCCATTGGTGATCGATTCCATGCTATTCTTGTTGATAACGGTGTCATGAGACTCAATGAGTGTGCCGAGGTCAAGAAGACTCTTAGTGATGGTTTGGGTATTAACCTCACTGTTATTGATGCTGCTGATGAGTTCCTTTCCAAGCTCAAGGGTGTTACTGACCCTGAGAAGAAGCGTAAGATCATTGGTAACACTTTCATCCACATTTTCGAGCGTGAGGCCGCTCGTATTCAACCCAAGGCTGGTGGTGAGATTGAGTACTTGCTTCAAGGAACTCTTTACCCCGATGTCATTGAAAGTATCTCTTTCAAGGGTCCTTCTCAAACTATCAAGACTCACCACAACGTCGGTGGTCTTTTAGAAGATATGAAACTCAAGCTTATTGAGCCTTTGCGTGAATTGTTCAAGGATGAAGTTCGTGCTTTGGGTGAGTTGATGGGAATTCCTCACGACCTTGTCTGGAGACATCCTTTCCCTGGTCCTGGTATTGCTATCCGTATCCTCGGTGAGGTCACTCCTGAGCAGATCAAGATCGCTCGTCACGCCGACCATATCTACATTGAGGAGATCAAGAAGGCTGGTATCTACGACAAGATTTCTCAAGCTTTTGCTTGTCTTCTTCCCGTCAAGTCTGTTGGTGTCATGGGTGACCAACGTACTTACGAACAAGTTATTGCCCTTCGTGCAATTGAAACTTCGGACTTCATGACTGCCGATTGGTACATTTTTGATGCCGCCTTCCTTAAAAATGTCGCCAAGAGAATTGTTAACGAGGTTGATGGTGTTGCCCGTGTGGTCTACGACATCACCTCCAAGCCTCCTGCCACTGTCGAATGGGAGTAAATCTTTTGCCGACAACGCCCTCTATAGACCATTTAAAATAATTTATACGACTTCGACTTAATATTTACTTCTGACCTGGTCTGCCTCCGGCGGCTGGGGCTGCGCCCCAGGCCCCCAGGCTCCTCTCGCTGCGCTCGAGTCGTTACGACTCGGTATGAGAGAACTCTGTCGCGGAAGGAGCTACTGCTCTGGGGTTTTTAGTCGTTTATTCGTAATACAAATGCAGAGGTATAATCGCCGTCATGAGATAGTGTGAGTAAAAACTTTTCGTTACGAGGATGGTTCTCGTGAGCCATGATTCTCTGTGAACTTGACGGAGAAGCCGTCGTGCGATACCATTCGTTGAAGCGACATTTTTTTTGATCTGCAGGATCCAAGCTTTTGTACAGAGCTTCTTTAGCAGCCCATGTGGACGCGAGGAACTGGATTTGCTCAGAAACTGGCCCGTTATTATTCAGAAGTTTTTCAAACCGAGGAATTTCATGCTCTGGATGTAGAATTCGTCGTGCGAATCGGTTCAGCTTTCGCGGATCGGTCATAAACCTAGCAATTCGCGACGTCACGAGAATGTCATTTCCGATACCTCGAACTGCCATATCTCGAACATCTGTAGCCACTAAAAGCGACTCTGACTACAAACCGAATGATTCGTTTTATATGTTTTTGATCTGACACCTCTTATCTCTCCAGATCTGAATGTCAATCGTAAGGCTGAAAATGTGAAATTTCAGATCCGGGAATGATTCACAAAACTCCGTATTTTGCTACCTCAGATTAGACTATAGATTGCTTCAGAGAATCATTCTTTTATTTTTTTATTGGTGTGGTTCAGTTGTTTGGTATTTTTATCCGGTGGGAATAGACAAGTCGACGTATAGAAGTTGATTTTGTAGGAGAAAAATAGACTGCATTTGCAAAAAGCGAGCTAGAACCGGGTTTATTGCGGCTACGAAATTATCTATCTTAGCAAACATTTCAGATCCAACTAGTTTTTGACAATATTGCATATATTAGAGAAAATATTGACTGAAAGTACTTATTTGAAGTACGAGGAATCTAAGAAAATCAAACCAAAAGAAAACTACTTAGAAAAAGCATACAAAATGGCATCATCAGTACCAGGAAACCGACCTTTGCCAGAGTCGAGATATGACCTGTCCACTTATATGGGAAGAGTTCGTCACTGTGCCGAAGTTTCTGATCCTCGCATGTTGTTTAACACCTCCAAAGACATTGAGCTTGCTCGCAAACTTATTGGTGATTATAAGAACTCAGATGGCCCTATGACCCCTGAACTATGGAGAGCCAAGAGGGTATTAGATTCTACTCTGCACCCAGATACAGGATTACCCGTTGTTCTTCCATTTAGAATGTCATCATATGTGTTATCAAATCTTGTCGTCACAGTCGGCATGCTTACTCCTGGCCTGGGGACCGCTGGTACTTTGTTTTGGCAAATTGCTAACCAGAGTCTTAACGTAGCTGTGAATACAGCTAATGCCAACAAGTCGCATCCTCTGTCTACTCAGCAACTTATCACCAATTATCTGTTAGCAGTAAGTGGTTCATGCTCTGTTGCTTTAGGCTTGAACGCAATCGTTCCACGTTTGAAGAATGTATCAGCCAGTACCAAGACTATCCTGTCAAGACTTGTTCCTTTTGCGGCAGTTGTCTCTGCTGGTATCGTCAATGTTTTCCTCATGCGTGGAGAAGAGATTCGCAAGGGCATCACTGTACATGACCCAGAAACCAATGAGCCCGTAGGAACTTCTAAAACCGCCGCTAAGTATGCCGTAGGTGAGACAGCTCTATCCCGTGTCATTACCGCAACACCAATTATGGTATTTCCTCCTCTTATCTTATATAGACTTCAAAGAGGCATTCTTCGAGGAAAGTCCAATCTCGCCGTGACCGCTGCCAACCTCGGTCTTATTACTATCACATCCTTCGCAGTACTCCCCTTTGCACTTGGTGTGTTCCCGACGAAACGAGTCAAGTCCACAACACAATTGGAGCCTGAGCTCTCCAACCTTAAGAACTCCAAAGGCACACCAGTGTCTGAGGTATGGTTCAACCGTGGCATGTAATTCAAAATATATATTTAAAGTCTTTAGACCCTCACTTCGATCCCTGTCCCCAGACACTTGATAGAGTCTTACTAATCCTCATAATCAACTTAGTACCTCCTCCCAACCCCCGACTCGAGCGAAGCGAGAGGAGCCGTGGGGTCTGGGGCGAAGCCCCAGCCGCCGGAGGCATAGCATCGGCTTGATTCATTAAAAGGGATAAAAATACATTTTCTAGGAAGACCAGTAGGACCAAGAGAGCTTCTCAAAGTCGTCGTTCTCCATGGATGCGAACTTGTCGGCCACAGCTTGGGGGTAATCTTCAGTGTAGCCGACACCGGGACCACCAAGAATGGTGTCGAAAATTTGGAACTCAGCAGGGAGTTTTTCACGCAGCTGAGCTACCTTGGAATGCACTTCCTCTTTACTCACGTCTTCAGTGACAAGGGTAATGGCACAGCCGCCACCGCCAGCTCCCGTGAGTTTCGTTTCACCAAGTTTTAAGCTGTCTGCAACATATTTAGTCTGTTCAAGAGCTGGATGACTTACTCCTAGTGCAACTAATAGAGCGTGGTTAATGTGAACTAGAGAACCTAGGTTAGCAGCAATAGCAGAGCTAGACTGGCCACTGTTGAGGATTTTGTATGCCTCTTCTGAGACATGTTCTATAGCATCGAGAATAGGCTCGACGACAGTAGGCAGGTTTTTCCGTAGTTTTCCCACATTGGCAACAAGTTCTGATGTTCTTCGTGGGTATCCAGTGTTGGTTAAAACTAGTTTTACAGGAGGGAAGTTGGCAATTGGCTCCATGATATTGGGCCGTCTGAACTTGACAGCTCCACCGCGAGTAGCTACAGTATTATCAATGCCAGACGGGTTGCCGTGAATACAGCACTCGCCAATAAATGCCCAATTGTTAATGAGATCAATAAACTCTTCAGAAGGAGTGGGTTCTGGATTCGTGATCTGACCAGCTACTCTGAGAAGTGCTGATGATAGACATACAGAGAGACAGGCCGACGAACCAAGACCTGCACCGACTGGTAGAGTCGATCGAGTTGTGAATTTCTTGCCAGGAGTATCACGAGAACAAATGCTCATATAAAGATAGATGAATGCGAAAGCAGCAGCATGCTGGAAAGTATTTGTAATGCCCTTTAAAGCGGTCTCGTTCAGAATGTCCACCACATGTTGGTCCAAAGAAGTAGGAATGGCAGATTCAGATGATCTCGAAGCAGAAAGCTCGTTCCATGGTAGATCTTCAATAGCCCATTGATGATCGAACTTGATATCAGCAAAATCAAGCTCTATCTTGGAAGTATCTGCCAAATCTTCGACGCCTGTGTATGTTCTCAGCGACACTGCTGCCGCTATAGCAGGTTTATTATGAACCACAGCATGCTCACCGAAAAGAATAACCTTTCCTGGAGCAGACACAATAAAGTTCTTCATCGGAACTCTCCAAAAACGCGGTGTTTTATATTCAAACCGATTCGACAACGGCCACACCAGACACTCTGATCCGTGAAAAATAAGGGGTAGTTAGTAGATCTGATCTCGAAACTCACTTCACGTACATGCATCTGGGCTGAGTAGGCCTCGTACATAATAGCCTGGCAGCTGGATATATGATGCAAAAGGACACATGGTTTATCAGTGGAGTTGATGCTGTTCCACGCTTAACTAGACCACCACCACCCACAGATCATACTGGGACAGTTTATCAGTCTCAAACGCAACAATGTCCTCGAGGTCTGCCCGTGCTGTGGGCGAGGACACTTGGAAATACAAAGTGGATAAAATAGTAAGTTCCAGTTCCGCTTTGCGGTTGTTTCGGTTCTTGACATAACATCGGGCTCCACTCTGGCTCCTCTCATTTCTGGAATCCCCTCAGGGAAAGCAAGAGGAACAAGGTGATACAGAGCTGAACAACATAGCCAGAGGCTCATTGACAGTGCATTTCGAGTTGTCAACTAACACAATCCAGAATTCAGAGCTGCTGACGCTGACATACGGGTCCATCGTGGCCCAGTTGTGCAAGGATTTCGAGGGAGATTACAGTCAAGTGAACAAGCAATTGGATAAAATGGGCTACAACATCGGTCTTCGATTAATAGAGGAGTTCCTAGCAAAGTCTGGTACTGGTCGATGTCGCGAGCTCAAAGAAACTGCCGAGATCATCTCTAAAGTCGGATTCAAAATGTTCTTGAACATCACACCTACCATCGACAATTGGACTGCTGATTTCAAGCAGTTCAGTTTAATATTCGATGAAAATCCTCTGGCAGAGTTTGTAGAGTTGCCAGATGATGGTCGGGCCCATAGAGAGCTGTGGTACTCTAACCTGCTGGCTGGCGTCATTAGAGGCGCTCTTGAAATGGTGCAATTACAGGTCGAGACAGAGTTTGTCAGCGATACCTTACAGGGAAGCGACTACACAGAGCTCCGAGTCAAGTTTATCAAGACACTAGAAGACGAGATCCCTCCTGGAGAGGACTAAACGACCAGCAGCAGCCATTCTCCAACCTGCAGCATCTGATATGATATGAGAAAATCCAATTGTTTATGATTAAACCTCTAGAGAACAGGTCTGCCTCCGGCGGCTGGGGCTCCGCCCCAGACCCCGCTGCTCCTCTCGCTTCGCTCGAGTCGACCAAAGATTGTCCCATCCTGAATCCGATTATCGTTGGGCCGCTAAGGTCGCGTCTGATACAGGGAACACTGACAATTATATTTTTTGATGCATGGTTAATTAATAAATAAGAGCGCTAAAACAAGCCTCGTCGATATGGTATACGGGACATCCAGTACCCTACAACTATCCCTCCTAGCACAAGCAGAATGGTCTCTGCAATATCGCTGGGAATCGTATTCAGCCACACGACTTTGTTGAGAACGATGTCAAAGTCTACTGGGTGTGGATCCTCCATAAGACCAGGGACATTGGAGAAGAAGTCCATGCTGTATTCAACTCCTACTGAATGTGTCTCTTGGTCGTAGACGAGGTCGAATTTCGTCGGCTGAGACGCGGGCCAGCACACTCGTACCTCGTACATCTGACCAGGTGTACCCTCAATCTTATACCATTCCAGTTTTGTCATTCCAACTCGAGCTGGAAACACCTTCCGCACAAGATGATACGGTCTTTCCTGACGACTTAACCTGATTCGATTTGAAATACTGTTACTGTCATAAAGCGTGAATGAAGGACTACGCTGTGAAGCTGCCGAAGCAGGCTGGACGAACCTAATTGTCTCAGTATTTGCCATAGCTGACGCCACAAACAGTAGGAATAAACAAATCCATCTTGAAAGAGATAGTTTTCGACTCATTGGACTACTTTTGACTTGTTTCTCTTCAACTTCAGTCACGCGCCTGATATCACCAGATGCGAGTCCTGAAATCTACAAGCGGCTGTATTTTCTTCCGTATAAAACTCAGGGGTAATTGTTCACTGCCGATCTTTTTCTGCAAGAGTACTGAGGAGATGAAAAGAATCACAGGACAGTCATGGGTACTAGACAATGTTAAAAAAATTACCAGTGTGAATCACAATATCTTTAAGAGTATTTTATGAGTGAAGAAACAGTCTGAATTTTTATTTGAATAGGAAATAATAAAACAATAATACCTCCAATGAACTCTGTAAATTGACAGCTGAGGTACCTCACAATCTGTATATAAATTCACTAAAAATTATGCTTTTATTCTTAAAATTTCAAAGCTTGCTAAACCGTAAAATTAATATCCTGAACTATGGATCAAGGAATCACCGGGTCTGGAGTAGAAAGCCTCAGTTGCCGGAGACCGACCCCCACGGCGCTTACCCCACAAGTATAGCGAGCCGCTCAAGTCTCCGGGACGGCTATCGTGCAGATTGCGTCACATTTGACCCACAATCTGTTGGTGACTTCCCGACATTTGAATGCCATATAAATACATTAGATCGATCTAGCCGCCAGTTGTTAATTAATTTAGAACGTTTTGGCCTTGGATTTCCGAGTTTTTTATAGGGTGTTTTTGTTTTGGCTTGCTTGATTTTGCTTATTGGTTTGACAAAAAAGATAGAAAACCGGTGCAATGTCAGTGATATCGGGATCAGAGATTATTGCCAACTCCCTGGTGCAGCTCGGAGTTACTCATATTTTTGGCATTGTTGGTATTCCAGTAATCGAAGTGGCCGAGGCATGCATCAACCGAGGAATCAAGTTTATTTCTTTCCGTAATGAGCAGGCTGCTACTTATGCTGCCACTGCCTATGGTTATTTAACTGGAAAGCCCGGTGTATCTTTGGTAGTGGGTGGTCCTGGCGTGGTTCATGCCATGGCAGGAATTGAAAATGCTAATTCCAATCATTTTCCTTTGCTATTACTAGCAGGGTCTTCTGAGACTCATCAAAGAGGAAAAGGTGCTTTCCAAGAGTTGAATCAGGTCGCTCTTCTTTATCCACATACTAAGTTTGCCAATCAACCTTCCACAGTGAAATCTGTCCCTTATATGATCGAGAAAGCTTATAGAACATCATATTTCGGCAGGCCAGGATCCACTTATATTGATTTACCGGCTGATATTATCCAGGCTAAACTCGATATTAAGAATCACCAGTCAAAGGAATCTGTTGTGCAAAAATTGGTGCCTCCTGGATTAGCGCCAAAAACTATGGGCGATCCAGAACGAATAAGACGAGCTGTTAATGTCCTTAAAACCGCCAAATCTCCACTTCTTATTGTAGGTAAAGGTGCTGCGTACGGACGGGCTGAAAATATCATTCGTCAATTTCAAGAACGCACCAACATCCCATTTTTGCCTACTCCCATGGGCAAAGGAGTCATCCCTGATGATAACAGTTTAAACGTTTCTGCTGCGCGATCTGCAGCTCTTAAAAATGCTGATGTTATCCTTTTGCTTGGAGCTCGTTTGAACTGGATTCTTCACTATGGTGATTCACCCAAGTTCTCTGACAATGTCAAAATAATCCAAGTGGATTCTGCTGCTGAAGAGCTTGGTAACAATTCCGGCAATCCCGAACTCGGTATTGCTGGTGATATAGAACTGGTCGTCCATCAAATTCTCAACGAACTGACAAGTCATGGCAATTCTTCGTGGAGATCACCTCCTCTGCTTAAAGAAATTGCCGATACCAAGGCATCCAACCAAGCCAAGGCGGAAAAAGTTGATTCAACCGTGACTGATCCCATCAAGTATCAGGCTGTATATAAGACTATTCGAGAAACCTTTTCAGAAACTCTTCCTTCTAGTAAAGAAATCATTTATGTCTCTGAGGGTGCCAACACTATGGATATTTCCAGATCTTCATTCTCTCTCAACAGTCCTCGAACTAGACTGGATGCTGGTACCAATGCTACTATGGGAGTTGGCCTTGGTTATGCTATTGCTGCCAAGGCAGCATCTCCTGATAGTCTAGTGGTTGCTATCGAAGGTGACTCTGCATTTGGTTTTTCAGCTGTTGAAGTCGAAACTGCTGTGAGATCACAACTTCCAATGATCATTTACGTCATGAACAACAGTGGTGTGTATCACGGCGTTGACCCTACTGCTTACGATAATGTAGACGACAAGCCATTACCGTCTACTGCATTACAATTAAATACAGCATACCATACTCTTGCCGAGTCCCTTGGTGCCAAAGGATACTTGGCTAAAACTTTGGATGAGGTACGAAGTGCTACTCTGGAAGCCATTCGCAGTGATAACGTGAGCGTTATCAATGTTATCATAGACTCTGGAAAGGACAAGAAGCTCGAATTTGGATGGATGGCCAGTACCAAGCCCAAATTATAGATATTTAAAAATAAATACATCTTGAAATTTTTTATATAGTTTGGGGACCACTGTAGCTGGTGCCCCGTTAGTATTAGCTACCACTAGTACGGGTTAAACCGTCGTAAATACAGTTAAGTAATGCATTGAACTAAATAAATAAACAAAAAACAATATTCTATCTGCTTTCGCCTTTATCGGCGCTACTAAATTTGGATGAAACCCAGTCCTTGGCACTACTCAGGGCATCAGAAGTCGCTGTGGATATGCTATTCCACCAGTCTGTCACCTTGCCAAAGAAAGATGGTTTCTCAGAATTTTCTGGCAGAGAAGACGTAGAGGCAGGGCCCGTAGCAGTTGAAGAAGTACTGGATGGGTTGGTAGCTGAAGACGACTTTGATGGCTCTTTGACTTTGTACTGGTTAGACCCACCAGAGCCACCAAAAAGGATGTCGTAAGTCGAGTTGACTTTCAGGATTTCAGTGTGGAACTCTACTCCTGGGTAAGGTTGAGGGTCGACCCACTTGCTAGGAAGACTTTCCAGAGCTCGACGAACAGGGGCACCGTCGGTATGAGCTGGCACAAGATTCAAGGTATCGCAAATGATATTGTACACATCAACATTAGGAATGGGATGAAACATTTGATCTTGACTGAAATACGGTCCAGTTGCCAAAAATAGTGCTCTCATCAAACTCTCTGTATTATTGTAGCCATGCACTCCAAAAGGTTGGTATCTGCCACCCATATCTTCGAGCTGCTTACGAGTGGTTATTGACCACCCGACTTGAGGAACAAGCCATAGAGGTGCAATCCGACTCGAGTACTGTGAGTTCATACCACCAAAATTCCATTCCCTAGGCATGTTGTCTTTAAGGAACACCTTGAATTTCGAAGGATCTTCTTTGCTCTTCAATGATTGATATGTGCTTTGAATGGTCTGTTCTAATGATTTTGTTGATTCTTTTGAATCAATATTCTTGTTAACAGCATCGTCCAGACTACCACCACCTTTCTGGCTATTAGAGCTCGTAGGATTTTTCAAACGCAGACCTACCAAGGGCCATCCATCCAAATGCTCAATCGAGTTGGTATCCATGAGATCTTCCAAAAACACTATTCTATCATTCGAAGTAGGTGCCATGCCGTGATCTGAAAGTACCATCACATTAACAATACTATCAAGATTACGTGACTTGATGCCAGACAAGATACTTCCAACAAATGAATCAACCTCTTGTAAAGTCGCTCTGATCTCAGGACCAGATATACCAACCTGATGTCCTACAGTGTCGACATTTGGAACATAGGTCAAAATTAACTCAGGACGCTGTTCATAATTTCCATTGTCTAGCCATTGGAATACCCTATTAGTCTTGGATGTTAATGGCTCTGACTTGTTGAATTTATCTACTGCAACAGGGGCGACATCTTCCCAATCTACCTCGGATCCTGGCCACATATGAACAGCTGTCGAAACACCTTGCAAGGCAGCAGTCTCCCATATAGGCTCACCTCCCCACCATTCTCTTTGCAGACTTTGTCCTGGCTTGGTGTTGAAAAACTGCTTACCAGTCTTGGTGTCAAAAAAGGTATTGCCTATGATTCCATGGTTGGCAGGATATAAACCAGTCACTAGAGTCCAGTGATTGGGGAAAGTTGACGAAGGAAACGATGGGATCATATAAGGAACTCCAGAATGGTCTACAAACAAACTATGCAAATTAGGTGTTAATTCTTCACTGACGTAATGTGGATGAAACCCGTCCAAAGAAATGACGACAGTAGTTGGATAAAACTCATGAGTTCCATTTGATTGTAAAGATTTCACCAGTTTCTTATACTTGGGCTTCTTGGACCCTCCAGATTTCTGAGTATCCTCGTCGTCATCGCTTCCATGAATAGAGTATAATAAACCAAATCCAAGAATAATAAGCAGGAAAACCAGTAAATGTTTTCGACCAGTCATCTGAGAGTTTCTCGACCTCCTCTTCTTACGTTTACCAGGCTGTGTTTCAACATCAATCTCAATATCGAAATCATCTTCAGACGAAAAGTCAGAGTCTGCATTTGAAATATCTCCCTCTCTTCTGAATGTATCCAGCTTGTGTCCTCCAAAAAATGATCTCTTGGGTTTACCAGGGTTTCCATTTCGACCACCACCACTACTGCTACTGCCAGTGCCCTGTAAATTATCGTTATCGTCACTATCAATATCAAAGCCATCATCTTCATCTTTAAATGATCCATCTCCGAGAGAAGCATAGTCACCACCAGGTGACGGTCTTGACGATTTCTTAGGAGTTGCAAATGACAGAAACTTCTTCTTGGGCAACAAGCTTTTTATATTAGGGGTTGTACGAGATTTCGAGGAACTCGAGCCCGCCAACGCTTTTAATACCTCGTCATCTGCTCGTAATAGATCGCGATCCCGGTCTGTTACCGGACCTCCGCTAGCTACGATATCCGACTCATCATCGCCATCCAAAGATTCTCGAGGAATATCTAAAGAGTATCCAGAAGCCATATTAACTCGAAATCACTGGTTACCAAGTCGAACCTTGAACTACTGACAGGTATGAAACAAATTAAGAGGCGACTGATAATAACGACAATAACAACCGAATAGTCAGAACTCTTGATTGATATTCCTTCGGCCGTTCACTATAATCTAAACTAATTAAAATCGGTTGACAAATCCAGCTTAAAAGTGAAATATTAAAGTAATGTCTTGCACCGTCGCTCCGTAAAGCTAACCGTAGTATGATGTAACCTCGAAAAGTTAATGTAGGATCGAACTGGACGCTGCTCACACGCGTAAATTCATAATCCAACAGGCAGCACCACAACAAACACTAACCTGGCCACAAATGATCTATTTCTTGAAAATACTGCCAACACGAGTAATATAGCAGATTAAGCTTTTTAGTCAACTGACGGTGTCGTCTTCTCTTGATAATTAATTTAACTATAACCGTTACGGACCCGACGCGCCAGCGCGGCTTATCGCAATCCCGATTTCACGTGTTACCTACAGGGTAGCTTCACGGTAGCTTCACAGGGGGTTAACTGTAGCTTCAGTAGGTTCATGCCTCCGGCGGCTGGGGCTCCGCCCCAGACCCTGGCTGCTCCTCTCGCTTCGCTCGAGTCGGGTGTCGGGGAAATGGAGTTTGTTTTGCGGATCGATTGGACTGATTCTCGACGTGAGAAATTATTCTAATTGAGGGTCTGGTTAGCTGGTTGGTAGTGGAGTGGCCTCACAGAAATTGTTGAGATCACTGATTAAAGTCACGGCAAATGCGTCGAGAAAATGAATGTTCAATAATCTATTCATAAACAAAAAATAAATATATATTATGCAATGTCACCGACAGCACGGAGTCGTTGTTCGGTCGTCATTCTCTTTTTTGGCTTAAACACTGGTGGTGTCTCGCCTCGAGCTACAGGTGTCGTCGCACCAGTGGCTGGTCGACTGGACTCATCAAAGTTACCCTCGTCCTCGTGATACATATCCTCCAGGGTGATTTGTTTTCTTGGAACAGGAGCAGCAATAGGAGCAGGCGTGCCATTAGATCCGGTGCCAGTTCCAGTGCCAGCTGATTTCCTGCTCTTCTTACTTGTCTTGATTTCGCTCAATTGCTTCTCACGCTCTTTTTGACGTAGAGCCGCATCAACAGCATCGTCATCGTCGAGAAGCCAGAATGCCACTTCACGACCGGGTTTCTGGAAATCAACACCGCTGCCAGCAGCACCTCCACCCTCCATAACTACTGCCTGTACGTGCATCTTTTGTTTGGCACGGTCTCTCATTCTCTCTTCGATAGTTCCCTTGACAAGCAATCTGTATACAGTGACCTGTCTCGTCTGTCCCAGTCTATGGGCTCGGTCCATAGCCTGGCTATCAATAGTGGGATTCCAATCTGAATCATAAAAAATTACTGTGTCGGCAGCAGTCAGATTGATACCAAGACCACCGGCACGAGTAGACAACAAAAACACAAACAAATCGGGTCTAGTTTGCCAGTCGTTCACAAGATCTCTACGATCAGACAGCTTAGATGAACCGTCCAAACGGCAGTACTTGTATTGTCGATAAGTCAAGTACTCCTCCATAAGATCCATCATCTTGGTCATTTGGAAGTAAATTAACACACGATGATCATTAGCCTTGAGTTCCGTCAGTAACTGATCCAATTTCAGCAGCTTTCCTGATTCATATACAAATTTAGCCATAGACGGCATACGAATACTAGTGTAGCCAGCACGAGTATTGCGTTCTTTGGGGTACAAATTCGAAGCTGGGAAATCACCTGGTTTGACACCATGCTGCAACAAATCCCACTCCTGGTCAAGAGTCAATGGATCCAAAGTTGATCGAACTGATAGATTAAACAAAGTGCTTTGCTGGTCATTAACAAGTCCCATATCAGAACCAACGAGAGAAATAGGGGGACAGAGTACTCGTGAGTCGTATGCCTTTTCACTAACATGGTAGTAGTTGTCGATTTCAACATTGTCTGCAATTGACAGCAGTTCATGAAGTGGCCCATCACCCAGTGATGCTCGTGATTTCAGCTGTTCAACATGTCCATATCGATCATCGATCAAGAATAGCTTCGAGCCAGGTACATAGCTATTGTCTGGTTCTTGCTCGTCGTAGATCTGCTGAACCAATGCTTCATGATGGATTTTTTCGGCAATGGAATAGCCAGCTATAGCCCGTTCATAAACACCTTGTTGAGACAGTTTGGCAATCTCGCCAGCAGATTTACCAACAAACCGTGACCAAGTAAAAGCTCCATTTGGATCAGCTGAAGATTCGAGAATATTACTAGGATCCCAAACACTAAATTTGTTCTTGAGATACTTTTGGTTGAACCCGACCCGGTAGTTGCCCTGACTGGGGATATCCAAAAACCCACCATCTCGATATGCCAGCTTGGGAACCGAATAACTAATGTGGTTCACAGCTGTATACGCTACATCGATCACCGGACCATCACGATTCACGTTCACAGTTTGCGCAAAGGTTGCAAAATTAAATGCTGATTTGACATCTGCTCTTTCAAACAAATCCGGATGGTTACACACTTTACGGAACTGCATAACGAGGTTCATCAAACTCTGAGTTCCATCGTCTGAGCTCGACGTTGCTCGCTCAATAAGATCCATAAGACTGATTTGTGATCGCAGCATCTTATACAATACCCGCTGTCTCGAGGTCAGATTACAATAGACGTCAATTTCAATCTTGTCACCCAGTTCCTGTTGTACATGTTTCTTGACACGACGAAGCATAAACGGTTTCAAAATCATATGCAAACGTTTCAACTGCTGCTCATTCAGCTGACTGTTGTTTTGAGCATGGCTCTCAATATCTTTCGAGAACCATTCGCTGAATTCTTCGTGTGAATCAAACAATGAAGGCATGATAAAATGTAACAAAGCCCACAGTTCCTGCATCGAGTTTTGAATTGGTGTACCAGTGAGAAGCAAACGATTACGACATCTAAATGATAGGAGAGACTTCCATCTGGTGGACGAAGAAGATTTGATAGCCTGTGCTTCGTCAAGAATCATATATTGCCATTTGAACCTCTGGAAATATTGTGCATCTGCCACTACCAATTGGTATGAAGTAATCAGAACATGGAATGGCGAGTCTTTTGTATACGTAACTTGCTTACGATCCCAGAATTTTCTCAACACTTTACGGTCCTTGCCACTACCCCAGTATGGTAAAGCTTTAAACTGAGGTACGAACTTGGAGATTTCCTGCTGCCAGTTGTGAAGTGTCGAAGCGGGTGCAATGACAAGAAACGGGCCCCAAATATTATGTGTTTCAGCGAGATATGCCATGACCGAAATAGATTGCACCGTCTTACCCAGACCCATTTCATCTGCCAAGATACCATTGATACCCTGTTCGTAAAGATTAGCAAGCCATGTAAGACCCTTTAATTGATATTCTTTAAGCTGGCATGATAACATCTTTGGTTGAGCAATGACCTCGTCTCCCAAAGACGTGGGGTTCTGGAAGTTCATGTCGTCATCGTCAATATCCACATTTTTAATCTCAGCAGAGTTATTGAAGTTACGGGCTTTGGTTTGTGCATCCATCACAGCCTTTTGAGCATTGTTCATGGCAATACGCTTGATTTCGTTATCGTCAGTGTTGTCGAAATCGATATCTTCAACGCGACCCGCCGAATCGCCACTTTCAAGTTGTTTAATACCATGTGGATCATCATCCTGGTTGACCTCTTCACCCGCAGCTTCAGCGGTTTTAATCTTACGACCAATGAAATGACTGTATAATTCGGTTTGAGTGATAAGGAAATTGAGTTTTTTGGCTTGTCGTTTCGACTCGCGCAATTCTTCATCCTTTTTAGCCTGCTCAATAGCTTCTTTCTCGGCTTTACGGCGCAAGTCTCGTTCTTCCTTCTCATTTCGTTTCCAGAACGTTAGCATCTCTCTCATACCACGACGAGCACGAGCAGGAATATCTTTCGCCGATTTATTGGTTTTCAACTGCCATCTTCTTGCCTCTTTAGCAGCTAGCATGGCTGTTTTCTTCACATTACTAAGCTTCATATTTGTTGACGACTGCATTAATCTGTACACTTTACCCGAATCACGACGAGCCATGTCTTTCCATATCGATTCATAAGTATTCTGGTACAGTCTAGCAACTGCTTTAATTTCCTTTTGAGACGGACCTTTGGTCTGTTCAGCAGCAGCGGCTGCTGCTGCGGCCGCCGCCTTGTCAGCAGCTTTTTGTTCCTCTTTGGCAGCTTTCTCGGCTTGTTTAGCAGCATCTTTAGCAGCTTTCGCTGCTGCTTTTTCTGCTGCTCGTTCAGCTGCTTTTTCTCCCTTGGTTTTAGGTGTTCCTGCAGCAGCAGATACAGCTGCCGAGCCGTTGGCAAGTTTGGTCTTCTTATCAGATGGGGTCTGGTCGTCACCACCTGTATCAGTAGACTTTCGTTTATGAGATTTAGGCGTTGCTGTAGATCCGGTACCTGTAGATGACAAACTCTTTCCTTTAGTCTTTGATTTGGATTTGCCTTTTCCAGTCGCCGGTGTTTCTGGGGCTCCTTGACTATCCGGAGTAGTTGCAAGTTCCAGCTCATCTAGCAACATCTCGTATTCCTCCCTCTCTTTTTTAGGTTTTGGACCTGGCTTTCTCTTGGTGCTAGCAATGAGTGAAGCAATGCGTTGTTCTTCACCCTCTGGAGCTTCAATCTCGCCACGTGCGATTTTATCTGCCTTTTCGGCCAGAGCCATGCGTTGTTTCTGAAGTCGTCGTTGATCTCGTCGCTTGGAATTCGCTTCCAATCGTTTCATTCTCTGTCTCTCCTCCAAATACACACTCTCTTCACCAGAAAGTACATGCGACAGGGCCCTAGTGTGTAATTCAGCATTAGCATAATTGACTAATAACTTGGCTCGTGATGAATGTTTAGCCAACAACGTGTTATGAGCCTCTGTTCTCTTTTCAACTTTAGTCTTTTCATGGTACTGGTTCATTCTGTTCTCCAGTTTCGACCGCACACTCGATAAAAACTCGCTCTTCTCACTGGAATATCTGGGTTCAGCAGCCTGTTTGGCTATCTCGCCAGCGTCGTTATCAGCTAAACTCGTGGGCCAGTCAAAATGCATCTGATAATTGGGCTGGTTATACCATTTGTTGACCTTAAAAGCCCCAAACCCGTTCATACTGCTCTTAACATGACTAGTCCCGTTATATGTATATCGATCGAGCCCGCTCTTATCAGAAGAACTAACTGCAAACCCTCCATCTGAACTAGCAACTGAACCAAATCCTCCACTAGCAATGTCACCCACTGAACTGGATCCAGGACCGCCAACACTGCCAACTGCACCACCACCTGCACCCGACTCCTCTGATCCACTCAGCAGACTCGAAATCGCCATTGCATCCCGTCGCTGTCTCTAGTTAGTACTTTCTTTCTGGTTTTTCTCCGGATTCTCTCTGTTTATTCACGATCCCTAATCTGCCTCCGGCGGCTGGGGCTCCGCCCCAGACCCTGGTTGCTCCGCTTCGCGGAGAGCTTCCGACGGTCTGGTCCGTCTTGGATCACGGCTATGAGCCCAGTTGTGATGCTCCAGAGACAGATCCTGCGAAAGATCCTGTGAAAAGTCCTGTAAAACCAAATAAAAATAATACTCGAGGCGGAAGAATCGAGGCAGCCAGCTCGATTTCGAACAAGCCTCAATCGCTTACGCTTAAACCACCTCACACCTCCTCAATAGTCACAGGTCCTACTTACCTGTGGAGAAGACCCTGGTTCAGCCATATTAATTGTTTGGTGAAAAGTGCTAATTGTTTTTGTAGCAATCTCAATCTCTCTTGACTTGTTGCCACTGTGGCTGCTTATGTATCACTCGGCTACTGTGTATCCCGTAGGTATCAATAGGCGGCTTCACCAAAATCTCCCTCTCAGGCCAGTCTCGGCCGTCCAGTGTCGTTAATAAATATATTGTTCCAACTTATACAGGGGGGTATTTACCATAAATACTTCCCAAGTGTAATGATCGTTGTAATTGTGGGTCGACTCTCAATTGGAACACATCGTCGTTTTGGTTTGGCAGGATTTTTTCGTTTATCGGTCTACTCGGCCGTACGCGCGTTTGCGTTTTGGACCCATACCGTACCTACCACATATCATTCGGTTTTTTTCTTTTTGCATCTGTAAGTTTAGAGGTAGTAGTAATGGTATGCTGCTGTGCTGTTGCTACGATTCGCGTGTTGTCTTCGCTAATACTATATTTTCCTCCCGATATCAGCGATCAAACTGTTTGTGGTGATATTTCTGTATCGAAGTCTTGTCTGCTTAGAATGTCTTGTATCTTTGGTTCACATGATAATACCCTGGTGGGCGATGTTAAAACACTGTTTTTGTAATAGTCAAGGCGTAACATAAGTCTAAAAAACCACTCTGAAATACAACTGGATCAAAATACCCGGTCACCCGCACTTATAACCAATGATACATTGTAATTCGCGGAACACTTTAAGACGCTGTAAGTCATTATAGTACAAGGTAAGACGATAATACAGCAAGATTATATAATACAGTAAGACGATATGATATGGTAAGAAGATAGGATACGGTATAAGACGATATAATACGGAGTAAGACGATATAATTCAGAGAAAGATGCTGAAGGGAAATTCCTTTTCTGTTTCATTTTGTATTTTTTTATATTTACCTGTATTTTGAAAGAATATATAAATCATGTGCCTAATTTTAGAGGATATCCTATAAATTACCAACTTCGAAATAAGTTCTGAACAGGTTTAGACCAGGTTCATAGGTCCATAAAATAATTTATAATTGGTTCATAATATACTCATAAGTGGTTTATAGACGGTTCTTAACAGGTTCCTAACAGGCCCATAACAGATCCACCACAGGTTTACAAGAGGTTCATATGTCGTTCACAACAGATTTACCACCATAGCGCTGTTGGGTCACCGATTGATCCCAACTGTGAACTGCTGTGAGCTGGATGTTTTCGTCAATATGCGTTCAGTGACATCAGCAACACCGATTCAGAGTATTTCTGTGTAAGAGGTTCTTTCTTGTTAGGACCCGCCAGTGCATAATGTGGTGTGCTGGGAGTTTATTTTCTGCTTGTTCATTCATGGCGCATCATGAAATCGGTTCACAATCGGCCGCCATGCATTTGTGGTTAACTTTACTCTTTCTTGTTTTGGCATTACACTAGTCCCATAAACTGCTGGCTGGGCTGCTGACGTGTTCTTTCTTGAGCTTTTTGATAAGCGCTAAAGTCCAAAGGAGATGAAATGATAATGCCAAGCTATATTAAATTACATGTCCATGTGGAAATGAAAATAATCGCCTGGAACATGGAACATGGGACATTGACTGCCCCGTGATATGCTCATACTGTTCTGATATATGCTTCACGTCACATATCGGATGTATTCCCCTCTGGCTACTGATAGACTTTTAGAGTCTATCTCAGAAGGGCAAATGTGATTTTGTCAGTCTAGTGTATAGGCTAGAGATGGCTAGAGAAAGCTGAAAATGCACATCCCAGGGTGAATATCTAGATATGTGGTAAATGTCTGGTGGTGACTGGAAGCGGAGTCTGATTGACAATGACCAAGTGAACCACCATTGGCGACCGAGGAATTTATTAGGGCTGCACGAATCACCTGTGAACAAGGTTGCTTGAAAGGGGCCATGGCCAATTAACAAGCTGATGTCAGATTTAAGCCTCCTAATAAGGTGAGAATTCAAGAATTACTATCATCTGTGCCATTAAGGTGGATAAGATTGCTATTCTCTCATACAATATTTCCCAATGTGCTGATCTAGTGATCTAGTTAATCAACTGTTTATCTGGCAGTCACTAAGTTTGTAAGGCTTTCTTTCTTAGAGCTTTTTCGTCTCCTTTTGTATGTCCTTCACTTCGAACTCGATGACCATGGATCTGCAACTATAAGTTGAGATTAAACTCGCAAATAAGTTAAGAGTGCTGTAGCAGCTTTCAGATTATTATTCATATCATTATTCTGAAAGACTATTGAACTCTTCTTTCGACAGACGGTTAATCCTCTTGAGAAAAGATAGGAGGGTGACAAGTTTACGATACACACAGAAACCATTAGTGATATAATTTTATCAATATAGAACTAATACAGAGGTATGGATATAAATATCCTGAATGGTAACTTAACGAACAGTTTATTGTGTCCGGGTAGGTAAGATTCCTTTAAATCTCCTCCATGTAGGCAGTTATAGATAATATACTACCATTAATTAAACAAATGCAGACCTTAGTGAACATGTCCTCTGAAAGTAGTTACGCCAACTTGAGTTCCGGTTTTTTCATTATGGTCTTCCCTGGGATATTACCTCAAGGTTTAATCGCAGTCGACTGATACTACCTGCCGATAGACTGTTCAGTTGAACGTTGGTAGATTAAATGCCATACTCGTGGATGAATAACAATAATCACTCTGGCAGACGACTCTCATGGCTATCGACCTGATTTCTGTAAATCTTGGAGTAGTTTTAAATTAAAACAAGTGGAGTCTATGGTTACCCAATCGAAAACGAGGAGCCTTGTCGACAAACAGCACCTGGACAGGACCCTGAAATGCAACGCTACTTTCTTTTACCCTTCATCTGTAATATCTGTAATATCAGAGCACATAATAAAGAATTATATATATATGTCACCACGCAGAAATGTTCCATATTTGGTACAAAACGAAGTGGAATGCAATCAGGACCAGATCAGCCCGGTACAGCTTTTGAAGATACCAGCCATTTGTCTTGTATAAGGTAGCTTGTCAACTCAACGTACGTGCACTTCATCTTAAGCCAGTTGCAAACACCAGTTGATTTAGACATTGCACTCATGTTATTTTGAATATAGGAGAGGTTATTTGTACAACTTAGGCTCGTCGTCAGGCTTGAATCGTTAACGGCAACCTTGCATGAACTGTCAGATAAGCTCACGCACAGGCCATCACTAACCATATTAGGAGCGCCAAATCGTATGACACTTTACCTCTTACGGATATGATCATCGGTAGAACATTTCTTACTAAATCCGTTGGACCCAAAAAATATAATCAAATCAAACCGCCAAGGAAATAGTTGGAGTACAGACAAAATTAATTCAACGTAAATAATGGCACAGAAGCACCTTTTGAAGTTAGGATCTGGTAAGATAAAAAAATTACCTGATCTCCTATTGTCCCCCATAGCTTCTCTACTGGAGAAGAGATGAGCAGTCCAGTTGGAATATTTCTGGTATCTTTCTATGAGATAAATTTTATAAAGACCCAGCACAATCAAAAGCATCCAGAGGCAGTTATGGCTATGTAGGAAACCCATCTCAGAATCTTTATTTGACAGTCAACTGGCACAGAACCTGTACTTCATGCTCTTTTTACTTGAGAGATAAAATATTGATCCTCATTCAGATGAGTTATACAATACCAAGCTCTCATGATCCAATTATACCAAAAGCGGTTCTCTGAGTGGCCCTCAACCGAGAGAAACCCCCTGTACGGGGATGTTTGCCTCCGGCGGCTGGGGCTCTGCCCCAGATCCCGTAGCACCTGCGAAGCAAGAGACTGCTGGGACCGTGGAGAAACGACTCGAGCGCAGCGAGAGGAGCAGTGGGGTCTGGGGCGAAGCCCCAGCCGCCGGAGGCAGACCCAGGACCCAGAAACACTAGAACAGAAGCCAGCCAAACTAAAATCACTCGACCCAGACACCACAGCAAGCACGCTCGAGCACAGACCGAGTCTGGCACAAGAACACTGGCGGAATACAGAGTAATAAAATATTTTTTATAATTTTCCATATATTTGCTAACAGCAAACACAACTTTTGGGCTTTCACAAGGAAAACCATGTTGTCATAAAAAGGGTGGTTTGTGGAGGGTGGATGATTTTAGATGAGGCGGCTTCGGAAGAAGAGAGTCGTAAAAAATAATAACATGAAATCTTTTTGTTTTAAAACATTTTGAAATTTTTCCTTCAAAGAATCTAGGAGATCCTCTCTATGTTACATTCGTTAAAACATTTACTTTCTTCTGAAAGAACAGCCCTCAGTCAAACGGGCCTTACCACCGGTGGGTTGACAAAGGACGGTGGCGCAAGAACCGCAGGTAACAACAGTTTGGGCATGTGAGAAAACAGTGGTGATGTTAAGACAACCAGGGCACTTGACGTCCATGAAGAAAGATCTTGGGGAAGCGACAAGTTGCTTGAGCTTGTGCTTTCTGAGTTCAGAGGCCTGGGTAGGGTTAAGGAGATCTTGAGCTAAAACCTGGGCTTTGTTAGTATTATGTTTCTAATTTTTTCGTGAGAATAGTTGAGACGAATGAAAGATTTTCATAAATAGAACTGGAACACAACTGGTAAACGGTAAATAGAATACTGGATATATGTCAAAGGTGGCACTGTTGTCATAGTCTGTGTTACTACACGACAAAGAAAATTTTCAGTCGAAATACTGCTTGACATAAACACAAGACTGGATCGATGTTCCGACTAGCTTTCATTCAAACTAGTATCAAATGTGTTTCTATTGTCGTCTCACATTTCTCAGAAGCACGCCTGATATGGCGTCTTCAAAGGCCGAGTCTCTGATTCAACTCGATCGCTCACAAATGTTTCGTTATTCAGTCGTATTTCGTATTTCCTTCTTCTGATCGTTGAAACTCTGTTGAATACAAAGCACCAGTCGCGATACTGGTCTTATCTTTCACGGTTGTCGTTCATGTTTCGCCACATCGAGTTTGCCTCTATTCTCGATCTCTCTCGTCCTCATATTCCAGCACCAGTCGTTAACCATTCTATCCAAACTACTCGTCTCATTCGACTCATAACTCGACTCTCCACTAACTCCTCTTCACTCATTCACACGTACCATTTTGATTTATGTTTTTTTGTTGTATAATTTGACCTGCGATGGATGCTTTTCGATGGTTCAAAGAAATGGATATCAGTCTGCAAACGAAGTCGTTTTCGTTAACTCTTTTGCGAGTGCGCCGTCTCGGTGACTGCGTATTTCATCATTTATTACCCATTTAGGAAATTTGTTTGAAAAATTTGTCCCCCTCCAGCCGCACGCCCAACCTGCACCATCGACCGCCCCCTGAGCCTCACTCCATCCCCGCAATCCGGCCCAACCACCACTTTTTTCTAATTCCACAGTCCTAAAGCAAGGAATCACCTCTCCAGTACCCAAAAAGAACCCTTCGACACCCCTCACTGGTCCGATTCTTACACTCAATCAACAAGCCTCATCTCACGAAGCTCTCCAACCCTAAACCTGACGCATGTATGATAAGCCCCGATACGGCAGCCGCACGCCGGTAATCTCCGCTTAGAACTCCGTCGAGGGTCTGCCTCCGGCGGCTGGGGCAGAGCCCCAGACCCCATGGCTCCTCTCGCTACGCTCGTGTCGGTTCTGTCGACAGTCCCAGCAGTCTCCTGCGAAGCAGGAGCCACGGGGTCTGGGGCGCAGCCCCAGCCGCCGGAGGCAGACCCCCACCCTGACGTGAATCGTGAAGTCGTTATATTACATTACAAATAAAGTAGAGAGAAACAGGTCAGTTGAGCCGGTCCAGCAGGTTGCTGTTGTCGAAGTCGTTGCCGTAGTCGTTGAAATCGCCGCCAAATGGGTCCAGTTCCAGCCCGTCGTGATCGTGCATCAGCGCGTCGTCGTCTTCATCTTCGTCGCCTTGAACGGTAGACCCGTCCACTGCCGACTGCTGTCCGCTAACAAGCAGGCTGTTGTCGCCGCCGTCCATGTTTTCGTCGTCGCCGTCTTCACCAGGTCCCAGCTGGCTCGCTGCAGACCCGCCGTCGGAACTGTTCCCGCTGTGAATACCAGGGGAGATTCTGGCGCTATCTTTAATAGCACCACCAGCAATTGATCCGTTTTCAAGTGGCGAAGTCGATGACGACGAAGTCTCCTTCAAACGGGGTGACAGGTGTGCTTTATCGTGGTCAGATTCAGAATCGCTCGCCTTAAACACCTGTTTTGGTTCTTGTTCGTTCGCTAATGAAGACAATGGAAGTTTCATCAGCTCTACTTTACTGGTAGACTCTCCCACAGAAGTACTTGTCACACCAGCATTACCTCCTGAAACAGTAGTGGCATCGCTAACAGTAGTCTGTGTGACTTCCGACTTCATGAGTTTGGCGGTTTCTTCTTTCTTCAACTTCTCTTGTAGAACCCGTTCAGCCTCGGCCTTGTCTATAGCCTCTGCTTCTGGTATGTACTTGTAGTATAGAGTGTTGACCATATTTTCCAGAATGTTGGCATCCTGCACCACAAACGATCCCTCTTCATTATAAGTACGGGCGTTTCTAAACATGAGCCTGAAATCTTCTCTGAACTGCGGTAAACTTTGATAGTATGCGTCATTGATTCTCTTTCTTATAATGTCGCATGCAATCGGGTTCTCAATCAGCAAATAATAATCGGGGTATATTCTTTTAGGAGGTCGTTCAAGGAACAAATCGATTCTATTTCGCTCGTCGTCATCTTTGACTTGAGTTGTAACGAAATTAAATATCTCCTCCATTTGCTCAGTGAGTTGACGTCTTGCTTGTGGAGACAATGTTTCCTTGACTTTTGGTGGTCTTCCTTTAGCCCGTTTTCGCACCGGAAGGATGATAGCAGATGCTGGTGACTCGTCTTTAGCAGTCGGTGTTCCAACGTTTCCAGTGGCACTTGCACTGACACTAGCAGTAGTATCTCGTGCTTTACGACCTCTTTTCCGTTTACCGTTTGTACCAGGTGTTGACACTGCAAAGTCACCACCGGCCAATGGAGTTCCTGGCGACGATACATCTGCAGAGTCTTCTTCTCTATCACGTAACTTGTTCTGTTGACGTTTGTTGATCCGTTGTCTCTTTCTGGCAATAGCGTCTTCAATTGTATCGTCGTCATTGTCAACCGCCTCGAGCCACTGCTCTTCAGTGAGCCCATCATCGTAATGAAGCACTTTCCGTTCACGAGTACCTCGTCCGTAATTTTCCATCGGCTCTGGTTTGACCAAATGTGACACATCTTGCTTATAAATATCAGGCAGTTCGTCTTCGGTAATAAGACGTGCCCGAGCTCCAGACTTGCCATAGTCAGCCGCTCGTATACGGTCAATTTCTCGGAAGATTTCCTTTTCATTATCATCTCGAGCAAGTACTTCATTCAGTTCCTCGTCGTCCATTTCTTCGTCATCGTCATCTTTATGACCCTTCTTTGCTTCTTCAGCTTCCAAAAGCGATCGCAAAAATGCTTCTTGTTCTTCATTAGTCGACTTGTTATCGAATTTACCAGCCTGGATGACTTTACCGTCGATTTCAAGCTTACGATGAGCTTTTTCCAAAATATGCTCTTCTACCGAATCTTCAGTAATCAACCGCAGGATTCGCACTTCCTTGGTCTGTCCAATACGATGGGCACGATCCTGGGCTTGCAAATCCTGATGAGGATTCCAATCGGTATCGTAAATGATAACCGTGTCTGCAGTTTGAAGATTAAGACCCAAACCACCAGCACGAGTAGACAATAAGAACGCAAAATATGGCGAGTCTGGGGCATTGAACTTCTTGAGCAAGTCTGATCGATCCTCTGCTTTGGTACTACCGTCCAATCGAAGGTATTGCATGTCTCGAAGACGAAGATAATCTTCCATAATATCCATAATCTGCGTCATTTGGAAGAAAATCAACACTCTATGGCCAGTTTTCTTGAATTTTGGCAGAATTCGGTCTAACAGTTCGAATTTACCTGCTGCACGGAACAAATCGTCGTTGGTTTCCTTGTTAGGATTAACCAAATTCTCAACTTCTTCGAAGACAAAAGGATGGTTACAGATTTTACGCAGCTGCATGATCTGGTTATTCAATCCCTTCAAACCAGATGCAGATGCTCCTTGTACATTGTCGCCCAAAATCAGTAGCTTGTACTTGATCATTTGTTGGTAAAGTTTTTGTTGAAGAGCACTCATCTTACACTTGATAACCTTTTCCACCTTGTCGGGAAGATCTTTCTCGACATCCTTTTTAAGACGTCTCAACAAAAACGGTCTCAGCACCTTGTGTAAACGTCGAATAATCAGCAGAGTCTCTTCTTCGCTCAAATCCATCTTGTCTTGACCACCGGTATTGGCAAATGGAGTATTAAACCATTCATCAAACGACTTGACAGAGTTGAAAATTTTCGGCAACACGAAATTGAGCAGTGCCCATAGCTCAGGCAAGTTGTTTTGTAAAGGCGTACCAGTCAAAATAAGTCTGTATCTCGTGGAATAATATGTCGTAAGCGTAAATGACAGCTTGGATTGGGTATTTTTCATTCGATGACCTTCATCAATAATCATATGAGCCCATTTGATTCTACTCAAAATAGGTCGATCCTTGATAATATACTCATAAGTTGTAAGTAAAACCTGGAAGTCACCCGACCGAATAATTCCTTGTTGAGCCTTTCTCGCCATTGGAGGTCCTTTGTATACAACTTTTTTAACACTGGGAGCCCATTTCTCAAACTCCAGATTCCAGTTGGTCAGTGTTGACAAGGGTACAATAACCAGAAATGGACCTGCCAACTGCTTCATCTCGATTAAATAGGTAATCAGCGAGATCGACTGAATGGTCTTACCAAGACCCATTTCATCGGCGAGAATTCCGTTCAAACTGTTATTATACAAAGATACCATCCATTGTAGACCCTTGAGTTGGTACTCTTTCAGCGTTCCACCCACCAAAATACTCGGTTGTTTGGTAATCTCTTCTTTTATTCTATGGGCAACAGCATAGTAATCACGTACCTCACTGTCTTCGTCGCCTTCTTGGATATCAGGAAGCTCTGTATTAAGAGTGGCTAAGCCCTTGTTTTCTCGCTGTTGAGATTCAACCGCTTTTGTAAGTGAATGCAAAAATGTGTTTGTTTGTCGAAGCAAATGCGTGATACGAGTATCTTTTGTCTGGTCGAGCAGTTTGATATATGCCTCTTCATCATTAGCTCGCAAGGCCTGCAATCTCTGTTTAGCGGTTCTTTCCAATCTCTTTTGTTCTTCTTTTTCAGTATAAGCATGGAAACTGACTATCGATTTTTGTAATCTTGACAATCGGCTTCGTTTCTGAGTCACCGAGTTGGCCACATCAACTGCATGCTTAACGGTACTTTGGATATTATCAATCTTCCTCTGGTTTTCACGACGTTGTCTTTCCACTCTCTGTTGATACGTAAACTGCTCGGTAGCAATTGCTTCTTGCAAACTGAGCTTCTTCATCCGGGTATATCTACCCTTATTGGACTCATCCAGAGCCACCATATTGAAATAGTACACATTAGCCAGAATATCGCCTCGCAGAGCCTTGTTATAATTGGCGAGCCGTAGCGACTTGAGCTCTATTTTTTCGTCTATGCTCAAACCAGAGCTACTTTCCGATTCCTGTTCTTCTAAATATGCCATTCTGTTATGCATGGCTTGCTGGACTCGACGTTCGCGTTCCAATTTCATATCCACGACATCCAACCCAACTGGCATGATTGTGGGAATAAATAGCTGCTGTTGACGTGCCGTATAATCTTCAAATGACACTGATTGTGCCAAATACGAAGGTGATCTTGGGTCGATATACGAAGAAACGCCAAACAGTTTAACCGAAGGTGGTAAATTCACAGGCATTGGTGGTTGAGGAGACGGGGTATTCCCCAGACCCGCGCTTGCTTGTCCGGAAACGCCGCCAACTCCTAACAACGGATCAGTTCCTCCTGTCGCTGGACCCGTTCCAGCACCTGAAGCAGGTGTCTGAGGAGTAGCCACGGGGCTGGAAATGCTGCTAGCTCTGCTAAAACTTCGCTGGCTCATACTCGGAGCCGGTTTTCGGAATCCTCGGCCTGGCGAGTTCTGAAACTCGTCCGGTACTGGTACCGACGGTTGTCGTTGGTGATTCAAAACCGCCGCATTCGGACTGCCCTGAGCTGCTGCTCCTGGACCCAATTGCGCCTGTAACTGAGCCTGTGGCTGCTGTTGTTGTTGAGGCTGTTGCTGTGGCTGAGGCTGCTGTTGTTGTGGTTGCTGGGACTGTTGTGTCTGTTGTTGCTGTTGCTGTTGTGGCTGCTGGCCGGGCAGCTGGAGCCTAATATTACTGGCCAGCGCCTGCTGAACGGCCTGCATCGCCTGAGCAATAGGCGCGTTCTTGCTCAAAGCACGGTACGCAATCATCTGGTTCCTGAGCAGCATCATCTGCTCCTGATTAAACGGTGAGTCCGGTCCCAAACTGGGCATTGGCGGCTGCTGTCTCATCGGCCCCTGTGGTCCCTGACCCTGTCCCAGGCCCGCACCGGGCCCGCTGCCCATCCCAGCACCTGCTGCCGGCGTCTGAAGCAGCGTCTGTGGCCCTCCTCTTCCCGTATTCGGCACTTGAGGTCCTGCTACCGCTGTTAGTTCTTCGCTTCTCTACTCCCACGCTGCCTCCGGCGGCTGGGGCTGCGCCCCAGACCCCCTGGCTCCTCTCGCTGCGCTCGAGTCGGTTCCGTCGACGGCCCAGTCATCTCCTGCGAAGCAGGAGCCACGGGGTCTGGGGCACAGCCCCAGCCGCCGGAGGCATGTCCTCCCCTAAAACACTTACCCATTGGCGTTCCGGGAAACGGCGGTGTGGACTGGTCGTTTGATCGCATGAAGTTCTGAGGCCGTTGTTGCTGCTGCTGCTGGCCCATGGGCATTTGCTGTTGCTGGATCCCCTGTTGTTGCTGCTGCTGCTGTTGCTGCTGTTGTTGCATTTTCTGCTGGCGGCTGATGGTCCTTAGAACACGCGAGATCTCGAGAAACTCGGGGTTCGTCGGCGCATGCTCGCCGAGCTGAGCACGCAGCTCGTGCCATCGCTGCAAAAATCCGTTAGTTCTGGTGTCACCGGTGGGGCCAATGCCTCCGGCGGCTGGGGCTCCGCCCCAGACCCCGTGGCTCCTGCTTCGCAGGAGATGGCTGGGACAGTCGACGCGCCGACTCGAGCGCAGCGAGAGGAGCCGGGGGGTCTGGGGCGGAGCCCCAGCCGCCGGAGGCACAGGGCACACTTACGTTAAACAGTCGAGACAGTTCTTCTTTGTTGGTCGGCAGAGGCATCGTGCCTATGGTCTGTTGTTGTTGCTGCTGCTGCTGCCTGGGCACGCCCCCGTAGTTGGGTATGAACGAGATGGGCGTGCCGGGGCCTGGTTGCGAGTTCATTGCTGCCTGGCTCGTCCGGTGCCGACAGCTGTCGAGGAGGTGGTGATGGTGGTGGGTCGAGAGTCGCGGTCGAGGTCGAGGTCGCTCTGACGGGTCCGTTGCTGGGATCGCGGTCGCTTCAACGTCTCATATACTCCCACGGAATCGGGCTCCTCGAGTCGTGCTCTCTGCTACAGTCAGTTTCTGTGTTATCCCTACCGTCACTGATAGTGTTCCTGTTCTAGATCCTGTTAGTATAAATCCCAACTCCAACTCCAGTTCCTTGCCTCGCCTCATCTCGTTTCGATCTCTCCCTTTTCGAACTCGTCAATTGACAGCTGGCCCGGTGTTACGTTCTGGGAACAAGGTCCATCAGCTTCAACTGGGCACCCCGAAGCCCGACTCGAGCGAAGCGAGAGGAGCAGCGGGGTCTGGGGCGGAGCCCCAGCCGCCGGAGGCACAAGCCCCCCAGCCAACTGATCCCGTTCCAGTCACGGTTCCCTGGTTGCCAGTCCAACCTCGAGACGCCAACCACTGAGAACCGTCAATAGTTGTCGAGCAGGGGTACAACCACAGTTGGTGTGTAATGGTAGCCAGAGTCACCTACAAAAAAGAATCGTGCCAGCAACAGCCAAAAACCAAACCAACTCGGAAAATAGCCAGTTTCTAGGGTGTGCTGGATCCGCCCGTGTGTCAATAAATCAAAGTTATCAAGAAAATCGAGTGCAAACGCGTCCGAAATATATTTTCCGGTGGTAAATTATTTGCAACTGCCGAGCCGAGTGCGACCACCAGATACGCTTGTGTCCTGCCCAACGCGCTCGCTGTGTCTGAAAATATTCGATTTGGCCTCGTTGGTTTAATAGTACTTACTTACTGTGGGTGGGTGGTGGTGTGGTGGGCCCCGATTGTGGCTGGCTCGCTGGATTCAGTGATTGTCTGTGTGGGTGGGTGGTTGTTGGTGTAGCAATTTGTGTTTGGTGTGGATGTCTGCGTTGGATGTTAGGGTATGCGCTGGTATTCGGTGGTCTACGGTGGGCTGTCCTGATATTATGGGTTTGGGTATTTTACTTTGGCTGCTGGGCTGGGCTGGGCCTGGGCTGGGATGGGAGGTGTGCCTCCGGCGGCTGGGGCTCCGCCCCAGACCCCGCTGCTCCTCTCGCTTCGCTCGAGTCGGGAGAGGGGGGTATCACTAGCGTGGGGTTTTCACAGGAGTTCGAGCGAGGGGTAACGGGATGTGGGCAGGGAAGTGGGCGATTTCTTGACCAACTGTTTCTGGTGGGCGCTGGTGGGCTGGTGGGGCTTGGAGGGGCTGCTTGGCGATTGGCGGTTGGCGGTTGGTGGGGTCGGTGGGGCATAAGTTGCTGGTGCTGGTACTGGCGCAGGCTGGCTGGCTGGCACGCTGGACGTTGGATGAAGGTCGTTGGGAGTTGGCTGTGGGGCAGTTGGATGTGGGAGGGCACGCAGGTGATTTCCTTTCTGGCAGTAAACCTTATTAGGGAACATAGGGGACCATGGCGACCTCTGGTGGGGTGGTTTAAGCCGTTGATCAGTGGGGGACGGGAACGAGACCTTGGTTTGTGTAGTACTTACTTTTGTTGGCAACTGGCACCGTCAGGGGTAATTTGTTTCACCACTGTTGCTGTCAAATTAAACTAATTCTTCTTTTCGAATTCTTTTGCCAGCTTATTCAACTCGGATTCAACTCGGCTCTCTCGCCGCAAGATAACGATAAATGACGTTGTTGCTACTGCTGCTGCAGCTTATGTGCTAGTCTGCTAGTCTGTCAATCTGCTTAGTCTGCTGATACTGAAGCTAAAGCTGACGCTGATGCCGATGCTTCTGTTTCTGTTCCTGTTCCTGCTTGTCTGCTTCTGCTGATACAGCTGCTGTTGTTGCGCTACTGCTTCTGCTTCTGCTTCTGCTTCTGCTTCTGCTGCTTATGTTACAACCGATGAAATTACAGCAGATACCGATACCGATACCGATTCTGAGTCTTGCTGATACCTACTGAGGCTGACTGCTGCTACGCTTCTGCTGGGGCTTATGCTGCTAGTTCAATGCGTGTTGCTTGATGTAATACTACTACCTACACTGTACCCTACTATTGTTTCAGCCGATGATAGAAGTACTGTGGGTGGGTAGGGGGGTGGGTGCCTTGTGTTTCTTGCTGATCCTGCTGATTATCAATATCAAAATCAAGGTCTCGGCACCTTACGCTACTACTGCTTTCACTGACACTTGTTGGTAATAAAGTACTACTGCTGTTAGTTGTACTACCACCGATCCAGCTGTAATCAAAAATCAAAATCAAAAATAAAAAAAATAAAAAAATAAAAAAAATAACGAAATAACCAAAAAAAAATAAACAGCTCCTACTAATCCGCTGGTTTACTTCTGTCGGCTGGTCACTATCATTGATAGCTTATTTTTTTCTTAGGTATCCACTAATGATATCACCCAATACTGTTAATACTAGTAAAAATGCTACCATTACTGATGCTCCGAATCCAATGCCGAGATCACTAAACTGGATAGACTAATTTAATAGCTACTGATAGGTAGTACCACGGTGCTGGTGCTGGTCAAACTGAAACTGGTACTGTACCGTCGCTGCATGCAGTTGTTTTTGCTCGCTGTTCTGTTTTGTCCTGTTCTGTTCTGTTCTGTTGTTGTTGTTGTTGAGTGATCTCTAGCAGCGAGTGACCTAGGGTGTGTTGTGTGATGTGACACTGCCGGTCGGATCTGTTCACAGTCTGCGTCTACTAAAACGAACAAACCTTTTTCTACTCGTAGAAATCAAATCAAAACCCGCAGTCTTAGTCCAATCCGATCAACTTGCTACTGATACCCACTGTAATAGAATCACAACCAAATCTGATTCTGGAGTTACTGATTACAACTGTCTCAAGGTTGAATAAACCACTGTCTCGCTCTCACAACTCAGTCACTGGCCGGTGTCAGAGCTGGCAGCGGTAGCCAGCGATAAAGAGCTGGGTGCGGCGTGTCGCCGCATCTAAGTTTCCCCACTGTTGAACAGGAGCGAGAAAGAAGCAAGTCATTGAAACAGCCGGTGCCAAAACACAAATCTGAACGCCCCGGACTGCAAAAATCAGGAAGCAAAGAAACGAAATCTTGAAAAGAGAACAACCTTGGGTATATATAATAAATACAGGAAAATGAGTAAGAAAAAGCAATACAAGATAAACTGACCTGTCTGTTAATGCTTAATGCCTGTAGTACCCGTTTTGTTTCTTTTTTCTTTGCTTTTTCTTCGTTTGGCTTGTTTCGTTTCTTTTGTTGTTCCTTCTGCTGCTCCTCCCTCCCTCCCACCACTGGCCCGTTCCTGGCAACCCTCCAACTGCCCCTCCTCCTCTTCCTTCCTGGGCACTCTGCCCCTCCATGGGGTCGGTCTGGGAGCTGGTGGTGGGGTGTGTGGTTTGGGTGTGCCTCCGGCGGCTGGGGCTCCGCCCCAGACCCCGCTGCTCCTCTCGCTTCGCTCGAGTCGGTTCCGTCGACGGTCCCAGCAATCTCCTGCGAAGCAGGAGCAACGGGGTCTGGGGCGGAGCCCCAGCCGCCGGAGGCAAGTGCCCCCCCCCCTTCCCTCTCCAGGTCTTTCCCCTCCTCCTCCTCCTCCTCCCCCCTCTGAGTCCGAGCTTTCGTTGCTTTTGGGATTTGCCCCGCATACGATGTTTAATTTCATCCTGCAGACCTTGCACCGCTCACTGGCTCACTAGCCCAGTCAGCCCGCTCGCACACGCTGCCCTTTCACCTGCCCTAGGGCTCGCCTCACTCGCTGCTGACCACTTCTGGATCACTGCCCATCGGCCCGTTTGCTGGCCCATGTGTCCCACCTCACACGTTGAGGAGCAGCAGCAAGTGTAGAACGAGGGACTTGATGGTGCTACTGCTGCTGCTGCCCCTGCTGCCCCTGCTGTTCCGGCAGGTGACATTAGGTCTGCTGGTTCTGGAAGGAGTTCGTCATCGAGCAAACAGCTGGGCCTGTCCGTCCAACAACCAGCGTGCACCCGCCGCTATACTCAACCGAACAGAGCCTCGACAACTGAGCACTGTAACTGGCTGATTCATTCGTGTTTTAAGCTTCGGTGGCCCTCTACCACCTCCCTCCTGCTTCGCTCTCTGCTCGGCCGCTCCTGACAAGGGCACTCCCACTCCTCTCAAACAGGCCTCTGGCTTGCACCGGCCGGGGTGCCCGCAGCCTCCGGCGGCTGGGGCTCCGCCCCAGACCCCACTGCTCCTCTCGCTACGCTCGAGTCGGTTCCGCCCACGGTCCCAGCAATCTCCTGCGAAGCAGGAGCCACGGGGTCTGGGGCAGCGCCCCAGCCGCCGGAGGCACACCCCTCCCCCCCCTCCTCTAGGATCGGGTCGCTGGCCATGAAGGCCCAGGTCCAGTGCTTAAACTCACACATGGCGATCGGCGGATTTACAATGCTTGGTTCCCAGACGGGCATTTTCATCAACATATTATGCATGCATTAGTGTCCGAGATCTCGTCAATCGATCCGTGATTTGGATTTGATAATGCGACGAGGGGGAGGGGCTCCTGCTGCCGGACGAGGGGTCCGACTGGGTTTGGCCAGCGGTGCGGGCGACGCCAGCCGATCTGGTCGGGCTAGTTTTCTTGTTGATTGCCGTCGGACTGCGGGTTCTGGCTTGGACTTGATTGAAGCTGACTGGCGCGATGCGTGACGTATGGCGCGTTCTTCTGGCTGGCAAACTTAGAGTTTATGACTGCTGGCGTCCACATAAGCCTTACACCTGTGAATGGTAACGAGAAACACCTGAAATAGTAATAGCATTCACCCCCCTCACTCCTCCCACGGGTCTTGGGGGAAGGGTCCTGCCTCCGGCGGCTGGGGCTCCGCCCCAGACCCCGCTGCTCCTCTCGCTACGCTCGAGTCGGGCTTAGGGGTCCCCTCGCTGCCCGCGGTGGGGGGTCGGCCTCCGGCGGCTGGGGCTCCACCCCAGACCCCACTGCTCCTCTCGCTGCGCTTGAGTCGTGCGTCGACGGTCTCTGCCGCTCCGCGAAGCGGAGCACAGCGGGGTCTGGGGCAGTGCCCCAGCCGCCGGAGGCACACCCCCCCTCCCCTCCCCCTCACACCCGTATCCAGTCTCCCCCCCTTAAAATCTCCTGCGAAGCAGGAGCCACGGGGTCTGGGGCAGAGCCCCAGCCGCCGGAGGCATGCCCCCCAGGAAGAGCGCGGCAGCGGGTGTGTGGTGATGTTGGTGATCTCGGGGTGAAAATCATGCGGACAGGCTGATTCTGCAGGATCCGTTGATGTTAGTGTGGGTTCGTGAGTTTGTGGTGGAGAATGAGAATTTCGGGGGTTTTGCTTGCGGAATTCAGTTTGATTCCGAAAAGAGCTTTGAGGAAGTATTTGTTCGACTTTCGTGTGCCGCTGGGGTATAAAACCGTTGTCAGGGTGTACCAGTCGTGTTTGGATGAATCCGACCCCAACTTCTTGCAACCGTCCAAAGATGTCGACCAAGTCCCGCCATATCAGCTGATGACTTTGAAGAGAATTCTGGAAAACTATCGCAAGTCTTCGGGGGTTATTTCAAAACGGGCTGTGGATGTTGAAAACAATCTCGTGGATAGAGCGTCTGAGCTCGGTGACTACGCTGCTATCGCTCTTCTCTGTGGTCGTACTCTCGCTAGCAGCCCTGGTTCGGACCAGCAATTGACTCGTAGCACATCTGATACGTCTGCTACATCAGCTACCTCTTCTGCACTGTCTGGCGCTACTGCTTCTACTGCTGGATCTTCTAATATCACTGCTGCTACCTCTGCTACGTCTAGTGGTACTTCTGCTACTGATTCTACTACTGCTAGTAGTAGTGGAACTACCTCTGCTACTACTCCTGCTAATAATACTGATAGAACTACCTCTGGAATTGCTTCTTCAGCTGCTTCTTCAGCTGCTCCTACTCTTCCTGATGCTGATAGCAGCAATGCTAGTGTCAATGCCGATGTCAGTACTGGTAATGGAAGCAATACACCCTCGAACAATGGTGCTAGTTCCATTGTAGTTAAGGAGTCATCTCTACCAAAAGATGAGATCACTGTTGAGGATAGACAACACGCGAATTTGCTGCTACGACAGCTCATGGACAAAAAGTTCCCACTTGCATTCAAAATAGCTGGTGATCTGGCGTACCAGAGAAACCAGCGAGAAAAGGCCAGACAGTTTTATCAGTTGGCCATCGACAATGGCATTCAATCAGATAACTCGTTGTACGTCGAGTGTCTGAGAAATATTGGCTTGATCTGTTTAATGACGAAAGATCAGATCGATCTAGTAACAGCGCGTCGGTACTTTGATAAAGCAGTAGCCAGTGCTCTTGATCTCAATCAGGTGTCGGACTGCCATTTCTACCTGGGTCAGATTCTCGAGAAGAATCAAACTGCATCTCGATATCATTTAGAAAAGGCCGCTTCTACAGGACTACGACAAGCGTTTGCCCCACTGGGCTTTCTACTGCTCAATTACTTTAATAAAGTTGAGCTCGCTCAACAATGGTTTGAGCTCGGAAGTAGTATTGACGACATCAACTGCCATACTGGACTGTTTGACTGTCTGATGAAATTGGGTGATTATGAAGGAGCAGCACGTGTTCTTGATAAAATAAGACGCGATGAGAAAGGAGATCTGGTGGTGCAGTCGAGGAAGAAACTGATAGAGCAGCTTGAACAGCATCGCCAGGGTCCACCTCCCGGAGGATCAGGTAATAGAAATGACGGTGCTGATGCTGGTAGCGAGAGGTGGAGCTTTTAAAATATCTTGCATTTTAATGACTTATGACTATCGTGTATATATATTTAATTTATGTTCTGTACATGTAAAATGTATATTGTATAGGAGATTCAGGGGTTAAGTTCTGAGTACGAATTTAATTATTTGTTTTCCGCTTGTTTAACTAGAGAGATTATTTTATATAGACAAGAACGAAAGAGGATATTTGAATGGTCAAGCTGGGATTACTGCTAGAGGCTACTGGTGAAGGGCGAGACTCAGTGTACCACCCTCACAGACAAGCAGACTATACTAGACGGTCCTAGCAACTCGAGCGAAGTTCGAGCTACGGGTCTGGGCGGAGCCCAGCCGCCGGAGGCAGGCCAGGCCAACCACGGATTGTCTCCGTGAAAATTGCCGACAGTGAGAGGAGAGAGACCCGGGTAGAGGAGTGTCAGGGGGGAGATGTGCGGCCCAACGGTTGTGCAGGCACGCTGCAAGATGCAATTGAGAGATGCATACAGGACGACGCGAATACGCGCATGAGAGTCGCGGTTGTTGAGAGACGAGAAGCGGGTCAGTGAGCAGACTCAAAGACTTGCCGGTGGATGCTCAAGAAAATGGTAACTCAAACAGCGAAACGAGAGCTGGAGGATTCGTCGCGGAAGATCACTTCGTTCTTCCAGCCCAAGACAAAGCTCCAGAAAACCACCGCCGTTACAGCGAAAGCCACAATCACAACCAGTGCAACTGTGACGACGAAGACACCGGCTGGAGATTCTACCAAAACAACCCTACCAACAGCAGCCAGACCGAAATTCGACAAACAGGGCTGGATCGATGGTCTAACACCCGAGCAGCGTGAACTTCTTGAGTAAGTTGATGACCTTTCTATCACCAGAAACCAACAGACAAACAGTCAGTCGGGCAGAGATACTAACGAGATGCAGACTGGAGATAACGACTCTGGACGAGTCATGGCTGGCAGTTCTTCACAAGGAATTGAGTAAACCGTATTTTCTGAACCTGAAGAAGTTCATTAAAACCGAGATCAATAACGGGAAACGGATTTTCCCACCACTACAAGATATCTACTCATGGTCGCGTCACACGCCACTAGACTCGGTGAGAGTGGTGATTCTCGGCCAAGATCCGTACCACGGACCGAACCAAGCACACGGACTGGCGTTTTCCGTCAACCCGCCCACACCACCACCTCCATCGCTGCGAAATATTTATAAAGGCATTGCAATCGATTACCCCGACTTCGTCGTCCCCAAATCAGGACTTCTGACTCCCTGGGCCAATCGAGGCGTGCTTCTTCTAAACACCTGTCTGACAGTACAAGCAGCCAATGCCAATTCACATGCCGGTAAAGGCTGGGAGACATTCACAGAAGAAGTTCTAAAAGCAGCAGTCAAAGCACGACCAAGCGGGATCTGTTTCCTGGCATGGGGAAACCCAGCATACGCACGAATGCAGAAAATCCGTCCCTCGAGCGAGCACCTGGTGCTCCGGTCAGTCCATCCCAGTCCCCTTTCCGCCTCACGGGGATTCTTCGAATGCAATCACTTCCGCAAAGCCAACGAATGGCTGTTCGAGAAGTACGGACCGGCCGGCGTGGTTGACTGGGCGCTCCAAACCGGCAACAAACTCCAAGCCATCGAGCTCCTGCTGGACCCTGCCAAACAGCAGCAACTCAAAGAGCTCGAAACACTGCTCGCCGACGACGACGACGAAGACGACGACGAAATACCACCCACCACTACCAAAAACTAGACTCGCTCCTATACTTTTCTATATACAATCACGTCACCCCTGCGACGCGCGTCGTCGTGGAAGTGGCTATTAAAAAACCGTGTTTCCTGCTCCTGTTAGACCGTGTCAGGGGGCCACGGTGCCTCCGGCGGCTGGGGCTCCGCCCCAGACCCCGTAGCTCCTGCTTCGCAGGAGATGGCTAGGACCGTCGACGAAAACGACTCGAGCGCAGCGAGAGGAGCAGCGGGGTCTGGGGCGGAGCCCCAGCCGCCAGAGGCGCCAGCACCCGGGAAAAAAGAACTTACCTCTTGGTATACTGGTGACAGGTACCGGCTTGCGAGCGGTTCGAGAGCCGCGAAGAAAACGAGGTGAGATGGCCAGTCGTAGTCGGAGTGGGAAGGTGGGGTGTCGGTTGGCGCGTCGTCGAGAGGCGGGAAGTGCGTGTCGAGGAAGGTGGTCGGGTCGGCGTAGAACTGGTCGGCGATGTCGAGATAGCTTTTTTGTTGTTTGGCGGTAAGGCCGAGGGGTGGTTCACAGGTGAGGAACCAGGCAGTGATATCGGGTCGGTGGATGTGGCTCTGCCAGGGGGTCGAATGACAGGGCATGAGGAATCCGACACTTGAGACGGTTGGTTCATGGCGGAGGTACGAGATCACGTCGATGACTCCTCGTTGATGGTATAGTGAGAAGTATGTGGCCACTGGGACGTTGATTGCTAGTAATATGGCCACGAGATATGGAAGGGGGAATATGGCTCGTCGTCGGATGCGATCTAAAGCAGCCGCTACCAGGAGATGCAAAAGTGGTATGAGCGGGAAGATGAATCGCACTTCTTTATGAGCGAGAAGCGAGTACGAACCAATGATAAACAGGATTAATTGCACGATAATAGTGCTTTTGTATTGATAGAGCCCGGTCAGAACTAGTGGTAAGTATGCCATTGTCAATAGAGGTAGTCCCTGACTGAGGTAATAATGCCATTGATTGACTCCGTAGAACTGCGACAGCGATTCTACGATATTGAATTTGATAAAATTGAGCAATGGAAACACGGGCTCGCCAAAATATACATAATCTACCAGGCCATTGAAACACAGAGAGAGCGTCAGAACAGCAGAGGTCGCGGCAATGATTTTGACAGTGGTCTGACGAGACGAGCTGGAGGTCCATAGAAAATGAATTCCAAGAAACAACCACAACAGAGCATTTGTGGGTCGGAATATACATGCAATCGAGGCAATGGCCAGAGACAGCACGAACCGTGGCCAGATGATAGGAGATCCACTAGTAAACGATTTCCAGGGCCAATACGACAGTGCTATAGTTGTAAGAACAGTTTCTAGCGAGTTTGAAAACGTTCTTGGTAAACAGAACCAATTGAAAGCAGACGCTAAATTGGCAAATAGAGCTAGTTTGGCTACTGAAGCTGAAGGAGTATTAGTAGCCTGAATTGCCAGTTCATAGGTATAAATATCGCCAATTGCCGCAACAACACCCTGAAAAAGTTTTGGGCCCAAAACAGGGTCAATATCGAGCCAATTGGCCAGTTTATAGACACCCGCAAATAAAAGCGGATGAGCGGCACTTCGGAGATGTTCACGCCATTCCCAAGTCAAATACCCGTAGCCATAAACAGCGATATGAGCCGGTTCCAGCGACTGCCAGTATTCATCTGGCTGGAAAAACGTCTTAATAGACAGTGCATTAAACACTCGAAAAGCCACTAACAATGGAATTGCGTACAATGGCAAGTGAATCCATCTTCGCGACGAGTACTGCATGTTGAACCACCTGTACACCAGACACTTGCTGCCAAACTCAAAAAAAAATTGCCCCCAAAAATTTCAACTCTCTCTTGTCCGTTCACAAACTGTACAGTCCATAAAAACCGCACACTCACAAACAGCCACGAAACAGACCGCAATCAGACCAATTTTTAAACGGCTCGTCAACCACTTCAGCCTACGGTCCTGAGAACACTTCCACAGATCCGCCAGTTCCAGGGGTGCAGAACTAAAACAACAAATCAACCACTCAAAACACAACAAACACACAAGCTCCAAAACGGCAAACCCAATCGCAAAACGTCAGTATCAGCCAGTCAGCCCACACTCAAGTCCCCGAAACTCTCTGAATCCAATCCTCCTCGCCTCCACCCGTGAAAATTCCAGGTTAGGGCATGTATCACGTGACATAACAGGGGGTGGCCGGATGTGCCTCCGGCGGCTGGGGCTCCGCCCCAGACCCCGCTGCTCCTCTCGCTGCGCTCGAGTCGGGCGTAGACGGTCCCAGCAGTCTCCTGCGAAGCAGGAGCCACGGGGTCTGGGGCGGAGCCCCAGCCGCCGGAGGCACACCCGGCTCCCTTGTATAAGTGGCACATTTTGCGCGGTACGCTTAAAGAGGAAGGAGCAGGTTCGCGAAGTTGATCCGGAGAGATAGCATCATGTTTTTCAGCCAGCTGAGTAAAGTGTCGGGGTCCGCAAGTAAGGGCCATCCGCAGAACTCGGCGAATGTGAAGAAGACGGTGATTACGACCACGAAGGTCGTGAGGAAATCGTCGTCTCCATTGGCGCAACCAGCCGCGGCTGCCAGCGGTTCCCATGGCAGCGGTAGCAGCAGCGGCAGCGGCATCAGTGGTGGTATTGCGGGTTCGAATGTCGGTAATAACAGCTCGAAACGGGATAGGCAGGTGAAAAATAGACACTCTTCAGAACCTGTGGCCAGCTCGAAACGAAAAAGAGTCGAAAATCGAAGTACAGCTGGAGCCAGGACCGGTCGAGCGACGGCGGGCTCGTCGCCTCTAGCGACAGATCAGAATGGAAGTACTGGGTCGACGGGTGGTAGTAGCGGAGTTGGTGGTCGTGGAGGTGATAGAGCGACGTCGTCGCCGAAACCTCGGAAGCGTAGAACCGCTAAATCGTATAATACACGCGTTTCGGACGAGTCGTCGTCGGAGGAAGAAGAGAACTGGGAGCTGACGCTCAAGAAGCCGTCGTCGGCCAGTATCACTGCAACTCAGTCTCCATCGTCTGATCTGGAGTTTGAAGATGGCCAGACGAGTCGTCAGTTCTATTTAGATCCCGAAAACCACTCGTCCGAACTGGCTGGTCCAGTGGATATAATATCGTTTGCACAGCTGGTGACATCGACTTCCAGGAACGTGCGATATAAACCGCTGTTTGATTTCAAGAAGAACACCGTGAATAATAGTCGTAATGAATCTTACAAGACGAATGAACCCGAAAATGAACAAAAAGACGATGAGAAGAGGACAATCACGTTGCAATTGCCGTTCGGATCAGAAGAGTATCCAGTAATGATCCCCTCAAAAGTAGAAGAAGCCAATCCCATAGACGAGATCGCTGCGGTGTTTGAAATGACAGCCACTGTTTTTGTGCCGGGAGGAGGTGAGAACTCACCGTCGTGGCTCATTAAACACCCCTCCAACCAGGACTGTATACTGCGAAGACTCAGAAGAGCAGTCAAAAACAACGACTCCCAGTCGTTTCACAGATCTATTGACGAGTTCAACGACCTCATACTCAGTTTACGTGAGTCAGGAGCTATCGAATCAACCATTAAATCTATTGATAGACTGCCTACCCCGACCATCTACGAACTGCTGAACCAAGTGTACCGACGAGTAGTCTCACCACGGACCCACGAACTGCGTGATTATAAGGCTTTCTCGTCGAATGTCTACGGTGAGCTGTTGCCTCCATTCGTTACCGAGATATTTCGCCAAACCAAACTGGTGCCGTCATCAGTATTCATTGATCTCGGGTCCGGAGTCGGTAACTGTGTCCTACAAGCGGCACTTGAAATCGGTTGTGAAAGTTGGGGGTGTGAGATGATGAAAACGGCATCTGAACTGGCTACAAAACAGAAAACCGAGCTGGAAAACCGTGTCAACAAACTATACCGACTTGCTATGGGCAGTATCAACCTTGTATCCTCGGACTTTGTACAAGACGAGAGCATTCACGCGGTTCTGCACCGAGCCGACGTTTTGCTGGTCAATAACTACGCATTCGACGCCGAACTCAACGGCCAGCTGGTGAACATGTTCCTCGATCTGAAAGACGGGTGTAAAATCGTGTCCCTCCGATCGTTCGTGCCCACAGGCCATGTCATCACCGAACACAACCGCGAGTCGCCTATCAACATCCTCCGCGTCGAAAAACGGCACTTCTCCAACGACTCGGTCAGCTGGACCACTGCCGGCGGCGACTACTACATCGCGACCATCGACAGGTCCCGCCTCACGGCCTCTTAAAAAGTTTCTTTGCTTAATTATTTAATGAGATTAATGACTTTCTGGGGGGCACCTGCCTCCGGCGGCTGGGGCTCCGCCCCAGACCCCGTGGCTCTCGCTTCGCGAGAGAGCGTTGAGCGTGCCCTGTATATTCTAACCTTCGGAGGGAGGTTTAATCCGTTTAAGACTGTTCCTGTTAGCAACCATTTCCCCACGCAAACTCCTGCGAAGCAGGAGCCACGGGGTCTGGGGCGGAGCCCCAGCCGCCGGAGGCACAGACCGCCAACCCGTGAAACTGTACCTTTCGATGAAAGCGTTGGCATCGTTGAGTTTCTCGGCCTCGCCAGCCACTTTGGCCATCCAGCGCTCGACGAGTGCCTCGTTTTCTTTTTGGACCTGTTTCATGTTGTCTTCGATGACGTTGAGCTGGATCTGGAGCGCCAGCATCTCGTCCTGGAGATGCTGCATCGACGTCGTTTTGAGGTCCACCTCGTCCCGGTAGTTTTGTGCTTTGGCCTGTTCTTCCGTCAGCCGCCGCGTCAGCTGGCTCGTGGTCTTCTCATACGTGCTCTTCAGGGTCTCCAGATTCTTGGCTTTCTCTTCTGCTATTGACAGCCGTGTATATAATTGAGCCAGTTCTCTTTCTGTATCTACCGGACCACCACTCGACCCGCCAGATTTGCCACTGGTCCCTAAAACGGCCGCTTCCGACTCCACAGCCCGTTTGGCCGCCTGTTCAACTGCCATCTCCGTTAGTCACAAAATCACCCATTCCCGCCACCTGCCGCCACTTACACGCCACAATAAACTCGTCAAACTGCTTCTCACGCCGGTCGCGCTTCGCTAGCTCACTGGCCAATGTCTCTCGCCAGCTGGTCTGCGAAACCATCGTCGTCGTCTTCTCACAGGATCCCGTGTCCGTGATCTGGTTTCTTATCAGCTGTCAAAGGCGATAGCGGTTAGGGTCCGCCTGGGACCGGGCCAGCCTCCGGCGGCTGGGGCTCTGCCCCAGACCCCGTGGCTCCTCTCGCTGCGCTCGAGTCGGTTCCGCCGACAGTCCTAGCCAACTCCTGCGAAGCAGGAGCCACGGGGTCTGGGGCAGAGCCCCAGCCGCCGGAGGCAGGTCCCCGACCCCCTGCATTGCAGGTTCGTGAAGTGAAATATTTCAGCTGCAGGTGCGTGATCTGATGTCAGGGGAATGAGCAGGATGGCTTTGAAGAGTGGAGTTCGGTGCGGCGGGCTACGGACCCGGTCGCTGAGTTCGGCAGCGGTCAGGGGGAGACCAGTAGGAACCGAGAACAGGTTTATGGGCCCGGAAAAGTGTTTTTCGGCTGTGAATGGGGGGTTTGAGACGAGGAGTTTGCAGAAGGGACGGTCGCTGGTTCGCCATTTTCAGACTCTGTTGGGCAAAACTCGGGCTGGTTTGGACTTGAATCAGTTCAGAAATGGGTGGAATACGACCCAGAATCGGGAGTTTGGCGTTAGAAGGTGTTATTCTACCGAAGAGACACCGGAATCGTCGACTGAGGTCGAAGTCGAGCTGCTGCACCCGCTGCTGGTTCAGAAGGCCGAGCAGCTGAAAGTCGAGTACAATGGTCTTGCACAAGAAATGTCGTCAGAATCGGGATCCGGGTTTGACCAAGTCAAAGCTACTCGGATGTCGAGACTCGGGTTCGTGGTTGATCTGTTCGACCAGTACGAGTCCATGGAGAAAGAGTATCAGGAACTACTGCATTTGCTGAATGATCCGTCTTTAAAGGAAGAAGCCGAATCTGAGCTGAAATCAGTTGAGTCGAATTTGACGGCGCTGACTGCTACATTACAATCGAAACTAGTACCTACAAATCCGTTTGTGGATAAAGCGTGCATTCTCGAGCTTCGTCCGGGTGTAGGAGGCAGTGAAGCGGCCATTTTCGCCAACGATTTATTAACTATGTATGAGAATTACGCTATCAAAAACAAATGGGATACTCGAATGATATCCATTACAAAAACCCCGGCAGGAAACGGAATTGTAGAAGCTATTTTCAACATCAATGCTGCTGGAGCTTATGAAAGACTACAGTATGAAGGTGGGGTTCATAGAGTCCAAAGAATTCCCGAAACTGAGACTAAGGGTCGTGTTCATACATCAACAGCCGCTGTAGTGGTACTACCGACCGAAGTCATGGAACCAGGAGCCGACGAGTCGAAAGCTGGTGAAGAAGCTGAACGGACGTTCCAAGCCAATGAAGTACGAGTCGATGTGATGAGAGCACGAGGTGCCGGTGGTCAGCATGTGAATACCACGGACTCAGCAGTACGACTGACCCATATTCCCAGTGGAATTGTGGTAGTGATACAAGACGAGCGGTCTCAGCATAAAAACAAAGCCAAAGCGTTCACGATCCTGCGAGCCCGTTTGGACGAGATCGAACGACAAGAAAAAGTACGCGAAGAGCGGAGCAAACGAACCGCTCAAGTGACCACCACTGAACGGTCCGACAAAATCCGGACCTATAACTACCCACAAAACCGAATCACCGACCACCGGTGCGGGTCCACCACATACAAACTGGACGACGTGGTCAAAGGCGAAATCAACGAGTTCAACGAAGTCGTCGACCAAATGGACGCGTTCGCCAAAACCGAGGCCATGAAACAACTCCTCGAAGACCAGGCCTCTTCTCTGTAAATATCTACCTGGGGGGACTGCCTCCGGCGGCTGGGGCTCCGCCCCAGACCCCGCTGCTCCTCTCGCTGCGCTCGAGTCGGTTCCGTCGACGGTCCCAGCTATCTCCTGCGAAGCAGGAGCCACGGGGTCTGGGGCAGAGCCCCAGCCGCCGGAGGCAGTCCTCCCGTAACTATGGTGCATGTGTATATAGATATGGTACATAATATGCATAATAATCATGATGAACATTGAAGATCACCACCGCTTGATGTTAGACAGTGAAGTGCCGCAGAGTGAGTTGGTGAGTTTGGTGTCGCGGTTAGAAAAGAGTTTGTGGAGTTGGGTTTGGAGAAATGGCGTCAGGCGATACAGCGGGTGGTCCGTCGAACGAGGAGTCGGTGGAGTTTGCAGTTCGGTCGCTGCTGGTGCCGGCGCTAGAGACCGCTTCACAGCGACTGGACAGTCTTCACGAGTCGCAAGATGCGCTGTTATCCCAGCTGGAGTTTCTGAGAAAAAGTAAGTACACACGTACCCATATCTCTCCTGCGAAGCAGGAGCCACGGGGTCTGGGGCAGCGCCCCAGCCGCCGGAGGCATCACTACCAACCCCTACTAACCCGTCTCCAGAACTCGAGACTTTCGAATCAAACCCGCCGCCGGATCTTAAAGAGACTGTTTTGAAGATGTACACGACGCAGAAGAGACTGGTGGCTGTCAATCACACGTTAAAAGAGGTTGAGAAGAGGCTTGTCCTGATCAAACAGAGCATGGCAGAGAGACAGCCAGTTCCTCAGTAACAGTTCCCACAGCAGCCTAATCCATAAAACAACAACAGCCAGGGAGCTATTGTTCCTGGAATCGACATGGAAAGTATAAAGCGAGTGAGGAGAAAGAGCTAGTGTCGTTTTTATTTATTATTTTAGTATTTGGTGATTATAAAAGTATAATTGATTTATCAAATGTCTGTTACAAGAGTTTTATAGGGACATGTGAGCATGAGTTGAGCATGAGTTGAGCATGAGCTTGAGCATGAGCTGTTAACGTGAGCTTGGTTAAAAGCTGAAGGTCAGCTTGCTATCAGGATCAATTGGCCTTCCTATAGTCACAGCAGCAGTTTTGGCAGACAGATCCATGACGATATTGAACAGAGTAACCGAGCTACCGATTCTACAGATGGATCCAGGACTGTTCTTCTCGTCTTTGAAAGCCTCCTGAATACCTTCTATAGACGGTTTCAGCGACTTCGACAGCTCTTCGATCCGAGACAGTCTGAACGGAGAATCAGATACCCACTCAGTTTGCCCTTCCTCGGCATTATGAGGTGCCAGGTAGTGGTTAGTATGGAACAGATGGTTCTTGCCATCCAAATCCAGAGCTTTATAATCGAAAGCAGAGAACTCTAGACCACGAGCAGTAGTCGAGTCAGCGACAAAAATATGTCCTGCTGAAGCACATCCTGTTTTTGTAAGAGTTTCAATGGCCTCTTCAGCTGATTTGGACGACACAACCAGCCGTAGAGCCAAATGAATAGGAATCTTGTTCTTGTCGACACCTTTAGCCATTATCGCATTTAAACAACAGCCAACGCCATATTCATTCAACCCGATTTTGCCCACTATTCCGCCCTCTGTCATGATTCTATACCTCGGTCCAGAGTCTGGATTGACTATTAGAGCCACCAAAGCATCCTTCTGAGCCTCTCTCCACTACCACCGACCAGTTAGTACACTGTCCAGGTCTCGGTCCGGGTCTAATTGAGTTCAATCAGACCCGGTTCAGACCTCAGTCAACCGACTGTTCCCTACTTACGTCCCAATTCTGGCTCAGGAAGCTGGTCTTATCGGACTTCCAGAACATAGTAGTGCATCCATCACTCTCATTATCATGTTTGAGACCAAACGCGATTTCCGTGCGAACATTGAGAGCCAAAATGTCCGCCAGTTCGAGGCCCGACCCGTCTGCCACGCCCTTGATTTCGTCTAAAATAAAGTCCCAGTTCTTCTCGACTATCGGAAGAAATGACAGACCAATCTCCTGAACCTTATCCCAGCCTATACCTGCCGTTTCCTTGAAAAAGTCCTTGTAGAACTGCTTCGACTTGAGCACCTGCTCCTTGGCCTGCGAGCCATGCGTGTACCCAATCTGCCCGTTAGCATCTTCCTCATTCTCACATTCTTTCCATTTAAGTCTACAGTCAGACGGAATCGAAACTCACTTCATATGGACTCCCTGAACAAGTGACGACCTTCATCTTATTTTTTATCTTCTCGAACCGGACGGAAATGCGGAGACATGGCCCTGCCTTTATATACAACCTTAATGTGCGATAGGCGATAACACTGCAGATTGGCGCCATACATGAACCCTCTTCGCACTTCCGATAAGAAAACACTGCATCACCGGGGGGTGGGGTGTGCCTCCGGCGGCTGGGGCTCCGCCCCAGACCCTGGTTGCTCCTGCTTCGCAGGAGATTGCGGAGTCGGTGGGGACCTCCAAGTAACGACTCGAGCGCAGCGAGAGGAGCAACCAGGGTCTGGGGCGGAGCCCCAGCCGCCGGAGGCACACCCCCCTGGAAGATGAAAAATCCACTGTACTAACTAGCAAACAAATTACATGATATATCGGAAGCGGGGATTGAACTCGCCCTCGGCGTTGTAGGCGTCCGAGGTTACCTCGACCTCGTCGGACTCCTCGATGGGGCCGTAGCGGGCGTCGAGTTTCTTGTTCTCGAAGTAGAGGTGGGTCATGAGCGTGCAAGCACAGGCAAAGAGCAGGCAGCAGAACCCGAAACTCACCCAGAATCCCTTGTGGTATAATGGAGCGTCAGTGCTGGGGAAAAGTCGTGTGCCGACGAGGGGTCCGGATTGTCCCAGGGTCTGGAGAAGCACGAATCCGGTGGCTCGTTGTGACTCGGTGCCTTGGTTATTCGACTGCCAACTCAAAACGAGAGCAATACAGGGGAAAATGCCGCCAGCGGCCAGGAAAAGTGCAAAGTATCGGGCTCCGACAGTGGTGCTGAGAGCGAGAATTAGGTACCCAGCAGCACCGTGAAGGGCAAGGAATGCAATGACAATTCCTCTTCTCTTGATTCTATCTGACAAATATGCTGCTCCTAACATGGTCAGGAAGGTATAGATGTATGGAAGTGCAGACAGTCCTTGACTGTTGACAGAGGTGAATCCCATACCTTCAATAATAGCAGGTGTGAAAACTGGTAGTGACGAAAACGGCACATTGATGGAAAAGTACATGATCATAGGAATCCATACCTTGATATCAATGGCAGCACGTAACATTTCCTTGAAATGAAGAGTCTTTTCCATATTGACTCGACCAGTCTGTTTAGCCATTCTGGCTCCGGCAATACGCTTCTCATGCTCAGTAAGGAATCTACATGTGGTAGGTCCGTTAGGAATGGCATAGTATCCAATGGCACCAACTACAATAGTAGGAAGACCCTCGACCAAGAACAAAACTCTCCACGAGGCAATGGCCAAGTTGTGTTTAGTGATACCATAAGCTAAAGCACCAGAGAAGGTAGTAGCTAAAGGTGCTGATGACAGGAAAATGGCATTCTTAGCAGCAACCTCATGTCTATAGTAGAAAAACGAGATATACAGAATGGCACCAGGACCAAAAGAAGCTTCGAAAATTCCTAACAAAGCTCGAAGACCCATCAAATGCTCCCATTTCTGAGCAGCTGCACAACATGTGGACGTGATACCCCAGCCAATGACAATAGTTGGAACATACAAACGAGGAGGAAAGATTTTATAACACAGGATCATGAATTCGAAACAGATGTAAAAGATATAGAAAATAGTCAACAGCCATTGGTACTGGCTATCTGACATATTCAAATCTTTGCTCATACCAGCAGTGTTGGCATTACCGATATTACCTCTATCCAGGAAACTGAGCATATACAAGAAGAACAGGTAAATTAAAATATTCATGTCGAATTTGCGAACAACGCGCTTCTCTTCTTCAGGAGTATACTCATAATCAAGAGCCTCTTGAACCTCGACACTGATGCCTTTTTTCTCATGAGACACATTAGTAGTAGCGAGCTCGAGCTCCTGGGGTTGCTCGATGTCAACCACACTGGTTTCTTGCTTCACCATGGTATATATTTTTCACCTAATAATCTTTTTTTTGAGAAAGTGAAGCTTGGACGCTGAATGGTTAGCAGAAAATAAGCGTAATTTAAATAAAAAGGGTCATAACCAGACCTAGAACCTGAAAATCTCTCATCTGTTAACGTTTGATGGAGATGCATCTCAATTTCCGATTTCGGCAACTAGCATATAGTTACTTTTTGATATGTATGGAGATTGTGCATAATGAGGGGCATCTCCGTGGGGGCAACATGCTAGGTGAATCAACCAGAACACAGTTATAGTCATAGACATAATCATAGGTTGAGAGATGATCAGAATTATGATGAATATTGAATAAAAAATTGAAAAAAAAAATTAAAAAAAAACAATTGAGTACCAAAAAAAATCCTTCTGGTTTCAAGATCGAAAATTGAGCAGCGAGCAATTGCGTGAAACGTTTAGTAACCAGTTGATCCACGTGAAACCAACGGTGGATCGCGATCCACTCACAACGGCTATCCTCCTCCGTTCCTAACAGTCGGAGATGTTGTAACCCCCGTCAACTTGACCTTTACTAGCGTCAAAAAAAAATAGAGCGAACCACACACACTAAACAGCTGCCTAAACAGAGGTGGACTGACCATATTGGCGGCAAAAAGATTACCCCTTGATCTGGAGACGAAGTTGATCTGAGTGCCCAAAAAAGCTTTCATTTCTCGCATTGACTGTCGATCTACCCAGCAAATATGCTGGCTAAAAGGCGCCAAAAAGCACGATGCAAGAAATCAATGGATTCTGATTGGCACCTGTCAAAGTCTGCGGTAAGCTGGCAAGCGAGCGACCGTGTCTGGCTGAAACACAGCGATCTGACTGTGCCTCGACCTCCATATATAACACAAGTATGCATACTCAGATGCTCAGCTGCTGAGATGTCCAGCTGCGGATATGTTCAGATGTTTGTCCGAGTGAGTCTTGACCAGGAAGAGGAGCTCCACTATGAGAAATAAAAAAAACATACATGTGATCCAGGACCAAATCCAACAAAGTCTAGTCTATAAACAGGGGATATCCAACAGGGTTAGTGCCGTGGACGATAGCAGCACACAATCAATCTACAGGGGGTTTTCAGTTTAGTCAAAAGCGGGGTAATTTTTTTATTTTTTTATTTTTTGAGACGTCGCGTGAAGATCCGAAGTTTATTCGGATATATTGCTACATCAGGATGACGAACCCCGCCAAATCCACGAGTCAAACCCAGTGTCTTCGCGGGGGAATATCAACGTTTGAAAGCTTATTTTGCGCTTATTGTCGGACACGGACTTGGCACTGTGCGACTCAGCTCCCAATTTGATTACGTCAACACACAAACCACACCACCTTCCGCGATCTGCTACCCCTCAACAGCTCCGCCTGCAGGGTCTAAAACCGTCTTCCGCTCTGCATCGGACCCTACTCCTCCAACCTGGCGCGGATAAACTGTGTTACTCGGATCCGACGTCGGCGGGGGTGGGTGCCTCCGGCGGCTGGGGCTCCGCCCCAGACCCCGCTGCTCCTCTCGCTACGCTCGAGTCGTTTTCGTCGACGGTCCTAGCAGTCTCCTGCGAAGCAGGAGCCACGGGGTCTGGGGCAGAGCCCCAGCCGCCGGAGGCAGACCCCCGTTCCCCCTGAACCCGTGTGTTCAGCCGTGCGGGTTGGTGAAGGGGCATGTCGAGCAGCAAGTCGAAGATGCAGATCACGAAGAGAAGTGGATTGTTAGTCAACAGCGGTTGAGGGAGAAGCAGTAAAGAATTGTTTATTGCGAGTTGAACGTGTTTTGAATTGTTGGAGAGAGCAGAGTTTGTGAATTGATTTGCTGATTGTTTCGTGGCGCTGATATCGTGGAGAGAACGGGGTGATAATTGGCTGATTTGATAGTTGGTTTAGGATGGATCAGGACCATTCTGACGAGATCGCAGCTTTCTGTGCTGTGACGGCAGCTGATCCGGAATCAGCTCAGCAGTATTTGGCAGTAGCTGATTATGATTTGGACACCGCGGTGACTTTGTTTTTAGAGGCTGGGGGGCCGTCAATTGAGTCTCAGCACAGGGCGGCCAGCTCGACAAATGTGGCTGGTGGAGCCGGTGGCACGGGTTCAGGCGCTGCATCTGTTCATTCTCCTGATCCAATGGATTCTGGTATTAATAATACCAATGACGAGGATGAAGAGGCTTTTGTTCAAAGATTACAGGAAGAAGAATACGCACAGGCTGGTAATGGTGGTGGCGGTACAGGAGGATTCGGTTCGGGCAATGATGAGGTAAGAGAGAGAATCCGTCCTGTAACGGAGAGGTTAGTGGATCCAGGATTTGGAGCTGGGTTTGGCGGATTTGGCGAGGCAGACGATTTCTTAGGACGCATGACGAGAAATTTGGCTATGAGAGGTGTTACCCCTCGAGGTATTTTTAATCAAGGAATGCCGTCTCAGCAGATTCGTCGTCGTCAGAGAGGGGTGTTTGATAATGATGAAGATGAAGAGGATGAAGATGATGACTCGGATATGGAGATTACAGGGTCAAACAGTTTTATGGAAGAAACAGTCGGTTCATCGAATTTGACGCCACATGCTAATAGACTTGCAGCACTGTTTCGACCACCGTTTGACCTTATTCAGGACGTTGATCTAGAATTGGCAAAGAATTTGGGTCAAGAGGAGAAAAAGTGGATTCTTGTTGATATTCAGAACTCACGAGAGTTTTCTTGTCAAAAACTGAACAGAGATCTCTGGTCAAATAAAGACGTTAAGGCCACTGTTAAAGCCAACTTTATTTTCTTACAGTATTCATCTGAGGATTCATATGGTATCAACTATTTACAGTATTATCCATATCAGGGATATCCTCATATTGCCATTCTTGATCCCAGAACTGGAGAGCGACTTAGAGTGTGGTCTGAAGTCCCCGAACCATTGCAGTGGATTGATGATGTTCATAACTTTTTGTCTCGCTATAGCTTAGACCCCTCGCACAAGAATCCTATTGCGAAGATATCTCGCACCAAAACCGATGTACAACATATGACTGAAGAGGAGCAGATCGAATTTGCTGTTAGACAGTCCTTAGGCGTGAAGAGCAATTCGTCTTCTGACGATGACTTTGTATCTGTTCATAGTGATGTCATGGACGAAGACTCGAATGACGAGATTGAAGTGGTTGAGGAGCGCTCGGCGGTGCCTGAGTCGTCTGGATCATCGTCAAGGGTACCACAAGCACCAGATATTAGTGAAAGCGAGCCCGAAGATGATCATGATCTTACTGAAGAAGATATTTTTGCATCCATTCTCCCGAGAGAGATCCAGGAGCCAGAAGCTGATCCAAAGACTACCACCAGAATCCAGTTTAGACTAGCTGACGGATCGAGAATAATTCGCCGGTTTCGCCTTGACGACAGCGTTAGAACAATATTTGCGTTTTTGAAACAAAATGTCGAAGCTTTGTCCGGTCACCATTTTGGACTTGCTAGCGATCGCAGAAAATTAATAGACTTGGTGGACGAGACTATACAGTCGGCAAAACTTCAGAATAGTGTAGTGTTGGTAGAGATTCTCGACTAATCACGCACACCAGCGTATCCACGGCATTATTGCTGGAGATTATCGATCAAATAAATATCCCACTCACTATTGATTACCAATATTTATTCCTAGGTAGACATCGTCAAAGACGGTTAGATAAATGCATGCTTTTTTATTCTCTACTTATATTGTCTATTGGATAAGAAAATAAGCTAATGTGATAATATATCTTAAGTTACACACTTTCGATAACAGTTACTTGGCGTCTCTTTTGTTTCCGTCTAGTTTGCTTCTTGCGTCTATTGTGGTCTCTTGAACGCTTTATAAGCTGATGTATCTTGCGAACATTGTCTCGCACCCATGGGTACATCAGTAGTATGGTCATGCTAGCAGACGATGGAACTGCTATTCCCCAATAATAACCAACTCCGTTTGAAAGTGCATCAAATCCAGTAAAGTTCATACCAAAGTATCCTGTCAAGAATGATAACGGAAGAAATATAACTGTAACAAGAGATAGCAACTTGACTGCATCACTCGACTGGATTGAAATTGTATTAAAAATAAGATCTATCATTGACTTTGTGTTATTTCGCATCACATCCAGGTCTTGTGTATATGAGAGTGTGTGATCTGCTACGTCTGCGAGGTATACACATGCTTCTTGTGAAATTTTGCTATAATCACTTCGTGTGGATGATGCTCTTGACGGCTTCGTTGTACAGGAAGAACTGACGCCAGTAGCAGAAGAAGTGCCTTTGTCACTATCACTTTTTTTACGACTATTCCCTGCCCGATCTCGTAAGGAATTGATCAAAGAGGTAACTGGTGTAATACTATTCCGCAGTACTGTCAAGTCTGCGTTTATCAAGTGAAGGTCTCTAGTATGGGCCATTGAAGGATTTAAAATGGCCGCTAACTCAAGCTCGGCAAGTCTGGACCGGTAAGCCGCTATTATAGGGTGTAACAAATCCACTATAGCATCAATTATTGCCTGGAACAGAATAGACGGGTCAGCAGACTCTCGTAAAATAGTTGATTCAGATTCAAGACGTTCAAGTATTGGTTTTTCAATCTCATCTCCCGAACCTTCAAAGAAGGATATGACTGTTCCTTCATGTGTCAAATACAAAGACACTTGTTCTACTCCGACCATTTTCTGGCGGCTAGCTAGAGGGCGTCGTGACTCTAAATAATCAGATCGCTGAAGTTGAGTCGGATTACTCCATTGATACATGGATTTCATATTTCTCGTTGAAGCTAGTCTCGATTGAAGAGTATCAAAATGGGGTTTAATCTTATAGTTAATATTAGACTTTGCAAGCTTTGCTGAATCGACCGCGGCCAGAGTTGAAAACCTGGCTGTTGCAGACTGTGGTGCAAAATTGTCGTTATTGCCCCCAAACCGCTTTGTGAAAAAATTGAAAAATTGATTATATCTCACTCTTGGCCCCGTCAGATGTTTATACGGGATTAGCCTGTGCAGAGGTAAACAGCAGAAAGTATGAAGAGGGTACTCATCCACCTTGGTACGTTGTGGAATATCTACCATATCTTCAATCGCCAGCTTGTGGAGCTTATAATGTTGGCCAATTGTATAGATTGCTGTTTTGGAGAGACCATTCACATTAATCCATCTCACTTTGGACCATTTAGGACGGGATTCAAGATATTTGGTTAAACTCAAATCAACATCGTGAGTCTTGTCATAGAAACACGAGTCCATGCTAGAAGTATCTCTGGGATTGCTGTAGAATTCTGTTCTCGCAAGACGACATCTGTCAGAATTGTAATCTACAACAGTCACGATCGAACCGGATGATTCAAGTATAATATCCGTTGTATCTAGATCGATACCAGGTTCCCAACCAGGTTTACGCTTAGCAGCATTTGTAACACCAGGATGAGATGAATATCGTCGTTTGACTCGTACAGTATCCGTATAAATATTCTGCGAATCAAACCTGGCGTTCTGTGGGCCATCCGATTTCGGTGGAACTGCAGGTAGCTGCCTGCCTTTATCATCAATTGACTGCTTGAGAATTATGTCACTGATTGGGCGGGTATTCGAAAGCGGGGAGACGGGAATGGGACTTTTGTGGGAAGGCACGTCGTCCTTAGGATGTTGCAAGCTGACTGGCGGAGGTACATTATTTCTACGATTTTCAAACGAATGTATTGGGTTAATTGACGCGATGTTACTGAAAATCCATGAAGACCGAGGATGCCGTGACTCGAATGTGCTCTCCTCATCATCAGTCAAACTGTCAGTTTCAGTCGAGTCGGATATGTCTTCATATAGATCATTAACATGACCAGACGGATTAGGCAGATTCGCATCCCCAGTATCGTACTCTACAAAAACTGTCATTGTAAACAAAAGAGATAGGAATAATTGCTAGCTAGATTGAATATATAAATACAGTAACACACCACTACCTAATCACAGGTGATAATGATGACAATGATTTGGTTCGCCAATTAAGCTCAGCTTAAAATTAGGTGCCGCAAGTTGTCTAATTTTGCGAAAGCTTAATCTCCAATTTGTTGACAGGACCGGCCTGGAGAAATTCAAACAAATCAGCTTTGCTTTTCTTCTCTTTTTTGGGATATAGCATATCCTTTAAAATAGATTTGTTGCCAATGGATGCAAGGTTTATGATATTTGCACTTTGACCTTTGGTGAGATCTTTGCAAATTGTTTTCGCACGTTTCATGCCCTCTTCATCGCCATCAACAACAACTTTGGTAAACAGCTTCATAACGGCCTTTTCTTGATTGATCGTACAGGGTTGACTCCGCCAAGGAACGTTCTTGGCAACCAGATGGTATGGACAATTTTGTCTAGCAAATAACTCAGCGGCATTAACAGCAGCATTGAAATCGGGCATGCTTTCGAAGATATACTTTCGGAGGTATTTCGCTCCACGGTTATCTTCTCTAAAAGGGTTCTCAAAGTACTGGATAAGTGAATACTTCGGAGCTAATTTAGACGGATTGGCATCGGGACAAAGGCGGAGATAACCTTCTTTGCCGAACAGGAGAAAGTTATTTTGACCAGATGGGATCCAATTTAGTCGACTACGACTAATGGCTGACGTATTAAGCTTTCCACCATTTCGGTTAAGAAAATCATCAAGATTGTCAAAGTCCTCGACATAGACACTATCAGGATCCTTGGAAGAGGCAACAACTCGAGGCCGGCTAACACCATTAGCAATCTCAGCCTTATCAATAACTCTTACCTGAGATGGATCAAGCCCAGCAAGGGTAGGAACAGTAGCCAATGCATTGGCATTGGACGAAGAACCAAACATATCGATAATATGACAAACTTCCTTCCCAGGGTGGAGTCTTAAACCTCTACCAATCATTTGCATCAACAGCCCAGCCGATCTGGTGGGTCGCACAAGAATGACTGTATCGATATTGGGAATATCAGTGCCCTCGGTAAAGATACCACAGTTAATAAGAACCGGCAGGTGGCCATTTCGAAAATCTTCAACCAGTCCGCGTCGTAAATCTCTTGGGGTATCGGAAGTGACGACATGGGCATCAATACCATTTTCCCGGAAAGTCAGAGCCAAGTTACTAACATGTTCGATATTAACACCGAATATTAACGAATGTTTCCCAGATTGACGTTTCCATGCTTTATAAACCAGCTCATTCAAAGCAGGAGTATCGACTGCTTTTGAAAGACTTCCAGTAGCGAAATCACCTCTGGCCTTTTTAACACCAGTAAGATCTACATCAGTAGCAATGGTTGTAAATTTGATATCGGTCAGGTATCCATTTTTAATCATCTCACTGAGATCTTTGTGATAAGCAATGTAATCAAAAGTGGAGCCTAAAGCTAACCCATCCATGCGTGAGAGGGTCGCAGAAAATCCAGCTACAACAATCTCAGAATCAGGATTATTCGCACCAAGATGATTGAGAACTTTGGCATAACTAGCAGCAGGAGCGTGATGAGCCTCATCAATAACAATAGCACTGAAATCAGATCCGTCGAACCTCTCAAGGCGCTTTTCACGGGAAATGGACTGGACACTAGCAACAATAATATCAGCATCAGGATCTGCTGTATGTTTACCCATTTCCATTGAAGTCTTTAAATCGGGAAACAGCCTCTTTGCATGATCATAAGCCTGGGTGATAAGCTCTTCACGATGAGCCAAGATCAACCACTTCTTACCATGTCCAGAATGGGCTCCACCTCTGGAAATTGCTTCCAGAAGACCATAAAAGGTCCTTGTTTTACCACTACCAGTAGGCATACTAACAGCAAAACGACGATAGCCTTTTTTGATAGTAATCAAACATTCTTCAATACATTCTTGTTGATAATCACGAAGTGGGAGACCCTCGGGACGACCGAGTTTAGTAGAGTTATGTCGGAGAAATGTGCCATGTTGGGCATAAATGCTAGGAACAAAACACTGAGAACAAGATTTCAGATTATTGTAAGCAGAAAGACGAGACAAGAAGCGAGCAGTTAAAGTGGATTCGGAGGATAGCAGAGATCCTGGGAACGCTTTTCTGACAATCATATGTAAATGTAACAGAATAGTGGCGATAAATAAACGAAGAAAACAGAAGAAAGAAAAATAAAACGAAAAGCCAAGTTTACAATATACTTGATAAGAACGTAAAACCAGAGAGTACCAGAAATCCAACTATATTTATCATTTTTGTGCCAGGCCAATAATTTTATCCATCGGTTGTAGATTTAGAGATGCAACTGCTATAATAATCTAATTAACATTTCCAGCCGCGTGGATACTATGGTTCTCGGGATTCTCTACTATTATAGTAGCGTTTTAGGAAGTCAAGACTGAAGATCCAGACCCACCTGGCTGTCAAACGGCCATGTCAAATCGTTTCAATATCTAATCAAGCGTTTCATCTGTTGGTCTGATGGGGTAAAGAAGTCAAATATCATAAAGTGTTACCTTATTTCTCCAGCAATGGATAGAATATGGCAGTCCACAAGGGTTTAGAGGGTATATAGACCAATATTTTTGCCTTGAAAAATAATTAGCTTATATGTAATGCTATTTGTAGATGTACGAAAGACAGTTTCTGATTGCTTGAAAAATAGAAAAGTAGATGGGTTTCATTGCCTCAAATTAATCAAAAAGAAATTTACAACGATGCATTATGCAATCCAATGCAAGACCCTGCATACCACTTCATAGATTATCCATCGCTTTAAAATTGTACCATCTCACATTTACAGAAAGAAGTCTAGTAATTGTATTTGAGGCACCACTGGAACTGTTGCCTCTCCTCAATTGAGGCATTTTTACTACCGTCATTCCTTCTCATATCGAATCTAGTGGCCCTACCCCCCGAATAAATTATATATATCAGGTATTTCATAACAGCACTAATTCCATGGATATCCATTAACTACCTTATTAGCAACTATCATCTAAATACTCGACTACAGGGTTATTTGGGTGATTTTTATTTCTCTCAAGTAAATTTTCTCGGCTCTTTTTAGTTGGTGGGCCACGCTTTGACATCTGGTAGAAAACACACGGCTGAAAGTCGTCCGACAGTGTATACCTTAATAATACATGTCTAAGAAATCATTGACTGTAAGAATAAAACTACATCACACAATAAGACCTCCTTCATCTAACGCTCAACATTGATGTTAGACATCTATACCTAAAATGCGATTTATTTATTTTTTGAACCTGCTCCAAATAGCAGCTGTGCTGTTATTAGGGTTCAGCAGAGCTCAAGAGTTCACAGAGGAAGCGGCTCCTGAAGAAACGGCCGAGAAGTTCTTTCGCACTTCGCGTCATACTAATAATTGGGCAGTTCTAGTGTCAACATCAAGGTTCTGGTTCAATTATAGACACATGGCCAATGTTCTTAGTATGTATAGAACTATAAAACGATTGGGAATTCCTGACTCTCAGATCATTCTCATGCTTTCGGATGATGTTTCTTGCAATCCTCGAAATGCATTCCCGGGAACAGTCTACAATAATGCTGATAGAGCACTCGACTTGTATGGTGATAATATTGAAGTTGATTACCGAGGATACGATGTAACAGTAGAAAACTTCATTCGTCTGTTGACAGATCGTTGGGATGCTGATACTCCCAGATCAAAACGATTGCTTACAGATGATCGATCAAACATTTTTGTTTATATGACAGGACATGGAGGTAATGAATTTCTCAAGTTTCAAGATGCAGAGGAAATCGGTGCTTTTGATATTGCTGATGCTTTTGAGCAAATGTGGGAAAAGCGCAGATATAATGAGATCCTATTCATGATTGATACATGCCAAGCAAACACCATGTACTCTAAGTTCTACTCTCCGAATATTTTGGCAGTTGGCTCATCTGCAATGGACGAAAATTCATACTCGCACCATGCTGATCAAGATGTGGGTGTTGCCGTAATCGATAGATTTACCTATTATAATCTTGAGTTCTTGGAGTCTATTGACAAGACCTCAAAAGAGACCATGGCAGATTTGTTTGCATCCTATAACCCAGCAGACATTCACTCGAATCCAGGAATTCGATCAGATCTATTCAAAGATCCTCTTGACCAGGTGCTGATTACTGATTTCTTTGGTAATGTACAAAATGTCGAATTGGGTCAAGTGGAAACTAATGTATTGGAGTTGGCCAAGCTTGCTCGAGATGAAGAGCTTATAGGACAAAATGCATTCAACGGTGAGAATACCAGTACCCCAGAGAAGAAACCCAATTTACCACAACCCGAGGTTAATTCTGGTTCCCGTGCTAAGAATAAGCCCAATTCACCATCTCCTATTCAACACTTGTTAGAGAGTGAAGCGAAATCCAGTTCTCATTTCCTCATTGCGATCTCCATTTTGACTGCTGTGACGGCCCTTGTTGTTGGAAGCTCTTATTTTTAAATGACATGGCTATGGTCATATCAGAATCTAGTCGGATATTTGTATAGGTTTAATATTATTTATTAGTACTACATAGGATTTGGCATAGTTGTAGAGGCCTGGGTATTGCCGTCGTCATATGGTCATATGGTCATGGTCATATAGCCATAGTGATGTAGTTTCTGGTTTGTTGGAGATTGTTGAACAGCAGCTCTAACTCCACAGACATAGTATGACCAGTTCAAATGGCTGTTTCAGATGGAGTACAGAAAGTGTTATATGTTCTCGAATATACACCTTGCTCACGATCATCTCAACCAGCTATCAGAAAATCCATACCTCGATGCTGAGCTATCAAAAACAGATATATTCACCCCCAACCATGCAGTTGGCACACATCCCATATCAACTTAAAAATCCCTTACAACCTACCAAAGAACTATATACCCAGACGTATACGGGCTTATTTGCATAATCCCCCTGAGATCGAGCCTGCTTATCTCAACAGCCGAGCTGTTAAACTACGTAGATCTCTGCATAAAAACGTTGGGACAATCTCGGAAAAAGTTCGCCAGCAGCATGCGACTGTAGCACCACTTCCTGGATCACGATATTATCATCAAATTAGATATGTTGAATAATAATGTCACAAATATAATATTGTTTACACGACATACACGATACACACAATACATAGAAAGAATCAAACTGTGAGATCCAGTTATGAGATCAAACTATGAGATCAAACTACGAGACCAAATATTTAAAACAAATAAATATAATTAATTTTCTGCCCTGAGATCACTCGATCAAAAGACGAGTCAGCACCTGGAGAGCGCTCAACAGCCAAAAGTTGACGATCTGGTCCATCCGGCTGAGTGGGAGTAAAAAGTTGGTGAAGTTTGAAGTATGTGTTGGCGGCTGCAGGGTGATATGTAGCATTAAGCGTGTTCGGATCCGGTCTGTTGAATGCTGGTGAATTCCACTATAAAAGTCCCATTTTTCCGGTGTCATGCACAGTGGCGCGTCAACAATTTTGCGTGATCCCCAACACAACAGAATAGTGTGCCTATCCTAACCTCAATCGCACCAGTGATCCCACCCATTTTGGGACATTATATTGAAAAATATATATCTCGAGACGACAGCACTTACTTTAATTCAAATACAAACGAGCAGACAGAGATTTGATTTTATTTCTGTTATTGTTTATTTGCATTTGGTAGTTTTAATAGGTAGGTACAGTGAATGGCGAATGGAGTGAGAAGTCGTCCAGAAACTGGATCCATGCTGGACTTGGGTCTTGCTCACTCCGGATCTCCCCTGACGGCCCCTGATAAGAGATGAACCAAAATAATGAAACTAACAGATAACAGATTACAAACACAATGCGTCCTGAAGTCGAACAAGAACTGGCTCACGTCCTTCTGACAGAGCTTTTGGCTTATCAATTTGCATCTCCCGTTAGATGGTAAGTTTTGATATATCTATTGAGGATCGTAGACCGTGAATTGTTCCTCCATAAACAGTGCTATTCATTTGATCTATTTGATCCATTTGCTCGAGAACTTGACTTGAACTCAATCTCAACGATCCTAGCAATCTCCTGCGAAGCAGGAGCCACGGGGTCTGGGGCAGAGCCCCAGCCGCCGGAGGCAAGTCCCTCCCACCACCCGGATCAACGATGCTAACCATACTTCTAGGATTGAGACCCAAGATGTTATCCTCAGTCAGTACAATGCCGAGAGAATTGTGGAGATTGGACCTTCTCCCACTCTTGCTGGAATGGCTACTAGAACCTTGAAGTCCAAGTACGAGTCATATGATGCAGCTTTGTCTCTTCAAAGACAGGTTTTGTGCTACTCCAAGGACACTAAGGAGATCTACTACACTCCCGACCCCGTCGAGCCAGCTGAGTCTGAGTCTACTCCTGCTTCTGGTGATGCTCCAGCTGCTGCTGCCCCGGCTGCCGTTGCTGCTGCTCCAGTTGCTGCTGCTGCCGCTGCCGGTCCTGCTGCCAGTGTTGAAGATACTCCAGTCAAGGCTGTTGAGGTGTTGCACGCTCTGGTTGCCCAAAAGATTAAGAAGACTTTGGACCAAGTTCCTCTTTCAAAGGCTGTTAAGGATCTTGTTGGTGGTAAATCCACTGTTCAGAACGAAATTCTCGGTGATTTAGGTAAGGAGTTCGGTTCCACTCCTGAGAAGCCAGAGGAGACTCCTCTTGGTGAACTTGCTGAGCAATTCCAAGACTCATTCAGTGGCCAATTGGGTAAACAATCATCTTCTTTGGTTTCTCGTCTTATTTCGTCAAAGATGCCTGGTGGTTTCAACATCACATCTGCTCGTAAATACTTGAACACCAGATGGGGTTTGGGTCCTGGCCGTCAAGACAGTGTTTTCCTTGTCGCCATTACTCTGGAACCTAAGAACCGTTTGGGTGACGAGGCTGCTGCCAAGGCTTTCTTGGACGATGTTACTACTAAATACGCTTCTATTGCCGGAGTCAACCTCAGTTCTGCCAGTGCTGCTGGTGGAGCTGCTGCTGGCGGTGCTGGTGGTGCTGTTATTGACTCTGCTGCCTTTGAAGAGCTTACTAAAGATCAAAGATACCTTGTTCAACAACAATTGGAGCTTTTCGCTAGATACCTCAAGGTGGATCTTCGTGATGGTGACAAGGCATTTGTCGCTCAAAAGGAGGCCACTGCCCTTCTTCAACAAGAACTCGACTTGTGGTACAGTGAGCACGGTGATTTCTATGCTTCTGGTATTAAACCTGTTTTCTCGCCATTAAAGGCTCGTGTTTACGACTCATACTGGAACTGGGCTCGTCAAGACTGTCTGACTATGTTCTACGATATCATTTTTGGCAGATTATCTAATGTGGACCGTGAGATTGTTTCTCGTTGTATCAGTATTATGAACAGAACCAACCCTACTTTGATTGATTTCATGCAATACTACATCGACCACGTTCCTACTGACCGTGGTGCTACTTATGAGCTTGCACAAGAATTGGCTCAAAAGCTGTTGCAAAACTGTAAGGAGGCTGTTGATGCCGACCCTGTTTACAAGGATGTCAACTACCCCACTGGTCCTAAGACTACTGTCGATTCTAACGGTAACATTTCCTATGCCGAGGTTCCTCGTCCTGCTGTTCGTAAGCTTGAACAATATGTTCAGGATATGGCTGCTGGTGGTGAGATGACCAAGGACCCTGCTGCCGGTTCCCACACTCGTGCTGAGTTGGCCAAGATTTACAAGAGAATCTCGTCTGCTGCTGATGGCAAGAGTTCTGGTAAGCTCAAGCTCGATGCTCTTTACGCTGATCTTATCAAGGCCATTGATACTGTCGAGGCCGAGTCTTCTCCCAAGAAGGCTCTTGATACTGTTTCCGCTAAGCACATGAGAGAAGAGACCATTCCTTTCTTGCACCTCAAGAAGAAGTCTGGTGAGATCTGGGATTTCGACCGTGACTTGTCTGCCACTTATCTTGACGGTTTGGAGGTCGCTGCTCGTGATGGTCTTACTTTCGCCAACAAGAACGTTCTTATCACTGGTGCCGGTGCTGGATCCATTGGTGCTGATATTCTCCAAGGTTTGATTTCTGGTGGTGCCAAGGTCGTTGTTACAACTTCAAGATACTCGCGTGAAGTTACCGAGTACTACCAAAGCATCTACACCAAGTTCGGTGCTTCTGGTTCCACTCTTATTGTTGTTCCTTTCAACCAAGCCTCTTCATCTGATGTCCGTGCTTTGGTTGATTACATCTACAACGATACCAAGAAGGGCGGTCTTGGATGGGATTTGGATTTCGTCATTCCATTTGCTGCTATTCCTGAGAACGGTATTGAACTTGATGGTATTGACTCCAAGTCTGAGCTTGCTCACAGACTCATGTTGACCAACTTGCTCCGTCTTCTGGGTAGCATCAAGTCTCACAAGGCTGCCAACGGTTTTGAGACCCGTCCTGCTCAAGTCATTCTGCCCATGTCTCCTAATCACGGTACATTTGGTGCTGATGGTCTTTACTCCGAGTCCAAGTTGTCTCTTGAGACCTTGTTCAACAGATGGTACTCTGAGTCTTGGAGCTCTTACCTCACTATCTGTGGTGCTGTTATTGGCTGGACTCGTGGAACTGGTCTTATGTCCCAGAACAACATCATTGCCGAAGGTGTCGAGAGCTTGGGTGTCCGTACTTTCTCTCAAAAGGAAATGGCTTTCAACATTCTTGGTCTTATGACTCCTACTATCGTCAACATCTGCCAACAACAACCTGTTTGGGCTGATCTTAACGGTGGTTTGCAATTCGTTGAGAACCTCAAGGATGTCACTGGTAAGCTTCGTAAGGAGCTTGTCGATTCTTCTGAGCTGAGAAGAGCTGTTTCTGTTGAAACTGCTATTGAGCACAAGGTTGTCAACGGTCCTGATGCCGACTTGCCTTACCAAAAGGCTATTGTCAAGCCTCGTGCCAACCACAAGTTCGAGTTCCCCAAGCTTAAGAGCTACGAGGAGCTTAGAAAGATTGCCCCTGAATTGGAGGGTATTCTTGATCTTGAAAAGGTTGTGGTTGCCACCGGTTTCTCTGAAGTTGGTCCTTGGGGTAACTCTCGTACCAGATGGGATATGGAAATCAATGGTGCCTTCTCTCTTGAGGGTGCTATTGAAATGGCCTGGATCATGGGTCTTATTAAGCACCACAGTGGTCCTTTGAAGGGCAAGCCATACACTGGTTGGGTTGATACCAAGACTAACGAGCCTGTTGATGATAAGGATGTCAAGAGCAAGTACGAGTCTTACATCCTTGAGCACTCTGGTATCCGTCTCATTGAGCCCGAGTTGTTCCACGGTTATGATCCTTTGAAGAAGCAATTGTTGCAAGAGATCATTGTCGAACACGATCTTGAGCCTTTCGAGGCTTCTAAGGAGGCTGCCGACCAATTCAAGCTTGAACAAGGCAACAAGGTCGAGGTATTTGAAATCCCCGAGTCTGGTCAATACACTGTTAGATTCCTTAAGGGTGCTAAGATTTACATCCCCAAGGCTCTCAAGTTTGACCGTCTTGTTGCTGGTCAAATTCCTACTGGTTGGGACGCTCGTAGATACGGTATTGGTGAGGACATTATCTCACAAGTCGATCCTATCACTTTGTACGTTCTTGTTTCTACTGTTGAGGCCTTGCTCTCTGCTGGTATTACCGATCCTTACGAGTTCTACAAGTATGTCCACTTGTCTGAAGTTGGTAACTGTTCTGGTTCCGGTATGGGTGGTGTTACTGCTCTCCGTGGTATGTTCAAGGACAGATACCTTGATCGTCCTGTCCAAAACGATATTCTTCAGGAGTCTTTCATCAACACCATGTCCGCTTGGGTTAACATGCTGTTGCTCTCTTCTTCTGGTCCTATCAAGACTCCTGTCGGTGCTTGTGCTACTGCCATCGAGTCTGTTGACAGTGGTATTGAGTTGATTGAGTCTGGTAAGGCCAAGATTGTTATCGTCGGTGGTTATGATGACTTCCAAGAGGAAGGTTCTCACGAATTCGGTAACATGAATGCTACCAGTAACTCTCTCACCGAGTTCGAACACGGCCGTACTCCTAAGGAGATGTCCAGACCTAACTCCACTTCTCGTTCTGGTTTCATGGAGTCTCAAGGTGCTGGTATTCAAATCCTTATGAACGCCAAGCTTGCCATTGATATGGGTGTCCCTATTTATGGTATTGTTGCCTTGACCTCTACTGCTTCTGATAAGATTGGCCGTTCTGTCCCTGCTCCTGGTAAGGGTATTATGACCACTGCTAGAGAGAACATCAGTGACCTCAAGTTCCCTTACCGTCTTTTGGATGTCAAGTACAGAAAGAGACAAATCGAGTCTCGTAGAGCTCAAATCAAGCAATGGACTGAGTCCGAGTTTGAATACCTTCAAGACGAGTTTGAGGCTATTAAGGCTACTACTTCGGCTGCCGATGCTGAGGCTTTCTTCAAGGAGAGATCTCAACAAATCGAGAATGAGGCTCGTCGTCAAGAGAAGGAGGCTCTTGGTACCTGGGGTAACAACTTCTACAAGTCTGATCCTAGAATCGCTCCTATTAGAGGTGCTTTGGCTACTTATAACCTTACCATTGATGATATCGGTGTTTCTTCATTCCACGGTACTTCTACCAAGGCCAACGATAAGAACGAGTCTGGTGCTATCAATGGTATGCTTAACCACTTGGGCCGTTCCAAGGGTAACCCAGTTTTGGGTGTCTTCCAGAAGTACCTGACTGGTCATCCCAAGGGTGCTGCTGGTGCTTGGATGCTCAACGGTGTTATGCAAATTCTTAACTCTGGTACTGTCCCTGGTAATCCTAATGCCGACAACATTGACGCTCAAATGGAAGGTTTCGACAAGATTGTCTACCCCTCTGTCACTCTTCAAACCTACGGTGTCAAGGCTGCTACTGTTACTTCGTTCGGTTTCGGTCAAAAGGGTGCCATTGCTGTTGTAATCCACCCCGATTACGTCTTGGCCACTTTGAACAAGAAGGCTTATGAGACCTATGCTGCCAAGGTTGGAACTCGTTACAACAAGGCTTACAGATACTTGCACAATGCTATCGCCGAGAACTCCATGTTTGTTAGCAAGAGCAAGGCTCCTTACACTGACGAGCAAGAGATGTCTGTCTACCTCAACCCCCTTGCTCGTGTTTCTTATGACAAGAAGTCCGAGTCTCTTATCTTCAACGCCAAGAAGTTGGAGCAAGCCAACCCTACCCAATCTTCTGGACACACTGAGGCCGTTCTTAAGCAATTGGCTGCTAACAGTCTGTCTGGTGGCGCCGGTAATATTGGTGTTGATGTTCAATCACTTTCTGGCGTTAACGTTGAGAATGAGACCTTCCTTGAACGCAACTTCACTGATGCTGAGCGTCAATACTGTGCCAAGTCTGCCGACCCTCTTTCCTCTTACACTGGTACCTGGAGTGCCAAGGAGGCTGTCTTCAAGAGTCTCGGTGTCAAGAGCCAAGGTGCTGGTGCCTCTCTCAAGTCGATTGAGGTTCTTCGCGATGCCAAGGGCGCCCCAGTTGTGACTCTTCATGGTGAGGCCAAGGCCGCTGCTGATGCCGCTGGTGTTAAGAATGTCAAGGTTTCCATTTCTCACGATGAGTTCCAAGCTGTTGCTGTTGCTGTGTCTGAGAAATAAAGCTATTTCTTTAATTATCTTATCTAATATCACTATCTAAATACATTAATACTGTTATATTGTAATCAGTCTCTTTCAGTTTGCAGACCCTGCATTAATTCTATTAGATATCTAACATACAGACGTGTTAATGGGTAAAATAAATTAGTGAGAAATGTACTGGAACACAAAACTGACGATTTCTTCTGTTAATTCTTGTCTCAGCAACAGATCTTGGATGTTTTCCAACTCTGGTTTGGTGAAATGATTCCAGGTCGTGGCATCTCCGTACAGCATTGCTGGGGCTTTGGCGACTTGACGGTTGTCTTTGCATCGTTTACATTTAAAAGTGTCATGGGTGTCTGACAGTGTATGACCGTCAAAAGAGAAAAGCTTCTTCAAATCATTAAAAGAGAAAAGACGCTCGACGTCCTCAGCCTCGTCGACTACACATGATGATAAAGACTGCTTCATAGACTGTCGCTGAAAAATCTTCTCCTCAATAGACCCTGTAGAGATAAACCGGTAGACAAAACAGTCCTTTTTCTGGCCATCACGCCATACTCTTGCTAGGGCTTGCTGGTCTGCCGCAGGATTCCAATCGGGATCCATAAGAATGAGACGATTGGCGCCAATCAGATTGATACCACATCCACCGGCCTTACTACTAAGAAGAAAGACAAACTCACTTCCTTCAGGGTCGTTAAACTTATCAACCAACTTTTGACGTTTACTGATTGCCATTTTACCATCGAGTCGGAATGCGCCATATCTTGATTCTCTACACATTGCCTCAATAAGATCCAAAGTTTGTGTGTAGTTACTGATGATGACAATTTTGTCATTCGTCTCGTAACGAATACGCGCGAGCATCCTTTCCAAAACCATAAATTTACCTGAATACAATGTCCGAACACCCCGATCACGACCTCCACGGTGACTTGGATGAACATAATCGGATGGCAGAACGTCCTCAGCTCCTTGTATGTCTCTTGACAAGTCGAGAAGATCTGGGTGGTTACATAGCTTCTTGAGGATACCGATGGACTTTAAAGGATTGTTTTTGCTTCCCTTGATTACCTTTTTCACGTCGGGGGAGGCGATGAATTTGTTGTAGAGATTAATTTGGAACTCGGTCATGTTGCAGAATACAACATGCTCATACTTCACAGGAAGATACTTGGACAATATATCGTTCGTTCGGCGGATGATAAATCTGCTGACCAGTAGAGAGAGTTCTTTGAGTTTGGTTTCACCATCTGTCACTTCTTCTTCCGTAGCAAACGAGTCACGACCCTTAAGAATGGCATTTTCATAATTCTTACGGAACTCGAGCCTTGTTCCCAGGAGTCCAGGATTAGCAAACGATAGGAGAGAGAAATATTCCGAAAGATCATTTTGAATGGGAGTACCAGACAGAATGACTCTTCGTTGAACGTTAAGTGCATCAAGGGCTGTGAATGTCAAAGATTCGCCATTCTTCAGACGATGTCCCTCATCGGCTAAAAGAAGTCCAATCTCAGTATTACGAAGATCATCACAATGACGTCTAAGAGTCTCATAGGAGATGATTAGAACTGGTCGAACAATTTGCCGTCCACTGGCTGTACTCCATTGACGTAAAGCAGCACTGAGATCGGCATTTTTTACGCTCTTGCCATCAGCCGCCAAGGGAGTTATAGCACCTTCTCCTAACCACTTCACAAGCTCATTCGCCCAATTTCGGACTAAACTTGAAGGACACACAACAATACATTTACTGATGGTGCCTCCATTTCCCTCAGGTGACTGCTTGAGAAGAGTCCACATTAATGTAATGCACTGAAGCGTTTTACCAAGACCCATTTCATCTGCCATAATGCATCCATTAGCATCCTTCTGTACTCGTCCAGTAACGCATTTATACAGGAATTTAACACCTTCAACTTGATGAGGACGTAAAATCTTGGCCAGTCTAGGATCAATAACAACTGGTACCTTGGGGTAGACTTTTTTCTTCTCATTGGACAGTCCTAAAATATCAGCAAGACTGGGCTTAGAAGGAGTCGTGGGTGCCACAGGTGTTACTTCAGTTTCGCCGAGATTCTCATCTTCGCTGCCTTCAACAATCTTATTTGGGTCAATCTCTTCAACAGGCTCGTCGTCAATAGTAGGGTCAAAAAGAACAATAGCAAACTCACCACTGGGATCATGAAGTGGTCGAGGCACAAACTCATGTCGTCGCTTCATACCTAGCGCAGCAGATGGTCCCATGTTAAGCGGCTTCTCCTTTAATGGCGTGATAAACCTCCGACCAAGAATCATGTCTGAAGCATCAATCGAATTCTTAAGTGCTGGATCCACTTTCGTACCTAATCTTTTAATACCGCCTCCTGGAGTATAAGGGGAAGCAGGTTGCTCAATTTCTTTATTGAATTGCTCAGTCTCTATATTTTCGATCTCAGCATAGCTCTTAATTTTTCGAGATGCACTTCGAGACAAATCATCTCTACGTGAAAATGGACGGTTGGCATTAATAGCACTTTTAGTGGGCACTCTGAATGGTTTTGTAATCGTTGACAGCGGGTCGGTTTTTAGACGTTTATTGATTCCCAGAGGAGAATTCTGAGCAGACTGGGGTCGTCTAATTGCTGAAGAGTGAATAGGTGTACATGGAGAAGCAAGATCAAAGGGTCGTGGACGACGTGGTAACGATTTGGGTTTCTTTATAACTTCCTGATTTTCTTCTGTTTTCTCTGCTTCCTTGACCTCATTTTCCTCTTCCTCTAGAGCAATATTCTCGACGATTTGGTTCTGACTTTGACTTCGTTTCTGGCTTCGAGACTTGGCTTGGTTCATATTTTGAGAACTTCCTTGGCTTGATTTGCTCTTCTTCTGAGAGTCGGCTTTGGACTTGCTCTCCTTACGTGATTTAGGCTGACTTTTCTCAGCAACAGGTGTGCTGACTTCCTCGATTTCCCCCAGAGTATCACCATTATCAAGACTCAACTCCGTAGGCTGTGAATTAGAAAGTACAGCTCCAATGGACATAACATCTGTATGAGAAGGAGACGTGTCGATAGGCGTTATAGGTAACCCATCAATACCCGTTGCATGGTCTGGTACGACCATTAGTCCATCTATTAAATTCACATCCGTCTCGTTATCAAGATAAATAGGTTCATATCCATCTATAATACCACCATTATCGGGCAGAATACATTCATTGATAGTATTTTGAAGTATTGGAGTTGGTTCTTCATGCTGGTCGTATGGAATGACCACAAGGTCCGACCCTCCGCTCGAGGTTAATCGAGGCAGCCTTTTTCTTGTCGTTGTTCGGGGTCTAACTTCTGCCATCATTATTCATAACAATTCTTCTTCCTTTTGAACCCAACAAACCTGAAATTTAATTGCCACAACGATTTGTAAGCTATTGTTTTGATTATGTCTATATCTACATACATCTGAAATAAACGCGCAACGCGAGTTTTGGATCTACAATCACGTGATTCTCATATTAATTAAACTTCGCGTACGGTACGTGATATTACAGAACGAAATCATCTACAGTTCTTATTTAAATTATTGAAGAGATATGGCCGATCAAAGTAGTACACCGTCTATAGAGTTCTACTCTCAATTGGAGCCGGACGGATTTTACCGACTTCTTGAACTGACTCCAGAACTGGCAGACATTTTAGAATCAGGTGCCAGCTTGTCATTGAAAGCTCCTGAAACAGATTCCCACCTGATTCTATGCACTGTTTCGAAAACATATCGAGTTCGACAAATGAATCAATCCAATACACTTTTACTTTCAGATAGTAGAGATTTATCTTTTTCTTCAGAATCGTCTGAAGCACCCCCTTACCTAGTTGCATTTGGCTCGGCCTCGAGTTATCTCGAGGTCATAGATGAACAATCTCCCAAGCTTTCCGTGGAATCTATTCCTTTATACATGGGAAATGGAGTGATCTCTGGATTACATGAACCAAACAGACCAACTAGCATTCATTATGAAAGTTTAGGAGTTTTAAGATCACGAGCGCCTTTGAGTGACGCTGAGTTCAATGAAAAATGGCGATTACAGGGTGGTGTTGAAATTGATGATATCGCCTGTCGAATAAATGACTCTCTAACACACAGCATAATTTGCGATATCCTAGCTACTGTTATTGGATCGAAACTTGATCTATCTGCTGTTAATTGCATTCAATTATTGCCTCTTTTGCCTTCTGATGCGGAACCACTGGCTGTTGTCGAAGCTGTGATGGCTCGTTTTTCTCAATCAGCTTCCAGTAATTGTAAGTATTTGGTTCCCCAATTCCTGTTTTATATCTATTGTTTTCCCTTGAAATGACTTCTTCCAAGGTGGAAATTACTGGAGTTATTAGTTCTAACAAAAATAGCAGTATACGCCCTAGACTCCACCAGTCTGGCTAAATGGTTTGGTGTTTACACACTGCGTGAGCACTGTCTCTCCAAGCCGATAGATATAGATTTGTTTGAAACCAAATGGAGAGAATCAATTCCTATTATTGTTGATTGGCCCTTAGAGGTTCAATTACTGGTGGGCAATTATATACTCCCGCTTCCTGGCAAAATCCGCTATTTCACTTCAGAAAACCTATCACACAATCCCAAAATTCGGTTCCAACAGCTCTTAACGGCCAAGAGCTCTTGGGAATTGCCAGAAATCGAACCTTATATTGCCGACATTCGAAACCCTAATGTCAAACTAGACAGTTTCGTCATGAAGTATGCCAGACGAAAAGCAGTGGGCAAAAAGGTTATAGTAACGGCCCGCTAGCTGTGCTGTGCTATTCTTCGCATCACTTGCTTTGCGTTTATTTATTCATGTCATTTATGTTAATTATGTTGCTCAAGCATTGTCCTATATTGTAAATATCGTGGTTTAATTAACCGCTCGAGGCTGGCTTGGTAATAAATAGTTGTATTTCGCTAGACTAATTTATACTTTCTTCCTCTTCAATCTGTTCTTTGGTATCGATGACAGAGGGTTCGTGCTGGTATCCTTCTTGTTTCACTTCTTTTGCTACTCTCACAATATCGAAAAATCCCTTTGCTTTGCTGAATACCTCGTCTATTTGGTCAAGGTGAAGACCAGAAGTTTCCGGAAAACAAAAGTAAAGGACTGGAAGAATCAATGCTAGGTTTGTGGCAGCATAGACGATGTAGTATCTCCATCCGATACTAGCAAAGGCCACAGGTGTTACTTCAACGACCCAGAAGTTAGTGCCCCAGGTGACAAAAGTTGCGAAACCATTGATAAGAGCTCTGATTCTCTGTGGGGCGATTTCCGCTGAATACACAAAGCAGACACCCAAGAATCCATAACTGTAGGCAAGGTTGATAATAAATAAAAAGGCAACACCAGCATGAAGAGCAGACTTGTTTTCAGTCTGTGCAGTACAGGCGGCCATGACAATCATCGATATACCCATACCGATGGCGGCTGTCATTAACAGCCTTCTTCTACCAAAACTGTCTACAGTCAGCACTGCAAGATAAGCGCCAATTGGTTGAACAATTTCAGTACAACCAGCTAGCCAGCCAGCCATTCCAGGTGAAATTCCCGCTTGAGCGAGAAGAGATGGTGCATAAAAGGTAACAGCATTCACTCCACAAGCTTGAGAACAGAAGAGCGAAAAGAGTGCCAATAGTACTCGGTGGAAAATACGACTATCTTTCATTGACAGGACATCTCTGAATCTAAGAGTTTGCATGACAGATAACGATCTTTGAATCTCAGCAACTTGTTCTTCGACAGGATCAGAGTAGGGATCAGCGTTGTCTACAAAGAGTGACATGATTGATCTAGCTTCGTCGACTCGTCCGACTTTGATCAGCCAATGTGGTGATTCTGGCAAAAAGAAGATCAAAGTTCCAGAGATTAATGGCAAGATCAGTTGCACAGCAAAAGGGACTCTCCACGAAGCAGAACTGTTAATATAGGAACATCCAAAGTCAATCCAGTAGGCAATCAAGATACCTGAGGTAATGAAAAATCCAGTATAGGCTACATGAGTTCCTCTTTTCGAAGCACTGGAGATTTCACTTTGATAAACTGGAACTGATGCGGACACAGTACCGGCACTCAAGCCGAGAATGAGTCTTCCAACAATAAGCTGGCCTAGAGAGAACGAACTGGTCATAAGAACAGCTCCAATCAAGCAAAGTATAGATGCAATGAAAATGGTCTTTCTACGTCCCAGAATGTCTCCATAGAATGAAGCAGACAGAGCACCAAACATACCACCCACTGTATAGATAGAACTGACAGTTCCTTGGATATTGGAGTTATAGTGGTGGGTAGCGCCCGTGGTGGTATCTGTATTAAGTTTAGGAAATTGATTGTAAAAATTGGGCTGACTCAAAACACCACCCAGAATGGCCAAATTATATCCATACCAAAGAAAGCAGGGCATCATGAGCCCTGTCAAAATGACAAAATTGAGGACATGGCCCTGTGCACCAATGTATCTTCCCATGACGAAATCCGTACCACCTCCTTACTTCTGATTAATGACTTGTATGATGTCGGTTCGACGGTCTTGATGATCTAGACTAAATACCTTGGTCAAATAAAAAATCTATGGAGCAAAATATGGTAAAAGTTTTATTGTTAGTCAGGTTACAGGGAGAATGAGCATTTAAATACCGCTGATCTGAGACAAGTACTCCGCAAAATTTCTGCACCTCAAAAAGTTACCTGGTTTGTGGAGGACCGGGGTAAATAATTAAGCACTAGCCATTTTTAACCGTTCTGACCTGGGTATTATTATTTTTTTGAACGGTTTCCATTTGTTGCAACTGGAGTGCGTCATACATTGAGATAATCGAATTTTAATGTGATAGCCCGAGAACTACCTATTGGGGATATTGACAGCATCTCTTGGCACCATTATTGGTAGTGATATTCATGATGGAGATATAAGCCGTGCAGGCTCATGCCGGCAAGAACGCAGGCCGTGCAGGATCCACCGGAGAATCTTCGTAAGTCCGAGATTCAGAATTGTTATAGTACTGCCTCCTTTACTCCGATAAGTCCTATCCTGGGTAAGTTTCCGACTTTCCCGTTATAATATGTGAAATCTCTAAGGGTACCGACATATGTCAAAATTTAAGCGCAAAAACCGGGGTACAGGTCTAATATTTCTGTCCATATCTCCGGTGCATGCGGGATCAATCCTGTTTTAAGAAATAAATCATTTCGATGATCACCAGACAGACCCGCACGGTTGAAAGTTTGAAATCCTAACTGAAGATCTTGACTAAAAGTTTGGGTTAAAACTGAAGATCTTAATTTGTCGGAAAATTTCACCCCAACGGCTCTAACGATGGTTTGAGACAGTTTATACAGGTCGTAGGGCCGCTAAATATAATCTTAGAAATAGTCATGGCGAGAATAGCGCAAAATGGAATGTGTTGAAAGTTTTGACCTAAAAATTCTTAGTTTCTTACACAGACGCAAATATAGAGAGCAACAAACGTCGTAACGCAAATTCGAAAATACGTAATAACCCAATACGCCAATAAGTAAATACGCAAATAAGCAAATAAGCAAAGTAGGATAGGATACAGATACCCAATACCCATGGTCCACATGCAGGGGGTGAGGGCATAGGCTATTCCTATGCAGAGTCAGTAACCACTACCTCGGCGTCTTTTTCACCAACAGACTCTATTTCCAACAAGTCACCAGGACGAATATTTTCCACAAACGCACCATCGCCTTCTGACAGAGTTTCTTGACCAGCTACTTTAATTTTAGAGAGCCCATCTTGTAAACTGGGTAAATAGACGTAAATGTTTCGAGACGGGGAAGGATCTCCGACCGATGAGTTGCCGGATGCATTAGCGGCGCCGGTAACGGTCCAGCTGAACTTTTCTCCGGGCGGAATGATCGCTGCACCCATACTGAAATCAGAGTTGATTGCTATGGATCCAGGAACAACTGGTTGGCTGTTGGAGTTTTCTTTCTCGGAAAACGGGCTAATTATTGTCACAAATCCTTTTCTTTTGTCAGCTTCTGAAAACGTCTTAGTTTCATATCGGGGTCCTAAACAATTCTTCCATGGTTTGACCCAGAATTGCAGTAAATGAGCTACCTCGTTGCCCTGCGCATTTTTCTCGGAATGACGGATACCACTCCCGCTGCTGATAAACTGTACATCACCTCGGTGTATAGTGTATGACTTGTCTTCTTCCTTAGCGGCCATTGTATCACGATGTGTAAGCCCACCTGATAACATATAAGTGAATATTTCGTGGTCATTGTGGTGGTGCATGTTGACACCTCTTCTTGGAGGAAATCTGTCTTCATTAAGAGCTTCCAGATTGCCGAACCCAGCAAATTGATACTTGGGACCTTCGCCAAACGACTGGTAAGCAGTGATCCAATCCGTTTTCACAAAACGACGCGTGGCAGCGCCACGAAGTGTAACTTTGAACATTTTTTCTCTCTAATCTCACCGAACTAAACGGTGGGCATCAACAATGCTTTTATATCTGCGAGATTGGTGGTTCCTGAGCCGTACCCCGCAGAACACTACCTACAACAGGATAATCAAACGTAGATCCCAACAACGGTACCTGATTCCGCCGTTAGATTGGACATGGCTTTATTTTATCACAACACCCAGGGTGGGGATGTGCCTCCGGCGGCTGGGGCTCTGCCCCAGACCCCGTGGCTCCTGCTTCGCAGGAGTTTGCCAGGACCGTACACGTGACGACTCGAGCGTAGCGAGAGGAGCAGCGGGGTCTGGGGCGGAGCCCCAGCCCGCCGGAGGCACATTCCCGCTCCAAGAGATAGAGGTCTGTTGCAACTAATATTATTTATTTCATCATAAAACCATTACATAAAACAAAGAGCGCACTATGCGTCTTGTACTTCGGAGGAATGGGCCTCTGCTTCGGAGATTTTCCTCGTTTGCTTGTCTCGTCTCTCCAAGAAAATTGCAGATATCGTTAAAATAAAACCAACAACGGCCAGAGTGGCATTGTATGTGAAACCAATAAAATAACGGGGCATATCACCAGCATTCCAGGTCAGAATGGGAACCCATGCATTTGTAACGTAAGCCAAATTATTAGTGGCAGTCACCGTTAGCAATCGCTTGTCAGTATCACCAGACAGCAGTCTGTTGACCCAAGCGAAAATCATAGGCTGACCCCAAGCAGTCGGAATTCCCACTAGGAAGTATGAGAACCAATGTAATCCTCGAGGAATATGCCAGATAGCCAAAAACAGTGAGCCAAGTGCCTGAAGAAAGAAATATAGGAGCACAAATGGCCAGTTCAATCCGTTGAAAGCATCCGATATCCAGGCCACTACAAGTGCGAACCCAATTCCGGCTCCATTAACTGCTGTAGGATAGACATTGTACTCTACAGGTGTGTAGCCCAAACTCTTGAGCCAAGATTGGAAGGTAGGTTGTGAGGAAGAATTACAGGTGTTGTTGAACGCCAAAAAGATAACCGGGAATAAAAAGATGTGCCAAGTACTGAATGTTCTTTTCAGAGTGTCTTTGCCTATCTTTCTTTTAGGAGGATGTTTTGCGCCACTGTACTTTGTAGTACGAGCTATGGCAATCTTCTTATCGCGGTCATTGAGGTACCACGATGTGGTGTATGCTGGTGTGTCGGGATTTGCAACCATTGTGTAAAGTGCAATTGGAAAGGAAATTACCGCATCCAGAACAAACAAGTATTTATAGGAAGCCAGCTTCTTGTGAGAAAGGGTTTTGATAATAGCTGCCTGTAAATAACCAGTAACCATTGAGGCGGCTGTTCCAGACACAGCAAACAAAGTCGATCTCTTGGTCAGCTCGTCTGGCAAATACCATGATCCGAGCAAGAATTCAACAGCAGGAAAGAAACCCGCTTCCAACAAACCGATGAAGAATGAGATTGCATACATTTTGGGAAGTGTGTTACAGGTAATTCTGAGCACAGTCAAAATTGACCACATTATTTCCAGAGCTCCAAGGTAGTATCTTGGTGATACTCGGTGAAGAATCAAATTACTGGGAAATTGGCCAACAATATAACCAACAGTCCAGCATGTTTGTATCAGATTCAGATCAGAACCCTTCATTTTCAGATCTTCCTGCATACCATTTATATATGCAGTGTTAATATTGTTCATATCCAGGGTCTTGATAAAATAACCAAGCATAATAGACGACAAAAAGAAGATATCGAGCTTGAATAGAAGAGCTCTTTCATCTTTGCCTTTATCTGCCGAATCCCAGATGACACTGGCTAGACGGTATTTCCATCCCTTTCTGCGCTCTAACTCCTCAATTTCCGATACATCATCAAAGCTGCTCAGTTGCCTTTCTTCAACTGGATACTCAGCTGTCTTGCTGATACTTTCAATGGAACTGGACATTGCTTGGTACCCGATGGTGGAATATGGATCGCTCAGTAGTGGTCCTGGTTTTTTGATCCTCGGCATCTGTGACGGATTTCTCGTTGTTTTATAGCCTTTAGGTAGGCAGGACTTTGAGAACCTTATGTCTACATTTTCAAAAAATGGAACCTAGCATATAAATCCAATCGAACCAGCAGCGTATGATAGAGAAGGCAACCAGCATGGTGATTATGGCATTGTCACGTTTTTCTACATCAGACTTGTAGATCTGGCTGCGTTGAAGTCGACGGACACTTACTTAAAAGGTTTATAAACCCGGCGGAATTGGGTCTCATCATATTGTGTCAGGAACAATCGCTAAAGCTTAAGCATATTTCAATTATAATATCAGCGTTACATGTACGGAGAGTTTCCTATTTCAGATGGTGATTCCGATTGCAATCTGACGTGATTGACATCTCTGATTCATAATTCGGTCCAGTCTGCCGAGAAATATTCCGGAGTGCAGTAAATGCCACTGTCGAATGACAAAAGAAAGCTGCTGCTTGTGAAACTTTTCTTGTCAATTGTCTGTTCAAATATCATCTTGAGTGCAAAGGTCCGGTAGTTGCGTGTCAATAACAGTAATTCCGGCGTAAAAGCAGGGACCATCTAATGCATGAGGATATGCACGTCAAGGTTTATCAATGCATGATATCACGCAATAGACCACTCATATCCCGCAAATGCGGGGGAGTATGCTTATCTACGGCCGCTCAGTTGATTTTTTGACGGGTTGAGAAAAATACTATTACAAATACTGTAACTAGAATGGGCATAATTAGATTTGCTATAAATACGGATAACGGAGTAGAGGTTGGTTCTATTATTCACCGCTGAGATACTCAATTGTTAATTGTGTTCTATCAAATTAATAGTCAATAACAATGTCCCCACCAACTGCTGTCGAGATTATTGAGGAAGGTATTCGTAACCAATCCATCAAGACTAACAATGCTGTGTTGAAAGAAGGTTTTGCTGCCAATTATATTGACAAGCTACCGGAACACTCGCGTAAGCGATTTGAACGACATGGAGTTGATCTTTCTCGTGGTTATCCAGAGCGTCCATCTCATATTCCAATCTGGCTAGACGAAGCAGCCAAAATTCACAGTAGTCGCAGCGAGTATGTTGAGAAAGGTGCTAAAGCTGATCCAGAAAAGAAGGCTTTGTTCGGTGCTGCTAAAGAAGTGATTAACTTGACGAAGCACATTGGTACTGAGATTGTCGGTTTACAATTGGCTGACTTGAACCAAACACAATTGGATGAGCTGGCATTACTCATTGCCGAGAGATCTGTAGTGTTCTTCCGTGACCAAGATTTGGCTCCTCAGAAGCAGCTTGAAATCGGAAAGTATTTTGGAGACGTCGAGATCCACCCTCAAGTGCCACATGTTCCAGGACTTCCGGGTGTTTCAGTTATCTGGCCGGATTTCCAGGTCTTTGAAGGCCGAGTAGTCAACTTCAGAAAGCCAGGTGGTGCATCCGGATGGCACACAGATTTGGATCATTTGATTCAAAGTGCTGCTATTACACATCTTCACAATGATGAAATTCCTGCTGTTGGAGGCGACACATCTTGGTCGTCTGGATATGGACTTTATGACAAGCTGTCTCCTGCTCTCCAGAAATTCCTTGAAGGAAAGACTGCTATCCACAGATCAGCACATGCGTACTTGGACAAGAACGATCAATTCGGTGGTCCAAAGTACATTGAAACTGAGCACCCTATTGTAAGAACACATCCAGCAACCGGATGGAAAGCGGTTTGGGTCAACCGTGCTCATACTGTCCGAATTGTCGGTTTAGAACCAGCAGAGTCGGCAGCAATTCTTAATTTGCTTTATGATATCATTGAGAAGAACCTTGATATCCAGGTTAGATTCAGATGGCAACCAACCAAGGAGGGTCTTGGAACCTCTGCTCTCTGGGATAACCGTATCACTATCCACAATGCAGTTGGCGATTACTCAGAGCCTCGTCATGGAACTCGAGTGAGTGGTCTCGGTGAGAAACCATACTATGATCCTAACTCCAAGTCTCGTCATGAGGCTCTTGGTCTGTCAGTCTAAGTCATTCAAATCCAATTTTATAGTCCGTATCTGTGAATTCCACATTATTTACTCAAAGCAGCATGGAATAAGATATAATCATCTATTATATACCGACTCGAGCGAAGCGAGAGGAGCCACGGGGTCTGGGGCAGAGCCCCAGCCGCCGGAGGCAAATAAGATATTCTCACGAGCAACTTCTAAGTTTTAGTTATGAGAAATCAGTTGAGTGGATTTCGCCGTCTTTTACTCCGCTTCACCAGTGACTTGCATCTCCCCGGTGTAAATGCACGGCGCGGATTATCGGTGGAAATACCTTGTCGAGTGGGGTATGCACGCTCAACCCCCACGTAGGGGGAGTATATAACATCATATGGGTCGTTGAGTTGTATTTATTTCTTCATTTCATTCACTGAACACATAGAACCCATTAGATATAGCAATGGTTAAAACAATTGACGTTAAGGAAGTGAGTAGAGATTGAGAAATTAAATTTTAACAAATGATAAGTGAAAGTTCTAACTTTTTCTAGCCTTTCATCTACTCCAAGAACGCTCTTGGTGAGGGTCCATTATATGATTCCAGAAACCAGACTTTGGCTTGGCTCGACATTGTTGGAGAGAAGATTCACTGGGTCGACTATACCAAAGCCAGTGAGGGAAGCGAGGCTTTGTGGGCCACTCATAAGTCAGTTTCAGTTGGCACTTCAGTCGGAGTGATCGCATTGACCCCTACTCCTTTAAAATATATCGCTGCTGTTAAGACCGGTTTCGCCCTTGTAGATGTTTCTAAGGCCAAGGGTGATGGAGAACTTGTTGAAATTGAATACGTCACTAAAATTCACACTTCTGAAGAGGATTTGAAACTTAAGAGATTCAATGATGGCTGGGTCGACCCTAAAGGACGGTTCTTAGCCGGATCCATGTTTGATTTTGGAGCTCCAAATAACAAGGATGGTAAGCTCTACAGATACGATGCCAAGAGCTCCAAGGTTGAAGTCATTGCTGATGGATTGCAAATCCCCAACGGAATTGGTTTCTCCCCCGACAACAAGGTCATGTATTTCATTGATTCGCTGACCCACTTCATTTTCAAATTCGACTACGATGTGGCTACCGGTGAATTGTCCAACCGTCGTGAATTTATCAGAGTCGACCCTGGTGAGCCCGATGGAATGACCACTAGTAAAGACGGACATCTTTGGGTTGCTGTCTGGGGCCAGTCTTCTGTTCTAAGATATTCCCCTGAAGGAGAATTGGTCGAGGTTTACAAGTTCCCTGCTGAGAGAACCAGTTGTCCTACTTTTGCAGGACCCAACTTTGACGAGTTAATCGTCACCACTGCCAGCCTCGTCCATGCTGATGAGGAAGAGACTGAGGAAAAGAAGAACAAGATCAACGGTACCAATGGCTATGCCAAGGACTTTGGTGGAACTATATTTAGAGTCAAGGTCGACGTTAGTGGCATCCCTTCTAACATTGTTAGCATTTAAATTAAAATAAATAGATTTATATTTACAGTTCGCGGACATGTCGGTTCTATACTCCAATCCCCGAGGTTTTACGATCTTCTGTAATGTGTATTGAAGAATCCGGCTCTCATCATTAATTTCTTAATTAGTTGGCCTCTTCCAGCTTAACTAGTCTCTTGTTCGTCCATCAGTTCTAAGACCCGTAAGACAAACTCCTCAACTAACTCATTTTCTTCGCCTCCACCTTTGCGAAGTGCTCGCAATTTTTTAAGAGCGACTACTTTTCTACCTTCAGCGGTGTGCTCACCTGCAATAGTCGGATCCGACAGAAGCTGGAGTATATTCACCAGATGAACTTTCAGACTCGAAAATGACAGGTAATACTGAATCTGCTTGTCATTCAAAATGCGCTCAAAAGGTGAAGCTACCGATTCACCAGTTGGCACAGACTCAAGTTTAGAAGCGGTAATTGAACTGTTGCCATCAATGGAAGACTTGCCTGAGGTTTTAGGAACCTCTGGTTTTGGTTCACTCGGTGTACAGGTTTCTTTATGAGTTTTGAAACAGGATAATTTACAGCTAAGTTAATTTGTTAGTAAACCCTTTTGTCTCATAAACACAAAATTGCTGATACTTACTAAGTAGTACTACATTTTGGACATCGATAATTAGCCTCGGTCTCATTACAGACCTGGCAGACCCCTAATCGAGCCAGTTTTAAAGTGTAATACAATCGAAACTGGGATAAAAGTCCAGTTTCGTCACGAATTGGACAATATTGTCTGATCTCAACGCTTATCTTTTGAAAATGTTTATCTAATGCACATTATGCACGTGATCAGAGTTCCGGCTTCGGATCGAAATATATCAGCTTTTTTAAAAAGAAGCAACTGCTGTCGAGAGTTTTGCTTTGCCACCTTTTCAAGATCATTTAAGTCCAGGTATCTGGTATCTGGTATGCCAAGAGAATTACATAGGAGTGTCATGTTAGTCTCGAATTCTGTACGCTCGACACTCTATTCAGGCGTGCGAGGTCACAAACCAATAGGGGCATTAACATTTCAAATCAACATTTCTCCTCGACGATACTTCCATTCAGATCCGCCACTTGTGGAAGTATGCCCAAAGCCTCAATATGATACAGGATGTACTTATTGTATGCCAGATATGAGTTTGTTTCCAAAGCAGGACAAGCCTCTCCCTCCATCTCCTATACATGCTAAGCAGCTGGTCATCTGTTCAGGAACGTCTGATTGGCCCAGCAAAATCGATGGCGATACTACTAGTTTGGCTGGTATAATTGGTGCTTCCAAAAGAACCTTGTTTCGTCCTCAATATCCGGTTATGGTGGTCAATTGTGACTTGCCGGCCACTACATCTTCCAAGTCTCCTAATTCAGCATCTGCATATTTATTTCCTGACAATTTATATTTCGATGATATCCCACTAGACAAAGTTGACAAATTTTTTGAAAACTATGTGCGACCTAGCTCAACAGAGGCTGTTCAATCAGAAGATATTCCAAATCCCCGGCCGGCATCGCCATTAATTTTGATATGCGGACATGCCTCTAGAGATGTTCGCTGTGGAGTAATAGCTCCCCTCTTAGTAGAGGAGTTTACAAAGGTTCTTACAGAAAAAGGGTTATATTTTGATGCCGAAACCAATCCTACGGGTATAAGAGTTTCAGTTTCTTCTCATGTTGGAGGCCATGCCTTTGCGGGTAATGTAATATATCATCCCTCAGACTCTTCTTCTGCTGCCCTTCCAGCAAGCGTCTGGTATGGTAAAGTCTTTCCACATCATGTCCAGGGCATAGTTGAAGAGACAATTTTGAATGGCCGAGTTGTTCAACCACTTCTTAGAGGCTATGGCCCGCGAAAGTGGTAGCACTGTAAAATCGTACTTGTACATAATTGTAAATATTGTTATAGAATTTTATGAATTAGAAAAAAAAATTAATGAACATTATTGTAGTAATCTATGAAATAGAAAAAATTTAGAGATAACGTTCTCAAAAATAAAATTCTAAGACAATACGAACCTTTTATGAAATAAGAATACGACCCCATCTCCCTATCTACTACCCTGTTATCAGTGTTACTCAAGTCGTATCTGCTTCAATTTATGTAGAGTAAAGATGGAACTGAGGTTATGGGAATTTAAGTTCGAGTTACTAGAACTCCACTCAGCAAAATAAGGCTAATAAATTTTTTATGCTGCGAGAAAAGACTACTTTTAAAAGCTATAAAAACTGGGTTCAAAATAATGAGACCACTCCTTTTTAGTAAATTGAGTTTATAGCCCACCAACGTACTACATGCATAGTCGGTTAGAGTAGCTATTTATCATAAGGTTTTCAGAAGCTTAATTTTTGGCTCAATTGATATATACTTTTTTGGACTCATCCGAATATCGAGGCACCAGGACAGCCCTCAAACTTGACGGACGAATTCACTGATCAGTCAGATTTTTAATGCGCTAATGAAGACCCCACAATCCAGTCAAGGTGGGGTAGATGCAAGTGAATATCAAGACTGAAATCCTCTTCCAAGAACTCATAATTAAATACAAAAAGATTTCTTTTATTTAAAGTGATAAAAATCATGACTGCTGAATATTCGAAACTAAAAAGTCCCAGAAAATGGGAAATCTATTCAGTGCACTCAAAAAACCTGTTCTTAATATATTAAACGAGCGGATATTTGCAGTGAGCAGGTATCGGTAATCTTCAGCACGCAACAAACCTTATCTCTCACCTTATATATGCACCAACCAGCTGCATGGTTTAGGGTGAGGTAGGATTTGGAAAGAGAGAGTTCAACGGCTTAACGCGCTTATCAGAAAAGAAACTCTGTCTCAAAATCCAGATTCAGGTGTATTTTTTTTCGATTATTTATGAACAGACCGAACATTGAATGAGATTTAATTGTCCTTGTTTTGACCTGGGTTTACACTGATAAACATTTAAACATTTGGATCGACCTGATTTTTTGGATCTTCACTGTTGATACTCGCTAGAGTTGTATAAATAAGAATACTGACTATCAGGTGGATTTCTTCTGCGGCCTGATACTATTTCTGATATTTCAAAAGAACGTTAGTTACACATCGTTTTGGTAAGATACGAGCCAGTCATATCCAGATGATAGGCTCAGAACAGAACTTGGAGCTTTAGAGATATTCCATCCACACGATTGGCTTTTTTTGACACGAGACTATCGCTGATTTGTAAAAATGTTGGCCAGTGTTTCAACGAGTGCGAATTATTCAGTACTCAAGGGTAAAGAAAGGATCAATCCCGCTGCTAGCAATAAGAATACTGTGACAAGTTGGTCTGATTTCTTATATTCTCTGGAAAAGCTCGTAACTCACCCGGAGTATGTGGTTCTATCTTGTGGATGTGTACTTCCAGAAGATGATGACGGGCTTCAAGGATTTCCATGGAAATCGAAATCAGACTCTAGTCAAAGAAATGCAACTCGAACTGATAGTAACCTGAATACCATTTGTCCCATATGTGCGACGCCTGATGTCCAGATATTGAACCGAGTTCCCATATTACACGACATCTACCAGGTTATAGCGAATAACAAGAGAGCACTTGGTCTAGGATCTTCATCAGCGTCAAGTCCTAATAATGCTTCTAATAGGCGATCGTCTAGTACCACCACAACACAATCACTACCACAAAAGGCGTATACGGAGACGAATAATTCGAATGTGGAAATTGCCAGTTCCAGTCCGAGCCAGAAGAGAGGACTGATAGAATTATTACGAGAGGCTGCTAGAACCGCGGCCGCTAACGAAGTTGGTATTATTCCAGGAAAAGATAATCTAATAGCAAAGCCTGTTACTGCTGATTCAAATGTCACAACAAGTATTGGCGGGTTTGGACCTACAAGTTCTACCTTGACAACGACTAATGGCAGTTCAAATATGAGCACATCGGCAACTGCTGGTGACAGTATAAAGTTCGATGTAGGCGAGTGGATGTCCAATATAGCTTCAGATCAGCAATCACAACATACACAGCTGTCAGAAGTTTCAGACCTATCGCAGAGATCTCAACTATCACAACTTTCGCAACCCTCACAGACATCCCATCAGTCCCAAACTTCTCAGTTATCACAAGCATCAAAATTATCGCAGACTTCTTTCCACTCACAATCACCTCAACCAGGGTCACAGCCGACCACAATGCCTCCTCCCTCACAACCAACTAGTATACCTGCGCCACAACAGTCACAAGCAAATTTGTCACGATCTCCTAATTTCTCCTCAACATCACCTTTGTCCCAGCAACAAATACTTCATAATCACCAAAAACTAATGCCGTCACAACCTCTATTTTCACAAGCTGAGCTTGAACTTCGCGAATTCAACTTTTCAAAGTCGTTCCCAATATACCGAAAACAGTTTGTTCACCCGACCCAACCTAGGAATTTTTTAAGATCCAACAAAAACTCACTGGCTTCAGCCATCTCACCTGACATTAGTCATATTATGTTTGCATCCAAAGGAAAGTGCTTATTTTACACTCTTCCTCAAGATTTTAATGACCCCCCTATTCTTCAACACACACTAATCTTAGAAAACTCCGACAGTTCAGACAGCGCCAGTATCCGTTCTAACAAGACATCTTCTTCGTCACAAGTCACTGATTGGGACAAACCTATGGTGTCCATGACTAATAATCTCGCGGTTGTTGCTAGTCAGAGTGGCATTCTAAAGGTGATACGTTTGGAGCCAGGATACTCTGAAGTTTACTCTTATCAATCATCATTTGGAATCCACTGCATGACTATATCCCCTCGTGGAGACTTGATTGCTTACGCCATTGTCGGCAGAGACAAAATTTCCGGAGGCAGTCAACCTATGATTGTACTACACCGACTGGGAAGAAGTTCGCTTTCAAGTTCACACAGCTCGTACTTATCCAATGCTGATTCAATCAGCTGGAACGAAGATAATGTCAATATAGTGACACTTACGATTCCTTACCGAGACCCAATCGCCACTTTATCATTTTCAAGCGATGCGTGCTATTTGTCGTGCAGTACGTGCACAGAATCTCGATTTATGGTCATCTCAGTGATGAATCCTCAAGAGCCAAGGTTGGTAATGAAGTCTTCACGTCGTGCAGATGTGGGTCCAGAGTACGAGGGAATCACCAGTGTAAGATTCTTTCCTAGTAATAGTAGATATCTTGCAGTGACGTCAGTGGCTTCTTCAGCACCACCCATTATCCTAGATTCGAAAGTGTCTACTTCTACAAGATCCATGTCTTCTGGTGCATCATCCGGGTTGTCTCATCCATCTGTAATGATGAGGGTGGACAAGGTTGGTTCTTCAATCCATAAAGCAGAAATATCCCCCAGAGGAGATGCCGTAGCCTTCCTGGACAAGAACGGTCTTGTTTCAGTCATGTATTCAAAGGGAATGGTTTCTGAGTTGAAGCGTATTACAATAGTAGATGAAGTTGCAACTGCACAGACTCTCAAAGAAGCTGCTGCTATGCAATTCTCTCCTAATGGCCATGTTTTAGTAATAGCTGATCGCAAAGGAAATGTTCATATTGAAGATTTCGGTGCTGCTCTTCCCCACCAAGCTGGAATGGGAAAATGTAGAATACTTTCTTAGACCCAATTGTAAATATATGTATATCGTCACGAATTGAATGATGATTTTTGTTGTCAAATAATAAAATAAATTAATTAATGGTTCATAAATCTAAATAATGTCAAGCTATGTACGCTTAAAAGGCAGCTCTTACTCTTACATCAGCGACCTTTCTCTCAATTTCTCGTACTGTTCGATCTAAACTAGCGGCAATTTGCTCCTGCTTATCATGACTAAGAGTAGCAAAACGTTCGCAGAGGTCACCATCAAAAGTAGATTTTACGGGTGCATAGTAGCTACGATACATCATATGATCGCGGCCAGCAATTGGGACATCATTCTCACGAAGAAGGTTTTCAAGCTGCGCAAAAAACTTCACATCCTGTTTCGATGTTAAAGGAACAAAAGCAGCAATGGTTCCTTGCAAACCTGAGCAAATAATGCACTCATTTCCACCAGACACCAAGCTAGCCCTTTGAAGTGAAGTCGGAATATCTTCGAGATAGTAATGCGTTACTAACTCCAGTTTACTTGCTTGTCCATTAAGGAAATGACCCTGCGATCTTATGAACGTGCCATAACCGTCTTCATCGGAAGCATCTGATATAGTTTTGGGACACTGCAATACGAAAATATTGCCGAATCTATCGCCAGCAGCAACTGTATCATAGTCAAGCATAACAGCACAAGTAATGTGTCGTGCAACTGGGTCGTCGGCAAAAGGTATCAAGCGGTTTTCCTTTTCTTTGTACACAACGAAAGTTAATGAGCTGCGAATATCACCGACAACTATACGGTTACCTTGAGTATTCAACGTCATTATATTATTAAGACCAAGATCTTCCTCGCATTTACGAAGCAGCTGTTTGAGACCGAGATCGTAGATTCGCAGTTTACCGCCTATTCCAGCAACGAGACGACCCTGGAATTCTAGTAATGCAATGGGCACCGATTCTACAGCTGTCTTGTGTAAAAATTTTAGACCATTATCAACGTATTCATATACTCTGATAAACGACCCCGAATTTGACTGGGGTAGCATGATTTGATCTTTTGCAGTACCTACAATCAAGTATTCAGCATCATGGCTTTCAAATCTACAATTGGCGATGCTAAATGCAGCTTCATTTTCCTCCAAGTGAATTCTCGACAGTACGGATTGTGAAAGAGGGTCAATAACAGAAATAGAAGACGCCCATTGAGAGTCTCGCTTGTTGTATACACCGTCCACAGGAACCTGATCATATACATCGGGGACAGTGTTATTTTCAGTTTCAATGACGTAGAAATTGTTCGAAAACGAGTTTTCTGCCATTCGTCTTGGGGTGTATTTTAAGTCGGTTTTTGCTTGATTAATTTTTTCCTCTACTGAATCAATTGTGAAAATACGCAGCATGTTGCCACCCACCGAGACAATTCCTTGAGGGCAGTCTTGACTCGAGAAGCCAGATGCGTATGATAATGGTACATAAGAGAGTGGAACCATGTCAAATGATAAATTTCGGGTATATCCAATCCATGGTTTCGTAGAAAGCGCTAAAACAATTTCATCCGATCCTTGATATTCACCATTGGCATCCAGAACACCACTAGTCTTGCCCTTGAAAAGCTGCACCCGACGAGGACCAAGGAACCTAGTACGGGTATCCGATAGTTCCCCAGTGACGGAATCAAGAATCGACATAATATAAACACCATTTTCCAAACCAATATGCAAATATACAAACCCGGTATCATCCATATTCATGATTCTGATGCTGCTTGGGTTTGCTGACAACGCTTGCACACTTAACGTGTCTAGTGTTGTGTCCAGATCGAGGGACAGGATTCTGATAGTTGAATCCACTGTTCCGACAGCTAAAAACGGACTGCGTACACGGCCAGCTGGGATATCACCAATGGCAATGGATATGGGAGATTCGGACAGCTCTTTGTGGTCTTCATACTCGTTAAGATTGCCCTCCTCGTCGACTTCGAAATAAACAATCTCATTAGAGGATAATCCCACAGCAACTTGAGAATTGTTACTTGAGGCACACAGAATGCTCGTTCCCACTGGAGGCTCCCATTCGTTGACTTCTTTGTTTGCAGTGATATGACGAACACCTCGAGAATGAACTTGGAGCAAAGAATCACGGCCCAGCTGCTGAACAAGTATTGTTGATATTGAGGTCAGGAATGCAGAGTCATTAACTTCTTCAACACTAGCACCAATGGATAGCACCAGTGTTTCGTTTGAAAATGAGAGCACAATATATTTGTCAAACTCATCGTCGCTTGTAACTTTGGTGGTCCAAAGTCCTATTGGAGCAGCAGGAAGTTCTGTAGATACAATCTCATTAACCAAAAGGCCGTGTTCCAACTTACGGAGAGATGAATGATTGCTTTGGCCCGTGATTGTATAAATCTGAGGAGCATCATCACCAGTTAAGTTAGCCACCTGAGTCTGAAGTAGTGGATTTAATGCTGTTATTCTGTCAACGAGCTGAATGTTATCTAACGGTTTCGGAGTGAATACGATATCTTTCAGTTTATACTCATCAACGGAAGTAAATTCAGTCTCATCATCATTATCACCTAATTTTTCGAACTGATAGAATAAATGGTCTCCACTTTCAGAAGCACTAAACAGGAAACCTGATTTCAGAATATTTAACGACACTGTTAAAGGAATTGTGTCGAAATATTTAATATACATCTTTTGAACAGACTGACCATCGTGGTCAAGCCATAGTTTATAAACATCGCCGTAGTTGGATTGTAGAAGAAAGAAGAAAGCACCTCTCATTTTGTGAACAAGAGCAGAAACAATATAAACAGGTGATTCATAATCAGGATCTGAAAATTCGGATGAAGTGTGACCATTCGTCTCATCTTTTACCGCAGGTATTTCGTAATTCTTCCTCCTCCTTTTGGGAATAGGAACTGTATGACTGGGATTATTCAAATGCTTGTAAGTGATTGTATTATCCGACGCTACCAACACACCGGAAGGACCGTCATTACCACCTGGTACTTGAACCAGAATATTGGCAGTAGAGTCAATGCGATCAGTCCATTTACGAACCACATGATTAAGGCCCAAATCAAGCTCGTAGTATGTCAACTTCTTGCGTCGCATAGGAGGCACGTCATCTTCCATATCGACATCTTCATCGTCCAGCTCCCCGCTGGGATCATGTCCATACTTTTTCCGATAAACCTTGGCACTCAATTTGGAAGAATACACCTTGTCATCATCATAATCGCACTCAATTGCTGCAAATACAGGATTATCATAACCAACATCAACGGAAATCAGTGCATACACAAGTGATTTGACGGTATGAGCTTCGAGAGGAGATGAAATAGTGATGTTCAATTGAGCATCACGATTCAAAACATATACTATCTTATTTCTTTCAACAGAAGCAATCATAGTCGCGCGTCCCTTCGGATCAACGGCCAAATACTGACCAGGAACGATTCTTCGCACGCCAGTCTTGCCAAATGTTTCCAAATGGATTTGCTTGAAAGTATTTTTCTTTTCGTCATACTCAAGAATCGCGATTCTTCCCGAGTCAGAGCCTATGACGATATTATCCTTCGTAGAACCAGCAATGCGAAAAGTTTGCAACGACCGTAGTATACCAAAACAGTTGTACGATAATACCGACCGTAGCTGGCCCAAGTTTGGATCTGGTTTCAGCAGCTCCAGCCACGAACCTCTGGCAACCACAATCTCCTGGTTCCTGTTCCCCGAAAACTGACCTACAATCGAGGCCGTAATGGCCCCGGGCTTCTGTAGAGTCAGCGAATACAATGCCAAAGACATGTTGTTTACACACTCTCCATCCAAATCTCGACTCTCAGTGAATATTTCAATGGTTCACGGCACAGCCGTGCAATCTTCCCAGGTCTGATCTCCGCTATCTCCGCATTCACCGGGGTCGACATGCCTCCGGCGGCCGGGCTCCGCCCGGACCTGGTTGTGCTCGCTTCGCGAGCGGCTGGGAGAGCCGGCCGCGATGAGAATGGGCCACCGGCCTCGACGGTCCGAGCCGCTTTGCGAGGCGAAGCACAACCAGGGTCTGGGGCGGAGACCCAGCAGCCGAAGGCAGTACCCGTTCCCCTACGGTTTCCTTAAATCGACGGTCCCCCTAAATCGAGCAAAGCGAGCTGACCAGCCACCAGAGAATCCAACGACCCAAAACTGGCCCGTGATAATGCCGGGGAACAGCGGCAGTCGAGGTTCGGCGAGGTGATCGCATGTGAGACGCTATTGCGGGGCATTGAAATATAAGCGAGTATGGATGTACACACCGAAATGCGGGAGTATCACTCACAGCTGCAGTTTGCGTCAGTGCCGGCGGGTGTAAAGTGGGGCAGCATGGGAATTAATCCGACTGGAAGTGGGGCAAGTCTCTAACCAGACAGGTGCATGTGCATAGACTGGTGGTTGGTTATTGACAGCGGGGACCACCAAGGGTTTCGCCAGGTTCAGCTGCAGCTGCCAGTGCGGGGATTAGTGGGTAACAACTTCAGGATCCAGCGAAGTTGGCCCAAATATAAACCTTATAAACAGGAAATCCAGCAAATTTGTGGGTACTTAAAATGTCCGAGTTGATTTAAATCGATAGTCCAAAGGATTTTAAGTTTACGATTGATTTAAGGGAGAGGTGAATAGCGACAAAAGCGTCTGTGGCACTTTGGTAAATGCACACTCGTATACTTGCCCACTGGCCCCCACGCTATAATATGTTAGACGCCTGGCCATGCAAAATATATGCACCAGTTCAAGACCAATGATTGACAGAGGGGACAAGACAGATGGCCATAGATGGTCCTAGATATCCAAGTTTCTGAGAAATAGCCCTTTTATCAGTCTAATCTGACATAATGTCTGGCTAAAATAGGTACACTTTGTTTTAGTTGAGACAACTATAAAGTTTAATTTTAAGCTTTTGAGGTATGGTGTACACAATAGAGCGATAGCCATTCTGAAACCAACAGACTGAGTTTTTCAGTGGGTAGGATAGATGCGTCATGCTCATGCAAAAGCTGGTCAGATGGGGAATAGGTTGAGCACTGGGCCATTATTCCAACCACTTCTAAACAGCTATCGGTCCAGCCAAACGTACAGTACGAGCTTGTCCACAATAAGCATATAGTTTTACGTATACATTCAGTCCGCATGCTGATTGACAGTCCAACTGGGCCTGCGAGGATAGCTAGATAATATTTATGCTATAGTTCTTTCTATGCTTGAAAGAATAGTGACCAGTTCTCTATGTAGAGCTATATTCCATTAGGACATTACTAGCTATATCATCCTATACAATCCTACATAACTCGTTTTAGAGTACCCGGCTTAAGTAGCAGTATTAAAAAGAGCAGTAAAAATAAGTCAAGAGTCAGTTCGAAGCCCTACTGTAAACTGCTCTTCAATCTGAATTTCTCTCTTATATTTATTCCATTCCATTCAGATTCTCCTTCGTCGTCAGGAAAATACCCCGCAGCTTTGACAGCAGAATTTGCCCCTCGTCACGTCACCCCTAAGGGATCGCACCCCGCCTTTTCAGTGCCCCTAATTCGCTATTTACCCGTATAGACTGCATACTGAAAACGGCCAAACCTCAACGAGGGCACGGGTTGTGAAAATAAGCACATCCCCCGCTATCCCACTCGCAAGGCTAACCTACATATCACTGACCACATAGCTGATTTAAAAGTACCCCACTCTGTCATCTTTTTCACTTTAGCCACTCAACCTATTCATATTTTTTCAGGAAGACAATATTAGGACTGCCTGATACCAGTAATTTTTGATAAATTGCTGAATTTCTGATTGAATTGGTGAGACCGCATCTAGAGGGTTATAGACAAAGTGAAAAATGGCACCCAAAGAAGAGAAGAACGAAGACAATAATAATGTCCCCCAGCTCCCCCTGGAAGACGGCGAACCCGTCATGGATATCTATATCCGAATGAATGAGGATTTCGAAAAGGACTATTGTTTCAGTGTTCCCACTGATGGTAAGTTCCAGAACAAAAAAAACATTGGCATTAATAAGAGATCTGTTGTGATTTCATTGCTGTCCCCCACCAGCTGCTCCCCTACACCAGTATCCAGGCCAGGATCAAAACCAAGATCCCAAGCCAGACCCAAATAACGGATCTCCCCCACCAATGACACCTGTCACTCTACCAGCCAGATCCTAGCCATCTCCTGCGAAGCAGGAGCAACGGGGTCTGGGGCGAAGCCCCAGCCGCCGGAGGCAGAGACGACCCCCACCACAAGTCTCCAGACCACACAGGGTGATACTAACAGTGATTCAGCACCAGTCAAATCTTTGCATAAAATTTTTGATACTTTGCCAATGGTTTTGTCTCCATCGTATTTTTATAACCCCAAGCCCATTGGGTTTGCGGTGTCGCGAGAGCCAGGTCACTTGACCTCTGAGGGAGGTCTGCTTTTCAACGAGTCGGCTGATAAGGAAGCCAATCTTAAGAAAGTGGACCAGGATGCTCCTCTTAAATCAGTTGCTTGGGAGGGTCAATTGATTGTTCCCATCTGGGAATGGAACTACCAAAGATGGACTACAGTGTTGTCGCTTTTGTTGGGCTGGCTGTATCTTGATTTGCCAGATCACATCTCACCTACCCCTGGCAACCAGCCTACCGCCTATCTTTTTGCGTTTGTTCAATGGATGTACCCCAATCTTCAAGATGATGGAGAACAGCCATTCTCAGGACTCGGATGGCAGTACGGATTCTTCGTTGTTCACATTTTGAAGTGTTTGTTCATCTACTCGATCTTTTACGTTGGAGGAGCCAACCCTGTGAGCATGAACCCTTTGAAGAACCGCAGCCACGCCAAGAAGGAGATCACCCGTGAAGAGCTTCTTTCCATTGGCTGGACCGGTACTCGTAGAGCCACTGCTTTCGAATGGTCTGAAGAGAACCGCAAGACCAAGATTGAGGCTGCTGGCGGTGTTGTTAACGCGTACCACCAAGGAATCCTCGAGGACCTCCGCAACTCTTGCATTAAGTTGGACAAAGGTGAAGGTTGGGACTCCCCTGGCCCTCAAGAGAAGCAGAAGTCGGAGTCCGAGGTCGAGGAGGGCCGATTCCTGCTCAGCACCAACTACTTCAAGCTCGTCTACAGCCCCTTGGCCGAACTCATTGAGGACGAGAGCATTGACCAGGCTACTAAGAACACCGCCCTCAAGACATTCCGCAGAAACGGACCTGCGAACGCTCCCGAGGAGCTCAAGGAGATCTTCCGCAAGAGGAGAGCTCTGGAGCCCGTCGACAAAAAGAAGAAGAAATAAGCACCTGCACGTGCCCGATACTTGTAGAATAATAACTGTTATGTCAATAATGAGTAATACTGAATAAATTGTGACGATGTGACTGTGCCTCCGGCGGCTGGGCGCTGCCCCAGACCCCGTGGCTCCTCTCGCTTCGCTCGAGTCCGTTTCGTCTACGGTCCTGGCAATCTCCTGCGAAGCAGGAGCAACGGGGTCTGGGGCGGAGCCCCAGCTGCCGGAGGCTTTTGTCTCGTCGTCTCGAAATTAGTATTACCTATGAACAGCACAAAAACAGGAAACAATAAATAAAAATTGATAAAAATGTCAATCGTAACGTCGTAGCAAGTTTTAGGAACCGGTTTGTCGGTGTTATTTCATGAACATAAACACATCCCTTCGTTAATAGCTGGTTTTACATAGAGTGCACTCACCTGGACCCCCGGGGAATCCGTCTTGTTTACAGTGGCTGTCTTCACAGCAGAAGTCCTTCTACTTTGAGCTGATGGCGTCTCTTCTGGCACCTGTGGCTGAGACTCTTCATGTTGGTCCGCTTCGGATAGAGACTCCGTCACTGGACCGAGACTGCCAACAAGAGTTCGAGGGAAACTCTCGGTGTGAGCAGCTCTGTTAACGTCAACAAATGTGGCATCGGACGACGGTGGTGTGAATATCTTTTGGATACTGGACTCTGATTTCATAATGAATTTGTTCTCTTCTATGAACGGCCGTAAGCTGGTGTCGTCGGACACGATTTCTTTGTATCTGAAGCCGGTTAGCCAGGGGGCTAGGTTGTCAAAACGGGTCTTGAATTGCATGTACAGCTGCAACATATACTCGCCGTTGATTCGTGGGTGAATGATGTTTATTCCAAGGATATAGGTGAACTTCACTAAATCGAATTTTGGATGGAAATGGACCACGGCGGCAGTCCAGTCGGATGGAAACTGCTTCTGTGATCTCATAAGGTCTATGTCGTACCCACAACACAATAGATGCATTTGTTCGTAGTAGGGGCTCTCGGGAGGCACATTGGCCAGGATTGAAAAGGGGTCTCGACAGTTGAATGGCAAGACTTTAAAGTCCACTGGGGCAGAAGGAAGGCCTGTTGACTCAGGATCAGGAGTAGGCTTAGGCTTCAGTTTCGGTTTCTCATCTTTCCCTTCCTTGCTCGACTTGCGAGATTTGCTATCAATCTCCATTTGATGGAACAGCTGCCGCTGCTTCTTCTGTAGTATACGAAACTTCTGAGAGATGAGTCGTCGCACTTCAAGGTATGAGCTGTACTCACCAGCGAATAGTAACGGCTTCGCGTTGGTCTCGTGGGTCTCTCTAACATCAACAGTGCCAAATAAAGGAGATCCTTCATCAGAACACAATCCGTGAAAAAGAAGTCTATGAAAGACTAACATGCAGTTAATAATATGAATAGGACCCTCGGATATCCTTCGAAGGGATTGTAAACTCTCGAACTGATCAAGGATTTTGCCGTTTGTAAACCCACTAGCAAAAGCTCGAACTGGATGATATCGTTCTAACTGATGCTCGATCTGTAAAGGATGACTAACCTTGAGAATTTGTGCACAGGCATCAAAGAAGATAGCTGCTCGTACATAGGGGATGATTATACCGAGTTCACCTGGCGTCAAATTTAAAACACCAGCAGCATTGCTGAGGCTATTAACAAGGATCTCTCCTGCTTCAAATGCGAAACGTCTATTCAGTTCGACATGGATCTCAAACTCCTTACTACGAGCTTTGCTAGGGAACACAAATTCCTCTTCGACAAAATCATAGGCAACATAACTTCCATTTAACAAAAACGCTGGAGTTTTGACACAATCCTCAGCGTAATATGACAGGGCTTGATTTGCAAATCTCGTCTCTTCTGTGTGATCGATTCTTCCATTAGAAGCAGCTGGAGCGACAGCAGCTACTCCGTCTTCTATGACCCGCAAAGCAATAGGGGATGAACTTAGCTTGCCTTTTGCTTTAAATGGTAAAGAGCCTGGAGGTAATACTAAATATGGCAGTTCTCCATCAACATAGGATGATCTATAATCAGGCGGATAGTTTGATAGTGGTCGAAATAGGGATTCGTAATACTGGACTAAATTTCCATTCCCTGGATGGTTATACACATATTCCATTTTATAGCACGCATAAAGAACCGGTACGGGAGATCGTAAGAACAGTAGTGGCAGAACACAGTTAGGTTTGTATATAAAAACTTGCAATGGGAATTCTGGCAATAAAATCAATAAACAAATTATGATCACAGATGGAGAACGTCAGTCAAGGCGGTGGAACTTGCACTGAACAAATAAACAAATAATCCAATAATATCTGAAATAACCCTGAAAAAGTACGAAAATTAATCAAAAATGGTCAATGAGGTTACAAAAATGCTTCAATAACCCCCAAATAGTACTGGAGTGCCACAAACCAAAAATCTGAATAAAACAGAATTCAATAATTTTGACAGAGCGACAAAAAGACAAATAATCAAAATAATCAAAAACTAACAAGCCACGAGCGCTTCAAAACTAGAAATAACAACGGCAAAGGAAAGAAATGAACCAAAGAAACGACAATAGAAAATAATAGCACTGACCGTGACGACTGTTATATATCACGTTTGAAAAATGAGGAGGTACAGCGCGCATACAAACATGCAGGGATTTGCTTTTTCACGCTAAGAGAGGTGACATGTCGTTGAGAGATGCAGGAAAGATAGTAACGGCGCACATGTGTCATGAGGCAAATATGAGCACTAGGATAATAAGCATAATAATGATTATCCGAGATAAGGGGTCATAGCCCTCGTATTTAGAATTTAACTCTTGTTCACAAGCTTAAGAAGACTGTCAACTTATCCAGAAAATGTCTTTTTTTTTGAGAAACTTTTCACGCCAACTATAATCAAAAAAACGGTGAGGCATATTAAAATACTCCTTAAACTGAAATTAATTAGCCACCAGAAGCGAAGCAAATAATAATTACCAGTGTGATATGCAGCCGTCTACAAAATGGACCGAAACGAACAGTTGAGTCGGCGAAGTGCATGTGATGGCCTCTACGATAGGCCGAAACACAGGTGTTGAGCTCTGACTGCTGACAGAGTCGGCAAGTCAGCTGTCATAAGACGCATGCCAATCCCACCCGTTCTCTCACTAAAAGATAACCTTACAACTGTTAGCGGTGCAGTGGTTACAGTTGATCTCTGCGTTTCTGTCAATCACGTGTCGGAGTTCATCTCCACTGACGGGGTACTCAGGGGGCCGACTTGCCTCCGGCGGCTGGGGCGAAGCCCCAGACCCCGTGGCTCCTCTCGCTGCGCTCGAGTCGTTACGTGGGGGGTCCAGTGTGTATTTGGGATACCGGAGCGAGGGGGTGCTCAGAGGGCCGAGGTTGACACGAATTGTTCTTCAAATTATGATCCAATTCCAATTCCAATTCCAGTTCCAGTTCCAATTCCGAAGCTCCTCCGTCTCCTTTTTCTTATTCTTCGTCGTAATAACCCTTTTCTTCTTTCGCTCTTCAACACTGCTTCTTGACTATGGCAATAGAATTACCTTCTCAGAAATCATGAAAGTGAGATGCTGGGCTCAGTAGACAAATCAAAACGAAGCCACAAATTGGGCAAATCGTTGAACCTGCAAAAGCGTTCACATGCTCCTCTCATCCGCATGCTGACCGATTAGCGAAAACAAAAAATAGCCATGGTAGACCAACCTTTCGATAGTCTTCTGAGCTCGTTGCAAACTACCCGAGGATGCCAGAAATCTCTTGCAAAGCAGGGGCCACGGGATCTGGGGCAGCGCTCCAGTCTCGGGAGAGGACACCCGATGATAAAGCTGGAGTTGACTTTATCGCGAGCTCATCGCCTTCAGAATCCACACATTCCGGGTTCGGGTTGTCGTGCCTTATCCTCCCGTTTTGATCCCGCTAATCTATCTTTTACTTATCTACGCCCCACTTTTCGCAGTGATCAACAGAGATTACACCTCGTCAAAAGAAAATTGCGTCAATGTTGTGCGATAAGGTTCACTTTTGGCAATGTGCGTTATCGGTGCCCAGAGATATTCAGCTATTTTTGACATGGGATTCCGATCTAGAAGCCATGCTTATGGTTGGATATATCTAACAAACGGTATCACGATATCTAATCTCGCATCACAGATGTTAGAAACAGGTTACTTTTATTTGTTTTGTTTTGTCTTAAATATTTATTTACGCTAGTATTGCTCCGCTTGTTCCGCTAGAGCTATTATCTATAATATAGCAGCATCATTGCATGACTCCATGTAATTTTAATGTGTAATATGTACGGTATACTATCTGCTTTGTACTAGTACTATCTATTATCGGCTGTGAGATGTACTAGTACAGTCTATTATCAGCAGTGAAATGTACTATGTGTGCTATGTACTGTGTCCCAGAAGCTAGATTAGGACTGCCCTGCCATCAGTTTACCTAATTTACCTGGTGACTACTAATGGTGAACTTAGTAGTTTGCTTGTCTTAATTTTTCCACCAAGAAGTTAATTCTCACCCAGTTACTGGAAGTCAGTGGAAAGGTATTATATACAACTATTACAGTAAGCTATACACCACACATGCCATATCTATCGACATCCAAAACTGAGTAGAATGCACAGAACGAATATCATTTCCAGATTATAAACTTCAGGAAAATCGTTCCTAGAATGAACGTTTGCTATTTCTTTCTTTCTTTCTTTCTTCCCTTTCTTTCCGCTAATGTATATGCTTATTTGAATGAAATCCTGGTCAGACACGAGCTGTCAGCAATTAATAGTAGAGCAAGGCGGGAAACACATCTCGCTAGGAATCACGAACATAAGAACCAACCAGTATCTCACAACTCCACCAGTGGACTCAGTGGTCCAATTGGGATCAAGAGGCTAACTAACCAGGCTATAGTTAACTTTATATAGCGTTAAAAACTGAGCCCAGTAAGACATTTTCAGATGAGGTGAGGGCGGATCAGATGCACTATAGCGTCATTGACAGCCAATAAACACGCAGTCATAAACCGTCTATCAAAACTTTCATTGAATCACTCGTCGATTGCGAGGAATTTGCGACGCTAATGCCGTGGCCTGGTTTCTGGATACTAGTTCAAAGGACAGGACAGGACGGAAACGGTTTAGGAAAGGCAATGAGGGCTAGTGGAGAGGGCATACGGGGATCTGAGAGGGGCTAAGGGACTAGGAAGGGAATACAGTGGGCATTCGTGAGAAACTAGAAAAAGATAGCGCCATAGATAACGCGATAGGGGACCGGGGAACAGCATCCAGGGCCAATATCGGGTATGAATTGGAGTTGGCACGACTGAGATGCGTGCAGGTCGAGACTCAAAATCGGCCATGGGAACGAACTACAACGATTACTTAAAGAGCTAAAGACCTAAAGTGCTAAAGTGCTATGCTAAGAGCAATGAAATATTTAAAGAGACACGTTGAGATACTACCTGGACCACAAGGAGGCACATGGAGCATAAACCACGCAATACAGTTATACGTGCTTCCAACTCCCACACGAATTAGGACTCTCCTGCGAAGCAGGAGCCACGGGGTCTGGGGCGGAGCCCCAGCCGCCGGAGGCAAATACAGCTCTTGGCGTATTCTACAAAAGATACGTTTGAGAGGTAATACAAGCGGTAGAACCGTAACCGTAAATTATACCGCAAATAGCCATGTTCATATATATTAGAGGGCACTAGGAGACCGGTATGAGTCGGAGAGATTAATTGCTACTGTCAAATGCGGAACATGTAAATGCTCAAATTACTCTAAATCTATCCAATAAACTCGTTAATAAGCCTCAGAAGTATAAATAGAGAAGTACGAAAATTACCTATCTCTAAATATACTCGTCTCTAAGATTTGCACCCTAACCTGTCGTATCGATCGATTAAACTTTATCACCTGTGCCGACCCCTGCTTTTCTTGGATTGCAATTGATAGTGAGCTGCTTTCGCTACAGTGCATCCAGTATTTGATTTCGTGGCAAATTAGTTACCCATATTTCCTCGACTTTGAACATCAAGAAAAAATAGCACCACTAATAAACACACACTGTCTATTGCCTACTCTCCCCTAGATCACCCCCTACCCCCCCTCTCCCCTCGCACTAACCCCACCTCAATGGTTACCCCTCATAGCGTAGTAAATCCCGAAACCTGCCGGTTCCACCTCCCATACTGAGATATTCACGCTTATGCTTGGACCAATTTAAACTTGGCAATAGTTGCTTTTTTCTTTATCTTTGACGCATTAACCCCTCCCACTTGTGTAATAAGCACTGAAATTACCCAACTATATTAAATCCGGTGGGTAACCCAAAAAATGGATCATTGGGTGTGGGAGAGGAATTATTATTTGAACATATTATCGTAATATATATAGAAATATAGGTATAGAGCCGATTTTGGATTTGATTTGGCGATTTTTTTTCTTGTATAGATAGAATTTATATTTTAATTTCCAGATTTTTGTTGTGATATCCATTACCAATATCTTTTTTTCTTGACTGTTCCTGTCAGTGGTGCTGTGGATTTTTTTTATTAGCTTATTTTATCCGCCTTAAGATCTCACTGATTAGATCTTGCAGATTGTTATTTGTTTTATCCCGTTATCAGTGTGTATATCCTGCCGCGTTATCAGTTGATCAGACGACTAGGATTAAGATCCAACATTTGACAATTAAATCACTACACACTTTTTTACGAAATCCTATTTTTGAAAAGACTAGTAAATTCTGGGTCTTTTTTTTCTATCAACTGGTTATTTATTGATTTTTATTGATATTTAAGGGGCGTTTTATATTACTGTTGATTCGTAAGTGTCGCAGAGTGGGGGTTCTTAGCCAACTTGCGAGAGGGGTAGTACTGAATGTGACTGATCTTTTCTATTTTTATCGGAATGTCTTACTAGTAAAAACTGGATCTCTTTTCATTTCTTGCGAGTCTAAATGCTAACCATTTCGTAGGAGCAAGATTATCGCTTTAGTTCGATCTTACTTCTTACTTCTTGATTTAACCGGCTTACCACTTGTTTTGTACGTCTTTCTACACTGATCTGACTGACTATTCGTATAATATATAGTCTATTTCTGGGATTTAACAGCACCTTTCCCCCCCCTGTTTTCTCATTCCTTTTACAAATCCGACTGTAAAAATGTCTTCCTGGCTCTATCTTGACGATTATCCGTTTAATACCGACCATAGTAATGGGTCTGGTCCGTTATCTGGTTCTTCTTTTGACACCTCGGGTATGTGGTTTGATAACAATAATAACAATAGTGGCTCCAATTCGATAAATTATAAAGACTATCCTACTGCTCTGTTGTCAAACCCTACTAATTTCAGCGATATAGGTGGTTTTGACGATTTCTTGTTTGAAGGTAATAATAATCATCAAAATGTATCGGGATCCCATCATACCGCCGCCCCAGCTTCTACCTCGTCATCTTCGTCACCTGTTCTGCCTCAAACTCCTACTGATATGATGATTTCAACCTCAAATCATGGTCCTTACCTTGGTGAGGTCAACGATTTTTCCGATTCAGTTTCTTCCACTTTGGCTGGTGTGAGCGATATCGGTGCCTCATACGATCATACCTATTCGAACACTTATACCAATACCTCTTCTAACATTGCGAGCTCTTCAAATTCCTCCACATCTTCGAATGCGACTATAAGTGCCTCAACATCTGGATCCTTTTCACAAGATGGTTATAAGCAGCCCAATGTCTCATTTTCAACTACAACCAACTACACGAATGACCCCAGTCGTTTACAGTATTCTCCTTCTCTAACCGATTCGCAAATGAACTCGTTTTCTTCTTTTTCTATGGACTTTTCTGAATTCAAGGCTCCTCTTGTGTCATCAGTAATACCCTCTGTTACAGACGATCTCACAACCAACACTCTTCCTATACTCCCCCCTAGTCCGAAGAGTAGTGTTAGTCCTACTTCGGCCGATACACCAAAGTCAAAAAGGAGGTTATCGAATACTAGAAAGGTCGGCGAATCTGTCCAGTTTAGTTCTAGTACCAATAGTACAGCCAGTCCTATCACTGTGTCATCTTCATCTGCCGCTTCTAGCGCTCTATCAGGAGCTAATCCTCCTCGTACTGGTCGCAAGCATTCCGAAAGTAGGATGTCTCTCCCCGAGCTTTACAATTTGATGGGCTTGGGACACAATCCTACTGAAGCCCGTACGAGAGAGAAACGGGTTCTCGATTTGCTTCAGAAAGAAGGGTTTCTACTTGGCCAGCGAACCTGGATTCGTGATACTGAGCAAGCTGAACGCCAGAGAATTATCGACAATATTTATGCTATCACTAACAAGGACTATCATTACACAAAAGACCTCATTGAACTGATTATTCGTCGTGGCACCTACTACGTGATGCAAGGCAGATTACGAAGAATCCGTCGCAACAAGCGAGCCCAAGAGCTCTCAAATAACGACCCAGACGATACTACTGAGAACGATATGAACTTATAGCTTGATGAGTTTCTTTCTTTAATGTCTCTTATGTGTTACGGCTAATGAATAATGTACTTGCTCTTTGTGTTCCGATCTCGATTGCCTGATTAATAGCAGTTTCTCTAAATCTTACGCGTGTATGTAGTTAATATAACAATAATGACAATCCCTGTCTCCCTTTCCTGCCTCCGGCGGCTGGGGCTCCGCCCCAGACGCCTAGCTCCTGCTTCGCAGGAGATTCGGTCATTTTCCGACGCCCGACTCGAACGTAGCGAGAGGAGGAGCGGGGTCTGGGGCGGAGCCCCAGCCGCCGGAGGCAGGAGAAGAGGATTATTCATTAATTTTATTATCATAAATGCATGTCATTAAATAAGAATTAGTTGGTGGTCCATATGTCTATGGATGGAGTATCGCCCAGATTCTCCAAAATTTTGTTTCGTCGTAGCCATTCCATCTCCAGCAATGAACCAAACAGCTCGTGGTATACTGAAGACCTGGCAGGATCCTGTTCGGCGAAAGAGAGCATGATCCAAACAGTGCTGGTAACGACTTTTCTGATCTCGAGCTCGGTACGAGCCAGTGTGACAACATCTGGTACGGGCATTCGTGCCATCTCATAGAGCTGCATGACTGTCCGCTTCGTTCTCTGGAACTCCCTTACCAGCGACCAGTTCTTCAATTGAGTGAGCTCTTGGATAGTTCTGTCGATTTGAACAGTGAATGAAGCGAGCTGTAGTGTGTTGACACTGGAAGCATTAATCATTCTGCGGAACGAAGGCGAGATAACTGGCAATGGGGGAGGAGGAGCTTGAGGTCGAGGAGGGAACTCAAATCTCATTTGCAAAGAAGGGTTTCTTCTGCTATGTGCAAGTGAGTTTTTGCCACTACTAGGCACTCTGGCTGGATATTGCGATGGACGTGGCAGGTCATCGTATGACTGTTTCATAGGAATACCAAGTTCACTCACCGATGGCATGGTTCGTACTTGTTGGCCGCTACTATTAGAACTTGTGCCCATGCTTTCCCAGGAAGACTCCCGCTTGACACGGACTACCTCGATGCTGCTGCAAATACTGTGACCAGCACTAAAGCTACCGCTAGTGGAGTCCTTGCTACTACGAATATACGAGCTCAGGAAGATAACTGACGAATCTCTCAAATCGGGGTACAATCTACGAGAGTCAGAAGTGGGAAGCTCCTCCAGGTTGGTAGTCTTCGTGTCCTCGTCGCCAACAAGGCCAGCTAAATATGAAAAGTCGTCCTCGAAATTGAGGGTGTCCAAAGTTTCATGTTCGCTCTGACCAATCTCCATGCTGGTGTCTGGATTGCTACCAGTGTCTCGAACCCTGGCATATGATCCGTTGCGTGCATGGCGGTTGTAAACGTCTTTCAAAACAGGGTCCAAGAATTTGGTCAGTTGAATCGACTTCACCTCATCATCATCTTCAACAGTCATATCAGCAGTAGCATTTTGTTCATTCATGTCATCAAACTCCGGTGCCACAGAGTCCAAGTCGCCATCGTCCTCGCTGATATTGTTGAACCACTCTTCAACATCACGTTGTTGCTGCTCTTCTGCATTGTCCATGCTGGTGACATCTGATACGATCGAGATGCCATCAGATGACATGTCTTCCCAGTCTTCATAATCTTCATCATCTGAGGCAATGTTTCCTCCAGGTTTATATTTGATTTGAGCTCCTTTTTGTGGTCTCGTATAACCAACATATGGTGAAGATGCTTGAGAGAATGGAGAGCTAATGGAAGCAGGAGAAACAGAACGCATACTTGGCTCAGCTGTGAGTTCAATGGAAGCACCTGCCATAGGTTGTGGAGCAGGGTTCACTGCTTGGACTGGTTTCGGCTGCTCGATCTTGAGTGGCTCGATCACTGGCATAGGTGGTTCACTAGTTCCTAGAATACCTCTAAGGAAATTGAAAGATTTCTTTTTCTGAATACTCTCATTAGTAGTACCTGACTTGACTACCTTTTGCTTCAAGAACTGAACTGGAGAAACACGACGTTTCTCTTGTGAGGCCGCTATCTTACTTGGAGGTTCAAGAGTTAGAATCTCTTCCTCAACAGGAACAGGGGAGTTTTCTTGTTTAACAACTGTAGGAGACACCACTGGAGGTGAGGCGATAGCGGGCGAAGTTACCACAGGACTCTTTGTAGAAGTGATAGGAGCAACGGCAATAGCTGGAACTGTGGGTATCTCTGCTCTCGGTGAAGTGACCATGTATCGTTTATGGAGACTCGTTGCATGTGACTTTTGTTTCTCGATCAACGATACAGATGGGTTCAAAGCATAGTTAACCAAAAAGTTCGTGACTAGTTGGTTACCAGAAACAATACAATCAATCATGGTCTCATTCGCAGATGATAGAAACAGAGTGAACAGGTAGGAAACCTCAGAGGCTATAGTATCAGCGAACTGAGATTTGTGTACCACTTTTTCTTGTCCGTACTCCATGAATGATAGTGATTTTACCTTGACAAAAGCTGTATCCAAGAACTGAACATTAATACAGGCAGCCAAATTATGAGCTTTCATGGTAGCCTTGTCAGCTTCCAGATTGAGGAATACAGCAATTGGGGACTTTCTAGTCTCGTTGACATAACCTTCCAACTCATGAACAGTGGAATACAGCTTTAATTGTGGCCTAGTTGTCCTGAATAAGTGGAAGGGTTGCGTTTTATTAGTGATTTTTGCTTTGGCAACCAACTCAACAATTTTTGTTGCTGTATAATCTGGCCGAATGAGCTCGTATAGAGCAAGGTGACGTTTAACACCATCGGAGCAGGAAAATCCGTCACCAGATGCCAAGATAGAGAGGTTCTTGGATTTATTGTATTCCGAGAAATGCACATTTTCGATCTTTGACCAGGCTACAACAGCCATTTCTGGAACGTTTCGCAGTGGTACCTCATTAATCATTGAATGCATCAACATGTCAGCCACTGACGGGATATGTAAACCTGACGCACTGACCATTGGAATAGGCTTTTTGGGTTCCAAAATAACCAAACTATCAGTAAAGAGAATGATCACAGCATGGCGGTCACGACTCTGTGTATCCTCAGCTAGGACATTCACGGCATCAAAGATACACACAACTCGTCGATTCAACCAGCCATACTCTAATTCCTTGGGCCATCCTGATGCAACTTCCACAAGGATCTTACCAGTAGGGGTAAAAACGAATCTTTCATAGGGAGCAACAGAATGCTGCTTTCCAAATGCATCAATGGTTCCAACTGCTGATTGGTAGTATTCATCAACGGTGGGTTTCTCTTCTGGACTCCATTCCTTCGTCTTCATCAGCCTATCAAGAATCATTTTGATCTTTGTCAAATGTAAACCGGATTGCAAAATAGATTCTATGCGTCTGGGAGTATACTTCTTGGCAGTAGCTGGTGGACATCGTTGATGGAGTGCTGCCAGATGATAGTTGAGATTACGAGAGAGGTTTTTAGTGGCTGCTTCGTGTCGCATGCAAGCTTTATAGAAATAAGGGATAGTAGTTCCACAGGCTTTCAGTACTTCATAACTACCAAAAGAGAGAGCCTGTTGAAGAGCATCATAAAAGATATTGTTAATTCGGACCACCTCATCGATTGTAGGTGGGAAAATGGTGTTGAGTTTACGAATTGTCATTCGACCCTGGCGAAGTTTTCTTGGAGTATCAGGATTATCGCCCTCGGATGCATTACTTGGTTGCTGTTGATGTTGATGTTCGTTTCCTCCATTGGCTTCAAATTCTTCTTCTTCACCCAGAACTTGAACTCTCAATGGAATAAGAAACTCATGCAAAAAGTCCATTAAATCAACTCTCATATGGGACTGAAGTAGGTACAGCTCTTCACAGATAGTGCGTACAAGTTCAGTCTCGTCCGACAATGTAGCATAAGACTCGTTCTGTAAAGGGGGATTGTATAATCGCTCAGTATGCTCAGGAGAGTATTCTGTTAATGGATCAAACAATTGCTCTAGCTGTTCCCCCAATAGATATACCAGTTCATTATTATTGTCAATTGTCTGATCATCATCTTCGTATACAACATCAATTGCATTTGCCTGAATAAGTTTTGGTTCGATAACACCGGTATTTAATATAGCCTGGCCAATTTCACGAGGGTATTTGCCATCAGCCAGTCTAAATCTCGATGCTAAAGAACCAGCTGCCGTCTCATCCCAGTCAAAAATCACCATTTTGTTATCAACATATTGACCATTGCTATTCACGCTAAATTGACTACCGGAGGTGGGTATAGGAGTTCGTTCAACCTCAGCAGAGATCAATTTTGCGCGTGTAAATGAGTCCATGGTTGCAAATGCTCGTAAACAAGACACTGCTAATGCTTTTCGAACTAAACTGTTTCTATGGTCTTCTGGCAGGTTTTGACAGGCAACATAAAATCGGGACTTCTCGTCTAAGGTTACATTCAGGAACCCACTGGTACCATGACTGCTAATTAGAATCGATGAAATATTACTTTTATTGCCAATTTTTTGGGATGATCTGTAAACCACAGCCAATATAGGGCCAAAAAGGGGATCTTGACTGGTCATATAGACAGCATCTGGATCTTGTTAGCATATTTTTGTACTTTCTCTCGGTCACTGTGAGATCAAGATGACGACAAAATCGGTCCATTGATCCACTGTGAAAATTCAGCATACTTACCAGGCGTCGTTTTGGTCGTGAAATCTGTATAATATGGAGAATTCGAATCAAAGACAATTGTATTCCGTATATTCACTACTGGAGGAATATTACCGTCATTATTGACTTCTACAAACCCGTGAAAATTGGAATTCACGTTATTAGACCTATTGACGGGTTTGCGACTGGTGGATATTGGTTCAAGAGGGGATAATGGAGCCGGTGGAGGAGGATATGCGGGACACGGCGGGGTGGGTACCACGACCTCAGCCTGAGTTTGGGTCATATTATTCAAAGAACCAGAATTTGTTGAACTATGGGATCCAGTTGAGCAGAATCAATATTTGACGAAGAAGGCAAGTTGCCAAGTGCTGAACCAGAGAATAGATCACAATCTCGAGCTCAGACCCGTATGACCTGTAATGCCCCAAAACTGGTACTGATGATCGGAATGAGAAGTGTTTTAAGATAGATCAATTCCGTAGATCTCCAGATGGACCTGGTTTTAAAATAATAGAGACAATTGTATAGCAGAATTAAACAAAATGAAAGCAGTTCACAATATTTAAAGGCCAAATGTAATCAGAACACGACCAAAGTGTACCGATTTGAATTTACGTAATTTTCAGTGGTGTGAAGTCAATTTAACTAAAAGAGAACGAGTTTTAATAACCAGCATCCTCCAGACACCAGGTCCTAGACACAAAGTTCAATCTTTTCATTCAGCCCAAATAGGATGGAATGAGCAGCGGGACTATTTAGGAATGCGTTGGCATGCAGATACACCCCTTAAAGAGCCAGATATGCAAGATTCACGAAGAAAACGCGAACATTCGCGCCAGTTTAGGAATAGCCGTGCAATAATTTAACGGGTTTATTGCAGTTACGAGACGTAAATAGTTAGTAGCAGTTTAAAACGTTACTTACTAACCAGATTAGATTAATGACATAGGAACCCTGAAAGACCCACTCTGAGGAATGGGCAGATTATGTACTACCGCATTCGCTAATTCAATCGCGAAACAAGCTAGTCGAGCCTGATCCAACCCTTGCCGCTATCAACGCAGGGTCCAGTGTCTCCAAGTACTGAGATCATGCCGCGAATATCGCTGCTGTTTCACCAAACTCGACTTCCAACATTTAAACCCCCAATTAATCTCCTGCGAAGCAGGAGCCACGGGGTCTGGGGCAGAGCCCCAGCCGCCGGAGGCAACTCCCCCAGAAAGCAGAGAAACGCTATTTTTAAATACATAGAATATAAAAGGAAACAGAACTTAGTTTTTTAGACTTTTAGGTCTTGCGCTTGACAGCGTTGGTCGAAGTCGCTGACGAGGTGGTGGTGGCAGAGTCGGCATCTGAGGCGTCAGCAGCAACAGCTGACTTGGCCTTTTTATCGGCAACAGCAGATGGAGTTGGCTTAGACGAGCCGAAAACGCCATTCTTGATGAGAGCGAATCCACCAACAAGAATTCCGAGAGCAGCAACAATGGCACTCAAGACAGCAGTAGCAAGACCAAGAGCAACAAGTGGCTGGTTGAGGATAGCCTGTTTGTAATCAACAAAGAAGTTGAGAATGAAAACTCTGGTGACCTCAGTAATGTAACCAACAGGGTCGTCACGGAAGAATTCCAAAGCAGACTCGTATTGCTTGCGCTCCTTCAAAGGTTTAGGAGCATTGGCCTTTTCTTCCTCAGACTCAATGAAAAGCTTGGGCAAGAAAGTATTGTTACCAGCGTACTCAGCAGCGGCTACAGAGTGACCAATGTAAATGTTATCAAAGAGAATATCGTTTTGCATGGTCCACAACTCAAATCCGACAGCTCCAATGGGCTCGAGATCACTAGGACGGCTATCCTCAAAATAGTTGGGGTTAGCAATTTGACGAGGCTCCCATTCACCCTTGTAGTCAGGGTTCTCAATTTGAGGTTGCACCCATTTGCCCTTGTAAGCGGGATTACGGATCTTAGGAGCTTCCCAGACACCACAACCAGCAGCACAGGCAGGATTGGGGATCTCGGGAGCAACCCATTCACCGTCTTCCTCATCATCCCAGTCCTCGGGCTTAATAGCTTCGGGATCAGGGATAAAAGGTTCTTCGTCATCATTCCAATCAGCAGGCTTAACAGCCTCGGGATCAGGAATTTGGAATGGAGCATCCTCATCCCAGTCCTCAGGCTTCTCAGCTTGTTCGGGATCTGGGATATAACGGTCCTCAACCCAGTCGTCGGGCTTGACATCATCTTCATCATAGACAGTCTTAGGAGGGTTGAAAGAGGGTCTGAAAACACCTTCTTCAATAATGCTACCAGCCTTGACAGTGTGTCCGTCAATACGGATTTCAAACTGTTGATCAGGGTGGATGATTAAAGTGTAGAGGTTGGACAGCTTGTTCAAACGAGCAGCAGGAGGAGCAACCAAGTGCTTTTCCTCATATTCGCCAGAAATAGGGTTCTTACGACGAATGATGAAATGAACCTTATTGGTACTACCACACTTGTCAGGACCAAACATGACTTGGTAAGGAGTTTCACCGGAGAACTCCTCAGCATGAAGATCTTCATTCTCAGACAGAAGTTTGAGGTAGGCACCACCACACTCTAATCCTTTTTGTAACTTGACTTCGTATTGAACAACAAGAGTTTTGTCCTTGTTGTCCAAAGTACGGTCTAACTTGGCAGAAATAGCATGACGAGCAGCTGGTGACTTGACTACCAAACCTTTATCACCCTTGAATCCACTAAGAACTGTAGGCTCTTCAAAAGCCCATTGGCCAACATATGAATATTCATCACCAGTACCTTCCAAGCTCTTGGCTGAAGAAGGTTTCCATCTCTTAGCCAATTCTTCATCAGAATCAGCGAATTGTTCCCAGAGGCCAGCCTCGGGGTCGACATTGTTAAATGGAACAAAGTCAGGATGGTCAACTTCTCTTGAAATAGGCTTCTCATTAGCCGCTCGCACCGACCCAAGGGTCAATGAAGATGTGAGCAAGGCGTATGCTACTGATTCAATGAACTTCATTTTTGATTCTTCACAACTATGTCAATTCAAAACTGTTGACTTGATATATTGCCGAATAAACCCGTAAATCAGTCTGGATAATTAGCAATTGATCCAATACGTATACACAATTTGTCAATATCAATGAACCAATCAATGAAAAAACCCAAATGATTCAGTTAAGACTTTGATTTTACACTGCTATCCTCAAATAAACTTTATCAGTTTGTCCCTAAGGTATATAATATATATAAATATTCCACCAGCATGTACCTAACCTCCCAGTAGTGTGAAATTGACAGCTAACACATATGCACGATCATGCACCTGTTTCTTCGTACCATAACTCAGGTGGGTCTGGTTACGAAGGTGATTTCAGGTGATTTTTGATAACATTTTAAATGGAAATTTTATAATAATCTAGAGGATAATTAGCTTTTAATGTGGTTTTCATTGTGAATTAAATGGGCTCGTTGGGGTAATGGCTTGAAAAGATTCAAGGAACTTAGAGCACCCTTGGTGTTGATTCTAGGACCTTCTTCTGCATGATATATCGCAGCTGTAAGCATGTGGGTATTTCATTGAAGGCTAGACCCCCACAGAATACTTTAAACGTTGACTGCAGTTCTGGTATTTATTTTTTTTCTTGTAGATTGCACACTTGATGGAACCATGTATAGATAAATAGGTGTGTAAAGCTATATCCGCTTATATATAATGCTCTACTACTCTATATAATGCTCTACTCTATAGAGTATAGTAAGATCAAAGATGTATATTACACGGGAAAATAGAGAATTTTCTGTAGCTATGGTCAATCCACAATCAATTCCTTGGTAAATGACCGAGTAATAGATCCGAGAAAATGATGCCCTACAATGCAATAGTAGTCATAATTAGTTTAATTGACCATGACCGACTACTAGATCCCACCAAATGATACTATAAGTGATACGGTACTTGTCCATCTAAATTGATTTGATTGTCAGACCTGGTCTCCTTTACATGTATCCTTCGGTTTTACAGTGATACTTGAAACTTATATCAAGCTTGTATATACAAAGTCGATGTATATTGCACCACGGAAATACAGAATCCGTGTAGATACTTGACGTCAACTAAACACTCCCAGGGTTTATGAGCTGCTAAAACATTCTACTTTTTTTTTGCCTTGGAAACTCTCCACAAGATAATTTATAGTTTTGCCGTATAGGACGTAGGTGTCTCTCAAGAACTTAGATCTTTTCGTAAACACGCTAGGTCACTTGACAACATCTTCGCCATCTATGCTGAAACGCTAGGTCACTTGAGAACATCTTCGCCATCTATGCTGAAATGATGTCAAGACGATTCATCTTAGTATCACTTTCTAACGCAATTTTTTTCAGCATTTCTTCAAGAGATGGCTTCCTTAGTATCTGAGAGCACACTCCCACTTAGGTAGCAATAAATAATAAGATACTAAGTGTTGTGACATCAACGCTTTTTCTTTTTGCCCTTCTTATTCTTGCTTTTAGTAGGTGTAGATCGAGCACCTAGAGGGGCGCTGGAGGCTTCCTGACTGCGAATATTAAGGGGAATCTCTGTGCTCGGTAAAACATCCTCCTGCTCTACCAACCGATCTTCTGAGACCTCTGACTCCAGTGGCCCCAATATAGCTCCCTCTTTTATCAATTTTTCACAAGAGTAACGGTGTACCTCGTTAAAGTACCTGTCGCTTGTTAAATATGCACCAAATAGAGTATAGATGTGGATTGTATCCTCCTTATTGAAACCGACAATCAATTTTTTACAAGCATCGGATTGCGCTTTAACGCCTAAATCGAAGGTGGTCGCAATACGACACAATTCTTCCACTGCATCTTCGACAGTTTTCAGATGAAATTTTTGTTTTATATCATGTATAATATCCGGTAGAGGGTCAGCAAAAATTGAATATCCTCCAATTTCATTTAGAGCTGGCTCGGAAATGGACATATAAATGGCTGCTTTGATATTATTAATAACAACAGGATCTTCAATATCTTCTTCTGCCGTTAACCCATTTTTATCTTGATAACTAGATAGCTCGAGGTACCAGTCGTCAAAATCCTCGCTACCTGTTAACCGAGCTTTTAAAGTAATAGGATTACTTGCATCTCGGTAGTCTTCGGAAAATGAGCCTTGACTGGTGACATTTTTTATTATTCCACGAATGGAACCCAGAATTCGAGAAGCTGGACTTGTTTTAGGTTCAGCCAGGATCTCTGAGTCGACTGTCATAACAAGACAGACAGTGTTGATTTGTATAGGTTTATCGGTTGACCACACCTCATTTATTTAAGAGCATTAGAGGCTTGGAAAATACTGTAGCCGTGCAGATGCTACTGGGGTGATCATAGATACTCGGAGATGAGGTACATGACATTTGATCAGATCATATAAAATACATTTTTCCCCATTCTCCATTTTCCTGATAAAACTTTCGAACCGAAATTTGACATGTTAAAACGAGCAATCAATTCAGTGAAGCATACTAATCTCACTGCAAAGCAGCAGAGCAAAATCCAAAAAATTGTTCGTGTTGATCAGGCAGGCGAGCTTGGAGCCGACTATATATATGCTGGCCAACATCTGGTTTTCTCAAATACAAAGCCAGCTCTGGCGCCATTGATTAAACACATGTGGGAACAAGAAATCCATCATCACAACACATTTGACTCCATCCAGACCGAAGGAAGAGTACGACCGTCACTACTAACGCCGGTATGGAAAGCGGCAGCCTTTGGTTTGGGGGTCGGAACAGCTGCTCTTGGCAAAGAGGCCGCAATGGCATGTACTGAGGCAGTCGAGACGGTAATTGGCGGCCATTACAACACACAACTACGATGGCTTCACAAGGAGTTTGCTGATTCGGACATAGAAGGCATCACCGAACTGAAAGAAATCATCAAGAACTTCCGGGACGACGAACTAGAACATCTCGACACCGCAGTTGTCGAGGGTGCCAAACAGGCTGTGCCCTATTATCTCCTGACAGAAACAATCAAAACAGGATGTCGAGTTGCCATTTGGATAGCAGAGCGTGTATAATACTGACACTGACAGGCTTCTTGTGAAAATGGACGTAAATAGAGAACAAATTAATAACGAGCTAAATAAATAATGATGCATGGACGGGCATTGCCTCCGGCGGCTGGGGCTCTGCCCCAGACCCCGTAGCTCCTGCTTCGCAGGAGATTTCTTGGATCGTGGGTGTGACGACTCGAGCGTAGCGAGAGGAGCAGCGGGGTTTGGGGCGCAGCCCCAGCCGCCGGAGGCGTGCCCGTCAGGTAACGGTGCTACCGAGAAGACTTTTCGAACCTGCTGTTCATGTCGCTGGCCTTAGATAGGAAGGCCTGCAGTCTGTCGTTTGTAGGGCCGTTGCGGATTTTTTTCCAGTCCATTTGGCTGGTATCGTCACCCTGTTTCGAGAGTTGATGTTCTTCCAGTAAGGAGCGACCTCGGTCGGGTTCGTTTTCTAATTCATGTTTGGGCGGTTGTTTCGTGCTGCGTGTTTTGTCAGATGGAAGCTTGATATCAAAGACTTTTTCTTTGACGGGTTCTTTCTTTTTTGACGGTTCACCAAGGGCATAGCTCATCCAGTCGGCTCGCGATGTTGTAGAGGTCGGGTCTTCCACTTGGTCTTGCAATGACCGCTCCTCGAGTCGTTGAAGCGCCTGCGCTTCCAAATCAACATCTGTGTTTTCGGACGGTAACGTGGGTCCAAAGTCATCATCGTCGGAATCTGAATCTGATTGCTCAGGTTTGCTACCAGCTTCGGTGTCTTCGTTAGAACCGGCAAGTGGTTCACTCTCGGTGGTAGGCTCGATGTGGGAAGGCCGCAGTCGGTTTCGCTTTTTATCTCTCAGCGCTTGAATCTCTGGTGGCACCGCGGGGCCTGCAAATTTTAATTGATTCATTCCGTTAACTATTAACACAGCTGTTGAGATATGAATTATTCTATCTTTTTCAGATCAAGATCAAATTGATATTCAAATGCCACAGCCGCATCGGTTATCCCTGCATACGTTTGTTTACAAAATGCATAGACGTTGATAAACATCCAAACATCTGTTACGCGTGATAACTCTGTCTCATCCTCTATCGCCTCCTATTTTTTATGAACAGCCTGAGAATAATTGGCAGAGGAGTGTAGTTATAAATCAGAGAGCCAGAGACAAATAAGGTGAGCAAAACGTATTTTTTTTTATTTTTTGTTGCATTCCTAATAGAGACTAACAGTAGAAGCATTCTTCGAAAATGACGAGTCCCAAGGCATCCAAAGATATACCCAATTACATGAAACCAAGGTCGCCCTTGTCGTCTTCATCCGGCATTTTGACTAGTTCAGCCGGTTCTGATTCACCTATTCGCACTCCGCGTAAGAAATCTTCGCTGGCAATGAATCGTGGTCCTGGTGTACGTTCGACAATGGTCACCAATGGTACTCCCAAAATTCGGAAATCTATGATTCGTAATGAGCTTCCGAATTCAAATGCTGCTGCTATTCGATCTGAAAATTTAGGTGGCTCTACTGAGAGTGAGTCGAACATTCGTGTCTATGTTCGCTGTCGAGGACGGAATGCCAGGGAGATCAGTGAAAACTCGGGCGTGGTAGTGAAAACCAATGGTGGAATGAAAAATAAGGACATTACTCTTCAAACTGGAAACACGTACAGCAATAAGACATATACTTTTGATCGGGTTTTTGGGCCTGAAGCCGACCAGGAAATGGTGTACGAAGAAGTCGCCAATAAATCGCTAGAGGAGATGCTTCAAGGATTCAATTGCACAGTTTTCGCATATGGCCAAACTGGTACTGGTAAAACATATACAATGACAGGCGATATAGACAGCATTGGAAAGTCTGAGAGTTCAGGTAGACCCGAAGAGAATACTGGAATTATTCCCAGGATCTTGTTTAATTTATTTAAATCATTGACTGCAGAGTCAAAAAAGCGAAAACTCGAGCATTCAATTAAACTCTCATATATTGAGTTATATAATGAAGAGCTACGAGATCTCATTGCTGCTGAAGGAGAAGATGACAAAAAGGTAAAAATCTACGATGATTCAAGTAAAAAAGGAGTTGTGATTCATGGCATGGAGGAAGCCTTTGTCAAGACTGTAGACGAGGCTATGGAAGTATTACGGTTAGGATCAGTTCGTCGACATGTAGCTGCTACTGGGTGTAACGACCAGTCAAGTCGTTCGCACAGTGTTTTTACTATCACCGTGCATATTAAGGAAATCTCAGATTTAACCGGACAAGAGTTTGTTCGTATTGGAAAGCTCAATCTTGTGGATCTTGCCGGATCTGAAAATATCAACCGATCAGGTGCCGAAAACAAACGTGCCAGAGAAGCAGGTATGATCAATCAGAGTTTGCTCACTCTTGGTAGAGTTATCAATGCCCTGGTAGACAGAAGTCCTCATATTCCCTATCGAGAATCAAAACTGACTAGAATATTGCAAGATTCTTTGGGAGGTAGAACAAAAACATGCATTATTGCTACCATTAGTCCAGCAAAAGTCAGTCTAGACGAAACACTTAGTACCTTGGATTACGCCAGTCGTGCCAAAAACATTAAAAACAAGCCCCAGCCAAATCAAACGATGTCCAAGCAGACCCATCTCATGGAATATGTTATGGAAATTGAGCGGCTCAAGCAAGACTTGCAGTCCAGCCGACAAAAGAATGGCGTTTATTTGTCAGCCGAGTCACATCAAACCCTAGTTGATGAGAGTGAGAGTAGACGGATTCAAGTTGAGGAGCAGAAAATGAGACTCGATGTAGTAGAACATCAACTAAGAGCAGCCAAGGAGCGATCTGACACATTTGACCAACAAGTAGCCGATATGCAAAATCAGATCGACGAAAAATCAAGAGCGTATGATCAACTTCAAAATCAATTCAGGCTTGCTCAAGAAGAACTCGCAGCTAGTAAGCTGAAGCTTGAGCAGGAAACGATAGTTAGGCAGGCTCACCAGGATACTGAGAACAAACTCCATATCATAGGCAACGATTTAGTCAACAAGCTCTCCAGTACGGTAAACGACCTCGACCATCTTCATTCCAAACTGACTTCTGCTGTTGAATTAAGTCAGTCTAATGAACTGGTAATTGTATCTGCAAAGGATAGAGTATCCAAGGCAATTGACGACATTGAAACAGGTGCCTATGAATTCCGAGACAACTTTACTGCCCACAATAAGTCGCTACATAAGACCGCGACCGATCTTATTGAGACAATGGAGTCCACCTTAACAGAAGTTTTAAGTTCAATTCAGTCTACTGCCAACAGCTCACAGGGTGCCAGTGGAAACATGCAACACGCTCTAGTTGAATGCGAAAACGATACTGCTGTTGCCATTGCTGAGATTAACAAAGTAAAAGAAACGATTCAATCCTCCATCTCGCTGCAACTTAAGAACATTGAGGCTACACTTGTAGATCATCTTGATGTAGTACTCGGCAGTGTACGAAACCAGTACAATTACACAAAAGACTTTTTTGATCGCATATCTGAACAGCTGTCTCAGTCGACGACTACTACAAACGAACGGTTAAATGGTCAGAGACAGCAGGTAGATGAGATAATAGAGACATTGGAGAAGCTGTCAAACAACATCACGAGAGTTACTACAAGATATAATGAACAGCAGTATTCTCTATTGGAGGTGGAACTTTCATCAACAACCAAAGAGCAAGAGTTATTAGTGGGTCAAGTACAATCAGCTCTACAGGATCTGACTTCGAAGATCAACATTCTTGCTGAGGAGCGGAAGTCAAGACTCACTGCTAACCACGACCTTTCTAAACAGCAACTTTCACAGATCGCTGTTGAGCTTGGAAATGTTGCAGGTAATATCGTCCCGAACCATGTTATGCCCCTTTTGGATAGTCAGAAAGAATCCCTAGAAGCACTGGCAAGTCATGACGAAAGAATCAAATCATCACTCAAGGAGGTCAAAGATGGCTCTAAATCATTTGCCCATCAGATTTATAAACAGACAAAAGAGACTAAGGCGAGCGTTGCGAATGATATCTCCCAAAACATCGAGGTGGCCCAGCATTCAGCTACAGAACTTGGTCCTTTAGCAGAAAAGCTTGTTCAAGTAAACCATACTGGTTATGAAAGCCTTGGACGCCTTGTAGAATCTCAGTCAGCAGAGTTGAGGGAATCGCTTACAAATATCGAGACTAATATTGGTTCATTTGAATCAAAAATCCTAGACTGCTCTGAAACTTTAGCTACAGAGCTCGGAGCCCATCACGATATATGGCAAGTTCAACAAGACCAGCAACTTAGAGAGCTCGGCGATCTCAAAGTCTACACAACAGAAAACCTACAAGCTCGACTAGTACCAGATGACATGATCCCAGACCGAAAAGCTTATAGTTATTTAAAGGTGCTTCCTAAAACACTCGCCCGAGACGTGCTTCTCAAGCAACCTTATGATGAGAATACTAATCCTAGAGAACCTCTACTGGACATTGACATTAACTCAGTTTCTTAAGACACCCTATTACTAGATATTTATTTGTAACATACAAGTTTACTGTTAAATGATATTATTTTACCAAATTATATCTCCACAAGATGATGAGCCTCACTATTTGAGCCGCACGCTCTACGAGAGTTGTTTACATGTTAACGAATCCGGAATATGCAGCTTCACCATCCATATCAATTACTTGGAACGAAGAGTTAGTTCTCTCTAAATACCCCTTTGCAGTTAACTTAAAGACTGGGGTATCCAGGATTTGAGACCACCTTTTCAAGTCTTATTTTTTCAACCGGTTTATTTTATTCTGCTGACGGACAACCGCTTTGACAACATGCCCAGCAAAGGCGTCGAAAACTGGGATGATGACGACGAGTTCGCCGACATTGACGAATCGAACTTCCTGATATCCTCGGTATCATCAGCTGGAACACAGGAAGGATTCTATCAAATGCCTGCTTCAGCCACTGATGCTGCTTTTTCAGCCTCAAACTCCGAGTCGCTCAGATCAAGTAACCTGCGAGGACACGCCAGCAGACCCAGCAACCTAAGAAGTTTCAGTGAAGCAGATGAAAACGATGATTTCTCGAATGATTTCGACGACCTAACCACAAAAATGTCTAAGATTGATTTGGCGAAACTTCAGGGAGCGCGTAAGCCAAGTATAGACTATTCGACAATTACTGGAACTATTACTGGCACTGTTCGGCGCCTTGGAGGTAGTGGTAGCTCAGCTTCAAGTGGCCCTGAACATTACGGCGGTGCGTTCCGTGATGATATGGATATGGATTTGGATGGTGAAGATATTCAAACAATTCGAGTAGCGTCTGGCAGAAAGATCAGTAGTAACTCTATGGCGGTTCCCAGGGTGAGCTCAAACGCTAGATCAAATAGTAGGATGCTAATATCGGGCGACTTTTATAGACCACCAGAACAAATCGAAACGGAGAATAAAAATAGGAAGAAAAATATTTCCTTTGATAATGATGATGAAATTATATTCGATGATACAGAAAATTTGGCAGACAGATTTACACGTGTCAAGAATAATCGTCAAATGGAAGTTCCTGGTTCCTTGGATGATAGCCTCGACGACAGCTTTGGATTCGGAACTGAATCGCGTCTGTCAACATACTCGCTGACCACTTCTGCTACAAGTTATACCGATAATGAGGAAGATGATGACGACTTCGGATTTTCTAAGGAAGCCGGAGATTTGTTCGATAAACCCAGTGTTCTTCAACAGAGATTAAAAGAGGTACGTCATCAGAATGAGCTGGAATCTGAACGTGACCGAGAACTTTTGGCCAAGGGTAGAAAGTATGACACTATAAGAAGCAATGGGTCGGGGAATTCTATAAAAGCCAATTTCAGAGACAATGACAATACTATTACTAATAAACAAGTCTTGGTCGATTTTGAAGATCCGGATGAAGATTTATTACAAGGCTTTGATCTGAAACAAGGAGATGATTTTATCTCTACTAAAGGAACTCTGCACAGAAATGTGGTTATTAAAGCTACCAATCAAAGGACGGGCACATCTCCTCAGAAAAAAGCTCCTCGGGAAACTCAATCAATAGCTGATTTCAAGGCTATAGGTGCTGTTCCCGGTGGTCCTGATTATAGCAGTGTTCGTGTGAAAAAATCCATGCCAGTGCTGCGGCCTCCAATCAATCAAAAGATCTCTAATGGAAGAGGAACGAATATTGCTGGTTCTACTTCTCCTCAGAGACCACGTCCTACACATCATACAGAACGAAGAGTTTCTGGTAATGTGGCTAGCGGGTCGCCTCCCAAGCAATTTATTCGAGCTAGTAATCCCAGACCGCCAAGTAGGAATCAGGATATGTTCGAGAATGAGGATTATGGAAATCTTACCATCGATGCCACATCAACCTTAGCAATGAAACCAGGTCAATTTCAGCCAAAACGACTGCGTCCTGTCCAGTCTATGTTGACTATGCAGCCTCAAGAACAATCTAAAGCCAGCAGACAATTTGTAAGGCCACGAAGGGGTCCAACTTTCGAACAAGATGTACTGGACCAATTCGACGACTTGGATGTTGATTTTGAAACAGAAAGCAGGTTTGTAGCGACTCCAAAGTCTAAGGGGCATTTATACTCTGGTACGGTAAATAATACCTCTGTCAAGCATGTGCCTCTAGACACTTTCCGTGAGAAATTTCGACCAAGGAAATTAAGAGAGAAAGATCCAGTACAAAATTCCCAGTTCTCTCCTCAATACCAAAATCAGACGCCACCTCAGCATCAACATCAACAACACCCATCGACAGTGCGGTCACCAACAAAATCTAGCTTACTAAAAGATAATTCTCAAAAGAAGAGGGGTCCCAAACGAAGAGGACCAGGATTAATACGTCATCTCGGAGTCCCAATTGCATCTGAAGAGTCAAATGGGATGCATTTTAATCCTACAAAACTTGTGTGGGAAGGAAATGATATTGAACTGAAAAAGTTTGAGTCTGTGAATCCTAAAACGCCAGGTCTTATTGCATTTATTTCCAACAAGGGCCAACAAGTGGTTGGAGATATGGTGTTTGATCCTGACAGATTGTGTTGGATCAACATCAAGGACGATCATAGCGACCCATTCGAGGGATTGGATGATTTAGAAGTTTCTAGCTCCATTGGCGGAAAGCATCATAATAATGCTGCGGTCGCATCCGCAGCTGTCACAGCTGCAGAGAAACTCGCAAGTTCCATTGGAGGGGACTTTGCAGTTGGAAATGAGTTCAACCTAAGCGCCAAGTTTATAGAGAAAATGAAGCATGAAGACGACCGTTGGGCTCGGAAAACCAAAGGGTGGTTTTCTCCTAATGAACAGATTGACCGTGAGTTCCTCAAAGAAATCAGATCAATGGTAATGAGATGATATAAGCTATTTATTAGATGATTACTTAATAATAATTAATGTTAATGATTTCCCCCGATTTGTAGTGGTGTGTGTCACTCATGTTAGGTGAACGTCACTATTTCTTTGCAGGTCGTTGGTATGATACAAAGTCATCACGGACACCAACCTTGGTATACAATAATTGAGCTCTGTGATTGAATATCTGAGTATGCCAATAGACCTTGGCAACCTCGTGCTTATCTGCCTCGCCATAGACGTATTCAATCAATTTCCGACCAGTACCTCGAGATCTGACCTCTGGGTCAACAAACAAATCGTGTAGGTAGATCACATCGTTATACTGCCAAGTGGATCTGTGAAAAACATATGTCACAAAGCCAATTAGCTTTTCAGGTGACTCATCGTCGAATGCTACTGCGGCATAGACAGGCTCTTTATCGTCAAAAAACCGTTCCCAAGTCTTTTCCAAGATTTTCTCTGGCAATTGAGCTTTGTAAAAGACCAGGTAAGCTGCGAATAGCGATGAATACTGGGATTTATCAGATTGCTCAATGGGTCGAATGGTGACAGTCATGATATCGAAATTACTTCTGACAGGTTAATTCAGGGGCATGGCTCTACATTTATATGCACCGAAATGCGAATTAGCGCGCGGTTAATATATTAAGCTAGTGGTTTCATGCAAGATAAGCCGGTAATCTAACTTATCAATGAACTCATTGTAGATCAGCGCAGTATCTAAGAACGGGAAGTCGAGACGGAATAGCTCGTGATCTAGGACAATTGTGGGGGGGCCAATGCCTCTTGCGATTGTGATCTACTATGACCAGATCCGTTTGTAAACCATACTTTAAAGGCTAATATGGGTTATATTTGAGTTGTCTATATTTGGTTCACTAAGGAACGTAATGTAAGGACCATTCTGATTCAGCTTCTCTAAGATACACATATAATAAGTGAAGGAAGCAGGACAATAAAATAGAACGACGATAAATTATTTATTTTACACATATCTCAACCTAGGTGGCAAAGTTAATCGGAGTTGGGGTTAATGCTGGGACCATTGAATGGTTTCAAGATCGATACCTTCTTGGACCATTTCCCAGAGAGGAGAAAGTTCACGCAATTTGTTGACCTTGCTGACAACAGTCTGGAGAACGTAGTCAATCTCAGCTTCAGTTGTGAAACGACCAATACCGAAACGGATGGACGAGTGGGCAAGAGCGTCATCAGCACCAAGGGCACGTAGAACATATGAAGGCTCAAGCGAAGCAGAAGTACAGGCGGAACCAGAAGAAAGGGCAATGTCGTTAAGAGCCATAAGAAGGGATTCACCCTCAACATAAGCAAAAGAAATATTCACACATCCAGGATAATGTGCGTCCTTGTCTCCGTTAAGAACGGTGTGCTCGAGTTGGAGAATATTCGAAGTCAACTTGTTAGACAAACGACGGATGTGCTGAGAATCATATTCCATCTCGGACATCATAAGACGAGCAGCCTCACCGAATCCAGCAACAAGAGGTGGAGCAAGAGTACCAGAACGAAGACCACGCTCTTGACCACCACCGTTGATAATAGGCTCCAAACGAACACGAGGTCTTCTACGGACGTAACAAGCACCAATGCCTTTAGGGCCATAAATCTTGTGGCCCGAAATACTCATGAGATCAATATTCAGCTTGTTGACATCGATAGGAATCTTACCAAAGGCTTGAGCAGCATCGGTATGGAAGAAAACCTTGTTCTTGCGACACAGACGACCAATCTCTTCCATTGGCTGGATAACACCGATTTCGTTGTTGACAAACATAATAGATACAATAGCAGTCTCGGGACGAATGGCCCTCTCAAGATCTTCCAAATCTATGAGACCATTAGATTTAACTGGCAAATATGTAACATCAAATCCTTCGTCTTGCAAATGCCTGCACGAATCCAAAACACACTTGTGTTCAGTCTGTGTAGTAATGATATGATTTTTTGTCTTCTTGTAGAATCTAGCAACACCCTTTAAAGACATGTTGTTAGATTCAGTAGCACCAGAAGTAAAAATAATCTCCTTGGCGTCAGCACCAATAACATCGGCCACATGCTTACGAGCAGTCTCGACTGCAGTATCAGTTTCCCAACCGTAAGCGTGAGTACGCGAGTGAGGATTACCATATTGTCCGGTGTAAAATTGAAGCATGTAATCCAGAACACGGGGATCAGTAGGTGTAGTAGCTTGCATATCGAGGTAAATGGGTCTTCCAGTACCTGGAGAACTTTGACCAACAAGTTTCGACTCCTTTAAAGCCTCTTCAACATATGAACCAGCAGGTGCAACAGGAGTAGGTCCACTGGGGGCATTAACGGTTCGTGATGCAATAGATGAAAGAACGTCCGCCACATGATTTGAGGATACTGTTTCCTTGATTAAAGGCAATGTAGAAGAGTATCTGTGACCGATAGAAGCAGCTCTGGCCTGGGTTGAAGCAGCATTGGCAATGCTAGCAACGCTTGCTACTGACCGTCTAGTAATATTCAGCATTTTAACACAAGCTTCTTTGTAAACAAATTTTGCAATGGCAAATGTTAATAAAAATTAACAATTTATTCACCACAAATTGTTCGATCTGATAAAATAGCACCGAAGGGAAGATCCGGGACTAATTATCAAAAGATCAGGAACTTAACAAAAGTACTCAAATCCAACTCTGTCTTTCTTATTCAGATTATCAGAGTTCTCAGGCTCAGATTAAACCAATAGTTCAAATCCTTTTTTCTGAATCCTTTTTTTTGGCACCAAATTCAAGTCCTCGTGAGCACTTACAAAGCAGTCAGAGGTCCGGGTTCAAGAGGCAAATTTCAACGCTGCTCATGCCGCTCATCTTAACTTCGCGCATATTACACATCGTCTACAGCCCTTACCCATTACACGGCTCCTGTGATCTAATAGCCGGACTCGGGCCGGAACCGATGTTGAAGTTCCGTGTAGGTTGAATCCGACGATCGAGTTTTAACCAATCTATTACTAGAAAAAAACTTCTGAGCTATAGTAACGGAGTATTTTTCAATTAAAGAAATAAGTTTGAGCAGCTCTGGAGAGAAATTTGTTTGCTGGTAAAAGCTCAAATGATCAGCATGACTATTCTCCTCATTTGGACGCGGATCGATTTTGCAGGAGCAGGTACCAGTCACCGTCGAGAGCGTTAAAAAGAGGTCTCAAGCCAAAAGCTGAAGAGATACAGCGTTTATAAACAGTTCTTAGATCTGGCATTGGCAAGAAAAATATAAAATGACAAGTGACAGTAGCAATCTGGTGCTGGTCTCTCTAGTGGTAAGTGTGATGGGTAGAAGGAATTGTCACACATTTCATTGACATGAATGTGACTATTAAAACTATGGGCGTTCAATAGTTGTTGGCAATTCTTACGAAAATAGTTCTTATTCTTAGTCTGATGATAGCGAGCTTTACAGTATGTAGATACTAATAGGTACTAACGTGTACAGAGTGGTGCCATGGCTGGCACAAGCACAGATCTGTTCTTTTTTCCAATTGACACATTGAAAACGAGGTTACAGGCTAAAGGTGGATTCTTCGCTAATGGAGGTTGGCACGGAATGTACCGTGGTCTAGGAAGTGCCGTTGTTGCGTCAGCTCCAGGAGCCAGCTTATTCTTTCTTTCATATGAATCATCTAAGAAGTATTTGACTCCTATTATGACCTCGAAAATTGAAAATGAGACGTTGGCGCATGGCTTAGTTCATATGTTGGCCGCCTCAGTAGGAGAAGTTGCGGCTTGTTCAGTTAGAGTACCAGCAGAAGTTGTAAAGCAAAGAGTGCAAACTTCTCAAGAAGCTACATCTTTACAAGCATTGAAATCGATTTTGACGAACAAGTATGGAGAGGGTATTTGGAGAGGTTTATATCGTGGATGGGGTACAACTATCATGAGAGAGATTCCATTCACCATGCTACAATTCCCATTATATGAGTATTTAAAGCATCAAAGAGCATTGTCATTAGGTGTTGATAAAATTTCACCAGGTGAAGGTGCTGTATGTGGTTCGATAGCCGGTGGGTTTGCGGCAGCTCTTACAACACCGTTAGATGTGATTAAGACTCGACTCATGCTACGAAAATCCCGTGCCTCGGCACTACAAGTTGCTAAACAGCTTTTGAAAGATGAGGGGTATTCTGCTTTTTTCAAAGGTATTGGTCCAAGGACCATGTGGATTAGCGCTGGTGGAGCCATATTCCTTGGCGTTTATGAAGCAGCAAAGGACACCACCTCCTGGCTTTTAGCATCCCAGGCTAGTAATGCTGAGCCATTGTAAATAGTAATGTAATAGATATGAATGCATGATAATTATTTAGCTTTGTGACTGTGAGTGAGCGGGGTAGAATAAAACGAACTTACAGAATGAGGCAGCAGCCGATACAACTTCCAATAGGAAGTTTCACGGGAGTATTGTGTTCCAGATAGGGGGATCCAGTGGATCCAAGTTGATACATTTAAACTGGAAAGGTATCAGTGTGCCAGTGCTGAAGCGGATTTTATTGTTGCAATGGAACGTGTGTATGAATTTCAGAATTTTAATCTTGTATTATACACCCCATTTAGGAAATTCAGGGGGAATCAACCATGCATAATCGTATGCAACCGTGTCTATCCTTCCGACCAATTGGAATTTATTGGCGCCATTCTTTGCTAAAATAAAACCAACAGTTGAAATAAAAGTATAGCCCGTCAATTTTAATTTGGAAATATAATTTATAAGAAATATCCATATTTTCCACTGAATCCAATTGTCCCCCAACACACCATCATTCTAGATCAATATGCTGAGATTTGTAGAGAATCAATGGTCAATCTGAGTTTATATATATGGATAATCAATCCAAATTCATACGATCTATTCAAAATCTCTTATCTTCAAAAATTCTTCACTAATCCTAGCTTTCCATGTGAATGTATCTAAGTTTCAGGTTAACTTATTAAGAGACATAGATCGGCGATACAGATACCGATTTTGTCTAAATAATACAAAAGTCCTCGAATCTTCACTACTCACGAGCCACTTATTTTCCCCATTTGTTCATATAATAGAAAGCTGGTCATTCAGAACTACAAGTATCATAGTATCATGAACCGGAAAAAATATATATAAGCTAGACAAATCGCACTTGACATGTCACTTCTTCACTCACAAGAATAACAAACATCATCATTAACAATGTCTAACTTCGCCAAAGCCCCCATCACTATCGTCTCTAACAAGTCCTCCGCTTCCAACATGGATTCCAAGCCTGTTGAGTTTGAGCAGCCCAAGGACCAATATGCTCTTCCTCCTCCTAAGGGTAAGTAATCTGCAGGAGCTATTCCTCTTGATAGAATGGTCTAACAGCAAGCATTCAGATACCGCACCCCTTCTCTGTATTATTTCTTAAATAGATGGTACTATGAAGCCTCTATTTATGAGATTGGAGTTGAAATAGAGTCCTGTTCTCCATACTTTTAAGCCCCACTTTTACTTCTCACTTGTCTTTCGTTTTATATTAAATAAATTTTTGTTTCTAACTTTTTTTTCTCAGGATAACCCTGCTTAAAGATCAAAGTCTTTGTCTGTGGCCTGTATACCTCAAAAGATAATAATTCACAAGACTGGCTACTGTATTTTATCTTAATTTCAAGTCAAACCCTGCTTCAACATTTTCAACACACGTAATGTTAGACCCTTCCGGTATTGCACTCCATATTTTTTATATAAGTAGAAGTGAGAATACTCTACCTGTCAGCATTATCAGCATTTTTTAAACAATAGCGAAACCTGGCTCTCTTCGCTTTAGATTTACGCAATGAAAGCAAAGGTTCACACACCAGTGTCAGTTGTCTCTATGCAGAATAAGTGGAACTTTTTGATGCAGACTGAAAACCTGGAGTTTTGCATGCCAGTGACATTTCATGAACAAGACGAAAGCTAGTTGACCATTCAGTACGCGGTTTCACCTTCAGAAATTGATTTTGAGTAACGAACACAAAACAGCCAAGATAGCGCATAACTCCTTACTTGTCAATTAGACTTTAGCCATTACTGGGCGATTTTTTATTGTTCATTTTGTCCACTGTAACTTGATCAATTTTGCCATATTCATTTCATCTTCATAATGTCACGTCGCCAGGATTATATTGCCCGAATCCGTTATCAAAATGACCTACCGCCTCCTCCTTGTCCCCCGAAGCTATTGAATATCCCTTTAGACACGAGTAAGCTAGCTTCGTCACCGGCAGTGCTCACCAATCTCGTTCGGAAACAGCCTATAAATGTTGATATCGATATTGACCTCGGTATGCCCTTAGATCTGACGGAAGTTCAGGGAATTTTTGACCGGGGTGATGAAGCTGGTATCTACCCCAGCTCAACCGCTCCATCAGTTGATAGATTAGATCCCAAAGACAGAGCTTTACTACGGAACCCCAAAGGCATCACCAGCGTATCAAAAACACAACCTGGTGTATCATTTTTGCGTCGTACCGAGTATATTTCGTCAGAGGCGGTAAGACAAAGTAGTGACTCGCCATTACGGTCCACTGCCTTGTTACGACAAAAACGACTCTCAGTGGTCAGTGGCCCCGAAGAACAGCTTAGAATCGTTGAAAACACGTTCGATGCTAGTGCTGAAGATCTTTCTAAGCTCAAGCATCCTAAAAAGAAGAACCTGAAGGCCGTGGAATCATGGCAGTTATTCCCAGACTCGAAAATGTTCGATCTTCAGTACCTGTCAGTCAAGCTTGTGGGTTCTGCATCACTTTCAAGCTCAAAACGGAAATTTGCTCCCGAATCACTGGAAACTGCTATATTCCGACAAAATTCTGCTAGTAATGGAGAAGAATGGATGTCTCTTTACACTGCCGATGAAGAAACTGGTAAGAAGTTGAAGAGTCGTCTTGACTCGACAGAAGACACAGTGGTTGATGACGAGGAAGATGATGACCAGTCGTATAGATTCACCCGTGTACAAGACAACGATATCGATCTCAAACTCCATCCCTCATCTAGTTTTGCAGAAATCGCTATTAGCTTCACAGATGATGGCGAGGCTTACTATCTACCAGTTGTGGGTAGAGCAAGTCTAAAGAGAAGACGTGTCACAACTCTTAAACAAGAGCTCATTAACGAGCATAACATTGATGCTATCGACCTCTCGATTCGTGAAATCACACCTAAAGAGTCGGTTATTCGTGATAACCAGCGTTCCGAATATGATAAGATCTCGTTTCCTTACACTGAAAACGTTGATGATGATGAGGATGAGGACCGGCCCGGCGAATCTCCAGAAGCCAACGAAAATGAAAACGATGACGATGACGAAGAAAATAACGACCTCGAAGAAAATTAATATCATTATTTTTTATAGTTGTACATAATGGCTTGACTGTCTCTGTTAAGTCGTCGTATCAGTTCACTAGACCTGTCTCGACGGCTTTCGAGCTCAATTTAGATCAGGGTTCCCGCTCAACAATATTATTTTATTATTTTACGGCAATTGCTGACTTTCGAGCATGGACTACCATTAGGGTTTGGCCATGAAGATAGAGAGCTACAAATGAGATACTATTTATAGACTAGATATTGCATGTCAGTTTTACTGCTGAAATTTAGAGCTATTTAATTAATAACAGAATGATATCTCAAACAGAGTAAACACCACTACCACGTCTGAAAATCGATTGGTATTACAAATGCTTCAGGGAAAAGTTATTAACAGCCTAAACTGCATTCATAGATGCACACAATGCGTACTGCGCACGGAAAACATAAAATAAGTTTAATTATATAATTTCTATATGGTGACGTTTGTGCTCAGACCCTTCGAGACCGTTCCATCAGCCTGACCTGACACCTTGACTTTCAATGGTCAGGTTATGATCCCATTCCCAGCAGAGTATCTCGTTCTGGGAGATCCACCATATTGGTAATTCAGGGGTAATGTGCATTGATAAGCTGGCCATAAAAGTAACATTTTGCAAGACTGTAGAACTGCTTACGCAGGAACCAGAGAGCTTAAACGTTAGGTCTGGCGACTGAATTCCAGGACATAAACTTCTTCAGTTTTTTTTTAGAGAAGTTTCAAATTATTAGACCTATTGGCCCGAATACCAATTGATACTGGTGAATTGAAATTGATAATTATCAGCTCTATTGTGAGTGGTGTTGCACTACAAAACCTCGGAGTTGGGTGGTAACAGTTAATTCCTATGCACAATGTCGACGGACCTAATTGACCACTACCGGAGAAGTAAGTGAAATGAGAAACCAAATGAATGGCACAATGGTTTATTGCATATGTGGTTTGTATTAAATTTAGAACATTCTTGTTTAGAGGTGTTGATTCCGCTTGGGCACTACCCACTTGCATGCTTTTTGATTGCTCTGTGAAAAGTAATCCAATCACAACAGCGGAAGCTAACGAGATTATAGAAATTTTTGGTCTGCTCGACTCAGTTAATCCGGCGAGCAGATACAAGGCAGTAATTCTAGACCGAGAGACGAAAAAGAATTTTGACCGAGTGATAGAAGTGCATGAAATTCTCGATCGCAATGCTTCGAGTGTACAAATTCTAGATGAGAAGCGTCAGTCCGAATCATATCTGGAAGCAGTTTACTTCATCAAGCCGACTGCTTACAATATTGAGTGTATAGCTGCGGATTTCACGCGGGCTCCAACTAGATATGCCTGTGCACACATTTTTGTAACATCCAATATTAGTGATGAACTACTGGTAAAGCTAAAGAATTCAGCTACTGGGCGCTATCTCAAACGTCTGGAGATAGTCCACATTGATTTTTGGACATTGGAATCACAAGTATTTACACTGGATGACCCCTTTGCAATTGAACAGTACTATAGTTCGCAATGTCACGACCTGGTTACTAAGCTTGTCAAGAAAGTAGCCTCCCAGTTAGTAGGGGTCTGTGTAATGTTGGATGAATACCCAATTATTCGATTCTACAAGCCAACATCGGCAATTCACGAAGCTCATGTGCTTCCATTTATGATTGCTGATGAGTTTCAGAAGCAGATGGACGATTACTTGCGCAATAATCCGAACTTCAAAGGAGTAAGTGAGCAGCGTGGCCGTTCAGTATTTTTGATTTTGGATAGGTCTATTGACCCTTTTGCACCATTTTTGCATGAGTTCACTTTCCAAGCCATGGCATATGATTTATTGCCCGTCAAAGATGGCCTGAAAGTGGAATATTTTGTAGATGGCAAGACTGGCAAGGAGAAGGTTGAAGGTGTTATTTCTGAAAAGGATCCAGACTGGGTCGGGCTTAGACATCTTCATATGCAGGAGGTGATTGAAAAGTTGACTGAGAAAATGGACCGGCTAAAGACCGATAACCCTCATTTTGCTGCTTCTCAGATTGGGAATGGTAATTCGGGTGGGAATACAACTGTATCGGACCTCCAAGATATGGTGGCATCGTTACCTGCATTCATGGAAACAAAAGACCGTTTTGCACTCAATTTGCACATGGCAAGCGAGTGTATGGAAATCTTACAACGAAAGGGATTATCCGATATTGCAGATGTGGAACAGACAGTTACTCTCGGCGTAGGTGCCGATGGCATCAAGCCTAAAAATTTGGCTGACGAATTTATTGCACTTATAGCTGACCCCAACCTTGGTAAAGCAGAGAAAGTCCGCCTGGTGATGTTGTATTCACTACATAGAGGTGGCCTGATTGAGGCTGATTACAAGAAACTTATGCATCACAGTGGGCTGGACGATACGGACATTGATGTTATCCGCAATATGACTGTGTTTGGTCACCCTACATTTAAGACAACGCTCGGCAAGCTTAAGCAGAGTAAGCTGCCTAAAAGCTATTTCAGTCATTCTACTGAAGATGTATACTCTGTATCACGATTTGTACCTGGTGTTAAAAACGTAGTTGCGTCAGCTATTGAACGTACCTTGAGCGCAGACGAGTTCCCATACACCAAGTATGAACCAACAGAAGGTCATGATGAGATGGAAGTACAGGCATCTCTAAGAAACCCCCGCCAGCGAGCAGTATGGGCCAAGACGACTGCCACAAGTCTCAACAAACAGCGAGTATTCGTCTATATGGCAGGAGGATTTACCCAATCCGAAGCGCGCAGTATCTACGAGCTTAACAAAAAGTACCCCAAGGAAATCATTATTGGTGGTGACCAGGTCATTACGCCAAACAATTTCCTTCGTATTCTCTCCCGACTCAGCGTGTCCCGCAAGCAACTCAACCTGCCCTGTGACCAACCTAAACAACAAGTTCCCCAACATTTGTTCGAGTCTGACCGCCAGAATCGACCATCTGCCAATCAAGCTACTCCAGCCAGTACTCCAGCTGGTCAACAGGCTTCTCGCCCTTCGTCTAGCAAAGCATCCTCATCCACTACTCAGCCGGAGAGACCCCCTATCAAGGAGAAAAAGAGCCGCTTTGGCAAGTTCTTCAAGTAGTTATAATGTAACCATATATTCTATTCAAATCGGAAAACTATCAATCATACTATTTCTAACTGTTGTAGACTTTTGGTTCCCGACCTCCTGCTGAACACCATCATGGTCAACTGAATGACTCAGAAACATCACAAAAAAATTTTTTAATACGAAACTGTATGGTATTACAATAATATTATCTATAAATTAAATTACAAGGATTGGCAGGTGTCATTGGTTTTGAGTTTATTTGATCTTAACAACCTTGATGTCGAAAGTCAGCTCACTGTTAGCAGGGATGCCAGGGAGCTTCTTCTTACCGTAAGCAAGAGCAGCAGGGATGACAACACGTCTCTCACCCTTGACAGCCATACCGGTAACACCAATATCCATACCCTTGATAACATCACCAGCACCGAGCTTGAATGTGAATGGCTTTCCCTTGGTGTTGGAATCGAAAACCTTACCGTCAGCGAGCTTACCGATGTATCTGATGCCGACAGTTTGGCCAGACTTGGCAGTAGGGCCCTCACCGACAACTCTGTCTTCAGCAACGACACCACCCTCAAGCTTCTTGGTGCTGGGCTTCTTAGAAGCGGCAGCAGAACCAGTAGGACCTTGCTCAAGTTCCTTAGAGAAAGCGACCTTCTTACCGTCAGCCTTCTTTTGCTTCTTAGCAGCAGCCTCTTCTTCTTCAGCTTCAGCAGCTCTCTTCTTGTTCTCCTTCTTGGCCTCCTTCTTGGACTTAGGAGCGGGCTTCTCTTCTTCCTCTTCTTCCTCTTCTTCCTCAGAATCAACAAGCTCACGGATCTTGTCCTCGTCAATCTCATCCTCATCAGGAGTAAGGTCGTAGTCGAGCTCATCATCATCGAGATCCTCGTCATCATCAGACTCCTCGTAGTCATCAGATTCATCGTCATAAGGGTGCTCAACGTAGTTACCAGTCAAGTGGATGGGGTAAGAACCTTCAACAACGAAAAGAACCTCTTCACCGGCAGTGATAACCAAGTCGAGAGTTTGTTGGAATTGCGAGCTGGGAGACAAAGTACAGATAACAGTCTCAGAGGTCTCGACATCTTCATCGTCGTCCTCATCCTCATCGTCCTCATCATCGTCCATTTCTTCATCCTCATCCTCATCCTCGGACTTCTTGGACTTCTTGGAGGCCTTCTCTTCTTCTTCCTCCTCCTCTTCTTCTTCCTCTTCATCATCCTCATCCTCATCAGAGGAGGCGGCCAAGAGATCATCGTCGTAATCGTCGTAATCTTCAATAACACGCTTGATAATCTTCAAAGTAGATGGGGTCTTCTCATCATCAACAGCGTCATTAGGATCAATGGCGGCCATGGTGAGACGAACAGACACGTTGAACTCATCGTCAATTGGGGGAGTTGGAAGACCAGGGATCAATTCCAAAGAAAAGGAAGCAAGGGGCAATAAGTTGTAAGCAGACATTTTTATGGGTGGCAAATAAAATTCTTTTCAAAATTCAATTTGGTTCAGGAAAAAAAACTAGGACTTGGGTGATCTTAAATATTTATTTGTTCTTTGCTTTTTTTTGGAAATTTTTTCTCATTTTATGGGTTCATCATGCAGGGCATAGGGTCTGCTTCGACGTGCGGCTGAAGCCGTCAAGGTTAGGTAGAAAACGTGGGATCATATCAAGCCAAGATTTAATCTCTTTGATATTTGCCAACAGATAGATTTTTTTTTATTGTACTAAGGTAGTCTGTTTTTTACTGCTTGGAATGGTGGTGGTTTGTGATTCTAGTCACTTCTCGCATCTTCTCGCATATTCGCTGCGTTCCACACTGGTCTCCTTCCATGAGCCATAGATGCGCTGCAGAAGCCAAAATTTATAAACAGATCGACATGCTTCGGCTTGGTAGTTTCTTAGACGCTGGTCTACTCGTTTTATTAGCGTTACTCCAGCAGCCATTATCTCAGAGGATCATCCAATTATTTATGCCTGTCCAGTGCAATGGCATACTTGTCGAAGTAGATCCCAGAACCTGCAAACCTGCTAAAAATTCATCAGTTGAAAAAGTGGGAAAAGAACTTTGATTTATTGATTCTCCACTAACAATCTGAAATTTCCAATGCCCATTATTATTTCATCCCCTATACTCAATTGCAAGAACTCAGCAAGTTTCTCTGCTAATCGTCACACAATTCACAAAAACTTCCATACTTTTGTTGTTTTTTTGTTAGACTCTTCATGAACTAGACTTATACTAGTTATAAGATGCCACTATGCTCAGTTGCTGCAAAGCTAGAGGGTTTTCTCGTGTAAGAAGTTTTCAAGATATTACAGTCAAGTTAAACTCAATAATGTAAATCTCTGCAATGCTGCACATGTAATGCAAGATTTTGTCCCTTGCATCGAGACTAGGTCGACTTGAGATCCAACGGCAGCTACAAATCTAGATTATTTAACAAATGATTGGATATCAGCCCAGTATACTATATAAAACATTGGTATCTGTGAGCAGAATTCTTATTATACTCTTTATTTCAGCTTGAGTGGTTCGATGATATATATATATATATATATATATATATATGTTCCTAACCGACCCATTACTCATAGACTTCGAACACATCAACAATACTATATTGGTACGTATTGACTCACTGTTTGCCAACACTGACACTGTCAATAGGAATGGTGACTGGTTTCAATTGTTTACTAGAACTGAAATAATGTGTTGCCCATGAATGAAACTAGTCGCTCATGGAATACTCTACTAGATTCCCTACAATTAAATCATAACATTATAAAATTGCAAGACATCTCTTGAGTCTCTGAGACCAAAAAAATCAGCAGTGGAATTAATATCTCTTTTTGTTCGCCCAGATCTGTTGCCTGAATTTACTGGGATTCATGGTCTTAATTATCACTACTTCATACATCTTTGCATGGTAATGCAAGTATTTTTTAGAGATCGACGACTTTGATGCGTACAACAATTCAACATGAACTCAAATTCAGATATTGATTTTGTGAATGGGAATTTTAAAGAATCGTTGGACTCACTGGTAAATAGCAGTTTTGGCGAGCTATCGAAGTCGATACGAAAAGACTCGCGAAGTGTGAGGAACCGCATTCAGTCTATTCTACAAGATTCAAATTATGTCCAACTGGTAGCAGCTTCATACAATTTACCACTGGTAGCGAATGAAAGATGTGGACGTTGGTATATACCTCCTGAGAAAATCAAAGAGTCTGTCTATTTCAAAAGCACCGACGGTCATACTGGTCAATGGGGATTTAGCACCCGACGTCTTAATACTCATATTCTTGATCTTATTTTGGCTAATAATGGGTGAGTCCAAGCCTGGGGTATCAAAGGCTTTGATTCGATAACTACTTTGATCTGGAATACCCAGATGGCATATCTAGGGGCAGTATTCGAAATATTTCGTAAAGTCTTTGAGTGTGGTCTCTGATGGAGATTTCGTCTGACTTCATATCGATCTAACTAACGATCCCAGCATTGTAATAGTAGATTCGACCAGGCGAGGTAAGAGAATGCCTGATGCTTTATCAAAGACTATTCCAATTTGGTGCTCGGTTCTTAATTACCTTGCTTTAGGAGGGGATGTCATGTTCTTCACCCCTCCAAATACCGTATCAGCAAGTGAACATGATCAGATTCGATCAAGAGTAATTGGTTGGGCTGAATTGGCTGTAAACAATGGAATTGATGTGGAAATGCTCAAGACTAAAATCACGAAACCATTAAGACCCCTTTGGATCACACCTGATGCATATCTTCCGGATGAAGTACCTGAATTTGATGAATTCTATCCATTGATTCTCTGCACAGCTTCGAGGATGGTCCAAGATGGCACAGAGCATCGACAGGGTTATACATATGTGCAAGGGGCAGCTGACGACCATGAAGAATGGGCTCAATTGCTTACGCCAGAGCTGTTATGGTTCAATAGAGACAGCCTAGGCGATTCCAAGCATACTGATTCTGAGTTACATGAGATGATAGAAAATTTAGCTGAGCAGAGCAGTAGACTGGGTGCGGGACAGAACAAAGATACCTCTGAGATAACTTTGATCAAACCGACCAATATCTCTATTGCCAGTCGATCAGGGTGCGATGTCGAAGATTTTGTGAAGTTTGATCTTATCATAGACCTTTCGGAAAAAAGCATGTCAGCTGATGATGATAATAGAAAGAGCGGTTATAGAAAGCTCACGTACCCATTAGCAGCAGGGAAAAAAGGTTCAAAAGAGCTGCGTACCATACTCCCAGATCTTGTTGCTGTAGTCAGTAATGAGTCATTGTTTAAAGGGAAGATTCTTGTTATATGTGATACGGGCACAGATTTTTCAGTTGGAGTTGCTCTTGTTATCGTGTGTCTATTCTACTCTCTGAGTTATGATTGCCTCGATTCACGTACAACCGCATTTCTTGACAAGACTGAAATCCGTAAAAGACTAGTTCACATCATTAGCGAACACAAGTGTAATCCTAGTCGAAACACCCTCAATGCAGTCAATGCCTATTTAATGGGCTAGAGCTGCGAGTACCCTTGGGACGTTTGTATGTATATAGTGTAGATTAACAGTATTGTCATGATATAGTGACAGAAACCACAGAATGTGGAGATGTCAGTCTTGACAATTATATCCAGATATTTATCATATCGTTTATATTTATTTTATGAACCAAATCAGCAGAATATTTATTGCTTGGGCATTTCAATGCATGGAGTTTGAACGGTGGTATTAGTCGAATATTTCTTTGGAACGTCCGGAAACATTCGTCCGGTTATCTCTTAAATAGACATGTCGGTGTCAGATTCATGTCAGATATAATATATATAAATATGCAAATAAATTAATAGTACATGCTGGAGGTCTACGAGTTCGCACGTAGACGACGGCCAGGTGTTGTGGAGTTACGGTTTCGTCGAGGACGTTTATGGAGCAAGTCAACTGCTGGACCCATTTCATCAGGAACAGATCTCAGTTCTTCAGCTGCACTTTCTGATTCACCCAGGGCTTCCAGGAGCTTTTTGCGTTCATCCTGGGTTTCAATATCCAGATAACTGACTTGAGTAGACGGATGTGCCTGTTCCTCGACTGGCTGTACCTCAACCAAGGTCGCCGGTTTCATCACTTCGTTAGCTGAAGCAGATTCAGTAGCTCTACCAACAATACGCCTATCACGACTCCTTTTTTGGGGCCTGTGTGATTCGTCTCTGACAGGTAGACCGTCGGTATCGGATCTTGCCAACTGAAGAAGCTCACTCAGAGAGCTCGTTTCGGAGTGAGATACAGGTGCCATTGTCTCCGACTCTTCTGATTGCTCTGTTTCTGATTCTGCACGATTTTTCTCTTGAACTGGAATCACCGGTGCCACAGATACAGCCTGCGGGGCACGAGAGTCAGCTGTAACAGTGGTATCAACAACAGCAGTTTTGTTTCTTGGCAGGAATCTGACCTCAGTTTCTTTACCATCTATTACCCACTCCTTACAGTCTAGAGGTAGAATGGTCCCTTTCGATGCACAACCCCAGATCCACAAGTGGTTTACTATCGGCACTTTCCATATCAGGGCATACTTGAATTTCGATGACCGGGGAGTTGAAACTAAGAGGTCCCCAGAAGCGGTAAACACGCTCTGATATAATCCACCCAACAAGTTCACTAGACGTTCAAGATGAAGAAGCTCAACCCCAGCATAACCTGAAAGGCTAATATTCAAGCCGCTGAACCCAGGAATATCTCTATGAACTACATACTGGCCCCAAATATCCAGTGAAAGCTTCTTTTTATGCAAACTTCTCTCCAGTGCCCATTCAGTATAAATTGGAACAGATGTGTACTCTCGTTCAAGTTGCAGTTCATGATATTTGGCCACTGGTAGCTCCGAATTAACAATAATAAGTGTCGGTCGATGCTCACCCTCTGCGAGTCGACCGCGATGCGATGTGATTATGCTTTGTAGTCTTTTCAATTGCTTGTCGTTAAATCCAACAAACATAAAACAGTGGTTAAGAAACAGCGCATTGGCCGGATTCACTGTGTCAATATCCAGCCGGTTTCGTTTGTCTATAAGGTGCTCGTCACCATTCTCATACTCGTATCTTCGTCTCCTGTTTAGACTATTATTGTCATCCTGATTATCATGGTCATAGCCTTCAGACTCGTTGGGTGCATTTCTTCTGTTCATTTCCCAGGCAGCCTGATCTCGATCCACGTCTATCTCTTTCTTAACCACATGATTACCTAAATCGCTCAGTATACTATTCCACGCAGTGCTAGCCATAGATTTTTTCCTCTTCACAGGAGCGGAAATTTCACTCATAGTTCTATCAACTTCAGTGACTGCAGCCACTTCTCTGGCTTTAGTGATGCGTTCTCGCTGGCGATGCAAATCGAACGAACAGGCTCCTTTACCTATCTTGTCTGCTGGTAGATCCAGTGAAAAGAATTTCTCATTTAAAGCTGCTCCGCGTTCAACACTCATTGTGACCCACAGAGGACTGACGACCCAAATATCCCATTTTTTGGCAAAAGTATACTTCTTCCCCGTGGGGACTGGCGATATAAGTTGTGTAACTGACTTTGTCAAATCTGGCATATACTCGCCACCATGAGTTGTAATTAGATCAATGAGAATTTTCCGATCTGGATCAATATTGATATTCGTAGCACATATTTTATATCCATCAAACACAGGTAATTTTGCAGCCTCGAGTTCCTGCTCAATATCAATGTCTAGCCCACTTCTCCACTTTTCAAAAATTTGAGGGATTCCCTCTGGTCGTAAAAAGGACATGTTAGATCGGTTTTGAACTGCAAAATTGTATTTGGCAGAATATCTTTCACCAACGACCATAAATGTAACATCGCTCATGAGATCTGTTTTGTGCACTCCTCCCATGACAGCCACTTGTTTCGCAATCTCCAGCTAACGATGTTAGTTACAGTCATCACAAGACCCAAAGGTATCCAAACACATCGTTAAATTCTCTACTAGAGTACGAAAATAATTACTTACCCGTAGTTCAGGATCCACTCCCGTGCAACAAAATACAAGGCCCAGAAAGGGCGATTCAAGGCTATCAACTGGCATGGTACCAAATTCGCATATTTATCAGTCTGAGTTACTTCTTCCTACTGGACTATCTCACTTGAAAACCCAAAACGCCAATTCTCAATCAGGTTTGTGACAAACACATTAGCCTGGGAAATCAATAAATATTTTAAATAATTATATATTGCAGCAGCACTCAGATCAGCATCAGAGACGCGCTTCACGACATCCGCGCGAAGCATGCAATATTCTTTTAACAGTAATTAACTTTCCGTAGAGTCGGCCTCCGGCGGCTGGGGCTCTGCCCCCAGACCCCGTGGCTCCTCTCGCTACGCTCGAGTCGTAATAGGGAGCCTGTGATTCAAATATAACACGAAAATTTTAATTATATATAAGGCTTGGGTGTGAGAACAACCAAAGTCACTGTCTATAGACGTTTAGTGGTGATGACGGAGGTGGAAGTAGTAGTCAGTCGAGTAACCAAGGGCCAAGAGACCAACAATGAGGTGAATCAAGGGCTTGGAAGAGCCGGCATGGAAGTACTTCTCGGTGTATTTACTGGTCAGTTAGTATTTGTTGCCTGATAAGATAATTCAAATGGACCGGATTCACACTTACGCAATAGGACCGACGGCCTTCACTTGAGGAGCAGGACCTTGGGGAAGGGCCTTGTAGAACTTGACAACATTGGCCATACGCTTAGCGTTAGGGGCAGAGCCAAGGTTCTAAAAGTTGTTAGTACTAAACTTGTGGAATGTTTGAGTCAAAGGCGTGGAAGGTTAAGAAAAGAGAAAGCATCTACGGTCTTTGTGAATCTCATTATAGGCATTTTAAGATAAAATAAACAGTCGAAAAGTAGCATAAACCAGTATGACAAAGTAAGTATCATGCTTTTAAAACAGTGTTTAATTCCCATAAAAAGCGTTTGATACCTTGAGTGGGTTTCCGCCATTCCGAGTCAACCTCTACGCAAGTTATCGATACCTTTTAATATCGAAGTTTTTTACTTGAAAAACAGACATTTGAGGCATAAACTGAGTCCGAGTAATATCTACAGTCGAATATGAGGTCGCTGCCAGAAACTAACGAACCGTACTCTTATCGAAGAAACCCCATCCTCTCACTTCGTCACTTTCAAATTTCTGTCTATCCCCTTCGAACTTGGTCTTTTCGCTTAATTCCTATTAAACTTTCGATGCTCTGTTCATAAAACCGAATAAGCTGAGTGATGGCGGATATTTCTAGGACTCTCAATCACACTGTTGCTTCTCGTGGAATGCTATAACTTCGACCTGCTGTAAACACGATTGTTGCTCATCCAATTGCTTGTTCGAGACGTAACTTGTCGATATAATTCTAACATATTTGTCCAAAAAACCCCCATCAAATTCGAATCAGCGGAGGACCTGTAATTTCACTTTCTTCATCTCATCAAACCTGTTTCCATCACACCTCGTTCCGAAACCTCCTATAACCGCCGTTACCACCAGTCAATACTTACAGCAGGGGATGCAATCTTGGGAGGAATAAGGGTAGAAAGACCACGCTTAGCAATGAAAGACATCTTGGGCTGTAGATTGGACTTTTTTATGTTCCGGAGTGGATAATGTACAACTGGACACCTGAACTGCTATTGCCCGGTTCACGAAACTTCGTCTCACGCAAAAAGTGCCAGGGTAGGGGTTGGCTAATAACTAGTTTTCATTCGCTGAATTTTTGGGCTAGGGTGAAACTGAATATGCGCGCTGGCGGCATTCCCGAGATTCTGGGACCCTTTGCTGAGGTTCTGCCCCAGACCCCGTAGCTCCTGTCGCTAGGCCCGAGTCGCTCCGTCGACGGTCCCAAGAATCTCCTGCGAAGCAGGAGCTACGGGGTCTGGGGCGGAGCCCCAGCCGCCGGAGGCACAGTGCCCGTTGGGCGAGAATAAGGGGAAAATAAATAAATAATTGAACGCCAGACCATGTGGCAGTAGATATATAATGGCCAGCCAGTGGTAATAATAACTTCATAAAATGGGGCGAGTCAGGACCATGATTAGATGATTAATGCTTTGTCCAGGATGTTGATGACTCTTCTATCTTCGGCAAATTGGGCGGCTGGGCCCAGTCCGTGGGGCATGTCGGATCTGGTGAGCGATGAGGTATTGAGAACGGGTTGTGTTCCGTTAAATGGACTACCAAGAGGAAGCATTGGGCGTGGTGATGTCGAAGGGGGTGGGTGGCCTGCAGGTGGTTGAGGTGGTCCTGGCAGTCTTTGCGACATTTGCTGCTGCTGTTGATGTATCTGTATTTGTGGTAATTGTTGTTGCTGCGATTGTTGTGGTTGTTGTTGAGGAGGTGGTGGAGGTAGTGGTAGTTGAGGACCCTGTTGTTGGGATTGTGGTTGTGGTTGTGGTTGTGGCTGTTGGTCTGGTGGTGAAAGCACTTGGACATGTGGTGGTTGAGAGGGGTTGTGGTATGTCAAAGGTTGTTGTTGAGGATGGAGGATATAGGGACCTGCTGGTGGTGTAGCCTGTTGGTAATACTGAGCCTCTGGACCATTATGAACTACCATGGTGTTTGGTGGGACACCTGATGGTGAGGGTGGCATAGTACTTGTCGAAGATGCAAAATTAGAATACTGGGGAGTGGGAGAGCCCGTTAGCTCGCCAAAGCCGCCAGTTTTCTGGAGGCCATTGTGGTTATTTCCATTCTGAGGGAAACTCTCGTTCTTAACAAGAATGCCCATTGGATCTTTGATCCCGTCAGCAGTGGGCATTTGATGGCGACCCACTAATGGGGCATTAGTGATGGCAGGAATAAGTGATACTCCAGGAGACGTGTCAGGATATAGGTTGAGGGGAATAGGCAGGTCTTTTATACGAGGATCTGATGTAGGTTGGACTAATTTGCCAGATATTATATCCTCTTTTCGGTAGTAACTGATAAGATGCAATTTTAAGTTGGATGATGTGGTGATGGAAAAGCTTTGTTTATAAAGACCATTTGGTTTATACCGATAGCCTTCCTCCGACCCATTGCCAGAGCCACTATCAGAAGCAGAACTCGAGGCAGGTGTGGATGACGAAACGGAAACATCATTATCCCAGAATTTCGTTCGTTTCTTCATTTGTGGGGAACTGCCCTGAGGAGATCCATCAGCAGAATCTGATTGCTTTCCATCAGGACTCGACGGTCGTCTAGACCCGTCCATTTCTCGGTAAGTCAGAAACGCACCACTTACACGACTGGCACTCCAAGACTTTCCGTCAGTCCATCGTCGCATGCCTGCTTCTTGTTCATCCCAAATATATACACATCCAGAGGTGATCTGGAACCTCTCTCTTTCAGACAAGCGACGTCGAATCCGGGGAATTAGACCCTGTCTACATGCTTCAAACAGAAGAATAGCGTCTTGCTGGGTTCTAACGTGACCGTAATATGATTGCATCATGGCTTGGCATAAAGAATGGAATGTACCAAGAGGAAACCGAGCACACAAATAAAAAAATTAGTCAAAACAAAAAGACAATTAACACCCAGTACTAGTGGCTGTGGCAGCTGCTAGACAGGAATAAAAAAGTATACGCTAGTGATTTTGCCAAATCAATACGAATCAAGGAGCGAACAAAAACTTGACCAAGCCCCAGTGCGCCCTATATTTAAACTACTAGCGGCGAAATTAACTTTTCGACTAATCTCAATCTTTTTTTCAGTTGCAGCAAATTTAATCTGGGAGAATTTAAAAATATAATTTCCGAAACCGCAATTTTTGGGTTTTTGTTTTTCTCTCTTATCCGTTGGTTTGCTGACTGCTCGTCTAAAAAACGTTAATCACCTGTTCACGTCAAAAAATTAGATTACGACTTTTCAAGTATTTTTCAATCAGTGTCTTATACCGGGTCGTATGTCTTGATCCTTTTGCTAGTTCTTTTATTTGTGGGTTAATTTGTGGCCGTTATCAAAGTATAATATTATGACGACCAAGCGCATAAGCTCATAACAGCATTAATACAGCCCAATCAGCATAATTCTCGATACACAAAGAATAGACAGCACGATAGATATAGATAACAGCACACACACTTGGTAGTCAGTAGTCAATTATCGGTGAAAATAACCAAGCACTAACGCAACAACAACAACAACTCCACAAAATAAGACACTAAAATTGAGAACAAGTGACAGCGGTGGTAAGCTTTATATTGTTTTCTGCTTACCAATTTAAATTTAATATGCTTGAACCAACTTTAAATAACGGTTTCAGAAAAAATACCCCACGATTGGATATAAAAAGTGAACGGTAGAAGAGACCAAAAGCCAAGGATTTCCCTATATATATAACGAGACCAACCCCAAAATATCCCTCATTAAAGCATATCCCGTTGAGTCCGTGACTGCCAAGGGTAACTTTGCTGCCAGCTGATCGTCATCTTTGTGTGTAAATTCTTAAATGTGCATAAAGTTAATACTACGTATTAGGCAATAGTATCGGATCATCGAATCTTGGCTCTTTTTTTAGCAATTGCAGTGCGTTAGCGGGGGGGGCTGAAACGGTGAGTGTGCTGTACTTAAGATTAACGTTGATTTGGCCTTGGGACCAAACAAAAAGGGCCACAAAGAGGGGGTACGACTGTCGAAATAAGAATCGATGACGCATCCAACTGCATCCCCATGCTATTTACGTCCAACCGTCTATTAATGGTTAATTAGATAGCTAAAATACGACCACCTACCGGGAATAATTACACGATATTTCACTATTTGCATATATAGCTCAAGCCGGTCTATAAACCCGGACCATGCGACGGAAACCCATACAGGGAAAATGATCAAGAGGAGGTGGCAAAACCGTCATAAACGCGAGAGCGAATGCGAATGCGAATGCGAATGCGAACTGCTACGACGAATGCTGGCTGGGGAAAGACACGAAATGAGGCTAGCAAAACATAAAGCACTAGGGTCGGAGATAGATACGCCGAGCACAGCCAATCGGAGCGAATCGAGACTGTGAAGTACCATAGCTGCAGCCGGATCGTAGCTCGGAAGACGCGTGGAACCATTTCTGCATGAAAATGGGGCTATCCACCTCACCTCCGTCGAACTGAACAAGAGTTCAAGGCGCGTGCCTTGTCGCCTTAACAAAAGACCAGCAACCAAGAGCGGAGCACCCTGATCTGGACGGGCAAACGGATGTGCCTCCGGCGGCTGGGGCTCTGCCCCAGACCCCGTAGCTCCTCTCGCTACGCTCGAGTCGTCACGTCTGGGTCCCCGCCAAAAACTCCTGCGAAGCAGGAGCCACGAGGACTGGGGCAGAGAACCAGCTGCCGGAAGCACGACCCGAGCTCGTCGTAACTCCACCACGAACTGGTAATCGTCGGTAACGTACATAGTGTCTCTGTTAAGCTGTAGCTGATCGAACTTGGCTTTTATGCATGCGCTGACAAAAAGTAAAGATGTCACCCAGCAGCGGGAACGGATCCCCCTGTGCGGCGGTACTCCTGAGTCTGTTCGAGTCTCAAACCGGTTCCGACACGCTCGCCGGCTCGCCATCAGTCAAGCTCCAGGATGGGATTTTGAGCGTGGTTGGTGTTCTTTCCGTGGAAATATAAACTTTTATTGCTCGTTCAATTTAATCTGGCGGTTTGTCGTGTCACACTCGTTTCTGTTAGATTGGTTGCCCGAATATTTTTATTTTTCGGAAGGCGGTTGAGGTCGGATGCGGTTTATTTTGTTTGGTTTCATGGGTGTTTCATGGTTGGGTTGGTTGGTTGGCTGAGGCGGTGGTGTATCTGTTACTGTCGGATTTGCCATATGGTCTGGCTGGTGCTGCTGTATTGCAGTTTGTTTTACATGCCGGTTACACTTTATTTTGACTTTTGAGTTCGTTTATTTCTATTGGCATCGTTGCTTTTTCCAACACATCAACGGATCAACGCACCACCAGCTTGTGACAGCTTGGCTGGCATGCTTCTTTCGTCGCTGCCAAGTACCGTCTGACGTCAGCCAAATCTCGGAGGCAGTGTTGAAATGTAGTCTATTTATGGCTACCTATTTATTTTTTATATATATTTTATATATATTTAATGTACTTAGAAATGGTAGTTTAGAGCACCATTTTGATTGCTGTCTGATTCTTGTTTTTGTTTCTGTAAGCACAATCTGAAAAAAAAAACATTTCCCCTGTCAGGTATCAGATCGCCTTGTGCTGCTTCTGCTGATGCTGCTTCTTTTGTTCTCATGTGCGTCTGTTCTAATCTTATCTGCAGGAGGAGGCTATTTTACTCAACGCAATCTAATTACAACCCCGTGTGTTCTAGCCCGCAGTGTCTTAGTAATAACTGGCATATAGTCTCTGCCGTTTGACGTCAGCAAATGTTAATTTATCGTTTTCTCATATCGGCCATCTGCACAGTACGAAACCTAACTCTTAACTCCTACTAGAAATTAGATTAGCAATAAAACACACTTTTCACCTCATCATATTTGGAACACTCCCCGGTCACATGGCCCTGTTCACCTGCTCCGCCGTCACTTGTCTGGCGCCCTAATCACTTTCTATGATGGGGCACTACCAGTAGGGTACGTCTCCACGCAGACCCGAATGGCGGTATATTTCCGAAACGGAAGACTGTTGCTTGGTGCCGAATGGACTTCACCCCCGTCGTCGTGCCGCACTGTTGGTATTTTCGTTTCCTTTCTCCTTTAATTTTTTATATATTTTTTTATTTTTTGTGGATTTTTGTAATTATTTCCTTTTTCCTGCTGCTTGCCCGTTTCTCATTTTGCGCGTTCTCATTTTTTGTTTTCCGCAACAATCGGCGCTCCACTCATCAACGTCGTTTCACATTCAATTAAGCACAAAGTAAGCTAGCATTGCATAATTTCCAGAATCATATTTTGACTTGCCAACTTGCTTTTTTTGCGCGTTCGCCCATTCAATTTCCTAACTTTCTTTTATTTGATGCCGTAGGTCGAATCTCGCCAATCCCGCATCCGCGCATAACAGCCGCTGATCTGGTCTTTTTATTCAAGTTTGTAATCTCGATTGTTATCAGCGAGATAACAGTCCAGGGGGGGATGTGCCTCCGGCGGCTGGGGCGCCTCCCCAGACCCCGTGGCTCCTCTGGCTGTGCTCCAGTTGGTCCGTCCTCGGTCCCAGAAATCTCCTGCGAAGCAGGAGTTACGGGGTCTGGGGCAGAGCCCCAGCCGCCGGAGGCACGTCCCACCGTCGACAAATTGTACAAATATTAACATTAATGCTAAGATTCCTCTTTCCACACGCCGTTGACTCTGTAGTCGTCGTAGAGCGATTTGAAGAACGCTCGCGATGATGAGTCCATTAGAGACGTCACCGTTTTGAGCCCCTCGGAACCGAGAACGTCCAGGACAGGGTAGAATCCTGGCCATAGACTTGTTCGTACTTCGGGATTGAACCCTACTTGGAGTGATAATTGTACGTAGCAGCCCAGGATACCGCCAATGTGTTTGGCAATAGCTTTTTTGGCGAGGGTGGCAGACGAGGTCAGATTTCGTACACCACCTCGCTCTCGGATAGCTTGCACTGGAGGTTCACACAGGTTGCTTAAAAGCCTGCTGTATGCTATGGCACTCGATTGGTTGATGGCCGTGTTGTGAACCCACTTGGCACAGATATGATGCTCAGACTTGATCGGCTTGGCCAGACATTTCAGCAGTGATATGAATGTCGCGACTATGAGATGGTGACGCCCGTTGATACGATGACGGTGGAAGAGTAACACTGATGAGACAACTCTCGTTAGGATCGAAAATAATCGGTTCGAGTCGCTGACCTTCAGATTGGATGGTCCTCCTACGGAGGTTATCTTGTACACAATTGAAAGGATCAATTCGAGTCCGTGCTGGCTGATAAGCATAGGCTTTTCACGAAGCAGGCTATCGCACAGGTCGAGGAACGATAAAATAGACTTTTCTGTGATGTCGGTATTGCTGAGAATATTTATAAACGAAGCGAAGATTTTAGTAAGCGCTTTGCTGGACCTGTCATCGTCAGTAGGAAGAGACAAGCATAGCACGTTTAATGCTGCATAATACGCATCCATGGCATCGTTGGTTGAAATGCACCCTGCTACAATATCATCTAGAAGATCAAAAAGAGCAGATGCTTGGAAGTTGTTTAAGCACTCGGCAAAGTTCTTTTTCACTTCATCATCATCTGGAACGTTAGTAAACTATTCAGCATTAAAGCTACTTCACAAAAACTTACCAATAACAATATAAACCGCTGTCAGTGATCTTAGGTCGGATATTCCATTTACAATAAGACACATGATTTTAAAGCAGTTCATAAAAACTCTTCTGGTGCCTATACTTGCTGTAAGTATCTCGCCAAAAGTATCTCTGAACTCATGAAATGGCTCGGGAGTCATACGAACCACCGGTAACAGGTATTCCAACACAGATGCCATATCCTCACTGTCTTCATAGGCAGCTAAATATTGTTTGATGGAGTTAAAAAACTCGGTCTGAAACTCTTCATTCAGGCCTGCCGTCGTTAGAACGATACATCCGAATTTGAGGACCCAGGTTTCTAATGATGCTTTTTTAGATAGCTTTTTAGTTTTCTTCTGCACTTTTGCAACAAGAGATGAAATGAACTCCTTACTACTTTCATTTGTGTTACTGATATGATGTCCGATAACGGAAGTGCAAATGTCACTTGTTACCGCCTCAAGTTCAGTGCTCTTCGCAGAAGACGAAAACAGATTGATAATGACATCGTAGTCTTTTTCAATTTTTGAGGAAAAGGTGGGTCTTGCTAATAACAAACGAAGACACTTCCTAAGAGCGATACAATCTTCAATGTCCAGTTCCTTATCCAAAGTAAGCAGTGAGTCTAAAAGATCCTGGCGGTGACCCTTTGTAAAAACATCAATAGGGAAGAGAACCAGGGCAGGTAGTACAGCTTGCAACCGTGGAGCTTTTGATTCAAGGTCTCGACTAACCGCCAAAATCAGAGTATTGATAATTCTTGGTTGTTCATATAAATAGGGGTTGCTAGCAAGGCCCAGCAAATTTGCAGAGTTGTCCAAATATAGTTCAACTAGTTGAGTAATATGAGACTCGTCAAAGGATTGGTTGACCAAAAAAAGCCACCGAGACGTTATTTCCGAAAGGAAAGTGGGTACCTGTTTGTTTTTATTTCGTTTTAAAAATTCAAACAGGTCATTCACTACCTTTGAAAATTCTTTCACTTGGTGAATCTCCGCAACTCTGAAAACACTTGAAAAATAGTCTAGCCAGTTGTGCTTGGAAAACTCGGTGCTCACCATCGCGGAACTTACAAAGTCAGGACTTAGAGACATGATTAAATATTTGACCTTCGAGATATCTAATGATTCAGTGTCCAAGATTTTCATCAGCGACTCCTTAACACGGGGTACTTTCTCAGGAGACAAACTATTCACAAGCACTGCCAGAGGCATAACAGACTCGTCTATCGACTTTTCCAGCTTTCGTTTCTTAGATTTCTTAACAGGCAGTTCAGATCCACTCGGTCCTTCTAAGAAACCATTAATCAAAGAGCTGATCTGATGCACTGACAAGCCTGTTAGATTGCTGGTCACCTGCTTGACAACCTGTTCACTACGCCAGGTAGGCGATTGCTCTATAAGGGTGGTTCTCCATTTGACAAAGAAGTCAGGCATGTCACGAGGCTGCGAATATGATTTCACTAATAAAGCTGCGATAGCTTCTAGCGAATCATTAGACTCAGCTGTATTAATACTTTCAAAAAGCTTAGTCGATACCTCAGATTGGAGAACAACTTGACCGTCAATTTCAAGAACAAACTTTACAATAGTCCAGTCCGTGTTAGAGGTGTCAAGAAGCTGTTTATCAAGAATTTTTCGAATAGTACTCTGCTCTATTTTGATATTTCTGTCAAGAGCAGTCTGTAACAAAACTGTTGATGACAGGGGGTGTTCCGTGATGAGCTCATCGAAATATTTGTTTGACAACATTTTGCCATTTGGTGCACTGAGCATTGCATTGTATAGTTTTCCTAATCCAATAGTAAGGATATCAGATGATTGATGCCTTGTTTCTAATAACTTAATAGCCTCAGAAATAGAACTTTTGATTGATGGGAGTTCTGAGGAGTCTGATGAAAATAATGATGCCAGTAATTTGTGAATAAAATAAATAATAGATTGGTCTGAGATAGTGGAAAGAAGAATTATGATTCTCGAAAATATGCTGACCCCATTGGAATTTGATGACTTGGATGAGAATTTTAAGCCTCTAACCAAAACTTGATCTAGAGTACGAAGAAGCTCTTTTGAAAAGGGTGACAAAATTTCGATTTCTTCACTCTTTGTGCAAGCTAACACACAATTCATATACTCCAATATTAGTTGTTGAGATATCGTATTTACTTCACCTCCTTGTGGACCAGATCTTGTCAAGATCACCACATTATGACCATCCCTTGTTGCTGAAAGTACGGAGCCAAGACTATCACTCAATGAAGGAAAAACAGAGATAATTGAGCTAGGGGACTCAGCAATGTCTCTCAATGAGTTTACTAGAATAGATGCAAAGTTGTGATTTTTAAATGCCCGGCTTCTTGCTTCGGTTTTATTATTTTGTTGCAAACCCTCCCAGATGGACTTATAGAGAACCCATGAGCCACTCTCCAACCTCCAAGCTGTGCCATTATTTGCCGATAATTTCTCAAGGAGCCAATCTAGTAGTACAACATCTTTCTGCGGTAGATATACAGGTAAATCTCCATTGCGAAGGGAAAATGCTACCTCCAAAAGTTTTGGTAAGGATTCATTTTTAGATCTTAGAAACCTTGTTACCTCCTCGGCCGTCTTCAATGACATGATGATTATCCCGAGCGAAGAATCTCTAATATATGATTAGCTATTATCTATTATCTCCAGATCAGGTCTATCTAGCATGGAAAAATAAATATTTTTGAGCCGCGTTATGTGTGGCGTGTTGACCGATGCATCGCTTTTTAAAAACAAACATTGTAACGAACACCCCAGAAAATATAAACTTTCTGATACCTGTGATCAAATAATTGTCACAGAACTGGAAAAGGGGTGTGATAAAAGAACACTCATTTCGCAAGACAATTTGTCATTTGAAAAACCCTGTACACGTGAAATTTTTTTTGCTGCGGTTGATTGAGCTATATACAGCTCGTTGCCGTTGTTACTGAACTGACGTACCCTATCATGACCGAATCGGCGTCAAGTCAAAAGAAACTCATTACTGAGTACTTTGTGAGTACAAAGTCCAGTCAAGCTGGATTGGTAAGAAAGTCAGGTGGCTTCCCTACACTTTCCGATGACCTCCAAGGTAAACTGGTAAATGTCGGCAGAAATGCCCGAAAAAGCGTGAGTGATGGTTACAAATATAAAAGCAATTCCGCTGTTGGATACAAAGGATTGACTATTGGACCCACTGATCCAGGTGCTTTTGAGTTTACCAACATTGATGGCTCAGTGACTAAGAGCATAAGCTCAAGTTTTGGTTCTTTTGGTCCCTCAGTGACACCTTCATCATCGGCTATACAGAAAAGGACCAGAAGTTTTGAGGAATCTGAAGAGGAAAATACCGATTACGACATGGATGGTGGAGACACTGACGTTGAAGGTGAAGTGGAACAACCAAAAAATCTTGCAAATAGACCCAAAGCTCAGATAAGAGCTCGCAGACTGAACTCGGACAAAAAGATTTACTTCAAGAGTGCTTCTACTGGCAACAGTGATTCAATAATGGAAGATTTTGAAGAGGCTGATTTTTTGGTTCCTTTACAAAAGTAGATTGAGCTCTTGTTTTAGATCGCGCTTTCTCTGTAGAGAGTACTAGAACCGTTTGTGCGGATTCGTGTTTGCTGTTTGCTTTATTTATTTATTATTTAGTTTGTGATTTGCTGTAAAACTGTTTGTAATGTTTTTGTTTATTTTTTATTGTCTTTTGTAGCTTTAAGTATTTATTTCATATGTTTTATATAAATTCGCGTCCGTTATCTGAGGGCTCTTGCTAATCAGGCAACTCTCAACGTTTCAAACACTAGATTTTATATGCAGAAGTGCTTCTGAAAGAAGCTTTGATTCAAATAGTCACAGCTATCGTAAGTTACCACTAAACACAACAAAAACATATATACATATTTCTATTTCTTCATTTTTTTCTCGAACCTAATATTACTGATCACGTTCTCACACCCCACCCCGGCTAATTGGTGAGCTAATACCACTATCTCTTATCGCGCTTGATCTACACCTCGCAGCCGTACTGCTCGCTATCAATCACCCCTTTTGATCCTTCAAATATTTATCCGCGAGATGGTTGCGGTATATATAATGCCCACATTTCCAGGTGTCTAATTCCCTCATCTTTAAAATGACGGCTGTAGATTTGGAAAAACAGGAGCTATACGGGGGGGCACTCACTTCATCAGTGCCAGTGAATTTCAAGGATGCCAGTTTTTTTCGCCAGGTGCCCGACACCCAAGAGGTATTTGTTAGCGATGATAATGAATATCTAAATCATTCGATGGTTTTCGACATTATGGAAATGGTAGAAGGTTGTAAATCTACCAAAGATGCTGCTGTTATTCATTTGAATGAAATCTCCAGTTTAAATGGAGTCGATGGTAGATGTAAAATTTTGAGTATAGACGAGACGACGGTTTCCAACGGAGATGTAAGCGACGACGAAGCCATTATCTTGACAGCTGTGGAACCGTCGCGAAAATGGGGTAGAACAGAACCTTCAAATGGAGTTTTACTTCTAGTACTTGGTCTCATTCGTATTACAAAAGTGACGGCTGATATTCTTATTTCCTATAACGTTCCAATCACTGATCCTGATCAATTAAAAGATCTACAGGAGTTGGTTTATAAGAGCAACACAGAAGGCCATAGTCCAAGTAGCCAAAGCGTGTTATCAGATACAACGACACCTGCAACAAGTATATTGGACACAATTAATGTCGCTCGTTCCAGAGTAGGTGGGGCCATGGCATCTTTTGTAGTCAACGACTGGAGCTTGTTCGGCTGAGTGTGGTATTTATTTTGCATTTTGATCGTTTTCAAGCATCCAAAGAACCCACTGATTTGAGTATGAGCAACGGGTTTACTTGAGACGTTTTTAATGATACCACACCTGCTAATTTTAGTTTGTTTTATCATTGTCAGTTCCTGTTGCTTTTCATTGTGATTCTATTCGTTGGTTAATACTAGCCAAATATCTCTACTCATTAAATCAATGTTCCAATTGATTGATCTCTGTTAGCTCTTTGTTGATGGATCCTGTTAACTGCTCAATTATTTTAATTATTTATATAATTATTTTGTTAATGTGTTTTTTTTTTGCATGTGCTGCAAAATCTCGATATTTTCTGTTCGATGCCTGTTATGCTGTTGCAGTGATCATTTCTCTCTCCTGTTAAGCTCGAAGCGCTAGCAGGATTATATTTATCGAATATATTCACATACAATGATCTTAGAGGGTGTTATCACCCTTTGAATTTTTATATCTATTGTTGGCCTGCATTTCTTGTAAATCCCCTCCTTTATTCGCTTAAAAGTACACGCTTTTGCTTTGTTGACCGGCATTATCCTCTATTACGGTACATTTTTAGCTACGGGTCATCTCGTGCATAAGGTTCCTGAAAAACAAACACATCATCACTTTATCATTGCGTTTAGGTGGGTGTGTTGAGTGTGTTTTCTAGATTTTTTGATTTGTGCATTTTGTCGCAGCATCCATATTCTATTCGGCACTCAAATCTTATCTCCACCAACATTTATTAACCTTGGATCTCATTTTGCAAGGTTTATCTGTTGGCTCAGCGCTAACTGGTTGAAATATTAAAGTTCAGTTGTAGAACGTGAGACCTGAGACGTGAAGTTTTAAGTTTTGGTTGTGGTTGTGATTGTGATTTTTTTACTCTAGCTGAAACGAACTGGTGTCTCTCTTGTGGTCGGGTTACACGGTGGTTTTTAATTTTGGATACACTATAATATTGTTCACGGACCGTATTCAATATTTGACCAGCTTAAAAAATGCTCACATTCAGAAGATCCGTTGTAGTAGCTGCTACAGTGTTACTTCTGTTTTTCGTGTTTTTTAGCGATCCCAAGTCTATTTCGGCAAAGGACCTACTTCATGATGTAGAACTGGAACAAAAACTTCAAAAGAATAGACAGGAGACAGAGTCTGCTATTCGAGAGTTGCAAGCATCTACCTCTAGAGCTGATGACGCTCAAGAGCGAAAAATCGAGCTCCTGGAAGCCCAACGAAAAAATCTTGAAAAGCAGCTACAGCAGTTGAGGCGGCTACCACCAGATGCTGGTGTTCGAACACAACTTGCTTTCCAGTTTCCTTATGATACCCTAAACAAGTTTCCCGCTTACATTTGGCAGACGTGGAAGCAGGATTTCGATGATCCAAATTTTGACGAGAGATTCAAGTATCATGTTCGATCTTGGGATGAAAAGAATAATGGATTTGTTCATGAAGTTATGTCAGATCAGACTGCTAGAACCTTGATTCGTTATTTGTATATGAATATTCCTCAAGTTATCGAAGCTTATGAAGCCATGCCCGAAAATATCCTCCGTGCCGACTTTTTCAGATACTTAATACTACTCGCTAGAGGTGGTACCTACTCTGATGTGGATACTGAAGCTCTGCAACCTATTCCTAACTGGATTCCCGATAGAATTGATCCTATGAAGCTCGGTCTGATTATTGGTATAGAGGCTGATCCCGATCGTCCTGATTGGGATGAATGGTATGCTCGTAGAATTCAATTCTGTCAGTGGACTATTCAATCAAAGCCTGGTCACCCAGTTCTAAGAGAGATTGTTGCTAAAATTACTGAGACTACTTTACAAAAGAAGAAAGAGAACAGACTGCAACTTCCTAGCACAAAAGACAGAGGTTCTGAGGTTATGGATTGGACTGGACCTGGTGTCTGGACTGATTCAGTCTTCGGCTACTTCAACGACCCAGTAAAGAGTGGTCTATACTACCCCGTTACTTGGTCTAATTTCACCGGTATGGATCAACCTAAGGCTGTGTCCGATGTATTAGTGCTTCCCATCACGTCATTCAGTCCTGGTATTGAGACTATGGGTGCTGGTGGTGATAATGATCCTTTAGCATTTGTCAAGCATCATTTTGAAGGCTCTTGGAAGCCCGAAGATGAGCGTATGAACAGTAATTAAAGAAATTAAAAGAATGGAGCAAAAAAGAGTTAGCATCAACAACAATTTATAAATAGTTTGGCCAGTATAGATTGAGGAGGGGCGATATTTATATTCATATTTAATAGTCATTTTTAGTTTCTAGTACATATTATAGTATATCTGTATCTTACCATTAACCATTCATTTGCGAGGCTTAGTACAGTAACCTTGCTCTAAACTGATGATATTAATGAGGCCTAGAGAATAAATTAGAAAATAAACTACGAGATGAGGACTTTCAGATAGTCTGTCATTAGCTACAAGCTATGTAGCTAAGGGCTCCGCATATTCAATAATACGCAAGGCTGGTTCTACTTAATCTCATCGCATAGAAAATTACATTTTAGGACCCACATGTGTCTTACAACGCCTAAACTACTGGCATATAAAGTGCAGCGTTGCATTTTTTAGTGTTACAACTGAACACGGCTTATCGGCTATCAGTTTTGGGATATATATATACAACAAGAGGAATTTAGGATTTTCATTTATTATTATATTTATTTTTGTTTTATTTCGTTTTATTTGTTTTTCATTTTAGATCATATATTTTCTAGGGAAGCTAGATCAAAAGCCGACTTTATTGCGGTATAGAGTGAGAAAACTGCCTGTGTGCTCTATCCTGCATTAATACCCTTATAATGGTAACGGAAAGCTTTCCGTTCGTGATTTCTGAACGAGACCAAAAACTTATAGATGTGGGTGATGAAAATTTCCATCCATATACGTGGCCAGAGCTTGTAGATATTGTCAGTAAGTTAATTCACCAGGGTTAATCGACATGTTAAATAGTAGAATTTGTGGTCAGATAAGCTGATAAGCACTCACAGCTGTAGTTGCAACTGCACGAATGCTAACGACTATCAACAGATTCCAATGATTTGAGCAGATTAGCTCGCAAACCTTCAGACTTGAAGCGTTATCTTCGATCCAAGCATGAATTTCAACTTCAGTATGGAAGTGTATTACAGTATATTATTCAACACCGTCTGAAGTGGGCATCGAGCGGAACAACGAAGATCATTCCTCATGATCCAGAATTTCTGAGTTCTCCTCTGGATCTTAAAATTCTTCCCAACGATTTTCCATATGGAGTAGATAAGGGCATCATTCATCTGGTAGTGTGGTCAAAGGCTAAGATTCCTCAGGATGAAAAGGGTCATTTAGCACCATCTGCTCGTGATAAGATTGAAGAATTTGTTCGTCGTACATTTGTTGATATGCTTGGAATGTCCCGAGACGACATAGTCTGGTTTAAAAACTGGGCTGCTTTGCAAAGTATACCTGCATTGGAACATTTTCATATTTTCCTGAAAGACCCACCTCTTGAAGTCGAGGATCTCATCGGAACAGCTGGGGCATTGGAAAAAAAATAATTCAACTACTATTATCATTATTATTATGCATTATTCAACATGCTGGATTATAGAGTTTAAATATATGTCTGCTTGATTTCAATGAATATTGCCAATCGTTATCAGTCAGCTGTGTATCGTATTTATCGAAAAAATTAATTTATTTGCTCAACTGATTCGGATTCGGGTAGTCGTTTGTTGAACCGGTAGCTACATGGTCACTTTTCTTAACATTCCTGAAGCAGGCGCCAATGTGCTACCATCAGATCTTGTTCTCTTCAAAGATTCGGTAGCTGTAGTCGGGGTGGACAAATTCTCCAGAGGTTGTTTCATTTTGGTCACTTCTGCAAGATACGGAGGAATGGCTATTCCCAGATGGTCCCAGATTGGACGTTCTCCCGAGTAATCATAATATATGGCAGCGAGAATACTGCTTGAGGCATGGTCACCAACGGTATCCCTTATCTCAGCCGCTGTTACTGATGCGTACGTTTCATATTTGTCCTTTTTATTATCTTCCATTAAATTTCGAGTATGTGGCGAGAAAAAGTACCCAGGACTACTGGGACTAGAACTAGTATCACTGAAAAAGAATTTGGTTAGTGTTGCTTTTTAACAAGAGTAGAAAAAGTTCTCTGATTTCTGCCACTTACCTACAAAAAGAGTCCCATGCTTGAGAGGGCTTTTCTGAGGTCGGAGAGGACGTCTTTTTGGAACGCCGGCTGCTACCAAAGCTTTTTAGGAACCCCCAAACCATACTGTAGCAGCTCAGTTTAATATTAGGTAGAAGTGGGATATCCTATGTTCTTATATAGTGCAGGTCCAATTTGTTATGGGCTCCAGATCATTTCGTGGAATCTGCCGATTAACAGGCTCTGCTCTTAAAGTGAAACGTCATCTTTAATTTCAAGGTTATGGACCAATGTTTTCATAATTACTAAAGAGAGATTGATTTTGGGACCAGAATAGAATATAAAAGAAAGTAGACCGGACTCTTCACCTTTTTACACCGATCAGCTGCTTCCCTGGGATTAGGTCTCTCAATAATATACTTGGAAGTACCAAACACTCATCTCTCTTGTAGTCAATACTGTTTTTAATGAACAAATGTTTTTTAGCCTAAATTATACTGTAATAAAATCAGCTGATACCCTAACCAGTTCTATAGTGGTTCTCTGCATCTGATATGCCTTCTATGCCCATGATCACTTATAAGATCTACCGTTGAAGATCGCTTAAATTAATAGTTAATCTCAAGTGACACCAGTAGGCATGCATATCTCTATTTAGAGTTAGACTACATATGCACGTACCCAGCCTTGGGGTGAGAGTCTTTTAACTACCAGGAATGGTCGGAAGAACGATCGGTGGAACGCTTTTTGTATCTTAACCATACAACGATAATACATTTATTCTAACACATAGCAATTTTAGATGCTATTAGCTCTGTGGAATAAACGAGTATGAGACTTTCACAGACCGTGTTTCTAGCGTGCTCAGCAGCAGCTATTCTGGCTACGATTTGGTACATGGCAGCCTTCAACTCCATTGACGGCGTCAAATGGCCCGCCAGTCCAAATCGTAAAGCTCCACCAAAAACAGATACACCAGTGTTATCTGATACAGAAAAACAGCTGGAACGGCTTATGGAGGCTATTCACCAGAAAAATGAGGAACTGGGGATCAAAGAATCGTTGGTAAAGGAGAAGGAAGAGGCGCTAGCTGAAATGGAGCACCAGCGAAAAGTGGAGATCGCTGCTCAAGAAGCCAAAGCTAAAAAAGAAGAAGAAGAGAAAGCTGAACGCAAGAAGAAAATGAAAGAGTTGGCAGACGAAATAAAGAAGAAGCAGAAAGAAGAAGAGGAAAAGAAAAAGAAACAACGCGAGGACGAAGAGAAAGAACGCAAGAGATTGAGTGATGCATTCTGGCTTATTCGAGAGAGACTAGCAAAGGAGGAGGCAGGACTTCTAAGGCCAGTGGAAGTTCCTCAAGAACTCAGAGACAAGTACACAGATGACAACAACAAGTTGGTTCCCAATAGCAAACAAGTCCTGTTGTTATCTGCTTTTAATAATTCCGCTGAGTCTAGTGATAACATGACTCGAAAAGTAATGATAAATCGCGATGAATATTGCAAATATCATGGGTATACACATCTATTTATCAATACCACTAGATACATCAAGCAAGATCAGAATCAGAGATCGCCTAGGTGGTGGAAAATCCCTGCAATTAAGGAAGCATTCAAAAAACACCCGGAAGCAGAGTGGATTTGGTATGCGGATTATGATATTATGATTACGAATGAAATGGTAGATCTGGCTCAACATCTGTTAAATCCATATATCTTGGCTGAGAGAATCACATATGGTTCGCCTGTCAATTCATTGGGAGATCAACTTGATGGATTACGCGTGCCCCCTCGTGATCATTTTGATGTTAATAAGGTCGACATAATTTTCTCTCAAGACTTTTTTGGAATAAACACAGCCTCGTTTTTCATCAGAAGATCTGTGTTCACAGAGTTTTTGCTTGATATATGGGACGACCCATTTTTCATGGACAAAGAGTGGCTGCGTGAGGAGCAGGATGCTTTTGTCTTTTTGTACCAACACTATAAAGTTGTTTTTGAGCATACAGCAATAGTACCTCAGCGGGGAATCAATTCATACCACAAGTATAAAACAGAGACCGGTAGCTGGCAAAAAGATGATCTGGCACTTAATTTCGCTGTTCCATCAGAGGATGAAAAACGTTCAACTAAAGAGCTGTTCGATACCTATTTTATTATCCGCAAGAAAGTTCCTGAAGAGTTCCAAATCAACTGATCCGAAACGGCTCGCTCGCTCTAAGCGATAATGACTGAATATAAATAAAATGTTCAATGGTCATATAACATCTGATGCCCAATGGGGACCCAAGTTGTACCAATATTTACAGTCAATCAACGACTCCGGCAAGTGATAACCAATTGTCCTTGTAAATCTAGATTTAACCTATTAATATTTTCGGTCTCAATAGACCACCTTGCATAATGCCATCTCCAACATTTATTAAAGTATAAACAATTGTTCACCAACTGCGCGGATCGCCTTCAAGAGCCTGTCGAATTGATGAAGAGCGAGTCCTGGCGATCTCTAAAGGTCTCTTATACCATGTGGGAGTACTGACGGGTGTCAGCAATTGTTGGATTTTACACATGACGAAGCTTGCAGCCCAATTGTAGAGATAATTAAGAATTAGGGGACTATAAATAGATTGACTGGGTCACTCATATGTAAATGAAGTAAGAGCGGGTGAAGTACAAGGGGATGAGGTACAAGCGGGTAAGGTAGCAGCAGGTGAGTTATAAGCCAGTGAACTCAAAGCGGGGTCCTGTATGTCGGCATTATAACGGAACTCTTAAACAGCCAGCAAGAACCAATTATTAAAGAGCTCCGTATTGTCACCGCTGTGTCATGAGGTACCTGCGACGGCGTTTAAACTTCAGTTTTAGGTAATATGTCATTGATCTATCAGACTCAGGTCACTTACCTTTATACTTGGGTGACGATCGTTAGTGCCTATTTGGGAAGCTATAACCTACCGGCCTTTGTACATATCGCGGAACTAATGAGACGGAACCGTGATCCGTGTAACGGATATTATTGACAGCGATTGTTGACTGACTGGACTTTGGTTTCCGTCCCCGCTCTCAGATTGTGGGCACTAAATATTAGACTGGACGATAATCATATCATACTAAGCTATGATTTGCCTATATAGGAAATTTGAAGCGAATCGATAACACTTATCAGAGTCTATGATGTGCATGAGATAGGGTAATATGGTTAAGTTATCTATCTTATCGAGTGGGGCAGTTTCAGCTACCAGCGTTTAATTGTACAGAATCGGAAATGGACTTACATGATTTTTTTTATTTGAGTGGGATCTGGGGTTATTCCTAGTCGCTAACAAACAAAGCTATGATTTATATAAAAGGCATTGATATCCCTAGTCAAGTTATATATAATAATTAAAATCAATTGCTAATAATTTAAAGCAATTGTCTCTCATTGATATATTTTCACAATGTCTCACCCATTAGACCAACTCACAGCCGACGAAATCAACAGAGCAGTCAAGCTTATTAAAAGTCGCTACAGTGGAAAACTTCTACATTTCAAGAATGTTGAAACTGAAGAGCCTCCTAAAGCCCTGCTAGTGCCCTATCTTGAGGCCGAAAAGGCAGGCAGACCAATTGCTCCTCCCCCTCGTATTGCCTATAACATTTACTATGTTCTTGATGATAAGAAGGCCGAGGAGGCTTGGATTGACCTTGGAACCAACACTATCATTAAAACTGCGGTTATTCCTAAACCTCACCATCCTCCCATGGATATGATCGAGTGCATGGAAATGGAGAAAGAATTGTTCAAATCCGCTGAAGTATTGGAAGCATTTAAAGCGTGCGGTATTGAGGGTGATGCTCTGAACACTATTTCTACCGATGGCTGGATGTACGGTGCCGATGAAGAAGGTGCTGTTGCCAGACAAATGATGTTTTTGATTTATAGCCGTAACCCAAAGACCAACCATGTTGAAAGTAACATTTATGCATTCCCCATTCCTTTTGTTCCTATTTTTGATCTTTTGGAAAAGAAGTTGATTAGAATCGACTGGGTTGCAACTGGCGGTGATAACGACGATCTTGATGGTTTCAACTACAACACACGTACTGCTGGCAGAAACGTTCTTGATCAATGTGCTGCTCATGACTACCATCCAGATCTTGTTCCATCTCTTCGTACCGACTTGAAGGCTTACAATGTCATTCAGCCCGACGGACCATCATTCACTGTCGAAGGCAACCTTGTCAAGTGGCAGAAATGGAGATTCAGAGTGGGATTCACCCCTCGTGAAGGTATGGTCTTGCATGATATTGATTATGATGGAAGACATACTTTCTATAGACTGGCCATGTCTGAAATGGCCGTTCCATACGGTGATCCCAGACCACCACTCCACCGTAAGATGGCATTTGATTTCGGTGATGTAGGTGGTGGTAAGTGTGCCAATCAACTTAATCTGGGATGCGATTGTTTGGGTGTTATTAAATACTTTGACGGAAATCTTGTCACTCCCAGTGGTGACGTTGATGCTCGTAAGAGTGTTATCTGCATGCATGAACAGGACGATGGTATTCTCTGGAAGCATACCAACTACCGTACTGAGGAACCCGCTGTTGTTCGTCGTCGTATCTTGGTTATCCAGACTATTTTGACAGTGGCTAATTATGAGTACATCTTTGCCTGGCATTTGGATCAAGCTGCTAATATCCAATTAGAGATCCGTGCTACTGGTATTGTCTCTACCCAAGCAATTGATTTTGGCAAGAGATCCAAGTTTGGTACTGTTGTTTCTCCTGGTGTTTTGGCTACTTCTCACCAACACATTTTCAACCTTCGTATCGATCCTGCAATTGATGGTTACAAGAACTCCATCTCTGTGCAAGAGACTGAAATTATTCCTTGGAATCATCTCAACCCACGGGGTACTGGATTCGTCAATAACAAGTACTACTTGGAACAGGCTGGTTATTTGGATGCCAAGATTGAGAACAACAGATATCTCAAGATTGTCAATGAGAACAAGATCAATCCCATTTCTGGAAACCCTGTTGGTTACAAGCTTTCTGCAGCTGCTACTGCTTTGTTGATGGCTCCGCCAGGAACTGTTGCTCGTAGCAGAGCCGCCTTTGCTACACACCACTTCTGGGTTTCGAAGTACAAGGACTCGGAGTTATATGCTGGTGGTATTTGGACCAATCAGTCTTTCAAGGAGTTCTGTGGTGTTCAAAACGCAGTCGATCGTAAAGAGCCCGTCCGTAACGAGGATGTTGTTCTTTGGCACTCATTCGGTCTCACACATCACCCTCGTGTTGAGGACTTCCCAGTCATGCCTGCTGAGATGCTTAAGATTTCTCTGCATCCTAATGACTTTTTCGTCGGAAATCCTGCTTTGGATGTCCCACCCAGTACACAGCAATTCAATAGATCAGTTGAGGTCATGCAAACCAGATCATGCCATCGTATGTAATTGCTAGCAATCGGTAAATAAAATAATTATTAAATGAGCTCTTACTTTTCTTTTCTTTAGATCACTGTTTGCATAAACAAATTGGACTGATTTGCTCTGAAATTAGTACGTTTGACACGGTCACTCCTGCGAAGCAGGACCTACGGGGTCTGGGGCAGAGCCCCAGCCCAGCCGGCGGAGGCATAAACCATTAATAACATTTTTATTAGCTGGGACAACTTCGGTATCAGGGATCTGAACAATATAAAAAAGGCAATAAATAAATAATTCTACTACAAATATAAATAATATAAACAATACAAAATAAAACATAATTCATTTAGACAGATTCATCGGCAGTCTTCTCGGTTCTTGGGACAGGAGTTTGAGCACCGCTCATAACACCAGGACTAACACCATCAGTATAGACGGGCTCATCGCTATCTTGGAAATAAGTCTCACCAATTTGGCAAACATCGGTTCCCAAAAGCTCCTCCTCCACACTCAAACGGAGATGGAAGCCAGGGATGTACTTGAGGGCAACGAGAATAACAGTTGAAACTGTGAAAGAGTAACCGAGAGTGGCAGTTGCCCCGGCCAATTGAAGACCCAATTGTCTGTAGTTGTGATTCAACCATCCACCAGGAATTTGGGTAGCACCATCAAGGGCAGCAATATAATCAGCAGCAAAAAAGCCAGTAAGAATACTGCCCATTAGACCACCAACACCGTGAAGAGCAAAAACGTCAAGACCATCATCAATGTGCAAGACTTTCTTCAAGTCGAAAGCAAAATTACAAACAGCTGCAGTGATAACACCAATGGGAACAGCCGACCAACATGGAACGAAGCCGGCAGCAGGAGTTATTCCCACAAGTCCAGCAATGGCACCAGTACAAATAGCCACTACAGACCACTTTCTTCCCTTGCGGAAATAATCAATCATCAGCCAGGTCATGGCACCAGAGGCAGCTGCCAAATTAGTACTGTTGGCAGCGTAGAATCCACGAATAGTGGCATTTCCACTAGAACCACCGTTGAAACCAAGCCAGCCGAACCACAAGAAAACAGTTCCCAAAACAACGGAAAGAACGCTATGAGGTCTGTATGTTTTAACTTTATCATCTGCCAAAGGATCATGACGCTTACCACAGACAAGAGCATAAGCAAGGGCGCCAGCTCCACTAGTCATGTGGACAGGGCCACCTCCAGCGAAATCAAGACCACCCAATTTAGCGAGCCAACCAGATGGGTTCCAAGTCCAACAAGCGATTGGACAGTACACGACAGTCATCCAAATAAATAGCATGACCATCATTGGTCCAAGACGAGCTCTTTCATGAGCACCACCAACCATGATCATGGCAGTTGTAGCTGCAAACACAAGTTGGTAAAAGGAGTATAAAATATCAGGAATAGCAGTGGATCCTACAGAAGGAGCAGCCAAGACATTCATCATGCCAAAATTGTCCAGAGCGCCAATAAACTTGCCTGCTTCATGGGAGAATGCCAGTGAGTAGCCCCAAAAGAACCATTGAAGCGATACCACTGACACTGCCATCAGAGCCATCCATATAAGAGACAGGCCGTGATGTTTTCGGGATAGTCCCGAATATAGCAGACCCACACCCGGAATCATGATCCACACCAGGGCGGTAGCGGTCATGATCCACACCATGTTGGCAAGGTTATACTGAGTATTGATATCTTCAGTGAGAGAATCACCACCTGTATTGCCCATCCTGAATTGCAAAATTGAATTAAATGTCAGACTCTTAGCAATTAACAATTAGCAATTAGTAATTATAGCAATTAACAAATAATATTTAGCACACACGCAGGACAAGTATGGAGCTATATATACATGGACAGTCCGAGACAAACCATGGTATTCGTCAATCCTTCTCGTTGTCTGATAAAGAATTTCTGCAGCCGAGAGATAAACAGGCTTGGCAAGTGAACCTACCACCAATTACAACCAGCAGGCTCGAGAAATAACCTATCTTCTCGCATCTGATCGCCGCTGCAGTGAGCATCACCCGGAATAGCTTGCCAATCAGAACGCTCGTCACCAAGTTTAATCTTCTTATCACGCATATGCACCAACCTTGCGAACCAAAAATCGTCCTCCAACCGAACTACTGGCTGATAAGCCCGTCCCGTCATCGGCCAGCCAGATCCACATCCACACACATCCGCTACACAAACTCTAACCGACCAGGATTCACCAACCCTGTCCCCTTCTTGTCACTCGACAGCCCTTCTTCCTCACACAAACCTTATCCACTCTTATCAGCTCACGGACCACAACCAAGAACTGATAACAGGCCCGCCTCCGGCGGCTGGGGCTCTGCCCCAGACCCCGTGGCTCGCTTCTCTCGTCTTCGCGGGGTCCGAGTTTTCTTTGAGTGTGTGGATCGCAACGGTCCTAGCAACGAGCGAAGCGAGCCACGGGGTCTGGGGCGGAGCCCCAGCCGCCGGAGGCAGTCGGGCGATGTCGGCAAGCCAGAGAGGGGCCCGATATGCGGGAACGGGATGCCCCCTGTCCTGCCAAGTGTGGCCGTCAGAATACCAGAAAAGCAGAAGCCAATTATTGGACACAGAAAAATACCGTTTCCAGGGGTTGGGTTAAGGGGAGCCCTGTTGGAATCGGTGTTAAGGGTGGTTCGCGGGATCGATGTATAGCAGCGGTCGGCAATAGCAGTTACCGGATCAGAGGTTGGTCGGTGCAGATCTAGCGGTTATATGTTTCAGTAGATCGCAAGAAAGCGACGGTGAACTGCCTACTGTGGAACCAGGGCAGCAAGCAAACGAACGAGAGACCCCTCGTAGTGTTATACGATTGTATGATTCTCACTGCATGTCAGCAAACGAGCATGTGCCCGTAGTGGGAGTTGTGGGGGGCTCATGGTGGGACTCAGATTCCCGTGACCGGCTCGTTACGTATTTACCTGAAGAAAATAATTATGTTGGTTAGTTTGTATACGAGTGGAGACGCTTGAAACGGGTTTCTGACATACTGACAGGCGGTAAGTAGCCCAGTTCGGACGACTACAAAAAAAGAGAAGAAGCACACTCCTCTTTTGGTCGACACGGCGACAGCAGACGAGAGAGCAGTTTATAGTAGCGGTGAAACTGCGGGCGAGAGTCTTATCGGCATAGACATTATGACATTATCTCAGTAAACGAATCGACTGGGCCACAATGTAAAACTGTGCATGACGTAAAGGTGCCTGATGATCGGTCTTGGCAACTGTCCGCTACAATCACTAGCCTAACGGAGCTGTGTAAAAATTGCTTACTAGCCCAAATAGGAAATGTTTGAACGCGGTGAATGTAAGATCGAAGAATTTTTCGACCGTCATGGCTAGTCTGGATGGGGGAATATTAACAAATCCAGACTAGGATCTGGCAGAAGATATGATCCATTGGGAAAGAATAGGGGCTGATTAAAAGCGTTGAGGGTATAAGACACTGTTCCAAAAAAAAAAAAAATAATTTGCAATTTGCCAAACAAACCTTCAATGGCCAATTCTGCCGTACAGTTCGTCACGAAAACAGCCCGAACGCTAGAAGCTGCGGAGATGAAATTATGATTAGTCCAAAGCTAGCTAGTCATAATATAAAGTTTATTTCTTGCCAAACAACCGCCACAGACTGAGGGGTTCTCCACTTAAACACAGCCCAGTAAATCCCAATCAGTGGTTCATGCCAACTGGTAGCAGCGGCAGGACCCACAGCGCCTGAACCAGTCTCAGAAACGGCAGAACCAGCAGCGGCCAAACCAGACCAGCAGAAGCTTGCAGCAGCGCTGCTGATAGCAATGCAATCTCCGCTCTACCGGGAGGGGGGAGGAATCCCGTTTATAGTTTTAATTCAGTGGGTGCCTGCGGACTGTGCTAATGATGCTCACTCCCCAGAGCCCTCAAGCGGGACCCGAACTCCTCCAGCCAGCCAGTCTGCCCACCAACCTCATACGTAGTAGCGTGCCTAACTCGGAACCAGCCCAAAACAGCACACCCACGCTGGGTTCTGACATCATCGCGACCCGCTTGTTGGGGGCCGCCGGGCTCGAACTCGGCCCGGGAAGCAGCACCGGTTGAAGTAGCAGCGGGAGCAAATGCCTCCGGCGGCTGGGGCTCTGCCCCAGACCCCGTGGCTCCTGCTTCGCAGGAAATAGCTGGGACTGTCGACGCCCGACTCGAGCGCAGCGAGAGGAGCCACGGGGTCTGGGGCGGAGCCCCAGCCGCCGGAGGCAGGTGCCAAAAGGGGCCCCCTGTTTCAGCCCGCAGTACCTGTGGTTCATCGAGAACAACCCCACATACGAAGTACAGGCGGCACATATTTCATATGCATCGCAGCCCAGCTAACAACCAGGGGGCGGCCACTATCTGATCACAGCCAGGCGAATAGGGGGGCCTGGTATCCAAAGCTGCCATCACCCCAACAACTGTGTTTCTCTACCCAGCTGCTGGTTTCGTTGTCGCCCTCAATTGCGAATTCAGGTCCCTGAGTTGTCAAATATATTCGACTTGGCAGCTGATTCAATTACTTAGTACATTTTAGAAGACAGTAACTGATACGTACAATTGTCAGTAAACTAAACCGCCGTTAGCCTGATCACTAAATATAAACTAGCTCAGACTCGCCAACTGTATGCACCTACTACATCTACAATTCATGTACACTCTCTACCGCTATACGGAGAAGAGGCACAGATACAGGTCAGATAGCCAGGCTGAGTACGTACATTTCTCATAAGCACGTTGCAATCTCCCGATAGCCTGCGGTAATACAAACTGTTGAGGTTGCGCCTGCGGGTAGTCATTATTTTTATTCCGCTTCATTAGCCTCCCAGGCGTATTTAGCATCCACACGGCGCTATACGGGATTTGTTTCTAAATGTATAATATGGGAATGGTGGGGGCCATGACCGCTATGGGAGGGGCTATGAAAAACCTGTAGACCTAAATTGATCGATCGACGCAAACGTTGCTTTTTCCGTGTTCCCATTATTATTGGAAATCTATCAACATGCTAATGGACCTGGCCCCAAAAAAAAAAAAAAGAACTCCAGACGCAGCATGTGCGTTTATGTCGCTGTAGGCTCTCTAGTTACTGGTACGTACTGTACTGCTACAGCAGCAGCAAGTGCTACCCCCTGACAGAGTGTTACTATGTAAACCTATGTAAATCCACACATAGGTTTTAATCAACAACTTTATTATTTTGTAACGAACCAGCTGTAATTTTGACTTTGGACCTGGACACTCAGCCTTTAATGCGAAAATAATCATAGAACACAACCAGTCAATAGAAAGTAGTAGTTGTTCAAGTTGATCTGGTAGCAGCATCAGCACCAGCACCAGCACCAGCACCGCACCAACGACAGTACCAGTGTCTGAACCAGTACTAGTAACAGCAACAATAATACCAGAATCTATTGTCGAAGAACCTCGGGTCCACTATTATTCAACCCAGTTTTCAGTCTTAAACCACGTGGGTAGCAGTAATCCAAACATAGTTCATTATTGACAGACGTCTCCTTAGTGAAACTACAACAGTACCATCTTCATAAAAAAGTCCTGGTAACACCAACAGAAACAAAACTAGCTAATTTGGTTCCTGGATTTCACAAGTTGTATTCTTTCCTGGTTTTTTCTAGTCTTCATATTTCCACTTTTCAGTATCCCAAGTTCTAGTAATAGTCCAAACCAGGTCGTTAGAATCCCATAAGAATCCACACAGATCATGAGTTTCCCCAATTTCAAATACACGCCGCTGGCAAAGGAGCAAACTCAGCTACCGAGTCCAACCCCACACTCGCCATACATTTCAGAGGCCAAAGTATCTTTCGACAATGACCTCGAATGCCCGCTTCAACCAGGCATTCAACCCGTGTCTCGAACTCCACTGTGGGTATCAGTCAAACGGTTCATCAAGCGGTTTATTCTATTCAGTCTATTATCGCTGCTCTCATTATTAACGCTAACAGCTGTTTTCAACCCTTCTTATACCAATCCTCCTGACTTTAAAATGCTCGATGAAAAAGTATTCATCACTGCCAACATTATCAACGGCGATTTGATTCGAGGCCGTTGGGGCGACTCAGTGGTCGAGCTCATTGACCTGTTGGGTCCACAAAACGTCTTCCTGAGTATCTATGGAGGACCAACTGATGCATTAAAAGAACTTGAACCACGGATCAAATGCGACCACTCACTTGTATCCGAACAAGACTCGCCAATCCACCTCGAATCGTTACCACATATCATTGTTCCAGGGACCAACGACACCAGAGTCAAGCGAACCGAATATCTGGCCAACGTCCGTAACAAGGCACTCGAACCTCTAAATACTCTGGCTACCAAATTCGACAAGATCCTGTTTATGAATGATATCATTTTCAACCCCCACGACGCCGCCAGACTCTTGTTCTCTACAAATGTCGTAGATGGCAAAACAGATTATCGAGCAGCCTGTTCAGTCGATTTTGTCAATGCATTTAAATTTTACGACACTTTCGCTACTCGAGATTTCGAAGGTAACAGCATGGGACTACCGTTTTTCCCATGGTTTGCAAACATTGGATCTGCTCAGAGCAGGAGAGACGTTCTCAACAGTAAAGAGGCTGTTCGAGTCCGAAGCTGCTGGGGTGGTATGATTGCATTTGAGGCTAAATGGTTTCAATCTAGTAACAACAATGATAATAATGATACTAGTGCTTCTGATAAGGTTACCACTGGTACTAATCGCCAACTAGTGAGATTCAGAGCTGAACACGAAGCTACCTGGGATGCATCTGAATGTTGCTTGATTAATGCTGATTTAGAGGCAGCTGCTGGTGCCAACAACGGGGGTATTTACATGAACCCATACGTACGAGTGGCATATGACGAGAAGAACTTCAAATGGCTTGCATTCACCCGTCGATTTGAAAGACTGTACTCGTTGATTCACGACATCCTCAATCGGATGGTATCGCTTCCACACAAGAACCCTCGCTACCAAGAGGAGCCAGGTCAAGTCATTATTGAGAGCGAGTACAACTTCACTCAGCATCAGTATCAGCCACGAGCTCGCGTGGCGGGTATTGGAGGGTATTGCGGCAGTCGCATGTTGCAAGTAATGAAAACCCACCCCAAACAGGGAGAGAGGATGTGGGAAAGTGTCAAGCTATGACATCTCCAAAAAAAAAAACTCCCCAAACTTTCCTAGCATCATCCCACTTCGCTTACCTCACCTAATATTCACACGACGATGTTCTGACGATTTTGAAATTTTAGCTCTACAACGATAATCACGTTAATCTCTATTGTGACTCCTGTTTTCCAGGAGCCCTACCACTGTTCCTTGTAAATACGCTTTATTCTGTCGTCGTTGGACCGTCGTCGCTATTTTTTTTTTTTTTTGATTCACCTCGTTCCACATGATACGATCTCATTTCGCTCAGTTCAGTTCAGTCGACATTTCTCTTATCTGTTCCACCTGTATTTCTATAAACATGGTTGCATTCGAGCCATTGCTGGTTGTATGTCTCATTACATTCAAGCCCTCCTTTTCCGTACTACCCAGTACTCAAAGCCTCTTTTATATATTTATTAACCACCTGACCACATTTCACAATAATAATAGACTTTTTAACCCCCTTCAACTCTCCCCAACTCTTCTCAACTCCCCAGAATCAATTTCTCGTGCTGGTATCTCACACATCAATAAATAAATATAAGCATGAGACGGAAATGCATCCGACCGCTCCGTGATAAATCGACAATCGACCGATATTAGGGTTCTCCATATGTACCGGTCCCTGATCGGCACAACCCCTGAATCAGGGGCCCTCTCCACGCCTCTCCGGCTTCCAAATCCTCTTCAACTGTCCCTTTCTCTACGGGTCTGGCTCCGGAACCCCATAGCGGGAGCTACACGGGGCACGGGGACCTGCCTCCGGCGGCTGGGGCTCCGCCCCAGACCCTGGTTGTGCTCCGCTTCGCGGAACTGCTGGGACCGTCGACGGAACGACTCGAGCGCAGCGAGAGGAGCAGCGGGGTCTGGGGCAGAGCCCCAGCCGCCGGAGGCAGTGTCACAAACCCCAGGAAACCAGCTTCCACCCGTCAGTTTATACTCGGTCACGTGATGTGAAGCCGAGGTGTGGGGATGCGGCTCCGTGAAGTTGGAGACCGGCAGACCGGAGCGAGTGAGACTGGGAATGGCAGGTGAGAGTGAGCTCGTCTGTGGATTGTTGGGCATATTGTCATGTCGACGATGACTGGGAGTGTGATTGCAGTCTCTACTGCGGCTGCGAGGTCTCTGGCGGCTGGTGTGACGAGCGAGAAAGTCAATGCGACGACGATAGAGACTTCGTTCATGTCGGTATCGTCCATGACCGGGTCGAAGTTGCTTGAACTGGTGATGTCGTCGTATATGGTCGGACTGACCATGAACTGGGTGGTGAAACCGGTCGTTAGACTTGCTATTTATATTATTGAAGAGCACAGACGCCTGATCTGGCTGGGGTTCACGTTTGCTATACATACAATAGAGGGGATAAAGTACCGAGTAGTGGGGTTTCTGGTGGAGCAAGGACTGATAAAACTGGATGGATACAGATCAGCTCGGGGACTAGTAATAAGCCCAAGGTTTTTCCTGATATCTCGAGTGGTGATAACTGCTATTTTAATTGTCCAGTTGTTGGCAATTGTAGGCACACTTCTCAGTGTAAGTCCAGTTGTTTATGAGATCGTTCGTATTCCAGATAGCATTAAATCCAGGATTATGAAGGTGAAGTCCCTTCATTACATCCCCATGCTACCGAAGGCCGATGACAAGATGATTCGTAAGCCTGCCCCGCTACTAACGAACAACGTCCTGATTCGGGCCATGTACAATGCAGTAGGAAAACAACCAACAGCAGATGAAATCCCAGATTTAAGGAACAGCTGGGCCAAAATCCCGGCAAATAAACAAACCGTCAATCTATTAGGAGAAAGTCTGTTCTGGGACACATATCTAATAATGATGGCCAGTTACGGAGTAGAGGTGGTAGAAGCGCTATTCCAGCAAAGAGACGCAGTTGTCGAACTTTGTGCCACTCCGTATTACTTTGGGCTCGTCTTTGACAATAGTATAATTCCGTCAAGCCCTCGCTGGATTGTTGGTGCTGCTGATAATTTATTAATTTTGGCGTTGTACCTGGTCAGTCAAATCAGTATTCACACCCAGGCTATTTTCAAGAGCCAGAAGTATCGTCTCCTGCTGTCATGCATTATATTCGGCCCTTTTATGTTGTTTGAAGGGTGGAATTTTATACAATATGAGTCGAAACGGTTGGAACTGGGGCTGGGTCTTCTTTTCTTTACAGTGGGGTACCCCATTATATCACTCATTTTTGTGGCTTTTTGCTTTATTATTTATTCAAGTGCATTTTTATTGGTAGGCGGTCCTTCCAAAATGAGAACTCCTTTTGGATCTAGCGAAGTGGGTTCGGCAACTACTCTACACGATGCCATCTTTAAACTGTGTAAAGCAGCTGTTTCTGATAACGGAGGCCATAGCTTTATCAAGGAGACAATGGTCATAAAGGCTCCATCGGTCACCTGGGTAGAGAATCCTAAGAACTTAAATCTGTTAGATTCGTCTATGGCCATATTAGAATCCACTCAAGCCAGTGGGATTTCCAGCAGCACCAGTAGCAGCAGCTCCAACTCTATTTATGCACAACAACATTTGGGGAGCAAATATATTTCCTGGCTCATGCGACAGCCAAACTATAGCACCCTATCGTACATTGGGTCAATGCTAATATTTATCATTAAACTGGTGAAGAAAATCCAGTTGTTTCTGATATACATCAGTCAATTTCTACGGCGGTCAGCGAGAAACTCTGATAAAACAAGCACTCGACCCGACTTACAATCTGGACATGTTCCATTTATACTCGAAGAACTAGAAGAAAATGAATCTGACGAGGAAGAATATAATGACCATCTCGACAAAAACGACGCTGTGGACCCTGAGACATCGGATATAGACGGCTGGGAAACCGAGTCTGAGTCTGAGTCGAACGACTCTGCGGGCCCCATAGACAACGGCACTTTCCAAGAAGATTTCCAGGAGTTGCTTCTTTCTGGTCCTGACTCTCTACAAACACTCCTATCTGCAGAGAGTCCACGACGAGACATTCTCCAAAAGCATCTCTTCAACAACAGTGGACGGCCACTCACCCGTTCTCAGTACACCCGATTACTTGAAAACGATAGACAGGAATCACTCAAACTGATCCAGAACCGATGGCACGACCACAACACCAGCTCACTTCAGAACGCCTCGGACTTCGACAACGACAACGAAGACGGACCGGACCTGCCATCCTCGAACCTGTGTGTCATATGCATCTCCGCACCCCGACAGGTGGTGCTCTTCCCATGCGGATGTCTCCTAATGTGCGAACCCTGCCGCGAGACCCTGGCATCGCAGCTCTTCTCCGGCTGCGTCAACTGCCGTCGCAAAGTCGAGTCCTATTCCCACGTTGTCGCGGAATAGCTACAGTGCCTCCGGCGGCTGGGGCTCCGCCCCAGACCCTGGTTACTCCTGCTTCGCAGGAGTTGCTCGGCGAGAGGTGCTAATAATACACAGTTCGGACGAAATCCCGTGTCTGCCTCCGGCGGCTGGGGCTACGCCCCAGACCCCCTAGTTCCTGCTTCGCAGGAGACCGCTGGGAATGTCGACGCAACGACTCGAGCGCAGCGAGAGGAGCAGCGGGGTCTGGGGCGCAGCCCCAGCCGCCGGAGGTAGTCACCACCCGTATTTATTCAGTAAAAATATTGAGAGGAAGTGTCGCTGCCACTGCGTAGTTGGGCATGTCGACGGCCTCGGCGATTTTGAGGTCGACGGCCACCGAGCACAGCATGTATGCCTCGACCTTGGTGAGCGAGTGGGTCGTGGTCAGGTACACGATCATGGAGCGAATGGCCTTTCGGGCCGCTTCACGGAGGTCTGAATCGATACCTAGGATACTGTAGGTACCTTTGTCGGGTACAGTGGTAGTGATTGGTTTCGTCAGGTAGTGTGGTGAAGTCACCCAGGGCTTGTCTTTGTGGACCGTGAACCGCAGGGTGGCCGTCATGGGTGTCTCAATAGCAGTTCCACACACTTCTCCATCACCCTGAGCAGCATGGCCATCTCCACAGCTGAAAAGAGCACCAGCAACTTTCACGGGAAGATACAGTTTAGTTCCCTCGACCACATGTCGACAGTCGATATTACCGCCAGTGTCGAGCGGAGGAATCGTCGAGTGTTCTCCTTCAGGAGGAGCAACACCCACTTCGCCAAGAAATGGCCGAATCGGCACTTCAATGCCCTTTTTAAACTCAGCAGTCTTTGATCCTTTAGCAAATTTCCAGATTTTCAATTGGGTATCTGGGAACTCATCTGCCAGAAGCCCGAAATCTGGGAAGATAGCAGTCCAGCCCCAATCAGCGGGGTCTAATTTCATCAGTTCCACTTCAAGTGTATCACCAGGCTCAGCTCCTTCAATATAAACTGGTCCATAAACGGGATCACAGATAGCGAGATCGAAATAAAGTGTTTCGAGAGTCGAGTCTTTATGAATTTGGTTATTACTCGAATCATTGGCATCGAAAGTGACAACCTCGCCCGATTTCACTCTCAGCACCGGTTTTATATCCTTGGACCACTTCAAATGGCTCTGTCCGCTATGGACATGAAACGACTGGTCCAATTCGCCCGTCATTTCTCACTTTTCTTCTGGCTCTGACAGTCTCAAATCACAACCGTCGATGCCGTACCTGCGGTATCACTGATATAAACCCAGGTCCACATCTGCAGATCCCTGCGGGGGTGGTGTGCCTCCGGCGGCTGGGGCTCCGCCCCAGACCCCGCTGCTCCTCTCGCTGCGCTCGAGTCGGTTCCGTCTTCGGTCCCAGCCAACTCCTGCGAAGCAGGAGCCACGGGGTCTGGGGCAGAGCCCCAGCCGCCGGAGGCAGGTCCCCCTTCCCCTGATATCACTCGATCGGCGTGTTCATGCAGTCAAAATCTGAAGCAGGCATCGATTTCCGCTCTGCAGTTTGATGGTTAATCGGTGGACCAAGTGAGCCTAGTGTGTTTTTATTGCAAAAGGTATAAATAGCCCCCAGATTCGCATTCGTAACGCTCACAGCTAATTATTTTGTTCTTTATTTTGTAGTTTATTCGAGTATCGATACCTGCGTTTGCCAATTGTGGTGTGTTTTGTCGGTTGTTCCAGTTGTGAAAAGTAGAGTGTGTGAAAATGTCGGTGCCAGATGGAATTGGCGACCCCATTCCTCCTAATGAGATCCATCCCGTCAGTTTTAGACTGCCCACTTGGCGGGTGGTCGAGGGGCTTATGGAAGACGAGCCGTGGGTCACTAGCAAACTTCGTACTGGTTATCCACGATTCTCAATCCATCCTAAAGTACAGCTTCTGGCTGCTGATATCATCTCGCGGTTTGGTGATCCAGGTGATAAATGTCTGCTATTTCCGTTTTATGATGCTGCTGTCAGATGTAAGGAGTTCATCGAGAGACACAGTGAACTGCCTAATGTTAAGGTCCGTGTATCAGGATTCACCACAACTGACAAATCAGACAAGAAGAAACAGAATGATCCCAGTGCCCCGCTGGCCACTTTGACTATTTTTGCGACGTTCATGCCCGAATCAGAGTTTGCGGTCGGTAAACTGTACCTGCGAGTATCAGGCGAGGCCATTGGTTCTCGTCTGGGGGCGTATCTCTGTCAATGTCCTCGTTTAGAACCCACCGGTTCGCACACTTCGTCTAGAGAGCTTTATGCTACAGATTCGAAATCTGTTTTGAAAAAACGGATTGCCAGTCTCATTAATGACACTGCCAGTCTATCTAAAGTGCCTACTCCCAAGGCAGTTGAAGAAGATGTGTTTTTATTTCCCAGTGGTCTGACTGCCATTTTCAACGCCCATAGAGCTGTGCTACAGGCTATTGGCGAGTATAAAAGTGTCTGTTATGGATTTGCTTTCACTGATACTATCAAGCTGCTGGCCAAGGTGGGCCCTGGATCTCATTTCTATGGTAATGGTGAAGCTGAGGATCTTGACAGTCTTACCAAACTACTTGAATCCGGTGAGAGAATTACTGCCTTGTTCTGTGAAGTGCCAACCAACCCTCTGCTGAAAACACCTGATTTGTTGGCCATTCGCAAGCTTGCTGACAAGTATAACTTTGCAGTTGTAGTTGACGACACTCTGGCCAACTACGTGAATCTGAACCTGTTTCCCTATGCCGATATCGTGTGTTGCAGTCTGACCAAGATATTCAACGGAGCATGTGATGCTTTAGGCGGCAGTCTTGTTCTGAACCCCGACAGTAAATACTACAACCAACTCAAACAAGCCAGCACCAAGTTTGTCGACTTTCTCTGGTATCAGGATGCCGATGTGTTAGAAAAGAACAGTCGCGACGTCGTCGAGCGTGCGTACAAGAGCAATACCAACAGTCAAGCTGTAGTGGATCTGCTGAACAAAAGTCCTGTCATAGACACCGTCTACTACCCCAGCAATTCACCCACCAGAAAGCACTATGAAGAGCTCATGGTCGAAAAGGGCGGCTATGGTTCGCTCTTCTCAATCCTCTTTAAAGACCCTATCAATGCCCAACGATTCTACGACGCCCTCGACATCGACAAAGGCCCCAGTCTCGGCACCAACTTCACCCTCTGCTGCCCCTTCCCGATGCTGGCCCACTACAGCGAGCTAGACTACGTCAGCACCTTCGGCGTTGACCGCAACCTGATCCGCGTCAGCATCGGCCTCGAGCCCACAGCCGACTTGGTCGCCAAATTCGACCGGGCCCTGGCCGCCTGTAATTAGCCCCTTCAAACCTCTGTATCTAACTTATACGGTGCCACTGTGCCTCCGGCGGCTGGGGCTCCGCCCCAGACCCCGTGGCTCCTGCTTCGCAGGAGATAGCTGGGACGGGAGACGGAACCGACTCGAGCGAAGCGAGAGGAGCAGCGGAGTCTGGGGCGGAGCCCCAGCCGCCGGAGGCAGTCTGACCCCCTGAGAGGGGGTCGGCGGGGGCGCGCCCCGTTTGCAGAATATGTATGGTGATTATGTAGAATGCAGGGAAATAACATTAAATCACTGCTTCGTGATATTCTTGTGTAGCTAGCGTCAATAGAACCCGACTGTGAGCGTGAGATACCAGGATCGCAGCCCATCTCGCCAGTCACGCTCTCTTGAAGATTTAGGGCCGAGTCGTCGGTACTTTTGCTTGCTGTTCAGACGTGAAACTCGCTTCAAATATAAACCCTGGACCCCCGGTTAACATTGCAGACCGCGTAGTTTAGGAAGGGCTCGAAGTTATATTTGTCGTATGGTATCAAGAGACGATTTGGATTTGGCAGGTTTGGAATTTCAGTACAAGAAAGCTTGAGCACACAGTCTTAGTATGAGTAAAGCTGCTAATAGGCTCAATGGCAGTATAGGGCCTCCTTCGCGGAACGGGTCTGAGTCGCCGGTGTCGCTGCCGCCCATGCTGAGTCCCACGCTACCAGCATGGGCCGAGGAAATGATTCCGCAGCGAATGCTCAGTCCCACACTGCCGCCGGAATTCGATGATTTAGGCAGCTTTCGCAGCGACAGCACTGGTTCAAGCGACAAGAAGAAACCGTCTTCCGCGGCAACAGCTTCTGATAGGCCTGTGATATTACAGCCAGTACCCAAACGTGCTGTCGCGCCTCTGATTAGTGAAGGAAATGGCGACCATATTCTTTCAAATGGAAAAGATTCAACTATAAATGGGAAAAAGCGACGTCCTTCTTTTATTGTTACTTTGAAGGTGGATACCAAAGAACGAGAACGAGACAGAGACAGAGATGGCGAGCTGTCTGATAAATCCAATAGTGAAAGTGCTAAGAATAGAGAAAAAGTCAATGACCGAAGGATTGGAGAAAAAACGGACCGATCCAAGGATCGTACTGTCACGAAAGATGGTGAAATACGGGCTAAAGAGAGACCAGAAAAAGGTGTAGCATCTACAAAATTAAACGAAAAGTCTAAGCGTCCACCAGTGAAAGATGGTAGAGACTCAGAAGGTGAACTCAGCTCCAAAAAGCCATCATCAACCAACCCCAACTCGAGCTCTAAAAAGACGATCGGGCTGGGAATCATTGAACACAAATCTTCGCAAAATGGAAGTTCTACTTCGAATAATGCTAATACTAATGCTACTACTAACAATACCAAACCATCTACAAAACGACCTAAAATCAACCGAAGTTACTCGAGCTCGTCAGAAGACGAGGGGCCCTTGGCAGAGTCTGCCAAGCGCAAAAAAATCTCCAAGAACCAGAATCAGAACCAGAATCAAAACCACAACTCTCAAACACAGCTGCCATCTGTCAAAGCAACAAAACAAAAGTCCGAACAAAAAGATTCAGGTGCTGGACTCACGAATCCAGCATCTTCACCCATCTCGAAAATATCGAGTCAGTCGGCCATTTCTGAAGAGAAACGAGAAAAGTACTACCGTCTTCTGAGAAGCAAAATGCACAACTGGATCGAGCTTGCCAGAGAGAAGAAACACGAAGCCGATAGTGCAATGGAAAAAAAGCAATACTCTCTGGCTGCCGTTATTAGTGTCGACTCACTACTGGCATTCATAGTAGGGTTTGACTATGAAGATAGGGCCGATCAGATGGTCCGACGAGATGCCAACCGTAGCTCTTGGTCGACTCTGATTCCGTTTATTGGCCGGTTGATAATAAATTTTGAGCAGAACAAGATCCACCAATTAGTGGGTCTATTATATCAGATTCGGGCCCTGGTTCACATGAGAATTGCATCTGCCTGTCATAGCGTAATCCAAAAGAAGACAAAGCAACTTCCCGACACCGGATCCTCTGCATCACGAGCAGGATCTGGACCGGGATCTGGATCGGATGACGTCGATGTGAATAAACTAAACCAGGAAATTGTCCACCTAACAACCAAATACATGGCCTGCCACGACTCGTCGATGCAGGATTTCAAGCTCGGCTTGACCCAACTCAGTTTAGACGATGTCGAAAAGGACTACCCCAAAACTTGGACCAACAGACACGCCAGTCCAAAACCGTCAAGCAAACACGAAGGAGGCTACCGACCGCTCGAGGACCCCTACTACCTGCCCATGCACTGCTTCTCTACCCTCCAAGAAGCTGCTGCCTTTGGATACAAACTAACCAAAGAATGGGCCGACTCCAACAACATCAAATGCGACTCCTGGGCCCTCGTCAAGGGTCTCTGTTAACACCCTACCACCATCACCGTGCCACTGTTGCCTAACGAAGAAACGAATAACGACTGTACCCCCTCTATAACCACTAATGAACCCTCGACTACACTTCTGCTTGGGTCAGGACTTGCCTCCGGCGGCCGGGGCTCCGCCCCAGACCCCCTAGCTCGCTTCGCTCGATTAACACTTGGAAAGATCACGTGATCTCTTGCTATAGTCTGAACCCGTGAGTTTCAGGTCGAGCGAAGCGAGCCACGGGGTCTGGGGCGGAGCCCCAGCCGCCGGAGGTAGACCCCCAGCCCCAAATGAGCCGGCCACAGAGTCCAAGTCGGGGTTGGACCCTGGGGCTTAACGAACGGCTGTGCCGTGAACCGCAGTGAGATAAGTGATAAAGCACGGCGGCGACATGTAGCATCGTCGTCTCCCTAAGAAGTAGCAGGTGTTGATTGCCACAAGAGATATTAGGATATTGACAGTGTTTTGAGGCATTGAGGTTCCGAGATGGCATCTTTTTTCAAGTCTCAGTTGGATATTGAGATCCGTCTTGACGGCGAGGACACCCGGACTCATGTCGAGATCAAACAGTCGAATGGCCAAAAAGCCATTGCGGGGACGGGCAACCCGTCTTCGGCCAATGCTCTTGCCCGTAGAAGAAGTGTTCCCTTGTACATGGATGGCGAGTCTGTTAAAGGTTCGGTCACAATTCGTCCTAGAGATGGTAAACGTTTGGAACATATGGGTATTAAAGTGCAATTTGTCGGTAGTATAGAGCAGTCGTCAGATCGTGGTCAGCACGACGACTTTTTATCACTGGCTCAAGAATTGGCTGCTCCTGCTGAATTACGACACCCAGAGACGTACGATTTCGAGTTCAAAAACGTGGAAAAACAGTTTGAAAGTTATAATGGAATTAATGTCAAGCTACGATACTATGTCAAAGTGACGGTGTTCCGCCGGATGGCCGATATCGTCAGGGAAAAGGATCTCTGGGTATATAACTATAAAGTTCCTCCAGAGGGAATCAGTTCAATCAAGATGGATGTGGGTATTGAAGACTGTCTGCATATCGAGTTTGAATATTCCAAGTCCCGATACCACCTGAAAGATGTCATAGTAGGCCGAATCTATTTCCTGCTTGTACGGCTCAAGATAAAACACATGGAACTGTCGATAATCCGGCGAGAAACAGTGGGTGTGGCTCCTAATCAATATAACGAGAGCGATACGCTGGTACGGTTTGAAATCATGGATGGTGCACCTGTCCGAGGCGAGACTATTCCCATCCGACTTTTCCTCGGCGGCTTCGACCTGACGCCAACCTTCCGCGATGTCAACAAGAAGTTCTCTATCCGTACATTCCTTTCTCTAGTGCTCATTGACGAGGACTCGCGTCGTTACTTCAAACAAAGCGAGATAATACTCTACCGAAACCCTCAAGACGAGACCTAGCTACGTAGTAATTGTATTTGCATTAATGTAACGGGCATTGCCTCCGGCGGCTGGGGCGCTGCCCCAGACCCCGTTGTGCTCGCTTCGCGAGCGACGTGCGGTGGTGGGTCGACTCGAGCGGAGCGAGAGGAGCTACGGGGTCTGGGGCAGAGCCCCAGCCGCCGGAAGCGAGCACGACCCGTGTGTTCAGGGTCGACTCGAGCGGAGCGAGAGAAGCCACGGGGTCTGGAGCAGACCCCAGCCGCCGGAGGCAAGCAGGGACCGTTTGTGAGGAGAATAAATATATTTATCAGTGGGTCTTAAAATGCTTAAATAGGTGGTCAGGGTCTTGGAATGACTCGGAACAGATGGGACAGATGCAAGGACTGCCACTGAAGTGCGTTTTGAGATGTTTGTTTAGGTTGGACGACTCGGAGAACCGTTTTTCACAGCCGGGATATTTGCATTTGAGAGGTTTTTCGCCGGTGTGGATACGAAGGTGTACCGACAGAGCAGCACTGGCAGCGAATCGTTTGTGGCAGATTTTACATTCGAAGGGCCGTTCTCCAGAATGCACTCTTAAGTGCTGTTTGAGCACGCTCTCTTCACCAAAAGTGCTGTTGCAAATGTGACATTTGTACGGTCGGTGGTTCGTATGCACTTGGAGATGACGAACCATCTTTTGTCGCTGTTGAAATGGACGATGATTCCGGTCGCAGCCCTGCCATGAACACACGTACTCAGTTTTACGGAGTCCAACGTGGGCTTCAATGATGTGGTTCGACAGTTCTTCGGTGTTTTTACACTCGCATGAACAAAGTTGGCCATTTTCAAGTACCCATTTACAGGTTTTAGTGGAAGTGGTCTCGTCGTGTTCAGTCTTGACTTTCACAGTGTTATTATTCGTACCAGTTGTAGTGACGTTGACTGGCTTCGTAGTTCCAACGATATTATTGGGTTGTGGAATGCCAAGCGACGGGTCTAAAGAGTGAGTCACCATGTCATTTGTAGCGAAACTGTCTAGCGGAGCAGTGGCTGACAGGTGGTCACTTTTGATGTGGCTAGTAAAGTCGTCAAAATTGAGAGACTGGAAATCACAGGCTTGGTACTGGCACTGAAACATGTCATTGTTTTTCATAAAATTGTTCATATCTTCCCTAGTGGGTTCAGTAGTCATCTGACTCGGTTTGGGAATGTTATTGTTGATATGATCACTGAGTACGTGAACTCCCAGTTGATCAGATGTGTTAGCAATGTATTGGCAATTGGACCATTGACATTTATACCCCTGGGTCTGTGTAGATGGGTACACCTGAGAAGACGTTTGACTAATCGTGACATCGTTAGCTTTGGGGTGTATATGGGTACCATCATATAAACAATCGGTGTGAGGTTGACTGTAATTGTTATAATGGTCGGTCCTGATGTGTTCCAAAAGTTCGTCCACAAACTTGAGTGAGACGTCACAGGAATCCCACTGACATTCAAGCTGGTCTGACATAGACTCGGCTTGTGGATAAATATGGTGACGCAAGTGTGCCTGGAGAGCTAACTCAGAGTTGAATTGGGCTTCTCCTTCATGGCCATTCCAATGGCAGTAAAGCGACCGAGGTGATACTTGCTGGTGTTGTGGGTCGTGATGGCCATTTCCAGAGCTATGGCAGTGAGAACAGCTATGACCATTTCCGTGCTCGTGAGAATGCTCGTGTGTGTGGTCATGGCTATGGTCGTGTCCATGTTCGTGTTGGATATGGCTGTGGCTAGTACCAACATTGTTTTGAACATGACTCTGGTCTAAATCTGAAGGTAGCGGCTTGTTCGGCATGGTTCCATCTAGTTGGTTTTTGTTTCCCTGGCTGTTGTTATATTGCTGTTGGGCTTGTCGGAGCATCAAATAATACTGCCGGGTTATGTTTTGTTGCTGATTATAAAGCTGAGACAGCGATTCGAGTTTGCGACGTTGGTGGTCCTCGGATGACCGTTCAAAACTGCTTGCCCTCCGTTTTAGTCCATTTCCTGTTTGAATATTCAAACTTGGATCTAAAGAACCTTCTCCCATATTCATCCCACCGTTTATACCCATGTTGAGATCCATATTTTCAGTTCTCACAGTCATGGCCATTTTTTCATGCCGACTATTACTATATTTTGGTTGAATTTGATTTTCAAGAAAAGCCTTTTTGGAAATCCGTTTTTGAGATGGTAAAATATCGAAATTGATCATAGAGTTACTATCGGTGGGTGGTGGTTTGTGTTCAACATCGATACATTCTTCACAGTCTGGCTGAGCTGCAACTGCACAGTCTCTATTATTTAGCTGGTGCTCCTCTTCAGCTTCCTGACATTCAGCACAGTAGTCTAAAAATGGATCATAGATCTGCAATAAATGATCCTTCATAGCCACCTGACATTCTTCACAGGAACCGTCAGCTTGTACTTCAGTCGGTAGCGTGCCAACATTAGCACTAGCAGCAGCAGTTTGTAACGATAGTGGTATTTGCTCTGTAGAGGTCAGATCGGGTTTTAAGTTTGGTTTTGTCACTGAGTTAGCTTCATCGACTTTGTTAAGATCTCGATCGGACAGATGCTGTGAGTTCAAATTTGGTTTACTTTCATGCTCGCATTCTACACAGTTTGGCGTGGTTGATGAAGAGTCAGCTGTCTCACTGTCGACAGTCTCTGGCTCGGAAAGTGGTGTAGATGACTCGAGTAGTTTTGGATAGAAATGATGTGGTGGTTCACTCCCCTCTCTGTCTACATTTCTAGCAGGGGGCCTACCAAACCCATTAACACTGGTAGGAGGGCTAGAGGCGGATCTTGCAAGAGGTCCATTTCCAGCTCCGTTTTTTGCTTGCTTCTCCATCATAGGGGATATCCAATTATAGATATCGTCTGCGACAAAAGCTTCCAGCATAGTAAAACGTTTGCTTTTAGCACGAAAACTGGTAAACTGACCGTACGACTGAATTATCTTTAACTGAAAATCTTATCAGTTCCTCCCTTCTTGACTCCTTTTACCTGTTATCGTTAAACAGAATTCATGGATAGAAGTTGGCTGGGTTTCAGGGATAAATTAACCGTAGGAAAGCACAAATTTCAACTGGATCAAACTAGAAATTATCAGTCTTATAACTGTGTGTTTTAAAGAGTTTTAAAATCTTGTTAAGTCAGTTATCGAATTAGCTAAATCGATCTCTCGTTATCATATGCCTCCTCGACTAATATCTGCTCAAACCCTAGGTATTAAAGTAGCTTTTTGGCTATATGAAACGACGAAACAATTAGGATATCTTTTTTTTTTCAAACCAGATCTCAGATCTCGTCGGGGACTCGTCGGTAAACCTGTGCTACTAGTTTGTAGAACAATACTTTGGCAAGCATATAATTTTGCAAGGCCTATATACCGTAATGTGTATATTATATATAACCCTGCACATTCAAAAACACCTTTGTGGTTATGACCAAGGCTGCAAATTGCATGCGCGGGTTAGGTCATAAAGCCTAGTCTTGAAGCTTATAGTGCCGCACCGGTTAGACCGTGAAGATTATTTCCAACCTGGGCCTCAGCTGTCAAAGCGAGAAATATTCGTCAAATTGGACTATCCGTGGCTGAACAAGACATGGTATGAGGTGAGTTCGTTCTAGAATTGGCTGAATCTCCAATCGGAGGCTAACCAAACGGGCTTATTTTGACAGTTACTTTTGTCTAGCCCGAAACACATGTAACACTAGATCTGCAGGGGTCGACCCTTTCCTCGTTTATGCATAGTACGACAGGTCCAGAACTTCATGAAGACTTGTTATCCACGCTTTTTCCTTCTTTTATGTGGACATAGTCCGTAGTTAGTTAGGGAATCGGTGAGTCATAATTCATGAATCGACTGGCCTTTTTTCGTATATATTTGAAAAAATATCTATGTCATGGATGTTTCTGTGTATTTGGGCAACTGTCTGTCTGCCAGTGTAACATTAGAGGCTGGTGCATTATATCATATATTAGACGAAAACATTATAAAAAAGAAGTAACTAACTGGTAAAATAAGAAAGAGAAGGGCACGAACAGAACTAAAAGAACAGATACCTGGTGCAAATCGAGAAAATACAAGAATTGGGTTGACAGCTGGCCTCGGATTAAGTCAGTTAGTCGCTGTCGTATTCGTCATCATAGCCACTTAGAGACGCACTGGTAAGCTCCCGGTCGTCATCGTCGTCGTCATCATCATCATCGTCATCGTCATCTTCTACAACACTCCATTCAGCAGCTTCTCTCTGAGGACCATTTGTATCAATAGACGACGAGTGACTGGACTTCTTGACCAACCCATTGCGACCATCTGCAGCAGAATCAGCACTCTTCTTCATAGCTATAGTCAACTGTTGAAGGTCAGGAATGGCATCATCAGGATAGATAAATTCATGCAGCGTCGTAGATGAGCCGTCGTTGCCATTTACAGTGGATCCCTGATTAATGGCTTTATTTCGGAGTTTGTCATCCGCGTCGCTCATGAGTCCATCATTAATAGCCTGACAGATTTGAAGAAGTGCTTTCTCCGAAACGTCTACCTCCTGTCGTAATCGGTGTAGATTCCGACGCATTCCCGCAATCTGCTTTTGAACACTACTAAACACCAAACTCATTTGAACCTTATCTTCAGACGACTGTCGTGCAACAATATTGAACAGCTGATCCAATGGATTCGACTGCACTTTGACTAACCAGATCAACAATCCCCTGGTCTCATTGCGAAAATCATCCCAAGAAATACCCGGCTCTGCCTCGGCTCGAAGTATCTTATATCCGGGAAACTTCTCATTTATCTGGTCGGTCAGCCGGTCAAACATATCCTACATACCCAGTTAGTTTTCCTCTTCCCCTTACTCTATCCTTTTCTGATAACCAGATCGAATACTCACTCGAAACACCCAGCGAAGGAAAAACAGGTCTTGCTCATTGGCATCACGACAACTCTCCATATATTTCGGCGTAGCAACCGGCACTTTTTCAATTACCAGGATAGGTGGGTCTGAATAGGCGTTTAGTCTACACGATGCCAAGACAGGCTTTTCGACTGGATTACCGGGTTCCTGCGTGGTTCCCTCGTGCTTGTTGAGCGTATCTCCGCTGGAAGTTCGCGCTATTTCTTCCATAGTGCAGTTCTCCCTCTAATGTAAACGTTACGTGTCAAAGTAGATCTGACGATGCTGCGAGCCTTAGCTTTTAAAACCCTGGCGCTATCATGACATGGTTGACGTTTTTGTCGCATGCTGCAAAACGCAAACGGGCACATGTCCGTGCGTTATCTACAGATCGGCGGATGCGATTAAACTCAACAAAAGCTGCTGCATTGATAAGGCATGGCCGCACCGCAGAAAAAGAAATTAACGTGTGTTCAGGAGACCGTGAACTGGGCATGCCTCAGGCGGCTGGGGCTCTGCCCCAGACCCCGTGGCTCCTCTCGCTGCGCTCGAGTCGTTGCTAGGGGATCCCCAGTCCGCTCGCGGAGCGAGCACAACGGGGTCTGGGGCAGCGCCCCAGCCGCCGGAGGCAAGCCCGGATCCCATCGATAGAATTATTCGTTATATTCGTTGGCATTAGTCTTTTTAGTCGATGAAGATGTTCTCGTGCTTTCCCTGCACCCAGTCTTCCCATGCTCGTTGGAAACCCTTTTCTACCGACTCTACCCACTTTTTGGTGTTAAATAATCCGTTTCCATCCTTCTCTCGTTCGTTGAATAGTACCGTTCGTATCTCGTTCAGTTCTCGTAATCCTTCTAGCGTGCTGCCAAATTCGACCACCCGGTCTTCGTATTCCGCTTCAGAGTGTACAACGAGACGCTGGCCTATCTGCCGACCTCGGTAGTCGGCTGGTAGGGCTCCATACACAATTGACGCTCCGATCCGAGAACACAATTTATAACTGTGTCTGGGATATGTTATGATCGGAGTTCCTCCCCATGACACGTCTGCGGCAGTGGTGTGGGCATTACATTCGGGAGTGTCAAGGAACAAATCACATACTCTCGACCTGATGATATGCTCATTTTTCTCAGCCACTGGCGTGAATATGATTCGCGATAGAATATCGCGTGATCCCGTCCATTTGTATGCATAGGTGTATAGGTTTGTTCTTCCGTTCTTGGGAAACTCAAGGAGCCATAAATAGGCATGTGGTAATCTCTGGAGAATCCGTAGCCATGTCACAAAGATAGTCGGATCGATCTTGTACAACTGGTTGAAGTTACCCATTAGGAATGCACCTTCTGGTAGATTGGGGAATAATTGTTTACGCAGTCGTTGTCTCAGTTCAACATCTGCCTCCCAGGTATGCAATGGCTGGCCAGACTCTATTCTAACTTTGTTAGAATCTGGAGCGCTTTGGCGGTGGTCACAGCAGAACAGCGTTCGCGGCATGTATATGACCTTTTCTTTGCGATATGGCCAATACGAGCTCATGTTCTCGTCTGGAGGCTGTATCAATTTCAATCTTGAATCGTTGTTGCTGAGGTTAGAATATTGTGGCACTCCATTCATAGCCGTGATATCCCCAAGAACATAATCACACCAGTCAGCGCCCATGGGTCCTGCGAAACCCATAAGACTGATTTGGACTGGACAAGGCCTAGTAGCAAATATCTCATTTCGACCACCTTTTGTAAACCCATTCAAATTGACAGAAATATGGATACCATCGGATACAAGCTGCTCGACAATCTTTTGTGTACTCCAGCTACTAACATCCCTGAATACATAGGCACCCTTTTCGATCTCCTGGCGATACTGCGATGAGTCTGATGGACTGGTAGCGTAGCAGTAAGCGTGGACTTTGGTTCTGTCGTGCATGCCAAACACATTTTGCATCAAGTGTGCAAGCGGGTGGTTCGCGAAATCCGATGATATATACGCTACTTTCAAGACACCATTCTTTGGACTTGCCGGTGGTGGATACACATGTTTCGGAAGCCAGTTCTGCGATAGTACTGTCATTGATACTCTAGATGCTGCCTTCTCTGATATCTGACGAACGTAAAACGAATTCAGTGGGAGTGTGAACGAGTGGAAAGGTAATATACTTGGTGCTAAGGGAATCGGCAGTACAGATGGTATATGTGGACGAGCATAGGTATAATCTGGTACTGGTGGTTTAACTCCCTGGCGCCGGTCCAAATACCACTGGCGTTGAACAGCACGTATAGTCTTTTCTATTAAAGACAATAAGTTTGTGCCTTCTTCATAGCAACCACGCCAAGAATTTATTAGTTGTCTGAATTTGACACGCTCGTTTGGATCTGAAATACGAACTGTTCTTTCAATTGTCTTGAACAAATTTCCTCCTTCTACACTATCAATGAAATCAATGGCTCCAATACCCCATCTTCGCACCTCATCTACCTGGTTTTCTGCCACTTTTATTACTCTAGTGACCCACCCTTCTATCTGGCCAGAAACCAGATTTCCTTCTATATCTACCGACATCTGTTCCCATCCACAGCCACCTCGATCAGTCCAATTACACACTGAACCGTAGCAACTAGCGAGTCCCACCAGAGCTTCAACAAAATCAGGGTTCTCTTGTACAGCTCTGGCATAATAAATAATAGCTTTGTCTATCTGACCCTGGTCCTTCAAACAACCAGCAAGATTTGCCAGAGCAATATTAAAATGAGGATCACATTGAATAGCCTTTTGATACATTTGCACTGCTTCGTTGAGCTTTCCCTGTTCACGCAGAAGTGATCCCAAGTTGGTATGTAGATGTGGATGTTTTTGATCCAAGGACAAACCAAACAAATAATAATCGAGAGCTAGGTCACGAGTGCGTCTTTCACAATTCTGACAGGGCAAATTCGATGACATTGGGCTTTGCGTCACAGATGCTAGTAATAGTATACCAACATTATTGGCAGTACTGGCAGAAGCGTTTAGTGAGAGTGACAACAGGTATAAAGACAGGATATCATATGTGCTAGGAACTCTTCCATTCAGATAAACAACCTTATCTGGAGCACCAGAGTTGATACCGTCTTGAAATATCTTCGAAAGATTAAGAAGCGCATTGCTGACTATCGCTTCAATTGAAGCACTGGTCTGTCGGGGGTCATCCTCTCTTCCCATGTTATTATATCGCTGGATATAGTTTGACGGCAGCGAATCTACTGGGATCTGAGGATTTGTATTCTGGTTATTTTGGCACTGGGATACTAAAGGTAGCTGACCATCAGGTGGAAATAGTTTATATCTGGCCTGGAGAGCCTGTTGAGGAGATAGTAATAGTGGAGAATGGGATGAACATGCATTGGCAGAGACAGGAGATCCTCTCAAAGACTGGTCAATAGCATGAACCAGGTCAGGAATTGACGATATTGCACGCCTGTTGATAGGAGAATTGGATTTGAGATCATTTAAAGTACCCACACCAAGATGCCGACCATCGTTTTCTACTGATCCGCCCAGTCCAAAGATGACAGCCGAAGCAAAAGATTTGGCGGCTTGGACATACTGGCCACTGGACACCTGGAGATTGCCCATGCTATGATAAAGGGAGAGGTAGACAGCCCATTCTGCTGCTGATGATCTATGTGTGGTACTAGGATGAGGGGCATTGTGGACCAAATGGTGATAGTCCAGCATGACTATTGAACACAGTGATATTATTTGTTATCTGTAAACAGACTCAGTCTAAAATTAGCTGTAAATAACTACGTTAGATCTAACTACCCCGAGTAATATATAACAGGAGACAGGGTCATTGAGATAGAGTGGTCATTCTACGCTCTATCAGTGATGTTGTCGCAGTAGTATCTATACAGCAGTTGCTTGTTGCTCTTCTCTTTCCGGCTATTAATGATGCTGCTCTTTTGCTTCCGCTAATCAACGATATTTCTAATAATCTACCAGACTGGTGTTAAAGCTGAAAATATCATATTGCACGAGCACCAGCACCAGCACCAGCATCAGCGCCGGTATCAATATCAGAGCAGTAGCAGAGCACCAGCACCAGCACCAGCATCAGCGCCGGTATCAATATCAGAGCAGTAGCAGAGCACAGCAGCAATTGGGTATTAGTTTGGTATAATTCTGGCACTGCCAGCTCGTCAAAAAAAATTAATCCACAGTTGAAGCCCCGCTCCATTGCACATGAGCCACATGAACCTGCTCAAACCGCACCCTCGCAATTTCACTTACCTTCCAATATCTATAAGCAACAATGCTTTTTTTCTTCATATAAATTAAACATAACAACATCTATTAAATAAAAGAGATCCGGTGACCAAAGGTGATATTACAGGACCAACGCCAAAATATAGCGCCATCCAATACACCAATTTCTCTTATTAGCGATAATACCTTCCAGCTAACAAACATCAAAAACCGAGATTATCAGTATATCCCACATATATATAGCAGTTAAGTGTATATTAAAAAGGAATAATTAAAAATGTTAACTTACATCATAGTATGCCAAGAGCATGCATGTATACGAAGGGGCAAGGGGCAGTCATCTATTTTGAGTAAATCCTAAAGCAATAATCAGCAGCCCAAGCCCCAATATAAATGATTTGGATATGGAGCAAAAAAAGCTTAATTTCAAGACAAACATAAGCGGGTTTCAAATATCAAATTTATACCTTTCCGAGATTTTGCTGGCTCTCGAGTCTGGGGTGTAATAATAAATTACAAATAGTCACGACAGCAAATGAATAGCTTGCGGTCGGTTTGTTTCATTCATGTGCCTGTTTCAGCATCTTGTTTCGTTGATAATACTACACAGGACTGCGTGGAATGTGCCAATCGATGACTGGTCGTCCCACCGCCCACGAGAACACGCCCCTGGTGCCTGGCTAAATTGTGTTATATCTCAGGTGCGTTATCATTCGGATTTTTAAACTACCCGGGTCATATCCGCCTCATTATTTACAGTCGTGCCGTGCAGCTAGTTAATTTCGGTCTGCATTACAAGCATCATACAATCCGATAACATCACACCTGTCAGCAGCACATGTCGGCTCCACCATCACCACCTTACGCCCTTCTCCACCACCTCCTGAAACAATTTTCCCATTATTTTCCCCATTCATATTTATATAGAACGACACAGAACGACACATCCCTGCTGGGTGAGCAAACATCCAACTGCCACTCTTGGCACATCCCAACCATGGATTCTGAGAGCAACGTCAAACCTGCATTGACATTTTCATGCCCCTGCATGCCGTGACGTCACCCGACCTTCGTTCTCCCCACACAGGCTCGGGTGCCGCTGGCTGACCCGGGTGGTCGGGCCATGCCTCCGGCGGCTGGGGCTCCGCCCCAGACCCCGCTGCTCCTCTCGCTCCGCTCGAGTCGTTACGTACGGGTCCGGCAATGCAGGGTCCAGCACGGTCCCCTCGGCGAAAAGTTTTCTGGCTGGGGTCCACTTGCCTCCGGCGGCTGGGGCTCCGCCCCAGACCCCGTAGCTCCTCTCGCTACGCTCGAGTCGAAATGCTGGGGTCCGGCATCGCTGCGGTATCGGCAGGGGTCCCTGCGTCGACAACTAGCTCGCTTGCCCGTTCCTATCGTTTGAACTTCCCCAATTGTCCTCACTCAGCTCTCAGATAAAACTGGGGACCCCCACTCAACGACTCGAGCGCAGCGAGAGGAGCAGCGGGGTCTGGGGCGGAGCCCCAGCCGCCGGAGGCAGCCAGGCCCCACCAGAAGACGGTTCAATGGAGTTTGGAATAAATAATAGTATACGCAGGTACGGTTAGGAGAGATCGCCGTAGATTCCGATGGTCGAGATGAGGAATGCCAGTTGGAAGACGATGGATGAGTAGAACGACAGTTTGCTGAGGTTGCTGGACAGCGCCGACGCGGGGTAGTTGGTGCCGGCGGTGGTAGTACTAGAGACCGGTTGACCGGCAAGCTCGTCCTCGCTCTGGTCTTCGGGAGTGGCAATGTTGCTGGAGGCAGAAGACAGTTCGATATCGGATCCGCCCTTATCAGGATGGTCCAGATGGGCATAAACTGAGTTGTCGAGCAGAGAAGGTTCATCCGAGCTAGATGTGTCTTCGGATGACTTGGAAACAGCAGAAGTAGACGAGGCAGACTTGGTTTCTGTTAGATCTGCTCCACTGGCGACTGCTGGCGAACCGGTTTCTTGGGAGGGTTTAGTTGAGCTGGTTCGGTCACATTTTCCAACAGAAAGAGAACCACAGAAATTGTTCAATAAAGTATTAAAACTGATACCGGGGCCATAAAAATAGTTCAGACCAGCAACAATTGGAACTGACAGAGCCGAGTAAATCAAGTACGGGTGCTGGCCGGATCGCGGAGCAAGGATGTATGCGCTGACCAGCGAGCCAAATGCCACTGTTGATAAGGGCAAAATGACCTTGGAAACAGTTGTCTGGTATAGAGAAGTCAAAATGGTGTCTTGTTGTTGGACATCAACCTCTGTCTGAAGTGATGAGTTGGTCAAGATGCTGGGCAATGATACCAACGAGTTGGTGGTACTGGCTCCTGCCAGCACTCCCAGAGAAACGGTTCCAATAACCTTTGACAGGATAACAATAGGACACGGCATCCTTTCGTGGCAACCGCAATCAGTAATACAAACTAAAAGAAAAAAAGGTTGACAAGTTCTGGATATGAATATAACTCAACAACTGATACCGCCAGGGCAACTCGATAAATAAATTGTTCTTCTTCTTTGATCGTCCCGAATAAAGAAACCCAGTGCGGCAGACTCTATTATCTGACCAAACCCAGCAACGATAAGCATCTCTGAACATGCGGCTTCAGTGGCGTTATCGCCACTAGCTGCTGCGATTCCGGCGCCCGTCCTGTCGCTACTACTCTAGACCCACTGTGACATTTGGGGTTCTTACACTGCAATGTGGCAAATATAAACCAGGTACGGGTGTGTTCGGAGGAGTTTGGGCAGGTGGGGTCTGCCTCCGGCGGCTGGGGCTCCGCCCCAGACCCTGGTTGTGCTCGCTTCGCGAGCGGCGAGGGGGAATCGGTAGCTGCTGGGGTTTAGTAGCTCGATATAGCAGGGTTGGTGAGAAAGACTGAAGTGGTTGTGAGACGGAAAGGTCTTCAATGCTTCTGAACGCATGCTTTCTCAGGTGTATGGCTGCCATGCAATGTTATAGATTCCTCTAAATAAATAAATATTTCAATCCTAAAATCTACCACAAAATAGTAACTTCTGAGCACTCTGCTCCTATCCTGTCTACCAGATCAGTTTAGTATTACAATAGTTTATGTTATTTATAACCACTATGGATTGCGGATCTCAAAATAAACTCTCGGTTTAGCAAACGCATATCAACTCGAGAAAGAAGCTACAATTTTCAAGGATTTAACTCCGTACCAGGTATCAAACTCGTACAAACTGAAAATTGTAAAATAATAAACCAGGCTATGTCTCACACCGACTCTCGAAACCAACCAGGCCGGTCCAGTTTATCTCGCATCTGACTGCATTATCATAAGCCGCATAGATACCTATGTGGATAAACCAGGGGTAGTGCTGCATGGCCAGCGATCAGGGGTCCTGTTGACCCATGCTGTAACTTAGCTTTAACTCAGCACACTTCAGAGTTTGGAATAGTTCCTTTTTGCCGAGACTTGGTTCTGATGTGAATGATATGCCATATGTGCCTGTCTGAATTACAGCAGGTTGTAATAACAGGCGCCATGTTTCGTCTGCCTCGGAGTCATCCTGGCTCATTAAGGCCTATAGATTACATTCTACTATCTAATTATAACTAGCCTTTAAGGAATAATTTATCTTGAACGAAGGGGGCATGTCATTTGACTGGCAACTACAGCTTATATGGTACCAAGTAGGAATTCACTTCTACTGCTGGAGTAGACTGGGGTGCTTTACAGGGTAGACAGTGTCCTAGCCACCAACTTACCTGTCAGTTTTAAAATGCTCGAAGTCTGAAGAGCGCTTATTGGCTCATAATAGAAACCGAGGTGGGGTTAATTATCTTGCTGAGCTTAGGAGCAACAGAAAATGTCGAACCCCACTCGTAGCAAGAATACAGCAGATCTCCACACGCACACACTCTCCGACACAAACTCCGACCCCCAAGCAAGCTCGCGAAGCGAGCACAACGGGGTCTGGGGCAGCGCCCCAGCCGCCGGAGGCCGTCCGAAACCCCCGACACAAACCCCCCTCGACGAGACGGGACTAGGTTCGAGCACGTGGAATTTAGCGGAGATTTGGCACACGATGGAGTGCCGTATATGTGCAGAATACACATGTACCCCGCGTTTTAGCCAGTTCCCCAACAAATAGATTGGGATTAGTGGCATGGGGGTAGCGTTTGATGAGAATTTTTTCAACTCTAATTTCCGTTTACTGTTACTGGGAACGGGCTGGTGCCTCCGGCGGCTGGGGCGCTGCCCCAGACCCCGTTGTGCTCGCTTCGCGAGCTTGCTTGGGAGTGCCAGGTTTGAAGAGGGGTTTGTTTATTTGTTTACATGACTGGCCTGGGGATGTGGCTGAGTGATTTTTGAAACGGATGTGCTTACAGCGCAGGGAAAATGGGTCGATGTTGTTGTCAGAGCAGCAGACCTAGAGGTCGCAGGTGCGGTGCAGCAGCAGAAGCACCCATCGACTGAGCAGATGAGATAATTAAATTATTTCGGAGGTGGATGCGACATACGATGAATGCAAGCTGAAAAATTGACTTCGAGCCCGATGTAATTCGATAACGTTCGATGGGAAATAATAAAATTTAATGACAATTATTTGAAAAAAATTTTTCAGTTTGGTTGCTAGCTAAGTGCAGGTCCGAGCTAGACTCGATGCTTTTAGCCTCTGGTGATCTAGCGAAGAGGGGTTACTGGCGATCGCTCAAACTGCCACGGTTTAACGTCATCATGTGCACAACCGAAACAGATAGCGGCATATGTGGCCTTAATGACCAGTTCACCCTGTTAGACGTGAAATCTCCTGTTCTCACTGCTCTCACTACTTCTTCTACAACTACGACTACTATGATAAGCCGGTATTAGAGTTTGCCATGACACAACAAATCTAAGGGGAGCAGGACTGCAGCAGCAGGCACCGATAAAGCACTGCGATTAGGTACCAGCGGCAGCACCAGCAGCAGCTAGTCGGGCTATCGGCCCGATAACAGCTGCACCGTCTGGATGCAGAAACTGATCCGCCATGATACCCATGCCACTCCTATCGCTCCTGTCGCTCCTCCTCCTCCTCCTGCCGGTCTAGCGTGAAAAAATTTTGCAATCAGTCAAATCCGGCGAGTCAATTCCAGCACTACTCAACCCCTGTTCACCACCACCAACCCACAAAACCCACCCTCAACACCCACCCCACGGTCCCAGCCATCTCCTGCGAAGCAGGAGCCACGGGGTCTGGGGCAACGCCCCAGCCGCCGGAGGCAGCAGCACCCGTTGTCCCCCCTGATCACACCATCTGCACACCGGTATCGGCATCGCCAACCTTATCAGCTGCCGGGAGGTGCAGCCTCCGGCGGCTGGGGCTCTGCCCCAGACCCCGTTGCTCCTGCTTCGCAGGAGATTGCTGGGACCGTCGACGGAACCGACTCGAACGCAGCGAGAGGAGCAACGGGGTCTGGGGCGTAGCCCCAGCCGCCGGAGGCATGTCCCCCCGGACTCGGACCGGCCCCCCGCCCTGAAAATCAGACCTGATCTAGCGATGCGTCCATCTCCTGTTTTAAGCTTCCTGTTTGGTCTATCGGTCGTTCTAGAGCTTTCTCCAGGGTAACCGTATAGAGATAGAGGGGCAGCGATGACTGATTCCCCACCTCCCCTCTCGTCTCCCGTATCTGGTATCCGTAACCAGGTACATCCCGGCCCTTACCCTGACAAATTGCACCACACGACCACAACAAACAAACGAGTTGTCGGCCGCCTGTCCCAACAACTCCCGACGATATTTCGACTGGGTTGCTGGTGGTCGTTGAACAGGTTCAGTCGCCGGTCGTCCGTTGTTGTTCGTCCGGCCGCCTCACTCGCTCGCTGCCAGTGACTGGCTGACTGACCGGTGGAGCCGTCTGGTGTCCGTAGAATCCGTATTTTCCCGCTTTACTCGTTTCTACCCCTGTTAGGACCAGGGTTTCCAGCTCATTCTTCCCGCTTTTTGCCAGGTCTCTTGGCTCTTTTAGCTCGCTCGCTCGCTTCCTATGCCTGCCTGATTAGCTCATTCCCACCCTCCCAACGTAACCCAATATTATTGTCATGCCCTAGCCCCCTCCGGTAGACTGATGAAATGAAATCTCGCCCCGCCCTACCCTATTCCCACCAGCTCGGCCTCCTCGTGCCTCCGGCGGCTGGGGCTTTGCCCCAGACCCCGTAGCTCCTGCTTCGCAGGAGTTTTTCTACCGGGACGCCTCCCCCCTCCACCCCAAAACCGACTCGAGCGAAGCGAGAGGAGCCACGGGGTCTGGGGCAGAGCCCCAGCCGCCGGAGGCACACCCACCCCTACCCTATTACCAACCCTACATGATAGTGATAGCCCAAGATTAGCTATCAGGAACGTACCCTGACCCCGGCACCTCCTCCGTAACGGTCGACCCCTCTCGCTGCAGCAGCATGGCTTCTGGCCCCTTCGGTGGGTGGTCGCGCAATCGTTCCATTTGGTTCTGATTACCACTACCTCCTACATATTACTGCAGCCGGGCAGCGGCACCACACTAAGCCGTCCTTGTCTTGCCTTGTGCATATATGCCATTATCGCCATGCCAGGCCCCTAATAAACCCACCATCGGGCCCTAATCTGACTTGTTTCAACCCAACCACCAAAACTGTCGTCTTCTGACGTTTGACTTCTTTCATCCTCCTATTTCTCCATCTCCGTTTTTTTAATCCTTTTTTTCCCATCTGTCACGTTTTGTTAGACTGCTTTTGTGAATCGGTTCTTTCCTTTATTATTTTTTTTTTGGTTGTTTTTGTTCGCTATTTTTGGCTTCTTCTCCGCTGCTTATTCAAATAGTGTGTCAACAGAAGTTGTCTGCGACCGTTACAGTTTATTATTGTTTCGTCTCTAGAGTTTTTTTTATTATCTTCTTTGCCAGGTTATTTCTATTTCGTGGTTAGTTATCTTGCTATCTATCGGAATATTTATTAGTCTGCTATTGTACCGCCTCTAGGTCATAACACAACACAACACCTTATCTTCATCAGCTCTCATCGACAAACAACTCAACTGTTTTGTGTTGAGAACTTTGATTGACTTGGTTTGTCTCTACATTTTGCATTTCATTTATTTGGTACTTTGGTTGCCTTGATCGTTTACAGATAGCGTGGTATCACCCTACTGATAGTTTGCTAGCTGCTGTTTCTGTGTTCAACTACTACTGATAGTGTACTACTGAGAGTGTAGAGCCTACTATATAGCGACATCCGATTATCCGCCAAGTCGTATTTGTACCGTCCCTATATTGACGTATTGACCTATACGGACACCGGCATATCCTGTGAACCCAACTGTTATTACAACTTTATTTTTTAAAGCAACTGCTTATCGGCATATCGGTATCTATATCAGCTCTATCAACACATTGCAATCACACGAACCATTCCTCGTCTCAAACCCACAAATTTCCTATTCTACCCCAAACTCAATTCTGCTGAGTGTGTCTACTCATTCTACACAACTTTGTTCAACTACTGATTTTATGAGTCTTTGAAAAGAAAAACTAGCCAGTGTCTTTCGTATCCAGTTCGGTTCTGTCGAGTGTTGTGTGTGGAATTGCTGGATCTCTTTTGTGTGTGTGTTTTGGTCATTTGCTTTTAGACTTCTTGTCTTTTCAGGTTCACCTGGTTGACTTGGTTTAATTTGGTATCGTTTTAACAAACAAGTCGAACTTGTTTTATATTCTCTTCTTTTTGCATTATTTATTCCAATTTTTTTATTTTTGGCGTGCCAAATTTCTTAAAAACTAAAGAGTTAGAACTATACAAGTCACCAGCAGAATGCCAGCTATTACTGAAAAGCCTCCAACTCAATCTCAGACATCCGCGTCTCCATCGAAATCTCTTCTCAATGGTAGATACCAGATTATTGCCGACATCAACAAAGGTTCTTATGGAGTTGTGTCTTTAGCCAAGGATATTGGCGGCGATGGAAGTCTGGTAGCTATCAAGTGCATTACCAAGTCATCCAACTGTGCTGTTTATGAAGAAGCCCTTTATGAAGTGGAAATGCACAAGCGATTAGGAAATCACCCTAATATTGTACAGTTGATTGACTTCTTTGATGAGAACTCCAAGGCCTATTTGGTTCTCGAATATTGTGCACCCGGTGATTTGTACGAAGCTATTAAGGCGGGACGTGGACCTAGAGAACAAAATTGCGTACTTGATTTTATGCTCCAATTGATCGATTCTGTAGAATATTGCCACAGCAAAGGTGTCTACCACCGAGACATTAAGCCTGAGAATATTCTTATTGGAAATGACGGATCTGTCAAGCTGGCCGATTGGGGTCTTGCTACCTGTACCAAAATCAACGGAGAGTTTGGTATTGGCAGCGAGCGCTATATGGCTCCTGAACTGTTTGATCAAGCAAATACAAAGGAATATGACGCCGAAAAGGCCGATATTTGGGCTCTAGGTATTTGCTTGCTCAATATCTTGTTTGGTAGAAATCCTTTTACTGTTGCTTCACAAAAGGATAAGTTGTTCCTTGACTTTGCTACTGCTCGTGAAGCACTTTTTGATATTTTCCCAAGCCTTTCGGAAGATGTATTTGCCGCTCTTCGTCACTGTCTGACTATGGATCCCGACAACCGAAGTCTTAGTAAATTGAGAAAGGAGTTGTTGGCTGTTCGCATGTGGACTACCGACGAATATTATGAAGACGAGGACGTTTATGACGACGATGAGTTTGGTTTGAATTTGAACGATAATGAAATTAATGAATATGAACAACAAAGCAATAATGAAAAAACGACAAAAAATAATGATGATTTTGAGGATAACGACGATACCGTGGTAGGCGGTTTTGTCAAGGCTTCTTCTGGTGCTCTTGCTACTGTCCACGGAGGTTCCATTTCTGCTGCTAATGGCGAGCATGAGCCTTTTGCTACCAAGACTCCTGGTCCCCACCATGCTCCTTCGCCATTGGCTATTTTCCAGGAATCTCTTGCTGTGCCACAAGACTTTATTAGTACCACCACTAATAGACAGCCTTTCCGTACACCTACCGGTCTTGTCAACCACTCGCCCTTGCGACAGGATCTCGATTGGAATCGTACTATGCAGTTCACACCGCCGACTCGAGAGAATGGCTTTTTCCCCAACAGCAAAGTCAAGACTCCTTCGAACCTGTCTTTTGTGCTTTCCGCAAGAGGCGGTAATGGAAGCGGTTTCCCAATGCAGTCTGTTGGCGAGGACGACGAATCGGGCCTGTTGGAATCTTCGACTTCCTCTGCCAGTCGCAGTCGTCGCGGCAGTGATGGCAGCACCAACAGTATTATTGACGACGAACATCACGAAGATGTTTTTGCTATGGACGGTGAATTGAGTGGCTCTTTCAACAAGCTATCACTTAACTCTGGTCACAATAACAGCAACATTATAAACGGTGGAGCCCGAGCTGTTCCAACCAGTAATGAAAGAGCTGGCTCTGGTTCCGACTCGTCAATCTCGTCGGTTCCTTCATTGGTAAAGTCAACTACTTTGGAAGAAGCTTCACTACCCAGTCAACGGTTTACTTTCAACGGAGCATCCGCTTCGTTCACCCCTTCGAACATGACGATTCCGAAAATGATTGTTCAAGGAGCGTCACCAGAACGACGCAAAACCGCATTCCTCGCGTCGTCGGCTCCTCCAGTGCGAGATTTCCTTAATCTCGGCAAGAGCTGGAGCGACATTGACTTTGAAGACGACGACGACGCCGACTTTGTGGAAGACGACTTTTACTACAACAAGCTACGCAATGCAGTCCCCGCTGGAACCGGGACTGTGACATCTGTTAGCGGTAGCAACAGTCAACGTTTGGATGATGCCATGGCCAGCAAAGAAACATCTGCCGTCAGCATCAAACCAATGGCCACAAAGTCGCGTCTGCCAGCCATCGCTGGCAAATCCCACCCGACCCCGGGCCAGTCCTGGGTGTACCCCCACTGGGTCGAGTAACTCATGCCCCCAACTATTTATTGGACATTCACCCACTACCTCCATCACCCCCTCTCCCCTTCTGTGCATACTTTCATATATAAATAAAAATAAATATTTATATCCTACTCCCCTTCTGCTCCTCTCGCTTCGCCAAGTCGGCTCTATCTGGGAGGGGGTCTGCCTCCGGCGGCTGGGGCTCCGCCCCAGACCCTGCAGCTCCTCTCGCTTTGCTCGAGTCGTTTTCGTGGAGGGTCCAGTCGCTCCGCGAAGCGGAGCACAACCAGGGTCTGGGGCGGAGCCCCAGCCGCCGGAGGCAGGTCCCCGTCCGGAGAAAGAGAGGGGTAATATATTTACAGGTATTTACAGAGATTAGGCCGGGTTGACGCACTCGGAGGTGGGTTTTGTGAGGTATTCGAGGTCGGTGATGGTGTGGGTGATGATTGAGGTGCAGGTGTCGTCGAAGTCGAATTCGAAGATGCCCGTGAGGACGGGGTACTCGTGTGGCAGGATTCCTAGGGAGCGGGCGATTTTGAGTGCGTCGACTTCTTTCGTGAGAGAAGAAGACCAGGAGTACGGGAAGTATTCGGTCGTGTCTTCGTCTTTTGATGACGAACTGGTTCGCGTCTTCATTTCGTAGTCTTCTGGTGACACTGTTCTCCAGTACACTATGAATCGAGGTGGTAATCCTGACGACAGTCGCGATTTAACTGCTTGTGATTGGGTCAGTCGGTGATGGTGATGGCCATGATGACCTGCTTCTTGATCAGGATCTGTCGTCGTTGGCCGGCTGTGTTGTTCGTCTTTTTGTGGTTCTTTGGCGGTATCGTGAGCTCGATAGTAGGAATAGCGGAAAATGGATGGGTGAGAGTCTGTTCGTGCTGACAGGATCATGAGTTTCGAGCTCGGTGGGATTAAGAGCGTGGTGACGAGAAACTGTAGCAGTTTGACTGTTGTTGCATAAGGCACTCTACCAACCACAGCTGGGATATGTGGATGAGAGTCGGGAAGCACGTTTAAAGTGATATCGTTGGACAGGATCTGTTTCGGCAGCACGGAATTTATCATGTCAGGCACATGGTCTTTGATCACTTCAATCACTGCAATTGTTAGTATTTCATGTCCATGCTAATGATAATTAGGACCGCTGGATCAATTACATACTTTTCCCGAGATTGGCCGTACGAGCCTGTTTTTCCAGGTCGATATGTCTTTCATTGTGGTCTTCATGACTGATATTTTGCAGAGCTGATGTTAACAAGCGACTCGTTGGTACTGAGCACGGCGTCTTAACTGAGTAGTGGCAAACGCCTGTCACTCCACGAACCGTCTTCGAGGCCGACCTACTCGTGGAAAACGATACGAGACTCCTTGCGACCGTGGCCATATTACCACATACCAACGAATTCTTGTGCTTTCTCTTGCTTTTCTTCCGTTTCTTTGCTGGTAGTGGTGCTGTCTGCAACTATCCTTGTGGTGATCGTCTATCGTTATCTATTTGCCGACCACATGCAGGTACATGTCAGATCCTGGTGCTCTTAATTTACACTTAAATTACCCACTCATGCAACGGGTCATACTCACTGGGGTGGTCGAGTCTGCCTCCGGCGGCTGGGGCTCCGCCCCAGACCCTGGTTGCTCCTCTCGCTGCGCTCGAGTCGGTCTTGGCGGTCCAGGCACACCAAGTTATTTTCGTAAGCTGATAGTTGAAGAGTAATTTTTATATCACGAACGATTGTTAGACTTTTTTATTCCGCATATATGCTTTGTTGATGTGACGATTGTGAGAATTCAAGTTCCAGCTTTAACTCGACAAGAATAGGAGTTTTGAATAGGAATATGTAAGCTCGAAAACCAATCACTGTCGATTCTGCCTCCGGTGGCTGGGGCGCTGCTCCAGACCCCGTTGTGCTCGTTGCGCGAGCTTCCTGGACCCCGGTGGGACCCGGTGAACCTGGCATCTCGGAGGTTGGAACTGCATTCTCGAAACACAACTCGCTATATACAGGAATTGCAACCTAAAGGTCGTGCAATGAAAACCAATACTACAAATGAATGGCGATATAAACATGTAACAAATACCTCTGATTTTCACCTGGCCAGCCGAACACTTTACTCATTCTGATTATTGATAACAGATAGCTTCTTGACTCAAAAATCCGTAGTGAATATTCTAGTATATCATATTTTTTTCGAAGGACACTTGTCAACTGATACTAGATCTCGTCTGACTCAAAGTTTGGAGCAGGTCCAACTTCCAAAAGCCATTTCATCTGGAAAATAGCTCTTCAGGAAGTGTCCGTAAGCTCGCGAAGCGAGCACAACCAGGTCTGGGCAGAGCCCAGCCGCCGGAGGCATGCTCATACAGAGAGCAGGAAGTAGAATAAATTATTTGGCATTAACATAGATAGAGGATGTCTTTTTATTTTCCGAGAACAGATTAAGCCCACTTCTTGAATTGGTTGATGAGAGCGTTGGTCGAGGCGTCGTGGTCGGTGACGGGCTCGTTGTTGTCGAGTTCCTTGCCAATGGCCTTGGCGAGGACCTTGCCGAGCTCGACTCCCCATTGGTCGAAAGAGTTGATGTTCCAGACAGCACCCTCGGTGAAAGTCAAGTGCTCGTAGTAGGCAATCAGGGCACCGAGAGCAGCAGGAGTGATCTCTTGGGCAAGAATCGAGGTGGTGGGTCTGTTTCCAAGGAAGATCTTGTGAGGAACAAGAGAGTCAGGAGCACCCTCGGCCTTGACAACCTCTTGGGGCTTGCCGACCATAAGAGCCTCGGCTTGGGCAAAGAAGTTGGAAGCAAGCATTCTTTGGTGGAGGTTGTTCTCAATAGGGTTGTGAGACTTGGCAGCAAGGATAAAGTCGGTGGGGATCAACTTGGTTCCTTGGTGGACCAATTGGAAGAAAGAGTGTTGCGAGTTGGTGGCAGGCTCTCCGAACAAAATAGATCCGGTAGAGTACTTGACAAACTCATTGGATCGGGTCACAGACTTACCATTAGACTCCATCGACAATTGTTGCAGGTAGGCAGGGAATCTGTGCAAGTATTGGTCGAAAGGAGCGACCAAGTGGGTTTGAGCACCGAAGAAGTTGTTGTACCACACACTCAACAAACCACCCAAAACAGGAATGTTCTGCTCAAGAGGGGTTTCAGTGAAGTGCTTGTCAAGAGCCTCGGCTCCCTTCAAGAATTGCACAAAGTTGTCGTAACCAATGTACAAGGCAACCGACAAACCAATAGAACTCCACACAGAGTATCTACCACCGACCCAGTTCTCAAAACCGAACATGTTGGCAGTGTCAATACCGAACTTGGAAACCTCTTCGGCATTGGTGGAAAGGGCAACAAAGTGCCTGGCAATGTGCGTCTTGTCCTTAGCAGTCTCGAGGAACCACTTCTTAGCACTGTTGGCATTGGTAGTGGTCTCGGCAGTAGTGAAAGTCTTGGAAGCGATCAAAAACAAAGTGGTCTCAGGATTGACCTTTCTGAGAATCTCGGCAATGTGAGTACCATCAATGTTACTGACAAAGTGAACATCCAAGTCACGCTTAGAGTACGACTTCAAGGCCTCAGTAACCATGACAGGACCCAAATCAGAACCACCAATACCAATGTTGACGATATCGGTAATGGCCTTACCGGTATAACCCTTCCATTCGCCAGATCTGACTTGCTCAGTGAACTCCTTGATATGAGCCAAAACAGAATTGACCTCAGGAGTGACGTCCTTACCGTCGACAAGCATGGGCTTACCAGCTTGGTTTCTAAGAGCAATGTGGTAAACAGCACGGTCCTCAGTGAAATTGATCTTGTCACCCTTGAAAAAGGCCTCTCTCAAACCCTCGACATTGGCTTCCTTAGCCAACTTGATAAGAGAAGCAAGAATCTCGTCATTGATGATGTTCTTAGAGAAATCAAACAAGATCTTGGATCCATCAAAGTTAGTGAAAGTGTGAGAAAACTTGGAAAATCTCTCAGGATCTTTAGAAAATTGTTCCTTGACAGACAATGACTTGCCCTCGGTGTCATAGAGGTTTTGCAGAGTCTTCCAAGCAGGAAGGTCCGAAGCTTGTGAAAAAGTAGCTGAGGCCATTGTTCTTTCTTATACAGTGGTAGTGAAATATGTTATATACTACAATATCAATTTGCAACAATCGATGATAATGTCAATTCCCTTCAGAAATTCAGACGCAATTGAGTCAATTGAAAATCAATTAATCAAATAAACCCTGAACAAGTCAATATTAATCGGAAAAACTAGTCAACCGAAAAAAAAAAAAATAAGATGATCGGATCCAACCGAATGGTCGACATGGATATCCTGGTTCTTTATATAATGACGGTCCATGCCTGAATATGCAACACCCGTTTCTCCCATACAATTTCACCCCACCACGCTTGTGGTCCGGTTATTTCGGTCAGCCCGCGTCAGCCCGGCTGCCAGTTTGCAGCGGCCCCCCAAACTCAATTGTGGCCCTGCTGCCCATCCGCTACCGGCCTGAACCATCCCAACCCTGCCCAGCCTGCGGCCCTGCTGCCCATCTGCCCTATTGCCCTGCTGCTGCCCACCGCCGGAACTTCCATGCACGGGCCTAAAACAAAAAATGGGGGTCCGAGACAAGGGCCACTGTTGTCCGAGCATGTGCATCTACCACGACTCCGCATTTATCCAGCCCGATTGACTGACCTTACTGGTTGACGTTACCGGCGGCGAGAAATTTCCGGCTCAGGGTCTGCCTCCGGCGGCTGGGGCTCCGCCCCAGACCCTGGTTGTGCTCGCTTCGCGAGCAATCGCTGATTTTAGCTCCATTGTTCAGGTCTGTTGGTAGCATCAGTTGTTCAGGTCTGTTGCTGGAATCTGTTGCTGAAGTCTGTTGTTAAGACGGTAGCTCAAGGCCGCTTGGCTATTATTGGCAAGCTGCAGCTGTGATTGTTAGCTGTCGCTGCTGCAGCCTTGCGTTACGTTACATTTAGTAAACGAAATAAGGTTCCTTCAAAGGCAATATACAGGCACCTGTTTTCTGCGACCGATCTCGACTGGCTGTCGGGCTGTCGAGCACTTCCATCACTTTCACAACGGAATCTCCGGCAATCTAGCCAAGCCAAGCCTCTAACCTCCCATCCATACACAATCTCCGATCACCTCACACCCCCACCCTCTCCAGGGACTTTCGACTGCTACCCTCCTACCCTGAAATTTGTAATCCTTCCGTAATCCCTATCACCCGAACCCAGGGTCCAAATGCACTGATCCCTGCATACTGTGACCCGGGTCTGCCTCCGGCGGCTGGGGCTACGCCCCAGACCCCCCTGCTCCTCTCGCTACGCTCGAGTCGTTCTCCTACGGTCCCAGCCGCTCCGCGAAGCGGAGCACAACCAGGGTCTGGGGCGGAGCCCCAGCCGCCGGAGGCACATGCCCCATCCCCAGCGGCGCCATCGCCGCACTCAGATCGGCCAGGGGGAAGTATAAAAGAGTGAAAATTATTTTGCAAGGGAGTTTGTTTCTTACTTACTTGTGACATTGTCGCACCTGACGGAGTCGGGTGCTAGCAACGGGCGTGTAGTTAGCACGGTCGGTGCTAGCACAGATGCTGTTGGGTGTGCGAGCTTGCCATTGTTCGGGGACTGCTGTCTCGGGCAGCAGTTTGTGCTTGTGAGGACCGAATCCTGGCAAGAGCCTCGCGCTTTGGCAGACCAACTGGTCTTCTCCACCCTGGAACGTACTATACGTTGTCAGGACTAAATCACTGACCGACATCTTCTGCTAGATTCTGCTGCTTCTGTACCGCAATATAATGAATTTTGGATACAAGGCGGGGACGGGGGACTGCCTCCGGCGGCTGGGGCTCCGCCCCAGACCCTGGTTGCTCCTCTCGCTTCGCTCGAGTCGAATAACTCTTATTCATGGTTTCATGGTTAGTATTGCCATAAACAGGGGTTATAAGTCGGCAAATCCCGAAGTATACCCTTAATCAGGAGTCCTGTTCTCTATGAAGCGGAGCCCATGCGACCTGCCGAAAATACTAGTTGGACCCATCATCCTGGACAGTTCATTTCATGAACCAACCCATGTTGTATGTTGGAAAAGCTAATTGACGCGTTGCCTCGAGACTGGGTGGGACACCTCTTCAGTGGTTCCCATTCGATTGAACTGGTTCGTTGAAAGGTCACTACTGGCCTGTCAGTGCTGATGCTGTCAATGGACTCTGTAGTTTAGATAACTTGAACCCGTCTGACTGGAAAGATTCACACCATTTCATAGTCCACTGGCTGAGACACCCTAGCGATTACTATGGGATCCGACTACTCTTCTCACTCGTTCTTACTTGCCAAGTTTTGGACTCGGGGTTGTGCCTCCGGCGGCTGGGGCTGCGCCCCAGACCCCGTGGCTCCTGCTTCGCAGGAGATTGCCTACTCGTCTCACATGCTCTTGGTGCGATCCCGCTGTCAACTGTCTACATTTTACCTTTGTAGAGCTTGAACTTCTCCATGTTGTAATAGTGTCCTTGAAACCCGTTCACTCCATGGAGATATATTGAATAAACCAGCAGTCCGATCAGGGGTATCTCCTGCGAAGCAGGAGCAACAGGGTCTGGGACGGAGTCCCAGCCGCCGGAGGCACGACCCCAGCTCTAGCAGTAGTAGCGACCCGGATCGTGTCTCATCGCCAATCGACCCTGCATGGCCCCTGCATATGCGAGATAAGGCAGGGCTTGATTGCACCCGAAGTGTTGACATGCGGCTGCCTCGAGAGAGCCGTGAAGTTATGGGGAAGTCCGCGTGACTACGAGCGTCAAGTTTATGGGGATAAGGGCGTTATGGGGCCATGGGCCCGTGGTCTATATAAGGGGTGCATCCCGCTCCAAAAGATCTCTTCTTCCTCTTTATCTTTACTACACCAGATTTTTTTGCCAGTTGAGATTGAATTGCGAGTTTTTGACCGTTTGAATTTTTTTTACTGCCCCTGACAACTATTTTGGGGTTCTAGCTGATTGACGTTGTTTTTTTCAATTGGCTTTTGATTTTAAAGCTTTTTTTTGGTGCTGGAAGTGTCATTTTTCCAGTAATTGCTGTTACTAGTTGCCCCTTGGATTCTTATTTTCTTTTCTAGGAATCTAATTGGCACTCTAGTGTATTTCTATTTGACCACCGCTTGAATTTGTGGTTACAGAGTACTTTGGTTGTGCACTATTTTCATTCACAGCTTTATTTGACCTTGTCTTGGGTCATCTTTTCGCTTAAACTCATCAACATCACTTGTATTGTGTTGTTAAACTCATCATCATTAATTAATACTGGTTTATCATCGTAATCAGAAATAATGTTCTTCCACCTTACCTTTATCAGAACAAAAGTCATTGAATTGGTCATTGGCATTCAAATAGCTTTTGAGTCAGAGAAAGAAGAAACTATCCCTGATGACTCCCAGGAGATCAATCATGGTTCTCGCTCTCATTTTAAGGGCTTGAAAAGTTTTTTCAATTGTTTTAAGAAGTCTAGTACCCCTTCCACTTCTACTTCTTCCACTCCTACTTCTTCCAGTACAATCACTACTACTTCCTCGTCCAATGTGCCTGAGAAAATCTCCGCTCGTGATGCCTTGGAATTGGCTCCCAAGAACGAATCCCAACTCGAATTCGGCGACGCCTGGATCTCCAAATTGAAATTCCTTTCAGAAGGTGTAAGAGCCACCATTGAACAACAAAAGACTTTTTATTCCAAACTCAAGTACAAACTCCGATGGAACTCTCACCATAAATCCTTCGGTACTTCGATGACTTACAGTCTTGACGTCTTTAAGAAATTGTCAATCGATAACATCAACAATAACACTTTCGAGGCCTTCAACAAAACAGACTTCACTTTCATTAGAAAGATGTTTGGAGTGTCTGACCAAGACTTCATGGAGGCATGTAACAACTGGATGCGAACTGACGGACTGGACACCACCGGACTCTTTATCTCTCGTGATCATCAATTCTTACTCCATCCTCTCACTGTCGACAGGGCTTTCGCACTAAACCATTATGCGAGAAAGTTTGGCAAGCATCTGAGAGACAAGTGGTGCTACCGAACCACCCACCTTGCCGCATATGTCGGACTCTACCGAGTTGGCGGCGAGTTTTTTGCCATTGAGTACACCAAGAAGGATGAGACTCAACATGAGAACAAGTGTAACGTTCACATCGGCAACAACATGGTCAGATGGCTTGAAGGCTTCAACCGCCTTGGAACCCAACTTTGCGAAATTTTCCCTACTACTGACGACAAGGAGTTTGAAAACAGACTCTATCATCAAGTCATTGAAGATCTGAAGTTTCTGTCTTCAATCAAGTCAGTCAACTATCGTATTGGTGCTGCCCTATATCACGATAAACTTACTATCAAAGTTTATGATTGGTTGAGATACGACACCACCCCAACCAGAAAGAGAGAGAGAAGAAGAGCTCTTGGCAATAACGCCAGAAGACAATACCACACCTACAATGATGAACTTCGATTTCTCCTTTAATCAACGGTCATTCCTATCACACCTTGTTCCTGAATTTCCTCATGTCATCAAACATCATGGTACAACTATCCGGATTCCAATTTATGTTCCCCACCCATTCTACTCAATTATGGTTGGTCATCTTCATTCGAAACCACAGGACCAGGCGCCCAGCGGCTGCCACTCCTCCACTTCGACTCTACCGTTTCACTTTATGGTTCTCCTATTGTGCTGGCACCTCCTTGGCAGACACTCAATAGGAATGGCTTCTTCGACCATCGGCTTCTTGCAGGTTTCTTTCTGACAGACGTATCTCGCGATATTGCTTCGCTGAGGTCTGATTCCGAAAGATCTTTGGAACTAGCCGATAGCAGAAGCTTTACCACTGCATTGGCATCCCGAGCTGTGCACACTCTACTCGAAACGGTACTACCAACCAACACTTGAGAACTGGGAACCACGGAACATGGCTGAGGAACCGGGAACATGGTCAAACCTGACCTACTTTTGTTGTTTTTACTACTTTTGTAACTCTCTAATAAATTATTTCTACTTCTCATGAAACCATTCCCCAATATTCGGGAACGGGGATGTGCCTCCGGCGGCTGGGGCTCTGCCCCAGGCCCCGTAGCTCTTGCTTCGCAGGAGATTGCCAGGACCATCGACGGAACGACTCGAGCGCAGCGAGAAGAGCCACGGGGTCTGGGGCAGAGCCACGGGGTCTGGGGCAGAGCCCCAGCCGCCGGAGGCACGTCTTTTTTGAGTAACCTTTTTTGGCACCAGCGGGGCCAAGTTAGTGCCCTACATGTCCCTTAGGAATCGTGATCCCGTTGTTACTCTTCAAAAGCTATATCATACCACTTTCGCACATGCCTCCGGCGGCTGGGGCTCTGCCCCAGACCCCGTAGCTCCTGCTTCGCAGGAGGAATCAGGTGGGCCACGACTGAAGTGTTGTAGTTCTTTGAATTGCCTGGTCTGATGCCGTTTGTGTTTTTGGTAAGTTAACCACATCAGGCAATTAATTTGACCAGGAACCCAACTGCGATTCTACTGGTTCCAAGTCTGACAGTCACTATATAAAGTTATAATTGGAGTAGCAGAGGGTCTAGCCTCCAATGGTACAGGAAAGCATTGGTAGAGAACTGATTAAATAAAAATAAAAAGTAGAAAATAAAGAACAATTGTAAAACTTAAAAAGTCAATTTAAAGCGTACCACATATCAAATCAATAACTAGCTAGCAAGAATTCATTTATTTATCAGGGTCAATTTATCTGACGGAATTATCTGACCGGGGTACAAGCTGCAGCAGCCTAAGCATGCTGATAGCAGCTTGAGAGAGGTATACAGAAGGCCTTCAAACCGGTCTCTAGGCACCTAGCAAATTTAATAACACCTCCGATCTATTATTTTTTATGTTTTATTTTTGAACGAAACATTAGCGTAAAGAGGAGCTTAGTGAGATACCCTGTCACCAGAACAACGTTCAGCTCTCGTTCGATCGCAGATGTCTGATCTATGTATGGATCATCAGGTGTCAACAAACAATCAGGAGGATCTAGGCAGCACCACTGATGCTATTGAATAGCTCTAAAATATCACGATGGTACAAAAAGTGAATAGTTTTTCTAGCTCTAATTCTAGCAGAAAAGAAACAAATTAATTCAGATAACTTGTATCCTTGAATTATTTCTGCTAGTCTGAGTGTGATAAGATTGATAATTTACTCAGGCATACTGATATAATAGATATTGGGTATATACAGGGTATCTTGTTTAATTTCTCTTTTTCTTTATTTTTTCTTAAGTGGAAGCTAAAAACTATTTACTAGTGACCAATCTACTGATGACCAGGTGGTGTCCAACTGGTGACCAACTGGAGCCTAACTGATGAGGCGACCTAATGGCGGCAAACCAGCAGTGCATCAGTCCTATCGTTTTATGATGAAGCTTTGCAGAGAGTAAAGCAGATGGTGGTGCAGGTGTAGTGCAGTTGTGGTGTCATGTAACCTTCTACTTCGGTGGAGCATGTCATGTAGAGAAGATCAAGCAGTATAAAAATAACCTATAAAACCCGATGGCAGATGATATCCAGCTGCGGCAGCAGATTTTCCAGCCTGAGACACCGACCCGTCCAAATGGGCAGGAAAAGTAAACTCCCAACTGCTACTCTGTAGCCCAAATGCACACCTGTAACCAGCTGGCTGCACGCTGCACGCAATACACAGCCCACTGATAGGCGGGTGGATAGGCCAGTGGGCAGTGTCCACTAGGGGCGAGGGGGCCCGGGAGGGGTCATTCTGTTAGAAATGGCAGCTAATAATTTAATAATAGGGAACCAGAGGGGGCTTGGGAGACAGTTCAGCCAGGGGAGTTAAGGCGGAGGGAGGCGGAGAGGCTTGGGAGGAGTTAGCTGGCCGTGTCGACCCAAAACCACAGGGGATCGCGGCGCGAGATCTCCTGCGAAGCAGGAGCCAAGGGGTCTGGGGCAACGCCCCAGCCGCCGGAGGCAGACCCCCTCCCCAGCAGCAAGCAGCAGCAGCAGTAGCAAAACGGCCCATCAACCACGGCAGCAGGAGAACCACCACCACCGGCAGCAGCAGCGGCGGCAGCAGCGGCAGCAAAAGTAAGCAGGAGGTGGAACAGACGACCGAAAAGGACAGGAAGCCGCGGGGGCCCGTGTCCACAAGCAGGGAGAGAAGCCCCTTGACTAGAGACGTAGCGTGCCCCCCTAAAAGCGGACCAGATCCTCATATAGGCACGGATTTGGCCGAAGTGGAAAATCGAAACAAGAAAACAAAAAACGTCGACTCGACAGTTGTGCATTTCAACCTGACGAAGTGCCAGGAGGTAGACCAAAGACAGATAACATCCAAAAAAAAAATAACAGAAAAATTTTAGACCAAATCAGTCTAAATTTTATTTTATTTGACTTTGGAGACGCTGTTATTGACATTAGAAACAGACAGACCTGTATTCTCGATAGAATTGAGTGAGAGTAATCCAGTAAAGAGGATTCTCACGATATTACGACATCCAACAGTGACTCAGTATCGACGTTAGTGAGATACCAAGTCAGGATCAGAAAACAAGGTTTTTGCTTTTAATTTTCACATAACAGAAGCAGTTCGATAAGTGGAAACACGAGTATCAAGCGATTGTACCCACTTGGACTTTGGACTCTAGCACAACATGAGCTACCAACATCCTAACGCCTCTACCGAGGGATATCAATATGGGTTAGTATACACTCTTCACACACAGCAATGACCATCTCAAAAAGCTGATAAAAGGCCATCTCAAAAAAACACGATGCTGGACACGTAGCGTAACTCCGCGAAGCGGAGCTACGGGTCTGGGCGGAGCCCAGCCGCCGGAGGCATACCCACACCCCGGTTCACGCACCCACTTCTCGTGTCAACAGCACAAACACCACTATCTACGGAACAAGAGAACTAACAAGTAAACAGACAGCCCAATAATTCAGGCTATGAACTGTCGAATGTGAACCCCTATGCCACCAACACGTCCAACAGCGGGCATGCAGGATACGGGGCACCACCTCCCGGCCCCCCTCCCACTGGAGGAGCTCCAGGAGGAGGAGCGCCAGCGGACGATATGATCGCGTTCTTTGGAGAGTTGGACGATATTAAACGGAATCTGGTGCAATACGACGATAATGTCGACCGGATTGAAGCTTTACATAAGAGATCGCTTGCCGAGGTGGGAGGAGAACACGAGGATTATATCCAAGGACAGATTGAAAGTTTGACTCAAGACACCCAGGCATTGGCAGATACTCTGAAAGCGCGAATTAAGACGCTACAAGCTAAATCGACGCGAGACTCGACTAAAAAGACGCAAGCAGAGAATGTTAAAAGACAGTTTCTCAGCTCGATCCAAAAATATCAGACCACCGAGGCGCGGTTCCGCCAGAAGTATAGAGAGGCAGCCGAGCGTCAGTTTCGAATTGTTCGTCCCGATGCCACTGATGCGGAAGTTAAAGAGGCCATTGAAGACAGTGCCGGTGTTCAGATTTTCTCTCAGGCTCTGATGAACTCGAACCGTCGAGGCCAAGCCCGTACTGCGTTGACCGAGGTGCAAACCAGACACCGCGAGATCCAGAAAATCGAGCAAACCATGGCCGAACTGGCTCAATTGTTCCGCGATATGGAGGTGCTTGTGGCCGAGCAAGAAGAGCCTATCCGTCACATCGACGAGCAAGCCGCCACAGTACAAACCGACATCGAGCAGGGCGTGTCGCACACCCAAAAGGCCATTTTCTCGGCCCGTGCTGCCCGTAAGAAGAAGTGGTGGTGTCTCGGCATTGTGCTCATCATTGTCATCATCCTGGCCGTCGTCCTCGGCGTCAAACTCAGCAACTAAACCCACCACGCTGCTTCTCTTCCTCTGCTAATACTTTTCTATTCTCCTATAATATGTATAATTAATAATGCATCCACTATCGTGACCAGGTCTCTGGGGGTGGGACTGCCTCCGGCGGCTGGGGCTCCGCCCCAGACCCTGGTTGTGCTCCGCTTCGCGGAGCGGCGAGGATCGTGGGGGGTTTGAGGGGCTTCAGAGACCCCTGAAGTTCTCGTGGAGGGTCGAGGAGCTCCTGGCGCCCCCGAAACCCGACTCGAGCGAAGCGAGAGGAGCAGCGGGGTCTGGGGCGAAGCCCCAGCCGCCGGAGGCAGTCTGACACCCCAAGTTCCACCCCCTAGAATAGAAAAACCTCCGGTGTTAGACCCCCGGGACCGGAGACCCCCTGAAACGGTGTGCTATTTTTAGGAGTCAGGGCACGGTGCATGGGTGGTTTATGGAATACCCGAAAGAGCGAGAATCGGCCCTTGCCGCGACAAAACCGTTGGATCGACCGCATTATAGCAGCATAGTATATTTAGAGTATGTACAGGAGTAGTTAGCGGCAGGCAGCGAGCATTTATTTTCCCCCCTCCTCCTGTCCATCCATTCAGTCGGTATCTCTGTATCCGACTTCAGTCATTAATCAGTCGGTCGGTCGGTCGGTCGGTCGGTCGGTCGGTCTGTTTGTTTAACCGTTAAACTCTGGCAAAACTGGCTATTATTAGCGGCTGTGATCCACAGGTCGATACTTTCCTATTCTCTCTGCTCTGACAAATTCAAGCGATCGCCGCAGCGCTGCGACTGTCCCGTTTGTGTCGTGTAAGTTTGCCAGGGGTAAACATCACCAGCATCACCACCTCTGCAGCGACCTATCTCTCTCTCTCTCTTTCACTCTCGTGTAAACTCTCAACCACACTCTCTGGTTACGAACCTCAGTCAACAAACACTCTAGCAAAATCGACTACTGCCGGCTAAAACCCTAGATCCCGGTTAGTAAGTGCATATAAAAATCCCCCTGCAACCGCAGCTGGTGAAGCTCATTGCGCCAGTTGCACCTGTTCACCCGATCCTGGCTCGAATTCGTAAGTGGTACACATGCCTCCGGCGGCTGGGGCTCCGCCCCAGACCCCGCTGCTCCTCTCGCTGCGCTCGAGTCGTGCTTCACGGTCCCAGGTCTCTCCTGCGAAGCAGGAGCAACGGGGTCTGGGGCAGAGCCCCAGCCGCCGGAGGCACATCCCCGTTCCCGTGCTAACTGGATTTCAGAAGGTTTAGTGTTTGACGATGGCCGACCATTCGTCTCTGCCGTCGGTGAACAATGTTAAGGCAAGGTTTGAGCAGATGGCGGCTGCTGAGGCCGATTTGGCTCCGGGTCGGTCGCTGAAGTACAGTTTGTCCATGCCCGTCGGCTCCTCGTCGGCCAGGAATGATGCTGGCAATATTAAAGCTGATGCTGCTGATGCGAGGTCAAAAAGTGTGTCAGTAGTACCTGATAACAGTATTCAGGCTGCTGCTGTTGCTGCTCCTTTGCCGAAGAAACTGCCGCCAGGTGCTCCTCCTAAACCGGCGAGACTCAGTTCTCAGCACAAACGCATTTCGAGTGTGGGTGTGTCTCAGTCGGCATCTCAGTCAGCGTCTCAGCCAGCTGTATTAGCAGCAGCTCAGTCTGGCGTTGGTCTTGGTCTGGTTTCTGCTCCTGGCGTTCCTGCAACCCCATCTGCTCCTTCTGCTGCTACTCCTGATCCTTCTGCTGCTACTGAAGAAATACAACAAAATACTGTGAACAGGCAACAGTCTCAACATGCTCGAACCCCCTCGTCTCTGCTAATGCCTCCTCCAGCATCAACTTCAAGAACTAGGGAGGGTTCAGTGACTCCACCAATACCACCTCCTCCTCGAATAAGAACACCAGTGGATTTTGAGAAGTCTCCTTCGCAGAATATGACAAGGAGTCCTATTAGAACCCCTCCTACTCCTCCTTTACCGAGATCACGCACTCCTATTGAGAATCTTAGTCTTGCACCGCATTCTCATGGCCATGGTCCTGCATTCGGACTACGGTCTCCTTCACAACCATCTATAAATACACCTCCAATGCTACCTCCAAGGCCATCGGCACATCACAGTATAGCGGGAATTGAAACCAGCAGCCAAAATTTACCCAGCATCTCACATTCACCTGCCAGTCCTGTTGCCCCTACTACGCCCATATCAGGTATTTCTGTTTCCAGTACGCCAGTTCCTCCTCCAGTACCACCTGTACCACCACATTCTATAAAGCAAGTTGCATCACATCAGCACTCTTCGTTACATCATCTCGACAATCCATCACATCCAGTTTCGCAACCAGTTCCTGAGACAAATAACTCCAGTCATGCTGCTGCTGGAGTTTCGGCTACTGTACCACCTACTACACCTTATTCTCATATCAACAATTCACTTCAGCAATTTCATATTAATGGTGGTAACGATCCTTCTGCGTCATATCCCAATATAGCCCTTCAACAGACCAACTTTACCCCTCCAATTCTTCCTCCTCGTCCTGTAAGAAGCGTGTCTCCACAGACTGCACTTGGCCAATCGCCATCTCTGTCTGAATCTTTCTCGGCTACTACTACTTTGCATCCACCTGCCTTGTCAGTTGCAACTACTCCTTCGACTCCGGCAATGAACCCATCTCTTCCACCAGCAAATTTATTCCCTCCACCACCTCAAACACAAATTACCCAACATCTACCCACTCCAATAGTTCCAGCTGCTTCTGCTGTTCCAACCCCGTCAACAGCCCCGGCCCCAACTTCGACACCCATATCTGACTCTGATAACGAAACTGAGCTATATTCTAACCCCAATACCAGCAATACCAGTTTGGCTGCTGGTTCTGAATACGCATATTACAGCTTTCCAGACTCATCACAAGCCAGTAGAAGACCACCTATTTTCGAAGGTGTTTTACATTCGATTCAATTGTCATCGAAGAAAGAAGAGGGCAAGAAGACGATCTCGACCTTTGGCAAACATGCCTGTGTTTCGGGAGGGTCTACTACTTGCATTTATGATACCCAAACTGGTGGTCAGATATGGTCACTGTCTCATTCTGAAGTACGCATTACTTCAATAGGATATAAGTCGGATGACGGGCATACGTTTTGGCTCGGAACAAAAGACGGTCAGATCTGGGAAATTTCCCTGACTGATATTCCAGGCACGATTCCTAATAAACGAGCCAACACCCATCTCAATTCGATAATACTCATTTACAAAAACGAGCAAACGAATGAGATGTGGACATTGAGTGAAGATGGAAAATTGTGTGTCTGGAGTGAGTGTGATCTGTTCAAGACACCCAAGACGTTTCGAGTGACACCTAATTTCAAAGCAGTAGGAGTAGCAGGCTCTACTCTGTGGGTCGGTCGCAATCGCCAGATATTTGTCTACCAACCCAGTTCACAAGCAAATGTACCATTCCTGTTGACAGCCAGACCAATACAAGCGAGTGCTCCTGTAACACCAGCTGCTGGTGGACTCCAACCATCACCTTCATCTGCATCGCTGTCTAGCATGAATGGATACAAACCTCCACCAGCAAACGGAACCACCGCCTCTTCCAACTCCAACAATCTCATCGGGGATTTCACATGTGCCGCGAATGTCGGCAGCATCCCCGACCATATGTTTTTCGGCCACGACAACGGCTGTATCTCCGTCTACTCGGTCAGCCAGCTTGCATTCATTGACGCCGTCTCAGTGTCAATGAACAAAATCAGTTCCATGTGCGGAGTCGGTGACAACCTTTGGATCGGTCTAAAAACAGGCACAATCCTCGTTTGCGATGCCAAAACCACCCCCTGGACGGTCCGCAAAGAGTGGAAAGCACACGACACAGCCGTCGCCAGCATCGCCTGTTTCGACGACCTCGACATCTCCCAAGTCGAGGGCATGCTTCCCGTCATCAGCACCTCTCTCGCTGAAACTAGCGTGGCCCTCTGGGACGGGCTCCTCAAACACGACTGGATAGGTAAGTTCACGGGCCCTCTTGCCTCCGGCGGCTGGGGCTCCGCCCCAGACCCTGGTTGTGCTCCGCTTCGCGGAGCGGCTGGGACCGTCGACGAAAGAAACGACTCGAGCGCAGCGAGAGGAGCAGCGGGGTCTGGGGCGGAGCCCCAGCCGCCGGAGGCAGAATCCCCCCTACGAAGTACTAACAGGAGCAGAAATGGATTTACAGGTGCACGATCGCGAGTTCAGTGTTCCTAGAGACGTGTCGGTTCAGATTGTTACGTGGAATGCCGGGGCATCGAAGCCGGGTGATTTGAGTAGTCATGATCAGGAGCATATGGCCATGGCGATAAATCAGGGCCAGGCAGAGATCCTGGTGTTTGGGTTTCAGGAACTGGTGGAGCTGGATAATACGTCGGTCACGGCGAAGTCGATGTTTCATTCGAAGCGCAAGAAGGAGAAGGAGGGTGCTGTTGTCACCAGTTCACATATCTCTCACCAGTATAAGGCATGGCAGGACAAGCTGGACGAGTTTGTCGGCTCGAATCTGTCGGAGAGATATCGGTTGGTGCATTCAAATAATATGGTCGGGCTGTTCACATGTGTTTTTATGAAAGAGTCGGAATGCAACCGGGTCAGGGATATCAAATCGTCGGCTATAAAGACAGGACTCGGTGGATTGCATGGTAATAAGGGTGGACTGGCTGTTCGTATGGTTGTGGATGATAGCTCGCTCTGTTTCGTGAATTGTCATTTGGCTGCTGGTCAGTCGGGTGTTTTGCAGCGTAATAGCGATATTGAGACCATTCTGGAGACCAAGTTCTCCGATGCTAGCGACAATACCAATTTTACAAGCAAGGGCATTTTTGTAAACGGCGGTGATGGAACTAAAATTATGGATCATGAAATTTGTTTTTTCTTCGGTGACATGAACTATCGTATCAATCGACACAGACAAGTGGCTATTAAAGCTATTGAAGAAAATGCGTTTGACCAGTTGCTCGAATATGATCAGCTCGGACTACAGCTGAAAAAGAACCCGGGGTTGCGATTAAGAGCTTTCAGCGAGAAACCGATTACTTTTGCACCTACTTATAAGTTTGATGTTGGCAGTGACCGGTATGACAGCAGCGACAAGAAGCGAGTTCCAGCTTGGTGCGACCGTATTTTCTATCGAGGTGGCCTGAAAGTGGTGCCTGCTTCTTACTACTCGTTCTCAGTGCGTGCTTCTGACCACAGACCTGTAACTGGTGTATATTCTGTACAACTCAAGACAATTGATCCCGGCAAGAGGAAGGAAGTGTACAAAGACTCATTACTCCGTTGGAAAGAGTATCTGGCTGTCTAACTTAGTACACTGCTAGAAACACAGCGAAGAAACAACAATGTCTAGGAGAACACCCGCTTGTGTTCTCATTTTATTTATAGATCGAAATCAACATTACCTGAAGAGAAAGAAGAAAAAAGCTGTCAAATTTATTCACGTGTACATATAGCTACTAGTATTATCGGTGTAATGTTGATAAGATAACTTCAATCAGAATTCCATGATTATAACCACCCGCTTCTTGCGGAACACAGTCCAGTTCTTGGCCGGTCTCAATGCGATGCGAAACAACCGGTGACTGACCCTGCCGGATCCGTGAGCTAGGCTCCTTGTCAGTCGTTTCCTTCGAGTTACGAGCGGCTCTGGTTCGCGACCGAAACTAGCAAACTGCAGTCCTGCCAGATGGCGCCAGAAAAAGTACACCGGTTTCAACAGCCACCTTCTCCTTCTATGGTCTGGTTCTAACACGACCGTCTGGATCTCGTCTCCCGTGACAAACGCGACAAACCTGTCTCTCGCCTGCCGAACTCGATGCTTCAAGCTCTTCCGTGGCACCGGAGGGTAGTACATGGTTACCTCGCACCAGTCATAACTCCAATTTTTCTATATAAAGCATCCGTTTCCGAATGTTATGGGACAACTATAGTCATGGTGTGGTGTGGCCTCCGGCGGCTGGGGCTCTGCCCCAGACCCCGCTGCTCCTCTCGCTGCGCTCGAGTCGTTCCGTCGACGGTCCCAGCCATCTCCTGCGAAGCAGGAGCTACGGGGTCTGGGGCAGAGCCCCAGCCGCCGGAGGCAACGACCCCCCAGGTTCACGACAGTGACTCTCCAGCGAGTTCGCTCCGAAACTGCCCCTGTTTCGCGCCGATCAAGGACTGGCTCGACCCTGCGTCACCCGGTATCGGTGAGAGCAGGCTAGGGGATGGGAAAACTGGTGATTCTGGAATCAGGGTCCGGAAGCTATTGAGACGGGTGGTGAGGATCAATTCCGCGTTTTCGCGTCTTTAACCGCCAGGCCGTTCCGCGTTTTGGTCTGCACCGACGGATGGTGGGGTATGTGCATAGATTGATAGCCGACAGGAATCATGTCGACCTGCCGAACCTGATCCGACCAAGTTTCTACTTGCTTGTATATATACAGCTCAGCAATCTAGTGATCTGTGATTTAAACTTGTGAGAATTTCAAAACTAAAAGAAAGAACATAAAAAAAATTTTATGCATTGTTGAGAGAATTGGTGGTAATAATGTTTCGTCAAATCGCTCGCAAGAACATGAGAACGCAGCTGGCCTCGGCTCTGCAGACCCGGCATATTTCGAACGCTCGACCAGCTCTTTCCAAGGCCAAATTCGATTGGGAAAACCCTCTCAGATTAGATACCTTATTGACTGAAGACGAGATTGCTATTTCTCAGGTCGCTCATGAATATTGTCAGGAAAAGCTATATCCAAGGGTCTTAGAAGGATACCGGACGGAAATCTTCGACAAGACGCTCATGCGTGAAATGGGTGAATTGGGCCTTCTCGGTGCTACTATTGATGGCTATGGATGTTCAGGTGTTTCATCGGTAGCATATGGACTAATTGCTCGAGAAGTAGAAAAAGTAGACTCAGGCTATCGTTCGGCCATGTCTGTCCAGTCGTCACTTGTAATGCACCCAATTGACGTTTTCGGTACTCAAGAACAAAAAGACAGATTCCTTCCTAAACTTGCTACTGGTGAATTGATTGGATGTTTCGGTCTTACTGAACCTAACCATGGCTCGGATCCTGCTTCTATGGAGACCACTGCTAGACCCCATCCTACTAAGAAGGGTGTTTATCTCCTTAATGGAGCCAAGAACTGGATCACCAATTCTCCAATTGCCGATATTGCAATCATTTGGGCCAAGCTGAACGGTGAAATCCGAGGTTTCATTGTCGAGCGTGATAATGTTGGCAATGGTTCGTTTGCTACTCCTGCTATCAAGAACAAGACGGCTCTCCGTGCCAGTATTACTGGTATGGTTCAAATGGATGATGTCGAGGTTCCTGAAGAGAATCTTTTCCCCGATATCAAGGGTCTCAAGGGACCGTTCACTTGTCTTAATAGCGCTCGGTACGGAATCTCGTGGGGTGCCATTGGTGCTCTTGAAGAAGCACTCAAACTGGCGCGAAACTACGCTCTGGAACGCAAACAGTTCAACAAACCACTTGCTAGCTTCCAATTAGTTCAAAAAAAACTCGCCGAGGCGCTCACTGATGCTGCTTACGGACTCACAAACTGTGTTCAAGTCGGCCGTCTCAAGGACCAGGGTCTAGCGACCCCCGAAATGATCAGTATGATCAAGCGACGCAACTGTGACGTCGCTCTCAAAAACGCCAGAACGTAAGTCCTACCGATCTATTGCGAATCACAAGCTGTTATTATACTTGATCACTTTACTAACTTTCGTAGTCTGATGGAAATCTTCGGTGGAAACGCTGCTAGCGACGAGTACCACATTGGCCGTATCGTTCACAACCTCTTCGTGGTCCAAACTTGTAAGTACTAACCACTACAAAAGAAAATAGACGCTTCGACCTGTTACTAACTATTCACAGACGAGGGCCAGAGCGACATCCATGGCCTCATCCTCGGTCGTGCCATCACCGGCGAATCCGCATTTTTCTAAACTAATCACTTTAATCCATTGATACATAGACCCGACTTCCTGTCTGCCTCCGGCAGCTGGGGCTCCGCCCCAGACCCCGCTGCTCCTCTCGCTTCGCTCGAGTCGTTAACATGGAGTGAGAGGGAGTTTATAGTATATATCAGCAGTAAATGTGTTGTTATATAGCGTGAAAAAATCATGTAAAGACAGGAGAAAAATTGGGAATAGAGCGGAGCTCCAGTCACCGGGAATCGAACCTACATTTCAAGAATTGAGATATCAAGAGCTTGATTCTTGAGATCAGTTGGAGTATTGGCTGGTGCCGGATCAGAACGCATGGTCTGAGGTTGGGTTAGGATCTAACAATTTTATACGCGCGGATCATTAACGATCCCGTGAACCAATTAACTTGTGTTGGTTATAATAGAGGGTGTCGAGCAGCAGTATTGGGAGGACATTTTTTAGAACTTTGGTAGCCTTTGCATTACTTTGGACCGATTGGACTGTGATTGGTGATAGATTGAGGTTTGGTTGAGTAGATTTTTGGACCTTTTTGGTGTCTCTGTCCTACTGCACCCACTTCAAAGGGTGAGCTGTATATATATTTCAAGATGCTCTACAGGTGTCAGAGCTATGAAAAGAATGAACTGATACGGGCTCTGAGTCACTTTTCAAGTGCTGCTAGATCAACTACAACTTCTAAGCTCTGTAGACACTTCTCTTCAAGCCGGAATCTCTTAATACGGTCCGCTGCAGCACGGTCGTCAAGTGATGTCTTAAGACAGGATACCTTTTTCTCGAATATTTATCTTAGTCAAGGCCATAGTCGGAACTCGTCTTCAAAATCTGCTTCAGTATCTTCTATTTTATATCCCAAAAGTGACTTGGATCTAGGTTCTGTGCCCTCATCTCCTGTCAATACATCTGAGTCTGACCCATCAAATGCGTCTTCCGGCAGGGCCAAGGCCACTGTCTACTCGTCGAGTACCAGATCAGCAATCTTCTCGCGGTCTGGTTCGGATTCTAATAATAAGACCTCTGATGAGTTACGAACTGCATCAAAAGAAAACTCAACAGCGACTGATACCATTCCAATAATCCCTTTTGAAGTGCGACAGCTGGATCACTCGTCGCCCCGAAGGTCGAAACCTGTCACAGAAATTCCTTTTTATGCCCCATATTTAGCATTAACAAAGCCTCGATTGAGTGCTTTAGTGGTTTTATCTGCCATGTCTTCTTATGCATTAACACCTTACGACGCTACTTTGTCGCAACTGCTGTTCCTGACTATCGGTACTGCACTTTCTTCGGGTTCAGCAAATGCCATTAATATGGCTAGAGAATATGAGTATGATGCTCAAATGACTAGAACTCGTACCAGACCGGTGGTCCGAGGACTTTTGAGTCCCGGACAAGCTTTTGGATTTGCCGGCTTGTCTGGCACTCTAGGAGTAGCATCTCTTTATTTTGGAGTAAATCCTACTGTAGCGGCCTTGGGTGCTGCTAATATTGTTCTTTATGGCTGGACCTACACTTCATTGAAACGAAAATCTATTATTAATACCTGGGTAGGCGCTGTTGTAGGAGCTATTCCCCCCTTGATGGGATGGGCTGCTTCCAGTTCGTTGACTGATCCTGGCGCTTGGGCTCTTGCTGGCTTATTATATGCTTGGCAATTCCCTCATTTCAACTCGTTAAGTCATAATATTAGAGAAGAATACCGTCGTGCTGGCTATGTCATGGCCGCTTGGACAAATCCCTCTCTAAATGCACGAGTGGCTCTTAAATACAGTGTGGCTATGTTTCCCCTGTGTATCGCTCTCAGTTATTATAATGTGACTGATTGGTTCTATGCCATTGATAGTGGAATTCTTAATGGCTGGCTCACTTATCTTGCATTTAAATTCTGGACCGAACAACGACACATTGTAGGACCTGTTATCGAAGCTGCTTCGTCGTCATCTGCTGGTGGTAGCAGTTCATATGCTAGAAAACTTTTCTGGGGAAGTGTACTACATCTCCCTGGTGTTCTCGTTCTTGCAATGATACATAAAAAGGGCCAATGGGATTGGTTATGGCCACAGGAGGAGGAAGAGGAAGAGGACATCGATGCTGATGAAGAATAGATCTTTTTCGTTCATAACGGGCTTGGACTTGTAAATAACCTCTGTACATGTATATAACTACCTTTTTTAATGCTTTTAGCTCCAGTTATAAAGTACTGAGCTCTGATGGCTAGGACTTCTCCGCTTTTCAGGCTACCGGGTTATACTGGTAATATCGTCCGGCAATATGGGTGGGTATCACATGACCGATGCTGTGAAGTGCGTGCTGATCACCAGAGTTCATTTGTTTATGTATTGATCTGACTATCATAGTTCTACTCCAAAAACTAAAACAATTGTGAGCTAATATAAAAATGTATTTGCCATCCTCTCAGCCAGTGGATTTGCATATGTCGACGCTACGCGTCAGAAGACAGAATGAACCTCATAGCTTTCGGACTTCGAAATCAAGGCGAAATCAACACCAAAATTCTGGTGCCATTCATTTCCAGAATGCTGCCACTAGTTCTAGTGTTGGTGGAATAGTGGGCACGAATGGTCCGAATCAGTCAAGAACAATTGCCAACTTTCATAATTCAACATATCATCCACCTGCCAATGGATTGACGACTCGAGGGACCAGCCGGTTCTGCATCAGCAATGAGTACGCCGGCATTGGACAATGGGGCTATGGAATGTGGAGACAGCAGTCAACTGATATTTACAATATCGAACGAGACGAAGAATATAGAGAAAATTATCTCAAAAGTATACGAGAATTCGGCTATAACTATCTTAAACCGAGTGGCATTCGACAAACTATGAGATCGCTGCTCGAACGGGCAGTTCAGGGCGATGAGGATTTAGATATATCTCGTGGTCATATCGATATATCTGGGATGGCTGATCCTAATGAACGAGAAGAGCTAGAATTGCAGCAGGAGCAGCTAGAAGTAAGAGGTGTGGAGAACGAAGAGAACGATCGCGCCCGTAATGTTGCAGAGGAAGATACCACTAATGACGTTGGAAATGAACGAATGGCTAATATGCGGCATGCTATAGATGGTGAGGAAGACGATACATTCCGTTCAGACCAAGATGAAGATGAAAATGAAGAAGAGGTTGATTTGGATGCTGATATTCCTGATCTGGATGCTGAAATACCGGAGGCGGTCGATAACTCGTATGATGATAGTTATGACGAGGATGAGTATCAGGAAGGGTTCATGGCGGATGAAGAATATGGGGATGTTGTCACAGAAAATGATGTACAGGACGCCGACAATTCAGCCAGTATGATCATGCCCTCTGACCAATCTGCCATTGGTCCTGCAATTGCTCTCCCTGATGAGGATTCTTTTGTCCGACCAGTTCATCCTAATCAGGATATTGCACACGCTGATGTGAGCTATTCTAGCAATGCTGGTTATGGTCTGGATGATGGCGATAGTGAGTTGGAGATGGATGTCAGCAATATGTCGTTTCAATGATGTGTACCGTTGGGGTTTTTAGCAGGTCTGTGGTGCGCTCACTTTTTATAATGGCCTGCTTTGCATTGTATTTTTATTTATTTTATTTATTCTCGTTGTTTTCAGTTTTATAAAAAATATCGATTAAAAATCCCTTTCCTATCTGCAGGTTGTTTGGCAAATTAGTAGTAGTGTATATGGTTGATGTTTAAAGTACCTAAGATATACTTCGTAGTGTACTAAGAACAGACGAAAATCACAGTCGTAGAGAAACCGTTTAGATGGTCACTATCGTTAAAAGGAAATCATATATCAACTAATAAGAGTTGATTGACAAAAAAATAAGGAAAACCCCAAAAAGTATGATCCTGACGAGGGTCGAACTCGTGACCTTATCGGCATCCTCCAATTAATCACGTGATAATTGAATGTGAACGATACGTGATAACCACTACACCACAGAACCATTTGGTTGACGGATAAAAATGTATATCTCCCCTAAGCCAAACGAATAGTGTTTGAGTCTTTATTAATACCCGGCGATTTGTCACGATTATACCCTATTACTTCATATCATAAATATGTGCGTTGCCGATAAAACAGTACCCTTACCTTCCAATAGTGTTTCCTCCAATTATATCACAATCAGAGACATAAAATACGAATTTGAGCTCCAAATAGCAACAATTTTCCGTAATATGGGAGTGAGAAGATAATATATAATATTTCAGGCCGATAATGTGATATTTAATAGTAGGAAATTTGCTTCTAGCTTTAGATAGCTTAATTTCATAGCGCACAATTCATGACCCGTAGTCTAACAAGTCAACCCTGGGATTTTTCCCAGGAAACACAAATAGCCTCAATTTACAAAGGAGGAGCAACTGATATGATTCTTTCCATATGAAATCGGACTGTACTGTTACATTGATCGCTTGAGGGTCGAAAGAATACCTGCAGAAACTGGATCAGGTACAACGATGTTAGGGTACACCGAGATAGGTGAAATCAGGGGTACCCGTTTCAAAACCAAATCGAGAAGTTCAAAGTACCAAACAACGACCAAGAAAAGGAACTAAACAGTTTTTTGTCTTCTGTAGAATTCGTATAACAAATGTTTCCTATCACTTATCAATGTTTCTTGCGAGGGGTATACACTGTATAGACTAGACTAATTCCATACTAACCATCATACGTACTGCTCATTGTGGAAGCTAATAATGCTCCTTTCACAACAAACCTAACGTTACATGAAACATTTTACCCCATCAAAAATTCTAATCAACTGATACCAACCCCTCTTCCACCCCGCAAAAATACCGCCCGAGCCATTCTCCCGCATTGATAACCCACGCAATGTGCAGTTCTTTCCGTACTATGCAACGGTATTACTGCGTCAGAACAATTACGACCTACCACAGGGTTGCACTTTTGGTTATATTGGCAACGCAGATCTGCTACCTAATCTTGCCTATTATTATAATACATCCATCTTCAAGAAGGCAAATCTAACAAGAACCGGAGTCCATCAACTGCTTTGACAATGAATTCCACCGGACTCCTAAAAAGTCTATTCGCAAAACAAAAATTGTTTCATTATCTAGAGGTAAAGTAAAAATCACAATTTTATTTTGGTCGCTATCTAATTTATCTAATCTAATCTAGTAATTGTTTCTGTGCTACTGGGTAATTTCGCTAGTGTTATATTCTCCGCTACTGCATCTGCAGGAGGCATGATTCGCGCATATTATACCGTTACCGCTAACGCGAGCTCATCCCCTTCTAAGCTGTATTATTTGTATAAGGCTACGAGTTTTTAGATTTGAAACATGATCATATCGAGCAACACCTGATTTATAGTCAATTATCAGCACTGATATCATCAGGCTCATGCCGTTTGTTATCGCAAGCACTCTCTATAAATGCACCTTTTCTTATTTGTGTACCTACCTATATTACCCCCCTACAGCCTTATCCAAACCCATATCAACTCCGTCGGACATATTAACCGTATCGTCTGCAAGGTCCGAGAATGTCCAGCAGAAAAAAGGTCTGCTATTGGTCTGGTAACTTTCTTTTTTAGCTTCATTGGGCGCAATTGAGCCCCTGAACTAAACCCCACTACCTTTAGCGCGCATCTGTCAGTTACAATCAACAGACCAAGTGCCGCTGCTTGTAATTGGCCCTGATCTAATGTTACATTACTCTCAACGTCGTATCAGGTACTGATAAGCGGCGCATTAATATATGGCGGGGGGATCGCGAGGTGGGGGAGATACAGAATACATGACAGCCTTATGGACTGACTGTCAGACGGCTCTCTGCATGCCTGACTTGTTACATAAAACAAGCGGACTGCGGGAAGATTGTGGAGAAAATACCGGTCAAGATATCTTGTAACCTTAGTAGACCATCCAAGCGAAAGATACTAACCGATATTCTACTAGATTTACTTGAATTGGGTTACATTGGACTAATATTGGACTAATATAGAGTATTTGACTTCAACTTTGTGGAGTGGAAATCTGCACGAAGATCAGCCCGTCGGTGGTTTGACTGATTATCTTTTTTTTGTTTTTTTCTGTTTTAGAGATTTATTTTTTTGTGATTTTTCTCACTTTGCACCTTAAACCTTCAGAAAAACATCGGGGAGTCCTGCCCTAGGGTTATGATTCACAGATCATGTCTCATGTATATAAGTACGCCAACATCTCTCCATGAATCTTGTATATCCGAACCCTCTGTTCTATAAAACAAACAGTCGCTGGCCAAGCTAATAGCACCAGTTTAGGCAAGAATCAAAAACGCATCATGAAGCTGAGTTTATTAAACTCACTTTCAATTGCATTATATGCATTTGGTACTGCTTCGGCAGTTACTGTTAACCCATTGCCTGCTCCGAGACAAATCAACTGGGGTAATACTGGTCCCAAGCAAGTGGCCCAATACTTGACTCTCTCTAACAATGGCCCATATAACCAGATCCTTCATGACGCGTTTTCCAGATGTATGGACAATATGAACCTGAAATGGACTCCGGCTGCGACTGAGGCTCCAATTCCTAGTTTCGCGCCATTCCCAACGGGTATCCCCACTGTTGCAGATTCTGGTAGTGGTCCTGTCACTGGAGCTATTCCCAATGCTAAGCGTTCTCAAGTCCAAATGAATTCTCCTATGATCATTGGTGTCAAGCTTCAAATCAATGACTACAATGCCGACTTGCAATACGGAGTCGATGAATCTTACAACATTACTATCACTCAGAGCTCGCAGATGATTGAGATCAGTGCCGTCACTGTGTGGGGTGCTTTGAATGCTTTCAAGACCTTGCAACAAATCATTATCGGTGGTCCCAGTAACACTCTCATTATTGAACAACCTGTTACTATTGTTGATGCTCCTCTATACCCCCACAGAGGTATCATGGTTGATACCGGTAGAAACTTTGTCAGTTCCAAGAAGGTACTCGAGCAGATTGATATTATGTCTCTCTCTAAGATGAATGTCTTGCACTGGCATCTTGATGATTCTCAATCATGGCCCATCCAACTTAACACCTACCCTCAAATGGTTAGAGATGCTTATTCTCCCAGTGAACAGTTCTCGCATTCTGATGTTGCTAATATTATCGCTTATGCCAAGGCCAGAGGTGTTCGTGTTATTCCTGAAGTTGACATGCCTGGTCATGCTGATGCTGGATGGAAGCAAGTTGACCCTAACGCTGTTGCATGTTCCAACTCGTGGTGGTCAAATGATGTTTGGGAGTTTCACACTGCCGTTGAGCCCAATCCTGGTCAATTGGATATCATGTACGAGGGTACTTATGAAATTGTTGAAAATGTCTACAAGGAGCTCAGTGACATGTTTTCTGACAACTGGTTCCACGTTGGTGCTGATGAGTTGCAAACTGGTTGTTATAACTTCTCTGCTTTGACTCAAGAGTATCTTGCTGATGGCCACACTTACAACGAGTTGCTTGAATACTGGGTCAACCGTACCTATCCTATCTTCAGTGCTCCCAAAGATCGTAGAGTTGTCATGTGGGAGGATGTTGTCTTAAGTACTCCCCAGGCTAGCAACGTTCCTACCAATGTTGTTATGCAATCTTGGAACAATGGTACTGGCAATGTCAAGTTGTTGGCTCAAATGGGTTATGATGTTATTGTTTCCTCTTCTGACTTTTTATACCTTGACTGTGGTTACGGTGGTTGGGTTACCAATGATGATAGATATAACATCCAAGCCAATCCTGACCCCAGTGGAGCTACCGACAGTTTCAACTACGGCGGCAACGGTGGTTCTTGGTGTGCTCCTTACAAGACCTGGCAACGTATTTACGAGTTTGACATCACTTATGGCTTGACTGACGAAGAAGCTACTCACGTCATTGGCGCCGAAGCTCCTCTATGGTCGGAGCAAGTTGATGATAATGTTGTCACCATTAAGTTCTGGCCCAGAGCTGCTGCTTTAGCTGAGCTCGTTTGGTCAGGTAACAAAGACGCCAATGGTCAAAACAGAGCTACTGAAATGACACAGAGAATCTTGAACTTCAGAGAATGGCTTGTTGCACTTGGATACAGTGTCACTCCCCTCGTGCCTAGATACTGTTCGCTGCATCCACATGCTTGTGATCTTAATTACAACCAGTCTGCAGTTTCTCCATAGGCATTTAACGTTTTTTTTTCATGAATTTATAAGTTATACAGAATAAATACTTGCTCAAAAAATAATTTAGAAGTGCCGGATCATGGAAGTGGGCTATGCAGTCTAGTAGCCTAAAAAAATTCGAATTTCCGAAAAATATAGCAATTTTATGCACGGTATAATTTTCATAAAACTTTGTGACTTGGAGATCTGCATGTGCATCTAACAGAAAATGACTTCGTGGCCAAGCTGGTTAAGGCGTGCGACTGTTAATCGCAAGATCGAGAGTTCAATCCTCTCCGAGGTCGAATTTTTTGAAAAACCTTTTTTTTGTTGTCATATTTGTCATGGAAGTGAGTTCTCCTTAGCATCAAACATTATTCAATCAAGACCAGAGCAATACCATTTCAGGCTAGCTTCCAGATTCTCAATTACCACGGTATATAATAATTTCTTGCAATGCCTGTTCCAAAATTAAACATAGACTTATACAACTTAAAATAGATAGAACGAAAAATTTTTACTATAAACATAAGAAAACGGAACAGTTAGTTACTCCAAAAATATTCTTCGCGCATAAGACTCGGATCCATACCACTCTTTCTCTTCTCTTTCGAGAATGATTGGCTCGTGGTTTGATAATGAGACCTTTTGAGGAATCATAAATTTAGCAAAAAACTCTTCAATACTGTTAATACCATCTTGATTCAAGGGCTCCACTTTGGCTAAATAACCATCGGGCCTAACAACTAGCAATGCTCCGAAGGAAGTGTCGATGCCGTATTTCTTATAAGCGTGGCCATGTCCTTGATGATAAGAAGTATCATCAGCGTAGATCTTAAGATAATCCATACGGCCCTTATGGTCCCTAGGTCTAAAGGCAGAAGGGAAATCGTTCCACTCACAGGCAGTTCGTGAAGATGCATGTACTAGAAGAATATCAATAACCGAGTAAAGACTTGCTGTAGCAGGGGTATATTTCTTAACAAAGTTATCGCTTGCTTCCAGATATTCTCCAAATTTGACCATAAAATTTTTAAGACTTGCATTTGACTTGATGTCACCGGCGAAGTATAAAACTCTCCAGCGTCCATCCGAAAGACAGACATCAGCCAGTTCAACAGGTTTAGAGTCTGATTGAACCACGACTTGTGCAGTATCCAAACGACGGCCGATTGGGCAATTCGTAGCAAGAGGATTGGTTGTAATGTTATCTTCGTCATACCTACGTTTTGTTTCAGTCAGTTCATTGGTGGCTTTATCAATCAAGATAGACCCGTCATAATCAACAGTAGTTCCTGAAGCAAATTCGTTACCCTTCTCAAAGACTTTGTGAAACTCAGCAAGATCCACGCCTGGAGTCTCAATGCCTGGGACAGCAGGACGGCCAGAAAATAACTTCGAGAGTTTGGCATCAAAATCGATCAGGTTTTGAGCAATTGTCTTTCTCTCCGATTCATAAGTATCAAGAATAGCAGGATCTGCAACTCCCTTGACAATATGAGCAATTTTCCATGCTAAGTTATAAGTGTCTGCCATGGAAATATTCATGCCTTGACCAGCTTTGGGAGAGTGTGTATGGGTAGCGTCTCCAGCTAGGAACACTCTTCCATTCTTTTGGAACTCTGTAGCAACTCTTTGACCAATTTGGTAAGCTGTAAACCATTTGATATCGACCATATCAATAGTATAAGGGAAAAGAATCTTATTGGCATTCTCCAAAATCAATTCAGGAGTAATCTTTGATCTGTCAATGCGACCACTGGAGCTATCACTTGCCTGAGGGGTCTTTTGAAGCTGAATGTATAACCGGATCATATTGTGCTCTCTTGGAATCACCATTATCGACCCATGCTCCGCGGAATGTATAGCGCAACGGCATCGAATATCGGGGAAATCAGTAACTGGAATTCCATCAAGAACACCCCAAATGTAGTCGGTCGATTCTCCAACCATTGAAATGCCCAAGTTCCTACGGACCCAGGAATGCGCACCATCGGTACCCACAACATACTTGGCATGAATAATTTCAGTTTCTCCTTTTGCGTTCTTATCACCGTCACCGCCAAACTGTCTGAAAAGACCATTAGAAACCTTACTACCAAATTGCTCGGCCACAGCTTGTTCATCTTTCAAATGCTCAACAGTGACAGTTACAGGATATGATTCGATATCAGACGCAGGAATTGACGTGTCAATTACCAGTTCAGTGGCCTGAACAGGCCGTTCAAGAACTAATGAATTATCAGACCATTTTCTCCAAGAATCTCTCATCCAACCTTCAACTCTTCCTTGGTGGATAACAGCTTGTTGAAATCTAGAGAGACCAATAGTGGAGTCTGGAATTCTACCAGATCTCTCGATACCTTTACTAGCGTCTTCACCTGGCTGCCAGAAACAAATCTCCAACATGTGGTTAGACTCTTTAATTGCACGATCAGCAAATCCAAATGATTGGAAAATTTCTAAAGTACGACTCTGAAGTCCATCAGCTTGACCGACAAACTGACTGGCACTTCGCTTGTCAATGATACGAGCATTAACGCCAGTGCGAGCAAACCAGGTAGCTGCCATATGGCCTGCAGGGCCGGCTCCTATAATAAGGACATCAACTTTAGATTCTTTGACAATATGTGTAGGCATTATACAGTAATATTCACTGTGATATAATTCAGCCTCTATCAATGAGCCATGATTTGATCTGGTATTTATATATATTTATTGACCGGTTGTGATCCAGTGTCTACAAGGTGATTCTGTCCTGCATATTGATCAACAGGCCCCACTACCCCGCCATGTATGCCGGTAAAATATTTAGCACTATATAGCTTAAGCAGGAAGTGACCGGCAAATGATTGAGCCTGTCTGATAATAGTAAATCTTCTCAATGCAGATGACCTCTCACACTAAAACTTAGTAACGAGAAACATCGGGAAAATGAAAACCCCGACCCGATAGCGTCTGTACTTCTAGATTGAATAGATCTACTACCATAGGTCAGACCGGGATTTCATTTAACAACGAACATGAGTCTCGGCTTTTCTTTAATGACAACTAGAATACATATTACCAGGGATCGAAACTATTTAGCCTGTTCCAGACTATTCGCAGTTAGATTAACGCATCGATCTGACGCTTAGTAGCAAATTTCTAAACAGATAAAGCTGCTTAATCAGCCAAGATAAGAAATTTTTCTGTTGTCCGTAATTTCAAGATTCGAGACTGATTTAACATTCACCCTAATATAGCATATAGACTGCACATCCGGTCCCTGCATTTGTGCCCTGCATCCAACCAGCTTCCCTATAATCCTAACTCTCAGGCAGCATTATAATTGAATCAGATAACTATCAGACAAATGATTAATCTCACTTATATCAATATTAACATGTATTTATTAGATTAGAGCCGGAGCATCCCATATTGCCTCTGCCTCTGTGGTCGAAAATGTGAAAAATGTGCGGCTTTCAACTGGAATTATAATGTTAAATGAGATCAGATCAATAATGCTGCATTTTCTGGACAATGTTATAGCAGGCTGAACTATGTTCTCTTCTTTTAGGACTGGATTTAGTTTGCCATTACGAGGAACTATTAGAGTTCCTCAACCTAGGAGCTTTTGCTCGCTGAAACAGGATTTGGCCAGCCGCCAGAAAAATTTGCTACCAAAAACTTTCAAAAGAAACAACACTCAACTTCCTAAAAATGTCAACGACAAGAATAACCTCACATCTAATGATTGGAAATCTCGAGTACCCCAATTTCCATTTGGTAAAGAGGTAGCGCCAACGCTGATTCCAAAAGCAAATACCCCACGAGTCACGAAGGATTTCACGTTCCGCCAGCTTGTAATGAGTTTAAAAAATGCTCGGGAGCCTGAATTACTATATACTGCCGAATCACATCGTCTTTATTTCCTGACATCAGTAGCTCTCACATTTGTAGTCTCATACAATTTATTTGATTTGGTGGATCGATCGGTGAAGTCGTTGATTGAAGAATATAAGGAAAATCCCGAAGACCTATCCCAAAGAGATAATCAAATCAAGGCTGTCAAACGAGGCTCCCTAATTGCATTGATGGCTTCGATATATGCTACAGCAGCATTTGTATTTGCCACATTTCCTACCAGATTGGTTCGTCGTATTGAATATTTACCAGGTAACAAAGAATATTTGCGATTAGTAACTCACCCTTGGTTTCCAGGCAAACCATCCCCAGTACTTACGATACCTCTCGAGAACTTATCGATTGGAAAGCGATCAAAGGTTTGGACTGGCTCTGGATTCTATGGTACGGCACATAGATCGTCATTTTTCTTCTTCATCTTCGAGAAGGACAAATGGTTCCCATGGATTGTCGATAGAAGCGGCTGGTTCTGGGGTGATGGTCGTGTTTATGATGTTATCCTAGGTAAAGAAAGTATCGAATTGGCTGAAAAGGGATTGAGCTATGATGATATTTTGAGAATCCAACAAAACGAAGCGAGCAAGAGGAAGACTGAGCTTCGAAGAGAACTGGGCCCTGCTTGGAGAGCCAAAGCTATGGGTCAGTTGATGAAGGAGGATGCCGTTAAGCTTCAGGGAGCTGCCAAGCGTGCACTTAACTCTTCTGTATCTAACCACAAGCAACTTCCCGGTGAAGACCAAGAGAAAAAATAATGGATATATGTAACAACTAATTTGTAGAGAAGACTTGTATATATGTTACAAAACAGATTGTTTATTATGTACTGGATATTATAGTATATGTGATGCTATACAATAGTACATATACTCGTTATATCATTCTTTTCACGTTCATTACAAAACAAGGTCACCCTTGCCTTGAGCTAGATAATATCCAACTCGATCGAGGAACACCTGAGCCTTTTTGTCACTTCCAGAAACCTTAGAGTTGGGGGTGACAGAAATCTTAAGCAATTCAGTAGATGCAATTCTTGCAGTTGGTGATCTCAAAGGCTTTCTTGACGAGGTCAAAATGTCGTAAATGTCAACAGAGGCTGAAGAAGATCTAGCGCTGGATGTTGGATAACTCACTTTGTAGTCAAAAGCTTTGGATCCTCTTGGGGAAATAGATACAATGTCGTCAAAGATAGGATCGTTCAAAATGCTCTTACGAGCCCTAGTAAGTTTGGGAGTGTCTCTGAGAGCAAGCTTGATTGCCTTTTCAACTAGATTCTGGACTGAAATCGAAGTTGAAAGAGTAGCATCAAGAGTACTCTTAAGAAGATTTACATCCGACAAAGAAAAGATGGCGGAAACAGGCTCAGGAGCTGCTTGGCTAGAAACAGGAGAAGCTGCAGCCTTTTCGGGAGCTTTTTCGGAATCAGAACTCTCAGATTTGGCTTTAGGCTCCTGTAATTTGTGACTCAGGTCAAGTTTTTGCAGCTTCTTAATGTTATCAGAAATTGCATCAACACTCTCATTGGAGATAGAACCGATATATGCAAGGGCATCACCCTTCAAAATACGTCCATTGGGACCGGATGCTTGGATTTTTTCCAATGCCTCTTCTGACGAAATTCCCTTGGCTCTAAGAATACCAGCCACAGATGGTAGAAGGGTTTGTTTTTTATTAGCTGAAGCTCCTGATGAAGGAGAAGAAGTAGAAGCATGAGAGCTTGAAGAGGATGTTTCGGAAGCAGTAGGCTTGGACTCTTCCTGAGATTGCTCAGCAGCGGGAGTTTCGGTGGCACCCTCTGATTGTTCTGTTGAAGGGAGCTTGAGACTAGCAAGATCATCACCCGGCTCAGCAATAACTGCAATTGGCTTTCCAACAGGAATTCCCTTTTCACCAGCTTCAGCATAGATTTTGGCCAAAACACCATCATCTTGAGCTTCAACATCAATTTGAGCTTTGTCAGTCTCAATCTCTAAAAGTACATCACCGGCAGAGAACGATTCTCCCTCCTTGAACTTCCATTCGACAATACCACCCTCTGTCATTGTGGGAGACATGGCAGGCATTCCAAAATTGCTAGCTGCCAGCAAATTTCTAGAAGAAGAAATTGCTCTGTGACCAACCCGAAGATTGGCCCGAGTAACCAATCTCCTCGCTAAAAATGACACCATTGATGACTATTTGAAGGAGAAAAATATCGAATACCCACTAAACTTTCAAAATATCCAACAATCAAACAGATAGCTAAACCTGAATTGTCTACACACCAACTAGTTTCAAATTAAAGCTTGTGCGGTCCAAGTCCTATCAAAATCTGAAAAGCTGTGTGCAGTATGAAAAAGTCAAGATTCTGCTCTCGTTAAAGCGTTGATGTACTGAGCTTCGGATTAATTAGGGATCTGGGCAATCAATCTCAACAAAACGTGCTTAAAGATATGCTTATAGGGGACAGCCAGGATACCCGAAAAATTACACTAGATAGACAAAAAAAAGCTATCAGGATTTCTATCTAAATAATACGTTGTAATTTATACTTCGGCTTTATTATTACTTTATTTGCAGCCTTAGAAATAGGGGTTCAGATAGTACCGTTTTATTGGTGGGCAATTTGTTGCAGTATTCTATAATCCGACTATGTGTATGGCGTAGGTGGGGGTCATCCCAACCAACGGCAAAAGCCGGTTGTTCGAAGCCCGATGCTAACTTTAAGCAGCTGCATGTCGGAAAAACTAGCTGGTGTCCCCCCTGAACAGCTTCTCTGGAGAATTACCAGAAGATAGGTATTAAATGTACGCTACGGGCTGAAATTCTAAACTGATCGGTTTTTTCAACTAATTCTGAAGACTGATACGATGACCCACAATCTGAAAGCAGTATCCCAATGCAATTACCTATTTAGGCAGTGAAAAGATAAGATAAGAAGCTAGGAAGATATAAGACATCTGCCTATACCTCAGCATTCATATGATCTAGAGAATGAATTCACATTTTAAGCAGACGATGTATCAGCGATGAGTAGAAGACAACCCATTGCTAAAGACAACCACATAGGTACTGGGTACGGGCTAGATAAGAATCGCTTGCAGGCAAGAGATTATCGGGACCGTACAAAACCACAGGGCCTGGGAACGAGACCTCGCAGTCGTTCTGTGTCACCAGCAAGAAAATCAGAGCCGCCACCGTATCGCCGAGAAAGGCCACAAAATAATAAAGCGTCTAATAGCTTTAGCAGAGAAACGGGTTTTAAAGAGGCAGATCTGGAGCGCAAATGGCGGAATGACGAAGACAACTTTATTCTCAAGCAAATGAAAGATGGCTCGATTATCCGTATCAAAGACAATAGGGCCAAACCGATTGACTGGTTTGTAGTATGTCTCAAATATTTAGAGCCGAATGAGTCATCCCATTCTGACCTAGTTGACTCGTTACTTGGTCTAAATTCAAGGCAGCCAGTTGAGAATCCATATGATCTCGAAAATCTAGATATCAAATATTCTGATGTTCATGAATTTGAATTTCCAGAGCCGACTTCGGTTATTAGTAGTTTAAGTGAAAACGAGCTTGAGCAGCTAAAGGTGCAGTGCGAGGAGTTCGCAAAGTTGGATGAGAACAAGCGGAACTTTGAGTTCTGGCAGAGTACAATTGTCCTATGCACGGAACGGTTGTGGGAAATGGGTCAGAAAGTCAAGTCCAGGGATAGCAGAGTAGTGGAGGTTGTGTCTTCTGACATTGACAATTTAATCATTGGAAAATCTGCGACAGAGTTAGCAGATCTTGAGAAACGAGTAGACACCATGCTGCAATCGGCGAATATCTCGATTGATCGAGATTTCTGGCTTCAAATATCCAAGCGACTTAAAGTTGACAAAGCAAGAGCACAATTATTATCTGCATACATTGATTCAATCAATATTAGGACTGTGTTAGTGGACAAAGTACGTGAAAGAGAACTTTCAAGGAACTCCGCAGAATCAAGAGAGTTGGTTGCTAAACTAGATGCACTTAAAGATCATCTTATAAAAGCTAGAAAGGATCCTGTACAATATCCGGAGCTCCTTAAAAGGATAGCATCTGTCACCAGTGACAATCAAATTTCCATGTCAAAATCAACACATCAATCTGCTCACAGTCCCATATATCCTACAGCATTAGACGAGTCGGAATTTGATATTCCCAAAGCGAATGAAGCCCACTTTAACGACGAGGTTGAATCAAATGCTAATCCTGAGCTGGTTAAACCAAAATATTACAATAGAGTAATTTTGGGTTATGAGTGGAACAAGTATAATAAGGCTCATTACACTTCTGAACACCCCCCTCCTAAAGTTGTACAGGGCTACAAGTTTAACATATTCTATCCCAAATTAACTGGATCAGCCACCATTCCAAGCTACAAAATCATCCCAGATAAAACCAAGTCCACTAGCGATGGCGCGTCACATGCTGGAAGCGATACAGTTATTCTTCTGTTCCAGTCCCCTGCGCCATACCAAAATATAGCATTTCGTATAGTAGACCAGCCATGGGACCGGTCGTCGCACGGAAACTCTTTATATAAAAGCCAGTTTGAAAATGGTGTTTTACAACTCCATTTCAAGTTCAAGAAGACATACTATAAGACCTAGTCGACACCTTGCCGAATTAATCTCTGGTTTAATGTAGATAAATAATTCATTAACTAATGCAAATATATAAACATGAAGTAGAACAAGCGAAAGAAATATAAATAATGTTTCATTTGTCTATCACGCAGGAGGTAAGAAGCTGTGCGCTGTGCACCATGAAGGCTTATAATTTCAAATTAGCACTCTCCACTTTACCCTTCTCCTTTACAAGTTTACCGCTAAGATCGCGTTTCTCGCCCTTCTTACCAATAACTGTAACATTTCCTTTCTTAAGAGTATCCATGATATTAGACTTAGAACCTTCTTTTTGAGCTTTTGAATTCTCTTTGGCCTCCTTTTCTTTGAAATGCTTGGCACGCTTGGCCTTTTGATGTCTCTTCTCACGTTTTCTCTCTTCTCTGGACATTTCAGCTTTAGCGACTGGGAGTCCATTGGCACCAACAACCTCTCGTTTGGAAGTGGCTCCAGGTTGGTATACTTCTTGAGGAGCAAGCATGGATTCAGTTGCCATTGCGAGGGGTTGAGCCTCTTCCATAGAAATGGCAGCAACATTGCTTACAATTGAAATAGCAGCCTTGGGAGCTTTGGGAGTGTAGTTCCAGGAACATAATGCATCAAGTTTCCGTGACAGAGATGTATACATATCCTCAATCTCCTTGTGTGCTCCTTTTAATTGCTCTGACTCAGCATCTTTATAACTATCAGGGTTGTGTTCTTTGACATAATCGTCCTCATATAATTCAGCAAGTGACTTTTGAGATTTAGTTTCTTGAACTTCAACAAGTTTTGCTTTTTGGAACTCCGGTAGCGTATCGGGTAACCTACGAGGGATATCATCAAACTGCTCATTCTTGATCCGTCGTCGGATCATGTCTTCTAGACTCTCAGTGACTTCTTGAGTTATAACTGGGACGGGTTTCGCATTTCGCTCGAAATCTAAATCAGTTTCAATCAGAGAATCCAATGGCCTATCTTTTGCCTTGACTTCACCACGAACTGCCCAAGACTTCTCGGCAACGTTCTCTTCTTCCAATTGTTTGATTTGCTTCATTATTTCCAATTGTTGCTTTTCAAATGTAGATAACTTTTCTGTAGAAGGACCCCCTTCTTCTTCCTCTTCATCATCATCAGCAAACAACTCACGTCTGGCATTCTTCATGGCACTATCGATATCTTTTGATCCAGCTTCTGTGTCCAAACCCGTAAACTCCTCGTCTTCGTCATAGTCAGACTCTTCGTCTTCCTCATCCTCTTCCTGATCTGCGCTTCCAGTCAAGATCTTAGGAGCAGGGGCAAAAAAATCATCATACTGCATATCAGCATCGGATTCAGAATCTTGATCTTTGGCATCAGCAAAGTAGTTGATGTCCTCCTCCTCATCTTCCTGGTCGTCTTTTTCAAGTGCCAAAATCTGTTGCTGGAAGTCAGCTAATCTGAAAAGACCCTCATCCAGTTCTGATTTAGGTTTGGAGAGAACATTCTCATCCTTATCCTCTTCATTTTCCTCCTCACTGCCATCTTCGTCACCACTAAAGCCGTCTTCACCGACAAGTGTTTGTTCGTCGTCGTCTTCCTCTTCTTCTTCATCTTCATCGACTTCTTCATATCCATCCAATTCTTTTACGTCCAAATCACTATCTTCGTCGTCTTCTAAATCTTGACGCTCACGAATATCAGCGAACCCCTCGTCACTCTCTTCATCTCCGGACTGCTCAATATCTTCATCAAGTTCGCTATCCAGTTCCTCATCACTCATTCCATCGTCTTCACGTTTTCTCTTTCTTGACATAACATCTCCTAGAAGCTTCTCAATAGCTCCATCTACTACCATTCTAGCCTGAGCCCAGATTTGTTCAGCATCCAAACCTTCAGTATGGAGTTGGTCAAAAATCGAATAATCACTAGCAATAGGATCTAGCGATTCCTTCACAGCTTTAAAAGCAGCTGCCTTCAGGTCATCGCTAGGAACCAGAAGATTCTGTGGGCTCCTGTTCAGAAGTTCCACCAACCCAGCAGACATTTTATCTTAATAATATTGGTATCACCGATATCCTTACACTGGTAGTTGGTATATTTGAACGGGATCTTTAACATGCATATGTGAAAAAAAAATTGTGGGTTAGGACTAAATCGATACTTTTTGAAGCGGCAGCCGAGCTGCAGATCTTCAGGGTCCACACACTTTATCCATATAAAGGCAGCTTTATTTTAGAAAATACAGAATGAACAGGAGATATTGATTTTATACATCTAATAAATATACTAAACCCATGCAAAGACATAGAATCCCATAATGGGATTTTTGATATAAAGAATAACTTGAAAAATCGAAAATCGACAATGCAAAGGAAACAGACACTAACTGTCATTCTCATCATCAGGTTCGTCAGAATTATCATCAGAAAAACTTAAATCCGAAGATAGATCGTCCTCTAATTTCAGTTCATCTAAGTTCACGCCTGGTAATTCTTCAGATTCGTCATCATCTTCACCTTCTTCCCCGTTTTCTTCTTGAGCATCCACTTCGGGAACATTCTTATACAAGTTGACCTCAGTACGTAATTCTGGATCTTCCTCAAGTTCACGAAGGAACTCTTCGTAATCTCTTTGAGCACGCTCAAATGCATCATTGCTCTTATTCTTGGTCTTTTCTCTACCAGTTGCTCTAACCGTGTCGTCGTTATATTCCTTAGCCATACGTTTGACCTTCCAGTTACGAGTCTTAGACCGGATCTTATCTGGATACGACTTCTTAACAAGGATGACTTCAGGTGTCTTATCCTGATCAATCTCATCCCATAATGCGTGATTGAAATTTGTGTTACTCAAATGATATCCCATGACAGTATCACCTGGATGTAAAATACCTCCCAAGTGCGTTCTGACGTAATATGTCGTATCGTTAGATCCTAAATCAACCGATCTAGCTACTGTTACATCTGCAAGCGCAAATTTGCCATTTGCTGGTCCAACTGGCTCAATGTCCAAAACAACATATTCGGTTAGGTTCTTTCCTGTTGACAGCGATGAGAACGGACTTCTCCAGTAAATCCCAGCAGCAAGTTCAGCGGTCTGAAGATTCGTTGGATCGATCAAATGAACTGCATTGCCAATTCGGTAGCATAGAGTTAGCTGATTGGATATTCCGAGTGATTTGGCCAATTTCTTTGGCAGTACTACCAGGTCTTCTTTACAGATAGGAACTATTTCCACCGAGTATGAGAATTTGTAACTCTTGGCACTAGTGTGGATATTTTGAGAAATTAGTTCTGAGCTCTTAGTCACTCTAACAGGAATGACACCCGATAAAAATTCTAACATCTTCAAAGCATGGTTTCTCTGGTTATAGAAGAAATCCAATCCTTCTTTATTTTCTTGGATCGACACTGTGTATTTGTGAGCATGATTCTTTAAGATCAGTTGTTCTAGATAGAAGAACGTCTTCTTATGATCGACCTTCTGACGGACTTGAATATTGGCTCTCCATGTAGTAGCAGTGTATGATTTGGCACAGTCAGGACATTGGGCACTTGTCTCAGTGAAATTCACAGTAATACCCTGCTGAATCAGCACCCCTGGAAATTGTGGCGCCTCTCCTTGTACCAATACCTTGATCTTTGTTCTTCTCGAGTGAGGCTCGGTCCAAACATACTTGGCATCGATAAGTCGCACTTTATTGAGTCCTCTCAGTCTCTTCAAACATGCTCCTAAAAGCTCTCGACTTTCTCGAGGAGCAAAAATCCAGTGAGTAGGAGGTACCTGTAACCGCTCGCAGTTTTTGCAAAACGTGATAACAGCCTCCTTCTGAATTCCTTCAGTGATATCAACAGAAAGACTAATACAGTCATTACACATAGCAAGACCACCTTCGGCTTTCATTAAGTTACCGCAGTTGCAACATGATATAGTCGGAGTGGTATGGACCGGCGTAAACGTCTGAATTCTTTGATCTAACTTGTGAACATCCATTATAGTTGCTATCGAACCAGACTCGCTATTTTCTATTATTTCCGTAATTGTTTCTGATAAATTATCCCACTACAACTGTGAAATTAAGTTAATAATCAAATTGAAAGAATTCTGAAAGAATCTTGAAGATATTTATAATTATGTACAGTGTTTGTCAGATCAACCAAATGTTTTTATGTATGCACTCTGCATCATACTTACTAATAACAACCAATGCTGATAAACATTCCCTAACCACTATCTATCTGATAAGAGTTGTTCCAGCGTTCGGTTAAACAGCTACTTTCCTAATAAGTTCAGGCCGTGGTCGCTATCAATCCAAGAGGTTTTCGTTTTCTCCACTTTCTATCGAGCTTCTCTTTTGCTCTTGTCCCATAGCTCCGACCATGTGTCCAGCCAGTGGAGAGCAAACCATAGGTCTGGGCGTAGTCAGAACACAGGTAGCAATAGTAGAAATATCGTAAATAGTAGTCTACATAAATATCGTTAAATAAGTTATTCTCGTTTCGTCGTGTCACTGAGATGACGAGCCCGCCGCTGTTGTTCTTTTTGCTTACGGGCCATGCGTTCCATCAAGGTTGTTGTATCAAATAGCTCAAAAATGAACCGCCGAACTGGAAGCTTATAGTGGTAGGTCTCTAGCAGTTTCATAGTATCCAGAAACAGGTCGATGGACTGAAACCTGCTACCATATTTAGCCTCCAGACGTACCAGCTGTTTAGAAGCGTCATTAGCTAGAATCTGGTTGCTGAGATTCGATAATGCAGTGATAATTCTTCGTTTGATCGGGTCTGAGTAGACCATGGGAAACTCTGTCTCGTCGTCTTGAGAGGTCGAGTTGGATGTTTTTTCATTTTTGATTGTCTCGCTCGTTTGAGGAAGTGACTCTTTTACTGTTGTGTCAAGGCTCTCCGATGAAGACGATGGGGATTGATAGGTGGTAACGGGAGCGTCTGTTACTACTTTACTTGATTCATCAAAAGAAGATTGTAGACTTTTTGGTATGCAAATCCCACAAGGTTCATCCATAATATCTCGCACACAAGCCCACCCCATCTCATCTAGGATCTCCACACCCTCATAGGTCAAAGAAACAAGCCCGAGACAAAAAAATGCTGTTCCTCGAAGACTATACAGTTGTGACGACTCAAATATCTTAATCATATTTTCCACTACTCCAGACTCTTCCAAAAATGGAACGCCTCGTGGGTTAGAGCCGATATGGGCAACAGCCCACATGCATCCTTTGAGTTTGGTGAGGATTTCACCGTCCTCCTCTTCAAATTTGTGCTGATCTATGTATTCTGCAAAGACATCAAAATGGCCCTTGGACTGCAATAGATGACACCCCTCTTCCGTTATGGTGAGTTCGCCAAAGAAATGGCGTGGTGGTTTGTTTTCACCTACGCCGGTTCCATCATCGCGAGCAAGAAGTCCAGTGGCAGTAGCGGTTGATGATAATCCAAATTTATCGTGAATCCAGAGATTATTAGCATTTTCAAGATATTCTTCAATTTGGAGGACAAATGCATCGTTTTGACCATGGACCCAATTGTCCATTTCATTGTGGACATAATCAAGCTCTTTAAGGTATTGAAATCCTCGCGATGTAGACAAAAACCGAAGTAGCAAAGGTGTACCAATATCTCCAAGATGATCAAACGATGGCTTCATTTTAACAAAATGCTCAAGATTTTCGTTGATTGAACAAAAGTTTTCAAGAATCTGCACAGCTAGTTTACACACCTCAATAGAAGGATCATACAACTGAGTGGCTAGTAATTCTATAGCCCATTTTTGGGTCTCTGATTCAGTGCCCATTAAGTTTTGAAGATATCCCGTAGCAAACAACCGCACTTCCAATTGGCCTGTCCTAAGTGCTTTCGATAAAATAATTCGGGGGTGCCCCACTAAATTGTAGTCCATAGATGCAATGAAACTAATAATTAGATCCTCTCGATCGGGAATCTCACTGAGATGGTAAAACATATTGAACATACGCCATCGCTCCATCATAGCCAAGCCATTGGGATCCGAAGAGAGTGTTCCCAAAAGCATAAAGTATCCATGGCTCAAAGTATTTTCTAATCTTTGGCGAGAAAATAGTGGCTCTGCAGAGGTAATACCACTCATGGGATCCAGTTGTGCCAGACATTCGGCAATTTGTCTAAGAAGTTTGTTTTCTGTCAGATATCTCACACCTTCTGGATTGTATAACAATGTAAGTAGCAACGATTTCCCCACATCGATGTATTTTTGATTGGGTTTTGTTCGCTTGATTGCTGAAAACCGATATTTAAACGGTCGATAGAAAGACATCAACCTCTTCATGAATTTAGTAGTTTTGATAGCCTCATCTAAACGTTTGGGATTTAACAGTGGACCCTGAATCAACTCAGAAAGTGCATCCCAATTCCATTTGACGAATGTCTTGGTATTTAGAACTTGAGTTTCCATAATAAGCTGTTTAAATGAAGCATCATCGATTTGAACACCCATCTTCACTCGCACTGCTTTTCGTTTTGACGACAGCAAACTGGGGACTTCGCTAACAGGACCCGTTCTTCCTGTAATTGTTGACTGCCTGCCCTTGTGTAGATTACGAGATATTTTATCAATTTGGAAAACAGCAGCTGACGAGGCAGAGCTAAATGCTGACTTATGATCCATAGCTGACTCGAGCAATCCTGGAAGCGCACCAATTCGTCTTAACGTGGCAGGAGGCGACACCCTGCTAGTCATAGATAGAATCTCTCCTAAAAGAAGCGTGGCTTTGCGAGTATTCGCAACGTCATCATTACTCCGTAACAGTTGGACCAACGACTCAATTAGATTACACTCCACCAGTATTGATAGTAATAACGCAGAGTAATGGTCAATGTATCTGCTACTATAATCACCAGCTGCGAATGTACCCCCACCGCCGCTAGATTGAGAGAAGGAACTTTGAAAAGACTTGCCTCCATTTGCAAGTTCTTTCTCCAAATCTGGGATACGGCCAAATGTCGTTAACCGTCTTCCTGCTAGAAATGATGACGACCAAGAAAGTGGCTTTATACAAAGAATTGATAGAAATATGTCTAACAAAACATCTCGCAAACTTGGAATAGGCACTTCTAAACAAAGTACCAGTGATTTTAGACAGTAGAAATTATCAATGCAGGTTGCAAAGAGCCCAGACCATGTCCTAAGCAAAGACGAGATTACCTTCGCACCATTTTGTAGCCTCTCTAAATTTACATGGCCCCTCACCTGGCTTTCAGTCATGGCCGATATCAGATACTCCAAGTCACGGCCACCTCTCAGAAACCCTCTATTTTTGGGAGAGTCCAGCACGTATGCAAATGCCATAGACAGCGAGCCAGAGAGCTCATACGGCCCTTCTATTATGCTCTGAAGCAAGACTCGTATACCACCGCTTGCAGACACTTTTTCAGGATTTTTAATAAAAATCTCACCCAAAGTCTCGATAGCAATGTATCTTAACTTATCATCACTCTGTTCACTAACCGCAACTAGAGCTCTTATGACACCAATAGATATTTCATCTACGCCACCAGGCACATCGAGAAAAGATCTCACTAGTCGGACAGCCTGTAAACGTTCAAGCTGAGATTTTGAATCTTTTGTCATAGTCCTGACAATCATAAAATCAATATGTAAACTTCGGATGTCTCTAATTGAGCTCATGTCGGTAATGGCATTACGAGCGAGTCGGTATCCAGAAGCGATTACTTCTGGCTTTTTATGCAATAATAGTACTCTTATCTTGTCACCCACACGACTCATGACCAAATCATATTTTAGCACAGGGTGTCGCTGCAACAGCTCCACTAGGTCGTTGGACCGTTGAACAAGAAACTCTGATGGTTGAGAAGGATCTAGGGAATGAAGAATAGCTTCTAAAGACCAAGTAGGACTTTCTTGACCAGACCGCAGATCTTCGTCAGCATCAGCATGGTCTTCACTTTCTAAGTCACCATTTACTCCTAATATGCTATCCTTTTTTGTCCCTGTAGATGACGCTGATGCTGAAATTCCTCGGCCGTTTTCTCTATATCCGGACCTATCGCTACCAGGACCGATTTCAATCCCCTCAGGAATTGCAATTTCTGTATCACTTCGACCAATACCACTAGTACCATTCCCATTACCATAACCATTGATATCTGAGGTACTACGACTGGCGCCTGTTCTTGTCAATGGTCGCAGATCATCTATAGACCTCCTAGTCTCCAACGAGCGCCTTCCATCGCGAGTTACCTGGCCACCGACTCCAAGATCTCCCAATTGTTGTTGTAATAGTTGTATTTTAGCATTGGCAGCATCCAATTGACTCTCGACCTGTTTTTTGATCTCTTCTTTATCGCCTCCTTTGATCTTTCTTTTGTCGAAAACCTAGACATGTTAGTCATATAATCCAAAACCAACATCCAACCTCGTCCAGAAAACAACTTCAACACTCTATAGCGATCATAGAAAAGTCTAACTGAGCCACAGATTCTGGGACAGAGCCCCCACACCACACACCGCTGAGACAGACCACTATCTCAAGTACAACCTGGACACAACATCAAACTCATAATTCATACCTCCAGCAAATTTTCAGCACCCTCTTTAATTTTCTCCTCAATTTCGAGTTTCGCTAATATGTCATCAATACGACTTCCATTATTGCGTTGGTCATCTCCGGAACGATGATGAGGCAGTCCTATAATCTCGTTTCTGGAATCAGGAACTCGCGACATCTTTTACTGCTGCTAGCACCCAATGTTATCATAAGCTGTCAAAACTTCAATGCTCATTGCGGTAAATAATATGCTTCCTTTCTATTCCAAATATTGCTACACCAAATCAATCCGGTCTTTCCTTTTTGAATGTCAACAAAACAGTTTATATGCCTGGATGTTAGCGATTGTGAATGTACATGAAGATCGCTATTGCAGAGAAGTATCACGTGCAAGCCATTTTAACTATCATGAACCCACCGAACTTATTCGATGATGAAGCTTCGTCTCTGGTGAATTATTCTTCTCATTGTGCTCAAAAGGGGTCTGAGAGAGCCCTTGTATCTCTCACTACACAAGTATAATGGGTTCTGAAGTATCGCTTATTCACCGAGTTTTTCAAGATATCATTAAATACTATTTACACTAGATATACACTAGATATTGCAACAGGCGAGACTGTAATTAAATAGGACAGCTTGATAATGAGGATTCCACTAAGAATTCAAATTACAAAGCTGAGTGCAGTTTTAGTTGGCCGTACTTTATTAGCCAGACTCTATTTTTGGCTCTGCACGGCAAGCACCTTCTTAAGATGCCCTCCAGGTCCAAACTCTTCTTCCTCCATTTCTTTCCATCTCTTCTCAACTGCTTTCCTCTTCTCAGATGCTTCTTTGAAATGCTGTGATTGTCTCTCAAGTCTTTCTCTTCGAAGACACATGTTTAAAGCATGAGCAGCAGGTTCGCAGGCTCCTGTCGACGTCGCCAGAACACCTCGGGCATGGCATTCTTCCAGGGCTTTAACAAATTCACCACAGACTAAAATGTTAGTTCTGATATTGGTATATATAACGAGTAGAGTTCACAATATCAATGCTACTAAGTGACCTCGTTACTCAGGACTGGATAAACTGTAACTTTGGATGATCTTTAAGAGGCATAAATCTTACCAGAGAAATAGATAATATCTCAATATCATCTGGAATCTAAATACACTTACATTTTCTTCGTCTTTCAGTGATTTGTGGATGCATATTAACAAGTGAGAAAGTAATGAGCTCTGTCGGATAAGATCAATATTAATTTGAGCTAGTTAATGAGCTGATATTCAAATGGGTAAGGGCAAATTAAGAAGTTCGTGAAATTTCAGTATATGCAGGGTGGAGGAGATCTGAGCCGAGAGGCGATAACGACATTCTGCCAGTGCTAGATCGCTTCTCTTCTGGTTATTTTCAAGTTTTTTTTTAAAAAGATATTAACTGAGACGCAGCCTCAAAAAATACCAGAAATAAATATGACGCCAGAAGAAAGAACTGCTCGTCAGACTAAACAGATTTTAGCATTCACTGCTACTACTACTTTGACTATTGCAGCGGCCCTCTATGCGAAGCGGTCCGTAGCTGCTCGAAGATGTGAGTAATACTTTCCAATTTTCGATTCTATTTTATTCATCTCATCTCATTCCATATTAGATGAGGTATGACGAGTCAAGGGCTTAAGCTAACTCCATACAGATCGACCCAATTTATTTGAGGCCAATCACAGACCCCCTCAATTCAACTTCGTGAAAGATGCTGTTCAAGCTGTTTCCCATGCTACAATGCTGTCCGTGTCATCTTTTGCCATGGGAATCACAGCCACTGCATGGATCATGGATATTGGTAGCATTAGAGAGTTTTCGATCGCTATGAAAAACAAGCTAGGAGGCGCAAAGCATGAATTAGAGCTTTCACAGCTCCCAGTCGACCCAGAAGTGGCTGAGGTTGAAAAGAGTCTCAATGAAGTCCTAAAATAAACGATGATATTACCGTAAGGGCTGAAACACATTGTACATAGTTATTATTTTATTGATTATTGTAAATACGCAAGTAGTTTCAATTGAAATGAATTCTCTTGACCTGCATCTCTGTATCACAAGGTATGATTTTTTATCTAATTTTAGGGCCAGTTAGATCCGGCAGTTATATTTGATGATGACTCGGGATAATCACTGGTCAAAAAGATTAGGATGAATGGTTCGGGTAGTCAAGGACTGCGAAGTATATTAAAAGTAATGCAACGTCTCTAATCTATGCTATTAATTCATGACTGCGCATGAAATGGTTACTATTTACAGGTTTGTTTGTTGGTCATGAGGTTCGAGGCTTGAGAGCCACTTTTGCTGAATATCAGGAGGCAGGATCCGAAATCCGTGTCTCATTTGGAGATGCTGCCGTATGTCATTATGAGCCAACCCAAGGTTCAAATATTCCAGTACAAGCCATTGGATAATGGATGTGGCTCGGGTCTGAAGTTTTAGAGCTGTATCACAGATAATATGCAGTCCAACTAATCGTTCGCGAGTTTTATAAAATTTCCGCCGAGGACCAGTTAGAGACTGGTGTAGTCTTTGCACGGAGTGAAACGAGCTTGTAGACTCTGACAGTTTGCTGCATTCTGCTTTCAGCTGTATGTTTTCTATACAGCATACGTCACTTAGATCACGAGAATCATCGTGATCTAAGAGAAGATCCAGATATTTTTGGTAGGTTGCCCACTCCTTTTTCTCAATGGCCCGATTTGAGATTGCAGCGTATGACCGAAGCAGCAGTTTGCTGGGCCATGTCGAAAATCTTTCTAAGAATGTCTCGGCGCGACTAGTATCATGATTCGACAGCTCTTCTATAATAGACGACAGTTCGACTTCATTGAGTCCACCATTATGATGTGTACTCGAGCCAGTTTTTTTTCTGCTATTGATTTCTAACAAAAGCTTTTCAACACCAGAAGAATCGTCTAATACCAGGTGTAATTTTAGCAGTGCTGTCAAAGTGGATCGCCGAAATGGCTGCTCCAAATGTGGATATATTTTTTCTATCAACTCGACGTTTTTGGAGCGTGCACATGTCAACAGAAGTCCTTCGGTTATGCCTTCTAGGTTATAATAAGATGGTTGTAGCGAGCTAGCAATAGCAACCGAAACTGGAAGATATTTTTTATCTTTTGATAATCTCAGCAATAGAGCGGATATCGTCAGCCTATCATGATTGTCAAATTCGCCAAGAGAACTTGAAAAAGCTTTCCAAATGTTAGATGCTTGGGTGACGTTATTATATTGCAAGTTGAGCATGATCATTTTGTAGACCGCGACTATCGGTACGGGGTCACCCTTGAGCTTGACAGCCAGGTTAAAGCATTCATTGGCGAAAGATGGATATTTGTTTTTGCAATAGCGAATGCCATTCATTGTTAGTTTTCTTTTCATTTCAGAGTCAAACAAGACTCGATCATTAGGATATGCACAATAAATATTGTAAATTGCCCTTATTAGAAAAGGGTTTAAATATGGGTCGTAGACAAGTAGTCCACGAATGCAATTGTAAATGGAATTAGTTTGAATGTAGACAAAATCAGATCGGAATTGAATAAGGAGGGATGCCGCTAGGAGAGGATCACCTAGTTCCAGAGCGAATTTTACCAATGCATTGGCAACGAAATATTTAAATCGTCGCGGGTTCTTCAAAGTAGAAAAGATGTCTTGTGAATCCCCACTATCAGGGATTGGAGGCGACTTCTTGTCTACAGACAGACCACCTATTTTTCTTACATTTGGATCATCTTTATCAGAATCTGATACCGTTAACCTTAGGGATCTTGAAAACATTTCGTACTGCTCTTCATCGAACTTCTCAATTAGTAGATTTAGAAAGCTCTCCGCATATTCTGGCTTTCCTTGCGATACGAGTAAGCCTAAACTGGTCACTATTGTAGCCTTGACATCAGCAGAGTAGGGCCATTGAGCAGCCAATATAGTTTGGAGCTTGTAAGCGATTTCCCCATGTCCGCATTGATAGAGTGACAGCACCAGGTCAAAATCATGTTGCGAATATCTTACTTGGAACAGATGCGGTTCAATTTCTCTTTTGTATCTCTCAAATGAGATTGTCTGACATTCTAAGAGACTTGTTTGAGATAGAATAGATATGATATGGCTTATTGCACGTTTATGAGACTTGGGTAGAGATTCGGTTATCTTATTGGCATGCGAGGCAGAGATTTTAGATATTGTCCTAGTAGTTGGCGTAGCGCGTGAGGCCATTGGCACGACCTCCTTCTTTGAATGTGATAACATCTCAGAAGGATTCGTCTTTTCTACAGTTATTGATGGTATGGTCGAGGCATCATGGAGCTCTTTTGTCGTCGCTAACCGAATAGGTTTCATATAAGCACGTTGGCTGTGGCCCAAATATAAACAAGCTTTTCGAGTACCTTGCCTCCTACTCTGAACAAGTAAGCAAGACCGCAAAATCTCACTCACTCCCAAAGGAGGCTTCATGATAGTGCCAGATTATGACTTAATACTGTGAGGAAACAAGTTAGCTGTGGGTAGAGATGAATCATAGGCGATATAAGTTGTAATAGAATGTATGTGTCTTGGAAGGCTATGGTATATTGTACTACCCACAGATCAATGGGAATTTTTCACAAGTGAAAGCACTTGAATCTTTCAATGGTTATTCTTGCAATTATACCTGAAAAATAAAACCAACTCTGGGGTTATACAGGAACTACGGCTGTGGATTATTTTTTGAAGTTTATGCTGTTAAGCGGGTCTTATGCTGCTATCTCCAAGTCGGCCAGTATTAACTAGGAGTTCAGGACTGTATAACCTTCAATATTTTGGCCTCATATTTAAAATTTGAACTATCTAAGAATCAAATTTAATTGCAAGCTTTACTACAGAGTCTGACACGGATTAAATAAATTTTTTTTTTTTGATTTCCAAGGGTACAATGGCATTTTGAAGTTTCTCATTCTGAGCCGATCTTTCTGAGCTGTAAATCAAGACTCCCACTCCAGTGCTAATTAGTTCTGGATCCTACTAAATTTCATTATTTACACTGGATTAACATAGATTGACCCAGTTAAATAGGTACCTTAAAATATATGTAGAGTCATAACCCTTTAAAAGCTTGAGCATTACTACAATAGATGTTGTATTTAACATCCATTGATCCTAGTTTTTTTGCTAATCCAGCATCTTATCAATGTATGGACTGCTAGCAAAGTTAGTTAGCTTCCGTAAATAATAACAGACATCTATTAATATAACACTAGTCTTGTCTAGTCTTTAATAGTCGCTTGACGACCTTGTCTTTTGTAATGATGTATACAACAGCACCCCAACCACTTAGAGCATCACGGTCTTGCGCATTGAGCAATGCTTGTGAAATGGTCTCGAACAAATCTTCAGGTTCAAGATCCGGTTCCCATAGAGACTCGCACATTCCATACAGCTGATCAGTAGCAGTACCGGCAACAATGAAATCTTTAGCAAAGTCAATGGCACCAATCAAATCGAAGCCGCATATGAATGGCTTTCCCGTCTTTGAATTAAGACCCGCCACAATTGGGCCGACAAAGTATGGACCAAATCTCTTTTCGTACAAAGAGGAAGATACCAAATTAGCAAAAGTATCTGGTTCCATCCGTCGCTCTTCTCTCATCTTGTACATGTTATGCTTCATTCTGAATTCCTCTGACAAGGTAATCACGTCGGTCGCTAGACCGGTAAGGCCCAAGTATACACTGTCATATTCAAAAATCTTTTCGAAATTACTCGACACTCCCACTGACTGCATACCCAATCTCAGATCGCAAGCGATTGCAATACAATCTTTGCCAGCCATGGCCACAGCCACACCACCTATATCGTTAGTATAAATTCGGCTTTCTTAATGGAATTTAAACACCATGACTCAACAAAGGCTGCAATTTCTTGTTTTAATTACAAAATAGAATAACCAATTGGCAATCTTGACAAGTTGCAAACCACTGGGTGGCGGCTGATGTCTTACTCCGCCACCTTGTCCGAATCATTCTCAATGGCAATGCATTTCATACCATTTATTTCCTGTGGGTTTGACATTGTTTAGAGCGTGGTAGATGTGTCAGAATTTATAAATAATCGAATCTATATGGAATCGACTATTGGTATCTGTATATATGATGATGGTGTGTACAACGCTTTCTAATGTTCATGAAGTGAGCACCCCGAGCTGAGGTGCTAGCGCCGTGCTTAAAAGCTTATCAAACCTATCACGTGATCATCCCGGATTTTGCCATATTACAAGTGAAGACTTTTTTTTTTATATTGTTCTCCCTAAACTATTCTTTTAATATCCTGGTTGCCATTGTTATCGTTCGTAATTTAGCTTGAATAGATATGTTAGCTGACAGAGGATAATGAGCTCTGATGCGGTTCCAGCGCTGTAGTCAAGTGAGCAGCAGTTCTGTAGGAAACATAAAATTTGCAAATAAATAAGCAATAATTAATCATTAAATATCGTAAGAGAATAAAAATATTAGACATGGTCACATATTATCTATGCAGCAATAACTTGATGAGCTTCGACAGTTACGCTGGAAAATTTTTCACCATTGGGTGAGCCCTTATCAAAGACCGCAAGCGATGGGTCTTTTACTGGCAAACCACCATCTGAAACTGTTAGGTCATCCTGAGCATCACCATCAGTTTCGGATTTGACAGGGAACTTTTCAAGTCTGTCTTTGATAGCCTTGTCAAGTACTTCAACGTAAATCTTGTAACGAATCACCTGTTGAAGAAGGAATTGAGATTTGTTTTCCCAGTTAGTGTGAGCCTTGCTCCAATTAGTTGTAGATGGGGTATATGCTTGTGCCAACTTTGATACCAAGGCATTGTGTTCGGTGAGATCATTTTCCGCTCGCTTGATGTATTCCTGAAGAGTCTTTAGTTGCTTCTCTTCGTTCAGGTCTGACACTACCATGTTATGACCAGTGGGTTTCCACTCTTTAATAGTCAGTCTGTCTCCAGGCAATACTCTATGTCCAGCCGAACTACCAGGTCGTCTCAATGTAGCTGTAGACGGTGTAGTCATGAGTGCACTGCCAGACTTGCCAGAACTGGAGTCCAATGCAGCTGTCCATCCGTATTCCATGTTACTGACAGGGTCGTCAAAGGGCTCTTTTGAAAGTCTTCCTGCCCAGAAATTACAGGTATAAACGAATTCTCTAGCAACTTCGGGAGTACCAGCTTGGAAAACTAGAAGTCCTCGTTGTGGCAATGTCAAGGACCATACTGCGGCAAAACCATTGGATTTCTTGGGTGGTGGCAGCTCCTGGGCCATGGTATGGCACAAATGGAAACCATCAACAAGTTGAGCATTTTCCATCCAGTTACCTCCACCTACAGCTCCATTGACAGCCCCATGACTACTAGATGACATATCGAATTTGAACATCTTTAACTGACCTCTTTGGACAACCATAAACACCTTTGTCCAGTCCTTCTTTCTAGGCTTCTTTCCTGTACTAGGATCCACATACGGTCTGTACATCAAGATACCTTCCTTTGCCCATGGCGCGCCAAGAAGTTCTAATTCGGTTTCATCGGCCAACTCTTTCTCAATCTTTGAAAAGTCAGCAAAATCGTCGTCATCTCCTGTACTCTGAGCACCACTATCTTCCTCTTTAATCATCGAATTCCACAGTAGACCAGCAAATCCTACAGCATGGCGGCTGAACCCGAAATTATTTGTCACGCTTGTTTCTAGCGAATAAGAAGATGCAAGCGAATCATGTCTAAACCCCTCAGCAGCGCGATCATTCAATGCAATTCGACTCTGATGGGGTTCAAGATTCTTGCTTCCTCTTAATCTACCAAAGTTCATTCTTCCAAATATAGAGGAAGCACCTGAATTCTGAGCCTGGCTTGCTGACAGGATAGAAGGGGTATGATCATGCCCTGTAGGAGAGTAGATTCTCGACAGGGGTGAAAATGGCGCGTGCTCAATAATATGTAGTTGCAATGCTTCTTTAGATACTGAGGAATAAAATGATTTCAATACCATTTCCAGCTGGAATTCCCATTCTTTTGATAATGGCTCGACGTTCGCATCTTGTACCATCAAAGTATCGTGATTTGACGATACTACCGATATTCTTCTAGAGGAAAAGTCTTCAGATCTACGGCTCAGATTAGGAGAGTTTGGTAAGGGTCCTCGTTGAGCACGAACAGTTTCTAGGGTATTCTGAATGAAAACTGATCTCGACATTTTCTTGGTGGTACTATGATCCGCAGCATACAGATCAGTATTGAGAAGGACTAATGCATAGGTAATGGTGTAGACGACATTGGCATCATAGAATCCATGCTTTGGGTTTTGGGAGACCCACGATTGTGAAAATGCTTCAATGACTCTATTCAGCTGCTGTGACTCTCCTTTCATGTATAGTTTGTCACATAGGATTCTCAGAGCACTTAAAATGCTTTTACTCTTGAAATCAAATAGAGACATATACTCAACTCGAACTGCCTGCTGAGTCTCGCCATCGCTACCGAGCCAACTGGCGTATTCATCTTCATTAACAAAAGTTGCCGTATGTTGATAGAGACTTTTAGCAACAGATGGCGAGGAATCTGTGGATTTATCGTCGTCTCCTTCGATGATCTCCTTATTAATTGACTGAACAGGCGTCTGAGGCCCAGCAGGAGACCCACTGCTTTTAGAGGCTGATGTGCCGCCTTCGGCATGGATACTTGATAGCGAGCTCGAAGGAGACATCTTGTGATCACTGGGTCCAGTCAGATCTGTGGCAGTTGAATTGGTGGAATAAGGTTCAGGAGTGACACCTTCAGCGTCGGCATCGTCAGTCGCTGTCGTTGGATGTTCCGCCTTTTGGTATACAGCGCTAGACTCAGTACCCTCGACATTCGAGATATTAGCAGCAGCTAAAGTGGTTTTGGAATCACTTATCAGAGGGTCCTCATTAACCTTTGATCCACTTTGTACACTTGGTTCAGTCGGTTCACTCGATTCATTTGGTTCATTGGATTCATTATTAACAGGAGTCATTGGTGGCTTTGGATCAGACTCGCTCGGTGTCTAAAGGATATGTTAGTAACTTGTTAATTTTCAAGAGAAGCGAACGAATGAACAGAATAAACTAGCCAACGTTACACATGCATACTCTGAGCACTTACCATGCTATAAATAATTTTCTTTGGACTGGAAGGCGCTATGCTTTCAGAGTCAAGTGCTAGACCAGATCTTTGCGAGGCACTATTCGGCAGTTTAGAATTACTGGGGTTGAGCTGTGCGCCAGTTGAAATATTTTTTGACCCAGTTGGTGAAAGAACAATATTATTGTTGGATCTTGAAATTGAGTTTGGTTTGGAACCACTATTGGAATTTCCGAATAATCGACGAAAAAACCCAGATGGTTTTTTCGGAGAATCTCGTTCCTTTGGCATATTTCAAAATCTAAATCCCAAAAGCAAAAAAACAAAGCAAAAAAAAAAAAAAAACAAGCTAGCTAGCCCACTCTTGAGAGTCTATCTGTAGCCAGTGACTAGCCAAGGGGTGATAAGTTGCGTGATATGCGACTGGAACAATGTTCGATTTCGATTGACTATTGTGCAACGGTGAGGGTGCTGATACTTTGTTCTTTGTCTATCGGCAATTATCTCTATTGTTTAGTGAATCCAATTTGATAGTGGTCTGTAACTTGACAAAACTAGTGGTCCGATTGATCAAGATATCGGTTCTACGAAAGTCAGCGATCGGGAATCGTACGCGCAACGTTACGCACGATGAATGATACTAGTAAACTAAACTAACAATATCGAACGAGTTTGTTGACGGATTGACAGAACTAGTTGGCCGTTGATGCTAGTTCTTGATCTTTTCTTGTATAATCAAATACAACCAAACAAAACAAATAAATCGAATTAACCTCGGAATAAAAACTAAAACCTAGCAAGTAATGAAAACCGAGCCAAGTCGAAGCATCCAGATGAGATCTTGTCAGACCCTAACTGTGCACCTTCTTTTTCCAACTTTAAAGTTCAAACTTAAAAAAGAATAAAGGTTTCAAGGCAGCCGGAAAAGGAAAACCTGTCGAATATAAACAGAAAGAAAAAGTGGTACAAAGAAACCGCACGGAAATTTTTCACTGATCAATACGGAGAGAGGTAACCAAATGGCCGGAATTAATTATATTAATTCCCTAACTTTGACTTTATTATTTACACTATCGATCTAGTGGTCTGCTATCTGCATTACCATGCAAAATGAATATTAAAGATCAGCGTCGGCCTGAGGGCTTCTAAGCGAGAAAATAGGGCCAAAACAAGCGTAAGAGTGGTTTTACTTGGTTTAAAACAATCCTTGTCGTGTGTCTGGATAGCCTTGGTTTTGTGTGACGCGACAGGCTTTGTTTTAGCTGGTCTCACAGTGTCTACTTGTGAACTGACGGTCCCAATTAGGGGCTCAAGTAGACTTTTATTGTTAACTACTGATGCACACTTAGATCTGGGATGTTAGGGGTACTGCCTGGATAAGGAGAAAACCATAATTAGGGGTTACATTGATTGACACCAGAGTGAGATGGTGAAAAACTCGCGAGTATCCCTGAATCCAGCTCACGCTCTCTCATCACCCACAAACTCCTCACAATTTCATTCCCATTATCCACTAACACAGCTCCCAGACCACCAGAAATCACCCAGTTCCAACCTCACAATCACCCAAATCTAATTCATTTGAAAAGCCAAGCCCCAAACACAAGAGACCACAGCAGACACCCCCTTACCCACCCCCTATCGTGAAACAAGCATAGACCGATCAATCGGGCAATGACACCAAACCGTGCTTCTTTGTACGAACCGGTGAAGATTACCGTCCGAAAAAGGAACAATTAACAACCCCGACGCGTATCAGACGTGTCGCTGCCCTCATCGCAGATACGCACGTCTCAGCACCGATGCGACTGGGGGGCTGGCTCTGGGGACATGCCTCCGGCGGCCGGGGCTCCGCCCCAGACCCTGGTTGTGCTCCGCTTCGCGGAGCGGCTGGGACCGTCGACGGGGCCGACTCGAGCGAAGCGAGAGGAGCCACGGGGTCTGGGGCAGAGCCCCAGCCGCCGGAGGCAGCACCCGGTTCAGGAAAACTGTGATGTATTCCGTGTCTATAGATATACGTGTGGGACCTGTTTAGAGGAGCATGGCGATACCGGCAGCGAGAAAACCGAAGACGGAGACGGTGACAGCGCTGGCTGCTCCAGTGGACTCGGCGAAGGGAACAGAGGGCTCGATTGCGGGAGCAACGGCAGAGCTGTTGGATGCAAAAGTGCCGTTGGAGGTGGCGACAGGGGCTGGGACGGCGACTACGGCAGTTGTCTCTTCGACTTGGCCGCTGACGGTGACAGTGAGGAGCTCCGTATCGTAGATGATCGAGGTGGTGACAGACTCACCAGTCTCGGAAGCAGGACCAGCAGCTGGGGCACTGGTAACAGCAGGAGCAGCAGCACCGGCAACACTGGTGAGAACAGCAGCAGCAGCGCTGGATCCAGAAGCAGTAGAAGCAGGAACAGCAGCAGTGGTCTCAGTCAAGGGACAGACGGTGGTGGTGATAACAACCTCGCCGTTGGAGGTGTAAGTGACGACCTTGGTCTCGTACAATACAGAGGGAGTAGAAGTGCTAGCAGTGACGTAGGTCTTGGTAACGTAGTGACAGCTGACAACGTTGGATCCAGTACACGAGGTGATGGTCTCGACAACAGTCTCTTGGACAACGGCCTCACTGGTAGCGTAAGCAGTGACGGTAGCAGGAGCAGCAGTAGCGGCACTACTGGAACTGGAACTGGAGTTGTGGAAACCAGAAGTAACTGCAACAGCAATGACACCAGTCTCAGCAGCCAAGCTGGCAACAGTAGAAACAGCAGTAGAGCTGGCAGAGGTGGTAGAAGAAACAACATCCTCCTCAAGAAGACCGGCCTTGACAGCTTGAGCAAAGTTGACACCGTCGTTGACATTGTTAAAGGCTTGAGAAGCATCCCAGATCATAACACCGCCAAATGAGGGGTAGTTCTTTTGCAAGTATTGAGCAGCTTGGATGACAGTGTCGGCAGGCTCGTAACCAGAGTTAGCAGCAGTGGGGCCACCAGGAACACCCAAGTAGATCTTGGCGTTGGTGTTATCGGCCTCAGTGGTGATGAAAGTGTTCCAAGCATCAAAGTTAAAGGCAGAGTTAGCATCATTAGGAGCCCAAGCTTGCATGCCACAAGTGTTGTCATAGAATTGAACAAAGATAAAGTCAAAGTCAGCACCAGTGATAGCACTAGACAAGTCGTTTCCTGAAAGTGGGCACACTGGGGCACCAGAAATGTAATAAGTCTTGCTGGAGTCAGTAGCATAGTCTTTTCTCAATTCATTGATAAAGGCAACATAACCAGTAGAATCACCGTTCTCAATGTCCAAGTCGAAACCATCGACAACAGCATCACCAAAAGGTCTGGTGTCAGAAGAACCACCACCGAAAGTGTTCCAGAGAGTATCAGCGAAATCAGCTGCTTGAGAGTCACTGGTGAAACCGTAGTCACCAATAGCACCACCCAAAGAAAGAAGAACAGTCTTACCAAGAGATTGACAGGTCTGAATATCTTGACCAATGTTGGGACAAGACTCCAAAGATGAACCTGGGAAGTTGGGACCTCCACAAGAAGGACCAAAGTTAACCTCGGGAAGGTTACCAGGACCGAAAAAGGTATTTAAGAAAGACAAAATAACAATGTCAGTAGAGGCATCTTGACAGTAAGTAGCAAGACTTTGTTGAGTATTGGCCCCGCCAGCAGAGTTTTGTCCCCAGTAAAGAGCGACATTGGTATTAGTGCTGACGTCGACAGCGGAGACCACGTTTCCAAGCAATGCCAAAGAAGAGGCAATAAGCTTCAATGACAACATAACGAGAATTCAAAAAATTAACACGAAAATAATCAACCGAATAAAATTGGTTTTTTTTTTGAGAAAGTGAAACGAGTGTAAAAGGAGTGGATATGAATTTGGATATTTCAAAAGAATAGACAAAGCTGAGTAGCTTAAACGAATGACTGACGACTTGAAAGTGTGGTGAAGTAAAGAGAGAAAATACAAGTCAACTGTGGAGGGGCGACATGAACCATTTTATACAATGCAACCGAAAATATCTACTGACAAATGCGGTGTTCTAAATCATGAGGGAGGGGAATAGGGGATGAGGGACTAATAGGGACCAATAGCCACGAATAGGGGGGTTAATAGGAGACTCTGCCTTTTATTTTTTTTTTTTTATGTGTGTGTGTTTATTAGGGAACCCTGGACATGAACAACATTGCATTACATGCACACTAAACCGGTTGAATTGGTATTAGCACCAAGATCTCCAGTCGATCTGTGCAGAACTTCCCTATATGGAAGGTATGGTTGGCTCTATTTGGCTACGTGCGCGTTCCTTCGGTGACTCCTGCTTACGAGTGACGAGAAAAGACTACAAAAAAGACATCGAAGAAATTGTGGTTCGTGCTTTTAGGGCGTATAGATTCGTCTGTTTACAGAGACCATGATACCGAAATTTTGCACATCGCTGCGTTCCACTTGAAGTATAATGTTTACTTTAAATCTACGAAGTCCGATAGTCACAAGACAACTACAATACAACCGAAAATATCTACTGACAAATGCGGTGCCCCTAAATCATGAGGGAGGGGAATAGGGGAAGAGGGACTAATAGGGACCAATAGCCACGAATAGGGGGGTTAATAGGAGACTCTGCCTTTTATTTTTTTTTTTTTTATGTGTGTGTGTTTATTAGGGAACCCTGGACATGAACAACATTGCATTACATGCACACTAAACCGGTTGAATTGGTATTAGCACCAAGATCTCCAGTCGATCTGTGCAGAACTTCCCTATATGGAAGGTATGGTTGGCTCTATTTGGCTACGTGCGCGTTCCTTCGGTGACTCCTGCTTACGAGTGACGAGAAAAGACTACAAAAAAGACATCGAAGAAATTGCGGTTCGTGCTTTTAGGGCGTATAGATTAGTCTGTTTACTGAGACCATGGTACCAGAATTTTGCACATCGCTGCGTTCCACTTGAAGTATAATGTTTACTTTAAATTTACGAAGTCCGATGGTCACAAGACTGCTCCGCCCGTGAGCATTTCCAGCATCTCTACCTTTAAACGAGACAAATTGGGGCATCGAAACAAGCGTGTGCTGCGGCACGAACCAGCGATTGGTTGATTTGCCGGTGAAGTCTGGCTGATTTGGATGGATGCTGTTGTACGTTGGTGAACCTGCCGTTGGTCGGTGAACGGAGGTGCAGAAGCTGTGTGCAGACCAGTGAGTCAGACAGACTATGAAACAGCGCTCACTGATAATAATAATAATAACAATAATTATTACCTGGCAGACGGGCAGCAGCACGAACCACAACTCACCCACGGCACGGCAGCCTGCAGATTGCCAGCTGCATCGCCACTGATCTCAAGCGGAAACGACCTGCACGCTTGTTTACAGGAGAACAAAAAACCGTTACACCTTCCCAAAGGAGGCCCCCAGCAATGCGGGGTTCTGTCGGCTCCTGCACTCCCTCATGCACCCTGTCGAGCCTAAACCCGAGCCATCTCGGAAAACTAGTTCTCCGTCCTCCGGGTGCCTCCGGCGGCTGGGGCTCCGCCCCAGACCCCGTAGCTCCTGCTTCGCAGGAGTTGGCTGGGACCGTCGACGGGACCGACTCGAGCGCAGCGAGAGGAGCAGCGGGGTCTGGGGCGGAGCCCCAGCCGCCGGAGGCAGAGCCCTAGCTTATGTGCTTTCGTGGAGCAGATGTTTTAATCAGAAGTAGAAATAGTTTATTAGAGTTGAGATACAAAAGTAGTACAAACAAAAGTAGTCAGGTGTGGGCCTGTTCCCGGTTCCTCTGTCAATTCCGGACTGGTTCCCAGTTGTCAAGTGTAGTTGGTGGTCAATGTTACCATTTCGTGTCAAGTGTGCATGGGTCGGGATGCCAATGCAGTGGTCAGGCTCCTGCTATCAGCTGGTTTCAGGGATCTTTCGGAATCAGACCTCAGCGAAGCAAGATCGCGAGATACGTCTGTCAGAAAGAAGCCTGCACGCCAGCCGATGGTCGGAGTCGTTCCTACTGTGTGTCTGCCAAGGAGGTGCCAGCACAATAGGAGTACCATAAAGTGAAACGGTAGAGTCGAAGTGGAGGAGTGGCAGCCGCCGGGCGCCTGGTCCAAGTGGTTTCGAATGAAGATGACCAACCATAATAGAGTAGAATGGGTGGGGAACATAAATTGGAATCCGGATAGTTGTACCATGATGTTGTGATGACATGAGGAAATTCAGGAACAAGGTGTGATAGGAATGACCATTGATTAAAGGAGAAATCGAAGTTCATCATTGTAGGTGTGGTATTGTCTTCTGGCATTATTGCCAAGAGCTCTTCTTCTCTCTCTCTTTCTGGTTGGGGTGGTGTCGTATCTCAACCAATCATAAACTTTGATAGTAAGTTTATCGTGATAAAGGGCAGCACCAATACGATAGTTGACTGATTTGATTGAAGACAGAAACTTCAGATCTTCAATGACTTGATGATAGAGTCTGTTTTCAAACTCCTTGTCGTCGGTAGTGGGGAAAATTTCGCAAAGTTGGGTTCCAAGGCGGTTGAAGCCTTCAAGCCATCTGACCATGTTGTTGCCGATGTGAACGTTACACTTATTCTCATGTTGAGTCTCATCCTTCTTGGTGTACTCAATGGCAAAAAACTCGCCGCCAACTTGGTAGAGTCCGACATATGCGGCAAGGTGGGTGGTTCGGTAGCACCACTTGTCTCTCAGATGCTTGCCAAACTTTCTCGCATAATGGTTTAGTGCGAAAGCCCTGTCGACAGTGAGAGGATGGAGTAAGAATTGATGATCACGAGAGATGAAGAGTCCGGTGGTGTCCAGTCCGTCAGTTCGCATCCAATTGTTACATGCCTCCATGAAGTCTTGGTCCGACACTCCAAACATCTTTCTAATGAAAGTGAAGTCTGTTTTGTTGAAGGCCACGAAAGTGTTATTGTTGATGTTATCGATTGACAATTTCTTAAAGACGTCAAGACTGTAAGTCATCGAAGTACCGAAGGATTTATGGTGAGAGTTCCATCGGAGTTTGTACTTGAGTTTGGAAAAAAAAGTCTTTTGTTGTTCAATGGTGGCTCTTACACCTTCTGAAAGGAATTTCAATTTGGAGATCCAGGCGTCGCTGAATTCGAGTTGGGATTCGTTCTTGGGAGCCAATTCCAAGGCATTACGAGTGGAGATGTTCTCAGGCACATTGGACGAGGAAGTAGTAGTGGCTGTAGTAGTACTGGAAGAAGTAGGAGTGGAAGAAGTAGAAGTGGAAGAAGTACTAGACTTCTTAAAACAATTGAAAAAACTTCTCAAGCCCTTGAAATGAGAGCGAGAACCATGGTTGACCTCCTGGGAGTCATCAGGGATAATTTCTTCTTTCTCTGCCTCCAAAGCTATTTGAATGCCAATAACCAATTCAATGACCTTTGTTCTGATAAAGGTAAGGTGGAAGAACATTGTTTCTGATTACGGTGATAAACCAGTATTAATTGATGGACTTTAACAGCACAATAAAAGTGATGTTGATAAGCTTAACCGAAGTGATGACCCAAGACAAGGTTAAATAAAGTTGTGAATGAAAATAGAGCACAGCCAAAGTACTCTGTAACCAATAATTCAAACGGTGCTCAAATAGAAATATACTAGAGTGCCAGTAAGATTCCTAGAAAAGAAAATAAGAATCCAAGGGGCAACTAGTAACAGTAACTACTGGAAAAAGACACTTCCAGCACAAAAACAAGCTTTAAAAACAAAAGCCAATTAAAAAACAACGTCAATCAGCTAGAACCTCGAAATAGTAGTCAGAGGCAGTAAAAAAAATTCAAACGGTCAAAAGCTCTCAATTCAATCTCGACTGGCAAAAAATCTGGTGTAGTAAAGATAAATATGAAGAAGAGATCTTTTGGAGCGGGATGCACCTCTTATATAGACCACGGGCCCATGGCCCCATAACGCCCTTATCCCCATAAACTTGACGCTCGTAGTCACGCGGACTTCCCCATAACTTCACGGCTCTCTCAAGGCAGCCGCACGTCAACACTTCGGGTGTCAGACCCTGCCTTATCTCGCATATGCAGGGGCCATGCAAGGTCGATTGGCGATGAGACAATGATCCGGGTCGCTACTACTACTCGAGCTGGGGTTGTGTCTCTGGCGGCTGGGGCTCCGTCTCAGACCCTGTTACTCCTGCTTCGCAGGAGATGCCTGGGACCTGGCTGGTTCTTCAAACTGTCTTCTATGGAGTAACAAATTCAGAGAATATATCTATCGAATTGATCGGAGGAGACGCCAGTGAACATGGGCAACGACAAGTAAATCTCTTGCTTAGCAGGAGCCACGGAGTCCGGGACGGCGGAGCCCCAGCTGCCGAAGGCAGCTGCGGTACCCGGAAAGTTTGGCAAATGAAAAGAGTTAAGATACCATATCTGGGGAGTGTGCCTCCGGCGGCTGGGGCTCCGCCCCAGACCCTGGTTGCTCCTGCTTCGCAGGAGTTGGCAAGGACCGCGGACAAGACCGACTCGAGCGGAGCGAGAGGAGCCGCGGGGTCTGGGGCGCAGCCCCAGCCGCCGGAGGCAATCGGGACCCGGCCTGCGGATGCACCCGGCTGGGAGATGTGAAAATTAATTAAACCGTGCAGGAGGACGCGCGGTTCGAGGCTCGCAATAAAGAGACGATACAAATTATTATAGTATACAGAGTGTACAAAGTTGTTCTGAGATCGGTTATCAATATTCGTTTTCGTTTCTCTTAGGTTGTTGCCTGCTGATGGAGTTTCAGCGGCAGTTGCTTTTTCGCACTAAGACGTATTCCCATTCGTTTTCCCGTTCATAAATAAATAATAAATCAATAAATAGCACACCCGTTAGACACGCACTCTCTTTCGCAGAGGAGCAGAGGGGCTGTGGGATCTGGCCAGTCTTTTGGTGACGTGGAGCTGGTCTCGAATGATGTCGTAGACCTCGACTCCGTATTTGTCGACCCAGTGCCAGTAGTAGGCCACGTTCTCAAAGTCCTCGAGGCTCTTGATTTTACTGGCCGACCGGACAATAGCTTCAATGAAAATGTCGTGCATGACCACATTGTTTCGACAGCAATAGTCAATTTGGTCGGGAGTGAAACCTAGTCTTTGAACAGTTAGCTCACGCCATTGCTCGAGTCGGGCTTTGATATTGGCCTCTTGAGGCGTATATGGTCTCTCAGCCGAGCCTAGGAACATGGATGTCGTGGGCCCATGATTCGTCGGTGCTGGCGATGAGTAGTTGATTGCGGCAGGAGCGTAGTCGATATCCATCATTTTGGGCTGGAGTTTTTTTGGTGGTGATTGAAGACTCGAAAATAAAAATACAAATTCAACCGACGAAGTAACGACTGATATTCAGTAACACCACTTGTATAGTGTGATGAGAGTAGTTGAGTGTGTGGTTTGTCAAGAGTAACACTAACGTATAGTAACGTAGTACTAGTATACTGGTAAACAGATAGACTGTAGTAGACTATTGGTAGAATGGTACACTGGTAGACAGCAACAGCTATGATAGACAGTAGTAGCTATTATAGACTGTGGTATACTGTATGGTAGACCGTAGTAGCTATGATAGACTATTGGTAGACTGTGGTAGTGGCTGTGGTGAAATATAGTAGACGTCTACAGTTAAAAAGTGCGACTAGTAAAAGAGACGAATTTTATGACCCGATCGAACGAGGTGCCAGAGACCGCCTTTTTAAATGCTCGGGATTGACTATCACATATCGCGAATCTTCTTCCCCACCCTTTATATACAAATGGAATTGCTCGTTTCTTGTCTCCCTTGCATCCGCACAACTGGGCACCGAAACCAGCCAACCGGTGTAAGTTTAATGCACGCGACCGGGGCCGGGGTTGAATTTTTTTTCTTGTGCTCTTCCTCTTATTCTTCCTATTCAGTGCTTAGTCGGTAATCTCTTTTGTGAATGTTAATGCAACATCGAAGACCTGTTAACCATACTAAGTTCGACTCTTTTTACCTTAAACGGGTAACCAGTAGCCCGAATAGGCTGCCGGCCCAGCCCTGTCAAACCAGCCACAACAGGCCAACCCCAACCCACTGACCCAAATGGCGGAATCTGTAACCGCCGACGCGCCAATTGCTCTTGCACCGGCCCGCCCTTAAATCGGCGATCCCTGCCATCTGAGAAGTTAATGTTCATGTCGAATGGTTTAGGACTAAGTCAGACAAATCCCGCCGCCAGACTACCCACAAAGAGGGGGTGGCATCCGCTGCCGTGGGTGACTTTCTGGAGTGGGGGGGGGGGGGGGGGGGGGCAGATCCGAAACTCGGGTTTTTGGACGGTGTTAGCGTCAGATGCCTCCGGCGGCTGGGCTCCGCCCAGACCTGGTTGTGCTCGCTTCGCGAGCTGTGCGGGGTCGTGTGAGTTCTGGGTCTGTGTGTGGTTTTTAGTACAATCTTTCGAGGTCGTTCGAAGTTGATAGCGCATAGTAGCGTGTACTGCAGACCAGCATCGGCACTGTAAGAAATCCACTCCACTATGTACGAGGAGGTATGGTATGGACAGGTGAAACTGGCTGTGAATTCCCGGCGTGTCTCAACAAACTGCAACACACGCCGATGCCACCCTGACACCACACATTACCGGCAACTCAGTTCCACTGGCCAAGACCCTGTCAATGTCAGCATCCCAACTCTAACTCCCACACCTATATCACTAATCCTCCGATGTCCACATACCTGCATGTATGCAGTAATTGGTCGCCCAACCAGCCACCACTTCACCTGACACCTGCGATACAGCTCCACTTTCTCACGGAGCCGGTCTGCCTCCGGCGGCTGGGGCTCCGCCCCAGACCCTGGCTGTGCTCCGCTTCCCGGAGCGGCTGTGACCGTCGACGGACCGACTCGAGCGTAGCGAGAGGAGCCGCGGGGTCTGGGGCGCAGCCACAGCCGCCGGTGGCAGTCCGGGCCCGGGGTTGTGCCACCGGGGGCTGGGGCTCCGTCCCAGACCCTGGTTGTGCTCCGCTTTACGGAGCGACTGGGACCGTCGACAGACCGACTCGAGCGTAGCGAGAGGAGCCGCGGGGTCTGGGGCGCAGCCCCAGCCGCCGGAGGCACGCCCGTCACCCGGGCGTGTGAGCCGCGCGCGGGTGACGCGTCAGGTTCGCGAGTCATATTTATCACGGTTCCAGTTGCTTATCAATATAAACAAACAAACGGTCAGGTGAGAAAATAAAAGTGAGATCAGAACACAAGAACCACAGAAATGAGTCCCAGCCAGCAGAACGACGTGGTTGCCATGCACGAAGAGGAGGAAGATGCGTACGGACCCATTCCAATCACAAAACTCCAGGTAAGTCTCGCTAGGGGTGGCGTGCCTCCGGCGGCTGGGGCTCCGCCCCAGACCCTGGTAGCTCCTCTCGCTTCGCTCGAGTCGTTTTTTGCCACGGTCCCGATACTCTCCTGCGAAGCAGGAGCAACCAGGGTCTGGGGCGCAGCCCCAGCCGCCGGAGGCAGGTCCCACACCCCCCAGTTATATACTAACCAGACCCCAGTGCGACGGTATTTCGGCAGCAGACCTCCAGAGATTGAAGGATGCTGGGTTTCACACGGCAGAGTCCATTTCGTTTACTCCCAGAAGAATGTTGACTGAAGTTAAGGGCTTTTCCGATACGAAGGTAGACAAACTGCTGACCGAGGCCGCCAAGTACGTACCTATGGGGTTCACCACGGCCACCGAGTTCCACAGTCGTCGGTCCGAACTTATTTCAATTACTACTGGATCTAAACAGTTGGATACGCTTCTTGGAGGTGGTATTGAGACTGGATCGGTGACTGAAGTTTTTGGAGAGTTTCGAACCGGAAAATCGCAGTTATGTCATACCCTGGCTGTCACTTGTCAGTTGCCTATTGATATGGGTGGTGGTGAGGGCAAATGCCTGTATATCGACACCGAGGGCACTTTCCGACCCCAGAGACTGTTGTCTATTGGCGAAAGATTTGGTTTAAGCGGAACTGATGCTCTAGATAACGTGGCCTATGCCCGTGCTTATAATGCCGACCACCAGTTCGAGCTGCTGAATCAGGCTGCTGCCATGATGGTGCAGACGCGATTTGCCGTTCTTATAGTCGACTCTATTATGGCTTTATACCGAACTGATTATAGTGGAAGAGGTGAGCTGTCGGCACGTCAGACTCATGTAGCCAAGTTCATGAGAACGCTACAACGACTGGCTGATGAGTTCGGTATTGCTGTGGTCATCACTAATCAGGTGGTGGCTCAAGTAGACGGCATGTCTAATCCATATAACCCAGATCCCAAGAAACCCATTGGCGGTAATATCATAGCCCATGCTTCGACAACTCGTCTGTCGTTCAAAAAAGCCAAAGGCGAGAATCGACGATGCACTATCTACGACTCTCCCTGTCTACCCGAGAGCACTGTTGAGTTCGCCATCTGCGAAGATGGTATCCGTGACCCTCGCGACGACAAAAACAACGACTAATCCCGCAAATACTGCATCTAACGAGTTATGAATGTATCCTTGCAAGCCTGCCTCCAGCGGCTGGGGCTCCGCCCCAGACCCGGGTTGCTCCTCTCGCTCCGCTCGAGTCGGTTCGTGGGCTGTTGGGCCTGCCTCCGGCGGCTGGGGCTCCGCCCCAGACCCTGGTTGCTCCTCTCGCTTCGCTCGAGTCGTTTGACGTCTCCCATGGGCTGCTTGGAGTACTATATTTTTTATTCATCCATACGTTATTCTACGTAAGAAACCTGGCATTATCATCATTAATTACTAAATAATGTTCTATCAAAGTATAATATATCTTTATTCTGATGAATAAATAAAATTAATTGATTTTTTAGTCGACTACAGTAATTATTATCGTTAACATGAGGGTTTCTCTTCTGATAACACAAAAGTATATAGAGTTTTTTTTCAATTAACCATGCGCATTATCATAATCATTAACATCAGGAGATATATATGATGGTATTTTCTTTTCAATAGCTATAGGTACTTCATTTGATATTTTAAAAGCTATATTCATTTCAGGATCTATGGGTTCCGCAGCTCAAATAATAATTCATGAATCACATATTTAATGATAATAGACCCGGTGCCATGCCTCAGGCGGCTGGGGCTCCGTCTGAGACCCTTGTTGCTCCTCTCCATTCACTGGGATAGTTTTCTGTGAAACCCCGATCAACTCCTGCGAAGCAGGAGCAACCAGGGTCTGGGGCGGAGCCCCAGCCGCCGGAGGCACGTCCCCCGTAGCAGGTTTCAGGATGGTAATAATATTATATAGACAGAGTGCGGGCCAATGTGGCTTAGAAGTGGATGGCCTTGTCGTAGGTGGCCATGGCGGCCTCTTTGAAGGCTTCTGACAGGGTGGGGTGGGCGTGACAGGTACGAGCGATGTCTTCGGATGAGGCACCGTACTCGATGGCGAGAACAGCCTCGGCAATCATCTCACCGGCGTTGGGGCCAGCAATGTGGACACCAAGAACACGGTCGGTCTCCTTGTCGGCGATGATCTTGACAATACCTTCAGTGTCGAGGTTGGTCTTGGCACGAGAGTTGGCAAGGAATGGGAACTTACCGACATTGTACTTAATACCGGCCTCCTTGATTTGCTCCTCGGTCTGTCCAACCCATGCGAACTCGGGGTGGGTGTACATGACAGAGGGAATGGCTCCATAGTTGACGTGACCATGTCCGTTCTTAATGTACTCAACGGCAGCAATACCTTCTTCCTCGGCCTTGTGGGCAAGCATGGGTCCGAAAGTAGCATCACCAATCACACGGATGTGTGGGTACTTGGTACGGTACTCTTGGTCAATGACAACACGACCACGTTGGTCCATATCAACACCAACGTTCTCGATCTTAAGACCCTCGGTATAAGGACGACGGCCAATAGCCACCAAAAGAACATCGGCATCAAGCTCCTCCTTCTTACCGTTCTTGGCATTCTCGACCTCGATCTTAACATTCTCTCCCTCGACCTTACCAGACAAAACCTTGGTTCCCAACTTGAAGTTGATTCCTTGCTTCTTAAGAGTCTTTTGAGCCAGCTTGGCCAATTCACCATCGATACCAGCACCTCCAATGTTGTTCAAGAACTCGATAACAGTAACATCGGATCCAAGACGAGACCAGACAGAAGCCATCTCAAGACCGATAATACCACCACCAATAATGGCCAACTTCTTAGGAACCTCAGTCAATGAAAGAATACCAGTGGAAGTGACAATCTTCTTCTCATCTACCTCGATTCCTGGGAAAGGAGTGGGTTCAGAACCAGTAGCAATAATGATGTTCTTGGCCTTCAAATTGACCTTTTCCGAACCATCAAGGGGCTCGACCTCGATCTCGTTCTCATTGACAAAACTACCAGTACCCTTGAAATAGTCGACCTTGTTCTGCTTGAACAAAATCTCGATACCCTTGGTCAATCCAGTGACAGCGTCGTCCTTGGCCTTCATGAACTTGGCCAAATCAACACGAGCTCCGTCAACCTCGATACCTCTATTCTTGGTGTCGTGGAGAATCTGGTGATACAAGTGAGAGTTATTCAACAGAGCCTTGGATGGAATACATCCGACATTTAAACAGGTTCCACCAGGAACGCCTCTCTTATCAATACAGGCAGTCTTCAAACCCAATTGAGCGGCCTTAATAGCGGCAACATAACCACCTGGACCTCCACCGATGACAACAACATCGTGCTCCGAGCCTACACAGTCCTGTTAGTAAAAATGACTCGGGTCTGGCATGTCCCGGGTCCGGGGCCCCTGCCTCCGGCGGCTGGGGCTCCGCCCCAGACCCCGCCCCAGACCCCGCTGCTCCTCTCGCTACGCTCGAGTCGGTGCGTGTACGGGTCTGGTATTGTTGGGGAGGCTCAATGGTTGGTGGCGAAAGGATTGCTGGGTGAATTGACCATGCCTCCGGCGTAGCTGGGGCTCTGCCCCAGACCCCGATGCTCCTCTGGCTACGCTCAAGTCGTCCGTATACGGTCCCAGGAGCTCGCGAAGCGAGCACAAATGGGGTCTGGGGCAACGCCCCACCCGCCGGAGGCACAAACCCCACCCGCCAAAAAAAACTTACTGGAAGCCATTCCTCTCAATTGTTGCCAAGCAGGTCCACGAGAAACAGCCGTGAGACGGCCATTGGCATGGACCAAGGATTTCCTGACGATGGACGTTTTTAGCATTTTTTATTCGGGTGTGATGCGGATTGTAGTACCAGTCAAAGACCAACTGAACAGACTTTTCAATTCAAAAACAAATGTGAAATCTCTTGCAAGTCTCAGCAGCAACTGGATTTGTAAATGCGTGCTTCTACACACATATAAAAGCGTTTGTATGTTGGGTTGGGGGAAAATTAATTTTCCAGGAGTCGAATGGGAGTGCAGGAATCGCTCCTTCTCCCGGAAAAACCCTTACCTGCCAGGACCCTGTGTCTGGCCCTTGCCCGCATCCCGTGCCTGGCTCGCTCCGGTTCATGCCGGCGGTGGACTCCCGCTCCCGACCACCACCCTCTTTTTTTTTTTTTCTCTCCAGGGAGGTCTCCACGTCCCGACTTTAGCGAAGCGAGAAGAGCTGCGAGGTCTGGGCGGAGCCCCAGACCCCGCGGTGCTCGCTTCGCGAGCGCTGGGACCGTCGGGGACTGTGTGTGGGAGTGTGGGGAGGAGTGGCCGGACTGGATTCGGAGGTGGCTGTGAACGATTCGGCCGCGGGTATTGGCGGGAGATGGAACTCCGGTGGTACCTGCATGTGTAATCATGAATGAGCCCTGCTTATCGATACATAATCATATGTATACAAATGTATATTAGCGTTATTGTTACTGTATAAGTGTTACTGTATCAGTCAGAGTTAATATGGCTGTATCAGTCAGTCAGGAGAATGTGATTTTAGTGTCACTGTTAGTGTTAACGTTAATGTATTAGTGATAATGTGATTGTTAATGTAACAAGAATGTGACGTTAGTGACTAGAGACAGGTGCGGTAATCCGATGTTTGATTAGAGATAGTCAGACGCTTTTGCTCTGCGTTTGGCAGTCGGCTCTGAGTCATGAGGTGGGCTGACCGATTGGTGCCTCTTTTGTGGTGGGGACTTAGCTGCCGCTTTGCGTTTTGGTGGTGGGGGTGATAACGAGGGTGGAGTATGTGAACGTGAACGGGATCGTGAGAGAGATCTGGAGAGGGAACGTGAGTGGGAAGGTGAACGAGAACGTGAGATGGAACGTGAGCGATCAGATCGTGATCTCGAGTCGCTGTAGCTTCTGGTTCTCCGTGTGGAGGATGGTCGTGAATAACGTCGTCCTCGAGCCGGACTCCTGGAGTAGCTTCTGCTTCGAGATCTAGAATCGCTGTAGCTTTTTGTGGAATTGCGTCGACTTCGGGAATAACTTCTACTTCTTGAATCACTTCTACTTCGTGAATAGCTGCGAGAGTAACTTCTTCCTCGCGATATGCTCCTGGACAGAGCTCTTCCTCGAGACACGCTTCGACTGTCACTTCTGCTTTGCGACATGCTTCTTGACAAGCTCCTTGAATAACTTCTGCCACGAGCACGTTTTCGTACTCGTCCTTGAGATGACAGGCTCGATGACCGAGACAAACTCCTGTTTTTTCTAGTACGTGGAGGTGACCGAGATAACGATATGGATCTCGACCGTGATCGTGAACGGGAATGGGAATCGTAGGACCGTGACCTTGATCGAGATCGAGACCGGGAATCATAAGATCTGGACCTAGACCGCGAGTCATATGATCTGGATCTGGATCTGGATCTCGAACTTAAAGATCTTGAACGGGATCTAGATCTTGATCTCGAATCTGACCGTGAAAGTGAGCTGGATCTAGAGTCAGTTACTGGTGGGGGCGGTGGGAGGTTCTTGAGGTACTCTCTCATATCCTCTGTTACCGCACCTAGACCAATAGCTGTGAAGTAGTTGATAGAAAATCTAGTGGCATCAAGATCGTCTCCTTTAGGCATTAAGTTGACGAGATATTGCTGTAGATATGGCTCCTTGAGTCGTTTGACTAACTCGTTGATACCGATTTCTTGCTGGATCTCTTGAAATAAAAGCTTGACAAAAATTCTTGAGCTCGACGTGCTGCTTTCTTCCGACATCTTAATTATTTGGAAAACAGACCACGACATACTATCAGATGCAAGAATAAAACCAAACATTGTCGCTATGTTACGCAGTTTATTTGTGTCATAACGATGGATGATTTCATAGTAGTGTTCAAACGCTCTGTTAAACAAATCTTGCCATTGTCGACCCATACGACACAATCTCGACCCAACTCCTCCATAAATTTTGTTGTATATCTTTTCTTGACTGCAGCATTCTACCAGCATATTGACAACTTCAATCTCATGCCCGCTGGGTACTTGAATTCTAGTCAATTTATGACACACTTCATCAATAGACATTGTTGACATGACTGTAAGATATATAGTTCTTCGTAAGCTGATAAGTGCTGAGTTCGTCATATCCTGCACCACGACTTTACCTGCGTCTGATGCTACATCTTGTGTTGCCGATACGGATGCCTCAACCTCATCTTCATTCTCACTCTCATCCTCAGACTGCTCGTTTTCGGCTTCATTCTCTTCTTCACTTTCTTCTTCCTCGTCGCTATCGCCCAGAATATCCTTTTTAATCTGTTTGTAGCTTTCTTCATTTTCGTCGTATTTATCATCAAATCTAAACACATTCAATGTCTCTTCTCCTTTAAGCTCGTCATCGAGACTGACCATATGAATGTTTTGATCATCCTCTTCTACCAGATCAAGACCCTTTGGTATGCTTGGATTATCTCGAAACTGATCTTTGATAATCTGGAATAAAGTCTCAATCATATACTGAGTTCTTTTTTCGAGGTTAGACTCACGAAGAATTACTCTTAGTCTCTCATAGACACCGTTGAAAGCCGTGCTACTGTTCTCCGACAAAAACAGACCTGCTTCTTTAACAAACCCAACTGCAATCTCAACAGAGTCATCAGTAGGATGTAGTAATAATAAATGCATAATTTCAAGACACAAAATCTCGTGGGCCACTTGTTGATTGACCAAATGAGCCAGAAATGTACCACTTGCTATACACATTGTCTTGTCATTTCGTTTGAAACTTCTTCGGAACTGAATCACCAGTCGCTTAACTAATAGTTCACCAATTTCTGGTAATTTACTGTTAATCACTGCCACCAGTGATGCGTAGACTGGAGTATACGCGAGCGATAGACTCTGTGCTCTCATAATGCTTCGACACAAAACTCCACGTCCACGAATAATATTTTCTTGAAATATTAATTGTATAATCTCTCGAATGTTTCCAACGTTGACTTTATTGATCAAACCATTTATCGATTTCTTAAGCTTATCCCATTCGAGTCTCTGATATTCTTTGGATGATGACGACTGGGACTTGATAATTTGCTCTTGAAGAGCTCGTAGCTTCGCAGGGGGTACATATCTGCCTCCAGAACGGAGATCCATTAAACGTTTATATTCCTCTGCCGGGTCGAGTGGCGTTGCTGGCTCAGGTTCGGGCTGTAATTCACGTTCCATGGCCTGTCTCTCTCTTTCTGCCTTTCGTTTACCATCCACATCAAACAGTTTCGGTCGTGTTTCTTGCTGTCTACGTTGTCTTCCACCATTACGGGCGTTTTGAGGTTCTGGACTTCGACTATAGTTACGAGAGTCTCGAGAATGAGGCGAACCTTTGCGATCCAATCCATTTCGACGGTAGCGTGGAGGCGTTCGTCTCCTGCTTCTACTTCTACTCCTTCCTCTACCTGGGTCTCTTGTCCAGTCAGAGCTTTTGCGCTCATAACCTCTCCCATTCTGATATCTTTCAGGTGTGTCATTCGGGTTGAAATTTCTAGAGTGATTCTGATGTTCATCTTCTAACTGTCGACTACTTGAACCATTAGCGATTTTAGCTGGCCCCGTCTCATGAGAGTCGACAAGTCCACCATCTGTAGATGGCTCCTCATATGGTCTGAGGATGCGACTATCTGCTCTGCTCATTGCTTAGTAGATGCCTTCTACTTTGCCAGAGCTTTAACTATTTTATTTTCCCAAGATCTGATTTTGGCTCATCTTCCTGCGATTCAATATTTTACCCTAACATCTACAGCGCGATAGGACTTCAAACTCAACTATAATCAAGGGTCCAGTCCTGCATGCAACCATCGACATATTTCTGCAAGAAAAAACTGCAGTATGCACACCGTCTAAAACCAACTAACTGTACTAATTAAATGTATAAATGAGAGGGGCTGAATATATAATTGAGGCTAATTAAACGTTTACCATCCCAGCTGTTGACCAAAATATGAGATCATGCTAAAGAGCCAGTTAAGGAACCCAGAATTATCTTGGCCAGGACTTCCACTTAAGGTAGCTACCACTGCTAACATTGAAGCTTCGGCTGTTTTCAAAGCATTGACATCAACAGTTCCAGAAATCCAGATTGTTTGAAAACTAGTCTGGTACGACACATTCACTGTCTTTGCAGGCTGTGCATTATTACCGTTCCCATTCAATAGAACAGATGTGACTGTGACAGGAGCCCTTACTGTTTGAGAAAAAGCTTGAACTTGAAATGTAGGGGATGGCTTTTGGATTACAGCAGTTTGAAGAGTAATAGGGGTAAAGTTTGGAGAAGTAACTGTAGATTTGCTTTTGGTAACCACTTTTGTAACAGTTTTGGTTTGCTTTGTTTTAGATGTGCTCGTTGAACTAGTGGTACTTGTGGCACTACTAGTAGTTGGGGCAGGAGCGAGAGTTGGCAAGGGGATAGCAGGTAGTGTTGGCAATGTCGGCAATCCAACAGATTTTGCACTACTACTAGCAGCAGAAGAAGATGATGACGATGCTGACGACGACGAAGTAGCAGGTGCGGGTGTAGCAGCGCTAGATGTTGTAGAAGCAGCAGCAGCAGCAGGTGTCGTAGAAGCAGCAGCAAGTGCCATAGAAGAAGCAGCAGCAGGTGTAGTAGAGACAGCGGCTTCGATGGAGGTTGCTTCCTGATTTGTTACAGTCTCTGTTACGCCCACGTCTGTAAAATCAAAGTCCAAACTTGTGGATGCCGCTTCAGCAGTAGTAGCCTCTTCAGCGGGTGCCGTTTCTTCAGCAGTTGCGGTTACCGTAGCATAAACATCTCCGTCGTCGTCATCGTCTCCGTCATCACCATCACTACCATTAGTATCAGACAAATCAGGAGACAAAGAAGGAGAGGGTGAAGGGCTGCTGTCATCTCCACCATCACCGTCGTCGCCATCGTCACTACCGTCTCCAAAAATACTTCCGAGTCCGTCATCGTCACTGTCTCCACTTGAATCAGAGTCGCTGCCATCACCACCATCACTTCCAAAGCCATCATCACCACTATCTCCACTTGAATCCGATTCGTTGCCATCACCATCTCCAAATATAGTGCCCAAGCCGTCACCACTGCCTTCGCCAGTCGAATCACTTCCGCTGCCACCTCCAAGGATACTTCCTAGGCCGCCATCATCATCACCATCACCACTTGAATCACCACCTGAAGTCAATCCACCTAGACCATCATCACCACTTCCATCGCCAGAGGTTTGGCCCCCTAAGCTTCCAAATCCGTCATCTCCGCTATCACCATCACCGTCTGATGTTAGGCCTCCCAAACTACCAAGTCCACTATCGTCTCCACCCCCGCTGGTCAGACCACCGAGATCTCCAAGGTCATCATCGCCACCATCTAGGTCACTACTTGGATCAGAGTCATCCCCCCCAAAATCATCATCATCGTCTCGAATCGCAATTCGGTTTATTGAGATTTCACGACGGGGAGAAAATCCAGTGCGCTTAAACAACCCACCAGTATAGCCCTTCACTAATGAATAAAATTGCTTCTTTTGGCTATGGCCAGATACTAATTGGCCGTTGTCAAATGAACCAGTAACTGTAGGGCTACATGATGCCATGGTTTGTAGACCGAGCAATGCCAAAGAAACTGAATACTTAATGTGCATCTCAAAAAAATGACAGCCGATTATAGCGTTAAATTAGCCTCTGACAAGACTAATATATAAAAATGATCATGGGAATTAAATTGACAGGATTTTCCTATAAATCAAGGGACAAGTGATAAAGATACCCATTATTCTCGTTACAAAATATAAGCCTTAAAACATGTTCCAGCAATGCATTTAGGCCAGATTGTTTTACTCAATCATAGAACAAGTGTTCTAAGTTAACACACTGAAACAGGAGAAGAGGGGTACTAGATTCTATATCAAGTCAAAAAATGGTCTCAATCCACGATATTAACTATGACATGCCGAACGAGCGGGATCTCTGATTCGCACAGGTTATCCGTAACACGGTTAGAACAAGACACGACTCCGACTGTCAATTTCTGACGTGATATCCCACAGGGATTTTAGACACCCAGATTCATTTTGTTCATTTTGAGTCAGTTCTCAGATTCTAACCGCCCTTGTTTAACGGTCTGTCATTTGGGGCCCGCAACGTTTGTTGCACACTATATTGAATTCAATATACGGTTGAGACATTGTCACAGATTCCTAGAATCTATGATGAAATTTCACAGGCTACACGTAGCAAAATACGTCTAGTCTTCTGTGTCAAAGGTACCTTCTTTTAATTTGGTGATAGCGGCGTTTACTAACACCAGTCACACAGTTTCTACGGTCGACAACGGGACCGAGGTGTATATTAATATATTCGTCATTTAATATTGCTATCAATCAATTCAGGCGCCATATACCGCCTGCTTCAATTATAGCAGTATCGTCGAATCTACATTATTTGAATCTAATAATATATTTTATTAAACTCAGCGATATTTAGTGGGAATTCTCTAATTCCACTCAGATCAGCTTCACCATATGCTGTGCGGTCCCAATATGCTTGCAGGGTAATATAGTTGCATTTTCTGTGGCTAACCCCACATTTACTTCTCACTGCCAGAAAATCGCGTGTTTGCTTTGAAGATCAACTCTAATCAATATTAGTTCTTATCACAGGTATAGATAATCTTGTGTTTCATTATTGGACATTTTCTTGATCTATCAACTTTCTGGAAAACTATTAAGAGCGTTTGCTCTCAAATTAGAAAGTCTATTACGTGACTTCGATAGGTATTTGAATCAGGATTCAATTTTATAACTTTCCCGGATGCTGTATTGTTCGACAGTGGCACTTATTCAGGGAGGCCCGGCGTCGGCTATTCCCACAAAATACTCAGAATTTATTGGAAAATGTCTTCACATGACCATGCCAAATGGCAAACTGGATATCATGGTACTCAAGACACCCCCTACTCTGGTAGAAGCTGAGCGCACTGTTCGGTGCTTGTATGATATCGCCCGTAAAGAGGCAGCTAGACAGGGAATAACGTCTCATAAGATAGATGTCACAGTATTGCTGGATGGCTTAGATATTGAGGTAAACAGAAATCAGACTTGGGAGGTAGTAGCTGCTAGCAAGTTCGAACTAGAACTTCCTAAACTGCTACGGTCTCTGGTACCCGATAATTCTGATATTCAATTACTGCCAGTAGTCCTTTTAGGGGGTGGTATAAATACTGGAGTTTCATTGGGAGGTACACCTGGTGGGCTGACCACTCCGATGAATAAAAAGTATCAGGAGATCGAAGAAATGGAACAAAAGAAAGAGACTGATGCTGCTCGGCATGGTGAAACCCTGTATTCGCGAACATGGGAATACAATGTGATTGCATTGGGTGGAACATTTGATCATTTGCATGAGGGGCATAAATTACTCCTGACAATGGCTGGATATCTAGCCCGAGAATGTCTTATTGTTGGTATAACAGGACCTGAGTTGCTGAAAAATAAAAAGTATGCTCAAGCCATGCAGTCATATATGGAACGGAAAGAGTCGGTGAGAAACTTTTTAAACTACGTATACCCTTCGCTAGATCTTGATATTGTCATGATCAATGATATTTATGGACCAACTGCACAAGTTAAAGAGATTGATGGACTGGTAGTGAGCAAAGAGACGGCAGCTGGTGGGGACTCTGTCAACAAACTAAGATCTGAAAAGGGCTGGCCGGAGTTGGTAATATTTGAAGTGGGCTTGATTTCAGATTCTGATAGCGGCGATGATAGTGATAAGGTCAGTAGTACCCAACTACGTAAAGAAGAAATCGAACAGAGGGAAAAGCGGGAGAAGCTATGATGCCCTAAATACCTATATCTCAAATTATTAAATGCATTTCTAATATATATATAATACTTGTATATAGTACAACTAGTGAGTCAACAAACCCTCAACAAGATCGGACATTGTGGATGAACCCCAGATAACTCTGTCCTTTTGCTTTTCTTTGGTCGGCAACAGGGAAGAACTTGTGACGAATTTCTGGAAATATTGGATTCCTCGCAAAACTGTCTGATCTTTGGTTTTGATTAAAATCTGTGCCAACTCTTTTTCATTTCTTCGAATTCCAAACATGGCATTACCAAAACCGTTCTTTTTGGTCTGGCTACCTGTTCCCTTTTCAGCATTTTTCCCAATAATCTCAAAAAATGAAATGAAAAATATTTCCAAAAACAATTTAATTTCTGTAACTGCGGTTAGGAAATCCACAGCCTTAAGGGTATCTAAGCTCATATCACCCTTTGCAACAATTGCTCCGTAAAACTTTGCTAAATGGCTGACCCGTCTGAGAACATCTTTATCATTGGCTTCTGACCGCTTAGCAAGTTTGCCAAGTCCATCTTCTTCGTCACTGCTATCTTCATCTCCCTGCAGCTCACTCAGAAAATCCCACAGACAAAATTGGAATGTCTTCTTTAAAGAATGTTGTCCACAAAGTTTTCCAGCCACTAAAGCGTAAAATGGATTATATACCTCTTCATTGCTACAACAATGTAAAATAACCTTGGGAATCTCTCTTTCTTGCTTACTTTTTAATCGAAGTTTTTGTAAACGGTCACAAGAGTCTATGTAGTCTTCACTGGTCATCAGAGCCACGAATACTGCCTTGCGCACATCTGTATTCATGCGTTGCTTTTTAGCTAGCTCCATCCAATTCGGTTCAGCAGTGTCTAGAATATCGTTCATAGCGTCAATATCAACATCAGGTGTTGTTTTGTTCCCCACGGAACCATTATTATTATTATACGCAGCACCCACTAGCCACCACTTTCCTTTGGTATTGATATTATGAATATCATCTAGTGAGACCTGGAGTGGTTCCGACGTAAGACCAGAGATTGTTCCAAGAAACTTTTTCATTCTTTGAGTAGATGCGATAGACATCTCGTTGGCAATTTTTTGACGATTGTTTTTTAAGGCAGTAATGCTTTCGATCAAGAACTTTGTACGCGAGTTGATTGTTGTCGGTTCCGCTTTCGAGACTGCACTTTGTAATAAATAAATAATTTCTTTCAGCGACGATGGGTCGTCAGATCGAAGCTGAGGACCTGAATTTCTGACGATTTTAAGCAGGAATTCAGTGTTGACTTCATTGACATCTTGCAAAAACAAACGAACAAAATCGTACATTAGTTTACAAGATACAAGTTGAAATGTGTAAATTTCAGACAACAAAGACAGCAGGTTCGATGCTTCTTTACCACCTCCTTGCTTATAGTGTTTTTCGAATTCTTCAACCAAAGTCTGAACAAAATGAGCTCCAAACTCCACACCCATTGTTCGGTACAAGGCGGTGACTAAAGCTGCGTGGATAATTAAAAATGACTCCAATAAAGTTCCTTGCAAAGAAGTACTCTCAATGATTATGGTAGTGATAGTAGAGTTGACGTGCGATCTAGGATTTCTCTGGTATAAAGCTTCAATCTCATTGATGATAGAGCCCATGTTAGATTCAGAGAGACGATTAATCAGACCCTTTAGTTGTCTACGGAGAACAATAAGTTCCTCAGACTCGGCCTCATTATCGTTCGATTGAGCTAACAGTCGTCGTTTTGAAGGTGGGACATATTTTCCAGAGGATACTGTAGGAGCAACATATGGGTTTTCCTTGGGTTTCTGTTCTTCTTCTTCCTCTTCGTCTGCCTCCTCGTCCTCTTCGTCCTCATCATCTTCATCTTCGGCATCATCACTCTCATCTGAGCTTCTTTCTCCCTCCCGGTCTCGCTCATTTAAGCTGATACTGTCGCTAAGTTCATTTTCACTATCCTCCGTCTCACTCCCACTTGCAAACTTTTCAAAATCAAGACCACCTAAGATATCATCAAATCCATCATCAAGCTCATCTTTACTCTTTTTCTGCTTAGAACCACCTAGTTTGTACGATTTCAAACCAAGCTTCTTAGCATAAAAGTCGATGTCTTCCTCATCTTGAGCCATGAGAAATTTATCTCTCTCAGATATAACTCTATCGGGTTTAGACTTGGTAAGAGACGCTTTCTTTGAGGTCCCCTTTGAATCTTTTGATTCAGTTTTGCGCTTCTTTTTGCTGTGGTCCGAAACTTCACCTGGTTTTCGTTTACCCTCTTTAGCAGCCTTTAATGCAGCCATTGTCTCTTCAACCGACATTGAATCTCCACCACTTTTCAAATCCTCAAGAACTTCTGATTCTTTTTCTCCTTTGGATATTTTATTAGATTTCACTTTTTCCACCTGATTGTCAACCTTGGTCTTTTTTTCTTTAGCAGCCTTGAGGGCTGCCATAGTATCAGCCGCCGTCAACGGCTTACTATTTTTCTTCTCTTTCATTTTCTTTAAAGCAGCCATAGTGTCCAAGGCAGACATTGGACTATCATCTTCTGATCCTAGGTCTTCAAAGTCATCTTCGTTTAGATCAAAATCATCAGTCCCAGATCCATCTTTAAACCCATCAAAGTCATCAAAGTCACCTTCAGACTCGTCGTCCTTAGGGAGGGCAACTTTCTTGTTAAACTTCTTAGCACCGTTAGCAGCATTCTTGGGTGCCTCTTCTTGTTGAGGTTTTCCAGATCTTTTATTTTTCTTTTTCTGTCTTTCAAGTTTTCTGTTCTCCTTTCTTGTCGCTCGGGTCACGCGATTTCGGCGTAATGACGGTTGATGAATAGTCTCATCATGATCTCCCTTTTGACTGAGCTCATTTAGTAATGCAGGTGGCAGTTTAATACCTTGATAATCATCCTCAGCATCATCAGCAGACTTCCTTTTCCTGCTCATGGTGATATTGGTTCATAAATAAAAAAAAACCGTTGAGATCAACACAGACTTTACACTAAATATTTTTCAAACCTTAGATAAGATAAGGATGGTCAGCCGCGCGCTTACATATTGGCGACGAAGCTGATGTTTCATGTACATTAACGAACCGAACTCCGTACTGTCAGAAGACCAACAACTTTTAATACACTGAATCTCAAAATCCTGAATTCATGTGCACTTGAAGAGTATATTTAGCAACAACATTTATAACAGGGTTGAGTTACTAAAATTGATTACAGATCAATCGAGTAGTTTTTCCGGCGTTCCGCCTGTGTATCCCTCATTGCATGTGGTGCCTGATAGACTCTAATGTATTTGGTTAACACCATTTAATATGACTTCCAAAACATTCAGCGAGTCTAGATCAATACCAATGGGAACTGGCTCATTTCAGGCGCTTGTTCCTAGCAGGGTACAAAAATCGACATTGCTATCTGGGTCAATATTTGACAACTCCAAGATAGTCACGATAATTGCCGAATACTTGCCAGTTCCTGATTTATGCAATCTAGCACAAGTCTCGAAAATTTGTAAAAATGCTGTATATGCTCCATATTTGTGGCAGCAGCGGTTGGAAAATGTGAATGTACATGCTGGTACAAGCAGTAGTACCAATAAAAATTCTGATCCACTTACCATATTCGATGGATTTAAATACAACCCCTCAGACACAAGATCTAGCTGCTTGAAGTTATACAGAGCGTTAGGAGTTTTTTATTATGATTTGGTCAATAATCCAGAGACATCGCATGTTTTTAGTCATGCATTTACAGATCCAGTCGATCAAGCCAAACTTCTCGGTCAATTGAAAAGGTTTTCTACTATTGATCCAATACAGGATGGTTATGATGAGAATATTAGCCGATTAAACTCGACCATCGATTTGTTTGAAAATGCTGCTTTAAGTGAATTTGAAAAGGGAATTGATGAAAGCCATGATGCAGACATTGATTCCACTAAACTTGAGGCAGTTGTCGAACATATCAAGAAATATGCAAATGTTCTAGTTACATTAAATGGAGGCGACTCGTGTGTTCAACTATTTATTCAAAAGCATCCCCTTATTATGGACCAGCCAAAGATACCGCCATTGGACTTTCTAGATGACTCCTTGAAACTGAAATCTCAAGAGTTTCAGGGCTATTTGCAAAATATTTGCAATATTCTCAACAGAGATTCAAAAACAATTGATATGATTTTTTCAAACACAATTGCTGTAATGACACCACTCTTTGAAAGGGTTCTTGAGGAAAATATAATGGAGACTGTATCTACCATCATAGATTCCTTATTGCATAAATCAAAATTCGCCTTCCTGGCTGCCGTTCCTGAAATTTATAGCTATATTTTGGTATTTGAAGATCAACTCGAACCAGGAATTAATAGTGGAGATAATTTTAAAAAGATGGTATCGACTTCTATTGATGATTTTTATTCTTTGTACATTGACAATTATCTCGAAAAAGAATTAGAAAGGTTTACCGAATATGCTGAATCGGAGGTTTCGAAATGGAGTCGAGAAATTCAAGACACAGAAGAAGCTACAGAAAGCTTTCTATGGAGCAATGTCACCAAAGAAAAGGACAAGACCGATTTTCTCACATCTTTTAAAAAGGTTTTGCTCATGCCTGTATCTGTGATCTCTTCGTCATCAGGAAACGGCAACAATAATAACAACAACAATGCATCTTCAACATACAAGTCAGAAAATATATCAACTACGTCATTGCCTGGGACAGTTCCACCTTCTTTTTCATCAAAACTTACTAGTGCTCCGCCATCACGCCAGTCAATGACTTCATCACCAGTGCCGTTCAGAACAACCCAGACTACTCCAATCCCTCCCAGCTCTGAGTTAGATGCGATGGTAGCAGTGATGAATAGTAAACTAGAGTCTATCAAGACGCTGTTTAGTCTTGAGTTGGCTGTGAATATAATCCGAGAAGGCAAGGAATCTATCGAGCGCATGGGCCGATTTGTAAATATGGGAGGAGAAGGTACACATGCAAAGAGCCAATGCGAGGCTATATTTATTGAACTGATTCATACTCTTGGTGAAAGACATGTCAAAGGTGGATTTTCCAAAGCTATTCAGACTCTCAATCTCTATGATCCGAAACAACACAGGAAAACGGTCACGGGCACAGAGGCCAATGGCGAAGAACTTGCGGCCGTTGAACCGCTGGCTATTTTTGCAGAGCTGGTCAATATAGGAGATTTAATCCAACAAATGGTGCATGTATTTTTCGAAGAGGAGCTAGGTCTGAGAAGATATGTCGATAGAAATGATTTTTTGTCTCCGTCATTAAAAGCGAAGAAAAAGTTCGAACAGATGCTGGACGACTGTGTCGCTAATGGCCTCAGTAGGGGTATTGATGTGCTAATTGATCAAATTGATTTTCTATTTGTTACTGTTCAACTTGGCAGTGATTATAATCCAATTGTTGGTTTACCTCAGAATAATGGATTTGGTGGAGGCATGTTTGGTGGACTGGGAATGTCTGGTGACCTAGGACCCACTACAGCGGCCCAGAAAGTCGTGACCCTCTTATCATCTCATATGACTTTACTTGTTGGCTCAACTGAAAAATCTGTTCTTGATGTTTTCCAACAAGAAGTTGGATTGAGGTTTTTTGGGTCGGTGTGTAAGCACATTAAAAGACAGGTGATCTCAACGGACGGAGCCATCAACCTTATCAGTGATTTAAATTATTATTACAGCTTTATACTGGGATTAAAACAAAAAGAGCTTGTACCGTATTTTGCTGCTTTGAAAGAAGTCGGCCAACTGTTTCTCATTGATGGTGGTGATTCTAAAGCGCTTGGTGCAACTTTAAGTGACATGGTTAGATTCCGAGGCGTGTTCAAACCTGAAGAGTTGCTGGAGTTTGTGGAATGTCGTAAGGATTGGACATTAGTCCGGAGAGACGTTGAGAAAGTTATGTACGGATTTGGTATAGACTGTGTCATGATGTAATTCTAATGTAGCATTGAACAATAAATAAATAAATATAAATATAAAATACAGGCCTGTAAGACTTGGCTCAAGTCTAGGTCATAGTCTCACTAATTCGTTGTTTAACAACATGCTGAAAGATTGATTGCGACGCTTGTGCTGTTTAAGAATCAACCACGAGCTTGTAGAGAGCTGCTTTCCAGAACGACATGATATCTTGAGTTTGGTCAACGCAGCAGGTAGAGCAAGAAAAAACTCTTCGCCCGGAAAGTTGAATCCACGCACTTCTAATGATACTAGTCCTTTACATTGATGCTTTAATAAAGGCTGCCAGGCTACATCAGTAGGATTATCATCTGAATATGCACTTTTGATATCTATGACAAGTGATTTTAGGGTCTTGGGAGGCGACAGTGCAAAAGTTCTTAATCGCTCCGAGTGGGTAAAATGATGAGTAGAGTAGACAACTCTAAGATCTGTTACAGAACCTAGATCATCGATTTGACTTGGATATTCCCAGCTACAATCGTTGAGGGACAGTGTAGTCAGTTTCGGAAGTGGTAATGGATCAGTATCGGCTTTACGATTAAAACATACTTGCAACCCTGATAGTGAAACTTCCTGCAGATTTGTAAAGCTGTTAGATAGATCATCTATCCTGAACTCTGCAAAACTGGCTGCAGCAGTTTCAGATATATCTTTCGAGCGACCCCGCACACATGTAACCTGGGGAATTTTGGGGAGATATGCACACCAACTGGAAGACCCGGCCATTGTGAAATCCAGTATGCGTAAATTATCACAGAATTTATCTATCAATTCTAAAAGAGCTGGACCATTGTGCCATTCGCCGTATAATGTGGGTTTCGTAATATGAAGTGTCTTGGTGAATTGTAGGTAGTTGGACATACTCTTATCCTCATTAGCAAATTCTATCAGATCTTTGATTGATTCCCACGTAACAAAAACATTCTGAAACACATATAAAACAGACTATTCTAGTTAGAGAAATTAAACAACGTTTCCACATCCAATAGATATACATACACTAGATCGTAGCGAACTACAGACCAGAGAGCATGAAATCAAATCGTCTCGGTCCTCAATCATTCCCAACACTTTATGAATAACCTCAGCGGGAAGGGAGAGAATCCCCACACCATTATTGGCCATTTCAACACATCAAGTAATGAAAAATATGAAATTACGAGGATTGAAATGCTGTAAACAGACGTGAACTTCGGATATGTTGCACGTGAGCTTACAAGATAAGAGGTCAGTGCGCGCCGATCATCTCTAACTCCCATATTAGGAAATGGATGGACATTTGAAATTTGAGAACTGAAGTAACCAGCATATTATTAGAATGAGTTTATTTTATCTAGGGCATCGGCGTCATATATAAATCGATATACGATTCAATAAATAGTTATCAGGTTTCAACCTTTGGATCAGGGTTGATTGGCAGGTCCTCATGTATCTAAATGTTAGCAAATGTAAATTCAGATGTACCAGTATCAGTACTTACCAAGTGTGCTAAGTTGATCCAATCTGTCAGACCTGCAATCCATGGGTCATTAGACGTTGGTTCTGACTCATGATGCCAAACAGTTATGCTATCAAACGATTGAATAGTTTCGAATTTTCGCGGCAAATCCAGCGGATCCTCGTCTGTATCATCATAGATCATAGCTTGTTGGCGTTCCCTGTCTGTAATTTCCACTTCCTTCAGAATCGTTCCTATTTTTCAGTTAGAATACTCATCACAAATATAGCACATGCTTACTCACCAGCATAACCATCTCTCAGCTTGATTTTATGACCATGTAACTTTCTACCTCGTAGGAATGCGATATGACGATTTATTGGATCTTTTCCCACTGGCGTCGGATGAAAATAGTCATCTACATTAGCAGGGCCATTATAGTGAATCTTACAGGGTACCACATGGCAACTTGCTATAGGTGAGTTTCTTTTCTGTCTCGTTTTCAAATTATCAACAACTATTTTAGGCATCTTGACGTTGTAGTTACAAGTTGAATACACGCAATGTTCAATAAAGCGAACGCGTGTGATCGGCGATATATCATAAGTCACGTGATATATTAGAATGAACTTCAGACCAGATCCACCGTTAGCTTATCTTGACTCACTCCACAAACTTGGGTTTCCCATCAGGCTCACTTTTAACGGCCTTCTGAGAGGTTTCTAAAGTAGAGACACCCTTTGGGCCTTGCCCTTGAGGGAAACTATGAATGGCACCAGGATTAGGCTAGCCACGGGGAATAAAATATCCACTATTAGTCCAGACTGTACGACATAGACCTTAAGAAGAAGTAGGTTAGCTAAAATTAATTAATAACTCATTCAACAGTCTCCTGGAGTGTAAGTTCGTAGATAGAACGATAAGCTACTTTCAGTTAGCTCGGTTGAACGCTAAATAAGGTTTCTTGCATCAGATGCAATGATCTACAACGGTCCAACATGAGATCCCGTCTTGAAAATATGTAGTCACGTTTGTTGAATCCGAAACAAATCGGAAACTGAAAAAATCGAACAGATCTCAATGATTTCTGTAAATACTGTCAGCGAGCAGAAGAACTTGATTTTTATAGCTAATTAGAAGACTGTTTTGGCACGCTCTTTTCTAGTCTGTCAATATCCTTTAAATCATTACCGCTTGACTTTTAATCTCATCTCTACTTCGAGCTCTCTGTTTAACATTCTCTGTATACGATAAGATCCTTGAAGGCAAATGAGTCCGGAGAAATTTCAGAAGTCTGGATTTTGATCGTCGTCAAACGGCACCAGCCATATGCTTTCCGTCTATAGCCGACCACTCCCCGCAATTCACATGTAGCAGGACCATGGCAAAAGCATCTCTTTGTTTTTTTAACTGGTGGATCCTATTTACATCAGATTTCGCTTATAAAATGTTACATATATACTAGTCCTTCTATTTTCTTATCTAAAATATATACTAATTTACAGCAACAAAAATGATCGCAATTTCCAAGCCCAAGATCATAGTAGTGGGTGACGACACAGTAATGGATAGAATAAACTATGATAGTTATCAAAAAATATTTGATTTCATTGTAAGTTCCTTGTACAATTGTTTATTGAATTTAACTAATTTCTAGTATTATTATCCCAGAACAAGAGAACAGGTCATACAGGATTTCAAGACAGTTTTGAGCAATGCCGATGCAATGCTTATAACCTGGTCTGGTTTCACATCTGTAGGAGGGATGAACACTGATTTGGTAGATGCTCTTCCTGTATCTTTGAAAGTTATAGGCCTACCACACGTTGGATATGATCATTTCGATTGGGAAGCTATCAAGAAAAGAGGCGTTATTATGTGTAATAGTCCGGGAATGTCTGATAATGATGTGGCCGACATTGGCTTACATTTAATATTGTCTACATATCGCTCTACATCGCTCTTTGAAAGCACATTGAGGTCCCAGAAGAATGCTGCGTTAGCTCGAAGAGTCGTACTGAACTTTGACCAAGATACTGGTCGAGCAGACCCTGGTAATGAACCCATGGATCCTATGAAATACGTCCATGGCCATAGAGTTGGAGAGAGAGTTGTAACATCACCAGCGGGCCAACGTGTGGGTATAGCTGGGTTTGGTGGAATTGGAAGAGCGTTGGCTAAAAGATTGCATGTCCTTGGAATGACGATTCATTACTTCAAGCGCAGTCAATTGTCGCAGAAGGAGCTCAAATCTCTTGAAGGTATACCCTTAGTCAGACATGAGTCCTTTGAATCTCTGGCAAAAGAAAGTGATGTTCTAGTTCTCGCATTACCCCTGAGCTCTTCCACAAGGCACATAGTAAATGACAAAACCATTGGAATTTTGCCGGCCGAGGCAAGAGTCATCAATGTTGGAAGAGGGCCGTTGGTTGATCAGGCAGCTCTTCTCAGAGGGCTCAAATCAGGAAAGCTATCAGGAGCTGGTCTAGATGTTTTTGAGCACGAGCCTATAATAGAAGAGGAGCTTTTGAGTCGATACGACGTAACCCTGTTACCACATATCGGGGCATGTACTCAGAAAGCAGTGGAACGGGCTCTGATTAACAGTCTGGAGAATATAAAAAATGTAGTTGTTGACGGGGGCCATGGTATACATCCCATCTAATAGGTACATATTAGGCATTGATAGAGGAGATAAAATCATGTAATTAGCATATTAAAAATTAAAAAAAAAAATCATTTCACATTCGTTAACATCATCAAGGACATGGCCCTACTGGAGTGCCTATCCGCATCATTCGTGGCCTTGGAGGCGGAGGTGGGGTCGAAGATGGCCGCCCCTCAAGTATTTGAGATCCAGGAAGAGATAGATTGCGGTGTCGTGGAGGGGGAGGTGGTGGAGTATGAGTCTTCACAAGCGTTGCAACCTCGATAGCACTAGTATTTCTAATTTGCATGGCCTGAAGCTTACGTGGTGAAGGCCTGGGTGGGCGTTTGTGGTGTGTAACCAATAAATGATTATGAGAAGACGAATGACGAAGTTTGGGCATTTCAGTCACGTCAGTGGTAGAGGAAGATGCAGAGGAGATGGACGTGACTGGAGACATTTCAATGAGTGGAACCGATGACGTCTGCTTACGGTCTATGTACTCAGAATTTGAGCTTGACCTAGTTTCTATCGAGACGCCTGTATTTTGTTCAGAAAGGCTGGTAATAGGAGATATTATTGGCGAGCAGTAACCCAGCCAGTCAACTCGTAGACACCTATAAGCCAGCCTCTGAGTGTTTTCAGAAATAGCATGCGAATTTGCGCATGATGGATTAGCAAAAACTTCCAAGAGGGACAGGAGTTCGTCCTTTTTGTATTGTTCATAGCGAATCTGGGTATTTTGAAGCAAGGGGTGAAGTATTCGGAGATAAGTGTTACGAAGATCCTCTTCTTCGAAAGGAAGGTCATGCAATTCTCGGATAATCACCCCAACAACAACCTTCAAATCATTAAGATACATGTATTGGAAAGTTTCCTTGGTGGTGAATATCAGATACAACAGCTTAAGCATCATGAGCTGGATGCACTTGTCAGCGCCTCTATTGAATATGAAAACCATATTCTCCCCAAAAGCTCTATACATATCCCCGTCTTTTTTCAAGATATCAAATGTTTTATTTCGCAAGGAAATGCTTTCTTGGTTCGCATTTTCTTCTTGCTCTTCTTCATCAGATTCATCAGGACTGTGACCACTGAGAACTGCAATCATATACTGTTCATTCAATGCTAAAATTACTTTCATGGCCGCCATGTTATAGGGATCGGTAGTGTCGTATCCCGCTTTATTCTCAACAACCGAAAATAAAAACTCCAAAAACTCTTTTGATATTTTTTGCAATTCTCTTATGGGTATCTTTTGGATCCTACACATTTCATATAGCAGTTCCAAGAATATTCTTTGCAACCTGATATTTGAAAACCGGTCTTGCCATAAAGTCTCGACGATTAATGAAATGGCAGCCTCTTCTTGCAGCATTTCCAATGTAGACTTGTGGAGCCTGCCATCAACCAGTAAAACAGCACCGATAAGAATTCTCCATGGTACACTCAAATCTTCTAGACCCAATACCAACATCGAAATAAGCTTCCTCCGTACAAAAGCCCTACTTTGGCTATATATGCTTGAGTTTATCAAATCATATGCACATTTTGTAAGATCCTCGTCCGATACCAAATATTGGTCCATATACATAGTAGCCAGCCTCAAATATGCTAGCAATGCTCGGTCAATGTTTGAAGTTGAGTGGTAATCACCAGACGCTATGTCGTGAAGCTCATCCCAAAACTGGCTAGAGTTCTCCAGTTGATAAGACACAATATCCATCCTTTGCCAAGCCCTCTCCGAAAATGCAACAACAGTAATAAAAACTAGTCAAGATAACAGATGCAAATCAAATGCAACAAACAGAACTTAACTCTGACTCTGATTCTGACGAAAAAGGACTATGAAAAGTAGAGACCGATGCAAACAAATCAGTTGTTTCGTTCAACAAGTGTCGATGTCATAAACCCAGAACGCCGTTCTCAAGTTTAATTCTCTAGGTGCATAGCAACACCACAATTTAGCAAATGAGAAATCAGCGTCAAGCTAGGATGAATATGCGAATATGAAGCGAGCGTAGATACAAATGCCGAGTATATGTCAACAACTAGTACGAATTTGAATAATGCAAATGCAAAAGTCAGACTCCAGTGTAAAGTCAGATGAGATGCGCTCTATGATAACCTTGACACCCCAAATATGATACCACCAGTTCCGGTTTTTAACAGGCTCTAACAAACTTTAACAAACTTTAACAGACTCTAGCAAGCAAAACCAAGCCAACAAAGCAAAGTCGAAAGGGGGTGATAGTACCCTATCAGTCTCAAGTCAATAACTAATAACTAATATGATAAGTGAGTGAGTGAGCGAACCAAGTGAATTCCGCGTGTGTGATGCTGTCCAGTGCCAGATTATGATCACTGGAATATTAAGTAGACTCTCAACTCAGGGTCTTTGTGAGATGATATTATGATAAAAGCAACAGCAGACCATATGGGATTGTCCATGCAAGATTGTAACGGTGCCGCGCGTCAAAATGCACCACTCCAGTAGCTACAGCAGAGGTCCGGCCGTAGTTTATTCTGTTCAATATCAATTGTAACGGGGTCGACTGTCTTGTTTTACTGGCTCTTCTGGATACTCGGATCCTGGAATTTTCTATTTAAAGTTATTCAATTGCGATTTCAACTTTGACTACGACTACCTCAGCGACTTTCAGTTGTCCTGGTCTCAGTAAAGTACTAAGTTACTCAGTCGACCCCCACACAACTCCACCAGCAGCTGCCTCAGTCGGCCCGCTCCGCACCATACGTAATACGATTCCATACTTCACTCTCCACCACCAACCCAAATCAAACCAAACCAAACAAACCAAAACTGAACCAATCCGTTTATAAATAATACTACATCTGCTCTATTTCACACTCCCTTCCCTCTCATTCCCAATAATATCCGCATTCCTATCTCCCCAGGATCTAACTCCTAAAGCTATAGTCAACTCTCTTCTCTAAATAGCTCTCGTATAGCACTTCTCGTTCGGGACTGGCCTCCGGCGGCTGGGGCTCCGCCCCAGACCCCGTGGCTCCCGCTTCGCGGGAGTTTCGTGGGCCTGCCAGGTGAACTAAGGTTAATGGCCGACCCAAATATAAATATATAATGTCTAAATACCCATATGGACATCGATTCGATATATCGACAGATGCCCATCGTACATACATCTCACATCCTGTACCGGTCGTAGGGCTGCTATCTTATCTCACAGCAGCCAGCCAGCTGGTTCACCTTGTTAGGGTGATGCTATTTTAGCATATAAGCCCAAAATAGGCTTCGGTCCAATGGTCGACATGTTTCTCGTGCTTATAGTACTAAATATGTATACGACCAACGTAGAGCAGCACGCGGTCTCATCTATAACGCGTCACAATGAGCCAAAAAGAGGCATCTAATTTACCTAATCTGGCTGCGGAATTCAGCGAACCGGTCCCATTCGCTGACATCCGCATGTCGGGTGCATAAGTCTTGCCTAAAATAGCCTAACCCTTCAGAAACAGGCCTTCTCTTCTCGCGAGGAACCCCCAAGCAGGGCCACTACGGTTGAGGGGAGCCGGTCTGGAAAACCAACTAACTTTTGGGCTCGATTTTGGGCTTGATTTTGGGCTTGAATTTTTGGATCGCCGGCAGAGGATCTAGAACATAATATATGGGATTGAAGAAAGAGACAGCAGCGTTGCTGGGCCCATAAAATAAGGAGATACATGTACAGAGCTGGCAGTCGCATGGTAGACAGCGAAACCACCGTTTAGCACGCATGAAAAAGCTTGTCAGCCATGCCAGAATATCAAACTCCATTAACCTCCAATCCAATTCCCATAACTTCAGCCGCCAGATCAGCAGCCCGGATCAGATCCAATCAGACGATGTCAAAATCAGACACTCACCCACTCGCCAGACCAATCCCCCACGCCCCGACTCGAGCGAAGCGAGAGGAGCCACGGGGTCTGGGGCAGAGCCCCAGCCGCCGGAGGCAGAGCCCCCTGCCCCTCTCTCAGCCCTCCTGTGATGTTGACCCCCATCACCTCCGGGTGGTTGACCCCCAACCCCATAGCCGCGTTAAGTGAAATTATGCGCGTCAATGGGTAGTAGGCTGGATCAGCCAGGTACGACAGGTGGTCAGTTACCAGGAAACAGGCCGTAAGCAGACATAACCCAAGATAGCCAGACGCATAAACAGGTGCAAATCAAGACTGATTTGCACCCCTCGACCTAATCAATCGTTCAATCAACACGGCGCAGTCCAGCCGCCAGTCAACCCCTATGCAGCCTGAAAAATAACTGCAACATAAACTCCAACACTTTATCTTGTTTGTGGTTTTTTTGTTTGATTAGTTTCAACATTTCTTCTCTTCGGATTCACTGTTAATCTTATCGATTCTTTTTATTATATCTATCTTTGTAAGTTGTATTCAGAATTTGTCAACTGGTTTTCTGTGTAGTATGAAATCTGCCTGGCAGTGTGATCTGATGGTCGTTCTCATTAAGCAAAGACTCGAGGTACAATCCGGGCTATTGTTGACCACTGATTATTTTTGTTGACTTTGGTGAAAAAGAATTTGACAGTTTTTCAACTTCTCAGCAGGCTATTTGATTTCAAGTCTGGTCTCACCACCAGGTTCTGTGAAGACTGCTGGTACAGATCAAGATCCCGTACACGAACCAGACAGAATGTGTCTGACGCGGGCAGCCGGACTCCTATGATCCATTCTAACTCTCCAGAACCATGACTGTTCCAGATCGTCCCCAAAACGTTGGTATTAAAGCCTTCGAAATCTATATTCCTTCCAGAGTAAGTTTATTATGGCTTGGATGACGGCCTGTCTCTACTGGCTGAGGGCTGAAGACTGCGCCCCATCCCCTGGTTCCCTTAGCTTGTTGATGAGGAGGTGGCTCAGCACGATCTCTATGGGATTTGGTATTTCGAATTTTGGTAGTTGGTATTTCGACTTTGGAATTGGTATTCACCTGGTTCAGCTTCTCGTTTGCTGATTTCTTGATCCTGATCCCTCAGTCGCTCATTCACTGCCATATGAAGGTTACAGGAGCAGATATTTCGTTTTTTGATGCCCCAGTCACATCGATGACCCAAACTCTGCTCTGTTTTCCTGTTTATTGCTGTTTATTGGGAAAATTATACGGCATTACCTACCATATTCCAACCGCTTGAACCGCTATGCTATCCCCCACCCCCCCTGTCACGCGACCACGACGTAACGAGCGAAGCGAGCTACGGGTCCGGGCAGAGCCCGGCCGCCGGAGGCAACACCCCACCCCCGTATCCCATTTCTAACCCGTCACAGATTGTCAACCAAGCCGACTTAGAGAAGCATGATGGCATTCCTGCTGGCAAGTACACCATTGGCTTGGGCCAAACCAACATGGCCTTTGTCGATGACAGAGAGGATATCTACTCGTTTGCTTTGACTGCAGTCAGCAAGTTGTTGAAGAAGAACAACATCGACCCTGCATCCATTGGTCGTCTCGAGGTCGGTACCGAGACCTTGTTGGACAAGTCCAAGTCGGTCAAGTCTGTGTTGATGCAATTGTTTGGCGACAATGCTGATATCGAGGGTGTTGACACTATTAACGCTTGTTATGGTGGTACCAATGCCCTTTTCAACGCTATTAACTGGGTCGAGTCGTCGTCTTGGGACGGTAGAAACGCCATTGTCGTTGCTGGTGATATCGCCATTTACTCCAAGGGTGCTGCTAGACCTACGGGTGGTGCAGGTGTTGTTGCTTTGTTGATCGGTCCTGACGCTCCTTTGGTGTTCGACCCTGTTCACGGTTCTTACATGCAACACGCTTACGATTTCTACAAGCCCGATCTCACTTCTGAGTACCCAGTTGTCGACGGTCACTTCTCTTTGACCTGTTACACTCGTGCTTTGGACCAAGCTTATAAAAGCTACAACAAGAAGGCTGAGAAGAGACACTTGTTTACCGCATCTGAGGAGAAGCAAGGAATCAAGCGTTTCGACTACAGTGTTTTCCACGTTCCTACCTGTAAATTAGTCTCCAAGTGTTATGGTCGTTTACATTACAATGACTACCTGGAGAACCCTGCTGCCTTTGCCGATGCTGAGATCCCTGCTGAGGTCAAGTCTGTTGACTACGAGGCCTCTTTGACCGACAAGGTTGTTGAGAAGACTTTCTTAAATATTGCTAAGGATGCCTCTAAGACCAGACTCGCTCCTTCTCTTATCGGACCTACCAACACCGGTAACATGTACACTGCCAGTGTGTACTCTTCCTTGGCCTCCTTACTGACCTTTGTTCCTGCTGACGAGCTTGCTGGCAAGAGAGTCTCGTTGTTCTCTTACGGTTCTGGCCTTGCCTCGTCGTTCTACTCCCTTGTCATCAAGGGCGACATTGCTCCTCTTGTCAAGAACCTCGAGTTCAAGAAACTCCTCGATGACCGCACCACCGTAACTCCCACCGAGTACGAGGCCGCTCTCGCTCTCCGTGAGAAGGCCCATCTCCAAAAGTCGTTCAAGCCCACCGGCTCCGTTGACGCCCTCCGCGAGGGCACCTACTACCTCACCGAGGTCGACGACAAATTCAGACGTTCATACGCCGTCAAGAACTAAAAAAAAGAGAATTCTAATTTACTAATCACTCATATTTGTTTTCTGTATTTTAATCTGTAGACTGCACTAATAATACTATGCACTAATATCTTCTGCTGGCGGATGCTGCCCCCGGCGGCTGGGGCTGTGCCCCAGACCCCACTGCTCCTCTCGCTGCGCTCGAGTCGACTGCCAGGGGTCCCAACAACGCTCGCGAAGCGAGCACAACGGGGCCTGGGGCAGCGCCCCAGCCACCGGAGGCACAACCCCCCCACCCGTCGTTTCACTTTCCCCCTGAACAGATTCAGGGGTAATCGGGTGCATGCAGCCGCTGCCGCGCCTGTGCGTTTGCGATAAGATAGTCAAATAATTAATTCGGCAGGAGACGCGTATCAGATTTGAATCTCATAGTGGGTAGTGGCTGGCCATTATTTTATCGCGAGTCAAAGGGCTTTATCTGTTTTCTGTATAGTCTAGGATTTCGCTGTGTAAATTATTAACTCTAGTTTGGAGTCTCTGTGTGCATTGAGCGACAACGTTTTCGTTTATGAAGTTAGGTGCCGGTTGGAAGCGAATGCTGAAGTAGCTGAATTGGAGCTGACAGTTTATAATGCCTCCTCTGGCTGGCGTTAATCAGCACGTATTAGACTTTAATATTAATATCGAAAATGAAATAAGTAATGGTGGAGGCGACTTTGAACGAGGATTAGTGAGCGACGTGATTGTAGGACAGAATCAAGAGGACGTGAAACTGCCGTCTACAGCGGGGCCTGTTTCGGATCAGACTGATAACCAGAGTGGAAACCAGGTTAACCAGAATGGCCAGGTGAAGAATGGCATTAGATCAGGGTTACCTGCGAGGACATCTGTTTATAAACCTCAATATCTTTCGGCTGTAGCATCAAGACCAGTGATATCATCCGGTCAAGAACCTGCATCTGCTCAGCCGGCGATAGCTGGTATCACAGGCACAGAAAAATCAGTTCCGAATGCCGTAAATAGAGTCACTTCAGTAGAATCTGGTCTGACAATGGGTTTGTCTTCGACAAAACAGCAGACGGCCCAGACAAAGTCTGAAGCTACTGGTGAACCTAATAACAACATAAAAATTGAGGCATCCTCAACCGCAAATTCAGCACCTGTCTCCAGTAATAGCCAAATTGATGAGAAAGTCGACTCTGCACTGCAGTCAAGGGGGACCACAGCCGCAAATGCCAATATTTCAGACGCTGAGCCAGTGAAACCAAGACCATTGACTGCTGTAAATAATGAAAACAACCCAACAGTAACTTCTCAACCTGCTGTTGGTTTACAGCGACGTCTCGATTTTGCCAGAGATGGAAAAAGAATCTCTCGCATTACAGGGTCTACACGTAGCATGTCTACTTTAGACGATATATTGGATGGCGATTCATTAGAGCTCAATTCAGTACCGGGACCTACTTTTGTGCCTGCTGCCAGACGTATGTATGAGGCAGCAGCGAGATCGAATTCGGCAATGGATGCTCCAGTTCGTCCTCTTAGTATGGAGAGACCCTATAGTCCCAATCTTCGTAGAGGCGGTGATGATGCTAGCTATAATTATCCTACTAAGCCAGGAGGAGGTTCAGTTCGGGGTCCAGTGGGTCCCACTGGTGCCGCGATTGATTCTCGTAAATATCAGTTCTCTGATTCAGAGGCTCCTAGCAATGAACATTTAGCAATGGGTCCTTCGTATCGTCCAACCTACCATCATACTCGAGCTGTTTCCACTTCAACCCATATATCACCAGAGACTATCGGAGAGTATCGTTCACCTTCTGGAGCAATATTGGGTAGACGAGGAAGCAATGGATACAGGCCCAATGAACCATATCACTTTCGTAACTTCAGTGTAGACTCATTTATTGATGATACTGAGAGTCCAATTGCCAGACGGCAACGGACCAGACAGACTGGCGCATTAACTCCGGATTCCAGTTATAATATTGGTGAGATAGCTGCTCGTAGAATCAGCAGTTTGGAAACCAAACGTCAGCGGCTTGATTCAAGATTGTCCAATGGTAGACCCAAGAGCTTTCATTCATATTCATCCTCATCTGCACATGATGGTGCTGATAATATTTATAACGGGCATGAGTCTCCTATCCCCAGGCTCATCGATGCTGCATCTCCAACATCCTCAACCACATCGTTAGACAGAAAACGTAACATTGCCAATTCATACCAAGCATTGACCCTGGATTATATGATGATACGACAGACACTCAAAGCTCTCGAAGACCGAATATCTCTTCAGGAACGCATCCAATCGAAACTAATGAGCGACGACCCTGAATCAGAAGTCGTAGATATCGTTTCGCCTTCTCCCAATGCATCACTACCCGCGCATCGTCGGACTTCATCCAATCTGTCAAGCACAGCATCCACTCAAACCGATAAAGAACCTTACGAAGAAAACACGACTAACGACAAACCAACCGTCCATGAGACATTATCGGTAATGAAGCCCTCCTCTAAAAAGTGGACATCAAAGCTTCAAAATCCCTCTTTATTTATGCTTGCCTTAGGAATCCTCATATATTTGTAAGTGGGCCAGGTGTATGGCTGTCGCGGATTATTCTTATTCAACGTACTAACAGTGTCTCAGGACTATAATCTATGTTAATCAGCAAGAACGCCGATTTTTCACTCAAATGAAAGGCGTTGGAGTTGACGAGGGGTTTGATATCGACCCTCTGCCTGAGGTTTTCAAATAGCTTATTTGGACACGGACCTTTGCATAATAATTAATTAACCTGTACTTTAATTATAATGACTTTTTCAAGTAGTCCATAGCTCACTAAGCAAATCTAACATACCCACATTCCACTCAAGCGTAACGAGAGGACATAGGGAGGTTAATGGGAGATACTGCTATCAATTGCAAAAAAAAAATAACTCAACAGCTTAACTAGAGCAAAAATTTTGCGCTTTGGAGGAATCGAACCCCCGTCACCTACAAAACTCTAGTCGCCCTTTTTAAGGGTGGGGACATGCATTAGCACTTTCCCGAAGCAGGCATACTACCTCTATACTAAAAGCGCTATCGCAGATTTCCAGTCGGCCATTAAGCCACAGATGCGCTAGTTTCGAGATTCAATACATAAAAGGTCATATGTAGAAATCCCAAACCCTACACCCTATTTTCAATATTTACGTTAAAAAATAATATATTGGAGGTCTAAATGCAGTCTATTAAGTAGTCTAGGATGGTATGCAATAATATATTTAGTTTTGGGAAGCATCTTCTTTGTACTTCTTGAAAGGGGGGTCGTTGAGTCGTTGCGTTGAGCCCTCGCCTCGGCGAATAACTTCTGATTCATAAGAAATGTGATATCCTCGAACAGTTGGAACAGAATCCTTTTTCTTGTACAAATCGCGGAAAACCTGCACCTCTTCTGAAGTGCCGTAGACCTTCACGAACTTCTCTCTCTCTTGCTCAAAGGTTCCATTTTCAATGCTCTTTTGAATGCCCTCGAAAAATCTGTTGAACACAGCGATATTATGCATTTGCAACAGAACCCAGCTAGTCATCTCTCGAGCATTCAACAGATGATGGACATAGGCACGATAGTAGGTGTTTGGCACAGTGTCACGGTTAGCACGGCCAAAGTTGGTCATGTCTGTAGCATATTTAGGGTCCCAGAGATTAAATCCAAAATCAGGATGCTCTTCACTCGCAGGGAATGTGAAATCCAAGGCAACACCAGCATCTGTGAAATCATTAATTCCAGTCGCAACGAACAAATCAACTCCGCTATTAACCAGGTCCAATACTTCATGAGGTGTCTCAAGACCACTATTGTAAGCCACTGCTAATCTTGACACATCTTCATGCAATGCCTTCACATAAGAGGTGACGGTAGAAATGGCCGCCTCTCCATCTAATGAAGCACCACTGTGCTTGGCAACGTCTCTTTTCTTTGCAAGTTCAGCCTGTCGTTCAGATAATCTTGCGGCTTGAGCATTCCATAGGGAAATTCCCGTTATACGAGCATCCGACTTGATCTTTTGTAGATAGTTCGATTGAAACTCTGCTGCCAAACCTGGCAAGATTGGTGCAAATATCTCAAAACCAGTTGTATGTTTCGATCTTTGTTCCAGCAACTCATCGAGCCATTTTTCTGTTCTTTTCAGCATCTTTTGTGCACGGTTATTTCCTGGCTTTCCACCAGGTGACAAATTAGGAATATCTGGGATTGAAAATACCATGTCAGGCTCGAATTTCGTAATGAACTCTGAATACATATCCACAGTCATATATTTGAATCCCTCGGGAGTCATGACACTAACCTTGTCATCAAAGTTTGCCTGAGGAGAAGGTACAGGGACCGGTCGCCTATGCGAGAGTGCCAATCCAAACTTCGAAGGAAACGAAAACAGGTCTCTAGTAGGGCCTGGGTATTTCAGTAGGGCACTATTTTGTTGGGGAGCCTTTTCCATAAAGTCCTCGACTGAAATAAGAGCGCCAACAGACGCTGTGGTTTCACATTTTACAACATTATCTGGGGATAAGTGAGGTATAACACCGCGCGAGGTGGGGCACAAGAAAGTGGGTGTTCTTACTGGCGAGCTATTTGATCGCACTTTAAGAGCACCGATACGGGCTAAGGAAGTGGAAGAAGATGCTGCTTTTATAGTTTGAAAACTTGAACTGGCCATGGAATCAGAAGTCATATCGCAGTTTGTCTTCAGGTGTGGACTTGGTTAAGGGACTTCTGACCTGCATTAACATTTTTTTCAATCTCTCGAACCTTATCACGGAACTTGATTAGGGCAAGGGCAAATATTGTACCAGAATTGCTGGTGGGCTGTAACCATATAGCTAGTTGACTTCGCAAACAACTATGCTATAATTTGTTGATGGCTCAGCTATAATCTCTATTTTACTCTCTCTACGTAATATGGATGCTTTTTACTGTCATTGAAGGAAGTCAAGAATTAGAAGAATCCTGTGCTTGGATTTGTAGATCCCCCTGAATTAACCTCTTACGGCAGTAGTATGTTCGTGTGCTGTAGAAAATACCATCTACTCCTATATATTGACAAATCTACGCAGCTGATGAAGAGCCACTTGAAGAAGAAATGCAATACAGGATAGACTATTATTTAATATCTTGTCCACAATACTTAACTTCTTACTATGTTCATATCGCTGATGGGCGAATTAGTCGAATGGCTGTTTATTGCCGGTAATTCTTATCCATTTATGATAAGTTCTTTGCTCATTCCTCAATTATCACAAAACTGGCTTATTGAGTTCAATGTGGTTTGAAAGATGATCATTTTTCACACAAGAAGGAAGGAAAATCCAACGTGGACTTAAAGGGAGTTTTAAGTTTGCTCCAACGCATTGGTTTTATAAACCAAGCGGTAGCTATACTAAAGTAGCCACAATCGAATACTTGTTTTATATCAGTTTTGAGTGGTGAGTTTTCTAGTGATATTTCAAATAACTGGAGAACCTAGACCCTAAGATTCTGGGCCAGAACCCGCCCTTACCCACAACGATTTTCCCTACTAATACGTTGGTGATGTCTATCATTCAGTAGCAACGTATTTCTCTCCTATGGATGTCGGCTGACAGCACTCTCTATACCAATGCGTTGGCTACAAGCGATCAACTGAATTCTACTAAGGCTGTCGGTCATGGAACTGGCAAGGATAGCGCCTTTCATAACCGATTTTTGACGGCCAACTTCATCCAGACTGCTGGGATCTATCTGCGGTTAAGTCAAACTGTGATATCACGAGCTATTGTTTTGGCACAACGATTTTATACAACTACTGGATTACGCGATTTTCCCATTCATGATGTTGCTGCAGCAGTATTACTAATATCTTCAAAGTTGGTTTCGGGGCATCCAATAAAACCCGAGCAACTCTGTTACGTGGTCCAGTTTCTGTCATTGAATGGTAATCTAGTGTTCGAACATGATGTTCAAACTTTTAGTGTACCACAAACCTTTGATGTCATTGATACCTGGAAACAAATATCACCCACAGAAATGGAAGTACTGGCCGGACTAGCTTTTGATACGAATGTGGTTCTACCTTACAGTTTGGCTCTCTCTTATATTCAAGTTCTATCACTTCATGAGAGAGCCGGATCGGATATTATCAAACTGACATGGTCAACAATTAATGACGGTATAAGAGACTCTCCTTTTCTGACGATAGTGCATCAGCCCAATACCATTGCTGTTACCAGCATCATCCTAGCTGCAACTAAGTTGAATGTAGTAGTGTCGGATCAGGTAAATTGGTGGGATATGTTTGATGTCAACTCAGAGGACGTAGGCCACTCAATGGCTTTAATACTAGAAGGAAAGGAGTACGCCAGTTATATAAGAAATCAGAATTCCCATACGATCGACACGAATACAAAACAAAATAAAATAATAAAATAAAACAAAGATAAAATAATTACTAAATATAGCGAGGAAAGTAAATCACGTTGAATTCAAACGCTCTTTCAATATGCTCAATCTATGCTCTGTAATTCGAATTGCTTCCAACACTTCCTGCTCGGAATAAGAGCCTTTCTTGCCTTTAACATGGCTAGATACGCCTGGCTGGAAAATAGGATAACGAAGTATATCGCCATCGTCGAATTTACCCTCACCTCTATGCACAAGAGGATGTCCCACTCGTCCTCTATCTTCAAACCATTTCCACATCTGATATTCCTCCTCAACCCGCATCAATCGTGCTTGTTCAACTTCGGTGGGTACCGATGGCGAGAAAAACATCCATCGAATTGCAGAGAAGAGAATTATGCCAATAGTCAACAAAGCCCATGTAGGAAGAGGGACACCAGGTACTGGATTTTCCGTCAGTAAATTCATAAACTTTTCAAGGCTACTCTTGGGAGCAGATGCAACATCAATCTTGACTTTCTTAACCTTTTCTCTCCTCTTCTTTTTAAGTGGCTTCTTGTGTGTGACAGCAATTCCACCAGGTGCCTTAGATTTACTCTTTGATTTCAATGTGTTGTTAATCGCAGCTACCAAATCCTTAGCATACTGAGTTTGTCCATCCAGTGCTCCTTTTTCAATTGGCCCCTTAAGCCAACTCTTTGCCGACCACTCGATGTGATAAGATATAACAATCTTGGTGCTATTCCCGGGTGCCCAACAGAGGCCAGTCCTAGACTTCGTAACAAATGAGCCACCACTTGGAACATCAGGAGTAGATGTAGCTGTAGTTACTACGACGTAGTTTTCAAGATCCCACTTTTCAATTGTATCTGTACTAATACATTTTGTTTGTTTTGGGCCCACTGGACCACTTAATGGTTTTACGTATTCGTAATGACGAGTTTTATTGCCCCCATCGGCCTCAAACGGTGGCACTTCGCCAAGCTTGATATTCTTTTGATTTTCCGTCAAAAACTTCTTATACCATGTGGAATCAGATCCGAAAAGAAGATTCGCGACAATGCCAAGTGGAGCATGAATTGTTTCCGTTGCTAGCTCCTTATCATTGGCGTCTAATGCAGGCAAGTCGGTTGGAGCATGAGTTTCTGGACCCTCAAGAGGAACGGGCCAAGAGCCTGATCCAGAACCTGAGTCAGCGCCTGCTCCGTCTCCTGAGCCATTTCCAGCTGCAGGAGCTTTACCCCCAGAGCTATCTTTGTTGGCACTTTCGCTCGGACTGTCTCTAGCAGTCTCACCAAATTCATCATCCGTGTCAAGTTCATCACTGATGACTTCTCCACTAGATCCATATGAAAACGATCCATCATCAGAATCAACTTCCCTATTCCTTTCCTTGTCGGTGGAGCTTGTCGACTCTGAGTCTGACATATTAACAGCAGACCCATTCGCATACGCCTCCGACCGATTTGGTTGATGAGGACTACTCTTCTTCCAAATACTCATGAGAAAGTCAATCACGCTGTCTCGATTGACGAAACTTGCAAACGAGTGTCGAGCATGTAATGTCTGGATTACGATACCATTGGGGAATAGACCGGCAGTCATCTTTTTCTCCATAGTAACAATTTCGTCGAATGCAATAACAAGATTTGTAACCCAACCGAGAATGTTGGAATTGAAACAAACATGTCGCTCAGAAACGTACATTTTACCTTGAATCAGAATCTCCTTGCTGAGAGCACAATTGAAATCATCCAGGAGATAGTCGTCAGGCTGAACCGATTTGAATAAACGATGGAATTCTTTATTTCGTTTCTGGTTGGCATATGCAAATCCTGTCAAGTGATGATCACCATCAGCGCCCTCAGGAAACGCTGTGACACTATCTTCAGGTGAATCCTCATCTTCATTTGATTCAGTGCTTACTGTTGACGAGCTAACTGCTCTAAATGGTGGTTGTTCCATAGACTTGTTTGTATTCCGACGAGATCTATTTCTGGTTATGCTAACCGATCTCTTAAATTTATTAGAATGGAATTCCGGGAGATTGAATTCACCTTCACCTCCTGAGACATAACCTTCGTTTGCGTTTGGTGAGGTCGGCTTCAATGAGTCGGTAAGCTGGGGTGACTTCTTTCCTTCACCTGAAGGAGTTGCAGCCCTGTGCTGGGACCCTGAATCTCGAGAAAACCCTAGCGTGGCTAATGATAGCTCGCCCTTGCCCATTGTTGAAATGGTTGAACGAACTGGTTCAATTTTTACTTCACTCAATTTACCGTCTTCTCCCCGTTGATGGCTCATACTGGCCTCACTCACGCTTTCACTTTCATCAGCTTCGCTATAGGATCTAGACGATTCCTCATGTTCCCCATTTTTTAGCCCTGCCAAGGAATTAGCAGCATTCTGAGCCACTGTCAAGACGCTGCTTAAAAAGTGAGAGGCTGATGAAGCATGTGAATGGTCTTCCGATTTGGAAGAATGATATCCAAAGCTTTCAGAATGGCTAAGACCGTCCTCATTAGATGTGGACTCCACAGCACTTGGATGTTCTGAAGTCTTAGACGAGGCAGACGACGTTCGAGTTAAATTACCGTTACTACCGCTTTTTGGGTGGTCTGAGAGTGCCTTTAAAAGATCTCGATGGCCACGTCGATGTTCATGTTCCGATGGTTTGAATGGCACTCCTCTTGCCTGATGATGGTATGAACTCGATTCTGAGTCTGTCATTCTACTACTGTAAGCGGAACGAAATTACTTGACTTCTCTCTTGTCAAAATCACTAAAATAATTCTTCGCTTGTACCCAACTGAGACATATAATTCCGGTGGAGCAATTGTTGCTTTCTTTCCGAACTGTACCAAAGACTTTCTACGGCCCTGCCTTACAATAGACAGCGGAATATGACCTACTCAGTGTAAAGATTGTTGCAGCAAGCGACAAATGAACCAAACAGTCAATTGACTAGAATTTACAGCAATTGTCTGAGTATCGATGTGGAACAATACCTTCCTTATTATTGGGATTAGCTTTATCGGCCTCTTACTAAACTTTAAAAAGCGAGACTCCAGTCCCAATTGAATGTTCCTAACCTCTTGGCGCCTGAGTATCCGCAATTAAATGCACAGCTGGCTTATCGGGAATCTCGGAAGCAGTGTTCAATTCGCCTGAGATCCTAACAAATAACACCAATAGTCTACTTCTATAACAGCGAGATGCTGTAAAAATCGGTGGGATACACAGCTACTGAATGGTAGACTTGAACTCGGCACCTCTCCTTTGTATAAATATATTCTGCAGTGATAAAGTGGGGATAGAGATGATATGCATACAGGGATATTCAGCCGTGTCAGGGGGTGAAGGACAGGCAGGGTCCCAAATGAATATACTCAGACGGTTCGAGGTGTTGTATAAAATTAATTTAGAAATATTTATTCAGGAAAGGTTTGGAAATTATTAATGTATAGGAAACTATTTACTACTTATACATTCTACTGATGATGTTATATCTTTTCGGATGATGCCTGAGATTAGGCATTTAAGTAAAGGGAAAAATGGAGGAAACTTCAATTGGCCGATTGAAAGCAGCACACAGTGAACGAATAAAAGCCGTCATGGAAAATGGAACGGAGAATATGAGCAAAGTTACCAAGGTCCGTCTGACTGACATTTATCGAACTCTTCTAGAAGAGTCAGACAGATGCAGGGAGATGTTTTTGTTCGGAACTCATGCGCTGTGTGAAGCAAAGGCCAAACAACTTTACGAACAACCCAAAGCTAGCTTTATAGAAGAGTTGGCAAACATTGTGAACCAATTGCTAGAGGAAAAAGGCCAACTTGAGGCAAAAGTATCCAGGCTTGAAGCAGACCGAACCGGTCATGAGTTACAACGGAGCGGATCAACCGACTGGAGAAAACATACAGTATTATCCACAAAAAGGTCCCTGAAATGGAAAAACGCGGGAATGAGATGAAAGAGGCAGTGTGAATTTATCGAAGAATCGTCTGACCACGACAGTGGTGGTAAAATCGAAGGAGTTACTATGATAAATGTATACAACCAAGAAGTTAATCTGGACATGGGACACACCCAAGGAGGACTATTCAGATTTTATGGACAAGGTCGGCGACAACCAATTATCAAAATTTATTGTTGCTGGGGACTACAATTTACATCATTTTCTTTGGAGCTATGTCGGTGCGGCAACCTAGAGAGTATCTCTCATATCATGAACGGGTGTCCGCTCTTACAAGAGGCACGAAAAGACCTAGGTGACAAACTGCCCAGCTTCAATGGCCATACGGTATTTGGAACTTAACAAGGGATTAGACATGTCTTGCAATATCTATCAGCCTGGCTGACGATCAAAGACAATGCACGGTTGAGTTAAAGAGTAATTATTTTTGGTGTTGGTCTTTACTGAATCTCAGATGTTTACCAACTCCCAAAGTGCGAGTTCTCGGGATAATTCATTCAATTCAACAGCAATCTAATGATAATATTAAAGAATATGATAGCAAAAATGTAATAGTATCGCCGGTTTAAACCTACATAAGACAATAAATGAATATCAATCAATCCTGAGATTTAGGCGCAATGGGAACCCGCTTATTAGTGTAGAAAGGGGTGGTAAGAAAGGCAATGATTGAAAATGCCATTCCAAGAAACATGACATCTCGATATCCTTCTACAAATGCTTTGATTGCCAGTGGTATCTTGTCTTCAGGTAATGCGGCAATTAGTCCAGGGTTGTTCACAATGTCTCTAGTTGTAAATCCAACAACTGCACCGTAGTCATTGAGTTTATTCCCAAAAACAACATTTAGAACCACCTGTCCTAAAGAACTTCCCAAAATAGATCCCAAGGATCTAAACAATGTGACCATAGAAGTGGCTATCAAAACTCCTCCATTGGATTTTGGTGAAGCTATCTGAGCGCTAATTGTCATTGGCTGCACTAACAGACCCAAACCGACACCTGCCAAAATTTGATATCCAATTCGTTTGGAGGAGGGTGAATTCTCATTTAATAAAGTCAACAGACCAAATCCAACCGTACTAAGAGCTGAACCAACAATTGCTAGTGGCTTGGTAATTCCCTTCTTAGACACGATCGCTCCACTGAATATAATTGCTAGAATTGTGGGTAAAATAAGTGGAAGAATATCAATTCCAGATTGCATTCCATCAGCTCCTTTGACAACTTGAAAAAATGTTGCCAAAAAAATACACCCAATCATGAGTGCACCATAGCACCCAAAGAGACCCAAACAGGGGAGCACAACCTGAGCCACTTTAGCAATCCTGCGAGGAATTAAGGGAACTTTAGAAATGAAAAAATTGTAAATGAAAAATGCAATGCAGCCAAAAAATCCAATTACGAACAAACTAATGACTTCAGCAGAATTCCAAGGGCTGGTTGAACTTCCAAATGACAGAGGAAGCAGCAGGCATGAAAGACCAATTGCCAGTAGCAATACTCCAATATAGTCCACCTTCTTAATCTTCTCCTTGAAACTACCGGCAACCTTTGGTGGATTAAATAGTAAAGCGATGCAGAAAAAAGCAGCTGCTCCAATAGGCAAGTTGATATAGAAACACCATCTCCAGGAAACATGTGTAGTCAAAGCTCCTCCAATAAGGGGTGCCACAACAGATGCGATTCCAAATGACAAACCAATGAAGCTAATCATCAAACCTCGTTTTTCAATGGTTACAATTTCAGTAAGAATCAAAAATACCATAGTCTGAATACCGCCTCCTCCTATTCCTGCAATGATTCTACCTCCGATAAGCACATTCATTGATGGTGCCAGAGCACACATTAAACTACCTGCTTCAAATAAAACAATTGATATGAGCATACATATTTTTCTACCAAAGATCAGGGAAATACTTCCCCAACTCATGGACAAGACAGCAACTGGAAGGAAAAATCCAATTGTGATCCAACTGATCTTCCCAAATGAGTTGAACTTATTTCCTACCGTCTCAAGCAATGTGACTGTTATAGTCTGATCCAAAGCAAAAATAAACATACATAATAGTAGCGAGACAGAACAAAGCACAAGTTTGAATCCATGAAGAATTTGTTGATCAGAAGTTGTTCCATCACCTGAGTCTTCAACCTGTTCAAGGTCAACAAAAAGATCAACTGGTGCATCTGATCCTTCAGTAGTCTTAGAATTAGAGATGTCTACACTCTGATTTTTGGAGTGAATACTACTAGTGAACATTTTGTTAGAAGTGATCAGTGCTATAATCTAATTTTGAATACATATCTTCATTTTTATACGACTAGCTCATGGACTATATTCATCGTAGCTATTGTCCGCAAACCCCGCGACTATTGATTTACTTGGACCGTAAGTGATCCAATGTCTCATGCTTTTGATAGTGGACGGACTTTTACCTTCTAAGTGTTTTGTCACGAAGATCATTATTCAGGGGAAATTTGGGTGAAATTCGAACGTGCTTGACTACTGACTGACATGCGTCTCCAGTATGTGATGATCTTCATACATATATAGTATAATCCCGTTAACACCGCACTATCAACATGCACATTCAGTACATTATCGGCATCGTCAGTGATGACTTCTCTGACCTCTGAATCAAATGGATATTACTAAGGATATTCGCAGGAAGCAAGGATGTCGGATTTGAAAGTCGTATTTCACAACGACAAGGCTTGCGTGCTCTGTTCAAAGAGAAAAATAAAGTGCACTTATGAACTGAATGGCCAAGGCGATACTTGTGACTACTGTATGAAAAAGGGTGTTACGTGTTTGGTTCCACCAAGAAAGAAACGTCAGTCAAGAGGTGGCGTTAATAAAAGTCAACCGCATGCCATTTTCTTTCATCCATCATGTCCAATCTCTCTAAAAACTTTTACTAAGCTGGCTGCCATTGACCGGGATCCAGCATTCAAGTTTATTCAGGCAGGCCGAGAACAAAATGCGCTTACAGTAGCCAGACAATCCCAGAAATCAAAAGGATTATGGGCGAGCTCTGATTTGTTATCATGGGATAATTTATATGGGAGCGAACTGATTAAATCATATTTTGACATTGTACACCCCAAGAACCCCATACTTGTTGAAAAGGACTTTTATGAGTTATATAAATCAAAGAGTATTCTTCCTCAACTTCTCCTGGCTGTATTTATTCATGGATCGATGCATTATAAGCGATGGCCTGCTGACGAACGTGCAAAAATGAGAGATCTATTTTTTGACCATCTGACTTTAAAGTATCCATGGCACACATCGCTTCCATGCTACGATTTACTACTGGCTCTCATGATTACAAGTAATGCCTTGCTGGATAGGAGGGTACTGAGCTTGGTAAGTACGTGCGTGTACATGGGCCATGAATTACGATTATTTTGTAATTCTCCTGAAGGATGTTCGCCAGCGTTTACTGCTCAAAAGAAGGTGGTGGCCTGGTCATTGTTTTCATTATCTAATCTGGCCGCGATACGATACACATATCGAAGTGCTATACAATTCGAAGACATGGAGATCTCTATGCCAAGCGTACAGGACTTTGCAACAGTACTAGGGGATGAAACTAGCGAAGTCAATGGTTACGCTAGCTTCAATTTTCAGTGCAAGCTTAGTAGGTTAGCTAGTGATATCCATCATAAATTTGTTTGGCGCACCAAGTTCCAAGAATATTCTTTGAGCGAGCAAAAACTTGAAGAAAAGATTGAAGACTATGATACCTCCCTTCTTCATCTAGACAGTACTATAGACATGTCTAATTCTAACTCGAAGGCTGAAAAGTTCTTGGTGGCTATTTGTAGACTATTGCTCTACTGTCGTACCTTACCTGGCCAGAAAACACCTCTGAATCTAGAAAATCTCCATAACAAGAGTTTGGGGGTCGTGTTTGAAGCTACTCAGCGGTTTTTCGAGCTTGTGGGGATGGAAGTTCAGGATTTTTGGTATCCCTGGATACATCAGTTATCTCATATGTTGCTTCTAATAGTAGAAGACATTAAGACGAATGCTGCAACTGTAGAAATTCGTGAGCTATCAAAAAGCCTATTAACTCGCATGCTGAATCTTCCCGATTGGTTTGAGTCCAGCCAGTATATTCATATGGTTAGGTTCCTCAAAGAGAAAGCTGATGATGTGGATGATAGCAGTTCTCGCAGCACACCTGGTGGTCTAACATTTACGCCGGCAACGTCATCATCTCAAGAACCACTGGAAACGGGCCTTCTGACCGCCATGCCTCCGTTTATGCCTCCTATGGGATTCGGTAGTATGCTTGAAATGCATGGAGATTCGTCCCTTAGCGACGACCTGGCTTGGGTAGATAACGTTGCCGCTGCCTTTAACATACCTATTTAACTATATTTTTTAAATCGCCCACATGCCTCCGGCGGCTGGGGCTCCGCCCCAGACCCCGCTGCTCTTGCTTCGCAGGAGTCGCGTCGATATCAGCGTTGATATTAAACCGTGGCTGATTCTTACTTCTGTCTCGGAGGAGCGTAGTGATAAAAAAGCCCGAGCCGCCAAAGGGAGCCAGGATCACTCACGACGACTAGGCAAGATAGTCAAAAAAAATTTATTTAAAAAAACAGAGTTTAAGATACCGCACTACAGTTATCACAAAAGGATAAATGAAAAGGATATCCAATTAATCTCTCAAATTAGCCGGTAATAAATAATAGGGTCATCAACGGTCTTCAGCCCATTCGTTCTCGCGTCTAATCTGAGCCTCTTCTTCTTCTGTAAAATCATTTGTGATGTTAAAGGTCTTTCTGATATCCTCAGGGCTCTTGCCCTTGATCATATTGGCTACAGTCTTGCATCCAACTTCGAGCAAAGGCTTGATGTCAAGATAGTTGGCAGTGAGGATAATTTCGAAGAGCATTTCCTGGTCGACTTGAAGGAATTTTTGGTCCCACTCACTGATATCAGCAAGCTTTTTTGTTCGATCATTGCTGTCATCAGCAGTTGGAATAGCTTCATCCTTATGGTACTCGCAGTACTCAAGTACCTTTTTTAGAACATTGGCAGAAACCTGTGGTAAAGGAACTTCAGCGATCTCACCGTCATCGTCGTCGTTTCCAATATCTTAGAGCAGTTAGCATGTTAAAAACCTAGATCCATAAAACCAATTTTAACTTACCTTCTAACATGTTCTTGATGAGGTTGCTTCTTTCAGCGACCTTTCGCTCTAAAATTCCTGTTAGTGATCGATTGTTCCGTGACTTGCTTCTAGCGGCAAAAGTGTTCGCAATCAGATGCTGACATAGAGTAACCCGATATCACATACCAACTTCAAACTCCACAGCATCGGAAGATACTAGTTTAACTTGTTTCGTTGCCATTTTGTTATTGGAAATTGATAGATAAATAATATACTCTTCTCGATGGTAGACTCTGAGCGTTGCACGCAAGAAGCGATACCATATCTATGCATGTATTCACTATTTAACGTGACAGTCGTGCTCTGCACCGCCGTGCATACTGGTCTGCCTATGTTACTTCAAAGTGCTCATTAATAAATTTAATAAATAATTATGTAAGATGGTGAGTATCATCATGCTATCTAATCCCTTATGCTGTACCATATGGAATGCTCGATGAGCTTCGAATCTTGTGGAGGAACCTTTCTCACTATGGAATCGACGTATTTCACACTGTCGCCAAATAGAAGCTCGTTAATTGCCAGATCTAACTGACCAAGAACCTTTCCCATTGTCACTAGGTGTGCATGAGTGAAGTATTCTCGCATAACACTTTGGTGAATATTGTCTAAAATCAAAGTAAGGATGTCGAGTAATGTGAGAACTGTCTGACGAGGGTCTGGTACAAATGGCAGCTCTGATTCTACTGGTATACCTAACGTGCCTATTAATGTCGTTAATTTACCATTTTCTGTAATATGCTTCGGAAGTACATCGCTGGAGGAAGGATGATCTACTTTTAAAACAGCATTATTAGCACTCTGGCTGTATAATGTATTATCACTAGAGTTTGTTGCTACTGACTTGAACGACATATGATCTTTAGCGCTAAACTCGTAAAGAGTATCGGGTAATTTTGGGGGATTTGGAATTGGAGCAGGTTTTCTTAATACTTTATGCTTGAAAAACTTGCTGAACTTTGGTTTATGTTTAACGAGGGCTGTTACAATTGATGGAATAGAAAATCTCTTTTTTGACTTTTTGTGTGATGCAAGTCTATGGGCTTTGTCGCAATATTCGTAGTACTGAATGATTGCCAAAATATCAGAAAGATAGTCCGCCAATAGGTAATTCGGCGCTGATATTTGTGGGTCTGTCATGAAGTTTCCTAACACATGTCCTATAGCATAATAGCTTTTTTTATCGCCTTCTTGAGCGAAAGCCATATCCCACTCGCACTCCTTTATAGGGCGAATATGCAGCCAAATCTCTTTCCCCTGAAGTGCACTGGAGAGATATTCGAATATCCGGTTTCTTCTGTTGATAGCATCTATGATCAATCCTCTTTCTTGCTTGTAGACGGTTACAACTTTCTCGGTTGGCTTGTCGAGTCTCTGTCTTAATCCAATATCTCTATGCTCGACCAAATGTTGCATGGCCGTATCCTTGTCGGCCAAGTAGCCCATGGCTAGTTTTGCAATTGGTACTGCCATCTTGATGAGCTTTGATTTAATATTTTGATATAGCAGTGAAATTTGATTGTTTCCAAATAATGAAATAAGAGTTATGATATTTGGTGAATATCACGCTAGGCTATTTATTATATTATCAGGTGGCGCGAGCAGAGTAAAGAGATCTTCCAGACGCCCGGTTTTCAAATCGTACATGGAGCAGCGGGTGATATTTAACAAAAGATTCTTATTCCAGCGTCTGTATTCCGCAATACTGGTATGATTTCGAAGAGCCTTCATCAGGGGGATCTACATGATCGACGTAAATGATGCTCAAGAAAGGATCAAATCAAAGTAATACCCGGATTCGGAACTCAACGTCGCCGAGCTTATGTACGGAAGCACGTTCAGATTTACCAAAGAACAAATGTATAGGGCGGGGAACTAGCAGTGTGATTTTAAACAACCAAGAACAAGCGAACCCTGATTGAGTTTTAATACTCTTAACCTTGTTGCCCCGAAATGGGCAATTAGCGTTGGCAGTAGAACGGGCCCTAACAGGTTTTAATTTTTTTCCCACCGCCCTGGCCTGAGCTCCTGATTGTCAGATTGAGTAGCATAATATGTTTCAAAGTGCTATAAAATAATTATCAGTTCTAATACGGCACGCTAGATACTTGGAATTCTAAGTTTAAACCCAATGGCCCGTTTTAAAGAAAGCGACCTAGTGTCGATTGGAAATATTAATTAGTCTAGCCCAGTAGTTCGAAGTATTCGGGTCAGAGCAACAAGTACAAGCCTTGAAACAGATCTGTGCGATAATTTATGCTCTTGGTTCTTCTCGCGTTGAGAGCAATACGTCTCGTGCGTTGAACGGCCAAAGCTCACGCCAGTTATTCTATGCATATGTATCATGCAAATGCAGTTGAAACCTTAATTTGTTGTATATACGGGAAAACATTAGCCGGAAATGAGACAGCTTATTAGTAGATTATTTCGTCATAAAATATAATAAAAACCTAAGACAACAGGGGGAGAAAAAAAGTAATTTATATGCAGAACACCATGAATATTTTTAATTCTTTTGTTCCACAATCTCGACGACCGGTTCATTACCGACACCTTCTATGATCACCGATTCAGTTTGAGTAGCGTATGTGTGACGCCCTCCTAGAAACCAGGAGAGCAACCCAAGAATCGCACAAATCGCAAACGCAACCGGTGTGTAGTTCATGTTGTCTCCGGTGATGGGCAATGTTGTCGGGAAGAAGAAGCATACAGAGCAGTAAATCAAATACAAGGCAGCTGGAGCGTTAACCCAATGACCCCATTTGCCGAGATTATAGTATCCGACAGCCTTATGCTTCCGTCGAAACATTACCACAAGAATGGGCACAAGGTAAGACACGTAGAGACCCACAGTGCCGATCGACATGACTGTAAAGAAGGCAGTACTAGATCCGAAGTAGATGGCGATAAACGCACATTGGAATAGAGCACAGATGATAAGTGCGTAGATTGGCACATCATACTTGGAGTTTACTGTGCCAATATATTTGCTGATTTGATATGGAAACGCATCATCTCTAGCAAAAGCATATAGTGATCTTGATCCTTCAGTAATCATACCATTGGATGCAAGAACTTGGCAAACTACGACAATGACTGTTAGACAGGTAGCTCCTGCTTTGCTATTGTTGGTGGCCTGGTAAAAGATTTCCAATAAAGGAACCCCAGTTACAGTGTTGGCCACAGCATCAAAATCTTGGAGGCAGAACAAAAGGGCTAAAATAAAAGCAAAACCGGTAAAAAATCCAATTACGACACTAAGTACCACAGCCCTAGCGGTATCTCTACTTGCGTTATCCATTTCTTCTCCCATATGGCAAGCTGCATCATAACAACACATTGCAAAAGCAGCATTCAGCAAGAAAAGTGCCGCCATGCCATTGTCATTCCACCCGCTATTATTGGTATACGCTGTAAATACAAAACTAGCGTCCTGCTTGTGCTTTGACACTGCTAGAATTGTCACGGTACAAACGACAAAGCCTCCAATAGTCCACCAAAGGCCGAAATTACCGATATGGTGAAGCATCTTATTCATAAAAATGTTGATAAGTAGGCAAACAAAACAGATGGCCCAACAAACCAAAACAACTTGCCAATTTGTAGGTCGCCATGTCTCACCATCACTGTTAAGAACTGCCATTCCACACGTAAATGAACCAAATTGGTAGAGAGCAGTCGATCCCAAAGAGAACAGACCTGCCAACTGAACAAAGGCAGTAGCATAAGAGAGTCCTCTTCCCCATTTTGTGCCTCTACTCAGTATTAGGACCCAAGAATACTGACCACCAGCAACAGGATATGCACTGGTCAGCTCTGCCAATGATAGAGCCACCATTAATGAAAAGGCACACACAATGACCCATCCCCAAACGAGGGCAATGGGACCACCTGCATTCATAGTATCAACCAGCGAGCCTCCTATAGCAGTCCAAAATGATGTAACGCCAAAACACCAACCGGCCATAGTAAGTAAACTGAAACTTCGTTTCAGTTCCTGTTTGTAGCCAATTTGTTCAAGCAATAAGGCGTCATCATACTGAGTGACGATGTTTTTACTATTACCTGGTTCTTCCATGATGACTGATAGAACTCTGGGAAAGCTGACAAGCCAAAAAATTTTAACAACGACAACACAACTGACAACACAACTGGTTTATACCTCAATTTATAACATGGCGGTTATTTTCCCCCCTGGCGAATCTCAATGTCCAGATCTCGCTGACCAGCTCAGAAAGTTGTATCCATACCTATAAACGCACCACCTCCGAAATAAAGTTTCGTTCCTAGTTGCTGTTTATGTATATGCCCGAGGGCTAAGATATTAGTATCACCAGATCATCGCTACTTCGACAGTTTTGGGCTTATCAGTATTGAAGATCGACGGTGTTATCGCGGAGATCTTCATATCAGACCAATTTGATAGACGCGCTTACTCCGATCATGCCTGTTTCAGGGGATGAGGGACATTTTTCCGAATCTGACAGGGGCGGTAAGCCGATAATTATATCTGGAACATCGATAACAGGTCAGAAAATCTAATTAGAGTAACCCATAGGTACAATAATAATACGTGAAAAAAGGAGGAGATAAGAGATAATATTATGCATTAAAGCCTGTCATCAATCAATATACATATTGCGCGGAGATACAGGAAATAGCACTCCATTCAGGAGAGATCCAAACGAGGCGGCTATCAGAAAGACCATGATCACCTCTGACATTGACACATTATAATAAAGGAGATATAGTGAACCGATAGAAAGAGTTACAAACGTTATAATGAGCATAATAGCATATAGAAGTTTCATATTGCTACGTCTCCGTTTGAACCGTTTTATCTCAGATTCTACATTATCGTAAAATTGTTGAAATGCATGACGGCTAGTTATAGACTCCGCAAGTTGGTTCCGCTTGGATTGATAAGTATCAATCACCAGATTGGTATTCTCAGCCTGCAATTTTGAGTTTAAGTAACCGTTGTATAGAGCAAGTAACATATAGCCGACGGTGATCAAACCAAGTTTCCAGTTTAAATAAATAATCACAACCATAAAACAAACAAAGACGGTTGAGAACAACGCCACATTTACGAGGCTATTAAATGAATGGTTGAGTACGAATGCTGGACGGCACCAAATAATAAGCCCACCTGCGATAATACTCAGTTCCGCTATTGAAAAGCTAGCCTGCGAAATCAAATAAGCAGTTCTATATTTTGTATCATTGGTAATAGATACAATTGTTATTCTAATACCAATAAAAATTTTGGTAACTATGCTGACTCCTAAAGCACAGAATATTGTTGCTGTGGCCAAGTTTGTAAAGGACACAGACTTCAAATCGGAAATCCGCTGTGTGAACGTTTTAGAGGGAGCATTCAAAATTTCAGGTACCAATATTCCAGGACTGCTATTCAATGAATTCACACTAGATCTACGCTTGGATTTCCAGTGTCTAGTCAATACTTGGTATCCCGCACAAGATTTCGATAATTCGGAATGTGTGCCATCCTCAATTATCTTACCATGCGACAGCAGAAGTACCCGATCTGTTAGCCGTAATCCAGAACCGTAATAGGGAACCAATACTGTCGTCTTGTTTTTAGATATTTGATGCAGTATACTAGAAATAAAAGGAAGGGCGTATTGGTCCACAAGAGCAATTGGCTGATCAAGCAGAATAATTTTTGGTCTAGAGACCAGTGACTTTGCAATTGTCAGTTTCAGACGTTCGGCCACAGAAAGTATTGTACCATTGGCTGCTTGTGATTGTAGCGACTGGGGTTTTGCTATATGCCATAGACCAGCTTCTTTGCAAGCACGCATAATCATTCTATGTTGCCCCACAGAATCATATGACTCGTACTTAGTACCAATTAGCCCTTTATAGACGTAGTCATAAATGCTTTCATCAATAATGTCCATATTATAGGCAGAGATAGTAGCAATCTGTCGTGAAATAGCCCTGATTGTAGCTGGGTCTTGTCCATCTACTAGTACCTGGCCAGAATCAGGTGCATACTTGCCACTGATTAGATCAAGAATAGCAGCAGACTGGCCTAGCATCTCAGCACTAGAATCACTGACTAGTCCAATGCATTGACCAGATTCGATAGTTAGATTGAAATTGACTAATGATGGTTCAGAAGCAGACGGGAAGGTGAAAGTGACATCTACGAATTGAATTCTAGCATTGACTATTTCCGAATTCGACTCTTGACGACTAGTATCCCCTTGGTGGATACTACAGTTGGCTAGTACTTGGATAAACTCATCTACTTCACGAACTGTCACTTTCAATGATAGAACTTTTTCTGTCAATTGAAAAATAGATAATTGTGAAAGAAAAACACACATAAGGATAATAAGGCCGTTGTTCACTTCATCTTCCTCACGATCCTTGATGACAGATGGAATGAGTAGCAAAATGCCATTTAACATTGACCACGTAAGTGGAGAGGAGATTGTAAAAACAATTCTCTCATTTGAAAATCTGACTGTCAAGACAGCTAATAGTGAAGTCACCAGGTAAAATATAATTGCTTCAGGTAGAATAAAGCAAAGAAATATTATGAGACAAAGTAGACATCCCAATGTCTCAATACCAGACCATATGCAGTTGGCAAGAGACTGTTGAATTTTTATTGAGTGGTCTACTGATGACTGTAAAATAGTATTCCAATACTGAGTAGTTGATTGGCGACGATAGGGTGAATCAAGAACCTCAGTCAAGTATCCGTGGCGCATACGGGACGAAATGCGAGTCCCAATCTCAGGCTGATTCAACGAAGACAAAAGTTTTAAAAGTCCGTATACCGGGACTGAGCCCGAAAGCCCCGACAGCGAAGTACTATCAGTATCAAATAGCATGGATGTTTTAAATCCCAGCAGCTGGGAGACCTGGATGGCAATTACTGCATGAGTAATCCCAGCCAGAAAGCAGCATGTACCCAGAGAAACGACATAAAAATATTCAGATGGATAAATAAATCTTTTCGAAACAGCCACAAATTGAACCACGCTTCGAAGCACTCCTCTTGTAGTATTATGAACTCCAGCCAGAGGTGAGTTATGATTCAGACCGCGTGCATCCGGTAGAATCGGTACAGTGTCTCGCTCCTCCTCAGACCGATACCGTCCATAACCTGAACTAAATTCTCCATATCTACTCGACATGATCTGCTGAATTATTCCATTGCTCAAATATATGGGTATTGAAATTAGCCATAGATGACATGGAATGCTCAAAGAAATATAGTGCACCAGATCAAGAGACAACGGCTACACCCGGGGTTTTCAGTACTACCTATTATAATCTTTACCAGAAGACTTGCGTCTTAAGCCGGTATAAAGAATCAAATTACTCGACCCGAGAAACCGTTCAATCAGGCTCACTGCTGATTGTTCAATTAAACAAGGTTTTGGACTGTGGTGTGTTTGTTTCAACACTTGAATCAACCGCCATAATAGGAAATATCGGGTCAGGGTTCAAACGAGAAATACCGTTGAAATGATTGTCGCTTCTATGCAAAGTACGGAGGCACGTATCTGTCTGGCTGATGTGTATTGGCTGATGCGCACGACGATCTGGGGCTGTGGGACAAAAGGGCAATGGCCTATAGGTCTAAGCAGGGTAAGTAATGCAAATGCACACAATCAGAACTTAAACTGAGACAAATTACGCCTCGTCTTAAATGCTGTTTGCCCGAACCGTTTAATCAAACAGTCCTACAGTTTTTGACTAACACAAGAAAATGCTATCTCGAGCCAAACAACACTCGAATGGGAGTTGGTTTTGGGAAAACAATTTCGTCGATTACGAGGAGGTAAGAGATAAGAAAGTGGAATAGAAAGCAAAAACTGATCTCGATGTCTCCGAAGATCTTATCGCAGAACGAGACCTTTAGGCAAGTTAGGAAAGGCCAGATTATGCAATCTACTGGTTATGTCACAATAAGACTCAAAAGAGTGGAGATATAGGATTGGTATGGAATTAGCGAGTTTTTTCTTAGTTGGGAGAGGTCTCGTGCCGGGTAAGCGCTTATATTGGTTTCAAGCAGGGTAAACCAAGTTAGGTCTGTTCAGCCGTAACAGGGACAGCTTCGTCGATTTATGAACGCCAGGTAAGCTGTTAGGTAATGACAGCGCTGTAGCAGGAAGTATGACAGAGGAAGGAGACTCATGTTCCTTTTTCAACTGTCATGAGTATGTAGTTCAGACGAGTATAAATTCTGTACAGGGTCGAGATGTTTTGTTAGGAGGATCAGACTTGCCGTCGTCAGAAATGACAGCAGGCTCAACAGGCGATTCAACAGTAATAGAGTCTATGCTGACGGATTTCCCAAATCCATATGTACCTCATAACTCAACAGCTTTTAAGCAGACAAGAATAGTACGGATTCCTCGAATTTTTGATACACAGTCATATGATGACCAAAACTCGTGTCCACAGTTTTCAGAATATTTTCCTGGAACCGAACCTGGCGCGCTCACACCTACTTTTGACGAGAATGGTGTTTCACATGGCCTATCCTCCAAGTCTCCACTTGAAAGCTATCTTACTCACCAGGAGTTTCAGACTATTATAAAAGGCATCAATGAGCGATTATTGCGAGCATACTACCCATGGACATGGAGAAATGTTATTGGTAATATTCTAAGCTTCTTCACTTTGTACATGTCAGACTATTTCATCAAACCACAAATCGACATTGATCTAGCTGGCATTGAATTATTTATTAAAACAACCAACGAATCTCTAAATGATATAAAGATCATGTCACTGAAGAGGTCTGGATACCTCTCACTTGATTTTCAAATCCCATCACAAGGGACTTCTCTCAGCAGTTAAATACGTCGACAATTCTGGCGCCATTGCACTAATCGGCTCAAGGCTCGAAGAAGTTCTTGTTGCTATTGATATTATGATAGATTTCACAGCGGTTTGTAAGAACATTTTTTGATTCTACAAAATAGATCGTCGACATTATTTCCATATTTGGCTGCTGAAAAAGTTCATGCATTGTAAGGTTAACTGATGTATAAATTATTTTTTGTTTATATCGCTCCTTCCCAAATTAAGTTATATGCTCTGGATAAAAGCGAATTTGAATTTTTTGAGGACCGTGATTGAAACTCGAAAAACCGTATTTATTGCAGCCGAGTCCAGGACAGTGAACGCTCTAGAAACTACAATGAACGGTGTGTTCGCAGTGAACAAGCCATCGGGCCCTACTTCGCATGACATTGTACATAAGATCCGTGATCTATTTAACAAATCGTCCTTATTTGAAGCCGATATTAAAAAGGTTACCAGCCAATATAAGGGAGGCAAGAAGTCGCGTAGACAGCGACTACCGCCTATAAAAGTGGGTCATGGAGGTACTTTAGATCCACTGGCAGATGGCATTCTAGTAATTGGCGTTGGAAATGGAACGAAAGAATTACCTAAATATCTTGGCAATTGTACGAAAGTATATCGAGCAACTGCCTTACTAGGTACTACCACGGATACCTATGATTCGGAAGGAAAAGTTGTGGGTAGAGGAAAGACAGATCACATTACCGACGAAATGGTCGCGACTGCATTAACAAAGCTTCGTGGTGACATTTCTCAGATCCCTCCTATTTATTCAGCCCTGAAGATGGGCGGCAAGAAACTCTATGAATATGCTCGGTCTGGCCAGCCATTACCGCGAGAAATTGAGGCCCGCAATGTGACTGTCCACGAATTAGAACTTATAAACGGTGGATTGCAGTGGGATCACAAATTTTCTGCTCCTGCTATTGAGAGTCCGGAAGAAGAAAGGAAAATTTCAATCGAATTTGAAGAGAAATCTCTACAGTCAAAGGGACTTGCTCCTCCACCAGAGCTGTTTTACGATGGAACGATTCCTGAAAACTCAAAACCAAGCCCTATTCTTGAGATTAGATTCAGTGTTTCTTCAGGAACATATATTAGGACATTGATCCATGATCTTGGCTTGGCATTAGGATGTGGTGCACACATGGTGACACTGACCCGTCTCCAACAAGGCAATTGGAAAGTGGGTGAAAACGCATTTGAACTGACTGATTTCACACAACACCCTGACTCCTACTGGGGACCACCTTTACAATATTACTTGCATTCTGGACCTGGAGAAACTTTAAAAAATCTCTTTCCCAAAGAAGAACCCGGGCCTGCTACCCAAGATCAGGAAGAAAATGAAACGAAAGAAGACACAGCTCTGACAAACGTTAAACAAAAAAATCCGGATCATGTACAGGGAACTGAAACGGAAAACTACAAACGATAAACAATAAACAATGTTAATAGATAATTTTGTACTCTACAATAATGCATATTTAAAGAATCCACAGCAAGGTAGCGAATAGAATCAACTCCATGGATATAGTTCTACCGGTAGAAGCAGTGCTGGGAATATAAGCAGCACCTGGATAACTACAACTAATATCTCCATTTGGACTCCGCTGACCGTACGAGAACTCTAATCCACGTCCTGCTTTGGGGCAGAAAAATCCGAAATCTGGTGAGCAGTCTTGAACAATGCTATAACATAAGTCGGCACAAGGTAGTATCTCCTTGTATTTTCCCGGCTTTATGACCTCATTGATCTCCGGATTCCGTGATTGACCCACTGGACGGGGGAATAAGAAGCTTTGCTGATTCGACCAATCTGTGCAACGAGGTATTGTTATTGCACAAAGCCACTGTTTATAGGAGTTTGCACAGTCATCACAACCTCTCATTATTGAATATTGGGTTTCAGCACTTGCATTGCAAGGAATATTCTGCAGCGACTTGCTGAAATTTCCATATCTGTTCAGTGCCATATCATCATAGAACTCTCGCAGAGTCTCTGTGGTGAAAGCACTGGCATTTCCAGGCACTGCAAATGCTACTCCTGAACAAAAATCAAGATCAAATATAACTTGGCAGTTTGTATCAGATTTTGTTGTAAAATTTACAGCTTGGTATACCAAGCGCTCACTAGGCTTTGTGAGAAATGCAAGATAGGTTTCCGATTTATTAAGACCACTCACAAAAATCTGACCCTTCATCGTGTTTCCATAGCCACGAGTTGTGTTGGACATTTGTGCATTGTCTTGGTCAATTAAGGCACCTTCTGTGTTAACAGCGCAGAAAGATTGTGACAGTCTTCTGATATCTCCAGCATTAGATGAATTAGAAAATTGGTAAACGTAGATTCCAAAATCGGAAATATTTTCTGTAGGAACATTGTTACTAGTTGTGAAATTGTTGGTAATAAATAAGGCATTTGCAAAATCGGTGTCAACGAGATAGAGATTTGAAGTGAATGAAAAATCACTTTGTAGTGCTTTCGTGGATGCAATAACTTCATAAGTCCAAGAGCTACTTTTCAAACCACTCGGAAGTTTAGGACCAGCTATTTCGATTACTGACGTAGAACTTTGCAAATCTCGAAGAATGATACTTGCATATCCAAGTTCTGTCTCGATCTGCGACATCGGAGCATCTGTCATATTAGTGTCAGTAGCAAACAAAGTCAAACGAGTTTTGTTTTGAGGCAGGTCAAAAGGAACAGACTGAAATGGCTCATTACAAACATTCAAAGATATGAAAAGAGCCTTTGCAGAAGGATTAATCCCCGACAGTTCGTAGGTATGCACATCACCAGGATTGATAGTGAACCTAATCGGGGTTGAATCAATTATTGGGGTAGCTCCAGACGTAGGTATTGTCATTGTCGTAGTCACAGGATCCTGTTCAATGACACTAGATGATGATACTACAGTTGATGAAGATTGAGAAGTCGACAGAACGTGATCAGCTCGGTCATATATATCCAGATGCATATCTGGCGGCTCGCTAGGGTCTACTTCACCATTTTCCGAGGCAACCTCTAAAAACGAATTGGGTAATAAAAGCCCTTCTTGTTTAATCCACTGCGCACAAATGAGAGGAATCAGCGTTAAAAACCATAGGAAACATATCGTAAATGATTTCATTTTTGTGTTTTTGAGAGTTGCTCAACCAATCAAGGAGAGACTGAATTAGATAATGGAATGACACACAGTATCCAACATGTACAGTATAGCTCTTGTTGTATATACCAATGGGCAGTTCTAAGGAGCTAAAGCCCGTACAAATTTCTAAAAATACCCTTTGCAAACTACAAGCGAAATAATCAGATAATAAGGAGCAAAATATCCGACTACGCTCTTTGCTTTCAATACCCCACAACCTTCAGCAGTATAAAAACTGTAATCCCTAGATTGTGATGCTTTTAGTTAGCGACCTTAGCACTCTGAACTCTCAGTTCGGCAGCCTACCGGTATAGTTTAGCAGGTTAGTTTAGTTATCAAGATTCATCTGGCTGCAAGTGGATCTTAACCTAATCTTGCAGCTATCATTGATCTATAGAGCATTTAAGCGCGTCAGCGGAACCTCTGAAATTTCAGACGCGAAACTACACGCGCGAGATCACTTCGCCATTTAACCATTATAGAATACTACTGTAAGGGGCTGACTCAAACCTATATTTATTGAATAACTCACAATGCCAGACGTATCTGAAGCTCCTGAAATTAAAGGAAAAAATATCATCAAGCAGGACAGTGGAGATCAGGACAATCTGCCATGGTAAGTAGCAACGAGCGAAGCGAGCTATGGGGTCTGGGGCTACGCCCCAGCCGCCGGAGGCATGTCCCACACCAGCTCTGAGAAACTAACACGAATCAGGATTGAAAAATACAGACCATCTTCGCTGGACGATGTTGCTGGTCACGAGGGCGTGATTGCCACAGTGCGAAAGTTCGTTGAGGTGGGCCAGATCCCACATCTTCTCTTCTATGGACCTCCAGGTACTGGTAAGACATCGACCATTATTGCCATTGCCAAGGAAATTTACGGAAAGAACTACCGAAATATGGTTCTTGAATTGAATGCTTCCGATGACAGAGGTATCGATGTAGTGCGAGGCCAGATCAAGACTTTCGCCAGCACCAGACAGATTTTTGCGTAAGTGAAACTCACAGTGCCCATCGACAAAACTGAATCAATTGTGTTCAGGATCTAACGTTTTGTAGAAAAGGATTCAAGCTGATTATCTTAGACGAGGCAGATGCAATGACAAATGTCGCCCAGAATGCATTGAGAAGAAGTAAGTACAGACAGGAGACAGGTGCAATTATAGAAGCAGCAGCAGACTAACGACCTGTGCAGTTATTGAAAAGTATACGAGCCACACTCGTTTCTGCATTCTGGCAAACTATACTCATAAATTAAATCCAGCATTATTATCACGTTGTACGAGGTTCCGGTTCTCACCCTTGCCTCAAGAGGCCATTCGCAAACGTATTCAGCATGTCATCGACAATGAAAAGGTCAATATCACACCCGAGGCATTCAGCGCCTTGTTGGAACTGTCGAAAGGTGATATGAGACGGGCACTGAACGTTCTTCAAGCATGCCATGCCTCGGTAGAAGAAGGCGAGAGCATTACTGATATCACAGTTTACGACTGTATTGGCAGCCCTCACCCCTCGGATATCCAGAGCATTATCTCCGCCATGATGAACGACGACTGGACCACAGCTCTACAGTCTGTAAACCTTATCAAGCAAACGAAAGGACTGGCGCTTGCAGATATTCTGACTGCCATCACCACAGAATTCACCAGCCTCGACCTAAAACCTGCGGCTCGCATCGAGCTGCTGGCCGGTCTCAGTGACATTGAGTACAGACTTAGTAGTGGAGGCGACGAAAAAATCCAGACGAGTGCAACTATTGGCATTGTCAAGAAATCTGTAGAGTTGCAGGGTTAGTTCTAATGATGATTATTTATATTTGCTGCTGGGAAACAACATGCCTCCGGCGGCTGGGGCTGCGCCCCAGACCCCGTTGCTCCTGCTCCGCAGGAGTTTGCGAGGACCGTCTACGGGTGGAGGGCTAGAAGGAGAGCAAAATTGATTGTTAGAAATAGGATTAAGCGATATATTTTCCAGCAGGCTCGAAAGGGAGCAAAAGTGATACAACAGCCAGTGCTCCGAACATGGAGGCACTAATAAATAAGGGAGCAGTGGTTTCTACGTTGGCATACCCAGCAATAATAGAAGCAAAAATGTTACACACTCGGTTGAGTGCCACAGCTATCCCGTAACCAGTTGCACGAGAGCCCGTGGGCAGAAGCTCGGGCGTGACTCCGTACAAAGCAGCAAAAAACATCGTCTCTACAGCATTAATACAGAATGAAAGAGCTGTGTTCTGGGTCGGTGTTCTGACCTGGGTGTATCCAAACAGAAATAACATGGTTGCTAATGCGGATACAGCCAGAGTTCCTTTACGTCGCAAATACTTAAAGTCCAGCAGCGGCCAGGCAAGCAGTGGTCCAACAAGTCCACAGATGTTGGAAATGGCATAGTTTCTCCATACAATATAATTCGAAGCGGTAGTGTTATCCTGGTATCCTCTCGTCTTTAAATAATAAGGACGGAAGTAGCTGTATAGAGGGTCTCCAAGACCAATCAACAGCCATAACATCAACAGCAGGATATATGAATAGGTGGATTTACGAGACACAAAAATACCTCGTACATGTTTGGTGAACCTCCTAACCTTATTTCCTTCTTTGACGTCCTGAATAGCACCATAACTGCTCAATTGCTCTACAGTAATAGTGGTGGTTCGATTATATTTGCGAGCAATGTCCGTCAAGAACTTCACAGCTTCTTCGTCTCTGTTTTGTGTAATCAGAAATTTAGGAGTATGAGGCATGTGAATAATTGTAACTCTTAGAATAGCAGCTATCAAAACCAATCCTCCTGAAGTATAGTGAAGATATCTCCAACCCTGATTTGAACTTCTTGGACAATTGTCAGCTGATAGACATGAGTAATTACTCATAAACGCCCAAGCCAACAGTCCTGTAATAGTGTATCCAAAACCCCAAGCTACTGCCAAGATAGTGGTCAAAAAGGCTTTCTTTCTAGGAAGAAATTCTAGCAGATTACTGGCATCCAAACAATAATTACCACCAGTGGCAGCACTATACAGGGCGACCATAGCAGTGAACGAAATGTAACTTGGCATTGCACCAGCAATAATAACAAACACAGCAGCAAGGAACAAACTGGAATTAAAAGCCAATCGTCTTCCAATAATATCGGCACCAACACCCCAGAAAATGGCTCCTACCAGCAAACCCACTGCAGACGCAGTGCTTACACCAGGAATTCTGTCGTTCTCCCTGCCAAACTCCAAATTAACTTGCGGCTGGGCAATTGACTGACAAACAACCAGAAGAGAATCACTGGCATATCCAAAACTGTTGAGAAAAAACAGTTTCCAATGAAACGGAGTCATTCCAATGTCATCCAAAGCCTTTTGGACGAGAACCTGTTTTTTGTAAAGAACATCATCTTTTATTACTATACCAAAGAGATCATCCGAGAAAGTCGAATCAGCATCAGCTATGACTTCCAAGACCTCGTCTTGTTTCATACCATCGTCAACCATTATAAAATATGTATAGAGAGAGCAGTAAACATCACATCCAGCTGTTTGATAACAGATAAATGTGTCGCCTTTTATATTATGCGCTACCCCATGGGTTTAAGCATCCCAGGGCCGATGGTGCCCTGCACTAACTCTAAATCAAGCTACGATTGCGCGAACTTAAGCTTGATTCGAATGGTATATTTTCTCCATCTCGTCGAACTGGTAGTTAAAATGGTAGGTTAGTGCATGTACCCTTGCAGATGTACAAAAAGCAACTCCATCATGTGTCAAGTCATGTACCTCTGTCAACGGGGTTTAAGCATCAACATGGCCTCCTCCGCGGCACGAGCGGACATGGTGAGAGACCCTGACCACTTTAAAATATCGTTTGTCAGAAAGAACCTCCATGGAGATAAGCAAAATCATCCTCCAGACTTGCAGCTTTTTTAACTACTGAGAAAAACCGTTATGGCGGCCACATGTGGTTGCTGACTGAGCAACGTCTCATCGACGTCACTCTCATTTTAGTATCAGCAACATGCGGTTGGCTCTAAAAATTGCCATCTAACTATATCAAATCCTCATCAAAACTAGAAGATCGGACAACGGGCTCCTAACCAGGAACCTTTAAAAAATAGTAGAAGCTCAATCTGATCTAAAACAGCAACGTTCGCTAGTAGCTAAATATTTCTAAAATTTCTAGATTCACACCCTATCCACCTCCAGCGGCAAAAAAAAAACCAAGACCATAATCAAACGAGCCCAGCCATCTCCTGCAAAGCAAGAGCAACCAGGGTCTGAGGCGGAGCCCCAGCCGCCGGAGGCAACCACCCAAGCTGGAGCTGAGTCCCCGTTGTCAGAGGTTACATGCCTGGGTGAGTGTGTATGCAGGTTTTAATCTAATCGTGCATGGAATGTGTCGCAGATTTGACCCTGGCCCTGACAGATCCCGCAGCAGGGATTTCCTGCTTTTACGCTTCTGTGTTTCAGTTGGACTCTTTTGTTAAAAAATAATAAAATTATAAAATTCGCCGGAATTATTATTTATATTGCTACAGGTGGCCAGCTCTTTTTGTGCTGGATTGATACTAGATCGGCATCTCGGTATGAAACCGGTTGGAAAGTGCCGTATCACCAACTTAATTAGACTAGCTGCTAACTAGGAAGCAAATGGGCTCGAAATGGATAAGGTGTAGAGAACAAGGTTACTTAGAAAGTTCTTTATAAGCGCGACATTTCCGCTGTATAGTTTAAAGGGCTACTGCTTCTGGTGCTGCTTCTTGCTCAAAGTGAGTTTGTGCTGGTGAACAAAAGCGCACCACTCCTGTCCGATATGTGCAGACTCATACATTTGACTCATTTTATTGGTTTATCAAACAAGTATAAATAGGCATGTGCAGAAATCCTTGTGAATAAATTTTTTTGTCACAAAAGTTATTTTCCTCAGTACATAGTTAGAAAAAATATTTTGGCTGCTATCATTCGAAATGTCTGGTACTGAATCTATAGAGAAAAGAGATCCTGAAGTGGTGACAGAGGTCAATGATGACGAAGATCTCCTGGTGAGTTGATATTTGCTATAAGTACACAAAGGAACAGAGCTGGCTCAAGGCTGTGGACCACTACGGGTGCAGCTGTGATGTGGAGAAAAATTCAACCCTGTAGATAATATTGCGATGTCAATATTACTACAGGATTCAGTTTGATCCTGGTCATAGCTGCTGAGATAATACCGTTGAACTTGATATCAGGTTAAAACCTGCGTAAGAAAAGTGATCCATTTGCTTTTGAGTCCTAGTGTCTAACTGCACATTTTCCATGATCCATCGCAAGGTGGACTATGGATTGTCTTGTGTTTATTTTTTAGCTTAGTTTGGGTTATAAACAAACTCTTTTGAGATATTACACAATAGTTGAGAATTTTTCGGCCAGTTTCACGGCTGTAGACACCATTTCTGGCCTAAGAGGTCTTTTTGTATTTGGACTGTACTTAGGAGGTCCTCAAGCGTACTGGGCCACTTATCTGATTTCCGCTGTTTTTATTCTTATTACAGCTGCTGTTTTAGCAGAGACTTGTTCTGCGTTGCCTGCTGCTGGATCCATTTATTTGTGGGCAGCTGCCTCAGGAGGTCCTAGATTTGGTAGATTGTTTGGATTCATTGTAGCTTTTTGGTCAAGTACTGCCTGGACTAGTTTCATTGCTAGTAGTTCTCAAGTAGCTGCTAACTATATGTTCTCAGAGGCCAAGGTGTTTGGACTTGATTTCAATGTCGATGTATCTAATGTCAGGTTCCGAGCTGTTCAATGGATTGTTTCCGAGGCCATTTTAGGTCTCTGCTTATTGATTAACTATCTTCATCCCAAGTATTACAAATATGCTTTTAGAATTTGCATGGGAATTGTAATCTTGGACTTTTTGCTCAATGTGATTTGGCTTCCTATTGGTGTTAGCCAGACATATGGATTCCAGTCTGCTGACTTTGTATTTACCAACTTCGAAAATGAGACTGGAGGAGCATCCAATACGTGGGCTTGGATGCTGTGTTTCTTCGCTACTGCTGGAGTACAAGTTGGATTTGATGCCAGTGCTCATGTTGCCGAAGAGACTAAGAATGCAAGTGTCACGGCTGCCAAGGGTCTTATTTACTCGGCCATTGCTTGTACCCTAATGGCAGCTCCAATTATTCTTATCTTCCTATTCTGCACTCCTGATTTGGACGTTCTTTTCAGTTTCGATGCTCCACAACCTTTTGTTCAAATATATGCCCTGGCTCTCGGAAAGCGTGCGCACTGTGTCATGACAGCTCTGTCAGTGCTCAGTACTCTGGCCAGTTCTATTGTTTCAATTGTTGCTGCGTCCCGTCTTGTCTATGCTATTGCCAGAGATGGAGTTCTCCCTTTTTCCGGATGGATCAGTAAGGTTTCGCCCAAAACTAACCAGCCCACAAATGCCATCACATTCATTGGAATTGTATCGGCAATTCTGCTGTGTTCTATTCTTCCTAGTGCGTTGGCCTTCCAGAGTCTTGTCTCTATATCAGGTGTGCCAACAGTCAGTGCCTGGGGACTTATCTCCTTTGGTAGATTTTTCCTCAGCAAGCAGACTGCTTTCAAGCCTAAACTGTCTCTTGGAGTGTTCTCAAAACCGTTCCAACTAATCTCGTTCCTCTGGAACACATACCTGGCAGGTATCCTGTTCTCCCCTCAGGAGTTTCCCGTCACCGCCCAGAACCTCAACTACGCACCCATTATCATGGGAATTGTCACGATGTTCGCTCTGTGTGCGTACTTCATCATCCCCGAGGAGCGTTGGCTAAAACTCAAGTCCAACGTGCTAGGAATCGAAGAAAACTCTGACACCGACTCCTCTCAACACTCCTCTTCCCAATCGTAATCTACATACACAATCCTACACCTAATATTTTTATTGAACGGGCCTGCCTCCGGCGGCTGGGGCTCCGCCCCAGACCCTGGTTGCTCCTGCTTCGCAGGAGACTGCTGGGACCGTCGACGAAACGACTCGAGCGGAGCGAGAGGAGCAACCAGGGTCTGGGGCGGAGCCCCAGCCGCCGGAGGCATGCTCAGTCTCCAGACCAAGAACCCAAAAAATTGGAAGTTTGCAACCCAGGGTCCGGATCAGTTCACCGCTCACGTGATTACCCCTGAGGAGGCTGGATTGTACTCAGGGGGTTTACATAAAAGGACGCAGTCCGATGCAGGGTAGAGTTGTCAGGGTCCAGCGCCGGATTAGGGGTGGTTGATATTAACGGCCAGCAGCGAACGTGGAGATTGTTAGAGGAGTTCTGAATTGCTTTTTCAGGGAGATATTTCAGTATTCTGTGAGAATCAGAGGGAGGATGTGCTGAGCGCCGATCGCTCGTACTAATCGTGTGGATCGTATTGGTCGCAAAACTTAAACTTTGGAAAAAACCCTGCAGAAACGGGGTAGGGTCAACTCAGGGGGAAATGCAGCGGGGTCAGTATTCAACGGTACCTTTACTCTTATTAATTCGCATTTCTCGTGAGATAAACGAGAGTGGGCTAAGACGTCGTATGACCAAATGATAATTATAATCACAGTACTCAAAATAATATTCAAAATAATCCTTAATCATAATAATAATAATCAAAAGAATGATAGGCTAGTTACCATACTTTACGATAAAATGCCGATAGCCGAGACAGAAGACCGGACAAACTCGTACTTAAAACCGGCAAAGACAAAAAAAAAATCATGAAACCGCTGTAAAACAGGGATCCTGACGAAACGACTCGAGCGAAGCGAGAGGAGCCACGGGGTCTGGGGCGAAGCCCCAGCCGCCGGAGGCAGAAACCCCAGCGCTACGGACCGGGTTGAACCAGGGTCAGTTAGCCCGGATCAGAGGTTTATGTACGTACGTGAATTGCAGATACGATTTCCTAGTTCAGTATCGTAAACAGAGAAGAACGCAGTAAAAAAAAAAAAAAAAATTCAAACGGCTGTTTAGCAGCAGGCAGGTTAAACAGGCAGCAGCCGGCAGTAGCGTAATACGGGTGACATTTTCCTAGCGAAATAGCAGCAGCGTCCTTTTCGGTTTTAAACTAATCACGCGTTGATAGATTGGGTGATTTCATTTTGGACATTTCTCAAAAATAACCCTATAAAAAGGTGAGTATTTTTCTTGGGTGGTAAGACAGGATTCGAGGTGGAAGAAATAGGAAATGTGAGTACTTTTTGAAAAAAAATTTATTTTATATTGGGAGGTGAAATATCTGGGGTGATTTGGTTGTTGAGATGGAACTAGAATGCAAGACAGAAGTATCTTGAGCGGAGTTATGATTGGTGCCATGGTACCATGGGAACGTATGAGAGATTGATGAGGAATTATATGTTATATTCATGGAGTTTTGGTATGAATTTGATAGTACTGAAATATTTATGACTGCCGTGAGGGCCGGTGGTACGTTATTGTGGATTCGGATACCCCTGAATTGGGTCTAGCTCAGGGAGAGAATGAATGACTGAAGTTTGACATCTGAAGAGATATGAATAGAAAATATAATGAATAGACCAGCTATGATTTGTGTTATTGGCCACGAGTCATGGCTGGTGTAGCAGAATTTCACCATTAGTTTCTTATTATTGTTCATTCACCAGTGACACGATGTTATTAAATTTCACTATCAAAATGCTTTTTTCTGTCTTATAAGCTTGATTCATCTGAGTTCGAATAATTAGATGCTACAATCTAGTGAAATGAGATTTCACTATTGACATGAGTCTCTTAAATTTCAGCATTGAAGTGCTCTTTTTGTGCTATAAGTTTATTTTCAGAGTTGAATATTAGCTGCTAATGTCTGGTCAAGTTTTATTATCAGTGTGTTATTGTTAAATTATCAGTGACACGTTTCCATTAAAATTTCACTTTAAAAATGTTCTTTTTGTGCTATAAGGTTGTTTCATCCGAGCTGGAATAATTAGCTACTGCGACTCTGGCATATGATCTGTAGTGTCAGAATTGCCAGATTCATGTGAACCTTTCCTGTGTCACAATATCCAACTTGCAACATCCACTTAACTCTCAAACTCATGTCACAATATCCATTTCACCAGCCCATATATCACTACCAAGTCATGTCACAACACCCATCTCTCATACCCTTCTGACTGACTCCCAAATACCAAAACCATATTTACCAAAAGTTTCAACCCATCCCAGTTTTCCCCTTTATTTCCCTCATTCTCACTCCCCTCAGCTCCGCGAAGCGGAGCACAACCAGGGTCTGGGGCGGAGCCCCAGCCGCCGGAGGCAGACTCCAGTGTAGACGTGATGCTAACTGTTTAGAATGTCTGTTGAGAACGCATCAGTGTTTACGGACCAGCTCCCGTTGGATGCCGACAATTTGAGCCAGTCGCTGACGTCGTCGCTCATTGTGCAGGCCATTGTGTGGTCGAGAAGCAATGTGTGGTCGTTGGTTCTGACTGTGGTTGTGGGACTCCTGATATATGACCAGATCTCGTATATCATCAAAAAGGGCAGTATTGCCGGCCCCAAATTCAAGGTGTGGCCAGTAATTGGCCCATTTTTAGAGTCGATGAACCCCAAGTTCGAGGAGTATAAGGCCAAATGGGACTCGGGCCCATTGTCATGTGTTTCAGTGTTCCACAAGTTTGTTGTTATTGCCAGTAATAGAGACCTGGCCCGCAAAATCTTCAACTCTCCTTCATATGTCAAGCCCTGTGTTGTAGATGTGGCTATCAAGCTCCTTCGACCCACTAACTGGGTGTTCCTGGATGGTAAGGCTCATGTCGACTACCGTCGTTCTTTGAATGGTTTGTTCACTAGACAGGCTCTGGGTGTCTATCTTCCTCACCAAGAGACTATTTACGACAAGTACTTTGAGAGATTTGTCGCTCTCAGCAAGTCCAACAAGGGTCCTTTGCCATTTATGCCCGAGTTCAGAGAACTCAACTGTGCCGTTTCGCTACGAACTTTCTGTGGTGAGTACATCACTGAAGAGCAAGTCAAGATCATTTCGGATAACTACTACAAGATTACGGCTGCTTTGGAATTGGTCAACTTCCCTATTATTCTGCCTTTCACCAAGACATGGTACGGTAAGAAGATCACTGACATGACTATGGACATTTTTGCTAAGTGTGCCCAAATGGCCAAGGACCACATTGCTCAAGGAGGAGACGTGACCTGTGTTATGGATGCTTGGGTTAAGTTGATGCACGACTCGAAGAACTCGACTAGCGATGATAACGACGAGGTCAAGAAGTTCTTGGTGCGTGATTTCACTAATAAGGAGATTTCTGAGACTATTTTCACGTTTTTGTTTGCTTCGCAAGACGCATCTTCGTCGGCTACTACTTGGTTGTTCCAAATTATTGCCGACCGTCCTGATGTTATGGCCAAGATCCGTGAAGAGCAACTTCGTGTGAGAGACGGCGATGTTCACCGTCGTTTGGACGTGGATCTCGTCGAGTCTATGGAGTATACACGTATGGTTGTGAAGGAGGCTCTTAGATACAGACCTCCTGTCACCATGGTACCCTATGTTGCCAAGAAATCGTACCCTATTTCTGCTGATTACACCATTCCCAAGGGAGCCATGGTTATTCCTACCCTGTACCCCGCTTTGCACGATCCCGAGGTGTATGAGAACCCTGACGAGTTTATTCCTGAGCGATGGGTCGCCAACTCTCCCGCTACCAATGCCGCTAAGAACTGGCTTGTGTTCGGTACTGGACCCCATGTGTGTCTTGGTCAGACCTATGTCATGCTCAACCTGACTGCTATGATGGGCAAGGCCGCTCTCTTCTACGACTGGAAACACACCGTCACCGAAAAGTCGGAAAACATCCGTGTCTTCGCCACCATCTTCCCCGACGACGACTGTATCCTTGAGTTCTCCAAGAGAGCCGACCCCACCAAGCTCTAAACCAGCCCGTTCCCACTCCCTTTGCACTGTACCACTAATACTAATACTTTAATACACGCTAGATACCCGGGATGCGGTGCTGCCTCCGGCGGCTGGGGCTCCGCCCCAGACCCTGGTTGCTCCTGCTTCGCAGGAGACTTACTGGCTGACCCGAAAAAATGATTGGAGCGACAGGTGCTAGAAAATGTTAACAATATTTATAAACAAAAGAAACAGACACAATTGATGTAATTGAATAGCCCCGTTCAGATTACAAATCAAGTTGAGTCCAGCGATGTAATATAGGATAACAGAAATTCGTAATAAAATATCAAAAATCGACTTGAGTCTAAATCTCGATTTTTTCAGTCAATTGAATTACTTGCTACTTTCTTTATTTAATTAAATTCATATTACGCTATGTGCTCAGGTATAAAATTAATTTGATAATTACAAATATTTGGGTCAGAACTATCTCTTCTTTCTTCCAGAGATCTTTATTAGATTTACATGAACTACTTTGTTCTCAAAATGAATTGGTTCCTGGTAATAAAACATCATTTAATAGGAAACTGGAGAATTTAATATTCTAAGATTAAGTCATCCAGTCAACTTGACGTACCAACAATCGGAACTTTTCCATTATAATAAATAATAATTAATTAGAACATCAGTCGCACGGAAATACAAAAGAATATCTCCCGTCTCCAGACGCAGACCACGGTTCACCGAACATGCCCCGATCCCGACAAAACGACTCGAGCGAAGCGAGAGGAGCAACCAGGGCCTGGGGCGGAGCCCCAGCCGCCGGAGGCAGACCCCCTCCCAGTTAATAAATAAAAAAGACGAACCCGTCATGTGGTCGGCGGGGTCAGAACGGCCTGTACGCCGGCCACGAAATCGATGGACCGCGAGATATCGGGTCCCCAGGACGCCGAGCGGTCGAGAACAAGACCCAATGCCCGCGATATTTTAAACACCTGATCTTCCAATTGAGCGTGTTTTTCGGCCAGCTCTTGGTACTTGTTCTGCTGGTCTTGGACCTGGTGGATGTGCTGTTTGTGGATCTCCAGCATGTGAACGGTCCGTTTATACGCCAGCGCTCTAACCACCGTCAAACACTTGTCCAGCGACAATACACACACTTTCAACAATCGCGACGAGGCTTCTGTCTTGAGTCGCTGGCTCCTCACTTGTTTCTGAAGACTCTCGTTCTGCAGCCTCAGATTCACGACAGACTGGAACAAAGGTTAGTTTCTGGGGGCGGGGTCTGCCTCTGGCGGCTGGGGCTCTACCCCAGACCCCGTGGCTCCTGCTTTGCAGGATAGTACTAGGACCCTGGGGTCTGAGGTGGGAGCAATTGGAATGCAGAGGGGGGTAGAACTTACGGTGCTGAGACTATGGTACACGCCAGACTCTGCTATTTCGTCGAATGTCAATGCTTTTGGTACCGATTCGTCGTTGTTGTTTTCTTCATCAGCTTCGTCTTCTTCGTCTTCCAGTGACAGCTCGTCTGCTATCCGAATCAGCTCATCCGTGGCTTCTCTGCTGTCTTCCAAAGCAGAACTCAGTTCTTCGATCAGCGAGTTCAGCACCCGCAGGTCCTCAGACTGCGCAAATGCCAGCGGCGAAATTCTCGGGTGCACTTCCCTTTCCCGTCGCGCCATGGCTGTAACCTCTCTCCACACTCACCCCCTGACTTTCTCATGTTCGTCAACTTCACCAGTCTACCCTAACATCCACATATTTCAGGGGCTCTGGGGGGTGTGCCTCCGGCGGCTGGGGCTCCGCCCCAGACCCTGGTTGCTCCTCTCGCTTCGCTCGAGTCGTTTCGTCGGGGAGTCGCGCACAATCTCCTGCGAAGCAGGAGCAACCAGGGTCTGGGGCGGAGCCCCAGCCGCCGGAGGCAGACCCCCTCACCGGGGGTTACAGAAATAAGATTATTGTTATTATAAGAATGCAGAGGGGGGAAGTTGTTGGCGCGACTGCTGGAACAGTACCGCGGCCTGGTTGAGGTCGAAGTTGGCTTGTTCGGCCAGCATTCGCGAGTACTGGGGCGTCAGTCGCGTTTCTTGCATGAGTTGTTGTACAATGGCCAGTTGTGGTGGTGGCAGGTCTGCGAGTTCTGGCGGGGTGTTGACGGTTGGTGGTGTTCCGGTGGCCATGATTGGTGGTGGGGCCGAGGGATTCATAGGATTAATCGTGGGTGCGGGTGGTGGAATCCCGTTTACTCCTCCAGCACCAGCAGATGGAGTATTGACTCCAGGAACGGTTGTGGGAACAGTTGGTGGGGGAAGAACAGACTCTTTCCACGATTCGCTGCCTCCCCAGCTTCGAACTGTCATGATATCACTGGCAACAATCATGTTACCGGCAGGCCCTTGGATGAGAATGAAAGTACGGTCGAAACTGCGCACGGTGTTCGTTTGTTGCTCCGAAAACTCGCCGTGAATCGAGATCATGATTCCCGTATCGTCGGCAGCTCGAACTCCGTTTGTATGCCAAGTCTCAACAGCAAACTTGTCGGGAGACTCCATTAATGGATGTTTGGTAGGAGGAATGCGTCGGAAGGCGTTGAGAATGGCCTGTGGTCCGATAGCCAGACGGTTGATACGCGCGGATTCCGTCGTGACTTTTTGTAAGTTTCGTGATAGAGGGATATATGCGCTCCAGCCGGCTTGGCTGGGTGCCGTAGTTCCTCCGCCGGGCATGACTCGTGGCGACGAGCTGTTGACGGAAATTGAGAACGTCGATGTTTCGTCATACAATTGTGCCAATTGTGCTCTGTCATGGTCAAAAGCATTGAAAAAATTAGTCAGGAAACTCGTGGCTATACCCTGGACATCGGGGTTTTCAAAAAACATCTGCTTCACAGGAAGTGGCAGTTTGAGTTGGTCTAATGTAGATTCGTCTCGAATCATCTGACCATCTAACATAATCAATCGAGGGAACATTTTCATCATCTCCTCTTTATATCCTGGTTGTTCTGTTACAGGATTACCACTAAGAATCAGTTCACGAAGAAGTCGGAACTTATGTCTCCATGGTTCTAATCCTTTTAATCGGGTAATATTATTATTTGCCAGCGACAGGTTCTTCAAATCGGGGAATGCTTGTGCCAGAGTGGTGACTCCAGTGACTTCTTGAAGTTCATTAGCTGCCAAATTGACTGATTCAACCACCATTCTCTGCTGGCCAGATGCCAATTCGCCAGCTATTTTCATCAGTGCAGGAAACATCTTCGATGCAGTACTGGCACTTGCAAACAGTCCATTCTGTTGTAAATACACGTCGTTTTTCAAATTCTGGAGATCCAGCATGCTGATTTGTGCATTGTATCGAGACTGTAAAAAGTTTCGAAGAATCTCTACTGTACCATAAGTAGGAGGATTCGACGCTGACGACGGTTTATTGGACTCTACAATCGTTATTCGGAGAGGTGCACCAGCAAACCTCACACCTGACCATTTAACCAGCGGACCTGCTTCTTCTTGTTTGACTCCAGCACTGATAACTCCGCCATTGACTATAACATTCTGCAGTTTAATACTGCATTTTCGCAGAATAAACGCTACCAAATCGTCTCGAGTACCACCTTCCCATCCCCGGATCTCGACGGTGGCATTGTTATTATGACTGCTGCCACCACTACCAAATCCAGACGACTGAGTTCCTCCTAACCGACTGCCGAAATCTCCTCCATTATTGTAATTGTTATTGGAACTGTTTCCACGGCCTCGACCTCCTCTCCAAGACATGCTATGCTACCAGCGAACTAGCGACCGATCCTCCTTTGCTTGATCACACACAACTCCCGCTGAAAAATAAATAAATAAAACCCTCGAGCACTGTCAGCACTGAATCCCGCTCTCCAAATGTCCAAACAGGCTGGGTCCAAAAATTTTCGTTTCGCTCGCTGTTCAGTGTAAATAAACCAACCACACTCAATCGCTGCTCACTCAAACTCTCACTCTCGAAACCCAAATGTGAAATATTTATTTACTGCACCTGCAAGCCGGGTAACGCTCCCCGGCTGCTGCACCAGGGTCCGATCGGCGATGGCCCCCTCCTCCACCCTCCCTCTTTTTTCTTTCTCTCACGGTAGGGGGTCTGCCTCCGGCGGCTGGGGCTCCGCCCCAGACCCTGGCTGCTCCTCTCGCTGCGCTCGAGTCGGGCGAAGGGTCCCCCGCAAGTCCAAATTTCAAGTCTTTTCCGTGCAAAAACTGGATATTCACTGGTGATTTAATTATTTATGCACTTCTGCAGCCTCTTACTACCGAATTGACCATCTGGGACCCCTAAAAAACCCCCTTTCCGGCCCTGGAAGGGTTTGCTTCCGGTGGCTAGGGCTCCGCCCCAGACCCTGGTTGCTCCTGCTCCGCAGGAAAGTCCCGCCACCCCCGACGGAACGACTCGAGCGCAGCGAGAGGAGCAACCAGGGTCTGGGGCGGAGCCCCAGCCGCCGGAGGCAGGGCCACCCTGAGCTCAGGGGGTCCGCGTGGGGGCCGCTCCCGTTTACAGAATATGAGGGCAGTGTGCGTTATCGGGCATGGCTGACAGGTGCATATGCCGGTAGTGGGCTGGTGGGTGGTGGGTGGCTGTCTGGTGAGCAGCAGCTCTCCACAGTTGTCTGAGAATCGGCGCCTGATTCACTCGTAAATAAACAGAAAGTGACCCCGTTTGTCGAGTTAAGAGGCTTTGTATTTGATTTTTTGAACTTTGGAACTGGGATTTTTGTTTCTTTTGGTCCAATTGCAAGCCTGAAATTCTGGCTTTCGCAACTGAATCTTCGTTGTAACTCCCATCGCAACTGTCGCGATCACATTCAATTTCGTCTCCAACTTCAACGAATATGGCTCCGAAATCCGCCAAAGGCGACAAAAAGTCGCAATCAGCAGCTGCTGAAACTGATAAAACTGCTGCTGAAGAAACTGTAAAATCGAAATCTGCTGAATTGACTGCTGAGTCTGATACTAAATCCAAGGATGAATCGACTGAGTCGAAAGACACTGACGCAGATGTGGCTGGATCTGGCGGTTCTGATTCAAATGCCAATGCCAAATCTGATGCGGATATCTCATCTGCTACTGCTGCTACTACAACAACTGCTACTTCTACAACTGGTGCTACTGAAGGTGATGGTGAAGGGGAGGATGGGAAACCCCCTGCTAAACCAGCCAGACCGATGTCTCCTCATGCCGAGGCTCAAGCTACTCTGGAAGAGGCATTCCCTGGTGTGGAAAAGTCAGTGATTCGTGCCGTGTTGATTGCTTCACAATATAAACTGGATCCTGCTTTTAATGCGTTGTTAGCTATGAATGACCCTGATTTTAAGCCTGAAGACTCGTTTCCCGTGGAAACTGACGAGCCCAGTGCTGCCAGGCCACGCGGTCCGGATCCTAAACAACTGGCTGAAGACGAGGCTCTAGCAAGAAAGTTGGCTGCTGAATATAACCGGTCAGCAGGAAGCCGTCAACCACCCCCTCCTCCTCTTAGAAGAACGTCTACGGCTAATTCTGGAGATTATAACTCGTCAAGTCGAGTTCGTCAGTCTACTTCGAGCTACTCGGGTCGGTACGACGAACCACGACCAGTCGAGAATGAAAGATCGTTTTTTGACGACGACCTTCCTGAAATCAAAGCTACTTTTGAAAAGGGATTCAACGAGACCAAGACTAAAGTGTCGAATTGGATGAACAATTTCCGTAAGAAGATTGATGGTGAGGGTGGTCAACCCGGTATTTTTGGTGCTCTTGGCGGCACGGGCAATTCCCCTCGTTCGTCTTATGATAACCAGTATTCCTACCGACGAACCAGCAATGATGAATACGACAATAGACAGCCTCCTCCACGACCTGCCAGATACAATAATGGCAATCGACGAGTTTATGACCGAGATCCCGACGAAATCAACGACGATTTCCAAGGAGTCACCCTGCAAGACGATGTCGACGAAGCTGCACCGCCCAAACCACCCCGTCCTTCTGGAGAGTCTGGTCGTACTGGCTCTGCCAATTCAACTACCGCTACCACCACTGTCAAAAAGACCACCACCAGTACCTCTACCGGAACCAAAGGAGCGTCTGAAGACAGTTCTAAACCCCCCACCACACGTCCTCGAGCCGTTTCCGCACTTGGAGACGACGACCCCGAAGAAATCACGAAATCGTTTGCACCACCACCCCTCTCAGCAGCCAAACTGTCCTCAGGCACCTCAGGAGCCACTGCCAAATGGGAGCCTCTCAAAGCAGTCGCCCCCGAACCCGAGTCCGACAAAGACGCCTTCTTCATCGGCGACTCTGACGAAGACGACGACGACGACGAGCCCCTGGCCACCCTCAAGAAATAGCTCTTAATACATAGTACTCTCGGCGACTCCGCTGCCTCCGGCGGCTGGGGCTCCGCCCCAGACCCCGTTGCTCCTCTCGCTGCGCTCGAGTCGGTTCCGCGACGGTCCCCGATCCTTAAAAACTCCTGCGGAGCAGGAGCAACCAGGGTCTGGGGCGGAGCCCCAGCCGCCGGAGGCAGGTGTATGCAGTGGGTCACCTGTGTCGGGACTAAGAGTGGTGAAGTGAGCCTCACAGGAGTGATGTTGTGGATGAACCCGTTGTGAGGAGCCCGAATGTCGTTGTCCGGGGAATCTGAGGACGAGGAGTGCGAGCTGGCGCTCACGTTCGTTTTGGCTGACGTCACACGACACAACCTGGCTGCTCTCCGGGAGATAAATAGCGCGGTGCTGCCGTCGTCGTACTCGGAGATCTGGTACCGTGACAGCCTGTCGGTGGGCCAGCTCGCCAAAATAGCGTACTATAAAGACACACCCATCGGAGCTATCCGGTGTGCGCTGGAAAATGACGGGTTACGGCCGGTTCGCGTATATATCATGACAATTGCAGTGTTGGCGCCATACCGCGACCTCGGAGTAGGCACGTTGCTGCTCGACCATATCATCACCACCGCCAAAAACCTGTTTGTCCGCGAAGTATACGTCCACGTGTGGACACATAACCCGGCTGCCCGCGACTGGTACAAACGGCGCGGTTTCGTGACCGACCAGCTCGTCAAACACTACTACAAGGGCATGAATCCGCCGGGCGACGCCTGGATCATGACCAAATCGTTCTAATCTACACTTTACTACCTTCCCCGCGTGCCTCCGGCGGCTGGGGCTCCGCCCCAGACCCGGGTTGCTCCTCTCGCTTCGCTCGAGTCGTTGCGTGGGGAGAGCGTTTTCTGGTTCACCAGGGGTTCGGCTGTCTCCTGCGAAGCAGGAGCAACCAGGGTCTGGGGCGGAGCCCCAGCCGCCGGAGGCAGTGGTGGCCGACGCGAGTCGTCGTGGTACATATACAAATGGGATTAGGGGGTGATGGTGGTTACTTGTTTTTTTTAGCGTCCGAGTCCTCGTCGTCGAGGTCTTCTTCGTCCTCGGTGTCGGTGTCGATGTCGGTAAGGTCTTCTTCGTCGTCAGAGGACTCGTCTTCGTCGTCGTCGTTTTTGTCGGTGGTGGTGGATGAAGAGGTGGGAGCGCGCTTTTTGACTGAACCTCCTCTCATTTGAGAGAGCGCTCCGGCGACAGAGTCTTCTTCGGGCTCAGAGATATCGTCTTCGTCGTCTTGTGCAGTGGTTTCAGCAACGGCTGGCGGGTTCTCGACCGTCATTTTTACAGATTCAATGATATCGGTGCCAAAGTATCCGCTCGACAGAAGCATGAGCTTGAAAGAAAAGGTGCCGGGGAATGGAGGTGTGGCAGTGGTCAGCTGGATCTTAAATGTAGCGACGGCCAGCTTGTTATCGGCGGACTTGCTCGAAATGTCCTTGTCAGAAAGTGACAGGTTCTGGTACGATAGACGGGTCAGCTCGGCTGGTCCGTCGATGATTTTGTTATCTTTTTCGTTGACAATGAATCCGTACCAGTTTGGTCGGTACACACCAGGGAAGTATGGTGCACTGGCATATGGAATCACAGGAGGCAGGTCGTTCGTGTGTAATGGCTCTCGCAGCACTTTCGATGTCTCGTCGTCGTCAACAGGATCCTCTAAAAGCACCGGATCAAATTCTTCCGGTTTAGGAGGTTTTGATGACCCGCCAAGTGGAGTCACGGCAAACTTGATTATCAGATGTGCTTGCGCATTAGGAGGCACCACGCTCTCACCAGGAACCTTGAAATATGCATTCAGGAAATGCAATTTAGGAATCTGTCTAGCAGCTTCCAGTTCAGTCGATGATAATGATTTCTCCCAAGAGGAAGAAGAAGCTGATGACGAGTCTTTGGCTTTAGTATCCAATTGCACACCAGGAATCTGTAAAAATTCACCGTGTGATTGATCCTTGAATGGAACAGCTTGAACAATACAACGCTTGACTTCAATGACTCGTTGACACAAAGTGGCCGATTTAAATGCCGATGAAATGTCAAGAAGACCATCTAAAAGAAGAGGTGTTACACTGACGATTTCTAACTGAGTATCCACATCAATATCTTTCTCATTCGTCTCACGTCTATTCAAGTAATCCTCTAAAACCTGTTTGATTTGTTTACTGTTTAAAGCACCGAGTTTTCCTTTGTTGGCTTTTCCAATAAGTTCAAGTTCTTCACTTTGAGCGAGAATCTCGAGGATTCGGTCATAGGTGATGAAATGAGGCTGGTCCTTGGCACAGATCTCGAAAAACTTGCCAGCAGTGGTCTGTCGGATTCCTGTTTTGGTATAAATGGCTGTACCAGCCCACCATGATCCGACTAACAAAGGTAATAGAATGCCTACCACCGAACTGTACAGAGCAATTACAATTGGTGAGCCCTTACCTTCGACCAAGAATTTAGGCAATGCTATACCATGAGACGTCTGTTGAGGACCATCTGGATGGCCATATTTGAGAAAGTTGTCACGAACTGTCTCGTCAGTCAATGCTTTGTATGCCTTGGTGATGTCGACATAACGAGCTTCGAAGAATTCTCGTGTCTGGTTCGCCAGATCCGATGCCTTGATCTTGTCAGGATGGAGCTTCACTGACAGTTTTCTGTAAACCGATTTGATTTCTTTTTCACTTGCTGAATATGATACTCCGAGAATCTCATACGGATCAAACGTCACTTTGGATGTGTCTGAAGCAGATAAAATGCGTTGCTGAATGATGATATAAACGAGTCCTGCCATGACTAACCAGCCGGCTGCAATCAATCCATTATACGCAGTAAACAGCGATTTCCTCGAGCTTCTGAACTTGGAAAGTTGTTTATAATTACGAGGTTTGAATTCTGACTTTTCTTTAGTCTTTGAATCGCCTTTTTTGCCACTGGTTCCTCCAACTTTCTGCTGTTGTTGCTGGTCTCCACTGCTGCTTCCACTGCCAACAACCGCCAGTCCTGTCATCGGAACCAGCACTACTCCGAGTAAAGTAGCAGCAAAATACGGCCATACCTCGCCATTATCATCATACGAATACCGCGAATCACTCATTTTGGCCCGACTGTGTGCTCACTCGCTCCAATGGCCACTCGTCTCTATCCTGCCAACTGGAAATTTCACTCCAACCCGTGTACATATACCGTACACGTAGCGGCTCTCTTCCGAGCCCTTCGATAAACCCTAACCCTTTGCAAACCAGGGCCGATTCTGGGGGGTTACTCCAAGGGTTTTTTGGCCCGAATATCGTGTTCTGGATTTACTAATGGGGGTAGGAGTTGTTTTAGGGGGTGTTTTAGAGGGTGTTTTAGGGGGTGGGGGTGTGCCTCCGGCGGCTGGGGCGCTGCCCCAGACCCCGTTGCTCGCTTCGCTCGGCGTGTTGGGGGCCCACAGGCGTTGTAACGGGTCAAGAGGGGTCGCTTGGGTTTCGTGGGTCTGTATTGGGTGTTAGATGGTAGATATTTGGGTGCTCTGTGGTGAATTTGTATGGAAGCTGCTATAAGAGCTGCTTTTCATGCAAATGCGATAGACGGGAGAGAGGTTAATTTTCGTTGTTTTTATTTGCTCAGTCAACTTGCTGCGTCTCCCTGATGAGCATTCTGCCAGTTCGTATCGGATTCAACTCGGTTTATGATCTGTTTGCTCCGCTTCGAACAGCAGACTTTGACCCCTGAAGTACGTATACAATCTCGGTTAGACAGGTGTCTGTCGATCACTGCAGCGGCATGCAACTTTAAACCACATGCGACGTCGGTTTCAGGGGGTTATCTCGTTTACAAGTGAAGACTAACCGAAACAATCTGGTTATACCCTTTCACTCATTGATACCTCCATACCCTCAGTTACTGGCACCCCCCGCAACCGAGCGAAGCGAGCAACCAGGGTCTGGGGCGGAGCCCCAGCCGCCGGAGGCACGAGGGGCCCTGGATAAATAACAGCAGATATATTTTAAGATCCGGGCTAAAAAGGGCCTTTAGCCGATGGGAAGAAGAAGTCCGACACCTGTAGGTAGAAGACCCACATCCACATGACCGCGAATTTGAGGCGGTAGCTCATTTTCTCCGAGAAGGTGTAGAACGCCGACGGTTCTTTGACGGCGTAGATGGTCTCGATCTCTTTTTCGGTGACATCGCCGATGAATTTGGCGTAGACGTCGGGGTGGTCGGTAATGATACCGTCGAGATCCATCGAGGCGGCCCATTTCATAGCCGGTTTCTGGTTGACAGTCCATGCGTACGTCAGTTTTCCGAGCTGTTTGGCTTCGTGTATCAGCGAACTTCCACCAGGAACATTCAAAGAAACCACGTTCAGAGAAATACCGACGACCTGGCTCTGAGCAAGAAACTTGCGAGCCAGCGATCTCGAGAAACCGATATGGAGAACTGGTAATGTAGGACAGCTGGAGTTGGCGCTCTCAAGTACGTCCCATCTCCAGATACCCAGAACCATGCGTCTGCCCCAGAAATCGAGGTCCGAATTGACTTTTTTTAGGTCCTCGACGATTTTAGGAATGACCCAGGGTTCGTTAGTTCGTTTAATATCTAGCATCAGCTGGATCTTTTCAAACTGTTTATCAGACTGAAACAGCTGTAACAGCTCCACAAACGTGGGCATATGCTGACGAACAGGTTCCCCCTCCGATGCCGGTGTATCCAGAGCTTTCAATTTATCCAAAACCCCATGATACGGTGTCTCAGTAATATCGTGATCCACACCGAAACATCTCTTAGTATTTGGATCATGCGACACCACAATCACCCCGTCGCCTGCCACCTGGATATCCGTCTCAATGACGGTGGCTCCGGCCTCGATCGCTCTTCTAAACGACAGAATCGTGTTCTCCGGATACAGAGCCTTGAATCTACACCGGGTTAGACCTGGATCTGGCGGTGGAGGGCGTGACTCCGGCGGCTGGGGCTCCGCCCCAGACCCTGGTTGCTCCTGCTTCGCAGGAGATGGCTGGTAACGCCCAACGGAACGACTCGAGCGAAGCGAGAGGAGCAACCAGGGTCTGGGGCGGAGCCCCAGCCGCCGGAGGCACCGCCCGGTCCCCCTGTGAGTTACCTACCCTCTGTGGCCGGAACATAGCGGTCTGTGGGGAGCAGGAGACGCAAACCTGCTTTTTTCGAGGAAAGATGCTGATTAGAGTTGTTAGTTTTGGCCACAGTAGTATCAGAGTGGGTTTGGCCACTTACCCATAGTTTATGACCTCGGTGTGAGGGATGTGAATTAGAGTCCCGTGAGTGGGAAGCGAAGAAAAATGAGTCAGAAAAATGAGATCAAAGATCCAAAACCAGGCGTGGCATGTGTCTATTGACGAAGTCCAGAAGCTTGTTTATTTATAAAGGAGAGCCGGCCCAACCCAAAAATATAAATAAATAATATACCTATGAGCAGGCTGTCAAGCCGCTAAATCCGTCAACGCCATCACCGCCGGCTTTACATGCACGTGCATATATTTTTCTCCGATAAAGCATGTAGAAATATGTATATGAAACCACGTGAAGGCTCGCCAGGCTGTCAAAAGGGTTAGGTATTCAGGATGTAATACTATGTTCGGAAATAAGCACCAACGGCTGAGCATATATGCTGGTTCAGGTGGGATCAGGGTGGGGGTCGACTCTGACGTAATATGTCTGTTGATCTAATCAAGTCGAAGAGTCTGCTTGAGTATCAGAGCGTTTCTGTATCGTCACAGGATATGGTGTTTTATATTTAAACCAGATTCACTTCTTTGTCTATGATTTAAATTCTGTCATATATGTTCATGGTCAGTAGACGTAATATATGCGATGTATATATCTTCAATTTAGGTTAATAGTGGTCAAATGCTAATCATATTAAACAGTAGTTGTAGTTAAATTTACATTTAATCTATTAAATCAAAGAGCTTTGATAACGAGTTACTCGTTGGAATAGAATCTGGAGTTTTTTTGTGAAAATATATTATATCCCTTTTGCAGATGTCGATAATCCCTTTTTGTCTATCAGGAGGACTAATGACGTTTGGCGTATGCAAGATAAGCGTCAGTGCATATGTACGATTAAACTGTTCGAAGTGAAAAGTAGTACTATACCATATCATATGAGATGTCATCTCACGACCATGATGAACTTCCATGAGTACTTTCTTGAAACTCTTTGAACGTTTGGAAAAAAGCCAATGACCGCGAGTTAGAGCAAGTGGGTTATACAATTTCAGACCCAGAAGAAGCAGACTGCTGATAGGAGTAGACTGTTAAATGACCATAATTCAGAAGTCTCCAAAACATGTCAATTGATCCACAATTATTTTCAACATAGTTTTTTTGTAATGATTGATAAGTAATAAATGGATAATTTCCCAGATGAGATCACTAACCAGCGAACCAGACTCCCAATTGGTCCCAATGTGCACGATTTTTCACTTCAAGGACACATCCATGACCGCTCCAGTCGACCCAAGAAACAGACCCAAGTCCCCCGACGCCCGACTCGAGCGAAGCGAGAGGAGCAACCAGGGTCTGGGGCGGAGCCCCAGCCGCCGGAGGCATGTTCACACCCCCCAGAAAATCCCCCACACAAACCAGATCACACATGAGTGCGGCTCTCGACCAGTCAGAGCAACAGCTTTGTCACCATCTCCCGTCAACCACCTACAAGACCTAATTTTGATGCTAATTGCGAGACCTATACTTCGAACCCACCTGATCCGATCCCGAACACAAGCAAGAAACATGCACATCCAACCGATCCAGATGCGCTGGGGCCGTGGCGACAACTACGCCTACCTGGTCACCGACGAGGCCACTAACCAGTCGACCATCATTGACCCAGCCGAGCCTGAAGAGTACGTGAACCGACGGTGTCTCCGGCGGCTAGGGCTGCGCCCCAGACCCCCCGGCTCTCTCGCTTCGCTCGAGTCGTTTCGTGGGGCAGTCCCTACTGAAATATCTCCTGCGAAGCAGGAGCAACCAGGGTCTGGGGCGGAGCCCCAGCCGCCGGAGGCATGTCCCCATTGCCCCCATTTCTAACACGAGAACAGAGTTCTGCCGCCTTTGAAGAAGGCAATTGCTGCCAAGGGTCTGGAATTGACCTCTATTATTAACACACACCATCATTACGACCATGCGGGTGGTAATGAGCAATTGTTGAAAGCGTTTCCCCAGGTGCCAGTGATTGCTGGTAAGGACTCGCCGTTTGTGAAGACGACGCCGGCTCATAAGAGCCAGTTCAAAATCGGCGAGAATATACAGGTGACGGCTTTACATACTCCATGCCACACTCAGGACTCGATCTGTTACTTTTTCGAGGACAAGACCAAAGACGAGAGAGCTGTGTTCACAGGTGATACTCTGTTTATTGCTGGTTGTGGCCGGTTCTTTGAAGGTACTCCCCAGGAGATGGTCACGGCACTTGTGTCTGTTCTAGGATCTCTCCCTGACGATACAAAGGTCTACCCTGGCCACGAATACACAGCTTCGAACCTCAAGTTCGTCAAAACCGTTCTCAATAACGAAGCCGTCAGCAAACTCGACAAGTTCACCGCGCAAAACGAACAGACCACCGGAGCCTTCACCATCGGTGACGAGAAGCAATACAACCCATTCATGATGGTCGATTCGCCCGTGATCAAGAAAGCAGTCGGTCTTGACGACCGGGTCGACGTCATGCACAAACTCCGCGAGCTCAAGAACAAAATGTAATCCGCAAATCAACCTGTCTTTTTCTTCTTAGAGATTGTGCCTCCGGCGGCTGGGGCTGCGCCCCAGACCCCCCGGCTCCTCTCGCTTCGCTCGAGTCGTTCCGTTCGGGTCCCAGCCACTCCTGCGAAGCAGGAGCTATGGGGTCTGGGGCGTAGCCCCAGCCGCCGGAGGCATACCTCGATCACAGTAGCAGAAAGGGAAGGTGTATTTTCTACGTAGTTTACGGGTGTTTAAGAGTATGTCCTGGCAGGCCCCCCATGCCGCAACGCCAACACTATTCGGCGTAGTAGCAGTCGGTGAGCCCCGGCCAGTTTACTTCTACCTCCGCTGTCCACGCTACAGATTCAATGGAGCAAGTGAAACTGAGTTCTAGCTAAATCAGAGGCACAATTTTCTACTAAAGAAGAAAAAAAAAGAAGAAAGACTCCTCCGTCGCTCCTGCAAGTGAAGTTTTTATACTCATCTGCCATGCACCGATCTCCGCCGCCGCAATCCGCCCTAGCCCTCTTGTAAATACAGGGTCCAGGAACGGCCTCCGGCGGCTGGGGCTCTGCCCCAGATCCCGTAGCTCCTCTCGCTGCGCTCGAGTCGGATTTGGGGCAGGTAGGGGTGCGTGGATTGAATGGTGGTAGAGGGGAACAGCATGCCTCCGGCGGCTGGGGCTCCGCCCCAGACCCTGGTTGCTCCTCTCGCTTCGCTCGAGTCGGACGTCGGTTGGAGGGCTGTATTTAATTTGAGAAGGAAGATCTTGCTCTTATGCTATTATGTAGTCATTAAATGTGTGTGTACTGTCGAGAGGTTGGGCCATGAAATCACCTTTTCAGTTGAGAGAGAAGACCCGAGCGAGGTATCCCCCGGCTCCAATAGATCCTCTCGCTGTATTCTGTTCAAAGTTTCCCCTAGAAAATATTCGGCACCATTTGTATGCTGAGTTGGAAATATGGCGAGAGTTCTTCACCATCGACCCTCGACAAAAAGTTGCAAACGTGCCATTCAATAATATTTGAATGAACTATTTACACAAATGTCCAGATTATCGTGCCATGAGAAAGAAGTCGCTCATTTCAACCCAAGATCCATGCTGTTAGACAACAGCTTCATAAGAACATTTATCTCATAGTCTCGATTTAGGAATGGCCCAGTTATCTTCATTCATCTCCAGTTTGAATACCTCCTTGATCTAGTCAACAAAGTAGCTTGATATTATCCAACAGGCCTGGAAATATCATGTATACTACCTTGGAAAAGGCTGCTTCACCTCCTCTCTAAGGTAAACTGAGCATAAAGAAGTCCGGGGAGGCATGATTTGTCGAGCTAAATTGAGGTTTGTTCCCCTTGAAGTCTTTCCAAGTTGGGATCGCTCTTCTGACTTACGACTTATTTCTCTCTTTTGTATTCTTATCTTAGGACCTGTCAACTGGGCCGTTAATGGCTGTAACCGTGACCCTTGACAAGTCAAGATGCTTTTATTCCAAGGGCTCTTCAGTCTATCGTACAGTCTCTCGGACCCAAGCCCTCTCTTGCGAAGCAGGAGCAACCAGGGTCTGGGGCGGAGCCCCAGCCGCCGGAGGCAGACCAGTCTCAAGGTGTGGAAAAATAAATAAAAGTATTAATATTAAGTAGAAGAGATAATACAAGAGACAACAATAATCATTAGAACCTTCCCAGTTCATCAAATAAAGTAATAGGTGTTAAGTTCAATCAATCATGTGTGCGGTTAAACTAGGCGGCCCAGCTTCTGTTCGTGAATAACTGTCTGTCAGCTCCGTGAGAAGCGAGGGATCATTCCATCAATACGAGGAATCCCACAAGAACAGAATCAGCTAGCTCATTGAATTGATTTGTCGAGCTCAGAATCGTAGAACTGGATCCCAGAGTTCATATCATGATCAGGGTGGTACTATTAAGAGTCCATTAGCCAGGTGGGTAACTAGAGAAGGACCACCTAAGGCGCCAAGTCTTCGAGTGCTCATCGTCCGTCCATGAAAATTGTGAGTCTTGAATTCCAGTCCAAAATGTCGCTAAGGAAGCGCCGTAAATGGAAGGAACCAAGAATTTCCAGGAGTAGACTGGCGAGGAGCCAAGTCTACCATAGTCGAACGATCTAAAGGGTCAGCTGCTCGCGGTGTGCGAGGCGACGGATGTAGTGAACAACAAGGGACGATGAGCAAACTGTTAGACTTGGGACCTGTGAGCCAATGAATGACAGCAGATATCAGCCGGGACTCGGGATGCCGCCGACTGAAGACCGCTAATCCGAAGGGAAATCGAAATGATAACCGATCCAATAGTACCAAAGGTGAGACCGTGACAAGGGAGAGTCTGAAGACCACTTTGAAACTCTGTTCGTCAACTATCATACAACAAGACAGTTTGACCATGAATTAATAGTCTTAGCTAGTATTGGTCCCTCGAGGAAAAGGGAGCAACAGACAAGGCAATAAAAAAGCCTTGAATCATGCTAGACCGACCAGATAACCGCACATCATGAAAGAAGAACTTAACAATGAGTAGACACTGACCTGCCGGGTCCAGGGATCACGGCAGATTGAACAAAATTGAGGAATCTCGTTCCATACTTCTCAGGGTGAACAACGTCGATAGCAGAGGCTCCCAGGAATAGTGATTTGGAAAGGTTCTCTGCTCTCTTGCGCCAACCAAATGGGCAAAGGGTATCAATCATACCAATAACAGGGCGTTGCTCACAAGTACCAGTGTCCGTCTGAAGTCCTACCAACAATGAATAATCCATGATGTTGTGTCGCATCAACAAATCGACATCCTTTGAAACTTGAACCATTAACTTGTCTCGGTCCTCTTGAGTCATGGAGATAGCTTCATTCTTATCAATCCAGTCAAGGTCCTTGAACACTACACGACCACGATTGTCTTTTCTAGGCCCGGCATGTCGGCCATGGCTTGATCCCTTAAGGTCGTAAATCAATTCAGTCTCCTTCTGAAGCAAATTCTTCATAACCACAAAGTGTGTTTTCTTTCCATCGGCAAGAAGAGTGTAGTTTCCTAGATAGAAAGGGAGCTGAGTACTAGGGTGGGCCTTGATATGATTGTAGTAATCGCCCAAAAAGTCGACATTAGAAATGACTTTATGCTCTTTACGTTTGATGGTCTTAATAATGTACTTGCCATCAGGGGTAAACAAAAAATCTGATCCAGATTTACCGGGAGATTTAGTCTTGGTCAAATCAGAATGCAAAACAAACGAGTTTAAAAACTCTTGATAGTCAATTCCACAAAGAGTGCGGATGTAATGATAAACAATAGGCGAGTAGGCCTTAATAAAGGCACCTCCATCAAGTCTGTATGTCTTGTTCGCCTTGGTGAGGGATTCCTGGCTACAAGGGGGAGGATTAGCATAGGTAGCTGTTTGAACACCATTGAACATAAGAGTGGATCTCGAAATAGGGGCCCCTATTCCTGTAAAAGAAGCCATCTTAGCCTTGACTCTTGTCAAAAACAATGATGTTTTAGATTTGTCAAATCCCTCAACTGGAATGACCAAATCGTCAGAGGTAGTTTGAGCAATGGGCTCAGATGATGGAGCCAGTGGAGCTGTCTTGAGAAGCTCGGACTCTGGGTCAGCTTGAAGGCTACCAGAAACAATTGATTGTGGCAATCCCTTGGATAGGTTTACTACATCAGCATCAAGGCTGTCAATTGAACAGCTGCCCTCAGTGGTAGGGGCATCAGCAATAGCACAAGGGGTCTGATCATCCACCTTGGCAGAAGTGGTTTCGGCAACACTCAAGGAATGATTCGAGTCCTCAGGTCCAGCCAAAGTGCTGCTAGAGGTCTTCAAATGGGACTCAACCAATGTTACATCGCAATGGGAGTCAATGGAAGGGGAAGCCTCATCAATCTCAATAGGGCAATCAGGTAATGCCCAAGAGGCAGCAAGCGAAGTCCAGGCAGCCTCAGTGTTCACCTCGGACCAGGCATTTTGAATCTGGTGGCAGATAAAGGCAGCCTCGTTTCCAGACTCAAAAGACCACTTAGAACACTTGTCATCATCCTGATCAATGGGAGCAGAGCAAGTGTTATTCAACTCTTCACAGGTAGTGTGTTCACCAACAATGTCAATGGCCTTGGTGTGTTTCCAAGAAGTGGGCTCATAGAGGGTCTCATTTGATTCAACTGAGACACTAGAGTCAAGAGGGGAAGGAAAATCAAAGGGTCTCGCAGAACGACGACGGTCCTGTTGTTCACAGACATCAACTTTGGCCACAGAGTTAAGACGTTGGATGTCACTCAAGACAGGACGACGGGGGACCTTGTGGACAGGGCCCTGAGTCAAAGGAGCAGTAACAACTTGCTTAATACCTAAGGTGTTAGCAGGACGTTGAGACAAAAGAGCAGCAGACACTTCGTAGTACTTACCTTCACTAGATGGACAATAATTGGGTCCATAGGTGACCTTGTGGACAGAGCCCTGAGTCAAAGGAGCAGCAACGACCTGCTTAATACCTAACTTGTTAGCAGGTGTAAAGACACAATAGCAGCCACCACTTCGAATACTTACCTTCATTAGAGGAAAGATGATTACGTCCACACCCCTTAGGACAATGGGGGGCATTTTGGGCAGAGCCCTTAGTCAAAGGAGCAGCGACGACTTGCTTAATATCTAACTTGTTAGCAGGCGTTGAGACAGAGCACGAAACACTTCATGATACTTACCTTTATTAGAGGGACGGTAATTAGATTCATACCCCTTAGGATGATAGGGGACCTTCTGGGTAGAGCCCTGAACCAAAGGAATAGTAACAACTAACTTGTTAGCAGGCGTTGAGACAAAAGAGCAGCAAACACTTCATGTTACTTACTTTTATTAGAGGAACGATAATGACGTTCATACCAAGTAGGGTCAGTATTCTTGACAAAGAAAAAAATTTTGCCCATTTTATCAATTAAAACGGATCACAGTACGATAGTAGTTGAAAAAAGTGTTGAAAGCGCTGGTTAAAATTCTCAGAACAAAACTTGAGTGCTAGAAGAGCTGTCGGTTTATTCTGATGAAAGAAAAAGAGAAAAAGAGAGCCAGAACAGAGGATTTTGCTGCGTATATATAGACAAAACTACTTTGCTTATGGGGTTGTCTGCCTTGACCACTGCCTTGACCACATAATCTGAGTTCACGGCCCCGACCTACCTGCAGCCTGCAGTCTGCACGAACCACAACATAATTAATAGCTAGCTGCAACCCCTGCTAAAGTGAATACTGGACCGCTAGAGCACACGCAATGTTCCGCATAAACATTATCTGAATTCCGCCGAAAGCATAATTGAGATTGTGTTTTTATTTAAACCTGAATATCCTATTTTTTGAAATACTATAACGGTAATTGAGTCCGACCCCGATCGTTCAACTTTACTCTGTACGGCAATGCCAGGGGTAATCCCATCACCGCCAAGCTCACCGAGCTCATTATGCACGATAAGCACCGGGGTAATGCATGCACGCTCGAGGAATATGGGGGTGGTCAGGGATGCCTCCGGCGGCTGGAGCTTTGCCCCAGACCCCATAGCTTGCTTCACTGGTTATGCGGGGCTCCGCCCACTCCGAAGGTGTCGGGCAGATTATGCCAGTGGGGGAACAAGGAACAAGGCGGTCTATGCTGCATCCGACAGTTGGAGTCACCAAAGCCCCCATAACTCGCTTCACTCATTATGCCGGAGTTCATCCACAATCCAAAAATTACCGCAAATTATGCAATGGGGAGCAAACGAGCAAGAGTTTTGGGCTGCATCCGGCCGCTAGAGCTCTGCCCCAGGCCCATAACTCGCATCGTAGGTTATGCTGGGATTCGGCCACAGTCCGAAATGGCTCTCAAATTATGCCACTGGGGAGCAAGGTAATAAAAGGGCTCAGCAAATTACTTTGCTCGTTATGCTAAGGTCGGCGACAAACTGAAGGAACCAGCAAATTATGCCAGTGGAGCTATGAGTGCACGAGGGTCTGGTCTGCCTCCGGCGGCTGGGGCTCTGCCCCAGACCCCGTAGCTCGCTTCGCTCGTTATCTGGGATTCGGCCACAGTCCGAATTGGTAGGAATTCAGCGGAAAATAAGCTGGGTGCCAGACGCCTGGAACAAAAAATGCACGTACTACGATCAGGACCATTGCTCAATGCTAATCTGAGCACAGCGATCCATTTGATTTTAGAGAAGTTATTCTTCCGCGAATGAAAACCCAGGGGCGAATTGGGGTTTTCGTTAATTTATTTATTATCTCATTGGCCTTAGACCCGCGACGCAATAACATAGCCTGTACACATTCTACATCAGTCAATTGACGGTGAATGTATGCATGCCAATCTTCAAGCTTCCTAATGATATTAAATTGAAGACTCACATCTCAGAGGCGCTATGAACCAATCTAGGATTAGGAAGTAATTAGTCTCGTAGGTTGTATACAATAAAAACATAGCGTATAATATACAACCTAACTGTCTCTTATATGAAATGAAAAGTTGGTTAACAAACCATTAAGGGAATGTGTAGCAAAGTTAGAGGCCAGTCTGATTCCGATGTTCTGTTATTTTTCAAAGATCTTCACCATTAAGATCAGTCAGCTGTGTCGTTGGCCCCTTAGATGAACGAGCCACGACCGGAGTCTGATAAGTAGTTACACGTTGAATATAACCGCTAGGGTGCTTTCCCTGCATAAAGATTTCTCTTTTAATGGCGTGAACTTCCACTCTGTATTAAAAGAAAGATATAGATTAGTTAGAGCAGAATGTGTTAGCATGGTCGACTCTCCTGTGGAGGGAACTTCAGCTGGTGTTGATACTACCTAGGATGGCATCACAGGCTAAAAAGAGATGTTGAATTACTTTCAATAAAGATGAATTCATAACCATGAATCTGAGGGAGCCATGCTTTAACTCTAGCAGTCTCTGACAGAATACTTGAGTTAACGAATGCTACTCTCCCTAAGGACAAAAGATGCAGTTGATGCCATTGAACCGATTCAAGCCTTCTGGTTTTCAGTTGAGAAATTATATATCTTGTGGGTACTTTTAACTGTATTTCTGAAGCTAAATTTGGAAGCTGGCAGCCTCTTGGGATTGTGAGTGAGATAATGATTTTGCGCTCTTGATTTCTTTCGCCTGCGAGCAGTAGTAGAGCTAAAGCAGTCATTTCATACTGCGACAGTATTGTTTCGTTGGTATCTTTTTAAGGCAGGTTAAACTAATATTCAAGTTCGCTGCTCTTGAATTATACTGATGGAAATCTCGAATGGACGACGCGGATTACGAGGACGAGTTTGAAATGGAATTGCCACCATGAGGGTAATTCACGAACGGTTGATAAACCGCGACCCGCAACCGCTAACGGGCAGGGCCCCCCACGCCCGACTCGAGCGAAGCGAGAGGAGCAGCGGGGTCTGGGGCGGAGCCCCAGCCGCCGGAGGCAGCACCGTCAAAAAGATCAAAACTAAGTCTATGTTAGTTATATCTTGGACAGAGACGACGAGGTGGACACGACAGCGTCGATGAGTATGTTGGCAATGGCCTCGGGACCAGGTACATTGAGAGGGTAGTCGTTAGTGGCGCCAAAACGGTAGCCGGGCTGTTTAGACCGGTGAACGGCCTTACGGACCTCGTCGAAAGTGAACCATTGAGCGTCGAGTAGTTCAGGGTCGTGGCCCAAATGGATTTTAGACGCTTCAGGGGTGTCGTCAGCGACCTCGGCAATACATCCCACCATGATATTAGCAGGATAGGGCCATGGTTGGGTCGAATGGACATGAACTCGGCCTACAGTAACGCCCGATTCTTCATACACTTCCCGACGAACACAGTCTTCAATAGACTCGGCAGGCTCAAGAAAACCGGCTAAACATGAATAGAATCCCTTAGGAAATCGTCTTCCGCATCCCAGCAAAATACGGTCGTTCGATCGGTTGACTACAGCAACAATAATCGAGGTATCAGTACGAGGAAACGACAGGTTAGTCACTACACCACGAGTCTCGCAAAACGGCAGCTCGACTCCGTCGTCATGACTCGGACATACAAGTTTAGTACCGCCATTGACACTCATATTACGACTGCCACACCCGCCACAGAACTTGTTGCGGTTGTTCCAATCGATATACATTCTTGCTTGAGCATATAAAGCATATGATTCGGTCGATAACCGAGGCCCAAACCGTAAATTGCGATGCTCAGCTTTCTCATAATCGATCTCCTCCGACCTCTCAGCACCAGTAGTTGATACACTGGATGTATATTTCGATTCCAGAAGTTGTTCAACCGAGCTTTTCAGACCCGAGTCGGTGACTCTCTCTGGAGTGACATCGACTGCAAAGTACGCCTGGCCCCGGAAATGTTTATAATTAACATGAGTAGCTTCAGGAGCCGATTCGTCGATTCCCAAGAACACCGTGGCCACACGGCCAATACCAATAGCGTCTCGTTTGGACGACCAAGCCTTGATCTGGTCTTTCTCAGGTTTCGAAAACGGGTCGCCAACGATATTTTTCACGTCCTCATAACCCAAGTACGCGAGCTCCGATTTGATCTGATGACCCGAGCCCGCTGAAACAATCTGCTCGGGTCTGAGCTTGCGGGTCGATACGTCTAAATCGCGCAGCGTCAGGAACCGAGTCCCCTTGTGTTTAAGAGCCCTGTCAAGAAACTCGTAGTCGTCCCGAGCAAAACTGATCCGATTCAACGGGTTGCCCGAATAGAAATTCTTGGTCTCCGGACCGTACACTCTTGAAACCGGGCCCAATGGGATCCCACCAGCACCGGCACCAGCACCGGTAGCAGCTATATCAACCGAACTCGACGCAACCATACTATACACTCTACGCAGTCTGGCAGCTGTCAGCATTCACACCTCTCTCACAGTCTCACTCTACTCAGTGCTCGCTATTTATCTGCACCCTACAGCTGACCCGCGCTACCCCGGCCCGTATTACAAATAAATGTGGGGGCCGCGTCGGCGACCGGGGTGTGCCTCCGGCGGCTGGGGCTCCGCCCCAGACCCTGGTTGCTCCTGCTTCGCAGGAGATTACCTGGGTCCACTGGGCACGGGGCGTGGCGGGGGTGCTCCTGAAGACCGGCCCCCGAGCAACGACTCGAGCGAAGCGAGAGGAGCAACCCGGGTCTGGGGCGGAGCCCCAGCCGCCGGAGGCACACCCCGGTCCCGGACACGGACTCGGCTGATATATATATTATAATAGTGAAGACAAGAGCGATAAAAGTAGTAATAGTAGTAGAAGTAGTAGTAGTAGCTGTCGGTGATATAACGGCAAAGTATGCTAGCATTTGTGTTTTGTGTTTTATGTGTGTTTCTGAGTTAATCTTGTTTTAGTCGGGTTCGATCATAGAAGAAGAAGAAAAGGCGACCGCGGCGGTGCGGGCGTGTGGTTACTGTTTTGTCAATAGTCGATTGTCAGTGCTCTCGCTTCGTGGGTTTATTGCGGCTGCTCGTCGCATGCTGTTTATTTCGAGCAGTCCGCGTGAATGGTCGATGTTATTGTCGTGACTGAGGGGTTAAAGGTGATTTGAGGTGATTTGGGGTTGATTGAGGTTGTTTGGCGAGGCCAGAGTCTACAACCAGGCCTGGTTGCCGAGCTGGAGAGCGTCAATCAGCGGGTCACTGTCCTGGCGTTTGGCTTGTGGATGTGCCTGGCCACCCTGTTCTTGAGGTGACCCGGATTTGTTGTATCGGGCCATGCTGTCGTCGTAACCCCGGTAGTATCCTCCGGTGGCCTCATTGTGGAGATTCGACGACGACGGGTGGCTCACGTGTCCTTGTCCGTTACCGGCCAGAACCTGTTGCTGACGTTGCAATTGAGCTTGGGCTTGAAGTTGCGCTTGAGCCTGTGCCATTTGTGCTTGAGCTTGAGCTTGAACCTGTGCTTGAGCTGCTTGAGCTTGAGCTTGAGCCTGTGCCTGTGCACTTGAAGACTGGTTCACAGCTTGCCCGGATTGACTCGGTCCACCTAACAACTTTGGTTGCGAACTGGATGGCAAGGCAGCTGCATTGCCATTGTTGGTAACAGAAGCACCTCCAGTAGCACCAGCACCTGCTCCGCCAGTGCCTCCATTGTTATTTTTGGCATTACTGCCATTAGCACCGTTGTTTTCCGCCTGTTTCTGCTGGTGATGCTTATAAATAGTCCAGTCAAACACATAATCATACTGGTACCCTTGACGATTAAACAGTTCTCTGACAACTCGGTGAAGATACAGATAATCGGGTTTATCGTCGAAAGTCAGCGATCGCGCGTAATTGAGGATTATAGTAAATTCGCAGGGTAATCCTCTTGTCAAAGCCTCGGTCGATGTGGTCATTTTCTTTTCCATGATGCGATCGTATTTCTCCTTCTTTGTCTGTGCTTTGAGTCCTTGCCACGGCAAAGAACCGCGACAAAAGTAAATCAGAACATAGGCCAGACTCTCCAAATCGTCTCTCCGGCTCTGTTCGACACCCAAATGGGTGTTGATACTGGCATATCGTGCAGTACCAGTCAAGTTCTTGTTCTCTCGGTACGGAATATGCATATACGTTCTAGGGTCTCTAAACTTCTTAGCGAGCCCGAAATCAATGACATTGACCTGGTTTCCCCGCCGGCCAATGCCCATTAGAAAGTTATCGGGCTTGATATCACGGTGAATAAACGATTTGGCGTGAATAAACTCGAGCCGCGACAGCAACTGGTCTGCCAGCAGCAACACCGTCTTATAACTGAACTTACGGTTACAGAAATTGAACAAATCCTCGAGCGACGGACCCAACAGGTCCATCACCAATGCATGATAATGGCTCTCAGTGCCATACCATCTGACAAACGGGATTCCAATGCCGCCAGCCAGCGATTTATACACCCGAGCCTCGTAATCCAGCTGCGGGTGTCGAGCCCTCACGCTCTCCAACTTAATGGCCACCTCTTCTCCGGACAAAATATTCGTTCCTGCTGCTGTTAGTACCTGTACTGACGACTTGGGGAGGGGGGTGTGCCTCCGGCGGCTGGGGCTCCGCCCCAGACCCTGGTTGCTCCTGCTTCGCAGGAGTTGACACGGGATCCCCACGCAACGACTCGAGCGAAGCGAGAGGAGCAGCCAGGGTCTGGGGCGGAGCCCCAGCCGCCGGAGGCACGAGGGCCCCGGAGAAAGTGCACTTACCGAGGTAGATGTCGCCGAACGAACCGGACCCGATTTTGCGGCCGATGCGGTATTTCTTGCCCACTCGGAGATCAAGGGTCATGGTGGGTGATTGGTGTTGTGGTGAAGTGGTGGTGGGTTGTTGTTATTCTTGTTGTGGCGGTGTTGGTTATGCGGTGCCGGGTGTTTTTGTTGTTGTGGTTGGTTGTATGCTATGGGCCGTGGTCGACAATGCTGCTCGTGTCACGCCGTTTCGGTCTGTATCTCGCTGCTACGACCCGTGTGATGGGGCTGCTGCCTGTGTAGGGTACTGTAGTGTGCCGGTGTTGACACAGCAAGATAGTGATATAGTGGTGATATAGTGGTGCTGCCAGATGGTCAGATGCACTCAGATGAGCCAGATGCGAGCCGTGGTGCGGTTCTCTTGTGAATATCCAGAGAAAAACTGGCAGCAAGAGCTGGACTCAGAGAAGATGTGCTGCTACAGCTGTTATTAGCTGCTATTATGCCAAACTGTGGAGTCAAACCCAAATACCAAGGAGATCCAGAATACAAAGGAAGCAAGAGATTGAGTAGCAACAAGATACCAGATACTGAAATACCAGATAACAAGAGAGATACAGTGATACTAAGATAGAGTAATTGCAATAGTATCAAGCAGTATCAAGCAGTGTCTAGGGTATCAGAGCCAGAGTCAATGATGAAAGCGACTAATGCAATAAAAAGCAGCAGCTGCTGGTGAAGTGGCCAGTAGAGAGATGCAATGCCGAGCTGATGCTAAAAATGTATTCGACGAATCGACGATAATTGACGATAAACCGATGTCTAACCGATGTTAAACCGACGATAGACCGACGACAGATCTATGATAAATCAACCGAGAATCGATACTGGATCGATATCAACTAATAGTCAACCTACTGTAAACCTGCTATAAACCTGTTAGAAAACCTACTCTAAACCTGCTAGCGGACCTGCTGCTAAGTAGTAATACGAGTCGGCAAAATCGAATACAGCGAATCTAACCAGTTCACGACTGACTGGCACTAGTGTGAACGAGAGAATTACGGGGGATAATAGCGATTCGAAGGATTGATTCTAGACCGATTTCCCGCTAGTAATCACCTCAAGAACAGAAAGTCTCAGGTTGAGAAAGAAATACTCACAGACCAAGGACCAGTGGTTGTTAACTCTAAAGATCCACTGACTGGTTTGTCCGACGAAGACGACAACGACAACGAGAAAATAAGGACGCCGAAGACGTTGAAGAAAAGCCACAAAAAATAAAATAAATTACTGACACCCGAGTAAAACAACGAGCTCTTTTTTTTATTAATTCAATGACTCAGGACAACTGATAATTTTTAATTTTTTTGTTGTAGTCCGGAGAGAGGGGGTAGAAAAAAAAACCTGTTCAGACGCTGGCTGCTGAGACGGTTGGTTGCACTCTATCCAGGTTGCGGTGATGTGTGCGTGGACGGTTTGTACGATGGGTCAGTTGAGGGTGAGTAGGAAAAAATGTGGAAAGAAAGGGAAAGTGCCAGAGAGAATCTGCAGCCTCCTTCCCCCCTCGCCCGACCCCCGTCCCGTTCTCTCGGGTGAGCCTCCAACCAAGCCCAAGCCCGCTGCCGGCCTTGCCCATGCACCTGGGCTGGGGGACAGCCTCCGGCGGCTGGGGCAACTTGGCTCGGGGAAGAGCTCGGGGAGGGGAGTGTGCCTCCGGCGGCTGGGGCTCCGCCCCAGACCCTGGTTGCTCCTGCTTCGCAGGAGTTGACACGGGATCAGGACAACTCGACCGACGGAACGACTCGAACGGAGCTAGAGGAGCAAGTCGGGTCTGGGGCGGAGGTTCCGCCGCCGGAGGCAGCGTGGCAACCCCCCGTTGTTGTTTTGGGCTTGGACCCGGCCGCCGTTCGGCAGGGAGACCGGCTGCTGCGTGGGCTTGAATTTCGAGACTGCCGGCTGCAGTTGGGAGTTTACCCACCGGCAAACAGCGGCAGGGGACGATAACGGCCTGCCTCACGCACTGCCACCACCACCACCACCCGATCCCCTGTTATCACCCAATTTCAGGGGTCGTCCCTCCGATTAGCCCCTAACTCCGCGGCACTTTCAGACCCGGGGAGGGGTGTGCCTCCGGCGGCTGGGGCTCCGCCCCAGACCCTGGTTGCTCCTCTCGCTGCGCTCGAGTCGTTCCGTCGGGCAGTCGGTAGTCTTCCGAGGTGATCAGGACCCACCCAGGTCGAGTGGTTACTCGGTCAGTCCCCTGTCCTCTCCTGCGAAGCAGGAGCTACCAGGGTCTGGGGCGGAGCCCCAGCCGCCGGAGGCAGACCCCGTCCCCAAGTTACTACTCGGACCAGTCCCCAGTCCCCAGTCAACTCCTGCGAAGCAGGAGCTACCAGGGTCTGGGGCGGAGCCCCAGCCGCCGGAGGCAGACCCGGACCTCCAGTGAGACTCGGAGCCAAGGTGGCCGGGAGGGGAAGAGTGAGGAGCAAAGTGTTTATTAGGGATTAGACATTAGCTATTAGGGAAGAGAGAAAGAAGAAAAGATTAGATAGTTAGATTATTGGGTTTAGAGAGATAAAAAACAAGAAAAAACAGCAGAAGGAAGAGCAGAATTACAGCTCACAATTCCTCGTAACCAAAAAACAAAACGTCATTAGAAATAATAGCAGCGGGCCTCTTGTGTGACTAATATTAAAAAGAGGGAGGGGGAGCAGCTTATTTGTTAACCGACTTGACGAGCTTCTTAAGGTTGGTGGTGATCTTCTTGTACCAGGATTGCTTCTTAATGCTGTCGGGAAGAGCGCCGTCGGCAGCAGTAAGAGCCTTGTTAGCGGCGTCGGCAGCCTTTTCAGCAGTGGTCTTGGGAGCACCCTCAGCAGCAGCGGCACCTTCAGAAGTTGCAGCAGCCTCAGAAGTAGAGGCTTCACCCTCGACCTTCTTAACTTCGGCCTCGGCAGCAGGAGCTTCACCTTCAACCTTGTTGATTTCCGACTCAACGGCAGGAGCTTCGGCCTCGACCTTCTTGACTTCGGTCTCAATGGCAGCGGGAGTCTCAGTGACGGGAGCAGTGGCGGTTTCGGCAGACATGTTTCTGTTTTATAGTTAGTAACCACGTTATTTTTGTTGTTCGGCTGTGGGATCTGACCCAGGTTGTACCAGGTAACACCAGATTCCTGCGCTTGGGGCGAGGGGGGGCCGATGCCTCCGGCGGCTGGGGCTCCGCCCCAGACCCCGCTGCTCCTCTCGCTTCGCTCGAGTCGGTGCGTGGGGTGAAGGTTGTGGCCGGAAAAACAGTGTGCCAACGAGGCAGGTGGGGTGATGGTCAATGAGGCAGTAGCAGCGGCAGTAGCAGCAGCAGCAGCGGCGGCAGCAGTCAGCAGAATTCAGTTACTCATGCACTCTTTTCAGAATTAAGCATAGAGTATGACACCACCACAGACAGACGCTGACAAAAAACACAGTAATCAGAAGAGCATGACAGGTATCGACAAAAACAAACCCAGCTGCCACAAAACAATTGCGTTATTATTATTTTTTTGGTCGTGATAAACAAAGGCGGCTGGGTTGGGCATATCCGAATCCCGACATCCATGCCACCGCTTTGTTCTCCTAGCGCGTTATAGCTGTTGCTGCTTCTGCTGCTCTTATCAGCTCTCATGCTAAACTAAGCTCCGCGGTGTTGCCCTGCGTGCCGCATTGCTATCTCTGGTTTATGCTCTCGTTTACACCATCACATGACCCTCCGTCATCCAACCACTATCTCACCACCTCACAATCGCAACACCTTCAACCTACCAAACCCGTTACCTCACCCCAGTCTCAGTCCCACGCTCACTCTCTCCGTCGTAAAACTGTTTTCCAACTGTTCACCCGAGTTCAATTCGATATCAGCATTGACACGCCTCAAACAGCAGCCACGCGATACCGCACCAAAAACAAACAACAACAGCGAACAAGCGAAAAGAGTCGGCCAATCCGGAGATAAGAGGACGTCACTGCCTTCACACCATCATCAACAAACAAGAAACACTTACAAAATTGAAATAATAAAGAGATAATGTTCGAATAGAAAAACAGAACAGAAGAGAAAGAAAAAGAATCAGCATCAAGTGACCAGGAATAGGCTGCTTTATATAATTGTCGCTTAGGATGTGTCATGAGCCAAGTCATTTCCACCAGAATCCAAAAAAATAAAATAAAATAAAAAAAAATTAAGAAAAACAATCACACATCGCTCGTTAGTCGCGCAAAAAGCAACACCACAATCGTCAACTGCACATATCACCGGCGATCACAAAAGCAAAGTGACGGGCACACCCAGGGTATGGGCTGCACGTCTCTTGATCGCCGGATGCCATTTCCCAAACCAGCTCCTACTACCACCTGACTCTCCTGGAGGGGGGGGTCTGCCTCCGGCGGCTGGGGCTCCGCCCCAGACCCTGGTTGCTCCTCTCGCTTCGCTCGAGTCGAGCGTGGTGGGGCCCGTGCCCGTGGGAGGGGGGGTAACTCTTGCGAAGCAGGAGCAACCCGGGTCTGGGGCGGAGCCCCAGCCGCCGGAGGCAGTGTGGCCCGGCCCCGACGGCAGCGATGCTGCTGCTGCTGCGATAGAGTTTCAGGTGCTATAGCGAGCAATCGCGATCCAGAATGTGCCAGATCTCGCGAGGTCGTCCAGAATGTGCAAGTGCAACTGTGGCCGCTAGCGGCCAACGGTCTGGCCCCTGTTGGTCGCTTCAATCCAAGCCCATCAGCCCTCCCCCTGTTGCTCGCGAAGCGAGCACAACGGGGTCTGGGGCAGCGCCCCAGCCGCCAGAGGCACACCCCCACCCCCCAAGCCTCTCCCCCCTTTCAAGCCCATGTTCTATAGATAGACACCGCAGCCGGCCCCAAACCGCTTACATAACTCGGCTGCACAGGAGTCTGCATGCGAGATGGTCCTCCTGCAGGAGACCCAGGCGATCTAAACATGAGCTGGCAGGGGCCCGATGGTGACCAGGGGGGCCAGACGGGGAGGACGGGGACTGCCTCCGGCGGCTGGGGCTCCGCCCCAAACCCGGGTTGCTCCTGCTTCGCAGGAGGTTTTTATTCTCGTACCTGGCCGCACCACGCCCGACTCGAGCGAAGCGAGAGGAGCAGCCAGGGTCTGGGGCGGAGCCCCAGACCCTGGTAGCTCCTGCTTCGCAGGAGGATTTCAGCTGGCGACTCGGGCCCCAGAACCGACTCGAGCGAAGCGAGAGGAGCAACCAGGGTCTGGGGCGGAGCCCCAGCCGCCGGAGGCAGTCCCCTCCAGCCCCGTGTACACCCCCCCAGGATGGGCTGGTTAGTGGTGTGCCCGAAGGAGGGAAGGGGGAGATCATAGTCTCCGTGACCAGTGTCCAAACACGGGCATGGACGGGCCAGGAGGGGCAGGGGGAATCCCAAAGGGGTTTGCGTTAGTGCCGAAAAAAGCAACGCACGTCGTCGCGCAGGGTTGCTTTTGAGGCGAAAATTAAAGATAAGCCTCTGCAGGACCAGTGTCTGAATAGTCCGACCGGCAGCCGATCGTCCTGGTTGTGGAATTGTCCGGTTGGTGGCTGGTGGTTAACCAGATGCAAATATAATATCATATCCAGAATATAATATAATTATCGCCTGGGTAGGTGACCAAGATAACAGCTTGGAACGTGACCTCCTGTGCCCCTTCCAAAATTGCCCCATTCCCCGTGCCAATTATCGCGCCACTCTCCGCCTCCTTTGCCTCCTCGTATCTCTCAGCTGTCACTGTCTGTCGCCGTCCTCTGACCCGGTCTGCTGCCACGGCCACCGCCGATGGCCCTCCCTCTCCTGCTTCAGGGGCTCCTTCGCTCCCCTGGCAACAGCCAATAAACGCACACTGCATCACATGCTGCACACTCCCCTTAGGACTCCAGTCCTGCCTCCGGCGGCTGGGGCTCCGCCCCAGACCCCGCGGCTCCTCTCGCTCCGCTCGAGTCAGGGTTTCTCTTGGCCCCGTGCCTCCGGCGGCTGGGGCTCCGCCCCAGACCTGGGTTGCTCCTCTCGCTTCGCTCGAGTCGGGCGTCGGGGGAGGGTAATCTCAAGGGTGTGTGAGCCACATGTCATGCGGTGGATTTCAGGTCTACCGAGCCCTGTTAAATTGATTTATTGTGATCCATTGTGATTAGGGGAAATCTGAATCCAGATTTTTCACTTTGAATTTTTCAGTTGGCAGAAAGTTCTGTCGATGCTGAGGTCAAAGAAGAATGTAAGCCGGGTAACTCCACCAGGTGAAGATATCGTCATTAATTGTTAATTTCACAGCAGGGTTGTTTTTTTGCTATTTACAGGGCTAAAATATTCGAGGGGGAGATTCATTCTATGAATTAAAATAATTCAATAAATTTATTTTGGGGGTTGGTTGGGGGAGTTTACTGAAGTTGTGGGGGAGAAGCGACTGCGCTTGAGTCAACCGCTGCTCCTGCTCCTTGCTGAAAAGCTGAAAAACACCCAGTTTCCCGGGTACAGCATCCCTCCAACCCCATCTGGCACCCCCACGCAACGACTCGAGCGCAGCGAGAGGAACAACCAGGGTCTGGGGCGGAGCCCCAGCCGCCGGAGGCAGCCCCCCTCCCTGACTGAGAAGTCCTGTAGCGCCGTGCATGTTACCCGGTGTAGGAGTAAGAGTAAATTTCATGCGGTGCGAGTGAGAAGGCTGACATATGAGTTCGACAGATCGCAATTGTTAGTGCAGTATCGGTAGCGACGAGTCACGGAAGATTCCAGAGTGAAAGTTTAGTACTGGCGGGTTTGAGGTGTGTGTGCACGTGTGTGTTTGTGTTGCGTGTCGAGAGGTGGAATAGGACAGAGATTTAGGTTCTGATTTGTATTTTGACAGATAGCAACAGCATCCACTGGCAGAAATAGCACCGGTAGTAATTAAAGAAGTCCGACAGTAATAGCGACATCGGCACCAAAATTGGCAGAATTGGATTCTCGGTTATTATCCAGTGTCGCGATTTGTTAGAATTTGCATTGGTATCAGTGCGATATTCAGTGGAATTTTTTGTCGACTGAGGTTTGAAAAGCTCGAAGGATAGTCAGATCAGCTTGTCGGGTTAGAGTCACGCTGGTTCACGAGATTTCAGGGTATTGAACGTGAATAGAAGTCGGTATCCGTCAGCACGAGTGTAATTGGTGCTGGATATTGGATCAGAAGGTCGATAGAAAGATTGATAAAAGAAAGAAAGAAAGTTGCAATTACAGAACCGAGATCAGTTCAAGCAGGTCGCGGGTCGCAGTTCACAGCTCATTTGTGAGCAGAAATAGAAATGTACGCCAACGTGGCACGTCAGCAGGGTGGAGCTGAACAGGGTCCTCCAGGCCCGAACTACGCTCAGCTGCCACAGCATCAGCATCCGCAACAACAACCGCAACAGCCACAACAACAGCAGCAACAGCAACAACAGCAACAACAGCAGTTACATCCACAACAGGCTCAAGCTCAAGCTCAAGCTCAAGGTCAAGCTCCGGGTCCGGGTCAGCCTCAGAATCATCCACAGTCACAATCACAACATCAACAACAACAGCAGCAACAGCAGCAGCCACAACAAAACCCAGGACAACCACATCTTATGAGTCAGGGCCCATCACAGGGTAACCTTGGAGGTGGGAATATTGGTGCCAATATCGGAGGTAATGGTACTGGACTGCCTGCTGGAATCAGTGCTAGCGCTTTAAATATCATCAACGCAGCCAATTCATCAGCGGGTCAGGCTGGAACAGGTCTACCTTTGCCAATTCCCACTGACCAAGGAAATGAAGAAAGACACACTTCAGACGACGACCGGGTGTTTGCATGGATTCTCGAGCTCATGCACGGGCCAAACCGCGAGCAAGCGTTATTGGAACTGGGGAAAAAACGTGAACAGTACGACGAGCTGGCTCTGATATTATGGCATTCGTTTGGTGTCATGACATGTCTTTTACAGGAAATCATCTCTGTTTACCCACTTCTGTCGCCTCCTCAATTGTCATCTCCAGCTTCAAATCGCGTTTGTAATGCACTCGCGTTATTACAATGTGTGGCATCTCACGATCAAACTCGTAACTTGTTCCTTAATGCCCATATCCCACTGTTTATTTACCCATTTCTTAACACGTCGTCCAAATCGCGTGCTTTTGAGTATCTAAGACTGACATCGTTGGGTGTCGTCGGAGCTCTTGTCAAGAACGATTCTCCTGAAGTCATTTCGTTCCTGCTGTCCACCGAGATCATTCCTCTGTGTCTCAGTATCATGGAATCAGGCACCGAATTATCGAAAACCGTGGCTATCTTTATTGTTCAGAAGATTCTCATGGACGACATGGGCTTGAACTACGTGTGTCAAACCTACGAACGGTTCTTTGCCGTATCGGTCGTGCTTTCCAACATGGTCGCTCAACTGGTAGCACTCCCCCCAGCCTCTTCACGGCTTCTCAAGCACGTCGTTCGCTGCTACCTCCGTCTCAGCGACAACGGCCGCGCCCGCGAGGCTCTCCGACAAATCCTTCCTGAGCCCTTACGCGATGCCACCTTCTCCTACACCCTCCGCGACGACGCCGGCACAAAACGCTGTCTCGCCCAGCTGCTCGTCAACCTCTCCGACAACTACGAATAGCTCCCGTCTCGGGCCCCGGGTTATTTATTTGGCGCTCTGCTGCATCTCTGTACATTACAATAGTAACCATCGTCATCTATGGCGCCCGTACTGCCTCCGGCCGCTGCAGGGACCCTGCGGGGATCGACAGGGTCTCGGCGACTGGGGAATGGGGTCTGCCTCCGGCGGCTGGGGCTCCGCCCCAGACCCTGGTTGCTCCTGCTTCGCAGGAGTTGGCTGGGAACCTGGAGGGCCGTTAAGAGGGTGGCTGCGAACGGTTGTTTTTCAGTGAAAAACTCCTGCGAAGCAGGAGCGACCAGGGTCTGGGGCGGAGCCCCAGCCGCCGGAGGCACACCCGCGCCCGAGAAAGAGGGCCCGGTCTGTGGAGTGGGAGAGAGAGGAGCCTGGATTGGGCGTGGGTGTTAAGTCCGACCCTTGAACCAAATTAGGCAGTTTTCGGTGCGTAAACCCCGGTGGTGACTACGACCCTAACCCATAAGGTCAGGGTCGCTATAGACCGACTCGAGCGGAGCGAGAGGAGCAACCAGGGTCTGGGGCGGAGCCCCAGCCGCCGGAGGCAGACCTTGCTCATGACAGTGAGAGGAAACGCGAGATATGTGGTTGGGGAGGGAGAGAGGCCGGTTTGGTGGTGGTGTGGGTGAAAATATTCTGTTAGCGGGACTCAAAAATTTTCTGCACATTTCTTTTTTGGAATGTTTTTAACTTTTTTTTTTTTTTTTTTTTTTTTTTTTTTTTTTTCGTTTTTTATTTATCTACCAGGGTTGACGTTCTTGTTTTAATATATTTCGTGACGGAATTTTTTTTAAAGATTTCTCTAGAAATACAGATATTGTCGCTTCGTTTGAGAGAGAACCGCTGAGAGGTTATTATTCACACACGGACAGCTTGAGTGTAGCAGTGGGTGAGGCATGATAGTAAGTAGAAGTACGGTTAAACGGTGATATTCAAGTGATGACCGGAGGCAGAAATATATCTTGGCGAACGAAAGTTGAACGACACAAAAGCGTGAACACTGGTATGAAATACTTCAGTATTCAGGAGTTCTGGGTCTGTTGAGAATTAAAAATTTATTTTGCGCGTAGAAACTTGAGCTGAGAGTGGAAGAAAGTGAGCGGGATGGGCAGAATACTAACAGCGCCAGGCAATATCATGCAAAGAAACTGGGTGCAACCAGAAATTCCAGAGCACAGAGCTGTATAACCAGCATTTAACGGCACACAGCGGTGAACCTATGATCCGTCGTCAGAGTATCCCACTGTCTTTATTAACCAACAACCCGGTCAGCAGTATCTTGAACAATGGGATGAGCTCGGAGAATAGAGATGGAACGGCTGGCACCCCAGCAGCAGTAGGTGGTAGTGGCGCGTCTCGCATTAATTCTATTCTCAACCCTAAACCGGAATATCAAACTTCTGCCTTAAGATACAGGACCAGTCCGTCCCAGGCAATTTCAGGGGTGCATGCAACGGCCAGGGTGCAGCACACGCCGTCGGGAGGTTTACACGGGTCAGAGTTTAGTTCGCCAACATCGTCTTCTGATCTGACAGACTCGGCCGAATCTGAAGAGGACTCTGGTTCTTTTAACCGAGGGCTGAACAGAGCGAGTACAGCGGGCACAGTCAGTTCATTAACCACGCATGGAACAAATGGTACAAATACAGCGAACAGGACGAATATGATGAACAGAATGAACAGCATGAATAATAGTACATTGAGTAGCAGAAGTAGCAGCAGCAGCAACAGCAGCGGCATCAGCATCTCGAGCATCACCAACAACAACAACAGCACCTCCACATCCCTCTCGACCGCACCGGCCCCACGCCCGACTCGAGCGAAGCGAGAGGAGCAACCAGGGTCTGGGGCGGAGCCCCAGCCGCCGGAGGCACACACCCCCCACCCAGACCCGCTCTCCACTAGAGCACCCAGTGCATCTCCCCCAGCCGGTAAACCAGCAGGATCACACAGACGCAAGTCGTCCGTGTTCAACGGCAACAGTGAAACCGGACTGGCGAATTATATCAAAGTACCTTTAAAAAAACGAACAAGAGACCAGGTCGATGACGGAGCTGGCAACGACGATGACACCGAGTCTCTGGAATACCAGTACCAATGTCTTGACTGTCTCGACCGGTTCTCGTCGACCAGCGAGCTGAGGCAACACAAGAAAAACCTGCATCATATTCAGACATACAAATGCCGGAAATGTGGCGAGTTGTTTCGGTCGATTGCCGACAGACAGACCCATAAAAACAACAAACACTTCGACACCATCACCTGTACCATCGAAGGCGACAATTTCCGCGAGTTTAAACAAGGGTCTACAGTGTCTTCTAACCGAAATGGCGCCGGCTACTTCAGCTGTCCTGTCGACTACTGTACATTCCTCACTCGCATCCCGGGCTACTGGTACGACCACGTCCACCACGTGGAACACCACGGCGAGAACCCGCAAAAACGCAAAAAACGAGCCAGCATGGCTCCCTGAACGACGAAACGACCCATGATTTTTTAGACGATGATATTTAATATTTAATGACACTCATGTGATGGTACAACCTCCTCCCTTCACACCCTCCGTGCCTACGGCGGCCGGGCGCTGCCCGGACCCGTTGTACCCGCTTCGCGAACGGCCGGGGGATTAATTTTTTCTCGGGGATGGGGGACATGCCTCCGGCGGCCGGGCTCTGCCCGGACCCGTTGTGCTCGCTTCGCGAGCGACCGGGGGGAATAAGTTTTTCAGGGATGGGGGACATGCCTCCGACGGCCGGGCTCTGCCCGGACCCGGTCGTGTTCCGGTGGATAATTGCTTCTGGAGGGATGGAGGTCATGCCTCCGGCGTCCTGAATAAAATTTGAGCATTACCAGGCTCACTCCGAGCAACCATTCCTATTTTTTTACAAAAATATGAAAAAATTAATATATTTTCTACTTGTAATTTATATTCAACAAATATAATTAAATTGTAAATTTCATTTAATTGAATAAATATTAATTACTTTATCCACTACTTCATCGGTTGCAGTTTCTAATATTTTTTCAGTAGATATCCAATAGAGCTCTGCCCATTACACACTCAACCTCTGGTGGCTCGGACCCCTCGCGGCCTCCAGCGGCTCTTCCCCAGACCTCGTGGCCCCTGCGTTCTTCGAAGGAGATACTTTTCCTGGGTTGGAGACGACAAACACGACAAACGACTCGAGCGAAGCGAGAGGAGCCACGGGGTCTGGGGCAGCGCCTCAGCCGCCGGAGGCATGTGGAAACCGTCAATATTATAAAATTATTTGACCATTAGGATTACGTTCGACCATCTCTATTGGTTCAGTTTCATGCTAGAGATGATTTCTTAATTTTAAGATATTCCCGTAAAATATATTTTCAATTTTGTTGCACTCATGAGACTCCGAGTCTGATCACCCTGCCTAACTGCACTGAGTCGATCCTCTCTCTCACAATACCCAGGGCACACCCACCACCCTGACCCCCCTCCCTCGCTCGCGAAGCGAGCACCACGGGTCCGGGCGGAGCCCGGCCGCCGGAGGCATGTCCCCCGTCCCCCAGTCGTTCGTGAAGCGAACACCACGGGTCCGCGCAGTTGCACGGCCGCCGGAAGCACGGGTCTCCCATGACGTCAAGCCAAAGTCGTGAAGAGAAGACCTGGGTTAGGTCACACTGAAATCAGGGTCCAGCTGAAACCAGGGTAAGGGCTGGTCCGCACGATGATGTATTGGGTGGATAGCGGATAGCAAGGCCAGGCTGAGGGGGAGGTTAGCGATGGTGGGGAATTAATTAGCGACCGAGGCCTGAGCCGGAAACGGATGCTGCTAAATTAGTAGTAGCAGCAGAACAGGGATTGGCGACTGGTAGAGTTGCAAAAGAACGAAGTAGCCGGGTCGCTAGCGGGTTAGTGGGGTGAGAAGGAAGAGCAGCTTGGCCGATTCGTCGTAGCAGCGCCAGCGAGATCGGCGATCATGGTCAGATCCAGATCCAGTGCCAGGAATGACATCTAGAAATGTGGGCGCCCAACCGACTAGACCCAAACGGGAAACAAGCTGGGCGCCAGAGACAAGCCACACTGGAGGACGGGGGATGGATGCCTCTGGCTGCTGGGGCTCCGCCCCAGACCCCGTTGCTCCTGCTTCGCAGGAGATTCACGCCCCTCCTTCCCCCCGAGCCCGACTCGAGCATAGCGAGAGGAGCAGCGGGGTCTGGGGCGGAGCCCCAGCCGCCGGAGGCAGGCCCCCTTTCCCCCCTCCCCCGCCGGTTAAAATGGCGACGCGCATGGCCGGTGCTGGTTAGACCAGGGTTACAGTCGAGGAGAATTAGTCCGTCGCCGTGTACTAAGGAGATCAGGGGTAGACCCTGATGCGACATGAGCGATGAGCCCGTTCGCCAATGACGTCGGCAGGGTCCCACGAACCTGCTCGTTCCAGTAACCGTTACAGTCGACCCCTCCGGACAAACCAAAAATAGCTCCCCCCTCATCATCACTAGCACCCCGGAGAAACCATCCGAACATCCCAATACCACTAGTACACGGCAACGATGACCTAATCACGTCACAAACCACTAACAGTTGGCGGTATTGGGGGGTTGGGGCCTGCCTCCGGCGGCTGGGGCTCTGCCCCAGACCCCGTTGTGCTCGCTTCGCGAGCTTTTGAGGACAATCGGGTGGAAAATAGGACTCCTCGGAGAAACAGGCCCCTCCCCTCGACCCGAATCGAGCGAAGCGAGCAACCAGGGTCTGGGGCGGAGCCCCAGCCGCCGGAGCCAGAACCCATTCCCCCTCGCTCCCGAAACGAGAGAGACCCGGAAAAACTTTTTCAAACGCCCTGGTAGCCCAAGACCGGCTCGACTGTAATACACAGTAATACACAGGCGGGGAGGGGTTTTAAGTTAGGGTTTCACTGTACAGAAGCAGCTGATGCTGCGTTGGCGTGCATTAGCGTGTGCATCAGCTCGTCTGAGGGGCAGAGAGGGGGGAGGGGTATGCCTCCGGCGGCTGGGGCTCCGCCCCAGACCCTGGTTGCTCCTGCTTCGCAGGAGTTATTTGGAGGGTGCCCCACACCCGACTCGAGCGCAGCGAGAGGAGCAACCAGGGTCTGGGGCGGAGCCCCAGCCGCCGGAGGCATGCCCCTCCCCCGCTTCGCGGCGCCCATATTTCTGGATGCTCGCATAGCCTAGATAGGCGTAGGGCATGCATAGACAGTGCATACTCAAAGCCCCTCATTGGCTGGGCCGGGCGACATCGGCGGTGGCAGCAGCAGCAGCACTTGCTATTTCTGGCGTTGGCTAGGATGATACGGTCGCATAATCAGGTGCTTAATTCGACGCTAGTGGTGCATGCAGCTGATAGTGTACAATGGGTGGGTGAGGCGAGTGCCTTCTATGACGACTGGCGCATGGATCTCCCTGTCTGCCCATTGTAGAATCAGTGGTCTGGAGTGAGGGGTGGACTTATTCACTTATTATATAAAAGGTTGGGCTGATCCCTGTTTATTTGTTGTTTTTTTGTTCTTCTCTATCGACACTTTTTGAAGTGATCTGTTTTTTCTTGTTATTCAACTTGGATCTCTGTTTGAGTCGTACAGTCTGGTGAGTGTTTTATCGTGAAATCTTATTTTTAGTTCTCACGAGTCATTATCACCCAAATCAGTCTTGTTTTTGAAGCACCCAGCCAAACTCTGTCAGTCATACCTGGTCGACCTGGTTGAGACTGAGTTTAATTTGCCTCGTGTCTGACCCGGTTGTTCGTTTGTTTGTTCCTGCTCCGGGGTATATATTGTGTCTGGTGTATCTGGTTGTCAATCGCGGAATTTGTTTTGACTCGCTGCTAGCATCTGAGTCTGTACTGGTAAGTGAGTTGGGAGTCAGCTGGTAGGGAAGTTTGTCAGTTTGTGAGTTTGTCAGTTGGTCGGTTGGGTGGTTGGTCAGTTGGTTTGTTCGTCAGTTGGTTTAACTTTTGATTTGTGATATTGAAACCTTTAATAGTTCTGGTAGAGGACGGTGGTGGTACAATAGTGGTACTACTGGTTTGTCTTGATTTGTAGTAGAGCTCTCACTAACTTGTTAAGATACTACTGATCCTGATCTGGTTTCTGATCTGGTCTCTGATTTGATCTTCTCGTTAAACCTGCCGAGGAGCTGCACTGCTGTTGATCTCTTTTGTTACTCAGTTATTTTTTTTGTTGATTTTTCACTCTCACTCTCACTGCAAACACATCTCAGATGATTACGCCGTTCTCTTTCTTCAGGAGGTCTAAAAGGGAGACCCTTTCTGCCAAACCTGTTGCCTCTCTGGGCCCCTGTATTTGTACTCGTAACATCTCGTCTCAGACTGGTTCTAACTCTGTCGACTTGACGAGCCCTCTTGAACCCACCGACTCTCGCGAGTCGTCTTCCAGTCTGTCCAGCTCTTGTGCCTCGTCGAACTTGGACGTCTCTTCTGTCAGCCAAGTTTCATATCCCAATGAACCCCCATGTCCTAAAGGCGGGTCAGAAGACCCTATTTTCCTTCCAAACGAAGTCCTACTACAACGGTTTTCGAACCGTAAGAGCGGGTTAAAACTATCAAAATGGAAAATGGAGCAACAGCGTCTGAAATGCAGACGTTGTAGCACTGCTACTACTGCCAGCACCAACCCCGACAACACCTCTTCTACTTCTGGTCGGTCGAGCTACACTGCTGGCGGTGTCACTATGTCAGCATTTGCTGCTTCTGCTTCTGCTTCTGCTTCTGCTTCTGCTACTGCCACCTCAACAACCTCTCGTTGCAACACTTCTTCTACTTCTGCATCTGTTTCTGCTTCTTCTACTGGCAATACCACCCTTGAATGCACGACACTAACCGGCTCCACTGGCTCCATCACTGTATCAACACAATGTCCTGCCTCATACAAATACTCCTCATCCGGCTCGACAACTGCTGCTATTACCGAAAACTGCCATGACGAACTGTCCGATCAAACCCACCCTGGAGTCATTTACGTTACTTCTGAACGCTTGATCTTTGTACCTAAGAGCGAGTTGATTGACGGATACACCCTGGATATCACCAGTCTAAGCTGTATGAAAGCCATTGAGTCGACCAAACGTGTGTGGTTCTTCGTGTGTTACAAAGACAACAACAGCATTGCCACAATTCCGTTCTCGTCCCAAGCCCGATGCCAAGCGTTTCTCCGTCTCATTAAAAACATCCGGTTCGAGCACATGGTCCGCCAGTGTCTGCCACCGCGATACACTCATTATTCCATTCCCGAAGAGACCAACTCGACCATGGACACCGATTCTGACTCACCTGCCGACTCCAACTACACCCTATCTTCTTCTACCCCTCCAAACGATAACGGTTCATCTGAATTCCAACCCGACGAGTGGTGGTACGGCGACAACCAACTGCCCAGTTACAACGACTCTGAAGAAGCTCTTCACAAGTACCTCACGAACCTGGGTCTTCTTACCGAAACTGAGCCACTCGACCGCACCGAGCGCATTTCCCGCCTCATTGCCCTTGCCACTGTACCCCAATCAGTGGCCCTCGACGACTCAACTTCTACCACCACATCCTCTTCCTCCTCGAACCGGTCTAATGTCCCCCGCACCACCCAAACTGCCGCGGCCCACGAAGCCTACCACTCGCCCTACGTCTGGTTCTAGACCCAGGCCCTCTACTTTTACGAATTTATGCCCTTCATTGTATTGCTATAATACTCTCTATTTATTTTAACTGATACACTTTACATCCACTACCACATGTCCTTCTTCCACGGTCTGCCTCCGGCGGCTGGGGCTCCGCCCCAGACCCGGGCTGCTCCTCTAGCTGCGCTCGAGTCGTTGCGCCACAAGCCCCATCTGCCTCCGGCGGCTGGGGCTCCGCCCCAGACCCGGGTTGCTCCTCTCGCTTCGCTCGAGTCGTTGCGCCACGACCCCCATCCGCACCCAGGCTGGTCCCCTCCCTGCGCCACAGCCCCCGCCAACTCCTGCGAAGCAGGAGCAACCCGGGTCTGGGGCGGAGCCCCAGCCGCCGGAGGCACGCCACAGCGGGGCAGTTGTTGCACGGATTAACTGCGGTTTATTGACGTATGTACCCCTCTATTTCTTGCCGGATCTGGACAAAACGTTAGTAGCGCCAACGGAGAGCGACAGGGGTCAGATGCCCCGAAAAAACTTACTTCTTGATACCTCCGCCGACAAGAGGTCCACCCTTGGCGGCCTTATTGGCCATCTCTTTACGAGCCTGGGCGTCGGCCTTCTGCTTGGCCTTGAAGGCCTGATCCTCCTCGTCCTCGAACTCGTTGGTCTTCTTCTTGGCCTGCTTAAGAGCTGCCGCTGTTAGTTTCCTCTGCTAGGGGAGGGGGGACTGCCTCCGGCGGCTGGGGCTCCGCCCCAGACCCTGGTTGCTCCTGCTTCGCAGGAGTTTTCTCTCCAACTGGGCCCACCACGCCCGACTCGAGCGAAGCGAGAGGAGCAACCAGGGTCTGGGGCGGAGCCCCAGCCGCCGGAGGCAAACCCCGCGGAGACGACGTACGTTTGAGCTTTCCACCTTGACGTCCGGACATGTTTGGTTGTAGATTTTTGATCTGGAGGTCGAAAATTGGTGAACTTGCAGCTTTATTAGGATGGAGCAGGGCTGAGGAGTGGGCAGGGTAATGCAATGGGTGGGTTACTGGCACGGCTGGGTGGCTGCTGGCGAGGCTGGGTTAGAGCGGTGGATGCTGGAAACAGTGGGTAGGTGAGTAGTAGTACTACGTTCACCGGAAGTATATAGCCATTGCAAGCGGACTGCGAACTGGACATTGGAATCCAGAAGAGCGTTTGGAATCACTCGAGAGCTTGGTTTTAGGTCGCTCGAACTTAATTGAACTCCTGTTTGTATTGAAAAGTCGACGATTGGCGGGTCCTTTGAGCTATCGTCGTGGTCTTCATCGTCGTCGCCGGGAGCTGTGTGGAGTATACAGTGTCCACGCGAAGCGTCTGCTGTTAGTATTTAAAGTTGAGTGATCTTCAGCTGAATCAACGACAGAGGCTAGAGACGAGACACAGTCTAAGAAAGTTGGCTACTAGCAGATTCAAAAGGGCTGTCAGTCACAGTCAAGTGTGACAATCAGCAGAGAGAGTCAAACCGACGTCAACATTCAAGTGACATATTCGACACAGTCAACTGACAGGGTTGATAAACAGAATCAGCAGTCAGGTACAATCAACTTTGATTATCAGCTGAGACTGTCAACTGGCAGAATCATCACTCCATCAATAGTCGAGTGAGAGTATCAACTGACAGAGTTTATAGGCAGAGTCAAGCATTAACTGACAGAATCAACTGACAGAATCGACTGACACAATCAACTGACAGAGTCAACGGGTAGAGTCAACGTCAGGTTCTATCCACAGAGAGTGTCAACAGACTGCTAGCTACAGCAGATATTTGAGCAAAGCAAAAATGGCCATTCTGAAAGACGCTGATAAGGAAAAGGTCAAAAGGGCCATTCCCAAGGCCAGCAACAAGATCGTCGATGCGACGGTCGCTAGACTGTATATAGCATATCCAGATGCCAACTCGTGGACTTATACGGGCCTTTCTGGTGCCATTACGCTTGTCAATGACTTGGTAGGAAACACCTTTTTCCTGAAATTGGTTGACATTGCGACCCACAGAGGTGTCATTTGGGATCAAGAGCTGTATATCAACTTCAAGTATAACCAGGATCGGTCGTTTTTCCACACTTTTGAGCTCGACGAGTGCTTGGCGGGTTTGTTGTTTGAAGAGGAATCGGAAGCTTCACATTTTTTTAAGAGAGTTCAGAATAAAGAGAAATACGCTTCAAAGGCCACTCTGAACAATAAAAATGCCATTGCTTTAAAGAAAACTGCTAATAAGATCCAGGCCAATACACCAGCACCTCAGGGACCTCGAGGTGATCCTACGGGTCTTCGAAGACGGTTATATCTCGAGGGTAGTTCGGGTCCTGTTTACTATGATTCTGAACCTCCTCCAGAATGGAGACCATTATATGCGGAGCTGGCTAGTCAGGGCATTACTGAAGAAATGATTGCGGAAAACAGAGAATTTATTAAAGAATATATTAGACAACAGGGTGGTCCTTTAGTGGGTTTAGAGCCACCTATTCCAAGACGATCTGCTCCATCTTCAGCAGCTACTGAGTCTACTAGTAATGGTAGTAGTGGTATTAGTAACGGCAGAAACAGATCAGATTCTTCTGTGACGGTAGCTAGTGTTGGAAGTGGAACTTCAGAGTCGTCTTCCACGAAAGCCACTCGTAAAGCCAAGGCTCCACCTCCACCTCCACCTCCTGGACCGCCCAATGTTCCTAAGAAAGCTACTCCTCCATCTACATCAGCACCATCAGCATCAGCTGGTCCACCATCTGTTGCACCTATTTCAACCAGTGTACCATCCGGTTCATCAGCATCATCTCCATCACCAGAACCAGGAACTCCATCCAGTGCAACCGCTACACCTACATCATACAAAGTCCCACCACCAATGCCATTTATCGGTCAAAGAGTTGCATCAAACCCATCACGACCCTCAGCCCCTGCTACTGCTCCTGGAGGAGTTCCACCACCTCCTCCACCACCAGGATCAGCGCGTCCTGTTCCTTCACTCCCCCCTCGTGGCTCTGTACCACCCCCACCAGCAAATGCCAATCCATATGGAACTCCCCCATATCAACAACAGCCACCTCCTGCATCTCCATATGGCCAACAGCCCACTTCGCCATATGGTCAGCCTCCTGGCACAGCCGGTCGTCCAGTACCTCCACCACCGTCATTACCTCCTCGAGGAGTCGCTAATAATGGACAAGCCCCACAGTTTGGCATGCCACCACCACCCGCTCCTGGTGCTGCTGGTGCTGGTCAATATATCCCACCAGCTCCACCACAACGAGGCGCTGTTCCACCACCTCCACCACCACAACGAGGTGGAGTTCCTCCACCCCCACCCCCAAGTCGAGTCCAGCAACCCCCACCAGCAGCAGGCGTACCTCCACCACCTCCACCGCCCCCACCAGGCCAACCCGAACTCCAACCCCCAACTTTCAACCCCTATCAAACCCCACCACCGCCACAGTCACAACCACAGGCAGTTTCACCACCAGTCAAAATCGACGTCAAACCCATCTCGTCTTTCCCACCGCCCCCTCGCCCCCACAATGCAGGCACTCCTCCTGTCGCCAGTGTAGCACCACCCGCTTCCACCTCTCAACCCCCAGCTCCGCCCCCACCCCCACCTCCAGCAGCAGCTCCTCCCAGTTTCAACAATGCTGCAGTTCCTCCTCCACCACCACCACCTCCTCCACCAACAGCAGGAGTCCCACCACCTCCACCTCCTCCTCCAGCACCTCCAGGACCACCACCAGCATTCGGATCAGCCGCCCCTCCTCCACCGCCACCTCCACCTCCCGGTGGCGCACCAGGAGCACCGCCCCCACCACCCCCACTCCAAGCCGATGCCGGTGGTCCTCCTGCTCCACCCCTCCCCACTGGCGACGGAGGCCGCGACGCTCTTCTGGCGTCCATCCGCGGTGCTGGCATTGGATCCCTCCGCAAGGTCGACAAATCCCAGCTCGACCGTCCCAGCGTAATCCTCCAAGAAGCCCGTGGAGAAACCCCCACACCCGCCCCCTCAGCAGCCCCTGGCGGCAACGCCAGCCTGGCCGACGCGCTCGCCTCAGCCCTCAACGCCCGCAAGGGCAAAGTGGCCCTCTCCGACGACGAAGACGACGACGAAGACTGGGATTAGACAGCTACGTACAAAATAGAATTCTCCCCCCACTATTTCCTGGGGGTCTTCTCTGCCTCCGGCGGCTGGGGCTCCGCCCCAGACCCTGGTTGCTCCTCTCGCTTCGCTCGAGTCGGGCGTGGGGGTTACAGGGCTTTTTCGCCGATCAGAGCAGGACCCTGGAGATCTCTGCATTAACACCTCAGCCGGAGCCAAGATTCCACTCCCTGAGCGGACGCTGACCACACGGCTGTGCCGGACCCTGCGTCGACCCATGTCGTTGCCAGTTTCCGTAGGAACGAGGGCCAGCTCCATATAACGACTCGAGCGAAGCGAGAGGAGCAGCGGGGTCTGGGGCGGAGCCTCAGCCGCCGGAGGCAGTGCGCCGCATGATGTGCGGCTAGGGCTAATCGCCAAGTCAGAGAGATATAAAGTAAACAGATGGCGATAGCTGCAAGTGAGATAGTTGTGCAACAGCGCTATCGGCGAGTAAATTAGAGATTAGACAGGCAAAGAGAGAGTCGGCGAAGCGCGAGAACTGTGTAGAATGGATCAACATTTGATTTCGACCGTCAACCGTCTTCAGGATGCGTTTGCCACGTTGGGTCCGACCACGAACCCGATAGACTTGCCACAGATTACAGTGGTTGGTTCGCAGAGTTCGGGCAAGAGTTCGGTGCTGGAGAATATCGTGGGAAGAGACTTTCTTCCTCGTGGTACGGGTATTGTAACACGACGTCCTCTGGTTCTTCAATTGACGAATGTCAAAGCAGGATATCACAAAGCCCCTGAAGGAGTGACTTTTAAAGATGGCGAGAATGCCGATGAATGGGGCGAATTTTTACACAATCCAGGCAAGAAGTTCTACGATTTTAATGAGATTCGTAATGAAATCGTCAGAGAGACAGATGCTAAAACCGGCAAGAATGCCGGTATCTCGTCTCAGCCAATCAACTTGAGAATCTATTCACCGAATGTTCTTACATTGACTCTGGTGGATTTGCCTGGTTTGACAAAAGTTCCTGTGGGGGACCAGCCAAAGGATATTGAGAGACAGATTAAAGAAATGGTTCTTAAATTCATCACCAAACCCAATGCTATTATCTTGTCAGTGACTGCGGCCAATACTGATTTGGCCAATTCGGATGGACTGAAACTGGCTCGTGAAGTCGATCCTGAAGGTGCTAGAACTATTGGAGTGCTGACTAAAGTGGATTTAATGGATCAAGGAACTGATGTGGTTGATATTCTGGCAGGTCGGGTGATTCCATTGCGATACGGATACGTACCAGTAATCAATCGAGGCCAGAAAGATATTGAGACTCATAAATCTATTAAGAATGCATTGGACTTTGAAAGAAAGTTTTTTGAAGAACATCCATCGTACCGAGCCAAGGCTCAATACTGTGGTACGCCATTTCTGGCCAGAAAACTGAATATGATTCTCATGCATCATATTAAGACGACGCTGCCAGATATCAAGGCGCGAATCCATAGTACTCTTGCCAAGTACCAGTTAGAACTGGCACAATTAGGTGAAGACGCATCGCTTCTTGGATCGCCTTCAAACATTATTCTTAATATCATCACTGAACTGGCTAATGAGTATAGAACCATTTTAGACGGCAACAGCCAGGATTTGTCAACGAACGAGTTATCTGGTGGAGCAAGAATCAGTTTTGTGTTTCATGAACTGTATTCGAATGGTGTAAAAGCAGTGGATCCGTTTGACCAGGTTAAAGATGTGGATATTCGAACTATTCTGTATAACTCGTCAGGATCGTCACCATCGTTATTTGTAGCCACACAGGGTTTTGAAGTGATTGTCAAGCAACAAATCAAGCGATTTGAAGATCCCAGCTTGCGATGTGTAGCATTAGTTTACGACGAGCTGGTGCGAATTATTAACGGCATTCTCCAGAAACCCATTTATAGACGGTATCCCAACCTGAAAGAGCAGCTGTATAACACCATAGTGGTGTTTCTGAAGAACTGTGTGAATCCCACTAACAAACTAGTGTCGGACTTGGTGAGTATGGAGGCGTCGTATGTGAACACGGCGCACCCTGATTTCATCAACGGACACAGTGCCATGGCACAAGTTAACGAGAAACTGCATCCCACCAAAATGGACCCCAAAACCGGTAAACCCATCATCACCCAGCCCAGCAGTTCTGCATCTCCCGAACCTGACGGATCTGGAGGGTTCTTTGGTTCGTTCTTTGCATCCAAGAACAAGAAACGACTGGCTGCTATGGAGCCACCACCAACTGTTCTCAAAGCTTCTGGAACCCTTTCTGAGCGGGAAACCATGGAAACTGATGTGATCAAGCTACTGATCTCGTCGTATTTCAACATCGTCAAACGTACCATGATTGATATGGTACCCAAAGCGATTATCCTGAACCTGGTCAAGCACTCGAAAGAAGAAATGCAACGTGAGCTGCTCGAAAAGCTGTACAAATCCGACCAGCTCAACGAAATGCTCAAAGAATCCGACTTTACCGTGCAACGCCGCAAAGAGTGTCAAAAGATGATCGCCTCGCTCGAAACCGCGGCCGAAATCGTCTCTTCTGTCTAACCATTGTTTCTTTTTTTTTTCTAATTTAATTATTTACTTCCGGGAAGGGGGCATGCCTCCGGCGGCTGGGGCTCCGCCCCAGACCCTGGTTGCTCCTGCTTCGCAGGAGATGGCCGGCACCGTCGACGAAACGACTCGAGCGCAGCGAGAGGAGCAACCAGGGTCTGGGGCGGAGCCCCAGCCGCCGGAGGCACACCCCCAGCCCCTGAGAGCTCCGCTAGTGGCAGTGAACCCTGCGTCCTTGGCCGGCGCGGCTGACGTGCTATTTATAAATTGAAGGGAGAAGAGGCGGCCCCCTGCTCCATGCAGGGGGCCCTGCTGCAGTTGCTGGAGCGGCACATGACGCGGCTGTGCAGATGACGTCAAGTAAATTTAATCTCCGCCGTCGGTGTCAGGACTTATTTGGACTTATTTCAGTCGGGACGTGCTAGGTTGGTAGCATTCAGGTTTCGTTGTCACTGCCTGATTCTTGGCAGTTTGTACCGATCAGTGAAAGCTTTTTTTGCCACTTGGACAGTCGAATAAGGCGTGTTTGTTTTCGCAAAACTCAGAATCATCAGCTTGCCAGTTGGGATATTTATTGGCACATTTGTCGGTTATTTCACAGTCTTTTTTGGCTTTATCGCTTCTTTGATTTGCATTTGTGAAGATCGAGTTTCCAACGATCGAGATTCGAGTGAAAACAGCTCGAAAGACACGTGAATTAGACGGGTTAATACATCGACATCGATTGATTGAAGATCTCAAATTTACAGACAAATAACTGAACACGAGAGAATAAAATGAGTGGTGAAGAGAACATCAGATATGTCGACCGAGTGGTCACTGTGACAGTCACGGAGTATATTCCCCAGCCTACGGCATTACAAGCTGTAGCTGGCCACATCGTTCACGGAGCCGAGCGAGGGTTTCTAGGCACGCTAAAACTGATAGCTATTGGAATCGTGGTTGCGATAGTGCTGTCCCTAGCCTGTGTCGTAGGATACGGGTTTTTCAAGGTATTTTCACAGGTGTCAGACCGAGTCAAGACCAAGATCGAGAACCAGGACCGGTTCAAGATCTCGTCCAGCGGTGTCGACCTCAAAGTACGAGGCCGCACCGACGAGGACACGAACGAGCTCGCTCAAAGGTAAGCAAACTCTCTCACTCTTTTCACGAGCTTTTCCCACGAACTCACGACTAACAACCGACCAGGATATCCAACAAGATCTTCCCCGGAGTGCCCACGAGGCCCAAAGAAAAGGACACATAAGCCGCCCTGTAACTTCTATGTATACTAGTACTCTAAGACCAAAGGGGTGTGCCTCCGGCGGCTGGGGCTCCGCCCCAGACCCCGCTGCTCCTCTCGCTTCGCTCGAGTCGGGCGTGGGGGGTCCCAGATCAGTTGGAATCGTGGGTGGTGAGCTTCTGCCGGCACCCCCACACCCGACTCGAGCGCAGCGAGAGGAGCAGCGGGGTCTGGGGCGGAGCTCCAGCCGCCGGAGGCATACACCCCGACCCCTGAGTGATGCAGGCACCTGCGTTATCGCGGATCGGCAAGTGATAGCGGTTAGGGTGATGGACATTGCTTTAGGGATGGTTGCTGTGGGTGTGAGAGTATTTAAAGAAGGTTAGCTGCCCTTTGAGGAGGTGTAATTGTTTTCTTGGATTATTTATTTTTTGGATTGAGGTTTAGTGTTTTTTGTGAACTGATATTTTGTAGCAATGGGACTTGGTTCGCTGATTAAAGACAAGTTATCGAAACCAGGAGGGTCGCTCTCAGGGTCGGGCAGTCCAACACCGGCAGCCCCTGCGAGCACGCCTGGCCAGAAACCTAGCTCGAGACAGATTTTTCAGAACAGATTTAATCATGGACCCAATTTGGGTGGCATGTTTGTACTGGAAAGATGGATTTCGGGTGACGATTTGTTTGAAGGAACAGATAAAACTTCGGAATTAGAAGCAGTCAAGGCCACAGTGAAGAAGCATGGGTTGGATGGAGCTCGTGCTAAATTTGAGAACCATTGGACTTCGTGGCTGGATGAAGGCAATGACTGGAACTGGTTACAATCCAAAGGTGTCACTGCTGTCAGAGTGCCTATTGGTTATTGGACAGTAGACAATGGCAAGTTTACTCGCCATACTCCGTTCGAGGAGTATCAGGCAGTTTACCAGAATGCATGGAATATTTTCAAGAGCCATGTTATTAAACCAGCAGCTGCTAGAAATATTGCTGTTCTCATAGATCTTCATGCTTTGCCAGGTGGAGCAAATGAACAAGATCATAGTGGAACTTCGTCTGGAAAGGCCGAGTTCTGGTCTCATAGCAGCAGTGTAGACTTGGCTACTGATATTCTCAAATTCATAGCATCCGACATGAAATCTTATGATAATATCTGTGGTATTCAGATCATTAACGAGGCTCCATATGCTAATAATCCTAAACACCAGCAGAATTACTATTTCAAAGCTCTGTCTGCCATTCGAGGAGCTAATCCGGACATTCCAGTTGTGATTTCCGATGGCTGGAACACCCAGCAGTTCATTTCTATTATTAAAGACCACGAAGACAAGTTATCAGGAGATGCCAGTTCGCTCGGTCTGATTATTGATACTCATGTTTATAAATGTTTTTCGGACGAAGACAAGAGAAAGCCTCCCGGACAATTGATCCAGGACGTGGACTCGGCGATTCCACAGACCGGAGATGTCGATATTCTTGTAGGAGAATATTCGTGTGTGATGGATGAAGGTACATGGAAGCAGCTTCCACAGGGACAAAACCGAGACCAGATAGTCAGTGACTACGGCCGTCGACAGGTCAGCCATTTCTATCAACGAGCCAAAGCTGGTCAGTATTTCTGGACATATAAATTCCACTGGGGTTCCGGAGGAGAATGGGGATTCCGAGAGATGTCCGACAAAGGAGCGCTACCCGATTACAGCCAGATCCCATCAAAATCGCCTGACGTGTACCAGAACGCATTCAACGACCGACTGAAATCTTCGCTTGACGAGCACGTCAATTACTGGAAAGGTCAAGACGCCAACAAGGACTGGCAAAACTGGCGGTACGAAGACGGGTTCACCATCGGCTGGCACGATGCCCAAGCGTTCGACGAGTTCAACCACAGCGAAATCGGCCGCTGGGTGGCCTGGAAAAAGTCCCGTCTGTCGCAACACGTACAACAAAAGGGATCCAGCGACCTGCTATGGGTGTTCAGCCATGGTTTCGACAAAGGAGTCGAGCAGTTCATCGCGACCCGCAACTCTTAGGGGGGTTACACGTGCCTCCGGCGGCTGGGGCTCCGCCCCAGACCCTGGTTGCTCCTGCTTCGCAGGAGATGGCTGGGAACGCCGGACGAAACGACTCGAGCGAAGCGAGAGGAGCAACCAGGGTCTGGGGCGGAGCCCCAGCCGCCGGAGGCAAGGCCACACGGTAGAGACATATACGGTTTATTAAATACAGATTATGCAAATAAGAACAGGGCTCCTACAGCACAGATTACGTAGAGAGACGTGGTGAACACGGACCCAGCGGTCGCGACAGAGGCGCTGCTGGTGTGGTTGGCCACGGACAGGGTGGGTGCGAAGTTCTCACCCGAGATGTTGACGGCCTGGTTGTCGACGGCACTGTCCCAGCAGTATTTGTCGAAACACTGCTGGCACTGGTCGGTGGGTGATTGGCCGCGACGGTCGAGCTCTCGCTTGATGATGGCGCAGCCGACACAGGCTGGCCAGTCGCTGTCAATGGTACCGTTCTGCTGGGTGACCACGTTGTATCCGTTCTCGATCATGCCGGCAACTTCGTCGGTTTCGTACGACATTTTGAACGTCGAGGTGTTGGAGAAGTACGAGTGAGCAAAGTTGGCAATGTAGATAATCAGAGGAGGCACAAAGTGGTCTTGAGTCGACTGCGAGTCGTTGAACAGTGAAGTCAGGTTCGTGGCGTTACAGCCGAAAAACGTCGGTCTCTTGGTGTATCCGTTATTGATGAATGTATTCGTGTCGGGAACATACGGGAAGATGGTGTTGTTACTCTCATTTCCGAATTGACGTTGGAAACTGGCAACCAGTGACGAACCGTTGGGCCAGTTGTAGGTAGTATCAGCAGAGTTGTCAAAGGCAAATACAACATCCAATTTACGTTCAGGTTGGATAAGAGGCACGAGGGGAATATTTTCGTTGTCCTCACCACCGTCGACAAGATTAAGAACGCTGTTGGTGGTGATACCGTTGGTGACAGTGTCTACCTTAAAAAATGGATTTGGATCGTAAATGGCAATATCGTCACTCTTCTTGCCAATATCATCAAGAATATCAGTAGCAAGGTCGTACACAACGCCAGAAACACCGGTCGAGTTGATCTGGAGAATAAACTGGTTGAACAGCGTCGACGAGGTACCAATAGTGAATCCGGCATTGTCGAAACCTGCAATACAGGTGCCATTAACAGGCTTGCCGTTCTGGACCTGCGTTCCGAGATATTTGATCTGGGTGAATGCATAGATGGTAGGGTCCCAAGAACCGAGCTCGTAGGGCGTCAGTTCAAAGACTGTGGAGTTGGTAGAAATAACAGTGGTACCAGGAGCACGACCGTCGGAAACGACAATAGGGAAGGGCATTTCATGGTTTTGGAACACATCGTAGTTGACGACATCGTCAAAAGTCAAGGCTGGTCCACCATTAGACAGGTTGAAAAACTGGTGAGACAATGCTCTGCCCCAGATATCGGTGATAGACGTGTTGAAACCGGCCTTTTTCTTGCTCTTGACATCGTCTGCAATGTCATCCCAGTAAGAAGCAGTACTGAATACATTAATCCCACCAGGATTGAGAATAGAATGAGACAAGTCCCACACATCTGAAGAGCCCTGTAATTCCGGAATCGACGTGAAATTGTTCATAACAATTGAACCCAGTAACCAATTACCACCAGAAAGACCTGCAAAATAGGTAGCAGCCTGAACCAAACCACCCATATGGTGTTGGTTGGTGGAATTAGCAGTTCTGTTATCGAGAGCAGAAAACTCGCCAGCACCTGCCAACATGGCACGATAACCACCACCGGAAAATGCAATTGCAATAGGAATGGTTGAATTGGACAAGAACTGGTCGGCACTGAAATCCGATAAATTGGCTCTGTTCAGCCAGTCTATCAGAGCCGGTCTAGCCACTTCATGACGTTTCTGAACAAAATCTGCTTCTTTTGGATTAAGACTGTCAGCCGGTCGCACAAGAGATCCATCTGGACAGTCGACTTGACCTGGTGTATAGCCGCCAGTAGGAGACCCTGCTAGAGCAGGCACCGCCAATAAAAGCGGTAGAATATGAGAAAAGTGCATCACGTCCGCGATCCACCAGAATAAATATATGAATAGAAGAAGGCGATTTGTTTACCAGCTGTAGATATCGACTTTAATATTAGAAAATTAATTTTCCAATCCGATCCGGTTTCTAACTGGTTTTTCTATCGAATCCAATACTGATATCCCGTTTCGAAGATCAATCAAATCTAGATCAAATCCACTACCAATTCCAGTACTGATATTTGTTATCTACCAAAAGACAATAAAGACGATTAAACTTTAGAATAAATCGTTGGTCAAATAAAGAGTCAGGAATCGGAATGCAATATTACCGAAAATTCCGAAACAAACAAAACCGACCACGACGTTATTTCAGATGCAATCAACTCAAATAAGCCGCTATACTTAAAGAGCACCTGTCGAAGACACCTGAACAGCACTTTCAATACTCTAATAGTACTTTAATAGCTGTGGCTCGATATGATACAGTTTATATATATACCTTTGAGTCGCAGCAGAGGTCTCGGATCAATCGGTGCACGGCACTTTAATGCAACCGGATGCTAGACCGACGGGATTTTTTCAGAGCTTATCCAGATCTTCAAAGTTTGATGACGCGTTCTGTGCAGCCGAAAAATGCGATGAGCCTACAAACAGAAAAAGACAAACAATACAGATTCGCACTGCCCACACCACAACTTAAGTTCTGTAATACTTTCGGAACACCGCTAATACCAGCTGCTGTGTAACCGCAGAATTTAAAATTACAGTACCAAAAAAAATATACTGTAGCAGCAGAAATTTTAAAAAAAAATTAATTGAACGCAAAATTTCGGAACTCAGATCAAACGGTTTCCAACTATGACCAAGTAAATTATCAAAATCAAACAGAATAAAATAAAAATAAGTGATCAGAAGATATGGTTGCATTTATATATATATATATATATATTCTATTTTGCTTAGACCAGCATGTACAATGCTAGTTCCATGCCACAGCGATCGTGACCAGGCTGGTGAGAATGCATTTGAAGATCGACGCCCCCCGCCCGACCAGCTTGGCCGAACCCAGCCCCAATCCGAACCTGTCACAGCCCCGCTATGTGCGTCTCCAACGGCTGCTGCCAATCAGTACCCTGGACCAGAATATTTTCTACTAACAAAAATTATTTTAAAAACTCGTAGTCTGATCAGCGGAGCAGCCATGTCACTCGGCGCAGGGAGCCGATCGTGATTCTCAAAACCAATTTTCCCCGCCAACTCTACCACTTTCCCACACCAACACTTGCGATCTTTCCACGCTAAAAAGCCTGCCAAACACGTCCGATCTCACTCACGCCCTCACTAACCTCAACAGGCCCTCCCCCTTTCAACCTCCATCGGCCGAACCAACCTCTTTGTTACCGCCAAAAGCGGGGTCGACGACGCATTCCGCCGATCAGTGCGTTTCAGGGTCCTCCCTGCGTCTGAGGGCAACTGCCTCCGGCGGCTGGGGCTCCGCCCCAGACCCTGGTTGCTCCTCTCGCTGCGCTCGAGTCGTTTCTTCCAACGGTCCCAACAAACTCCTGCGAAGCAGGAGCAACCAGGGTCTGGGGCGGAGCCCCAGCCGCCGGAGGCAGACCCCTGGCAAAGCCAGTGAAAAATAAATAGAATTAGTACATGTCGCCGAACTCGGGCACACCATAGCTGGACCGGTCGGAACCGCGGTGGTGGGGTGGATGTCGTGAGTGGCGGGTTGGCTGGCCCCGGGTGCTGTTGCGGTACTCGTTGGTGTAGTTTGTGACTTTGGGGTGCGACGAGTGTTGCGAAGACGGTGGGGTTGGTGCCGGCGGGAGGGCGATGGGGTACGGTTGGAAGGTGCCTTGTTGGGAGGGCATGGGTGGTGGGTGGCTGGAGGAGAATTGGTAGGGAAATGTGTGGGGTGGTGGAGGTGGAGGGACTGGCATGGACATTGGCATCGGCATGGACATGGGGATTGTACCTATTGGAGGTGGAGGCATTCCCGGTGCGAACATTGAACTCATGTCTGGTGCCATTCCTGGGAATGCTGCTGGTGGCGGTTGAGTGTTTGTGTATCGTCGGTTGTCGTAATTGTATGGCTGTGGAGGTGGCTGTTGTTGCAGTTGCTGTTGTAGATAGTTTGGAAATGGCATTTGTGGCATTTGTGCAGCGAAGTTAGGGAACCCTGTGTTTGGCTGGTATGCCGACCGACCTCCAGATGAGCGATGTTTACGATATCGTTCACGGTCGTCTTCATTAGGATACGGTGATGACCGGTGATTGTACGAATGATGAGCACGAGAATGATGGTGTGGTCGAGAAGTACTAGGTCGTGGAGCGACTGGTAGACTAGTCTCTGTTGGATGCGAATTTAGTGTATTTTCAGACGACTCGGCCTGGGTATTATGACTGGATCTTCGGTTATTAGGTAGCCCTATATCCAGCAGTTCATGTGGATTGTATTCAGGCACCTCGACTATTTCATTAGCTGGTTCATAAGGATGACCCTGATTCTCTTCGTTATCGGAACTAGATCCTGTTGATTTATTGTCATCTGCTTTTTCGAGAGTTTCATTGGCCTCAGGCCCTGACCCAGGGCTCTGTGACTGACTCGGGTTCCGTGACTCGTACAAATGGTCTGATTCATAATTTTCTGATAACTGGGGTTCATATTCATCGTCGTTTTCTTCCTCGTCTGCCAGCTCTATAATTTCTGGCTCAACAGTGGCTGTTGTTGGAGGTGCAATAACATTCGAAGTATCTGATGTTGGCTGTGAGGCAACGGCCTTGTCTTCTTCGTTCGTAGCCACATCATTTGTATCTTTTGGCTCTTCTTCACTTTTATCATTTTGATTCTCTATTTTCTCCTCAGATTCTGCTGGAACTGTTTCTGGTTGAACAGAGTTGGACTCTTCTGGTTCCGTAGTAGCAGCAGCAGCAGCAGCAGCAGCCACATCAGGTACGTTAGTATTTACTGAGAGAATATCCGTGGTACCATCGACGCTGTGATCTTTTGAGGGGAGGCTATTAGCACTGCTACTGTTAACAGCAATCGGGCCCTGCGAACTGCCCGTCAGCTTTTGGATCTTGTTCTGGATGATAAATCGCTTATAATTTGCCCTGAACGCTGTCAAAACAGGTGGCAGCGACGTGGTGTCTGCGGACAGCAATTTCGCATTTTCCGCGAGTGCAAGCACTTTGTCGCGCAGATCAACTATCTTTTCCGACTCCGCCCGAAGGTTGTAAAACGGAATTTGCTTGGCCCGGGGCATACTACTCCTCTCTTTTGCAACGGTACTGTGATGACTTGATCTAGCGACAAAAGATCTTCACGAGCTCATAAAGCTTCAAGATCACGTGACATTGACGATTGAAGGATGATTTAATTTTAAATCAAAAAAGCCGACTGGTCAGTTTGACGTAATCGGATGATAAATAAGGCTCTATTTAATTATAATAAGTGGGTTTTTGTTTATACTTGCGGGTTTCTGAATAAAAGCTGATGGCATGATAGACTGTCTGTGAGCAATGCTATATAAACGTCAGATATACCTCACAAAACAATACAGTCTGATATCTGCTAGCCAATTTCCATAGCATTTTACTGGTTTAAAGTGTGCTGGAAGCGGAAAAACCTGTAAAAATTCGGTTTCGGGGGTGTGCCTCCGGGGGCTGGGGCTACGCCCCAGACCCCGCTGCTCCTCTCGCTGCGCTCGAGTCGTCACGTCCACGGTCCCGGACCTCTCCTGCGAAGCAGGAGCAACCAGGGTCGGGGGCGGAGCCCCAGCCGCCGGAGGCACACCCCTCCCCCTGAGACCAATCCGGCGAGCTCAGGGGTAAACGATCGACGGTCTGAAAAATTCCAGCCGCATGAACTTGTAGATATCTGACGGTCGATCTATTCATGAGCCAGGTTCTGACACTGGCTGATAGATTATTAATGAGGACAAGTCGTGCTGTGCTGGCGTCGGTTCGGACGATTAGGTCGCTGGTGGAGAGTCCCAGGTTGGGCGAAGATGCCACCGTGAACGGATGGGTGCGATCGGTGAGACGGATGAAGAAAGTGGCATTTGCAGATATCGGCGACGGAACGTCTGCTGACACATTAGCAGTGGTGCTCACGCCGGAGCAGAGCAAACAACTCAGCACCGGGGCCTGTGTACAGCTTTCGGGAAAGCTGAGTGAATCCCCTGGAAACCAGAAATTCGAGCTGCAAGTGGCAGAACCAGTTCCAGGGAAACCCGACCCAGTTAAGGTGCTGGGTCCTGCCGACCAATCGTATCCATTACAGAAAAAATTCCACACAGCTGAGTATTTACGGACGATTCCGTCGTTTCGTTGGAAGACTCTTGGCAATTCAAGTGTATTGAGATACAGATCATATGCTCAATCGCGTATTGCCAGATATTTCGAGTCAGCAGGATTCACACAAGTCAGTTCACCCATTATCACATCTTCAGATTGTGAGGGTGCTGGTGAAGTGTTCACGATCAATTCCGGCGAACCAGACAAGAATCAGAAACAACCATACTTCTTTGGTGACAAACCGGCATACCTCAGTGTATCCAGTCAATTGCATTTAGAAGTGTATGCAGCTGCTCTGTCACGAGTATGGAACATGGCACCAGCATTTCGTGCCGAGAAAAGCGATACCAACCGCCATTTGAGCGAATTCTGGATGGTAGAGGCCGAGCTGGCATTCACAGAGTCGTTAAAAGATGTCATGACAGTGGCCGAACAAATGATTCGTGCCGCTGTGCCTGATAGTGCCATGGCCATTGATATAATCCAATCCAACAAACAGAGCAGCTCAACGAAACAAGAAACCCTCAAACAGCGATGGCAAATGTTATCACAGCCGAAACCATGGGCTCGTGTGACATATACCGAAGCCGTGGAATTATTACGGAAAGAATTTCCTTCATTGAAGTGGGGAGACTCGCTGTCATCAGAACAGGAAAAGCATCTGGCAGCACATATTATCCAAGGACCAGTTTTCGTAACCGATTATCCAATGCATCAGAAACCTTTTTACATGAAAAAGAATGCTGTATCTGACGAAACAAAGGCAACAGTTGCCTGTTTCGACCTGCTTGTCCCAGAAATGGGCGAGCTCATAGGAGGAAGTCTGCGTGAAGACGACCACCAGACTCTTTTATCGGCCATGAACGACAATAACATGAACCCGGATGACCTTGAATGGTACCTGGACCTCCGCAAATACGGCAGTTTTCCCCATGGCGGCTACGGAATGGGTTTCGAACGTCTGGTATGCTTTGTCTGCGGAGTCGAGAACATCCGCGAGGCCATCGGCTTCCCTCGATGGGCTGGCAGCTGTGTCTGCTAGACGCCTTCCCTGTACATAGTCTCCAATTGTAAATAGACCAATCCCCCACGCAACCGACTCGAGCGAAGCGAGAGGAGCCACGGGGTCTGGGGCAGAGCCCCAGCCGCCGGAGGCAACACCCGGTGCCAGACTGCCTCCGGCGGCTGGGGCTCTGCCCCCAGACCCCGTGGCTCCTGCTTCGCAGGAGATTTGAAGGGTTGAAAGTACGCTTTTATTCTATATGGGCTTCTAGGCTACCGAGATGCAAGTTTAAAGCAGTATATACAGACAAAAATCTAAAGAATCCAAGATGAGAACGGAAGTAAAAATAAAATAGCAGTAATAAATCAGAATGAAGATGAATGTAGTCATTATCGTCGTAACATGTCGTGAAAGTATAGTGACAGAAAAACTTGTTGGTTTAGAACAAGTCAGGATGAAGGATCAATGATCCTTGGTAAATGCAACTTTTAGGCAGACTTGGCTAGGTTCTCGCGGAACACGCCGTCTTGAACCTTTTGAGCGACCTGTGACAATACACTCTCAAACCCCTTCTTTCCAAGGGCGGCGTTTTGGCCAAATCTGTCCACAGTCCAATCCTCGATCTTGCTACACAGTCGGCGGAACGAAGCATAGGCTGTGATTTGTGCCTCTTGATTGAACAAAGTGGCTTGTTTAGGATTGGCTGGATCTGGAGTATAGTTCACAGTTTCGTAGACAGTGAGCAGTTGATTCATGGTCAGGTTGACCGAACGCAGGGTCAAGCTTCTTGATTTAGGGTCCACTTCAGACACCTCTCGAACATATGACACATCAGTGCCACCAACAAGGGCTAGAACCCAAGAAGGAATGGCCTGTTTACAAGTAATCAATCTTTCAGTTCGCAGAACGCCCGTTGTGGAATCGATTTCGCGACGAAGAACATCGACTGCCACCACATGAGTAGACATTTCGTTAGGGTATTTCTTCCAGTTTGCACAGGAAACATGTTCCCAGTCATAGGCAAATGTGTGTTGTGTAGAGAAAATCTTCATTTTTGTCGTGCTTTTAATATTTTTGGTTTGGTTTTTTTTTCAATTTCTAACCTTCGATCTAAATCTCGGTCTGTACTCTCAATCGTCTATTTCCAACTGAGCTCTATGGTTCCACTAAGGTTCCACGAAAATTTCCAAATAATAAATGAGTAATCTAGAGAACTCTTTTTAACAGCCCCCTTTGTTTAGTGTAATTTTAGATTTTTTTTTGTTGATTTTTGTTGCTGGCGGGCTTTAGTCGACAAAAAGCGTTATCGCTGAAAAATGAAAATCTTGGACTTGAGTCGATTTATATATAATATGCTGCAACCTGGGAGTGTCGAGTTAATTTTCTATGTTTTTCGTTTTTTCGTTTTTCTGCATTATTTCTTTTAGACGGCTATTTCCTCCCGTAGAGAGAATGTACATGAGCCCTTACCCTGGATTTATACCTCGTTGTAGTGATTTAGACGCTGGCAATTGGGAGCAATTCTTGCTCATATGCAGGCAACAGCAAATGTGCTCCCCGATAATGAGATCACACGACTGCCTCACGGGAAATTACGGGTTGCCGCAATTTCCCTTTTCCCCTAGGAGTTAGATAAAATCACTATCCCAGTCTGAGAAAAAGAGGAAGCAAAAAATACGGCCCGACTCGGTCTAAGGCTAATTGTAAATTAGGCGAAATATTAGTCTGTATATATTCAACAAAGTCCTGTTACTGGTTATTCTTAATATGATGAAATGCTAGGAGTTGGTTAAAACTTAACCAGACCCTGCGTTCGATATATTTCAAAGCACTTTTTCATGGTAAGGTGCAATCGTCTAATTATTTTATAATCATGCTAATCAGATGAGCTCGTAATCCCGATATACAAATTTCCATGAAGAATACAACAGTACAGTCACACTATAAAGGCTCAGCTGGTTAAATGTAAAAAATGTACCTGCAGACATATATTCATATTTAGAGAAATGTACGGTCACGTTCTCAGGGTCGGCTGTACCCTGCAGGATTTGCCGATAAGGTAATTTGACCCGTTTTCTCCGCTGTGATTACTAAACTCCTTGTATGAGGCAAATGAACTTGAGGCGGTTATAGCAGTTGACAATTGGCTATAGTTAAATTACAATTTATTACCTCACCTACTCATTTCACATATGGCAAACGGCTTAATTAAACCATTTGCTCATCCTCGGCACAATATGGATTCCTGACTAGTCACTTCTTATCTTTGCATGTGTTTAGCGTCTAAAGCGCTGGGTCAGCCGTGTGATTCGCAGATTCACCACAGACTTGGCCCTTGCCTTGCATTGATCCCTATGACCGCCGTTATCTTAAGTAGCTTATCTCTAAATATATGCACAGGTCAAATCTCATCTTTCCTAACCCAGGTTATGTTCGGCGATCTGTCGTATGTCGTTCAGGACGATCAACTACCCCTGAAAAACCTCGCTGTTGAGAGTGGGTTAAAAATATCTCACACTTTTCACTCCGAGCGGCTTCTTGTAAGATTTCTGTTCTTCTCAATTTTCTCGTAGTTTTTAGTTGTGTCTTTTTTTCGATTTGTTTGAAACTCCCTCACTTGTCATTGTGCCGTTGAACATTTACAAAGAAAATAAAAACTTCATGCAAGCCTAAATTCCAGAAAGTAGATCTGTTGGTTCGATTGATGAGTCTGCGATCTGCGAATAATACTACTTCAACTGCTTTTCAATCTCTGGGTGACACTTCCCATTCTTTCGGTCCCCCCATTTGTTCCTATGCCAGCTGCAGATTTATCTGTAAATGCCCGCCCACGATTTGAAAACTGTATCATTGGGCTCTACTACGTTGAATAAAGCTTCAGGGAATGATGTTCCACATCTCTAATCAAGAATTGAATGGGCCTGTCAACAGTGGATCTGAAATTGCCAGGAAGCTTGCTATCACGGTTTGTTTTTATTTATCAGTTGACGTCAAAAAAATTTCAAATCTTCAAAAATAGCTGAATACTCGATAACCTTTGAAACGACGAACTTCTCCAAGAAACCCATTGTGACGAACTTCAATAAACCCAGCTTCGATCTCGTTAATTTTTGTCAAAAAAAATACGATATGTTTGAGCATTCGCTTATTTCATCCTTACACTTTTTGTATGATGAGCCACGTTCCTAGTAATGAAACGTAGCCTCCAGCTCCAGAATGCTTCTGATTTTGTATCAAAAATCGTGTTATACTCTCTCTTCGGTTTTAAATCAAGCAAGTTCTATGATTTGACACTCTTGAAAATTATTCACAACTTGATGAGCTATTAACCACACTTGGGATGAAGCTTTCTGACACTTTGTGGACGTACTGCTCTTCAATCTCATCTCTCAAAATGGCCCTATGGAGTCTGCCTAATCAGCAATTTTTTCCATAGCTGGACCATACTAGTGGTTTTCTTCCTTGTAGGTGACAAATTTGGAGACATGCATTCTCCAAAATTTGGAAATGCACCTTTTCTCTGTATTTCAGAGATCACTGCAGTTGGAAGCAGGGTTAGAAGAAAGTCATCTTATGACCCACTCTTATATGAGGGAAGTGCAACTTTAGTGACGTATACCATAGGATGCACATCAAAGGCATTATTGGTAAAATATATCGATCTATAAAGCTTCAATCCCAGAGAGAAATGTTGTAATTTAAGATACCGTTTAAATTGAGCCTGTCCAGTCCTTCACTGCAAACCTGTTGAATCCTTCGTATAAAAAATTAGTTCTATTAGATTTTGAGCTGGGATGCTTCAACCCTGGCTATACTGTATATTATTTGGTTCTGATTTTATTATATTATTAAGGTTGTATAATGATATTAGACTGCCTTTTTTCCCTTACAATAGTTATAGCCTATTTCAATTCAAATTCACTTCGAAATTACCAGTACTCGTTTCATATCCACAGACTCTGAAGTATGTTCGAGCCTAACGTGAAATCGTTCAAATTCCTGCTTCGGATTGATGCTCAAACATCAGCAAAAAATTGTAAACTACTTGGACTTGCACTTTTTGATACTAGTACAATTGTCACACAGCTACAATTTTTTGGTAAACATCCTGAGCAGTTTATAAATTGTATTGCAAGTGCATTTAATACAACTCTATTGAACCATTCTTACTTAATTTCTCAACAGATCTGTGTTTTGCCTTGGCCCAGAATAATCCAATTTATCACTGTCTGCTGCTTCACGCCATGCTTGCAGAGAACACCGAAATTAATGGCACCTCCTGTTGAATCTCCCAGGATCAGGACTTCTAGTCCATCGTGGTTAGTTTAGAATTTGTTACTGGGTATAACACTATCCCTTCCGGCGGTGTAAATATTTAGCGATGATAATTTAACATGCTCGATCAGCTCCGTTTTGTTTCTCTCCGCTCAACTTCTGAGTCGAGCAGCGGCTGTGGAAATGCTTGTTCCTGCTACTGATCACTCCCAAGGTCTTGGATTGGGTTGACTCCTTATGAAAAGCCCTATTGTTCTGCCTCTTCTATTGATTTCTAGTTTACTTCGTGTTTTTCTTATCTTTCTTTACGCTCTTGCCTTCTTTATTTATTATCATATATTGAATAGTTAAATACATTTATTTTCATCATTAAACATCATTAAGTTGTTGTCAATTTCGTTACGTTTCATTAAGATAAATCTTTTTTTGGAACACGTCTAAATCTTGTGCCAAATCGGCCAGCAGTATCTGCCAGGTCGTCTCCTGGCTCAAGTATTTTTCGTGTATTCATAATTTCTTGTTGCTCGTCTCTGGGAATAGCTGTGCGATTCTTGTCTCCTCCTTCGGTTGTAACATACCCTTGATTAGGTATCACATCTAGAGGCTGCGCAGAACTTGGAGATAAGTCCTCTGAACTACTGTCTTCAACCTCGACTGGCAATGACTCACCGGTTCCGTTCTGTCCCGAATGACCATTTTCGACTGTTTCCACATCAATGCCAACAACATCCCTCCAAGACGAACGCCGTCTACGATGAACAGATGGGGGGCTTTTGCTTCTGCTATAAGACTCTTTGTTCACAATCGAAGTAGTGTATTTGCGAGTAGGTGTTTGAATCCCCTTAGGTGGCTGGACTTGAGACTGCGGAGGTGCAAAGGTGCCCATTGGGGGTAATTGAGCTTCCTCATCGTTATTGGAATTTTGAGTGTTCGTCAATGGAGCTATTTTTGCAGGGGTACCAGTCATAACTCCCGTTCTTTTGCTCCCGGATGGAGTACTCTCCCCAATCACGGTCGATTCCGTGGGCTTGTATGAAGTAGATGTCGGGGTTTTAGCCAAGTATTCAGCCACCAAACCAGCTGCAGAATTAATAGGAGCATGAGTTTCCGAGATACGGTTTTCCTCCCTTTTATTTCTGGAGGTACTGGAAGGAGTAATTTGAGATGCTGAAGGTGCTGCAGGGTGATATGAATTTCCTGTTGACCCACTTGTTATTGGTGATCTCCCTAAAGGAGTAAATTGTGCCATCCTCGGGTTAGCCGGGACATTACCCGTTGATGTGATTCCAACATGATTAGGCATACCACTTGATGAGATTGTCGATTCTGTATGTCCTGAAGAAGCGACCTGATTTTCATCTTCACTTGATTCTTCTTCTTCCGAAGAACTTGTCTGAGATGGATCTTGCTTAGTTGTGACGTTCTCAGATCTATTATCGAACGTATTTACTGACGTCTCCATTACCTTTGTACCATCAGACAACTGGGAACTTGGTGATGACTTCCCAGGAATAGTGTCTGGTCGATAGCTCACTGAACTCCCATTCGGTCCAATTTGCGTTGGAAAGTGGGGTTGTACATTTCGCGAAGGAGATCCAGACACAACCCTGGTCGTAGAGCTATATCGGCGACCATCAACAGGACTATTCGGAGCACCCAGAGAAGGAGATGTCCCTGGTGGTCCACTCTGAGTACCGTTACTGGGCATACTCATTGGATATCCCGAAGGCGAACCTGCTGGAGGTCCCATATGTCCAGCCATTGGTTCTACAGGAGGCCCAGTCTGAGGCATCATTGACGGTCCATAATAAGGGCCCATGGGTTGTCCCATGTATGGCCCCATAGATTGTCCCATAGGTTGTCCCATAGGGTGCCCCATTGGTCCCATAGGTGGTCCCATAGGCGGTCCCATAGGCGGTCCCATAGGCGGTCCCATAGGCGGTCCCATAGGCTGTCCCACAGGCTGTCCCATAGGCTGTCCCATAGGTTGTCCCACAAATGGTCCCATAGGCTGTCCCATAGGCTGTCCCATGGGCGGTCCCATGGCCTGTTCCATAGGCATTCCCATAGGCACTCCCATAGGTGCTGTCATAGGTGGCCCCATAGGTGATCCCATATGTGGTCCCATGTGAGGCCCCATCTGGGGACCAATAGGAGTACCCATCTGAGGACCCATCCGAGGACCCATCTGAGGACCCATCTGAGGACCCATCTGAGGACCCATCTGAGGACCCATTTGAGAACCCATCTGAGGTCCCATCTGGGGGTACATCTGCTGATCTGGCATACTCATTTCTGATGGATAAGACGGTCCCATCTGAGGCATCATCTGAGGAACGCCCATTGGGGGCCCCATCGGGCTCGAATAATATGGTATCCCCTGTGGTATCATTTGAGGACCATTAGGAGATGATACAACTTGGTATGTTACTGCCGGGACAGGGGTCATGGGTACCAAAGTATTCGGTGGGGTTGAACCTGGCGGACCTGGCAACTGTGATGGCTGTGCTTGTCTCGAGGACCCTGAAGAGAGTGACCCTGGATGTTCACTCAGTTCCTTTGACAACTTCTCTGGAAGAACGACCTGGCATTCGATTAGTGGGCCATCCGGCTGCTTACCATCTTTAGCATCGACCACTGGTACGGGTACGGGCATATAGGGCCTCCTCGATGCCAAAGATGATACATCAAGAGGAATAAATTGCTTCTCTGCGAGAGCTTGTTTACTCACATATTCATCTATAGTCATCCTCGTCTCAGTGGACTCCTTTGGTATTTCCTGTGGAGCTGGCAGACCAGTTCGCTCATCTTCGACCCGAGACCGATTCGCTGTTGGTCCAATAAATTCAGTCAAATGCGTTTGTCTTAGTTGTCCTCTCGACTCTGTTTTGGGTGACGACTGGGATGTTGACCTTTGCTCAATTTGTATTGGAGTGCTAGATGCAGTCAATGAACGAGGAGCTCTCCCGCCATCTGTATCCTCGCTATCATCCTCACTCCCACTGTCATCTCTGTAATAGCGGCCAATACTTACAGGATTATGCGAAGGTCTGTTGATCACCGAAGGTCGGGCAATCGTCCTAACATTGTTAGGAGTACGAGAAGTTGCCTCAGTGCTAGCTATTGCAAGCGCCAATATATCCAAACCGGAATTTGACCCCGAATTTGATCCCGAATTCGATCTGTCACCAGAGTTGTTAACTGTCTCTGGACGAGAGTGAGACATTGCTACATGACTAGGTTGTTCTTGCCTACTTCTGCCGATGTCAAGACTTGTAAATTCCAAAACTGCAGTGTTTTTCTTTGGTCTCCCTATTTTTCTATTACGCAACTTTCGCTTAGGTTCAGGCGCCTCCACCATATCAATAAACCGTTGGGGCTGGTTCACTACCCTAGTAGACCGCCGAACAGGCTGCGTTGGTGCCTCACCATCTCCATTCGGCAGACCTGACTGCATTCTGTTTTTAGGTGGTCTTCCACGTTTCTTTGGAATAATCCGAGCACTCTCGTCTATATTCCCTTCTACATTCTGATCATGATCATTATCATGGTCAATTGTAATCTGTTGCCGACCATTAGTATGCATTTCCGGAGTCTCATTGTGAGTTCTTTCTTTCATCTCACTAAGTTGTTCCAATGACTGGTTCTTTTCCTCCTCATCTCTAATGTCCAACCTATCGTCAGCATCATTGTCTTGGTTCAGTTCTGAATTTTGCACACCCATCCCTTTCTCTTCTACCAGAAGACTGCCCCTCTGTTTGGCTCCAGAATTGATTTCCTTACCACCATCTACTGCCGGTGATTGATCCAAAATAATAACTTCACTATCGTCATTATCCGATACCACTTCTTCATCCATCGATAACTGATAATCGCTGAAATTCGAAGCTTTGCTATCAAGTTCCGAAAGACTAGAGCTATCATCCTCATCAATAGACTGTGCAACAAACTCATCGTTCGCATCATTCTGGTTATCATCAATTGAATTGTCATCCGAATCTCCAATTTCTTCGTTGAAGTTATCATCAGATGCTCCAATCTCTTCATTGAAGTTATCATCAGATGCTCCAATCTCCTCAACTTCAATGTCCGCATCGGAAATTTCCATGCGATCCGCTGTTCCGGTACTAGGAACCGACTGAGTTCGCTGACTAGTCCTCCTTTCACGCTTCCATTCCAAGTCACCCACTAATGGCACGGTCCTAGATCGAAGACCACGTTCAATCTTTTCCGATGGCCTGTCATCTTCCGAATTCTCATCGTCCATACCGTCCTCTTCCTGTAGGTTATTCTCTGTGTTAATTCTTTTACGCTTGAACTGTCTCTTGGGATTTCTAATCTTCATCAAAGTAGCTGTTATACCTGGAGGGTGGAGAAATCCTAGCGCTTCCGCTGATAACAAATTATTGTCCTCATTGCCAATATCTATTAGAGGCTGTAATCCTGACCGTCTGGTCCTCCGTTTGTTTTCCGAATTGTCGATGTTGGCGGCTTCTCCATTAGAAACAGTTCCTATTTTACTCCTTGCCCTCTTTACTGTCGACACGTCTGTATTCGTTATTGATTGAGACTCTTCCTTTCTAGGTCGTCCTCTTCTTTTAGGGAGTACCGGCTCTGGAGACAAGTTCTTTTTGGGCCTCCCTCTCCGCTTCGTCACCAGGGAACTTGAAAACACAATGGTCGGCTTGGTACGCGGAATTACCATCTTCTTTCCTTTCTTCAAATTCTTGGCCGTCTCCGAGTCAGTTACTGATGCTGATGACCGGGTTCTGGTTCGCACATTCTCCTGTGCACTAGATTCTGAATCGGCCACCGATATATTTGTATCTTTTCGTGGCCTCCCTGGACGCCGCCGAGGCGGATCCGCCTCGGCGAGAGGAGTAGCCTTAGCCAGTCTTATCTTAAGTTGAAGTCCCTTTTTAACAGGTATTGAAACCCTAGAGTCGGTGTACGGTGTCTTTCTACCTCTCAGCCCTTGCTTGGCGTACTTAGCACGAGCGATGCTTGAAGCTGGTCCGTTCACTGATGTTACACGCTTCATCTTAGCAGAATGAACTGACTTTTTAACAATTCGACTCACAGTAGATTTAACAGATGCTTGATTTTTTTTCTTGGACCCATTCAATCCCGTAATAGGAGTTCCATTTCTACTAGATGGAACACTGCTATCATCGGATCTTGAAGTACTAACAGAAGACGACTTCTTTCCAATTACACCACGACAGTTATCAGAGCCGCAGTGACAGAACTGAGCAACTGCCCCTTTAAACCAGTCAAAATTGTAATCATATGTCAGCTCAGTACCAGCCTCAATATATGCAGGACCCGCAAACAATCCGATTCTAGGAACCCCGTTGACATACCACTTTTGCATTTCGCAATTGGGATTGCAAGAATGGTTCACAAACCTTGCTGCCGATCCGCGCATGCCGCTATCAATAACATATCCCTTCTCTAAACTCAAGCAGTAGTAGTTTTCAATGCCTTGGTATTCATGACGAATACGACGCTGCATCTCTGCTTGAGAAATTACATCACCGGTATATTCAATAATAAGCTCACCAGGCTTGTAGCCTCGAGTAGCTCGCAAACCGAAGCCTTTTGACTGGGTCTGTATTTTGTTAGTATACCATTGTGAAATATTTTAAAACCTTTCATATAGTACTCACCTTGACTACTTCATAACCTTGGGCATATCTTTTGCCAGCCACTACATCTCGCGATAACATTTGGAGGGCTCGATTGCCGCAATCGTTGGTTCCGAAAGGACAAGTTTCAGGATCACATTCATATTGAAGGACACTAGTTTGTTAGTCAGCTGCATCTCATTAGAGTTCAAGAGTAATTCTAACTTACCGGTTCAAACAGTTGTCATCACAATTCTGTTCGCAATTGCAAGGCAACCGTTGAAACTTTTCAGCTGATGGAGGTGTTACATCCAACCAGGCATCTACAAATTTGTTAGTACTGAAATAAATCGTCTGATGGCGTTTCGCCCCAACACTGTCGTCACTTACTTTTTTTAAGAGTTCGCCATTTTGCTTTAGGCCCGTCTTCTGATGGGCAGTATATATTCCAAGGCAGCTGAAACGGCTTCTCAGTATTCATCCTTTTCAAGCCATCTAACATGGGCAGGGGGAAAACATGATTGTCTCTAACCCCCTTGGACAGTCGGCCCCTCCTCATTATCCCATAATAAGCACCTTGTGTCAGATAAGACTTTTTGGGCTTAATAACTTCATGGCTGATAACAGATTCTTTCTCGCTGTCGTCATCAGATCCTTTGTTATCGTCATTGTCATCTTCGCTGCTACTAGAATTATCAGCAACTGCCTCAGGAGTGACTTTGGAAGGTGATTTCGGACCTCTCTTGTTCTTTCCGCCATTTAGTTTCAAAGGAGACGCCCGAGACGATAGTCTCCTCTTTGTAACCTCCTTTTTCGCAGGTGAGACAGGAGAATCACTCTTAGCAGGAGGGGGCGATGGGATCGCTTTCTCGGAACCATCAAGACGCATTAAATCTTCAATGGGTCTTGCCAGGGGCTTACCCCTTGTTCTTTGAGCCACGCTACTTTCGTCTTCTGAAACTGAGCTTTCTACTGGCCTCCTATCATGATTCAACACGATCTTGTCCATGTCTATATGTTCAGAGGCCGGGATCAGCTGCTCCAGTGGATCCGACCATCGTGGTATTGGGGAATCCTTGAAAAACCATTTTACTTGATCCAAAGAGGTGTATCCATCACCATTAGGTGGAAACAATCGCGTTCTTTCGCGTCGATTATATGTTCGATTATGAGAGGTCATCATCTCCGGAGATTCGTAATAGAATCAATTATGACAATAGATCCTTCAGATCAACTCCGTTTGACTAATGACAGGCAGTGCCTAATAACTTATATCAAGCTAGCTCGGATCCAAGCTGCGTTTCTAAGTTTGGTCACTAAAGGACTGCAAAAAAGTCGCTCCTAATAAAAAAAAACCGCTTTGTGCTCTCTGTTTATCGTTTCTTGATTCCAAATCGCTTTATCAGGTTCTTTTGAAGTCACCACAACTGATAAGAGACCTTGATGCAAACTGGTGCCTCAAAATGTTGAAATCTGTTGTTGAATGCACCTGACGTCAAATATACCTCAGGAACTGCAAAATGCTTTGTAAATAAATCTCCAATTTGGTTATTAGCAAAGAAACCGTGCAAATCAGATACTTTTAGTATCATGCAAGGTATTACAATGTGATCCAACAATCAAAAACTCTTAAGTAATCTTTCCAACTGATAGAAATCACTGCTAGTATGCAACGATTCGTATGTTTGTTGAAATGATGAACTTGGGAAAAGACGCTTAGGTCAAGGGTACCTCCATGATGCATGAGAAACATGAAAAAGCAACGTTAAATATGCAAAATTGAAGTGGCATAATGTGAAGATCCACCTGCTACTTTTCCCAAGAACTTAATGAAAATTCGCTTAATCCCTGTCATTTGAGTTGGAAAATGTTTAATTCGCCTCTATTTATGATTTTCCTGTATATGGTTTGAAATAAACAATTTTGAAATTTTGTTGACATGTTTTTGATGTTTGAGATATGCGACCCGTGATGTTTAATTAAGCCAAAGGAGATGCAGGAGTCAAATGTCTACGAATGGGTGAAGACTAGACCTTGACAGAGCACTAATGTTCAAAACTACAGGTATGGTGTTGTGAGTTCATTAAAAATTACCGGAATCAAAATTACTTCTTCAAGAATAACTTGACGGGTAGTTTTTGTTAGCTGATTTGAATTACAGAAGGTATGCACGGGTTCAGTGCACTGGTGCAATCTAGAGAACAACCTGGCTGCATGATGTCGGAAACAGCTGAATTATGTGAATTAACCGCCTAAAGAGGAATTAACATTGTGAGCTCCAGTCCGATAAGTAAAGGATATAGCGGAAGTTGCCAAACTAAATCAACTACTTTTACTATATCTATTGAATTGGTTTATAATAAGATTTTATTCAAGTAAAAACTATAATTAATAAATATACTAGCATGCAAAAACGAATTTACATACTCACAGCACTTGAGGCGAATGAGGAAAAGACAATAAGTTACAATCTACAATAATGTTAATTTTCTAACGACTCCATTTGCGTCATCTTTTCGAATCTCGTATCTCCAGCAGTGTAAGGTTCTCGTGCTAGAAACAAGCTATAATATATGTTAGCTTTACTCTTAGTCCTATGGAATCTAGGGGACTTACTCTATTCCTCGAGGGCGACATAAACGTTCACATAAATTCCAGAAAAGATTTTTGGATGCAAATGGTCGTCTACTTTTGTTGGTTGATCTAAGCTGGTATTGTTAGCAAAAACAAGTAGATTGCTGGACATATCGAGACTTACGTATTCATGAGTTGTCTGACCCCTTAAGCCAAGAACAATGTGAAGAATTAGTAATAAAACAGGAAATACAGATCCTAAAATTGCATAGATCCCTAACAATAAGCTCACAGGTGTGTGTCTTGCACTATCTGCAAAGGATATATGGCCCGATTCTAACTTCCATCTTTTGATCACATGGTAGAAGCAACATATCGCAATATAATAGCAACATAATGAGAGTGCCCAGATAAATGAAAAAAAATATTTATAGTTTCTCCTTCCCACGCAGTTGTTTAAAAAAATGCAATGGTGGTCATGCAAATCGATACATCTATCACAGCTTCCGCAATGACTGGCTCTTGGAGGACGCCATATTCTACAGGTACCGCAGTACTTTAGATAGATTGGTTGATCCACTGTCTTTCCCGGCAAACGGACACCAGCAGCATACTCCCTAGGCATTACTTGATTATTATCAAGAATGTGGACAGAACGTGGTAGGATCTAGTTTTATTAGTATCAAACCACTCTCGATTCTCGTGAACCGCTGTACTTACCCCTGGATCACCCAGAGCAGCACGAAAAAAAGATGTCATGCAAATTAGAAACAGATATGCAAATAGTATTGGAACTGCTGGACTGACATGGTGCCATATCCAAGGAGCACTGGGGAAGTTAGTATAAGCAATGAGCCAGGTTTGCTTGGAATTTCCATTTGCAAGCCGGATTAGACTCCCAGAAATTTATGATTTTTCCAAAGAAGTGCTATAAAAATGGCCAGCGATGACCCTTGAATCCTTGTGGATTATCTCGACATTCAGCGTCCAGACTTCGAACTACTTACGTAAATCCGAAAAATAAACCAACAGGGATAACAATGGCTAGAAATATAAACACCACAATGGGTCTGCCGCGAGAGGTAGATATGCCACGACCACCAAATAGAAATATTAATGGACCATCCAATAATTCAAAATTTCGAATGCCATCACGTTTTTCATCAAGACGGTTCTCAAGAAGCCCAATCCTCTGGACCCGAGTCTTGCCTGTGCTTACGATCCATTGACTAACATGCCGAGGACCCAGTCTGGCACGTCCACTACTTGGAAGTTTAACTTGACTTTCTTCCATTTTTTGTCAAAACGTATCGTCATAAACGGTCAATGTATAGTTTGATTCTCACTTGTATCATTTCTGAAATACCTGTTCGAATCACCAAGTCCATAGTCGAAGATAGAGCACCGAATGTCTCCACACTTTAAATGATGATTTTGCAGCCGTACCAACGTAGGTACGTGAACTTCCTGCAACAAACTCTCATTGCAGAGCCGATCAATCCAGAGTAGGATATATTTATCTGTTAATTTCTCGGGTCAAATAAAGAGAGCAATGTCTCTGAGGACAAGGATCTCGATCCGGCAATGCGGTATTGTAGGAAAGAATTGTCTTTTACCTCGGACGTTTAGCCCAGCAATATCGGTGAGGCATTATCGCAAAGTTACAGTGGGAAATGCCATTTATAGATGTAAGTTGAACTGTTGATTTCCCCTGATCTATATCAGACTGATCTTGTAGTCAGTTTGTCTTGATCTACAATAGAGAATATTTTAGAGTAATGGCTGCCACGTTTAGAAGTAAACGGGAGAACGATAAGTATTCATCATAAGTCTATGTATGTACTAACATGTCAAGCATCCCGTGCCATTTTTATAGGAACAGTTCTTGGTCTGGCACTTACCGTGGGTGGTATTGCAGGCTTGCAGTTTTATTCATTTCGCAAAATCCAGGCCATTCAACCTATTCCTTCTGAGTGGACTTTTCAAACGAAACTTCTGGTTCAAGCGGGTGTAGATAGCGAACAAGCTCAAAACATTGAACAGGCAGCAAAGTACTATCAACAGGCCATTGATGTTCTCCTTGGTAAAGACAAGCAAACTGATATTAGTACGAAGTCAAAACAATGGCTTACTGGTTATGCCGATCTTCTAATACGGTTTGGTCTTGTTCAAGAGATGTTAAACCACAGACAAGAAGCCCGAGAAGCATTAGAAGCGGGATATTCGATGCCCGTGGGAACACCGCATGTTAGATCTAAAGCTGCTATCCAGCTTGGGCAATATTCTTTGGAGAGTAATAAATTTTCAGAGAGTGAAAAGCTATTTGTAGAGAGTCTGAAGGAAGTTGCATCAGCACCAATTCTTCAATATTTGGCGACTGGACCATCTCCAGTCGTCCTGCCTGAAAACATTGTTGCAAATGACTATCAAATGGCACCCCTGATAGAGCTAGGAAAATTATATGTGAAACAGAAAAGATACCAATGTGCATTTTCATCATTTTTAGCGAGCTTAAGAGCTCTACGTAACGCCAAAGACGTATTCATCAATCAGTCAGGATCAGGTGTGCCGTTAGATTTACATTTGCAAAACTTTGATGTCAAATGTAATGAGGCAATTATTATGAGTTATATATCAGAGATATTGTGGAAATTAGGGAAAAAACAGGATGCCGTGATTTGGGGAGAAGGAAGTTATTATGAGTCGTTTCCAAGAAGTCATGGCGTGGTGGAATGTCGACTTTGTGCAAAAATGGTAGCTAACAATCTTTACATTATGTACAGGAATATGGGCATGTCTGAGCAAAGTGAGACTTTTAAAAATATCCATGAGTCTTTAGATTTTGACTGAGACTTTTTTTTGTAAAATGGTATATATTCATGCTTGGTATAGTTATTACACTTATTTATGCAAAATCGGCCGAATCAATTGACCAATAATTAAAGATGTACAGAGGGTATATAGCGAGATTCAATAAAATCTGTGAGTTGCTTGGTGCTACTGCTTGGCAAAATAATAAAATGAGCTGTGAGTTGTATCTGATTATCAACTAAGCCTGCGTGTTTAGGTGGTGCTATCCAGGCTGACCAGTTGATTCAGGTCAGGGATTTGATACCTGTTCGCCATTCGTTACGTCCTCTTCTGGTTTCTGGGGATCAGCGGTCTGTTCTTCTTTTGTCAATTCAGATCCTTCTTTCTGTTTTCCACTTTCACTTTCTACTTGAGCTGCAGTATTATTATTTTGCCCTACCCTTTGGCTATAAACTGCCATTTCTTGGGGCTCATCAAGATCATTTAATTCTTGGAGTTCTTCATCTGTTTCATTTTCTTCAGTCTTTTCGGAAACTTTCAAGTCGTAAATCAGCGAGCCAATACCAATTAAGCCCGTGCTAAAATATAATACAGCCAATCCAGGAAAACAAACTCGTATTCCTTCATTCCTTGACATTACAGTAAGCAAAACTCCAGATGCAATCATCCAAATATACCCTCCCATTCTTGGCTGTAGTGCAAAACCTCCCATGAGCGATGTACAGATATAGATGGTAGAGTTACACAGCGGAATCGCAGTCAGAAGCACTACTTGAAGTTTTACTAGCTTTTTCTCGGTAACTATAGCAAACCCTACCGGCAGACCAATATTGACGATAAGACTTATCAGCGCAAAATAGGCCCTAGATGTTGAAGTTGACATTAGTTGACGACTTCTACTAAAGGTCATTTTTCTTACATTTCCATACAATATACTGAACACATAATTTTCAATATCATATCAAACGTGTTCAGTCCAAAGTACCCATAAGATTATCGATCAGCACCAAAACACTTGTAGTATCAAACAAGATCTAAGATATTCCATGTTTTAAGTATTTACAAATTTAAATTAAATATATACAAGGGGTTACCAACTTGCCTTGGTAACCCCAGGAAGCTTTCCTTTTAATGCTAGTTCTCTGAATTTCATCTGTTTAACCTGTTAGATACTCAATCGCAATTTAGTCTTATCATCAAAAGGTCGTAGTTGTTAGAATATCACTTACTCTGCATAATCGGAAATCAGTTATGATTGATCTAGAATATCCACTTTCAATACACCTGTTCTTTACGACAGTTTCGCAAGTGTATTTAGGCATGGCGGAAAGCTGGAGTTGGGCCTCTAATCTCACTCTCATTGGAAGAGTTGTATTTCTGGAGATGTATCGGAGAGCGGTACGGTTGACTTCCTCCTCGGCCACTTTGTAACGCTTGAAATTATCCCGGATCATACGAGTAGTGACTTTGTCACCACCCGGAAGCGGGATCGATTTGAATCCAGGATATCTTGGTGGCATATTGTGGGCCCTTTCGTTCTATAATCTCGAGCTGAAAGTTGAAGTGCAGATACGTGAAGTTGAAAACTTATATGGAATCATGCGGCTCGCGCCGCATACTCACTCTATTTAAAGGCCAGGAGACAGTTGAACAAATTCTTATCTTATGAAATGAGATATTTGATATATTGTATTGTTTTAAAACTCTCTTTTCTCAGCAATAGATTATGCTAATTTAATATGTAATTGGATTGCGATCCAGAAGGTAAGTTTTCGACAATAGTCACTTGTCCGCATATGCTATCTAAACGTCAGATCACTGTGATGAGAAAATTGTAGAACGGAGTATTCTAAATGAATCAAATATGGTGATATATAATCTATCCTCTCTAGACTATGGCAGTTTATTGCCGGGTTTATCGAATATTCGACTCTTTACTTAATTAGTCACGGTATCCTCTGTTATACTGACTACAATAAACCCATGGATATTATTTTTCATGTGCCGTTCACAATTTCTTATCAATCCACTCAGAGTAGATTATTGTATCGTTACAATCTAATCCCAGAATTTAGAGTCAATGCATCAGAGAAGATACCAGTCTTGCTGTAGATAGGGGAAATTCTGATCCATTCTGATAAGCTGAACTAAAGGCCTTCAGATAATCTCTTTGTACCGTTATCTCGCAGTTCAACCTACGCCTCTTGAATAACCCATAGAAAATAATATCACAGGGTAGTTCAATGGTGTAGCTTTGCTATCAACTTTGGCTTAATTATTCATCACTAGGCGTATGACTGAAAGAGCATCGATTCGCTGTGCTCGATACGTACATATTTCGACTAGGGCAGGGAATTTTCAATCTAATCACTGTGCTCCAAATGCTCTATGGAACTTCAATTATATCTGCTAACAAGTCATACATTCATCTGACAATGAATACGAGAAGTTTCGAGAAAATATAATAGGTGATTGGATATTTGCTAAACTAGGAGTTAATCATGGAATATTCTCAATATTACTACGGGCCATGAGCACTGCATGTAGCATGAATATTACGGTCATAACAGGCATAAAGAAATAAATATAGAAAACACATAGCATAAAATAAGAAAATAACAATTTAACAAGAGTTTGCAATTTTAAAAAAATACCGAAACAAAGAGATCTATTTATACAATATAAATTGTTTAATATTCTCATAAATGAGTAGGTGTTGGTGATTACGGCCAAGCGCTGCTCAATCGCCATAGGAATACAAAAAATGCTTACTGTTTACTGTTTAATATATTGATATGTTTCAATAGTTCGGATAGGCCTTTTAACTACTGATCATTGGATCCTTTTCAGGATTTGCTCTGAATTCCATTGAGCGCAGAGATCGACAGCTGTCTCAGATCAACACATGTGCGGGGATCGACATAGACCTAACAGAGACGATACAAAGGAAATGTCAATATCAGTATATGTGGTAGATTGAAAATTGGATTAGAATCTGGATATTCCATTCCAGTATCATGTACCAGTAAAAAATCATGGCCAAAACTCACACGTGATTGTGAATTTCAAAAACAGGACCAGGATACTGACAATGGGTCTAGCAAAAATAGGTGAAAATTGGTAGAAAATGAGTATAAAGTATATTTTCAGCATAACCGAATATATAAGAATCTTTCAAATTATAATATGCACAACTAATTAATTAATTAATTCTGGTTTACCATTTCTTCATCTGTAATCAAGAATTTCATCGGTTTTGGCTAGATACAAGAATCAGATGTCAGATCTGAACTTTAAGCAAGATAAACACTAAGGTTGAAAACTTGTTTGCTTTTTATGCAAGATCTATGCATGGTGAGAGCTGACTGAGACTGCTTATAGAGAATCTCCGGAAAATACCCATACAAACCCAAAAAATTCGGAGACAGCATAAACTTGGTATATAACAACTCGCATATACCCTGCTCTATCAGTCTAAGCTAAGTAGTAAGATATCACCGCTGTTCTCACGATATTATATATTACTCTCAGTTCGCTGACCAACCTCTTTCAGTCACAAGAAAACAAAATAAAAGTGAAAAAAGAAGTCATGATATTTATATGAAAGCACTGCAACAATCTTATTAAAGCCTTATCCCTATCGTTATAAGCATGTTATTTTGGCACTCATTCTTTGAGTGATTGATTGATAGTCACTCAACTCAACAATACTACCACACGTTCATAAGGCACACTCCACCAAGCTTTAACGGATCCGTAAATTTAGAGCTGTCATATTTTCTGAGATTGACAGCAATCCACAAAAAAAAAAAAATGATGTTTATGCTAATCATTTTCTGAACTCGGCATACTCGGGTGGTGGCCCTGATGGAACACTGGGATCTGGTCTTGGGTGAGGTTCGTGAGAAGCAGATCCTGGAGGAGGTGGAGGAGGCACAACGGTTCCGTAATTGTGTCCGTAGTTCTGGCCCTGATGAGGAGGAGGACTAGGAGAATGAGCTACTGTGATATACACCGAACTCTGTCTTCCGTCTCTAGGAAGAATATCCTGACGCTCTACGTCCAATTCTATCACCTCAGGATACTTGGCAATAATATACCATGAATGGATAACACCAGGCAGATAACCCAAACAGCACAACGCAATATTTATAAGAGCTACTAAGTTAGCACATCAAATTTAACCACATTCAACATTCGAAACCTCTCGATACCATCGCATTAATTCCCCAACACGGACACAAATCCGATTTCCAGCATTACTGTTCACACGCAATCTTTGCTATAGAAGAATAACCTCAAACAGTTCTCATATCTGAGCCCGGCCACACTCTCCTAGAGTCTCAATTCACTCCCCGTTCGAAGCAACTTACAATCAGCGCTACACAATCCAGCCTTGATCCACACGGGAACAGGCGGTAGAAAAACAGCCAACAGAACTAGAAAGACATCAAACATAATAAAACAAGCTGAAGCCATATCAAAGAAAGATTAGTCCCTGATGCAACAAAAAAGAAAACCACAGCGATTATCACCCTTTCTCTTTATATATTAACCCTCTGACTGATAAAGCAGCTCTGGCACGGCACTTGTGGCAAATCAGGCTCTTTATTCTGCATCTCTGCCGCGCGCATGCACATGCACCCCTGACAAGCGGACTCCGGCTACCCCTGAATTTGCCCCCTACGGCCTGCTCAGGTCCGGGGGGTGGTCCTGCCTCCGGCGGCTGGGGCGCTGCCCCAGACCCCGTGGCTCCTCTCGCTTCGCTCGAGTCGGGCCTTGGTGTCCCCAGCGCTTATGGGATGGGTCAAGTTGTCCCGGTCGAACAGTGGGTTGGATTTTGGCCCTGATGAGGGATTCTTTCAATTCCCTCCAGCGGCAACTCACTCTCCAGTACAAGAGTTGTCTGCCACCGAGCGTGAAAACAAGCAGCGACGGCAGACGCAACGACTCGAGCGAAGCGAGAGGAGCCACGGGGTCTGGGGCGGAGCCCCAGCCGCCGGAGGCAGCGAGGCAGAGAAGCAGTATCCATAATTCGTTTCTCAATAAATAAATAATATAAAAGACAATCAGAAACCCCAGTCAGGGAAGGATTGTGGCGTCCGTCGACGCATGTAGACCTGGCGGCGGTGACTGGACAGGTTGCGTCGATGGTAGTAGCGTCTGCGTGCTCCGCCTGGTGGACAAAGAGCCTGTCGCAGTTTGGGTTTGACAGATGGGATCTTGTAGAGGAGGACAGCGAAGTAGACAATTGTCATGACGAGTCCTACGCGGCGACGAAACGCCAGCACGGATATGTTTCGTGACACTGGGGCCACCAGGAGGTCTAAACATTCGTCAAAGTCGTCTTGGACGACGTTTGGTTTGGTTTCGGGGGTAGAGGTTGGCTCGCCAGGTGCTGAGATTGGAGCATGGTTCGCTTTGTCTTTAGAAGATATGCTCGCGTTGTCTTCTCTGTTGATATAGGTCAGACCGCTGGAATAGGTACTGGAGCGACAGACTATTTTTCTGTAGTATTCTGTCTCGCTATCGCTCTCGAGTCCGAACTCAGTTGGTGAAGACGACTTTGAATGCGACAGTGATGGCGCTGCTGGTAGTGGTAGGTCTAAAGAGTGCATTATAGAGTGGGGCCCATCTAGAGCTGGCCAGTTCTGACTGTCTGGAGACCCCTCCTCCTCGTCTTCCTCTTGGTCGATATTCGGTAGTAATACCTTTGGAAGACCCCAGGATGATAGTCCGTCATCAATATGTGTCATTTGAGAGTCTCTTGTGTGGTTGCTTCCAATAGAGTACGCTTGTGATGGTGAGTGGACTAGAACATGGCGTGGCTGCTGTGTCATGACCTGTGTCTCATCACCTGTCTCAATTGGATTAGAATTCATATCTTGATCAATCGAGTCGGTGTGTGTCGTTTGTTTTGTAGAGCTTGAACTGACCTCGATATCCTTTTCGTTTTCGTTATCGTTATCGCTTACAGCGGTCTCATCAAGCGTGCTTGTATCGTGCCAGGCAAACACATCGTGGTCGTCGTTTAAAAAGCGGTGCTGGTTCCGCAACTGGCGTCTCTTTTCATCCAAAAGCTCAGCTCTAGGACTGTACCAGTCTAGCGGAAGTGTGTTACTGTTCAATTCCAGTTGTTTGATATTAATTTTCGATACAACTGACTGCCGTTTCGGATCGAAGCTAATTTCATCGAATACAGCATTGCTATCAAAAGTGAGCTCGTCGAGAATCTCAATAGGAGATGCTCCCAAAATTACAATTGGACCTGAACTACATCTTGTGGATTTCGAGTCGGTTTGCGATTTGCTTTTATTCTTGTTTTTGTTCTTGTTCTTATTGTTGTTTTTCTTTTTATTATTCTTAGATTTCGGTTTCGAGCTCGTAGTCTTTTTTGATGTTGAGTCTGTCGATGCTGACTTCTCCGAATAAACTCCTTCCTGATGAAAGGATAGTGTTGATGAGCTCATTCTAAGACCAAGTCCCGCGTTCATTCCAGTGGCCAGAGCGTTCGTGTCGCTAGGTATTGTTGCACTTTTATCATCCTCAAACCCGGATACAACGCGCTTGGTTGCTATTCGTAAACTGTTTCGAAGCCTGTTCCTACTCTGTCGCCAAATTCCAGTTTGCGACGTCATTTTGTTTCTTCACTTCACACGTCGTTCATATATCGCTTTGTGCTACAAACAACAGCACCAGTAGCAGCTATCCATCCAAATATCTATTTCGAAATCGGGATATCACTACTGTTGAAGTTCACAAAAATAATGCCTTAAAAAATTAGTGGTTTCGTTCGTTTGTTCGATTAATCGCGCCAAACTTCGTTTTTCTTCCTCCTTCTCACTCGTTGCTGTTTTGATTACAGTTACCCCTCTCACTTATCGTCAATCTTTTCTGTCCTACTGTATCGTGAGGGGTAGTCGATGTGGGTTAGGGTGTCGGTTTGTTTACCTTTACCCGCAACTGGCCTCGGCTCTCTGCATCATTATCTTCCTGTCAGCGCCTGTGTCACGGCTTTTATCGGGGGTGGTCATGCTTCCGGCGGCCGGGCTCCGCCCGGACCCGTTGTGCTCGCTTCGCGAGCTTTTCGCGTGCTATGGTAATTTTTTTTTGTCTAGGAAAAAGGTTCCTGACTTGTGGGACGGACCGTGTCCTGCGTCTCATTCCCCGTCAGTGGTAGGACTAAACTGTCGGGAATGCATTTATATTTTCCTTAGGCATGGGCGTCACAAAGGCTGGATCCAGTCTATCAAGGACCGATGTTTCTTTTGCATTTTTTTTCTCTGTTTAAACTCGGCGAGTGGACGGAGCTCAAGTATGGATCTGTAACTCTCGCATGATCGCTAAATCTAGCCCTTGGGAGGAAGTTCGTACAATACAGACGAGACAGACGAGGCAGGGGGGGTCGAGTTTTAGCTACAGTTTTATCTCATTTTGTCTCTGGCTATTGGCCAAAGTTGGCAAAAGTCTGGCGTCGGAGGTCTTGCTTCCTATAAAAGTCTAACTAGAACCTAAACTATAAACCTTGGTGGTGGTATTAAACTCAATTACGATCAGACTACCGTTGTAACGGTCCGTGCCGCCCATCCAGTTTGAAACCAAACTGTTACAAAATATACAGAAACGTTCCGAGGCTGAGTCTCTTGTTTTTGTTTTTTGTTTCTTTCTATGGACGACTTGGCTGGTCTAGTAGAGAATCGGCAGTTTTACTAACCATAATTGCTTCTAACAACCGCTGGAGATGTTGGAGATGTTGCTGATTATCAGACTTCTCACCGTCAGGTATCATTCCGTATTCAGTTAAAAAACACAATCTTCAGATCTTCATCAGTATATACTATAAATATATTCATGCATATATTGGTTGCATGGTATGTCAGAATCTTGACCTCTCAATAACTCTGTCAGATAAGTCATGATATTAAATAAATTTAATAATCCTTTTTTTTCTTCTAAATTACAACATTATGGCCTGATTGTGCAATACAGATATACCTCAAGCTAATTATGTTAGCCTCGCCTCGGATTTAGAAGTTACAGTTATTAAGTCAATTGATCAGCTTGAGTCCAGTCCAGTGCATGATACAAAATATAAATAATATCTGCGATATACTGCGATCTAAATTGGATTATCACACATTACACTATCCACCTTACATATCCACTATACACTATCCGACCATTTATGACCCTCAATTCTCTGTCTATCTGCTCATCTGACTATCCTAGCCTAGCTTATAGCTGATGAATGTCATACCCTATAAATGTGATAACCAATGAATGTTATAGCCCGTGAATGTGATAATGAATCTGAATGTCATGCCTACGAATATGATAACTTATGAATATCATACTGTTTGTCATACGACTGATATCCTGTAGTTTGTTGCTATGCAGTTTATCGATCTCACCTCACCAGTTAAAGGCCATCCTCAGTCATATAAACCTACGTTTGAGTCTTTGTCGTAGTCAACAGCTCGATTTGCCGAGCTCAATGCCGAGCACATAATAAAATATCTAGCCTCTCTACTACTATATTACATATTATACGTTATCATCAATGTTCTATACAGGAAATAATGTTATACAGATATATGTACCTCAATACGTCCGTCGTACTGTAGCTCTAAAGTTAAGTTAGGTTGGGTTGGGTTGGGTGGTGTAGCATTTGTGGCAGCATTGGTGGCAGCATTGGTCACATTGGTAGCATGGCTATCATTGGTTTATTACAGCTTAGGATATATGGTAACTGCACTAGAACTATCTTATTGCTATATGCCATGCTATGTCATGTCATGTCATGTCATGCCAGTGCCAGTGCCATATACCGTACAAGTGGTTCCTATTGTTGCCGTTGTTTGCTATTCGTTGATAAAGCAATTTTTCAGGTCTAGACAATTATTTACTGATATCGTATCATCTACCGCCTTCAATATATACCCTCAGAATCTCCTGTTCAAAATATCCTGCTCTCATACATGCCCATATGTCAATGTGGTTTCATTTACCAATCCGTCTCAAGCCTTTTCTGATATAGTTCATAAATAATGTAAACACTCGAATATGGCGTATCTGTAGAAACTCGGCTCGAAAGAGTAAACTGTATGATGTATCATCAGGTATATGCATGCACTAAATACCGCAACCCTATCGAGAAAATTTGTGCAGCAGCCTCCCATGGTACCATGAGCTGGGAGGTTGGGTAGGAGGAACAGAAGTACAGCGGCAGGAAGCAGCCAGTGTGGCTCTGGAGCAACAGGAGCAGCGGGAGCGGGTCTGGGGCAGAAGGTGGAGCAGCAGCAGCAGCAGCAGCAGCTTCTGCTGCTTGAATTTCAAGCCCAGCTCTCTGATGGACAGCCGAATCGAGTTGGTCATAGCAAAAAAAATGCCAGGTCGCTAGTTGGGTCCAGCATCTTCAGGTAGTTTTATCAGTAAATTCTGTTGCTGAGGTGAATTTACTCCGTTCAGTTGTGCCCGTCCATCTGCTATGTACCCCTTCCTCCCGGTCCCCCTGTGTCTCCTGGAATTTCTGCTTTCTGCCTCCCTAACTCACTTTATCAGCCTCCTGCCTCGCTCCACGGAGCCCATCCTTTGGGAAAAGTCAAGCCCAAAATTGCCGCTAGAGGGTGCTGTTAAGCTGCTGCCAAACTGCTGCTAGGGCTGCTGTTAGGGCTGCTGTTAGGGCTGCTGTTTTGATGCCGCTAGTTCTGGCGCTTCGGTGTGGTCTGCAGCTGCCGCTTGGTTTTGGGGTTACGTTACAAGCCAAAGCCGCTCCAAACTCCCTTCTGTCCAAGCCTAGAGCCCACCCTTCAATCCCTCCTGCCTGCCAGCTGCTACACTACTGTACCTCCTGCATTTTCTCCCTAACACTTGACACCGCGCCAAGTATCGTCGTACACAAGCTCGCGCTTTTGCTTCAACCCGCTAGGTCGGTTTCCCTCGCATACCCACTTGTTCTTCTCCATCTTACACACAACAAACGCCATACACTGTTGACTCTACCGTCGATACTCCCTAAAACTGGACAACCAGTTAAAAAAAATCGACACCCAATAAGAAAGGAAATCTACCGAAACGCGACAAAGATCTTTCTATTGAATATTTCTCTGTCTGTGGTATTATTGGTATATATCTTTTCCCTTTTTTGGTTCTATTTCGAATAGTTACTAGCGACTAGGTTTTAGTGCATTTTCTGTTCGGTGAAGTCGATACGAATTCGAGCATACACCCTTTTATTGACGGTCTGGCCTATTCTGTCAAGGGTCTCAATCAATCGCTACAAGTAGTATAGTGATTGCGACTAGTTGGACTTTGACGTTAGTGCTAATCCAACTATAGGATTGATAAGGACACTAGAAAATAAACATCGACGACAATACTACAAAGGTCATTCCATCAAACAATCAATCAAGCTTTTCATTAATTTTCAGTTCTTGATTTGATTTGATTTGATTTTAGTTGACTTGATTTGTTGCAAAGTAGCTACTTTCAAACTGGTTCTTTCATTTGAACCTGGCTGCTTTTCCTGGTACGTTTTTTGTTTATCGACTTGCATTTATTCATGTGTTTGTTAAATCCACACTGGCCAGTATTTGATTGATTGTATATACAGATCAACAAAACCAAAAGCACTACAACGCTCAATATCAACGGTGTCAGCAAATCCAACGATATCGAAAAAAAACCAATCAAAAAGACAAGACAAGTCAACATAACTAATAGAAGTACGTCACAGTTAGGGCAATATCTCCACTCATTTTTTTCATACTCGAATTGTCGATTAGTCAACTGCTCGATCATTCAACGCATTTAATCGGCTACAATGTCTAGTCATATCCAGTCGTCCAACGTGGTGGGCGTTCACTACCGCGTGGGAAAGAAGATCGGTGAGGGTTCATTTGGTGTTATTTTCGAAGGAACCAATCTTCTCAACAACCAACAAGTGGCTATTAAATTTGAACCTCGTAAATCAGATGCTCCTCAACTTCGTGATGAATACAGAACCTACAAAATTCTCGTTGGCTGTTTGGGAATGCCCAATGTCTACTACTTTGGCCAAGAAGGACTCCACAATATTCTTGTTATTGATTTGTTGGGGCCATCTTTGGAAGATTTGTTCGACTGGTGTGGCCGTAGATTCACTCTAAAAACTGTTGTCATGGTTGCTAAGCAAATGATTTCCAGAGTGCAAACTATTCATGAGAAGAACCTCATCTATAGAGACATCAAGCCAGACAACTTTCTGATTGGTAAACCAGGTACAAAAAACGCCAATTTGGTGTATGTGGTTGATTTCGGCATGGCTAAACAATACCGTGACCCCAAGACAAAACAGCATATCCCTTATAGAGAGCGCAAATCCTTGTCTGGTACTGCCAGATACATGTCCATCAACACCCATTTAGGTCGAGAACAGAGTCGTCGTGATGATTTAGAAGCTCTTGGTCATGTGTTTATGTACTTTTTGCGAGGTGGTCTGCCATGGCAAGGACTCAAGGCCGCTACTAATAAACAAAAATACGAGAAAATCGGTGAGAAGAAGCAAACCACCCAAATCCGCGACTTGTGTGAAGGATTCCCAGAACAACTTGAGCAATATTTGACATACGTGCGTAACCTTGGTTTCGAAGAGACGCCTGATTATGACTATTTGCGAGACTTGTTTACTCAAGCATTGAAGAGCACTGGTGAAGTTGAGGATGGCGAGTATGACTGGATGAAGCTCAATGGTGGAAAAGGCTGGGATTCGGCCACTAACAAAAAGCCCAATTTGCATGGATACGGTCACCCCTACCCACCAGGTCACAACTCTAGCAATGCCAATAACAATGCCAATGCTACTGCTAATAACAGACATTCTCAAGTCCACCTGTCATCATCTAGATTGAACGCAGCTCAACCACCTCCTCCACCGCCAAATGCTGCACTTATCCGCCATGCATCCAAATCCAGACGTAATACTCGACAGAGCACCCCTGGCCAGTTACAGCAAGCTACCACGGCTGCTCAACAACAATTACAGGCTCAACAACAGGCTCTTGCTGGTCAGAGATTATCCAAGTCTGGTGCCGCCCTAGGAGTGCCTGCTAATGGTACTGGTGGCAGTATTGGAGGATCCAACGTAGCTCAGTACCAGAACAACTCGTCACAAATTCTTAGCAGCAACCAGTACGCACAACAAGGATATCAATCGACCAACCAACAACTGCAACAACAATCAAACCTTGGTTCGCACCAGTACGGTCACGATTACCAGAATCAGCAACAACAGCAACAACAGCAAGGTACCGAGGAAAACAAGGGCTTCTGGGCCAAGATCGGGGCTTTCTGCTGTGGCTAAACTTGCTGTTGCCATGAACCGTATATTCCAGCGTTGTCTGCTGCGGCAGCGGTTTCATATGGCGTTCTTGTGTAATTCGAGCCCATATTATTGCATTGACTCTGTGGAGCCAGCAATCTGCTGCTCCCACAAACCTGACCCGTTTCGTTTTTCTGCCCTCTTTGTTTCAGTTACTAGTACCACGTACACCGCTTCCACCCGTTTGTCTTGCTGCCTCGCATCAGCCCGCAAGCCACACGCCGTCTTAATTTTTCTTATTGTTTTTCTTCTGTTTCCTTGTAGATCTATAATCTTGTCATAATATACGTATTCCGCCAGTAGTTCGTGTGCGACTGCCTCCGGCGGCTGGGGCTCCGCCCCAGACCCTGGTAGCTCCTGCTTCGCAGGAGACTGGATGGGACCGTCGACTTACCGACTCGAGCGAAGCGAGAGGAGCCACGGGGTCTGGGGCAGAGCCCCAGCCGCCGGAGGCAGCACCCAGTAAAGAAAAATGATGAATATATTATGATGCGGAATAATTAGGAGATGGGTTTCTATCTAACTTTAGAAGCCTCCGGAAGAGAAGCTGAATCCAGGGTGGCCACCACGGCCTCCGCCGCCAGCACCACCGAACATCTGGAAGAGGATTTCAGGGTCGATGCCTCCCATGCCTCCCATGCCTCCCATACCGCCCATTCCACCCATGCCGCCCATGCCGCCCATGCCGCCCATACCGCCAAACATGTCAGATGGATCTTGGAGATCGACGCCAGAATCGTATCTTGCTCTCTTTTGTGGGTCCGACAGCGTTTCGTAGGCTTCACCTACCTCCTTGAACTTCTCTTGTGCAGTGTGGTCGTCGGGATTCTTGTCGGGATGGTAGATAAGTGCTTGCTTTCTATATGCTTTTTTGAGTTCGGTTTCTGTACAGGTCTTGCTAACGCCCAGAATCTTGTAGTAATCCTTGCGTTTGCTCTTCTTGAGCTCGAGTTCGGCATTTTGTAACTCTTGTCTCAGCGAAGTGTCAGCAGAGTCCATCTCAATAGCAGACTTGAACTCTTGAACTGCGTCTTCATATCTTTCCAGTTGAAGAAGCACTCGGGCTCTGGTCTTCTTCACCTTGACAAAACCAGGGTCTAATAAGAGAGCCTCGTCACTGTCTGCTAATGCTTCTTCAATGAGATTCAGCTTAATGTTCACAGTTGCTCGGTTAGAGTACAACTTGGAGTTTATGCCCTTATTGGTTGGATCCACTTGTAATGCCCGGGTATATAATTCCTTGGCAGCAGCATAACTGCCTGATTTGAACGCATTGTTTCCCTCAGTACGCAGCTTTTCCAGTTCTTTGGCAACTTTCAATGATTTACGAGCATTGGCATTATCAGGATCACACCTTAAAGCCTCGGTGAAGTGAGCAACTGCCTTGCTGACATCTCCTTCTTGATACAGGACTTTTCCTCGCAGAGTAAGAGCGTCAGGGTCTTGTGAATCGGATCTCAACAAGGACATGACCAGCGAAGTAGCACCATCAATATTTCCTGAAGCCAAATATAACTGTCCTCGTAACAATGTCCATTTTCTTGGTATTTTAACACCTGCTCCAAGATATCTCTCAGCAGCATCTAATGAATGAATTCCCAAAGCAGGGTTTTCACTGTGTAGAAGTTGTTCTGCTTGTACTAAGTTTCTAGACATTTCATGAGCATACATAACCTCGGGTCCACTGGCTGGAGGGTCACTTGAACTGTATGCTTGAAGAGCCTCGTCGGGTCTACCGAGAGTTGTGTATAACTTGCCCAATCTATTGAGCGTTTTAGCGACTCCTGGGCCATAACTGTTGGATTCCAGAGTATCGTTCAAAGCAAGCTGGTATTCTTTCAACTGCATCAACGCCATACTACGGTTACCATAGTATACAGGGTTAGTTGGATCAGCTTCAATAGCTTTGCCATACAGCTCGACAGCTTCCTGATAATTTCCTGCCTTGTAAGCTACATTTCCCTGCTCTTTAAAGGTTACAGCACTATCGGCTGTAGCTGTTTCTGTCTGGGACATTTTAAGTAATTTCTAGTGATTAACCAAAAAAGCAAATGAAAGAAAAAAAATATATCTAGGATCCAGGAATATCACTAATTCAACAAGATCAAAACTCGAATCAAGCCCCAAAAAATTAATTAGCTCTATCTGTATGGAATTACTGCCAGTTGTAAACCTCAACGTCTATTTGTAAGTTGCAGATGTATCGGAAATGACTGGAATGGCCCAAAACTGTTCAAATTTTTGATCTAATCCTGAAAAATATCACAGTAGATCAACAAATTCAATCAAATCGCGTTCTATGGAGAATAATGTCACTGGGATCTTGGGTCTGGGCAAGGAATATTATGTATCATGTACATCTAACAGCCTTATCGGAACGTTCGAGAAAACTCCAATTTGATCGTGTGAATTGCCAGAGTTCACCTGCCAGTTCAGCTAGCGCCGTGCGCTCTCTTCACTGGTCTAAATAAACGCCTAAGTACGTTTCATGTGAACCCATGTGTTTATAGTTTTTAGTAGATTGTTGATTTTTCTGGTTGAACCAAATATGGCTATAACAGTTTGATTGTATATGGAAATGCCGTGCTTAATTTCTGGGCCATTGCCCAATTTTTGTCTAAACCTCACAGGGTGTCAAGTACTGTAGAGTATCCTGTCTATCTTACTACATGACACATGTTTATGATTTTTATATATACTTTCACGATCATGAACTTCAGTGTTGGTCAAATGGCTTTAGGGATAGTCTACCGCCAAACTCCAGGTGCCAAAACGTTTTTTGCGGTAGTTTCCCACTCCGGACAATTGCAGACTACTACCATGCGAGCTGCCCTGTAGGGTGGTTCATAGAACTCAGTGTTGACATCAAAGCGCCGGAGACAGTGCTAAAGAGGCTAATACAGGTCTGAGGCTAGCATACGAAACTCGGTTCCTGTGATTATTGTCGAGGTCAGACTGTTGTATCAATTCGATACTGATTCGCAGGTGTAGCAGAGTTTCAGTCTAAAACAGTTGGATTCAAATTTAAAAGCAGACAACATTGTAGCTGGTACTAAATAAGCTCTTTAATAGGGTAGCAGGATAAACCAGTGAATGAAATCAGTAAAACGGCGTGTCTGTTCGTAAAATGGCCCTTGAGGCTCAGCACGAGGCACCTTTCATTCTGCCCTCACCGCGTCGTCTGATTGTATTATCTACCTTATTGTGCAATGCATTCATCTTTCTCGTTCCCTCAATATAATTGCGGCGACTTTAGATATTAACTTACGATAGCAATGACTTCCTATATTTAGTAGTACGGGCTCTCGTGACAACCTGGTAGTCTGGTTTGTACTTCTGGTGGATATGAGGGTTTAGGAGCCCAAGCTCAGAGCTCAAGTGCAGTGTGAAGCTTTTTTTCTATTAGATATTAAACCGTATATATAATAGAAGGTCGTTTGCTTGCATCAATAAGGTCTATTCTTAGTAGCCCTCACTTTTTGCAGTATAGCAACTATATTTCCGCCGTATTGATTTATAATCTTCAATGAAAACTGCAATTACAATTGGTCCCATCTTGTACGCTTGGCTCCCGAGCACACCAGAGGTCATTGCAGTCCATATTATAATGCACAGCATTGTGGTTTAAGTTTAATATCTTTTGTTTTGCTGTAGCCCTAGACTGCAGTTAAGATCATTTTAACTATATCTGACCGCTGCTGTTGACCACCATGACCAGCCAACACAGACACTACCGGTAATGCTACTACTCAAAACATTCAAGTCCACTGAGGCAATTGGCAATACAAACTCACACGTTTACTGCTATCTATACGGGTTTGACTTCGATTATCGAAGTCTAGTAAGGTAGTATAGTAGATCACCCAATAGTAGAACAGGAAAATTAATACCAGTTCAATTGTCAGTCGTATTATATACAAGAGGCTGCCTTATTAATGTTTCAGATCTAGAAGCAAATGCCTTGTTCTTTATTAAATTAAACAGCAGGTACTTATGCATTATCATGCGGGTTCCTGAAAAAGAAACCACTCAACCTGGTACCTGATCGACAGCCATTTCCCACAGATCAACAACGGCAATGCATACAAACAGGAGCACCTTCACGTTGGTTGTCACGGAATTTTGCCAATGTCTCTTAAATGTAATAGGCAGTAAACGATAAAAATCAATGATGAAATGTGAAATGCATCAGTGGTCAATGGTGACTAGATTCTGCCACCCAACTACTATAACCTTCTTCGTTAAACTCAATGGCAGCTATTCTCGAGATGCGCGAAAACTTTCCGCCAAACTTGCCTATTGGTATTTTTCTGTATAATTATAGTTACAAATATTATTTGTTTTGCAAACCGCCTATTTCTCCCGCCCTTTCTAGTATTATGTCTAGGATCATTCAGGCACAAGAGTTTCCAAAACGCTTCAGGAGCGAGCATCAAGCATTCTTTATATAGACTCCAATGTCTCATTGAGAACTGGACCTTGTCTTGAAAAATAAAACTTGTCTCTGCCAAAAAGAATATATCATAACACTTATCGCAATCAGGTTTTTTTCCATTTGCCTCAATTGATCATTATAGCTGTTCTGTTAGAATCCATCGTTTCATCACTACCAGAAACTTGCTATAAGCTAACATATCAGTAACGGCAAAAGAAATCTTCTGATCGATTTCCACCAGGTTTATTTGTATCTATTAATTGGTCTTTTCTTTTCAATTTAACCATCTATTGAAATCAGAAGAAAAGCTATAGAAAACATTTTGAATCTGGTTCTAAATAATGCGAGCAATTCTCAGCAACGCCATTTTGGTCGTTAGCTCGCTTTCCTTGGGGAATAGCTTGAGTGTTGGTCCTGGATTGTCTCCGGGGAATGATGCTCATGCAAACTCTCTATCAAATTCAGAACTAGTGGTAATAACTAAAACCGATGACTTGACTGATGCTCCTACTCGTCCAACTGCCTTACGTGCACTGTATATGTCCTCACCAGGAATCAGCGGTTTTAATACAACTTCGAACTCTTATTTGAACTCAACATCGTCCACTTTTAACTCCAGTACATCTCTGACTGCTTCATCGTCTCAAATATCTTCATCATCGTCTTTGTCTTCCTCCTTGTCTTCGTCAATAAGTAGGTTTATTTTGAATGAGATCAATCAATAAGCCGCCAAACTAACCGATATTAGAATCAAGTAGTACTGCTCGGTCAAGCTCAGAATTCAAGACAAATTCTAGTACTTCAAGTATGTATAGCCATTACAGAGGCGAGCAAAAATGTGAAATAAATTAACAAGGATAGAAACCTCACTTAGTTCTGAGCCATCCTCAAGCTCTCTAGTGACAAGCAATTCCACCAGCGCATCATCAAGTAAGTATGATTTAATTGTACACTATTTTTACTTTACAACTAACATACTCAGCATCAACCCGAAGTGGATCTTGGGTCCCTAGCGTCGTAACATTTACAAGTTATGAATACTACAGCGGTGAACTGCATCAAGTGGTGGAGACATCCACGGATTGGATTAAAAACAATAGTTCTGTGAAAGCAACTTCAATCTCCAACACGAGTGCCCTGCTATCTACTTCCAGTGCGAGTTCTGTTTCTTCGACCTCTAATAGCAGTCTAGGAGCATCTTCTGCAAGGTCGAGTTTAACATCTGTATCAAATACAAGCTCTACCAGTGAGTTGGTATTCTCGACTAGAACATCCTCTTCTATACAGACTCGAAATAAAACATCGGGCTCGGTCAGTTTCCTTTCCTCGGGATTCAATTCAAGTTCTAGCAGTATATCCCAAGCCTCGTCGAGTCTAACAAGTCACATTTTGAATACAACATCTGTTTCGAATTCAAGTGTAGTGACCCCAAAAACTAGTTCTTCTTTGTCGAGCTCAACTTCGATATATTCCAATGTCACAACTGCCTCGAATACCACTACAGCCTGTCTCACTTGTCTAAACAGTAGCATAACAACAGTACAGAGTCACACTCTGAGTTCTATGAATTTATCTACAACATCATTCTTGAGTAGTAATCAGTCTCTGGGTCCAAATACTGATGGCACAACCAGTAGTTTAAAACCCACCTCTGTCACTAATTCTACATCTACACAATTCGATACAACGAAATCATTAGATATCACTACCGCTTCGCAGAATCTGTCCAATCTTACCACTGTTGGAACTACAGGGAGTTCATTATTCAATGGCTCGACTGCTTCATTTAATACAACGAGAGTCTCTGTATCGACTGCTGCTAACAGAGCATCTATTACAAGTTACACGATCAGAAATACTACTACTAGCCTCCACGGCAATGTAACTAGTTCAGCACCTGTCAATGGAACCTCTATCTCCGCCTTTTCTAATAACTCAACGTGGTGTCTAACTTGTACTCATTCCACATCCTCAAATACAATTGCGACAGCACTACAATCGAGCAACACTACTTCTCTTTTAAATATCACAAGCTCCACGCAGACAAACAGCACTAGTGCACACGCATTTTCTAATAGTTCTACGCTTCCTCTGGCTACTACCGCTAGTTATCCTCTTAACAGTACTAGCCTTTCAGCATCAAACACTTCTATTTCTTTGCATATCACAACACCAAAACCACTGAATGCGACAAGCAGCTCCGTGTTTTCCAATGGTTCTACTGTTTTGAATACTAATTCCTTGTTGTCCATCAGCTCGAGCCCTTCGTTGAACACTAGCTCTCTTGGTGTTAATAGAACCAGTTCTCCTATGTTTTCTAATAGCTCGACTGCCAACCTGACTACATTCACACAAAGTACACTCAATGCTAGCAGTTCTCTTACATTTTCTAATACAACGAGAATATGCCCAACATGCACAGAAACAGGAGTTTCAAACATTACTACTCAAGCTTCGTACTCTGGAAATAAAACTTCGCTTTCCCAGAACAGTAGTTCAATGAATTACAGCACGTTTGTCTTTCCTAACAGCTCGACGGTTGCTCTGAATACCACTACTTCTGATATACGTGCCAATAGCACCACTGCTCCACACTACAACAGCACATCTCATTCCCTTAACACCACTACTTCTGCGCTAGTCAATACTACCAGTGCTCCTGTGTTCGGGAACAGCTCGACTGTTCCCTTGAAGAATGTGACTTCTGCTATCACTACTTCTGTATTTTCTAACGCCTCCAGAGTTGCTCTGAACACGACTACCTCGGCCCCCGTAAATACTACTACGAGTCCGGTATTTTCGAACTCTTCATCAACGTTATGCCCAACTTGTACAGGAAATAGTAGTTCACACTTTTTGAGTAGCGCATCCATGGATCCTGCCAATCACACAAGCACTCCCGTTTTCTCAAATAGCACCACTGCTGGACTAAACACCACTGCTTCTGTGCCCGTGAATACGACCAGTAGCCCAGTGTTCTCCAACAGCACCACTGCTGCTTTGAATACCATGGCTTCTGTCTCAGTCAATACTACGAGTGCTCCGGTATTCTTCAATACCTCCAGCGTTGCTCTGAACACGACTACCTCTGTACCAGTAAATGCTACTACTAGTCCAGTATTCTCAAACTCTTCAACTACGTTGTGCCCTACTTGTACAGGAAACAGTAGCTCACACTTCTTGAATAGCACATCTATGGATCCTACCAATCACACAAGCACACCTGTGTTCTCGAACAGCACCACTGCTTCTGTACCACTCAATACTACTAGTACCCCTGTGTTCTCCAACACTTCTAGTATTGCTTTGAACACGACTACTCCTGCCCCCATCAATGCTACTACGAGTCCAGTATTCACAAATTCTTCGAGTACGTTATGCCCTACTTGTACAGGTAACAGCAGCTCAGACTCATTGAATAGTACATCCATAAGCTCTGTCAATCATACCAGTACTCCCGTTTTCTCGAATAGTACCACCCCTGCTTTGAACACCACTACTTCAGTACATGTGAATACTACCAGTAGCCAGGTATTCTCCAATAGTACCACAGCTGCGTTTAATACCACAACCTTGCCTACCACTTCTCCAGTGTTTTCGAACAGTTCTGCTGCGTTGAATACCACTACTTCTGTGCATGTGAATACTACTAGTGCCTCTGTGTTTTCTAACACCTCCAGCACTGTTCTGAACCCGACTACATCTGCCCTGGTGAATGCTACTACGAGTCCAGTATTCACAAATTCTTCGAGTACGTTATGCCCAACTTGTACGGGTAACAGCAGCTCAAGCTTCTTGAATAACACATCCGTGAGACCTGTCAATCATACAAGTACTCCTGTGTTTTCAAATGGCACCAGTTCGGCACTTAACACCACTTCTTCTATGCGTATGAATACTACTAGCAGCCCAGTTTTGACAAACAGTACCACTGCTTCAGGGCATGTGAATACTACGAGTGCTCCGGTATTCTCCAACACCTCTAGTGCTGCTCTTAACGCTATTACCTCTGCCCCTGTAAATGCTACTACTAGTCCAGTATTCTCGAACTCTTCGATTTCGCTGTGCCCTACTTGTACAGGTAACAGCAGCCCACACTTCTTGAGTAGCACATCCACGAATCCTGTTAATCGAACAAGCACTCCTGTATTCTCCAACAGCACGACTGTTTCTGTGCATGTGAATACTACTAGTACCTCTGTATTCTCTAACACTTCCAGTACTGCACTGAACACGACTACCTCTGCACCAGTAAATGCTACTACTAGTCCAGTATTCTCAAACTCTTCAACTACGTTGTGCCCCACTTGTACAGGAAACAGCAGCACACACTTTTTGAATAGCACATCCATGGATCCTGCAAATCGCACAAGTTCTCCTGTGTTCTCAAATAATACCACTGCTGGACTTAACACCACTGCTTCTGTGCGCGTGAATACTACCAGTAGTCCAGTGTTCTCTAATACCACAATCTTGTCCACCACTACTCCTGTGTTTTCAAACAGTACGTCTGCTGCGTTGAACAGCACTACTTATGTGCCCGTGAACACTACGAGCAGTCCAGTGTTCTCTAACAGCACGGTTCTTCCTAATAGTACTCCTTTGTCTTCCAAGCGCACAACTGCAGCTTTGAACACCACTGCTTCCGTGCTACTCAATACTACGAGTGCTCCGGTGTTCTCCAATGCCTCCAGCGTTGCTCTCAACACAACTACCTCTGCACCAGTAAATGCTACTTCTAGTCCGACATTCTCGAACTCTTCGTCAATGTTATGCCCAACTTGTACAGGTACCGGCAGCTCAAACCTTTTGAATAGCACATCCACGAATCCTGTTAATCGAACAAGCACTCCTGTTTTCTCAAATAGTACCACTGGAGCCCTGAACACAACTTCTGTACGTGTGAATACTACAAGCAATTCTGTGTTCTCCAACAGCACCACAGTTCCTCCTACTAGTTCTCCTGTGTTCGCCAACAGTACATCTGCTGCGTTGAACACCACTACTTCTATGCCCCTGAATACTACCAGTAGTCCGGTGTTCTCCAACAGTACCACAGTTTCCCCTACTAGTAGTCCAGTTTCGTCGAACATTACCTCTGCTGCTTTGAACACCACAAGCAGTCCAGTATTCTCCAATAGCACCACGGTTCCTCTTACTAGTGCTCCTGTGATTTCGAACAGTTCCACTGCTTCTGCACCAGTCAATACTACGAGTGGTTCTGGATCCTTTAACATCACCACACCTGCTTTGTCCAGTACTCCGGTGCCATTGAATACTACTAGTTCTCCACTGTTCTCGAACAGCACGAGTGCCGTCTCGAGTCCCACTTCTACTGCTCCAGTCAATGTTACCACTGCTCCTCTCTTCTCAAATAACTCTACGATAGTGTCAAATGCCACAAACAGTTATGTGTTCTCCAACAGCTCAGCTACCGGATCACAATCAGTCCTATCTACGTTCGGCGGTTCTGAGACGGGTGCTTTGAACACCAGCACATACTCGTCGGGTCATTTCTCAAACTTAACTTCGACTAGCCAGACCGCAGGTACTAAGTCATCCATTATCAGTGGAACTGAAACAGGAGCTCGGAACACTAGTACGAACTGTTTAACTTGTACTTCGTCGATCGAGTCTAAATCAACACATTCATCTGCTGCTGTATCCACTGGACACTCTATCTCCTCTTCCAGTAACATTTCACTTTTGAGCACAAGTCATATCAGTAGTTCTATTTGTCTGACCTGTAGTTCAACTGGAGGGGTGCAATCAAACTCGTCTATAGTCACAAGTTCGGCTTCCCTTGTTTATAATTCCACAGCGTCAACTCTCAAGTCTCTAACGTCATCCCATTTGTTTACTAACTTATCTTCTAGCACAATCAACAAAGGAACAGAGACAGGTGCTCTTAATTCTAGTACTGTGTGCTTAACGTGCAGCTCATCGGCATCATTATCCTCGAATTTATCCTCATCGAAAGGAAATGAAGCTGTCTCAACCACTTCCCACTCTTCTATTTGCCTCACGTGCTCGGCAGAGACCAGTTTCACTAGTGCAAGCAAGTCTTCTTCGATTTCGGGTGCCGATAATGGTGCCAGAAATACAAGCACAGAATGTATAACTTGTTCGTCTAAGACCTCATATGTGTCCACTACTCCAGCCAGTGAGATCAGTGGGTCTACCTCCTCTAAGGGTGGAGTAGAAACAGGCGCGCTGAATAGCACCACGGAATGTATAACATGCTTATCTACTTCAGGAACAGTAAGCTCAATCATCACCGGAACGGAAAATGGCGCTCTGAATACTTCCACGATATGCTCAACCTGTTCTGAAATTTCCTCTATTCGTACTAATTCTCTTCCGTTATCTACAGGAATGAGCATGAATATGTCAACCAACAATCCAATGAGTACTAAGCAGCAAAGCGGACTTTCCTCTTCATTTGAAAACTCATCTATGGTTCCAGCGTCATCAGTGAGATGGTCAAATTCTTCTCAATCCGAATCAACGTAAGTTAAACCTGCCACAAAGGGCTACAGAATATTTTGAGGAAGACTAACGGGTAAAAGACCACAACAGACAACAACCATCCCTTTGACCGAAATCGGTACCACAACATTAACCGATCTATCTCTTTCATCCTATGTGACAGTATCAGTGAGTTGTTCCAATCCGGCTGATTGTTCTGGTAGCTCAATCCTTGTTACAACTCTACCAGTGCCACCAATCAGTACACCTCAGGTAACTTCTTACAATACTATCACTTTGGATTGTACGAACCCTAGTGAATGCTCTGGAAGATCTCTTATCGTTACAACAGTCGCGGTACCTCAGTCTAGCTCACAAACTGAGTTCAGCGCTACTGATTACACAACCATGACCATTCCCTGCACAGATGCTACAAAGTGTTCCGGAAAATCGGTTGTAGTGACTACGGTTCCCTGTATCACAATGACTGTGCCTTGCACTAATCCTGCTGAATGTTCCGGGAAGTCTATTATAGTCACGACCTTACCAGTTGTCCCGACGTCGACTGGAATGGGTGCCACTGGTTACACAACTATGACTGTCTCTTGCACTAATCCTGCTGAATGCTTTGGTAGCTCGGCAATAGTAACGACGCTTGCTGTTCCACAATCGACTGGAGCAACAGAATATGCCACTGTTACTTTATCATGCACTAATCCTTCTGAATGTTCCGGAAAGTCTGTCATGGTCACAACCTTACCAATCGTCCCTGCTTCAACTGAAATGGGTGCTACCGGCTATACAACTATGACTGTCTCTTGTACTAATCCTGCTGAATGTTCTGGTAACTCGGTCATGGTCACCACTATCCCAGCATCCCAAGCCGCGAACCCCATTGAATCCGGATCCACAGGATATGCCACGGTTACTCTATCATGTACTAATCCTGCTGAATGTTCCGGAAAGTCTATCATAGTAACCACCTTGCCTATTGTTCCTACTCCAACTGAAATGGGTGCTACCGCCTACACGACTATGACTATCTCTTGCACTAATCCTGCTGAATGTTCTGGAAAGTCTATCATGGTAACTACTGTCCCAGTATCCCAGTCCGCGAACCCCGTTCAAGCTGGATCCACAGGATATGCCACGGTCACAACCTTACCAATCGTCCCTGCTTCAACTGAAATGGGTGCTACCGACTACACAACTATGACTGTCTCTTGCACTAATCCTGCAGAATGCTCTGGTCACTCAGTAAAGGTCACAACAATTGCTGTTCTACAATCGACTGGCCCGACAGAATATGCCACAGTCACTGTATCATGCACTAATCCTGCTGAATGTTCCGGAAAGTCTGTCATGGTCACAACCTTACCTATTGTTCCTACTCCAACTGAAATGGGTGCTACCAGCTACACCACAATGACTATCTCTTGCACTAATCCTGCTGAATGTTCTGGAAAGTCTATCATGGTAACTACTGTCCCAGTATCCCAGTCCGCGAACCCCGTTCAAGCTGGATCCACAGGATATGCCACGGTCACTGTGTCGTGCACAAATCCTGCTGAATGTTCCGGAAAGTCTATCATAGTAACCACCTTGCCTATTGTTCCTACTTCAGCTGAAATGGGTGCCACTGGTTACACAACTATGACTGTCTCTTGCACTAATCCTGCTGAATGCTTTGGTAGCTCGGCAATAGTAACGACGCTTGCTGTTCCACAATCGACTGGAGCAACAGAATATGCCACAGTCACTGTATCATGCACTAATCCTGCTGAATGTTCCGGAAAGTCTGTCATGGTCACAACCTTACCTATTGTTCCTACTCCAACTGAAATGGGTGCTACCGCCTACACCACAATGACTATTTCTTGCACTAATCCTGCTGAGTGTTCTGGTAACTCGGTCATGGTCACCACTATCCCAGCATCCCAAGCCGCAAACCCCATTGAAGCTGGATCCACAGGATATGCCACGGTCACTGTGTCATGTACTAATCCTGCTGAATGTTCCGGAAAGTCTATCATAGTAACCACCTTGCCTATTGTTCCTACTCCAACTGAAATGGGTGCTACCGCCTACACGACTATGACTATCTCTTGTACTAACCCTGCTGAATGTTCTGGAAAGTCTATCATGGTAACTACTGTCCCAGTATCCCAGTCCGCGAACCCCGTTCAAGCTGGATCAACAGAATATGCCACGGTCACTATATCATGTACTAATCCTGCTGAATGTTCCGGAAAGTCTATCATAGTAACCACCTTGCCTATTGTTCCTACTCCAACTGAAATGGGTGCTACCGCCTACACGACTATGACTATCTCTTGCACTAATCCTGCTGAATGTTCTGGAAAGTCTATCATGGTAACTACTGTCCCAGTATCCCAGTCCGCGAACCCCGTTCAAGCTGGATCAACAGGATATGCCACGGTCACTGTATCATGTACTAATCCTGCTGAATGTTCCGGAAAGTCTGTCATGGTCACAACCTTACCAATCGTCCCTGTTTCAACTGAAAGGGGTGCCACCGGTTACACCACCATGACTGTGTCTTGTACTAATCCTGCAGAATGTTCTGGTAGTTCGGTATTGGTGACGACAATTGCTATGCTTCCAAGCGAAACACAAACTGGAGTAGCTATGAGCAGCCTAACCGTTGGGCAGTACACTTCGTACCTAACCAAGACTGTGCCATGCGAAAATTCTATGAAATGTTCTGGAAAATCTTATATGGTTACTACAATTGCATTGGTCACATCTATGTCTGCTGAAGCGACTGAAGTCGCTACAAAGACTGCCTCATTAGCAATTTCGACATCAATTACCACTATTGGCATTTCAGAAGCACCAGGTATTTTCCCAACTGGAGTTCCTTATACTTCTTATTCAACGATGACAGTTCCTTGTCAGCATCCCACTAAATGCTCAGGAAAGTCTTATATTGTTACCACAATTCCTATTTACGGCACCAATGTTCCGACAACGTCCTCAAGCATAGAACCATCAGTGGAGACTTCCATTGTGTCTCCCGCAGGTATTCCATACACATCCTATCGCACAGAGACAGTTCCTTGCCAGCATCCAACGAAATGTTCTGGACGATCTTACGTCCTGACGACAATTCCAATCTACGGAACATTCATCCCTAGTATATCAGAAAGTGCTACTGTCACCCAGTCGGTCCCATATACTGAGTTTATTTCGGTTCAGAACTCTCCAGTACCTGGAGAGGGTACAACTCTCTTGACAACTGTAACTGTTCCATGCACAGCAAAGGGATGTACCACGCAGCAGTTGGTAACGACTGTCACAATGGTCTTGCCCACCCCTTCCTATCCTAATGGTAAGTGAATCCACTTAAATTTAAAACCTGAACAGCTATTAACAACTTTCTAGAGCCCGTTACAACTGTGGTCTCTTCTACTCCTATTGCAGTCCAGGGTAATACCAAGATGATAACCGTGACAGTCACTCTCCCTTGTCCAGAGAAGACGGCTCTGTCTGAATTGACTGTTTACGAGAGTCCTCTAACGGAAATGAATACAGCGCGGGTTACCGAGGGTGGTACAACTATGTTTACCACTGTCACGGTTCCTTGTACTGCCACAGGCTGTACTACTAACCAATTTGTAACTACGGTTTCAATGGTTCTTCCAACACCATCCTACTCCAACGGTAAGTTCCCCTCAGAAGCAGCAGTTCTACAACTTTACTAACTTTCAGAACCCCTCACTACCATAGTTTCATCTATGCCGATCACTATCCAAGGCAATACCAAAGAAATCACGGTAACAGTAACCATTCCGTGTCCATTGAAGACAGAAAGTAGTGAGATAACTCAATACGCTACTGTTAACGGTAAGTGCGAAACTAATGAGAAATAATGGTCATTAGCTGCAGGACTAACTAAGTTTCCAGGCCCAGTCCAAACGGTCGTATCCAATTCTAGAATAATCGCTACATCTGCCCCGACAATAACAGTCGTGTGCAATGGCGATGTTTGTCAGACTTTATCAAATAGTGTGAGCTCTATGTCTTTGGTTACGGCGACAATGAGCACTAGCGCAGCTGGCGTCAACAATGGAATCGAATCAATTACCGTTGTCTGCTCTGCTGGAACATGTACCACAATGCTACCAGCCACGCACTCAACTGTCAGCACGCTCGAAGCTACACCTCAATCCACTTACTCCGTTACTGCTAGTTCCACGCCATCCACACCATCTATTACGGTCATCTGTTCAGAAGGTATATGTAGTACTATGATTCCTACAATCGTCAGTTCTGTTAGTCCTTCTACTTTTGGTCAGCCGGTTGAACAGTCCACTAATTCACCAGCTACGGCCGAACTTACAGTAATTTGTAGTGGCGGCATTTGTTCGACGATGTTACCATATTCACAGACACCTTCCCTTCGGATACCCACGACTCCAATAACAGTTAATGCGCCGCCAGAGAACTCCATCTTGAAAACCTATTCCTCATCTTCGTTAGTCGAAACCACCCCAATCACTGTTATCTGTTCAGCTGGGGTCTGCACAACTATGTCGTCAAATTCGATTTCTGAAACGAATTCTCAGGCTTCAGAAGTAATGACAGTCTCTAGAGCTGAGTCCGTCAGTGCCTCTAGTAACCGCAACCCGATCCCTTATTCATCGGCTCCAAATGTATCCCCCACACCTAAGGTTGGTCCCCCTGAGTTTTCTGTACCTCCAAGCTCTGGAGCATATTCAATAATTTCTTCCATGATGACGAGCTCACAATATACTTTAACCCCTTCAATTGGATCAACCATTGTATGCAATGAAGGTGGATGTACCACCATGATGCCAGCACCTGCTCCTGCTCCTGAAACATCGTTGGCCACTACCCCTGTCTCCGTTGCTACTGAAAACACATCTGCTTCATCTTCACTCATGTCTAGTGCTTCTACACTCCCTGTTTCAGCTCCCACATCACCAGTTGCTTCGACCACAATCGTGTGTAATGAAGGCGGATGCACCACCATGATGCCAGCACCTGCTCCTGCGCCTGAGACGTCGGTGGCTACTACATCGTCTGTCTCTGTTGCTCCTGAGAGCTCTCCTGCTTCATCTTCACCCGCTACTAGTGTTTCTACCTCACAAACCCCAGCGCCATTATCATCAGTTCCTTCTACAACGACTGTCTGTAATGAAGGTGGATGCACGACTATGACGCCAACACCTGCTCCAGCTCCTGAAACAACGGCGGCCACTACCTCCCCTATCTCCGCTGCTCCTGAGAGCTCTCCTGCTTCATCACCACCGGCATCTATTGTTTCTTCACCCGAATCCTCAGCACCATCGTCAGTGGCCTCTACGACTGTTGTTTGCAATGAAGGTGGATGCATCACCAAGACACCAGCGCCTGCTCCTACTCCTGAAACATCGGAAAACGCTACATCTTCTGTTTCGGTTGCTCCTGAGAGCTCTCCTGCTTCATCTTCGCCTGAAACATCGATGACCGCCACATCTTCTGTCTCGATTGCTCCTGAGAGCTCTTCTGCTTCATCTTCGCCTGAAACATCGGTGACCGCTACATCTTCTGTCTCTGTTGCTCCTGAGAGCTCTCCTCCTTCATCTTCGCCCGTATCTGAGAGTACTAAGCCCCAGTCATCGGTATCAGCATCATCCGTTGCTTCTAATACAGTTGTGTGCAATGAGGGTAGATGCACCACCATGATGTCAGCACCTGTTCCTGCTCCTGAGACATCGGTGGCCACTACCTCCCCTGTCTCCGTTGCTCCTGAGAGCTCTCCAGCTTCATCTTCACCAGCATCTGCTGTTTCTGCACCCGAGTCATCGGCGCCATCATCAATCGCCTCTAGAACGATTGTCTGTAATGAAGGTGGATGCACCACTATGACTCCAGCACCTGCTCCAGCTCCTGAAACATCGGTGGCCACCACCTCACCTGTCTCCGTTGCTCCTGAGAGCTCTCCTGCTTCATCCTCACCCGCATCTACTGTTTCTTCGCCCGAGTCCTCAGCACCCTCTTCCGTGGTTTCTACGACTGTCGTTTGCAGTGAAGGTGAATGCGCCGCCATGACACCAGCGCCTACTCCTACTCCTCAAACATCGGTGGCCACCACCTCACCTGTCTCCGTTGCTCCTGAGAGCTCTCCTGCTTCATCATCACCAGCATCCACTGTTTCTTCACCCGAGTCCTCAGCACCATCGTCAGTGGCCTCTACAACTGTCGTTTGCAATGAGGGTGGATGCACCACTATGATGCCAGCACCTGCTCCTGCTCCTGAGACGTCGGTGGCCACCACCTCCCCTGTCTCCGTTGCTCCTGAGGGCTCTCCTGCTTCTTCATCACCGGCATCTACACCAATGTCATTGGTAGCCTCTACTTCTCCTTTGATCCTGGTCTCTTCAGTCGCCTCTACAACAGTTGTGTGCAATGAAGGTGGATGCACAACCATGATGCCAACACCTGCTCCTGCTCCTGAAACATCGGCAGCCACCACCTCACCTGTCTCTGTTGCTCCTGAGAACTCTCCTGCTTCATCCTCACCCGCATCTACTGTTTCTTCACCCTCACCACCATCGTCAGTCGGTTCTACTACGGTGGTGTGTAACGAAGGCGGATGTACTACCATGATGCCAGCACCTGCTCCTGCTCCTGAAACATCGGTGACCACCACCTCCCCTGTCTCCGTTAATCCTGAGAGCTCTCCTGCTTCATCCTCACCCGCATCTACTGTTTCTTCACCCTCACCACCATCGTCAGTCGGTTCTACTATGGTGGTGTGTAACGAAGGCGGATGTACTACCATGATGCCAGCACCTGCTCCTGCTCCTGAAACATCGGTGACCACCACCTCCTCTGTCTCCGTTACTCCTGAGAGCTCTCCTGCTTCTTCATCACCAGCATCTACTGTTTCTTCACCCGAGCCCTCAGCACCATCGTCAGTGGCCTCTACAACTGTCGTTTGCAATGAGGGTGGATGCACCACCATGATGCCAGCACCTGCTCCTGCTCCTGCTCCTGAGACGTCGGTGGTCACCACCTCCCCTGTCTCCGCTGCTCCTGAGAGCTCTCCTGCTTCTTCATCACCGGCATCTACTGTTTCTTCACCCGAGTCCTCAGCACAATCGTCAGTGGCCTCTACAACTGTCGTTTGCAATGAGGGTGGATGCACCACTATGATACCAGCGCCTACTCTTGCTCCAGCTCCTGAAACATCGGTGGCCACTACCTCCCCTGTCTCTGTTGCTCCTCAGAGCTCTCCTGCTTCATCACTGCCGTCTACGGTTTCTACATCCCATACCCCAGCACCTGTATCATCAATTGCTTCTACAACTGTCGTTTGCAATGAAGGTGGTTGCACCACAATGATGCCAAAACCTGCTCCTACTCCTGAGACATCGGTGGCCACTACATCATCCGTCTCTGTGGCTCTTGAGAACCCACCTGCTTCATCTTCATCGTCGCCTGCATCCATTGTATCTACACTCAAGACCTCAGCGCCTGCATCTGTTTCTATGATTACACAGACCACAGTATCATGTTCAAATAATGTGTGCAGCACTGTGACTATAACTATGCCATGCCCCTCTGTAACTTCCATGTCTTCTGTCACTCCATCAAGTGCTTCAGTGCCAGCTCTTCAAAGTAGCGTTGGGTCTAGTAGCGTAAAGCTCTCAACAATTTCGCCTTCTCCTGAGACGCCATCTTGCACGCTGCCTATGTCTACTCAGACAACCGAGGTTTGCTCCAACGGCGCCTGCAATACTGTCACGTTGACAATGTGTGGACCCTCTACTCTACCTAGTACGATTGCTGTCTCCTCGCAACCCCCTGTTTCCACTTCTCCTGAGACTAAACAGACAACGGCAGCTTCTTCATCCAGTCCTGTTTCTTCTCAGCCCCCTGTATCTACGGCACCTGAGACTAAACCGGCAATTTCAGCTTCTCCTGCTATCCCTGTCTCCTCTAAGTCCTCTCACTCCACTTCTCTTGAAAGTACTCAGTCAATGGCAGCTTCTTCTGCCACTCCTGTCTCTTCACAGTCTCCTGAGTCTATGGCACCTGAGACAACTACATCACAGGCAGCGCCTGCTACTCCTTCTTCTTCGCAGTCTCCTGAATCCCCAACATGCACCTTGCCAATGTCTACCCAGACAACCGAGATTTGCTCTAATGGCGGCTGTAGCATAGTCACTTTGACGATGTGTGGACCTGGACCTGCTACCTTGCCCAATACGATGGCAGTGTCTCCATCAATTCCAGTCTCTTCTATGGCACCTGAGATTACTCAATCACCAGCAGCTTCTTCTGCCACTCCCGCTTCTTCTCAGACCACTGAGTCTACCCCGGCTACTGAATCACCTACGTGCACCTTGCCAATGTCTACTCAGACAACCGAGATTTGCTCTAACGGTGCCTGTAGTACTGTAACCTTGACAATGTGTGGACCATCTACTCTGCCTAGTACTACGGTATCTCCTTCAACTCCAGTCTCTTCTCAGACTCCTGAGTCCAAGGCACCTGAGACAACCCAATCAATGACGATTTCGTCTACTTCTCCGAAGACAACAGAATCTGTCGGAACTGCTCCTACTAGTCCAGTCTCATCACAGTCCCCTGAGTCAACGTCGTCTGTGACTAAACCGACAATGTCGGCTTCTTCTCCCACACCTGTCTCTTCAGAGACCCCTGTGTCTACACCAGAGACTACTCAATCGATGGCAGCTTCTCTTGCCACTCCTGTCTCTTCAGAGACCCCTGTGTCTACAACACCAGAGACTACTCAATCGATGGCAGCTTCTCTTGCCACTCCTGTCTCCTCGAAGTCTCCTGAGCCCACATCTCCTGGTAGTACTCAATCAACGACAGCTTCTTCTGCCACCCCCGTCTCCTCAAAGTCTCCTGAGTCCATATCTCCTGGAACTACGCAATCAATGGCAGCTTCTCCTGTCACTCCTGCCTCTTCAGAGTCCCCTGAGTCTACACCAGTTACTGAATCGCCTACGTGCACCTTGCCAATGTCTACTCAGACAACCGAGATTTGCTCTAATGGCGCCTGTAGTACCGTCACTTTGACAATGTGCGGACCATCTACTCTACCTACTACGATGGCTCCTTCAGCTCCTGTCTCTTCACAACCCCCTGTGTCCACTTCTTCTGAGACTAAACAGACAATGGCAGCCTCTTCTTCCAGTCCGGTCTCTTCCGAGTCCCCTGAGTCTACATCGCCAGAGATGACAATGTCAGCTTTGCCTTTCACTCCCGTCTCGTCGAAGTCTCCGGAGTCCACCTCTCCTGGTAGTACTCAATCAACGACAGCTTCTTCTGCCACCCCCGTCTCCTCACAGTCCCCTGAGTCTACGGTATCTAAGACTACTCAATCAATGGCAGCTTCTCCTGCCACTCCTGCCTCTTCAGAGTCCCCTGAGTCTACACCAGTTACTGAATCGCCTACGTGCACCTTGCCAATGTCTACTCAGACAACCGAGATTTGCTCTAATGACGCCTGTAGTACCGTCACTTTGACAATGTGCGGACCATCTACTCTACCTACTACGATGGCTCCTTCAGCTCCTGTCTCTTCACAACCCCCTGTGTCCACTTCTTCTGAGACTAAACAGACAATGGCAGCCTCTTCATCCAGTCCTGTCTCTTCTCAGTCCCCTGAGTCAACAGTATCGAAGAGTACTCAATCAATGACAGCTTCTCCTGTCACTCCTGCCTCTTCAGAGTCCCCTGAGTCTACACCAGTTACTGAATCGCCTACGTGCGCCTTGCCAATGTCTACTCAGACAACCGAGATTTGCTCTAATGGCGCTTGTAGTACCGTCACATTGACAATGTGCGGACCATCTACTCTACCTACTACGATGGCTCCTTCAGCTCCTGTCTCGTCACAGTCGTCTGAATCTGCGCATCCTGAGATCACGCAATCAATGGCAGCTTCTCCTACTGCTCCCATCTCCCCACCGTCCACTCAGTCTACGCCTATGAAGACACCAGAGTCTGTCGCAACTTCTCCTACTCCTACCTCGTCCCACACCAGTCAGTCTATTTCGCCAGAGACAACAGAGTCTGTTGCGACTGCTTCTTCCACTCTTGTCTCGTCAAACTCTATTAAGGCTGCCTCCGCTCCTGAGTCCTCTACGTGCACATTGCCGATGTCAACTCAGACAACTGAGATCTGTTCTAACGGTGCCTGTAGCACTGTTACCTTGACAATGTGCGGACCCACTACCTTACCCAATACGATGGCAGCGGCTCCTTCAACCATGGTCTCATCCCATTCCTCCGAGTCTATGTCACCTGAAACTACTCCATCAACGACACGCTCAGTTTCACCAATAGTTGCCTCGACAACTGTTGTCTGCTCCGAAGAGGGGTGCGAGACAATCCCAGCTACGGTAGAGTCTACTTCGGCCACAACTGCCTTGACAACAACTGTGGTATGTTCCGGGGAGAGTTGCTCTACACTATCTCTATCGCTGAGTCCTTCAACACCAGCTCCCTCTTTGGTCAGTTCGGTCTCATCAGCTTCGATGACCACACATACGAAAGTGACCTGTTCTGAACAAGTCTGCAGTATAGTAACGGTGACTGAACCCTGTCCACTTAGTGAGGAAACTGAATCGCCTATTATTCAACTCACCTCCATGGCAGCTTCTTCTGCCACTCCTGTCTTATCGCAGTCACCTGAGACCAAGCCGACAATTTCAGCTTCTTCTGCTATCCCCGTCTCACCCCAATCCCCGAAGTTCACAACTTCTGAGACTAGTCAATCGCAAGCAGCTTCTCCAGCCACTCCCGCCTCTTCAAAGTCTCCTCAGTCTACACCTGTTACTGAATCACCTACGTGCACCTTGCCAATGTCTACCCAGACAACTGAGGTTTGCTCTAATGGTGCCTGTAGTACCGTCACCTTGACAATGTGTGGACATGCTACTTTGCCTAATACGATGGCAGCATCTCCTTCAACCCCTGTCTCTTCACAGTCTCTTGAGACCACGTCGCCTGAGACTACTCAATCGACCGCAGCTTCTCCTGCCACTCCAGTTGCTTCGCAATCTCCTGAGTCTACTACGCCAGAGAGTAAACCGACAGTGTCAGCTTCTTCTTTCAGTTCTGTCTCTTCTCAGTCCCCTGAGTCTACAGCACCTCAGACTAAACCGACAATGTCAGCTTCTCCTGCCACTCCTGCCTCTTCAAAGTCTCCTCAGTCTACACCTGTTACTGAATCACCTACGTGCACCTTGCCAATGTCTACCCAGACAACTGAGGTTTGCTCTAATGGTGCCTGTAGTACCGTCACCTTGACAATGTGTGGACATGCTACTTTGCCTAATACGATGGCAGCATCTCCTTCAACCCCTGTCTCTTCACAGTCCCCTGAGACGACTCAATCTATGATAGCTACTTCTGCCAGTCCTGTCTCTTCTGAGTCCCCTGAGTCCACAGCACTAGAAACTACTCAATCAATGGCTTCTTCTACCACTCCTGTCTCCTCGAAATCTCCTGAGTCGGCCACTCCTGGTACTACCCAATCAATGGCAGCCTCTTCTGCCATTCCCGTCTCTTCCCAGTCCCCTGAATCCACATCTCCTGAGACTAAACAGACAATAGCAGCTTCTTCATCCAGTCCTGTTTCTTCTCAACCCCCTGAGACCACGTCACCTGAGACTAAACCGACAATGTCAGCCTCTCCTGCCGCCCTTGAGTCCATGTCTCCTCAGTCTACACCTGCTACTGAATCACCTACATGTACCTTGCCAATGTCTACTCAGACAACCGAGATTTGCTCTAACGGCGCTTGTAGCACTGTCACCTTAACAATGTGTGGACCCTCTACTCTACCTACTACGATCGCTGCTTCAACTTCCGTCTCTTCACAATCCCCTGTGTCCATTTCGCCTGAGACTAAACAGACAGTGGCAGCATCTTCTTCCAGTCATGTCTCTTCTCAGTCCCCCGAGTCTACGGCACCTGAAATGTCAGCTTCTCCTGCCACCCATGAGTCCATGTCTCCTGAAACTACTCAGTCAATGGCAGCTTCTTCTGCCAGTCCTGTTTCTTCTCAAACCCCTGAGACTAAACCGACAATGTCAGTTTCTTTTGCCATCCCTGAGTCCATGACTCCTCAGTCTACACCTATTACTGAATCACCTACATGCACCTTGCCAATGTCTACTCAGACAACCGAGCTTTGCTCTAACGGCGCTTGTAGTACTGTCACCTTGACAATGTGTGGATCTTCTACTCTATCTACTACAGTGGCTCCTTCAACTCCTGTGTCATCACAATCCCCTGAGTCCACATCTCCTGAGACTAAAGAGACAATAGCAGAATCTTCTTTCAGTCATGTCTCTTCTCTGTCCCCTGAGTCTACGGCACCTGAGACTAAACCGATAATGTCACCTGAGTCTACTCCAGTAACTGAATCCCCTATATGTAGCTTGCCAATTTCAACCCAGACAACTGAGATTTGCTCTAACGGTGTCTGCAGTACCGTTACGTTGACAATGTGTGGACCTTCTACTCTACCTACTTCTGTAGCTCCTTCAACTCCTGTCTCTGAGACCACGTCACCTGAGAATAAACCGACAATGTCAGCTTCTCCAGTCACCTCTTCCTCCTCGAAGTCTCCTGTGTCCACTTCTCCTGAAACTACTCAGTCAATGGCAGCTTCTTCTGCCACCCCTGTCTCTACGGAGTCCCCTAAGTCAACGGTACCTGAGACTAAACCGACAATGTCAGCTTCTCCCTCTACCCCTGTCTCCTCGAAGTCTCCTGAGTCTCATGAGTCCACGTCTCCGGAAACTACTCAGTCAATGGCAGCTTCTTCTGCCACACCTGTTTCTTCGCAGTCTCCTGAGTCTATGGCACCTGAGACTACTAAATCGCAGGCCGCTTCTTCTTCCGCATCCGTCTCTTCTCAGTCTCCCAAGTCTACAACGGTTACTGGATCACCTACGTGCACCTTGCCAATGTCTACTCAAACATCTAAGATTTGCTCTAACGGTGCCTGTAGTACTGTTACCTTGACAATGTGTGGACCCTCTGCTTTGCCGACCACTCCAATGACTTCGAGTGTACCTCAAACTAATGAAGCCCTTTCGAAATCCCCTAGCACTTCTGCCTCCCAAAGCCATGAGCAATTGCCAGTTTCTGGACCATCTACATTGTCTTCTTCATCAACTTCCCAGATAACTATGTCTCCCTTGTCGTCATGCAATATGCCTATGTCGACTCGAACCACAGTGGTTTGCTCTAAAGATGTCTGTAGTACGGTTACTACAGCAGTTTGTGGTTCGGCTCCACAAGAGACTAGCCCATTGCAAGCTTCAACTTCAGCGGCTACCAGTTTGGCTGTTTCCTCTGCCTCGATCTCCACGTCGAGTCCAGTAACTACTGTGAATATGGAAGTATGTACAGGTGACTCTTGCTCTACGATGCCACTTTTAGCACCCACACAAGAATTGTCTGTTCCCTCGGCACCCCCAGAAGAGCAAAGCACAACTGTCATCTGCTCTGGAGAAGAATGTTCTACATACCCTGTTAGTGCGCCCAATACACCACTTTATCCTGGTGAGACACCAATTTCTGAGGAAGTCTTAACAATTAGCACAATGAAGCCATCCACGACTTGTAAGGATTCAATTTACACCATAGCCACGACAGGAATATTGCTACCTGGCCCGCGTCTTCCTCTACCGGAAACTGCCCAGTCAACAGTTACAGTTCTCCCACGAACTCAGTCACAGTCAGTTTCCAGACCCCAGCAGTTCTCAATCAAGACCCAGTCAGGAACTCCAGTATCTATTCCAACTGGAGTCGTTCTTCCTGGGGTACAAGCTCCTGGCTCTGCAAGCGCACTGTCGAATGTTCCTGTGTACGTGCCAAATACGTTGCAAGGACCAGCTCCATCATCCCTGATTCCAGGAACTAACCTGGCACCATCGGTACCCATTTCTGTTTCAACTTTGTCAGCTCCGATTTCACCTTGTGTTGGTCCGGAGTGCCAAACAACGCTGACTACTCCTTGTCTAAGCTGCACCGAAAGCATCTCAGGGCCTCAGACCATGCCTGCCGCTTCTCCTTCTTTGCCACCTAATTCTCCACCTGTTCCACTTTCAGGACCATCTGTTCAGAGTCCTCTATCTTCGGGCTCGAGTATCCCTGTCCCTGTGGAGACTTCTTGTGTTGGAGTAGCATGTGTCTCAGCAGTTCCCCCTGTTGTGAGTCCTTGCACTGGAGCCGATTGTAATTCAATTGTACCCACATTGCAATCATCGCTTTCAGTTGCTAGTCAGACACCCTGTGTTGGACCTGAATGTGTTTCTCAGCCGGTTGCTACTGGTTCTGTCAAACCTCAACCTCTCTGTTCCGGTTCAGGTTGTATAACTAGCCCGGCTCTGCCAGTTCCAACTGGTCCTCCAGCTACACCGTGCTCTGGAACTACTTGTACAAGTTTGCCAGTGGTTTCTGCTGCACTTCCAGAAGGAAGTCCATGTTCGGGACCCAATTGTCCGCCTCCCGCTCCAACACCTTGTACCGGTGCGGATTGTCAAGGAGCAGCTCCTCCGTCAGTTAGCTCGTGTTCCGGCGGAGACTGTCAGGAGCCACCACCAGCTGTGGTTCCTGCTCCCTCTGAAGCCCCATGTGAAGGAGCTTCATGTACAGCTCCTGTTGAACAGAGCAATAGTGCTTCTGGTCACCTTCTTGACACTTCTATATCATGGTTGGCAAATGTGTCCTGCATCCTTATGATAATTGCATTGGTTTAAAAAGGGATGTATAGATGGTTTTCGAATCGCACTAATTTTTTATTTTCATTTTTACTCATGGAATCATAGAAGTGGTTATATGTCCACAGTTCTCGTCACTCGTTATCTTCTTTTGTACTACTTATTCATTTTTTCTATTATTCAAAATTTGAACACCTTTATTATAATAATTATCAAAATAAATATATACTAAATAAATAAATACCAAATATTTAAGAACTCTTAGTAGTGGTTTGTCGTCAACCTGGCTTGAAAAAGTCTGATAGTCCTAATTTGGTCGTTGATGAGGTTGAGGCTTTATCTCTATTTTTCGCCAGTAATGATTTTAGAGAAGACTTGGATTTCCTCTCTTTAGCCCGCTTTTTGGCCGAACTGATGGAATTTGTTTCTAATGCTGAACTCGCTACCACTTCTAAAGGTGATGTGTTATTTGCTAGTTCCATCTTGATATCCCTCACAGAGCTTATGTTCTCAGCTGAGCCAGTATCCCTGACAGTAATTTTGTTACTCAGATCAGATACCAATCTGTTGTCGCAAACTAAGCAGTCATAAACTAAAGCCCGTTTTCTTTCTAATTGTGGAGGGGAATTTGAAAATTTCTTTTGCAGTAAAAGCTGCCTTCGCTTACGGGCCCTTTTGGATAAACCTCCAGATGTTCTCATACTATTGCCAAGCTTTATCCTGATTTTCACAGTTAGCCCTGGTACCCAAGGTATACAACATTGGGGACATGCTTGTTGGTGATATGCATTTTCAGGCAAATTGATCGATTTTGAACTCGAAGTTTGAAAACATCTCAATTGAATTGCCTGTGAAATAGGCGATAGCGCTAAAGCCCTGGCCGATTTGTACAAGTGAACAATTTTGGCCTCATCCGATTCTTGTGACATTGGTTGTAGCTTAAATTAATTAATGATGCACTTTGAACTTTAGATTTTTCAGCCAGTAATCACGTGATGGTAGTCAAATGGTATGTTCTTCATTAATTTTTATAAAACAAAATATTGCAATATATATATCAGCTAGCCCATTCAAACAAGAAGCTTGTTCTCGTATAAGTCTTCTTCGCGGCTCTTAGATTTCTCACTGAAAAATGGACGCTCACCCACTGATACAGTTCTAACACCAGTTCTGACAACAGTACCAGCGCCAATGGGATAGTCATTAGTAGCAGTGTGGAACACGGATCTGTTGTCCCAAATGGCCATATCGTTCTTGTTCCACTTGAAACGAACTTGAATGTCGTGACTTGAAACTAGTAAGTTATGAATGTATGTCTTAAGAAGAGTACTCTCATCTTCAGTAAGACCGTCGAAAGATGTGAAGTGTGTTCCCAGACTGAAGATGGACTTCCATCCAGTGACAGGGTTCGTTCTGACGACAGGATGTTTGGCAATCAGTTCGTCACCAAAGTTCTCTGGAGCGCCACGCTTGGCAGAATAAATACCGTGCTCACCCTTTGTGGAATCCTTGAAAGTAGGCTGGCTGTAGGTTCCAACAAGAGTCTCCAGGTAAGCCCTTAACGAAGGAGAAAGCTTGTCATAAAGACTGTATCCACTGGCCCAAAGGGTGTCACCACCATGGTCAGGAGTCTCAATAATTCTTAAAGTAGTGTAATCAGCAGGGACGGGCTCAAAGTTAACATCAGTGTGGTACTTTTCACTCGATTTTCTAAACGCAATTCTAGCGTTGTTGTAAACATCGTTGTTGATCTTGGATGTGATGATAGAAACCTCTTCATCAATCTCGTCGGATCCTTCTTTGAGGAAACCACCAGCAGGAGCAACTGGGTGGATGTGCAAACCAGAAGTTTCTGGTTTACCTGCCAGTTTACCGAGTTGATCAGCCAGCTTCTTTTGCTGCGCAATTGTGATATCTTGGTTTCTGAAGAAGACGACACCTCTTCTAGAAATAGTAATGGCAAGGTCTCTCAACTGTTCTTCATTCTCAAGGACATCTTTGAGTTGAAGGTCAGGGTATTCACGACCAATAGCAGGAGTAATCTCTTTGAATTTGTATGCAGTGTCGAGAGCTCCGCTAACTTTCAAAGGACCCGACCAATTCTTCAAAACTGAAGGACCCTCATTGATTGTGTTGGCATATGTAGATGGACCCTTAATTATCTCCTTGGGAGATAGAGCCTTATCAGTCAATTGATAAACAGGTGCAGTAGTAGGAGGAGCCATTTTAAGTTGTGTAAAGTTCTGAAGACAAAAAGGTTTTCAAATTTTGTAATTTAACAATACAAGATATATTGACTGATATATATAGCTATAGGTCAATTGCGTTTTGTCTCGGGACTCTGTTTCCTTTCGAAAAAGTTTGTATTATCATCGACATGAGGTGATGTTACAAACATCTGTAAGCACGTCATCTTTGCTTCGGCTGTCGACAAGTACTCAATGCGTGGGGCATGATAGCATTTGAGGCGGTGAGCACCTTCAGCAATGAGAGCACCTCCACCGATGGAAACTGGTGAGCCACAATTGAGGCGAAGCATGCAATATAATAGGCTAGCTTGGTTTTTCATTAAAAAAATTTTTGGATGAGTGGAGCAAGCCACTAAGTAGGGCTAAAGACAAGCAAATTATATGCAGGGCAATTTAAGCATGACTCTTATCATTAAAGATAATGCATGCCAAGTTAAAGATATAACAAGGTTTTTGAAAAGATTAAATTTCTCCTTATAAATTTATAACATAGAAAGAATTCAATTCCATAATGTAAATTTGTACTTTTCGATATGCTGGCTCCAATGTTGAGAAGTAATAGCAATATCAATTGCAATGATCCAGGTTGGTCAATTCTGAGACATTGGGGCTAGCAGCTCCTGCACAATTCAAGTACGTGATATGGCGTCAGCAAATGCGGATATCCTTTCCCGCACAATATTATATTTTCTGACAGCCACATCCCCGGATTTTTATTTATGCCCTTCGGGAATGGATTCCGTTGGTTAAAAGCTTGGGGCTTGGGGTGGGGTACTTCTCTTTTTACCCGTAGGACAATCTAATCTGAAAGATCAAAATTCTATTCTCGATTTTTGGTGAAGGGCCCACTTGATTTCAATAATTATTGGCACATGGTACTTACAACACCGCCACATGCGATGAGATTGACACTGGGACACCACCACCACCACCTCTCATTAAAAACGATGAAGTGCAACAGGTGCAGCCCATAGCATTTAAAATCAATCGCATAAAATAGATGAATAAAATCATTAAAGGGAGATCATGATCTAGGTTAATAAATATAAATCGCTAAAGGCAGATTTCAGATGTGTCAGGCTAGTTATATACAAATTTCACTTGCCCGCCCTGGTGGGCGACCTGGCTGTCTGTCGGTTGACAGATAGAGTTGCCAAGGGTGTACGATTTTCTGGCTGAAGCATGACCTCAAAAGAGAGGTTGCCTTGTTGGATTCGTTTGGTTCGTGGAGTACGTAAAACTCGGGGAGTAGAAGGGGTCCTGGGTTTACTCGGTGATGAAGAGGCCATTCTTGTGTGCTTTGAGGGAGTCATGGATGTCCAAGAGCTGTCTGCAGGACGCTTGACTTTCTTCGGAGTGCTTGGTGGTGAAGGCATATTGAAACTTGGGAGTTTCCCCACCATCCCAGGAACTCCCTTTTTGACAGACATACCAGTAATTTTGGTTTGAGTCTGGAAAAAATCTGGTACTTGAATCTTGAGATCAGCGACCCACGCATCCGACTGGCCCTCAATATAGTAGTCAATTAGATCGTTCCACATGGACTGTCCTAATTCAGTCATATTTACCAGGATAACAAGACCGCCTTTTTCTTTCACTGCCTTTGCCATGCACCTAACTAGTTTACGAATCCCGACTACTTTAAGCGAAGTTCCTGAAATGATAAGAAAATCGGGTTTGGATTTTATATCTTTGACTGTACAATCGCCTATTGAGTAACCATCAGCATGCTCTTCTCCATAGAGAACTATATTGGGTCTTAAACAGCCCACTCCAGTAAATCGCTTACCGGCACTGGTCCTTTCTTCCTGAATTTGATTGCAATTAGGACAAATCGGGGCCTCTCCTCTATTTAATTGCTCTTCAGTGTCGGGTGTCCAAGAGTATTTGGTAGAGCATGACATGCATTTTAAACTGTTGATATCTCCATGAAGTTGCACCACTTCTGCTGCTTGAATAGGGATTGTCTCTAATCCATAGCCTAGACCACCAATCAGTAGTCCTTCTTGCTCCTCCAATCCATCAATATTTTGTGTGTAACATCTGAGTAGTTTTCCTCGTTCTTTCAAGTGTCGAATAAACCAATGTGTGGGTGTCGATCTAGCTGCTAAAATGCGACGTCTAAGACTCGCCATGAATGTAAAAAATATCTTTGTCGACATTTCTGAGCTGAATAGAATAGCATCAAATAGATCTTTTCCCTTGACAACAGCATTGGGATATTGATGTTTGACGAGGTTATACAAACCATCTTTAGATCGGAAATCCTAGGTACTGTTAGCTTGTTTCTTCCTAAAACTAGAGCTTATTGAGAATGAGGACTCAATGTTATCCTATCAAAACTTACTGGAATTCCTGCATTGCAAGAGATGCCCGCACCCGTGATAACAACCACCCTTCGGGCTTTGGTTAATCTTCTCGCAATTGTGTTCAATTTGTCGCGGACACCTGTGTCCATGGAGTCCAGCTCCAGTTTTATCGTCATGATCGAAGGGTCGGATCTGATATACGAGTCAAAAAGAAAGATAAAAAAATCAAAAAAGTAAATGAGTGTGTAACGAAACTCCACAATTTCAGCTCTCAATCAGCCAGACAATATTGGGTTGATGGATCTGGGACAACAAAAAGATGTTGAAGTACGAACCGTGGTCGAGGAAATGGCAACTGGAAGATGTCTGGTGAAACGACGTGAAAACGAATGGATATACCACTTTGGGCCAAAAAAAGTTTTAATGAAAGTCGTGTCTTGAATGCTATAATGATGGAAAACAGCTGGCTGGTTGTTCTGGTCAAAAAATACGCTATACGCCCTGTTGAGTGTGCGATTTGACCATCCGCCGTACGTTGCATGCTGCAAGATTTATCGCGTTAAAACGCGAACCCTGGTCCCTGACTGGCGTTGGCACCTGCATTGAAGGTAAGGGTTTTTTCAAGACCAAAACAAACAGCCGGAAGAATTGACAGAGATAACCAACAACACAACCTTAATTAGCTCTTGCTCTTAATATTTTGGTCAGTATGCTTATGAAGGTTGGTTCTACGTCATACATATGCCATAAGTCATTAGAGTTTGCTGAAGACAATCTGTTTCTTATAGCTATGTAAGTGAGTCAACAGCTGGAGTGTCGACGTGGAGTATGTCATTAAATCGATATCATATCTGTAGAAGGCAAAGTTGATATAGTCTCCGCTGACATAACTCTCTTGTCACTACAAAGTTGATGTAAGTGATGTCGTTCAAAATAGGATATGAGAGTATCAAAGACTACAAATATAAAAATTAGTGTTAAGGCTAGAGTAAAAAAGGAAAAGAGTCATAGATAACGTATCATACCAGACATCCTTTGGGTAGGATATGTTGATATGCCACCATTTCGGTTTGAATAAACGTCTAGCATTTTTTTTTCAGCGTACTTCCGGTAAGACCCCAAATTCGGAAGTGATTCCCGGACCCTGCTGATCTTCGTCAATCAAATCGATGAAATTTCTCATCTCGAATTTTCATACTAAGGATACAAATTAGATTCCTAATTGAGGACGCAGTACGAGATATTCTAGATTCAATTCTAGAATTATCTTTCAAAATTAGTTTCTCCTTCCTGTTAGTGTAGTAGTTCACCCTATAATGGAACGCGCGTTCGAATCAACGCCGCACAGACTCGGCAATTCAGGAGATTAAACATAAATAATACTCCTTGAGAAGCTAAATTAGACATCGACTGGTTTTGTATTAAATCCCTCTTCTACGGCCATTAGAGGAATCTGTTATTATCTCAGAAGGGTGAAGATATAAGATTCGGTTGTGTTTAATATGGCCAGCGAACCACGTCGAGGCAGTGCAACTTCAGGAACTGGCCAGAGGCCGAATTCCGTAAGCTCACCAACCGGTTCGCCCAGTATTTCGAGTTCTGTGTCATCAGCAGTGACATTATCAACCCCTAACTCTGGAAATGTCAGTCAATCGCCTCTTGTTCAAGTCGAAAGGACACCTTTACGACCAAAAGTACTGAGTTTGTACGACAAGCTGTATGTTCCATCCAGTCGGGGCGACTACTCGAAACCAGACTCGTATTGGTCCGAGTTTTTTCTTCTACGATGCAATCCAGGAGGACTTTTTGCAGTGCTCGATGGTATTTCGAGTGAGCAAATGTTAATGCGCAAGGAGGTCACCCAGGAACTTTTCGAGCATGCACTCGAGCATCTGGCCAGTCGGGATTCTTCGGTGGAAAACTCACTAATGGTAAGTAGGATAGTTACTCACTTTCATATTAATGTGGCTTCAAGATTATGTGAGAATCAACTTTGTCTTACTCGAAATGACATACTAACAATGACCAGGTCCTTTCGGTGTTTTTCCAAAGTCTCTTTAGGAAGAACTTCGTGAGCTATAGTGCAGATATTATCACGGTAATTGCTGGGCTCGAAAAAATTGATCGCGTGTTTCCAACTTTCTTGGGACTGGTCAATGTCATTGTTCAAGACAGTCCTGTGCTTTCTATTAGAGTGTTGGCCATTCGAACTACAACGATATTGGCCGGAGGAGTATACCAGACAAGTTTGGCTTCATATTTTTTGAATAAAAACTTGTTTACTTCTATTATGAAGTTTATTGCTGATGAAGAGACAAAGCTCTATGTCGGTGATGCATTTAGTTTGCTTGGGATCCTTGCCAGTTATGATAAGCTTGAAGGCTTGAATCCGTATCAAGTTCGATTTGCTGATTTCGTTGATGACGCTACGATGCTGCGTATCATTCGTGCTTCAGGAGGGGCTTGGAGTATTAATTTATCTAAATATTCTAGCCCAGCTTCAAAAGCATATTTACTCGGCCCTGAAGCTGGGTCAGCTGGAATAGGTGGTACTATTGCTTCTTGGATTGGTGGTGGTCTGGGTGAGTTAGGCGGGTTGATCTGGAGACGTGGTAGCACAGGTACTGAAGAACATGTCTCCGGGACTGACGAAACTTCTCCTAGTGCGTTAGATGAAGATTTGCCCCATCCTACAATGTCACTACTTCTACCAGTTTATGAGTTTATCCAGGCGAATAAGGTGTTTCGTAGGTTGTTGGTCGAGACACCGGCCAGTGATAATCGTTCTGGTAGCATAAGCGGCAAGGACAATGTGGGTGCCGCAAATTCCACTTCATCTAGCTCTGCTCGAAATAAATCGCCTCCTCCATTTGTGCTGTTCATTTCTTTGTGCTCTTATTTACTTCAAAATCAGCATAAAACACTTCGTGCCGCAAGCTATGCGAGACTTTCTCTACTTATCCTACGGATATTTGCTGAAGACTCTGCTATTGTTTCTAAGCAATTGGTAAGTGAAGAGTTACAAACACACATAAGTTTGTGTAGGCTGCGAAATCCAGCACTCCCCTTGGTCACGGGAAAGACAACATTATTAAATGGAATTATGGATTCACTTTTGGGGTGCATTCGGTTCAATATGAAGAGAACTATTGATTACGACATGTATAATCTCACATTGACTGTACTGTTTCAAGTGATTGCTTCACTGAGATCGACCAAAACAAGAACAACATATCACTGGAGTGAAGTTTGGAAGTCGATTATTTCTCTTATTAAGTTTCTTAATACACATCCACCTAGCGGAGGATCAGGCTCTTCAAAACAAGCCCAAGAAGCCAGTGAAACTGCTGACTTGGCTGTTCTCATTATCGCTGCCTTGCTTATACATGGAGAAAACATTCTTCCTGATAATCATGAACACGACGATCTATTCTACAGGGTAGTCGAGTCAACTGATGAATTCAGCAAACTGAAACGACTCTATAGCTTAGAGAAATCACCATCAATGGCTGTAATTACTGCTACTACCAGTCACTATGCATCGCTGCTGGAGCCAGCCAAGACCAAATCGTTATCGCCCGAGCAAGTGGCACAAACTATAAAACAAGGCTATCAAAGTCTTTCTCTTTTTCAATATGCTAGCGAATCTTCCAACGAACCGACCAAGAAGACACTATTGTATGACAGTTTGCCCACCTACAAAGAGTCGGAGCAACGGTTGTTTCTTAAAAAAATCACAAGGACAGCTATCAACGACACCCAGTTGCTGTACCAGTCAGCGAATTTTTAAAATACAAACGAATTTTGCATCTCCTATTAATTAACTTGCATTTAGATATATAGATATATTATATTGTACTGTCCGCACAAGATATTGCTCACCAGTACTTGTTCAACTCCAGACAACCCAATCGATGTTATGACAAGACCCTTTTGCTCTCTTTTCTGTACAATACTATAAATTACCTGTTACTATGCCTGGCTATTGACGGCCAGTTCCATGATGAGTTTCGTAGCCAGATGCAAAAATGGATATGCAGAAAATGAGTCAAATTCTGGGATTGGTGCTGCTGCACCCTTGGGATGGGCAGTGCCATCTGGATTCTCCCATCCATCAAACTTGAAGTCGACAAGGTAATTGTTTTGTTCCAACTGGTAGAGTTGGATACGCATCTTCATGAGTTCTGTTTTCGGTGTCTCCCGTGGTGTAACTGATGTGTCGGTGTTGTTATTTGCCTCAGTAGGCGTGACATCGCCAGAATTTACAGCTGTTGTCTGCGGAGTGCTCTCCCCAGAAGTTGTTATACCTGAACAGGAGTTTGAAAGGGACTGCTTGAGTGGTAAACCACACTTCCAACGGACGTGGATAGTCCACAAATCATCATCTACAGGCTTGGCCCATTCAGCGCCCAAATTCCGTAATGCCCGATAAATTTCGCCCATAACATCTAAAGGATAAGACCTCGAACGAATGCCAAAATGCCATCGTGTCTTTGACTTTTTCGTCGAGATTGGATTCAGCTTCTTAGATGGTTGTATGCCCTCGGCGATCATATTAGCCCGGTGGTATGCTGGCAGAGAAGTGGGTAAAATCGCAATAGTTGTATGTGGCGTTGTGAGTGAGTTTGAATCAATAGCTACTCCTCCCTGGAACCGCTTATCAAATGTTAATGTAGGTGGATTACCTCGACCGTATGGCTTGCCTGATGAAGACACTGGCGTTCCAGGAGATGATGCAGTAGCAGCGAGTACTGGAGTGGAAGTACGAGAAAATGGTTGCTTAAGATCATCAGCATCCTCTGGATGCTCGCTGAGATACCGATCAATATCATCCTTCTTAAAATGAATATCTCCAGAAGCCTGATGGTTGTCCTTGAGCAGGTAATATGCATCTCTAATCTCACTACCATTATCATCCGAACTCTTGAGTGCCTCATAAACTTGTTCCTTATCATATCCCATGGTTTTACCGAGTGATGCCACAATTCCATCATCAACTTTCTCTGTTGCAGTCTTGGAATCGTTTCCTTCTTTGTGGTCTTCGTTGCCATCATCTTGTTCAACGGGAGGAAGGAGATAAGAAGCGATGCCGACCTTGAACCAAGGATCTTCTATTATTTCTTGAACCGTGATACGATTCAGAGGGTTTACAACCAACATTCTTTGTAACAAGTGCTTTGCACCAGGAGACAGGAAGTTGGGAATTGTGTAAACACCACCACTAATCTTCTTGAATAAGACAGGAATAAACTCGTCGTCGAACGGTAGTCTTCCGCATAACATGACGTATAGAATGACACCACAAGACCAGACGTCCACTTCAGGACCAGCATAAAGCTTACCAGAGATGACCTCTGGAGCTGCATAATTGGGCGATCCACACGACGTCTTCAAGAAGTTACCATCAGTCATGATGTTAGACAGACCAAAATCAGCAATTTTGACATTCAAGTCTTCATCCAGTAACAAGTTTTCGGGCTTCAAGTCTCGATGGACAATCTTGTGACGATGACAGTACTCTACTGCAGATATGATTTGTTGGAAAAAGCGTCTTGCTTCATCTTCACGCATTTTACCTCTTTGTACAATATAATCGAACAATTCATTGCCAGCAAACTCGATAACCATTACGATTTCATCTTTGGATTTAATAACATCATATAACTTAATAATGTGAGGGTGTCTTAGTAAACGAAGATATGATATCTCCCGCTCAATCCGTCCTTGCATGTCAGATTTGGCCAGTGTCTTTCTATTGATAATCTTTAGAGCGACTCTGGCGTGTGTTGCCATATGATATGCCAATTTGACTTTACCGAAGGAACCTTCTCCAAGTGTTTTGATAATCTGATATCTGCCAATTCTGCCTGCACTTCCACCCTCGTGGCCAAACGAGGGCATGACATCAGCGTTGCCATGACCTCCCGCATGTGGAGGTGGTGCACTAGGAACTGACATTCTGTCAATGGAATCACGTACTTGACTACTTGGAAGATGAAACAGTTAATTCCAAGATACTTTGCCGTGTTGCGATCGGAACCGTTGAATTCGATGCTAATGAGTAATGTGATGTATCTTTGTATGTTATTGAGCCCTATCAATCCAATACAGTGGTAAGCCCAAATTTCTTTTGAATCTATATGAACCTCAGAAATAACAATTGTGATGGTTTATAATGCGAATTTGGATCTAATATATCAGTCTGTCATGCATTCCTGTTGTTGGCATTCCTGGTTCCTTCTTAAACTGAGACGCCCAATCGTGCACAAAGTGCATCCTGGGCACCTTTGATGGACAATAGAGTAACATTCTATTATCGGCCGTTGATTATCAGTGGGCAAGGGTTGGTGTGTGCCCATGTAGTTCTCCATATATCTTGCATTGAAATTCATTGACTGACAATTAATAATTGAGTATAATAATCAGTTCGGTAGTAGTTTTAGGATATACTGGGTACTGGTATATGTTATTATGTTTAATATCTGGCTAAATATATCGAAACTTCGAAACTTATCTGTGCAGTGTGAATATGCACATTGCTAATGCGAGTGTCAGTTATACATTGTATATGATGTTCATATTTATTGAATTAATTGCTTGTGCGAGACGTCAAATTAGGAGAAACCTAAAACTAGAAGACTTTATTTTTAAACCAGATACAAACCGCGGCAAACACAAAACGGCGCCAGACAGCATTTCCCCATCTTATTTACTCTGAGCCAACGTCATATTATATCATGGGCAATAAATAATCTGCTCAATCTTGACATGTTCTGTGAAAACTCGGTAGAGAGAGGTGCCGACAACACATTAATAGAGGCCAAAAATGGTTAAGACTACAAAAATCGATTCTAAACCCTGCGTTTAAGGGCAGTTGACTAATACTAAATATATAACGGGGCTGCAAAGTGACAGATTCAACTCGGTTTTAGTCAGAACAAGCTTTCCTAACACATGTGATTCCCAAAAAACACCACCAATACACTTCTGTATACGATTGACAGCCGCCGTATTGTGTATTGTGTGACAAGACATAACGGAAATGTCAAACTCCAACTAGCATCCACCCGTTGAGCGTCAAGCGCGTCGATCAACTGCACTGCACAACGGTGCTCCGTGTCGGTGTTAAATCTTCAATCTATCGCCGACGATAGCCGTTACAATCAATTATCGCATATAATCAATTCTTGATAAATACCTACAAAATTATACCGAAAATACAGTAAAAGCACCAATTGAACGATCAAAGACATGTTGTTTATGGACGGTTTGTACCAAATAATATTCCAGCAAAATTTCATCAATGTAAAACCGGCCATCGGGGAGAATTGGTACCGATCGGCCGTCCGAGCAGCCGTATATATGTAATAAGGGCCTGACGATCTTCACATAAATGCATGACGCATGTAAGCCGTAAGCGCCTTAGTTACCAGGTCATCTTCACCTGAGATTAATAATGATTTAATGTGAACTAACAAAAATATTTATCAGCAAAACCAAAACGAGCCTAGTGTTTTCAGGCAGTGACGTTCTATCACAGGACAGCAATAGGAAGTAAGAGAATAACCAAAACAAGTCCCACCAGCAAAACGTTGGAAGGGGAATGTTAATATCTCACACGTCAATCAAAACTTAATTGAGTGAGAGATAAATGGATCGAGCTAAATAGCTTGACTCACAAGATGCAAACACGTCTAAGGCAGAGCAAGGTGGCAGAGGTGGGCAGAGAAACGCGTTACAGACAATAGGAGTTGGCTCAAAGTGGTTTCAGACAGCATAATTGCAACTGATTTTTAGATTCCCACACAAACTGTAGCCCTTATGACGCCAATGATCTTTATATAGAGTGTAACGAAGTTGAAATTAGAATCATGGCTTGTCTAGGAACCAACGAGCTTACATCTTCTAGAAGTATAAAAGCAACGGCACTGAGGTACGTCAGAGTAGAATATCCCCCTGCAGGGTTTGTTTTCTATGTGGAGAAAAGGGTCTCAAATCTATAGAAAGCTGAGTCAAACCCGACCATCGATCGGTTCAACAAAGACAGACCTGCATCGAATGATCCTTCAATATGCAGCCCTTTACGCAAACGTCATCGATCTCCAACTAAAAACAGATAGAACCACGGCCATCATACTATTGTGGGAAGAAGATCTGCCACGTCGGCTTTAACAAAAGTTTATACGCCGCCAATAGCATGGCCGCGGACTAGAAGTGGCTCTATAAGGATTGCGTTCGGTGGACACAAGTCCCGGACTCCCGTATTTTTGTGCCCACAATCTGATGGTACACAGACGAACAACCAAAAAACAGTATATGTAGAGTTCTTTAAATTCTTGTAGAAGCTAAAAGATAGCAGGAGATTTAAAATTGATGCAAAGTTGATTACACGCAAAATGCAGAGAACTGTAGAGAACATTCAAAAACAAAAAAAGTGGTGCATCATTTTATTTCGTTTATTGCTAGTTTACCGCTCAAGTAGCGCCTAGCGCAAGCAGGTGGGCTTAGCTAAGTGCTTACCGGAGTTTAGACCTGCTGTAGCGGATTTTACTGCCGGATCATTATTTCCAAGTTTGCCAACTCAGTGGCTGGTGCGGTAATATCAATTTTCTCCTCAAAAAGGTTAGGTTTCGGTACTGTAGCAGGGAACATCTGGGTCATTAAGGCCGAACAGCTGCATAGAGGAAAAAGCAAGAACGGAAATAGGAGGGAAAACAACAACACAATCGAAAAAAAATAAAATAATGTGAGGAAAAACGGAAAAAAAAGTAACGCCTAATGGTCCGGCACCTATCGGCTGGCCGACTATATATATATATAAACAAACGCAACTGTCTGATAAATTTAAATAAATTGTAGTTTGTTGACTAGCTGATATCAACATATCAAGTGAGTTTACTGACAACCTGTATTGGACAGTCCAGTTGAGAAAACAGTTAATGTAAGTAGTTTTGCTTGTTTAACGTTGAACATGACCTGGTGTGTTCAGGAGATCGATGGAGCTGTTGAAACCCGAAACTTTGCTCAAGAAGATTGCCTAGGGCGGATTAATCGGGGGTTTCTTGACTGGTTAATCGAACTGAAAAAAAATCTCAGCAAGGAAAGGTCAAACAATAGAGGCTAACAGGTGAGATAGATTAAAAGGTAGTCGTTAAAAGACAGATAATCATATACAATGAGTGAGACGAGCCATTCTGCTCCTCCATCTACTGAATCAGCCGGATTCGAAAAAGGTTTCGATAAAGAACAAGGAGAGTTCGAACCGAAACCAATGGCTGAAGATAGCGACATTGAGAACAGTGGTGCTGCTGCACCCCAAAAATTTTATGGTGGTGACCGAGATGTAGAGAGTCAGCGTAGGCTATCCAGAACTAGTACCAATATTTCTGAAGAAGCTAATGTCGAGACTGATTATATTGCACGAGTGTTGACTGGAGGATCAAGAAGGTCCAATAGACCCACTCCAAACATGGGTGGTGGAAAGGACTATCCTCCACTTCTTAATTATGATAAAGATCTGTACAAAGTTGAGTTTGACGGTCCTGACGACCCAATGCATCCTCACAACTGGCCTTTGAAAAAGAAGCTTCCCATTTGTGCTGCATTAGGATTCACTACTTTCACAGTGGCATGGGGTTCTGCTATATTTGCATCTGCTGTTGAAGTCGTCGCTGCAAAGTACCATGTCAGTGTGACAGTGGGAATTCTCTGTGTTTCCTTATATGTCATGGGTTTCGCTTCGGGCCCCATTCTCTGGGCTCCTCTTTCTGAAGTCTACGGACGAAAGATACCTAGTGTTATTTCTATTTTCGGTTTCATGTTGTTCAGTTTTGCCGCTGCTACATCCAAGGATTTTCAGACATTGATTTTATGTAGATTCTTTGGCGGGTTCTTTGGAGCTGCTCCTTTGGCCGTTGTTGCTGCTGCTTTTGCTGATATGTTTGGTAATGAGATGAGAGGTACTGCTATTAGTATTTTCTCATTGATGGTTTTCTGTGGTCCTTTGTTGGCTCCAGTTGTCGGTGGTTTCATCGTGAATTCGTATTTGGGCTGGAGATGGACTGAGTATATTACTGGTATCATGGCTGCCGTGGCCCTGCTTTCATGTGTCTTTTTGTATGAGGAGACTTACCACCCTATGATTCTTGTTCAAAAGGCAAAGCTTATTAGAAAAGCAACTGGCAATCAGCTTGTATATGCGCCACACGAACAAGTGGAAATCGACATGGCTGAGTTGGTCACCAAGAACCTTACCAGACCTATTGTGATGACGGTGACTGAACCCATTATCTTCCTTATCTCGTTATACACTGCCTTCATTTACGGTATTTTGTATCTATGTTTGGAGGCCTACCCAATCATTTTCAGTGGCTACAAAATGAAGGGTGGAATTGTCGAACTTCCATATCTTGGACTTCTTGTTGGATGTGTTGTTGGTGGCTTCGTAATTGCCCTGTTTTTTGAACCCCAGTATAATAAGAAACTTGCTGCTAATAATGGCAAGCCCGTTCCTGAGGCTAGATTACCTCCTATGATTGCTGGAGGAATTGCTTTCCCTATTGGAATTTTCTGGTTGACTTGGACTGGTAACTACCCTGAGTCCGTTCACTGGGCTGCTCCTGCCGTATCAGGACTTTTCACTGGCTTCGGCTTGATTTGCGTGTTCCTTCCCGCTATTAATTACATTGTCGATTCATACCTGTTTTTTGCAGCATCTGCTTTGGCAGGAAACACTTTCATGCGTTCATCTTTCGGTGCCGCTTTCCCACTGTTCGCTATCCAAATGTTCCACAACTTGGGTATCAACTGGGCCGGTACTTTGATTGGATGTCTTGCTGTGGTCCTCATTCCAGTACCAGTCCTCTTCTACATCTACGGAAAGAAACTCAGACAGAAGAGTAAGTTCGCCTTCGATCTCTAGAGAAGCAATGAAGCATTACAAAAAAATAAAACACATCACCTCACTCATCACATACCCTCCTCTTTATTTCTTGGCATATAATACTTAATTTTTTTATTTAATAATAAATAATGATTGCAATTATCTGTCTACATTTCATGGGTAACGGAGTCCGGTAATAGAGGGGTATGGAACATGCCTCCGGCGGCTGGGGCGTAGCCCCAGACCCCGTGCTCTCGCTACGCTCGAGAGGTTTATCCGGGGCACAGAATAGCTGTGGAGTAGTTGTCACTGGCTGGACACTGGGGAAAACACCCCAGCTGCCCAGAAACACTGCTCGATACTGGTTACACCATCAAATAAATTAAAAAATAAATACTCATCATACCGCAAGTCTGTCTAAAGGATTTTTGCCTTCTCCGATTTGGCCTTTTCGGCTTTGGCGAGACGAATGCCCTCGTGCACCTCTCGTAGGGGGTACACAGGTCCATAGCCATCACAGACGGCTTTATCTTTAATGTATTGTACCACAAAACTGATGTCAACGTCTTCTGCTGACATTACTGGGTCCTCCATGAGCATTTGCCACACCGTTCCCGCACCAAGCATAGTCTCTCCATGGTTTCGTTCATACACTATGTAAGACGGTTGCACCTCCCCCGTACCAGGGGATCCAGGGTCGTTTGATGAACCGTCTTCATGGCCTTCTAGTAAGCTGGCGTAGAACTGGTGGCTAGGAAAAGTAGCTTGTTGTGGAGCTGGGGGACCATTGCTACCCGCAGTTTGTAGATTGGAATGGTGCGAGTTTCGCAGAACTTGGTTCTCAGTTTTGAGAACAGTGTTTTCCTGAGTAAGCTTTTGATTTTCCTGAGTCAGCTTTTTCACCACTTCTTCAGATTCAGCCAGCTTAATCTCGAGTTCTCTCACCCTTTGTTCTTTACGTTCGCGGAATGCCCGTTGTGCAGCACGATTCTGTGCTTTTCTTTTGACTTCACTATCATCAACAGGGGCTCCGGTCAAATGCATACCTCCACTGGTGCCGTTCATGATTTCATCTTCAGGCTTTAGCGCCGATGAGTAAGAACCATTTCCAATGGGTGCAATTGTAGATTGTCCGGACTCCGAAGATTCAGGAGACGGCATCAGGGGGTTGATAAAGAACTGTGCATTCGACGAGTTGTTGTTCAATGAGTGTAGGCTGTGTGAAGGCGAAGGGTCGTTTGGAGATCCAACACCAGGATTTCCATGGCTCGAGCTGAGGATCTTGTCACATTCGACCCAGTCTAGGTTAGCAGGGTCGGCAGGGTCATGAGGCAGAGTGAACTCAGTAGCACTAGGTAAGGGTGCAGGAGGTTTCTGGTAAGGGGCCTGTAGAGCAGTCTGGTCGTAGTAAAATGCGGACATGATAGTAGTTGGGGTCGAGTGTGCAGACGTAAAAAAAGTGGGTATGAGTTGCGATGTGCAATTATGTGTTCTGAATTCGTGTGAAGTAGGACAGTGGGATTATGTAAGACCTAGAATTTAGAGTGGATAATAATAGGTGCTGTCAGCGTGATATGTATGAAGGATGAGAGCAGCTGTGAGCTTATGTGAAAAAGACTTTTGACACAGGATCAGTCAGCAGTGTTTAGAGACGATGAAAGGGTGTTAGGAATGGAAGGTGAGTAGTAAGAAAGTTGCAAATATGAAAATAAGTATTCAGTTCTCGGCAGTTCCGCTTGTAAAAGAAAAAGTGCTTGTCTCTGTATCTAAAATCTAAGTCCGGCACAAAGTTGGGATTAAGAGTGCGTCTTATCGTATACTCGCGTGTGGCCCTGTATGGGAGGGAAAAAATAACAGGGTAATAAGCTTATAATAATTCTCCGCACAGTGGCTTGACAGATTCAAAGTCTAACTTTTGATACTGACACAAACCAAAAATATTTAAACTTGCAACAGCAGTGCGTGAGTAAGTGGTTTGAAATCCAAAAAATAAAACTAATGGGCAATAACAACAAGTGAACACCAAGATCAGATGGGTGAAATTTTGGCACAAAAAGTGAATAAAAAGGAATATAATTGGGATAGGCGTAACGTGGAGGTAATATATAGCCCAATAATGATACAACGAGAAAAAATAACCCTGTCACAATGAAAATATAGGACAAAGGTAATCTATTCGTATAACAACAACGGTGTTAACAGAAGGATCGCACAGAAAGGAAACCACGCGAGTTTTGTGACTCGTCTTTTTGGAAAAAAAAGTACTGCTGGCTAGGTAGCTGGTGGAGGATGTAAATGGCCAGAGGGTTGCTTTTTCACCTTGTATAACGCTTTACTCCAGTGAACTTTAAAATATACTTACACACTATACGCACGGCAAGTGGCAAGTGGGTAAAAAAAGAAACTAGTCAAACAAGAAATTTACAAGTAAGTAACGGGGTGCGGGAGTGCTGCAAGGAACTGAAATGGTGCTCTCAAAATGCCAAATGCCACAACGCTGGAATACCAATATGTCGAAATGCCGAACTGCCAAATGTCAAGATGCCAACTGTATAACGGCGGCAGGACTTCAGCTGATGATAGGTGGTAATTTGCTTGTCAGCAATGTAATCTGGCGAAATTATCGTTTACCAAAATGGTTTATGATACTAGATCAGTAGCGATATTTTAAAAACCAATAAACGGTTTTTTTTACTAGTGTGCTTTTTTATTTTTCAACAAGTTAAAAAAAAAAGGTTAATGATCTAGATTCTTAACAGGTCCAAAAAAAGCACTACTATTAAGGCCCTAATACCCTTAGTCAGGCACCAAATGAATCAAGACAATACTGCTGAGGTACAGGAAAATTCAGAAAAAAAAAGCGGGACCTACCGAGTCCTTGTTCGGGGGGTCCGATATTTTAGGTTTGTAACAAAGAAAGTATGAGACTGTTAAGTTCTCTGATTGGGAGACACTGAGAGGGGGCTTTACTCTGAATAATTAGAGTTTCGGGTGATTATTTCTCAATCTGACGATGTGCTCACTCGGCTACCTACAGAAGAGTCGACGATCACTATTGCACTATGCTTGAGTTACAAAGTGGTGAAGTGAGTGGGGGAGTGGCGGGGGTGATGGTGGTGTGGGTTCGTTGTTGAAATGATGATGTCGATGTGATTATCAAGATGATGCTGCGTTTGCAGTAGATTCTATTTCATGTCCGGATGCTGCAAAATGCCGTTCGTTGTCTCGGATTATATGCGTGGACGATTCGGCTTATCCGAGAAGGAAAAATGTTCTTTCTTTTTTATCTAAGGATATCTGCTTAGCTAAGCTACTATGTTTAAACTAGAGAAATGCGGCACACACATGTCCGGAATCACGTGATGCTATGGAGCCAAGAAAAATACTGACCATGAACCCCAAAAAAAAAAAATGCCGTCGGAGCAAGCGATTTTCCGAAGAATCCTGAGTCAGATTGAGGGAGTTTGCTACGTAATCAGCACAAACGGATGATGAGGGGGTGGTCTGAGGCGGAGGGGGAGGGGGGGGGGGGGCAAACGAGGGCAAACGAGTCGAAACACAGGCTCGAAAACTGCGGTACTATTAGAGATACAAGGGTTGCCCCTGCTACGGCGGTATAAAAAATGAACAACAGCCGAGACCGGTGCGATTGACGGCCGATTTAGCAGGAGATCTAACAGCAGCAGTCTCAGTAAGTGAGCGGAATCGGACGTGGGCGGGGTAAATCACCAGGTCCGACTTGGCAAAGGCACCGGTCCAGATTTTGAAACATAGCCCATGCATGGGGAAATTACCGTTGCAGTTGCGCTTGCATAATAAGCTTAATGTTGTTTAACCTACATGAAGCAGATGCCCATGCCCGCACCATGGGCGGTCCGCCACTGGGCGTTTACACGGGACCGGAAGTGGGCCTCCGGCGGCTGGGGCCCAGACCCCATAGCTCCTGCTTCGCAAGAGGTTTTTTGGGGGGAACCCCTCGAAGCATCGACTTGTGGAGCGAAGAAAGAGGAGCCACGGGGTCAGGGGCAGAGCAGCATGGGTAACTGCTTCATGTGGGCGTTTACACGGGAACGGGAGTGGGCCTCCGGCGGCTGGGGCCCAGACCCCATAGCTCCTGCTTCGCAGGAGTTTTTTTTTGGGGGGAACCCTTCGAAGCATCGACTCGAGCGAAGAGAGAGGAGCTACGGGGTCAGGGGCAGAGCCCCAGCCGCCAGAGGCATCCTTTGTCCCATCAACTGAAATTAGAATAATAAAATAAAAACATGGCATGAAAAACAGAGAAGCAGTACCGATCACGGTAGAAGTTCAGTCGGTTTGCTGTTGATGTTCCCTTTGAGTGGAGTCGTTTCGGTGGTCTCGTTGGAAAGAGAGGTGTCAGAGGTCGCGGTGGTTGTATTGGGTCGTCGTGGAGGTGGTGATGGTGTGGAGATATGCGAGAGATCGGGTATGTCGTTGTCGTTAGTGCTGCGATTGCCGTGATTGCTGTGAGGCGGGGAGTTCCAGTCGATAGAGTTGTCGTGTTCGGAATGACTGTCGATAGAACCCGGTTGCGAACCTGTGCCAGTGATGGTAGTGCTGATGGTAGTAGCGGATCTGGGAGGTTTGGTCACGTCATGTTTACAGATTGGACACGTCTTTTTGCGGTATATTAGCCACTTAGAGATACAGTCGGCGTGGAACTCGTGGTTACACGGCAATCTCATGACTTTGCTGGTACCTGCTACATAGTCCTCTAAACAAATGATGCATTCGCCCGAACTCACCCATATCTTCTCTGGTCTTCCTAGTGTTGCCGGTGGAGTGATGCTGGCCCGTCGACTAATCATTAGCGATAATGGGCTCGATTGTTTTTTGGGCGCTAGAAGCAGACTGCCACTATTTACGTTCGACACGTTGGTGGTCATGTCGTTATCATAAGCACCTTTACTAGACTTTGGCGATAGAGCAGTCGACGAAACAGCAGAATCTTCATCGGTATTTCCATTAGCATGAGTATTAGCGATAAGATGGCTAGTCTCGTCATCGTCCTCTTCATCAGTGGCATTATAACTTTGCCAGATCCGGGTAGGAAGCGAGTCCACGAGCGACTTGGGTGCTCGTTCTTTCATTAATCGGTATCGACGATGGAAAAGTAAGATGCCATAAATAATAGATAGAGAACACAGAGGACTAACCATGAGGAATACTACTGTATTCATCATAGGAGCCGAGTCTGGCAGTCTCGTGATGGTGATAGTGTCGAGTCCAGAAAGCGTATCGTACGATTCTCGGGAAACAAAAGCTGATGGAATTTGGGCTGAATCAAACTCGTCTCTTGTATACATAGTGACCAGTCCACGATGATAGAAATTGTCTCCTACAATGACAGCAACTGCGCCCCATGATTGGAGTGTTAGCACTTTTTCATAGAAGCCACAGCCTCCTCGCTGGACTAAAGCGATCTTTTCTCTTAAATCTTCGTAATCTTCATCATATTGACCCTGGCCTTCCTGACCCGATCCACATGCAAACGAATGTACAACTGATAGTGAACCAGTAAACCCACCCAATTCACTATCACCATCTCCCCCATGATCACCACTACCTTCATTATCACCATTATCATTGTCTGGCTGATCTCCTTTTATCTTACTAGGAAACATGGGGCCAAAAGCCGCTGGTCTCGCAGGTATCGATATGTTACGCCCGGGAGAGGTGATAACTGCCGACATGGGCATCAGAACAGGAATCTGTGCTGCTGTCATGGTCGAATGTCTATTAATCAACAGCCCAAAAATGGCCATGGCCATGACCACTGTGATGGCCATCACCTTGGGTGTGAGGATCGGGGTATGTCTGGATGCTGGAGTTGATAGATTAGGCATCTTCGTTCTGAAACCGTAATAATAGGTAAATTTGATACTCCAGTCCTGGTTTTATACTGTGTATAGTCGTAATAGCAAGTCAGTAGCAATACTAGTTCAGGGAGTACCTACTCTTATGCTGTACTGTATAGCACTTCTTGAGTGAAATATAGTCGTAGAGTTGACTTGGCGTGTCTGTCTGATGTTACAGTTCGAGGATACAACTTGACTTTTCGTTCATCCAATAGTAGTAGTACGCCACCTACTTTGAAGTTATGTCACAATACTGACTAGTATTGTCGCGTATTGCACTATTTCTTAGTCCACCCGCAACACCAATCCTCTTGTATTTTATTCAACGATCAAACGTACTTTTGTGATTCCCCTCCTTCTAGATTAGTATCACCAAACACTCTTAAACTATCAATAGAGCTTCACAAATAAAAGAACTTGTAATGAATATAACTGATATGGTAGACTTTGCACAGATCAGTGTACTTCAATAACTTAATCAGAACGCAACTCAGCTCTGAGATCCAAATGGTTGACCTCCTGAGGTATAAAATACTTTCCAAATCAGAGCCTAGTGATTCAAAATAGTCCTACACTCGACTTGACTTGATCTGAATTCCAACTGAACTACTGTATGTACCAACTTGGAGATCACGATACCGCTATTACCGAATTTCACTGGACGCCACTATGTCTCCTGATATCGACTGTTCAACTACTGCACTATATCAAGTTCTCGATCTCAGCTGCCAATTATCTAGGAATCAGTTCTCTCTCGTACTATCAACTCCTCTTTAGCCAATATTGATCGATCTGTTTGAGTTTGGCAAAGGTGTCAATCGTATACCTCAATATCAGTGGCTGTCAAAGTAAACAATGACTACTATCTCCACCGTCGTTACAAATGCCAGCCAAACACTTGTTTTTGTTCGGACACTTGAAAGAAACCAATCGGATTTCAACTTCTCACACCTTCGTATGTGGCCTTTATCTTGTTAGGATACCGGTATAACCAGCTTCTGACTGAACAGTGACTTAATTATTACTCCCCACAATCTGCTGCTCCTTCTCCTGCTGCTCTCATCAGTCACATAATGCGCGCACCCTAGCCCACGATCAGGGATTAGCAACATGACGTACCAGTATGCACAGCGATAACGGGTCGTAATACCTGGGTAACGGCTCCAGTACCTTAAACATCGATTCAATTAGACGAACCAGTTCAAATAGTACCCAAAAAAGTACTTATCCAGTATCAAGGTAGCCATACAAACTGCTATTACCGACCCATGTTAGAGACCTGGGTCTGCACCCTGAACATCGCATGTCGCATGTGGGGCAGCTGCACAGATCCACCTGACGCTCCGCATAAACCAACTCTGGGGGAGGGGTGACCCCTCCAGAGCCAAACCAGCTGGGGTGTACTCTTTTTGATTCCTGTTCCACATGCGTCTCGTCAGGAACAGGAGCCCCGCTTTTCTTATCTGACGCCAGGATCACCAGGGTCCACCTGGCTTGAAACCCAAAAACCCTCAGTTCCAACCAGAAAAAAACCAACACACAATCACAAAAATTCCCCTCAAGCAGCGCTGCCTGACACGCCAACAACGCTAGCGGAGCGGGCACAACGGGGTCTGGAGCAGCGCCCCAGCCATTGGCGGCACACTACCCGCCCCCTGTGTAACACCCTGCGTCATGAAAATATTTATAAGAGATACATGACCGAGCATTAGTTAGACCAGTCGAGAGTCTGTTTGGTTGACGGAAAGAAGAACTCCCGGCCGTAATTTACGGCGTTAAACGAGACAAGACCCGACGCCAGCAATGGCGTGAACCGCAGCTGGGTAAGAGCTGCCCGTCCGTTGACGAGGAGATACAGTATACTCCAGGCTGTAAACACGTTAGTTCGCTGAAACACAGCAGATCCCGTAGTTGACGAAACAAGAACTTACCAGAAGTGAATCCGGCACCGTTGACCAGATCACCGTCGTAGATAATAAACCCTCCAAGAGCAAAAGCGGCACCAAAAACAGACACCGAGGCTCTTGACGGCTTGAACTTGACGCCTTTGCCGGCCGAGGGCCACATCAGTCCCACTGTGAAGAGTTAGTACGGAAAGGGCATGCCTCCGGCGGCTGGGCTCCGCCCAGACCTGGTTGTGCTCCGCGAAGCGGAGCATTCTGGGGGCCCCAACGCTCGACTCGAGCGCAGTGAGAGGAGCCACGGGGTCTGGGGCGGAGCCCCAGCCGCCGGAGGCAGCAATTGCCCGGAGAAGGACCAGGGAAAGACTTACAAGTGAGGGCGGACAGGCCCGCAGGGAGCGGGGTTTTGGACGAGTTTTTGAGGAAGTCGTATGACTGTTGGACGGGTGATTTGGCCGGGCCGGATGGAGGCACAATGGACTCGATATCGACGTTGTTGTTGGACATTTTGGTTGCCAATTGAAGTGAAGAGAGAGGTGGATGGAGTGATGAGATGGGCTGGCTGTAGCAAGCGATGAGATCTACAGATAAAGGCCGGTCAAGGCGGGGCAATATACATAGGAGTCTGTTAGCCGGGTGGCAGTCTTGTATGGTGCAAGGATAATTACAGACGCTATGATCGTCTCAGTATGCAGGTTAACAGTAGACTGATTGCAGAAATGATCTAAATCTTTTCACATGCTGAACGTCTGTTGATGGCTGCACCAATTGCGCTGAGTCAGACTGCCATTCTCTTTTTGTTGTAAAGCGGTTTTGTAAGCTGTTTGATTGCGTCTGTGCAATTGACTTCGTATCACCCCTCTCCAGCCTACGAATAATAATTTTGTAGTCTTGGAGACCCTGTCATTGGCATATCATTTCTTTAACTCGACTCTGTTTGCCCCGTATCAGGGGGTTTGTATATATCGCTACTGGTACTTTCGCTACTGGTGCTTCTACTACTGGCGTTTCTACTACTAGGACTTTTACTAGTAGGACTTCTCTTGTTAGTTCTCGAAGTTTGCTGCAATCACCGATCAAGGTTTACGATCCAAGATCCAGGGTCCGAGATTTTTCTTCGGTGCACCCTTCTTCCCACACGTCTACCCCATCTCCTACAGTGACTGCCGAGATGAAAACTCATAATCCGTCTCAGAAGGACCTAGTGTTCGTTCGAGAACTGTTTATTAAAGCCATTACAGGTGTCGATGCTTGGCATCGGCCGCAACCACAACCTGTTCTTGTATCGATCTGGCTTCATACTGATGTCGCTGAGGCTGGCTCTACTGACCATCTTACCTACTCATTGAACTATGATGTGATATCTAGAAATGTCACTAGAAATATAGAGTCTGGAAAATTCCGGTCTTTAGAACAGATTGCTTCTAATGTGGCTGAAGTGGTTCTGGCCGATAGTACGGGTGGTCAGTGGGCTACTATTCATGTCAAAAAGCCAAGAGCGCTTCTTCGTGCTGAGTCTTCAGAAATCATTATTTCTCGACGAAAGGTTTCGACAGCAGATGGTGGATATAAAATTGTCACCACTCCAGGTACAACTGATGTCGTCAAGATACACAAACTTCAGCTTGTAACAATTATCGGTGTAAACACTATTGAACGACTACATCGTCAAAACGTTATTCTTGATCTCACTCTGTATAAACCCACTTTAGAAGGATCACATACAAGCACTGCAAATGCTGTTGCTGCTGATGCTGATTCTACTGTTGCTTCTCTTTCTCAAGATAATAATGGCACTGGTTCAGCCCCTACTCCCACGGCAACTTTCAATAAACACTACGACTTCAGACAAGTAGTCGACACTGTTTCTAATCACGTTGAAGACTCGAGCTATAAGACTGTTGAAGCATTTGTTACTTCGGTAGCCAAAGTCATTTGCAAGACTTGCGGGGTTGAAAAGGCTACTGTACGTGCTGAAAAGCCCAGTGCCATTACGTTTGCTGAAGCTGCTGGTGTTGAGATCACTCGTACCAGAGACTCTTTTACAGACGATGAACCAGAGCCTCTAGAAAGTGACAATATTGCCGGTACCAATGCTAGTTCAGTTGCTGCTAGTGCTGCTGGAACTACTACACCCCGATCGATTCCTGCTTCAGGTACTGCCACACCTCTGTTCCCTCAATCTGGAACAGAGACACTGTCAGTGGCTGATGCGATTCACAACGTTTATCTTGCCTTTGGCAGCAACGAGGGTGATCCAATTGCCAATATTGAACAGTCTCGTCATGAACTGGCTAAACGAAATATTAACGTCATAGCAACTTCATCTTTATACTTGTCGGAACCCATGTTTGTGGCTGACCAGAATAAATTCTACAATGGAGTGTTTCACTGCCAGACCAAACTGGCTCCTTTGGACCTTTTAGACTCTATCAAAGATATCGAGTCAAATGCACTGGGTCGTGTCAAGCTCATGGACAACGGTCCTCGTACCATCGACCTCGACATTCTTCTATACGATGATCTGGTTATGAACCACCCACGTCTGAATATCCCTCATATTGGCATGTTGTCGCGATCATTTGTTCTCCAACCGCTTGTAGAGCTAGTGCCCTCCGACGCTCTCCATCCTCTTACTGCTGAAACCTACCGTGCTCATCTCGATCAGATCCCAAGTACAAGTGACGTTCAGTCGTCGTCTCAGCTCGTCACATGCATTCCCCTGCCTCATTCCGCTGGCAACCTAGAGTATGATCCTGTAAACCACACTCGTTCCACCGATATTATGGCCATCATAAATGTGACTCCAGACTCGTTTTCTGACGGCGGCAAAGTGAACCTGGACAATATTGTGGAAACCGCCTGTACTTTTGTTAAACAGGGTGCAAAGATTCTAGACGTTGGTGGCATGTCCACCAACCCCAAATCTGTTGACCCGGGGTCTGCTGAAGAACTCTCTCGTATTGTACCTGCTATTAAAGCATTACGTGCATGTCCTGACCTGGCTCATATTCCTATTTCCATCGACACGTACCGTAGTGAAGTCGCTGAAGCTGCTTTAGAAGCTGGTGCTAACATCATCAATGACATCAGTGCTGGAGTTCTGGACCCCGTCATCCTCGAAGTCGCTGTCAAGTACAAGTGCCCTATCATCTTAAACCATACTCGTGGATCCCCACAAGAAATGACTAAACTCGCTCATTACTCGATTCCCGATTCTCAAGTCAAAGATGATAGTGACGAGGCTGTTGTCGAGATTGTTGGCCGCGAACTCGAAGACAGGGTCAATGACTGCGTTTCTGCCGGCCTTGCCCGCTGGCAGATTATTCTTGACCCTGGTCTTGGTTTTGCAAAAAACATCAATCACAACCTAGCCATAATACGAAATCTTGAACTTCTCCGTTCTCGCGAGGCTTTCACTGGTCTCGTCTGGCTCCTTGGTCCCAGCAGAAAGCGGTTCATTGGTACCATTACCGGCCGCCAAGAAGCTGCTGACAGAATCCTCGGCACTGCTGCAACCGTCACCTCTCTCATTGCAGGTGGTTCTGATATTGTTCGTGTTCATGATGTCCCGGAAATGGCCGACGTTGTCAAGATGGCTGATGCTATCCACAGGAACGTGTATTAGGTGTCCCTGCCTCCGGCGGCTGGGGCTCCGCCCCAGACCCCGTTGCTCCTCTCGCTGCGCTCGAGTCGGACGTCGGGATAACTGGCTTTTGGATTGAAAGAACGCCGATACGGACTGGTAGTTTGTCATTTATGTCTTATGTACAAATAATTAGATCATAATCAATTTAAGCGCGGCAGTCACGAGCAAAGTGGTTCTCACCACCACATTTATAACAGGTGGTAGGACGACCGGCCTTAAAACCACCACGAGGAGCCGAGCTGGCTGCCGCAGTAGGACAGTCACGGGCAAAGTGGCCCTCTTGGTGGCAGTTGAAGCACGATTGCACTCTGGATCCGGCGTTGGGGCAGTCGGATTGCACGTGGCCAAATCCTTGACAAGAGTAACACTGCTTGGCCTCGGTGGACTTAGGTGCGGGGCAGCTAGTAGACTCGTGTCCTAGTCCTGTTAGTATTCTGATTATCTTTTCATTTCAACTCCGTTCGAGGCTTCAATGTTCATGTCGCTGTTCTTAACTCCGATATACCAGTAAACTGGTAATACCCTACAAAATACGACTTGGTCATGTCAAATAACAACTAGCACTTCATGAGAAGCGAATACGGCAGCATCTGACGACGAACTTGACTCAATAGAGTCACAATGACCACATAGCACTTACCAGGTTGTCTACAGTTGTAACATAGACGCTCAGTAGAGCTACAGTTTTCAGCCAAATGGCCAAGATTACCACACCTAGAAACACAAGTTAGTGGAATGTTCAAGTACCATTCCAAATGCCCGAACCCACTTACTTGAAACAAGAACGAGCCATTTTTTATAGTATAAGTCTCAAATGTCGAGATTCTCTAGGCCCATATGCTGAAATTTTCAACCGCTTATTTTCGCTCGATGCGTGCACATGGGTACGGGAAGACCTAACCGCTATCTAATCTAAACGCGATGTGACGTGGGGATCTTACTAGATCTAATCTGATGCGCCAGAAGCAGCCAAAAATAAACAAAAAAAAAAGATTATTAAAAATGCTCTTGTAAATGTCAGTACCTCCTTGAAAATAGGGTATCCAAGTCTAGATATGGCCTATATCATCCTCACTAGCTTCAATACCCAAATGCCTAACAGTGATCATCCTCATGATAACTAAAGTTACGGAAAAAAAAATGCATGATATCCGTGTCCGACTATGTTTGCTGTCTCTGCAAATAGATGTGAAGATGAGTCAGGAGCTACTAAGATTCTTGAAGACGATGGAGAAGTCCTGTAGGACGATGGGCCCAGTCTAGTTCGTTGTAGATCAACGAGTTTGCCTGGTCGATGCAGTAGATTGACTTTTCTTTGACATTGGCATCGTTCCATTCACGAGCTGCTAATAACTGCCAGAATGCTGCTTTACGGGTTCTACTGGTACGAACCGTTGATGATGCAATGATTTTGCTGGTGTTTGAATTGGTAGACGTAATCGATGCTGGAGTGGATGACCGATCGGGTGCTCCTTGTATCAAAGACACTGACGATGCGTTTATGGGAGTTCCTTTGGCTAGTCCAGGTGGATTAACAAACCGGTCTGCTACACTGTCATATGCTGAGTATGCACCACTGATTCGTTCCATAAGCATGGCATAGCCCAATCGGCCTACTAAGCGCTCGTTGAGAGCCTTTAACACCCATTTAGTAGCTCCATCTGAAGCAGCTGATGGCGTGTTCAGAGTACACAGTAGCTCAGATGATATTAGAATACTTCGAAGGGCATAAGACGGTAATGAACACCGCGATATGTATGAATAAGTTGATGAGTCGAGTAACGAGTCAATGATATCAACTCGCTGTTTGGGAGGTAGACTCTCGGCAGTCATGAGATAACTGATAGCTGCCATCTCTTCACAGCCTGCTAAGTACGACCATGCTTTATCGTTGTGATAGTCTCGTTTCAACAAATCGTAGGTGGTATAAGCGAATTTATAATCTCGAAGCATAAAGGCAAAATCTGCCAGTTTTCGGATCTGTGCTTCTGGGGTGAGATAGTTGTATGAAAATTTTGACGATGATGCAGGATAGTTTGGTGATGAAATAGTTCTAGTTGGCGGAGTGGGGGATCTAGATGCTGGTGTTGAAGCTCCTGATCCTCCGAGTGAGAAGTAGAATGGTGATGACCCACTTGCTGTGGAAAGTATCGAACTAGTTGCTCTTGTTGAAGATGAAAAATACTTTTTGGATGCTGAAAAAAATCTACCAGTTATTCCTCGCCGACTTGAAGCAACCTGGTCATTCCATGTTGCTATACATCTTTCCATAAACGGAAGAACTGATTGTACTACCATTTCTCGTACAAACTGTTGTAACGATTCGTAATCTTCTTTATGGATATAGTGGGATGTGTCTAATTGAGATTCCTGTCCAGTATTTGCACTTTGTAACTGTTGTAAAGATTGCCATTCTGGCTGGTCTAATTTCATTATACTTGCTTCATCCACACTGGTGGTATCTCTATTGATTCTAATCATGTGACAATGAAGCCCGAAGTTTCGTTTCATTTTCTCAAATAATGCAATGGATTTGTCGAGATCTCCTGTCGTCTCATCATGAACCAGGACATAGTATCGTAAATAATCTTTGTTAATATAATCATGAACGAGTTGTGGATCATGACTGCGGTTGTAAAGCAATGACAACGTCTCTATAGGCTGTTCATTTCGAGAAGAAACAGCAATGACCCCGGTAACTGGATGGTTAAACGTTTCAAAAGGAGGAATTGACGACAGTGGCGTTAATATACGCTTGAAAAAGTCTAGATATAATTCTTGTGATAGTTGTGGTGTGAGTTTGACGCCTTTATCAGCAAAAGACTGAAGCCGATTTGCAAGATACGATTCCAGTTCGTCATTATTAAATAGTTGAGGTAGTTGATGGGCAGGAGTCGTAATACCGGATCCAGTGGCCACAGAAGTACTCGCGCCTGTAGGTGATGTCGTACCAGTGGACTCAGTTTCTTGAGTTACATCAGCAACATTAGTTCCATTTGACCCGGTAACATCTGATCCAGTACCCACACTAAACCGAATTGCAAAATCGTCGAATGATACACTGGCAGCCTGTGAGTCACATACTGTAATCCGGCCTGAAATTCTATCTCCGAATGGTCGCAGTAGATTTACAAACGAATCCAGACCCATATCCCGAGCAACATCGTTTACATCACTGGATACACTGATAGACACATTCGGAGAAAAGGCCTTTGACACAATGTCTTTACATGCCAAAGGAATACTCTGAGCACCTTCAGAAGGGCTCGTTGATGTTTCCTGGTCCATCTGATGTCGCAATTAACTCTATAGAGTTTGCTTTTATGCTTGTATTCTTGGCTGTACCTGCTGGTCCCGAATGCTTACAGTGGGTTTTCTGTGAAGCACAGACCCAGCCAAACTGTAGCATTAACATTTACCAGTAGCACCAGCATGTAATTGCCAATGCAACGCCGCACCTGTCAGGTCCACTGAGGCAACCAGTCAAGGCGGCCAGCTTCAGTCAACTCAAAACTCGTTAATTGAAAGAAAAATCTGATTACTTTTGAACTCTGTCGCTTCTTCTTATCATTCTGCTTTGGTAAAAATTGCGCAAATTTTCATGAATCAAAGTGGTAAATCCGATAACCGTGTTAATATGTCTTTTATCCCACCTTAACGGCTAGTATGCTGCGAGCTTTCAAGCCGCTCACGCCGCTGGCGCCACTTGCTTGGCAAATGTGGTTCAGTGGCTGGCATGGCTGGCTTGGCTGCCTATAGCATTGAGAATCAATTAACCTACCGCCAGCTCAAAACTAATAAATGCAGGGCGCGGATCTGCCAAGTTGCTTGATCTTCGTTAAATACACGAAACACACGACACCAACTAACCGATCAACTTCTGAAAAAATTATATCCTCAACTGGTACCTGACACAATTGCACAGTCGTTGATAGATTGCAAGTGAAATTTATATGTCAGCCGAAACAACTGCTACCCGCTATTGCATACTAAACACCCATTAGAAAACACATCAGAAAATCAGAAAAACCATTATCGTGGTTCTGACATAAATATAGCATTTCCTTGGGGCTCAGAATCGCACTTTTTCTGTCTGGTATAGTGTCAACTGTTGTCAATTCTTGTTGTTAATTTCCATTTTTCCCATTTTTATTTATAACCAGTTCATTTTAAGTGAGCGATGATATTCCCAATCGTGGCATCACTTCTGATGCTACTGGCGTCAAGTGGAGTCCATGGGTTCTATTTACCAGGAGTGGCTCCAACCGACTATGAGAAGGATGAACGAGTACCCCTGTTTGTCAACAGCATGACGCCTTCTAATTTTTATGGAAGTGCCAACGGGTTGACCAGTGTGGTTCCATATGACTACTATTTCCGAGCTTTTCATTTCTGTCAACCTGAAGGTGGTCCCAAACGCCAGAGCGAGTCTTTGGGATCAATTCTGTTTGGAGATAGAATCTTTAATTCACCTTTTGAGCTTTATATGCTTAAGAATGAGACCTGTAAGACCCTATGTACTGCTAAGTATCCTTTCCGTGATACTCTGTTTGTCATTCGTAAGATCTGGAGCGAGTATAACTTCAATTGGCTTATTGATGGTCTCCCAGCTGCTCACGAGGTTCAAGATGAGAGCACAGGAACTAGTTTCTATAGTGCTGGATTCCCACTTGGATCAGCTAACTATGAGAAAGAAGAATTTTTCATTCACAACCACTACGATATTAAGATTGAGTACCATCAGGCACTTTCTGGAAAATACCGGGTTGTTGGTGTCACAGTTGAGCCAGCATCTCGTGAGAATAAGCCTGACGAGAAGGGAAATGTTTTTTGCAAGGTTGATGACAAACCATTTATGTTACACGAGACTGAAAGTACCGACACTGATACCGAAGTTCCATACACCTATTCAGTTACCTGGATCCCCTCTAGCACATCATGGGCCACTAGATGGGACAAGTATCTTCATGTGTATGATGCAAACATTCATTGGTTCTCGCTTCTTAACTCTGCTATTATCGTTGTTTTCCTTACCATGATTGTTTCTGGTATTTTGCTGCGTGCCATTCGTAAGGATATTGCTCGTTATAACGAGATCGATCTCTCGGAAGATATTCAAGAAGACTCTGGTTGGAAACTTGTTCATGGTGATGTTTTCCGTCCTCCCAAGCAAAAGATGCTGCTGTCGGTATTCCTTGGAAGCGGCAGTCAGCTTCTTGCCATGACATTAGTTACCTTAGTTTTCGCCTTGTTCGGATTCATTTCTCCTTCTAATCGTGGATCTCTCTCTACAGTCATGATTCTGTTCTACACATTTTTCGGCATTATTGGCGGTTATGTATCGGCTCGTGCTTATAAGACATTTGGTGGAGAGTCCTGGAAACTCAACCTCATTCTCACTCCAGTTGTGGTTCCTGGTATTGTATTTGTGGCCTTTATCTTGCTCAATTTCCTGCTTATTTTTGCCAAGTCGTCTGGTGCAGTTCCTATTGGCACTATGATTGCACTCATTGCTATGTGGTTCATTATCTCTGCTCCATTGTCGGTTGTAGGAGGATTCCTCGGCACTAAGCGCGAAGCTTATGAAGCTCCAGTGCGTACTAACCAGATTCCTCGTCAAATCCCCACTCAACCCACATATCTGCGCCCAGTTCCAAGTATTCTCCTTGCCGGAATCTTGCCATTCTGTGCCATTTTTGTCGAGCTGTACTTTATTCTCAGCTCTATATGGTTCCACAAGATTTACTACATGTTTGGATTTTTGTTCCTGTGCTTCACCATCATGGTTGTGACTTCATCGACCGTCACAGTACTGATGATTTATTTCACACTGTGTGCCGAGAACTACAATTGGCAATGGCGTTCGTTCATCCTATCAGGCTCTGCATCCATCTACATCTTCCTCCATTCAATTATCTACCTTGTCAGCAAGCTGTCACTCGGCGGGTTCATCTCGAACGGTCTTTATCTTGGCTACAGTCTGCTAATCAGTTTCGTGTTTTTCATCCTCACGGGAACTGTTGGCTTCATTGCCAGTTTCTTCTTTGTCAGAAAGATCTACTCGTCCATCAAGATCGATTAGGACATCTAAAACGAATATATTATCTATTACCATTCTCCTCTAGCAGTCGTTTCGTGGTGGACGATTGCAGAAAATCTCCTGCGAAGCAGGAGCCACGGGGTCTGGGGCAACGCCCCAGCCGCCGGAGGCATGTACACTTGAAAAAAAAAGTTGATTTACATAGTATTATTTACGGTCGTATCAGGTTAGCCATGCGGATGGCAGATTTTCATGTCGGGTCATAATCGTAAATCATCATCGTTGTTGGTGTGGTTGTTGCTGTGACTGTTGATGTTGTGGATGTTGCTGTCTGTTTCCGTGATGGTAACCTCCCTGGCCCTGTCCCTGACCTTGACCCTGGCGGTTGTAATTACGGTTGTAGCCTTGTCGATTAGGACCCTGTCGTCCTTGGTTATTTCTTCCTCCTCTCTGGTTTCTGTCTTGGTTGCGCTGTTGGTTTCTATTATCGTTTCTGATCTGTCTATCTTCCTTGATCATATCCAGCAGCTGCTGATGTTAGTATACGGACTTGTTATGAGCTCCTAGTGTATCAAGAGTTTGTCGCAAGGTTCGAGTTCTCGCTCGCGCTTCAAGTTTACATACCTCTTCGGGGACTCGTAGATACTTGATGATGTTGCCTCGCACATAGGTCTCTGGAAGTTTCAGGAAATGTTCACCATCAGAACTAGTCTGAATGACTTCTTTTAAAGTAAGGTTCATCCAAGTATCACAGCTAACAAGGTGACCGTTTAAAGTTTCTCCGGACTTGAGCTCGACCATCATGGGCTGGCCCTGGGCCGCGTTTAGCAAAGATAATGGCAGCTAATAATACATTGTTAGTCCGTACACATTCGCAATCAAAGTCAAGGAGCAATGCTCGGAAAATTTTAGCGACTTACCATCTGAGTCTTGATAAATAATACAAGCTGAACGGATTTGCTTCCAAGTAATTGATCTAATCGGTAGCTTCGACTTCACCAGATTATATGAATGCATTTGGTAAATTCCACTCCGGGTAAATAAGCCGCACGCCTAGCCATGTTCGATGCACCAGTCTTTTGTGCTTCTCGTTCCACCATTTTAATTTTTATTATGGTAATTTATGGTAATCAAGTTAAACTTAAAAGAGATAGCAATCCATCTAGGTGAGGTGAGAAATGAGCAGATATCAATATATTGATGAGTAGAACAGTCTATTTGTTCTGACAGCGTATATAGTCACATTCCTGTCGGGTTGTCTCATATGTCATTATGACCTGATGGTTCCCTGAGACGAATCCCTGAGACAAAATAAATTGCATTAATACTTTGGCCGCATTCGGACTCTAGATTCGATTCACCATCCGATTCTACTTCAAATCAGACTGACTTAACTGGATTGGGTTGGATTGGGTATATAAATTTCTCTCCGCTCTATTCCTCATTAACTGCTCTGCACTGTCCAGAACAGCTGAATCTGTACCAGCTAAAATGTAACCTATTGTGGGTGGATATGAACAGAACATTGTGAAACCAGTACTTAATTAAAGATCCTTATTGTATATAGAAATTAATCAGCTCTTAGAATGTGGCTCGACGAATAATTATTCGGCTATCTTATTTCATGGACTTGGCAGCATTTCTCCAGATTACCGATACTGTATACTCAGATTCCAGTATTTTACTTATAAAAAAGCATTTCCAAAATACTGAAATTCAACATATTATACTCCAAAATAATACTAGAGGCTAATTTCTTCGCCAGCTAAGACATCTCGCGGCTTTTCGAATTAATTTAACAGGCTCCTTGAGGGCTCTTTCCAAAGGTAATGTACAGATCGTCACATTGATAGTCGATCACTGCGTTTATAAGAGTTCATATATCGACTGATATTAAATAGCCATTACTGGTGAAAAGACATGATCTCGGGGATTACCCGTCAATCGCAGTAATCACTCATCCTCAATAATTCACCTTTAGCAGAACGTCAGACACCTTCTTAACCTAACCAAGAATTAAATATTAAATCTACTGACACTACTCTTGCACGTCGAAAGCAAGCATATTCCTTCTAGCGATCACTGCAATCGAAATAATAATACACATTATATGGCAGAAACCCGCCGATACCTACAGTTTCTATCGAGGTCGCATTGGACTTGTGGGAAAGGACCTGCATCCGTACTTTTGGCAACCTTGAGGGTATCGTGCATACTAGACGTTGTGGACTACTTGCCTCCGGCAGTTGGGGCTTTGCCCCCAGACTCCACTGCTCCTCTCGGTTCGCTCGAGTCCGGCACTGGTGTCCCCAGTAACAGCGGCGACTGACGAAGTGCGAAGTAACGAGGTGCGAAAAGTGGCCGTAAATTGTAACACCCCAGAATTAGTAAAAATCACACACGAACCCGGATTAGAAGCCGACTCGAGCGAAGCGAGAGGAGCAATGGGGTCTGGGGCAACGCCCCAGCCGCCGGAGGCAGACCACCCTCTCGATCAGATCCCGTCCGTGAACCGAAACCGAAACGGCCTCATTGACCTCCTGTTACCCGGCCTGGAGAGGCACAATCGGATACAGCCGCAACGCGACAATGGCGCGTTTAATCGCTTTGGGAATATTAGTCCCAAATTCGCGTGGCTATCAGTGAATGGCGACTGCTAAGAGATTCCACGGTTTTGAAGAGCACGCGCCGCCAGTACATTACATTACATTTGGATTAGCGTTTGCGAGACAGAGATATCAGTGATAGTAGAGAAGCATCAAGCATCGGCATCTGAAAGTGTCGGAAAAAAGACATTGGCCACAGAATTGCCGACTATTTATCAATTGAAATTGCATCGGGATCTTTTTTTTTGACCGGTGTCAACTCTACTCTTCTAGTTTTTCACTTGTTCCTGTTCTCTGCTTCATTCTCTTGGTGGTTTCTCTTTTTCGATATTGAAGTAGACGGTAAGGCCATCTTCACCATCGAAAAATAACTGAAAGCAATTGAAGTTGTTTTCAGTAGACTTTTGAGGCTACTTTCGACGTCATCCAAAAATTTTGAGGTAATCCGATTGTTATCGTCATTTCGAACCTCAGTCCTTGTTCCCGGTGTTCGTCGTTGATATTTCATCTAGCTGTGGTCTTTTTCAATATCTGACAAAGAAGCTGAGATATCTCAGGACAAACAAGGCAGTCGACAAAAAATAATAATAGGAAAAAGAAGAAGGAAAAGAGAAGGGAAAGAAAGATAGACAGAGGATATCTCTATCCGCCAAGCAACATGTCTAGCGAAACCCAAGTTTACCAAGCCACATACTCAGGTGTAAGTTTGTTTGTTTCTGTCTCTGTTCTTCTATTAGCCAGCAGGAGCTTCAAGTTCTTTTAATCAGTTTGGGATTGGACAGGGTTGTCCACTTTAAACGATGTTTCATTCTCTTCCTTGGCTACTGAGAGCAGATATCAGATCGTAGACGAAACTACTCGAGCAAAGCTCGAGTAGCCACGGGGTCTGGGGCAGAGCCCCAGCCGCCGGAGGCGAAAATTTCTTCTCTTGATTTGGGACTAACGAAATACAGGTGCCCGTTTTCGAGCTACCGACTAAGAGTGTGGCAGTGATGAAGCGGCAGTCGGACGGGTGGGTTAATGCGACACATATTCTGAAAGTAGCTAATTTCGACAAACCTCAAAGAACGAGGATTCTCGAACGAGAAGTACAGAGAGGCACTCATGAAAAAATCCAGGGTGGTTATGGAAAGTATCAGGGTACCTGGGTCCCATTAGAACGAGCGCGAGCCGTGGCCGAACAGTATAAAGTTCTTGAGATTTTGGAGCCACTGTTCGCTTATTCACCTTCTGACACCGATCCAACTCCATTTGCTCCAAGACACACCTGGAAGAGCCGGTCGACAAATGGTGCGGCCGGTCGAGGAGGTGGTGTGGCAGGTACCCCAAGTGGACGAGCCGATTTCACTCCAATAACCGCCAGACGAGGAGCCAGTCGTCAAAGTAGTAGTGCAAGTGCCAGTAATATTGCTGATGCTGGTATTGAGGATACTTCGTTAGTTGATAATGGTTTAAAACGCCCATATCGTGTACTATCTTCAGGTAGAGGAGGAGCCAATAATGGAGGTGATGGTCAAGGTGCGGTAGAAGGTAACATGCTAGCACCTCCAGTGAAGAAGCGAAGAGGTCGGCCTCCATCGTCGTCATCAGCCTCTTTAGCTAAAAGATCTGACTCTGGACCAAGAAAGTTTCACTATGGTATCCCCCCTAGTACTCCCAAACAAAATATCATTTCATCAAAATCTGTCAACAGTGCTCGCTACGACGGTAATAACGAGACTCTTTCTCCAGAATCGTCATCAATCTCATCACGATCTTCATCACCATCGGATTTTATGTCGGAGTCAGATATTGATGCAGCCCTGACGAATGGTGTTGATACTCCCAGTGCCAGAAACGCAATTTTGGCCTCAAAGCGACGGACGCCAAGTATGATTACAGATAGTCCCCAGTTTAATTATAACGGCTATGAGCAACGACAGTATACTATCCCCGATAGATATCAGGATTCGCCTCAACAGTCGATGAGTGGTGCCGGTAATCATTCCATGCTCCACTCATCCATTCAACCACACCACCAGAACTTACAACATCAACAAGCTGAACATCAGCGACAGATGCAGCAGCAGCATCCACAACAGGGACACCAACGAAACATTTCTACAGCATCCACTTCAAGCGAGATGCTGTCTACAATGTATAGCAACCGACTGCTTGACTATTTCACATCAATCGATGAGGCCGAAATTCCACAATTCCTTATTAACCCACCACCAGAATTTAAAATTAATCAAGTTATTGATGACGAAGGCCATACTGCGTTCCATTGGGCCTGCTCAATGGGTGACTTGAAAATCATTGAAGTTTTGTTACAGGCAGGTGCAAATATAAGCGCCACCAATTTTGCCGAACAAACGCCACTAATACGATCTATTTTATTCACCAATAACTACGACCGACGGACATTCCCCAAAGTAGTTGATCTACTACGCGATACTATCCTGTATGTGGATTCACATAAACAGACAGTTCTTCATCACATTGCTTCCACCACGTCGTCAAGATCCAAGCTGTCATCAACCAGATATTATACTGAGATTATTCTTGCTAAGCTATTAGAAATTAAGAGCTTGCAAGTTGTCACGGATTTCGTTAATCTTCAGGATGAGAATGGTGATACTGCTCTTCACATAGCTGCTAGAAATGGAGCTCGGAAGTGCGTCAAAGTGCTATTCCACTATAATGCTCGTGCTGACATTGTGAATAATAATGGACGAACGACGCAGGAGTATATTTCCGAATATGAAGCGCAGCGACAACAGCTACTTAAGCAAGCGGATGGTTTGGTCCAAGTTAAATCAAATACCTTGCCCGGCCAAATTTCCAGTAATGGACAAGCGGCCGTGAATGGGTATGGTCAGTCAAATGGGACTCCTTCGAACAAATATATGCTGGGTAAACCTAATTCCAATCGTGAACTTAATGCCGCTCCATCACAGTTCGATTCGAATTATCGAGATATCAATGGGTCTGGTTCTGGAGAGGCTAATGGAAATGCAAATGGAACGGTGTATCCTGCTATCGGTAATCCTCATGTTTCTGAGGTTGCAATTTCTGCAACTCAAAGAGTGGCACCATCAATTATTGAAGGACTTGAAGAACTTGCACTGGCGTATGATTCGGAATTACAAGAAAAAGACAGCGACATTGAACAAGTTCGACATTTGCTGGAAAGCATGAAACGAGAGATTACTGAGACCGAGAATGCCATTGAAGAGATTGGGGAACTGCCAGGAGATGAGCAAGTTGTTCAAGCTCGTCTTCAACAGTCAAATGAGCTGGTTAATCAAAGAGCTATGCATTTGCGTAAACTACTTGAACGAACACAATCTCGTGACCTGGCAATGCTTGTTCAAGCTGAAGAAGATCGAGCTGGCGCCGAATTGCAAACCAGAGAGCCTACTCTCAATGGAACTGCTACCACGGCTCCTTCTGAAGTGGACCCCAAAGAAGAAGTCTTATCTCTTGCGTCTACTCTGGCTGACCTTCAAAAGCGTCGTGGAAAGCTTGTAGATGAAATTGTTGAACTTTGCGCAAGTGCTGGTGCTGGAGAAAAGATGAACGATTATCGTCGCTTGGTCTCACTTTCGTGCGGTGTTAAAGTGGAAGAGATTGATGAGCTTCTTGACGGAATCGCTCAAGCTCTTTTGGCTGACGGAGGTGGCAGCGACGGAGACGACTAACGACCAACCTATTTATAATACTGTTTACCTATTTAATGTATAATAGCGATGTGCTTTGTATGTGATTTAATATTTTTCAACCTTGACTTTTTAGCGAGATATATAAATTGGACCCTGCATATGCATCGCTTTTCATGCATGGACGTTGGTTTTGTTCTAACAGCATCATCAATAATTCAAATATTTGTTGTTCTGGTTTTCTAAATGGATCTATATATGCCCTTTCAAACAGATCCATAGCAATTAGAGCTGAACCTCGACCACCCAAACTAGCAAAGCATAGGACCCTTAGAGCATCATACGGCTATATATTTTTCAAGATCATCGTGATCGACTACAACCCTTTACCTGAAAAAAATCTTGAAATGCACCTAATTTATACCTGTTCAGAAAAATAAACGAGTCTACTCGAAATTTTACCTGTAATTTCCTAATCTCGTTTCAAGAGGTAGGAAGCAGTAGAGATTCGACTGGCAAAATGTCTGCAGAAGCTCCGGTTATAGCTCTCGACAAGCTTGCCGACAAGGTGAAGAAAATCTCGGCTGGCAAAACCAACGACAGGCCAAAGAAGAAAGATTCTAAAGATAAAAGAGCGAAGAAAGATACTAAAGATCAAACTAAGAAAAGCGAGAATCAAAAGCCACAAAACGAAGAATCTGAGTTGAATGACAGTTTATTGAAGGAAGTTGAGGCTCTGGGAGGATCTAAAGCTGATCTTGATCTTATCAACGGTTTAGACGATTCAGGTAGTGATTCAGAAATTGAAGTTACTGTAGCTTCCAAGCCAGATTCGAAATTGAACAATGATCTTTCTAAGTTTATGTCGGAGTTGGGACTTCCTTCTGAGCCTGAGGTTGTTGAGGATGAAGAAACAGTAGTAAACGTTTCATCCAAGTCTACAGAGCCAACTGATAACGCTGAGACCACCCCAAAGGAAAAGAAAAATAAAACTAAAGAAGAAGAGAAGCAAAAGAAGAGAGAAGAGAAGCAGAAGAAGAAGGAAGAGAAAAAGAAGAAAGAGGAAAAAGAAAAGGCTAAGGCAAAAGAAGCCGCTGTTTCACAGACTAGAACTGAGAAAGCAGCAGTTCCAGCTCCACAGTCGATCCTGGAAAAAAAATCAACCAACAATTCCAGGGGTGTTATTTCTAACGAGATTATCAACCATGCGAAATATATTCATCCAGGCCAATTGGTTTTGGAACCTCGCACAGAATGGTACTCACATGATTTGGAACCCCCAGCTGAAGAATCCACACTGGATCAGGACCAAATCAATGTTTTATTTTCCAAAGCCAAGGCTCTTCTTCAAAAGGAGAACGATATTTATGTCCATGATAATATCAAGTCTACCTCTCAGAAACAATTCTTGTCTCAACTTTTAACTGCCGGTACTCTTTCGGATAAAATCAGTGCTTTGACCCTGTTAATCCAAGAGTCCCCAATCCATTCAGTTAAGTACTTTGATACTATGATTGGATTGTGTCGCAAAAAGTCTCGAGGAAGTGCATTACAAGCTGTGGCAGCTCTTAAAGATATCTTTATTAGTGGAGTTTTGCCCAACCGCAAGTTGAAATGGTTCAAGAACCAGCCTTTGACTGCTAGTACGCCGGTTAGCTGGTTGATTATATGGGCTTTTGAAGATTGGTTAAAACAGTACTTTTTTACCCTATTACAAGCTTTGGAAACTCTCAGTCACGATCCAGTTGTGTTTATTCGTTCGAATGCCGTTTTGCATATTATTGACCTGTTAAAGGCCAAGCCAGAGCAAGAGGTCAATCTCCTCAGACTTGGTGTTAACAAACTTGGTGATTCTGATAGAAAGGTAGCATCGCGTGTTTCATATCTTTTACTACAGTTGGAACAAGCGCATCCTGCTATGAAGGGCATTGTTGTAGAATCTATTTCTGAACTCGTGTTCAGAACTGGAACCGATTACCACGCTAGATACTATTCTGTCATCACCTTGAATCAGACCATTTTAGCTCACAAAGACACTGAGGTCGCTAATAACCTGATTAAGATTTACCTGTCTCTCTTTGAAAGACTGTTAGCTGAATGGGACAGGGATTCAGGCCGCATCAAACCAGAAGAGCCTGCAAAGAAGGTCAAGAAGCCCAGATGGAAAAACAAGGGTAACAAAGGAAAGCATGGTGGAGAGCGACAGGAAGCTAAGACTACCGAAGCTGTCAAGGAAGAGGAGAATGCTAAGATTACTAGTGCCATTCTGACTGGTTTGAACAGAGCATACCCATTCTCCGCTTTGCCAAAGGATGTTTTCGACACTCATATCGACACTTTGTATAGAGTCACACATTCAGCTAATTTCAACACATCGGTTCAGGCTTTGATGCTCATCTTCCAAATTTCGAAATCTGAGCAACGTTTAACTGATAGATACTATAGAACCCTGTATGAAAGTTTACTGGATCCTCGTCTGGCAACTTCCTCAAAGCTTAGATTGTACCTTAATCTGCTCTTCAAATCCCTTCGTGAAGATACAAACACAGCTCGTATTAAAGCTTTTGCTAAGAGATTACTTCAGATGTCTAGCAGTTGGTTGAGTATTGGTGTTGTAGCTGCAGTTATCTTTCTTGTTAATGAGCTTTTCAAGCTTCGTGATATCAAAGATATTATCAGTGAAGAAACTAAGGAAAGTGAAAAAATTTATGATGGTCGCGCTAGAGATCCCTTGTACTCCAACTCCGAAAATTCAAAGCTATGGGAAATCATTCCTTTGTCAAATCACTTCCACCCAACTGTCGTTGTATATGCACTCGGTTTGTTGAACAATGACCCTTCACTTGCTAAACCCGATCTCGATTTGCACTCTTTCAGCCACTTTTTGGATAGATTCGTCTATAAGAATCCTCGTCAAAAGACCACATCCAAGGGAGGAAGTATCATGCAACCTCTTGCTGGTGCTGACCCCAATGGTTTCCTGGGAATTGGTGGATCTTCAAAATCCGCTGTCAATTCCATTGACTGGAAAAACACCAATCTCGAAGATGTCGACGCCAGTGAACGATTCTTCCACCAATACTTTGCCAATCGTCGTGAGAAGGCTGCCAAATCTGAGAAGATTGAAGGTGAACTCAGTGATAACGAAGATGAGGTTTGGGATGCTTTGGTTAATAGTCGACCTGATATTGAAGGTGAGGACGCCGAGGATGAAGACCTTTCCGGATTTAGTGATGAAGATTTGTCTGATGGTGATTTATCTGACATGAGCATTGATGATGAAGATTTGGACGAAGAGGATCTTGAGGATGACGAAAAATCTGCCGATGAAGATGATGCTGAAGGAGAAGATTCTGATGCCGAACCATTAACTTTGGACGATTTCGACGATGTTGATGGCTTGATTGGTAGCGATGAGGAGGTTGATGAGAATGACAGTGAAGAGGAAGAAGAAGAAGAAGAAGAAGAAGAGGACAAACAGGTAGGATCCAAAAAGCGAGCCCTTGAACGACCAGAAGGAAAGAAGAGCAAGAAAGCCAAGCTCAAGGATCTCCCTGTATTTGCATCTGTCGATGATTACGCTCAATATCTCGACTCGTCTGACGAAGACTACAGTTAGAAATGTATTTATGTATAATAGATTTTCTTAGACTACTACTCTTCAAATGTTAATAATGAATATTGCTATATTATGCTTTGCACTTGAGCCTTCGGCTATAGGTAATGATACAATTTAAAAAATCATGGTGCACATATACAGCTTCACATTGATCAAAAGTGTGAAACGTGAATATGCAAATCAGAAAACCATAAAACATCAAAGACTTGACATCTTTGTAAAGTTAGTAGCAAATTTAGTCGATAATAGGGTCAATTTACTCACTTTTGTTGCCATTTTCCCCGATTATGATATCTTGTTATAACCGACTTTCGTAATTTCTGAAAGATTTCACTTAAAATGTCCTCTGATTGGTATACTTAGTGTACCTGGGTTAGGGCCCCCGTGGCGCAATGGTAGCGCACTGGTTTCCGGTACCAGAGGTTGCGAGTTCGAGTCTTGCCGGGGGCTTGACAAAACTTTTTTGAATCTTCTGTTTTTTTTTATACTCATTAGTTGCAACCAAAATTCCACTAGAAAATAGATGTGTTTAACATGACCTCTACGTTCAAGAGGAAATTATGAAAAAGACCATTGCTATCTACTATGAGTAAAAAAAACACAGGAATATGGGCATATATCAAGCCAGATAGCATCCGATAAGCCGCGCTGCAGCTTTACGCCGGGTAGCAAGTTCGCCTTGGAAGGCCATGGACTTCTATACGACCATCTAGACCTGATAGGAGATCACAAATACAACCTGTTTGCTCGAAACATCGAACTATCAGTTGAGAAAAAAATTTGTACCTCGGTTATAAGACTGGCATAGATCTGTTAATCAAGCATTTAATTGAGAGATATTAAATTTTTTTGTTTGGTGATTTTGTATTTTCATTTCTTCAAGTGAATTACATAACTATAGATCCTAGTTGGCATACATTGCATTTGTCGACTTTCTAACATCTCACACACCACATCCTATTTATCGTCATAAGAAAAACATTTAACAAAATGTCTGATACAGCTGGCAGTAGTACTGAAAATATTGACGTTGTCATCAAGTCTTCGTCCGACAAGAAATATACTCTGTCACTACCCATATCGACTAGAATTGAAGAACTCAAGGCACAACTGGCGCAACAATCAGATATCCCTGCCGATAGACAAAGACTGATCTTTGCTGGCCGGGTATTAAAAGACAATGAAACTCTTGAATTTTACAAGATCAAATCTGGCCAAACTATTCATTTGGTGAAGGGAGCTGCTCCCCCAGGTAGCACCAGCGGCACTGCATCAGGTGCTTCCACTACAGGTGCCAGCGCCACTGGATCCAGCCCCTCATCTAACAGTTCCAATTCTACAGCTTCCCAAGTTCCTGGAAATATTGCTGCTGGTGCTGGTAGTGGCAACCTTTTGGCAGACTTGACTGGTGCAAGATATGCTGGATTGGCTCAATTGCCGTCAGCTTCCATGTTCGGCCCTGATGGTGGCATGGGTGCTGGAGCCAATTCTGAACAACTTCTTAATCTGATGGAGGAACCAGGTTTTGCTCAACACATGCAACAAGCTTTACAAAACCCAGCTATTGTCGATCTCATGATTAATTCCAACCCCCAACTAAGGCAGATGGGTCCTCAGTTTAGACAAATGCTGCAGAGCCCTGAATTTGTTCAGATGATGTCCAATCCTCAAACCATTCGTACTATGATGCAAATGGAAAGAATGTTTGGAGGTGCTGGTGCTGGCGCTGGAGGTGCAGGGGCCAATTCATTCCCAGCTCCAGGATCTACTGATAATAACGGTAGTACTACTACTGATAGCACGGCATCGAGCGATACTAGTGCTAACGCTGGAACCGGTGCTGGAGCTAATCCTTTCGGTGGTTTGTTCCCCAATGGTCAAACCCCAGATGTCTCTGCAAATCCATTCGCTGCTCTTCTTAACCCTCAACGTCATGCTAATGCTGCTGCTGCTGCCGGAGGTGCCGACAATGCCTCAACCAACCAATTCAATCAATTTAACCCAGCTCTTCTGGCTAGCTTATTAGGAGGAAATGCTCCTGCTCCAGAACCTCAAGATGACAGACCACCAGAGGAAAGATACGAATCACAGCTTAGACAACTCAATGAGCTAGGGTTCTTCGATTTTGATCGCAACGTGCGTGCTCTTCGCCGTAGTGGTGGTAATGTGCAAGGAGCTGTTGAGGCTCTTCTCGATGGTCAAGTCTGATTCTTTAACTGTCGTTTCATTAAGTAATAGTAGCTAAATAAATTAATTGTGCATTCATGAGAGCTTATATCATATCGTGAGAAGTTATCCTTTGGCTATGTTTAGCATATTCGTTACCAAGAATCACGTCTAATTCCTGTATTTTAAAAATAGTTTTTAAATTCAATTATATTTCTGCTATTTCTTATTTGTATTTGATATTCAAGATAAGATGCAGTTCATTATATTGGATTTGCCAGAAAAAAGTGTAAATTTGAGGATTGAGGCCAATTAATTTTCTCCAAGGTACAGGCTACACAGCTCTAATATTCTAATTTATTATAATTTAATAATTAATTAATATAGGGACAAAGATCTAAAACGTTGAAATTCACAAGCAGTTTAAAGCTTCGGCGATCACGACATATGAGATCATTGCCGGTAATGAGTCAGTGTGGGGGTAATTAGTGGGGGTCCTGCCTGTCACTATGTCTGTTAATATTAACCGCCAGCAAAGTTAACTCAAAAACTAATTGCTGAAATGGGCTCAATTATCAGGACCAGGCAATTAGAGACATTGCTGAGAGTGAGACTCAATCTCACACGGCCATTATCTCGGTCTGTGTCGAGCTCGGTATCCAAAAGATCTCCTAATCCACCCTCAGGAGGTGCGAAACCCCCAAAACCCCAATCAAATGCTGAATCTAATAGACAATCTTCCAAATCCAATGGAGGCATATTATTAACATTGGCAGTATCTGGAATAGTAGGGGCAGGTTCATTCTTCGCCGCTAAGTCTTTATATCAATCTGAACAGCGAGTTAGTTCCATTGAAAAGAAATGGGATGAACCAAAATATGGCGGTAAAGAGGAATTTCATCGAGCCCTCCCAGAGCTAAAAGCTATTCTTGGAGAAGATGGTGTGTCAATTGATGATGAAGATTTGAAAGCGCATGGATATTCAGACTGGTCTACGTATAATATTGAGACAAATCCTATAGCTATTGCATATCCCAAATCCACTGAAGAAGTCTCGGAAATTGCTAAAGTATGCCACAAGTATAAGCTCCCAATGATTGGATTTTCAGGAGGCTCCAGTTTGGAAGGAAACTTCTGTGCTCCATATGGAGGTGTTTGCATTGACTTTGTTCACATGAACAAAATCGTTGAAATCCGTCCTCAAGACATGGATGTGACCGTCCAACCTGCAGTCGGATGGATGGCACTTAATGAGGAACTAGCGAAAGAAGGCCACAACTTGTTTTTTGCCGTAGATCCTGGTCCAACTGCAAAAATTGGTGGTATGGTTGGTACTTCTTGTTCAGGTACCAATTGTGTAAGATATGGTCCCATGAGAAACCATATTGTAAATTTGACTGTGGTCTTAGCCGATGGCACAATAATTAAAACCAAAAGAAGACCAATGAAGTCATCTGCTGGATACAATTTGAATCATCTATTTTGTGGATCTGAAGGTACCCTTGGACTAGTTACAGAAATCACTCTAAAATTACATACAGTTCCTGAACAAACTAGTGTTGCAGTTTGTGCCTTCCCTACTGTACAAGATGCAACTGCAACTGCTACTGATATTATTCGAGCTGGTATTCCTGTTCATGCTATAGAGCTAATGGATGATGTTCAAATGATGTGTGTTAATAGAGCGGGCTATACCTCGCGTAAATGGGATGAGAAGCCTACTGTTATGTTCAAGTTCTCTGGCTCAAAAGCTTATGTAAACGAACAAATCCAGCAGGCAAAGGCAATTGCCAAACTTCACCAAGGTGTTCGATTTGAGTTTGCAAATGGAAAGGAAGAGCAGCATCAGCTTTGGTCTGCTCGTAAAGAAGCTCTCTGGTCAGCCATGGCTGTCGGACCCCCCAACGGTAAGGTCTATTCTACGGATGTGGCCGTGCCGCTCTCACGTTTGGCAGATCTTGTAATGAATACTAAGAAAGATCTTGTTGAGTCCGGTCTTTTTGGTGCGTGTCTGGGACATGTTGGTGATGGAAATTTTCATGCCTGTATCATCTATGATGAAAAGGACTATGAAAAGGCTCGGAAAGTCGCTACAGATATCGTACATAAGGGTCTTGAATTAGAAGGTACTTGCACGGGAGAACACGGTATAGGAGCAGGAAAAGTTCATTATCTTGTCGAAGAACTCGGTCCCGATGCTGTCCAATTAATGCGGACTATAAAACTTGCTTTGGATCCCAACGAGCTTCTAAATCCCGGTAAAATATTTACCAAAGAAGCTCTTGAGGCCGAATCTCACTAAATAAAATAGAACTTTTGGCTCGAAACTCCATTGTCTACAATCATGAGACGATGAATTTGCCTTAGATATAAAATAAACGTAAAAATAAATAAAAGAGAGACGGATTACTGAGGGATAAGCTGTTCCATCCATACAAATAAGGAGAGAGCTTGATGCCGCATGAGCCGCATGATTGTCAGAGAGTTCGCAAATGTGGATGTCGCGTTTCATTGAAAAGTTAGCGATGTACTACCATTATTGAGATCAGGGCGCAATAAATAGGTAGAATAGGGCACCGTACGGGATTTATTTCTAGTGGTGCTTTGAAGATTGATTGAGTATATTTTTGCCCCTGTTATTTATTTGTTTCCATATTTATTCAAGTCGAACTGTGCACAGCCACGTATCGACATATTCAGTAGCTGATTCATTTCAAATGACAGAACTAGACAAAAAGGATTTACCGAAGCATGAATCTAATAATGAAGGAGAGGGAGAGTTGAAAGAAAGTCCAGCTGATAGCCCTAGAGATGATTCCATTGTAAACGGCAATAGGGAAGGAAGCAAAGTCAATATAGATGAGGAGAACAGAAGCTTGGATGCTCACACAAATGGCAAGACTCATGAAAAAAAAAATTCTGTGGCAAGTAGCAGAACCAGCATTGAAGTTGAAGAAGAAGAAGAAGAAGAAGATGATGATGATGATGATGATGATGATGATGATGATGAAGGAGATACTGAGGGTGAGGCGGAACCAACATCTGTCAAAAGTGAACTCCCTGCTAAGTCTAAAATATCGGCCTCTCCAGGACCAAAACGCTTGGGCCGACGTGAAAAATATTTATTAGAGGTGAATCCACAACATGCACCAACATATTTCGGAACTTTGGAAACCATTTTCCGCAGGGCCCTGGCCTCTATATTAGCATCTCGTGGTATTTCGACCAATGCACATGCGTTTGAATTTTTATCTCTCCTCGCTGAAGAATATATGGATGACCTTTTTTCAAAGCTTTTCAAATTTAGTCAGATTCAAAGAAGAGTACAACCATCAGTTTCAGATTTAAAGTTAACTATGGAACATTTTGGCATCCGGATAACCGACTTGGAAAGAGAGCGACAATTGAAATCCCGCTATATCGATGCATTTAATAATCTAAAACTAGACCCTGAGCCGGAGCAATTGGTTCCGGAGGCAGAAGCTTTTTTTCAGTCGCCCATTTCCGATTTGAGGCATTTGGTACCTTCCAAGAAAAAGGCTGGAGCATATATTCCTTCGTGGATGCCGCCTTTGCCTCCAGACCATACATTCATGTCAACACCCCAGTATTCCCGAAACATTACTGAACCAAGAGAGCTTCGAGAAAAATTGGTAGAAGAGGGTCGATTGGCAGAAGCAGCTTTAAGAAGGCTAGTAGGAATGGAAATCGATAATGTGGGAGGAACAGAGCCTGACAACAATAATGGCATAGTGCATATTGAAGAAGACGAAGAAGAGATAGCAAATGAGCTAGACAAGCGAGAAATCAATAAAGGGCCGATTTCTTTGGCAGGATCCGAATTGAAATCATCTGAGTCGAATAGCCAAGGTGATTCTGATTCAGACACAGACGGTGATTTCGAAGATTTGGATTTGAGCCAAACTGACAAAGAAACTGTTGATATTAGTTTAAAGAAAGAGGATGAGGCAATGGAAATTTCAACTCATGAAAGCGGTGAGCCGGTCAAGCAAGAGGACAAGGATATCGCGCAGGTTAACGAGAAGGATGAAGACGGTGATGTGAAGATCGAAGAAAACGGCTCTTTAAAGTCGGTCTCAGAACTTACACAAGACAATGAGGAGAGTGAAGCTTCCCCATCTGTGGCCAAATCAGTCCATTTTGCCGATGCTAATGGTCATGTGAAAACTGAAGAGGCTGCTCAGCCTGTTGTGCAAAAGCCTGCCAAGTCATTTTCCCTTAAAATCACCTTGGGTTCCAAAAAGACCACAACTACAATACGGCCCGAGGTAACAACCTCTGAGTTAATTTCGCTTGAATCTGGACAGAAAGATGTGCTCTCATATGCCAGTGAGCGCCTAAAGATCATTGAACGTAGGAAGCGGAAAGAGGAGTCAAAAAAGCGTCGTTTGCCAGATGATCCTTCTCGCGAAACGATTCAGGAAACTCTGCCAAAAGAGGAATCGTTGCCATCTGATGGAGACATAGTCACAAAAGCAACGTCGTCAACCACGCTAGACGATGAACTTAGAAAGGTTCTCGCTTCCGTATCGAAGCGAAACAAACGAAGCACCAGTGCTATTCCTAACCAGGAGCTAGTAATGTGGGATAGCAATAGATATATTTAATTATGTATATTACCCAAGTTAATGAGATACGATTTGATGAAATTTTTATCTAACTTTTGTTGCTGGTTTTACCAGCCCCTCCATGGAACCCACACGTCGACAACCATTTTACCCTCGTCGTCGGTAATAAAATACCATTGGTAAGAGTTTGATGCAATACAAGCATGCTGGGGAATGACCAGTAGTTTAGTTCCTAGGGGTGGAAATTCTTTTGCAATTTGTTCAGGTTTGGGAATACTAGCTACAGTTGATTCCGTAAAAGGAGTAAGAATTCCATGCTCTTGACTAACTCTGTCCACATACCAATTGTCATATGGTTTGCTGGACACGAGTCCGAAACCGGGGAGCTGACCAGGTTCTCTTGCTAATCCAATAACTCCTGCATTAATTAGCACTTCCCCGAGCTCCGATTTACCTCTTCCAGGATACGTAGAAGCAACTTCTACCAATACTCGACAAGCTATATTATCCTCGGAAATACACCCGGTCGCCCACTGTTGTAAATCGCAAAGAGCGTAGTTACCGGCATGCAACTCGATCTCATCAATATTATCAGAGACAGGTAAAATCTTAGTGAGAGCAATTTCTGCTGAAGCATGTCCTGTGGGAGTACTACCAACTGAGACTAGATATTTTCCGCTTGGAACAATAGATTTGGCATATCCAGCCGCAACATTGCCAGCAACAATCTCATCATAGAGATAATCTTCAGCTTCTTTTGAAGAATGAGAACTATAAGAGTGGCCGGCATGACAATAGAACCCATCTAGGGTCACCACATCAGAGTGCTCATCAACACTAGCTTGAACCAGTTGTTTAAATTCTTCAGACTGGTAGTGCAATCCTGCTCGCGAGGTGCCCATATCAACTTTGATCATAATATGCCACGGCTTCTCTCTTCCATATTCCTGCAGTAATTTCAATTGATCAATATTATCAACTAATATCCTCAATGTGTCTACGTATGTACTTAAATCATCCAGCTCCGGAATTTTGGACTTGACAATAGGAAGTCCATACAATACATCTCGTACTCTGCCCTGCTCATAGAATGGAATTAAACTCCATGCTTCTCTCAGAGTGGACACTACTACTTTAGTAGAATAATCACCAAGTTGGAACTTTGTTATCTCTAGTGTCTTGTGTGTCTTTAGATGGGGTCGAAAGCTAGCTTTGATGTTTTTAGCTCCCTGGATCATGTGAAGACAATTGCGTTCAATTGTATCTTTATTAACTATGAAGGATGGAGTAGGCAGATCAAGAACATTTTTACCAATGTATTCTTGCCTCAGTGCTTCGACATCCACTTGAGGATAGAAATTCCTGAACTGTTTACTCATTTCCTTAGACAGTGTTTCGTGGGGTTGGGTCCAGACATTGGTGCGGTCAATATCCGTCGGAACAACCGCTTAAGCGGCTAATTTGTTGCCGTTCTATATCGCACGAAAATCGAGACCCAGGCCTTTCTATAGGCCAAGCAGAGACGGATTTCCTGAAGCCCGGCCGTTCCAGATACCCGTGTACATATCCAGGTTTCCGACTTGGAAGGGCTTTTGAGCCCCACAGGTTGGCTGGTTTGATTTCCGGAAATGTGCCTAATAAAGTTCCGGACACTAATTCATGTGCGGCATCGTGAACATGCAGGGTACTGCCTGATGATCAGTACTGTAATATGCGGGGAAGAAATGCCGGACCGTTATTTTGAAGAGGCTCAATAATTAAGAATGCAACGGTTCCCGGAAATCCGCTGGAAGCGGAGGTCTAGAAATTGGTATTTGGTCTAAATACAGGGATTCCAACTCCGGTTCGTGAGATTGAGTACACTTTCAATATTATAAAAGGAGACTGTTTGTCTCCTAATTAAAATTTTGAATCATCACTAACAAATTCGTTTGTGCAAATAACAATCTTCTCAACGCTATAACACACTTCTCTCAAGAATTAACATATTCTTTTCAACAACTCCAACAATGAAGGTCTTGCTTGTTTTATACTCTGCTGGTCAACACGCCCAAGACGAACCCAAGCTTCTCGGTTGTACCGAAAATGAGCTTGGACTTCGTAAGTGGTTAGAGGCCCAAGGACATGAACTTGTCACTACCGCTGACAAGGACGGTGAGAATTCCGAACTCGACAAGCACATTGTTGACGCTGAAATTGTCATCACCACTCCTTTCCACCCTGGTTACATTACCAGAGAGCGCATCAACAAGGCTAAGAACCTCAAGATCTGTATCACAGCTGGTATTGGTTCTGACCATGTTGATCTGGCTGCTGCCAATGAGCGAAAAATCGCCGTTCTTGAAGTTACTGGATCCAACGTGCAATCCGTTGCCGAACATGTTCTTATGACCATGTTGGTACTTGTCAGAAACTTTGTCCCTGCTCACGAGCAGTATGTCAGTGGTGGCTGGGATGTCGCTGCAGTTGCCAAAGACTCTTATGATCTTGAAGGTAAAGTCATTGGTACCGTCGGAGTTGGAAGAATTGGTACCCGAGTTCTTCAAAGAGTCAAGCCTTTCAACCCCAAGGAAATGCTCTACTTCGATTATCAACCATTAGCACCAGAACTTGAGAAGGAAATCGGTGCCAGACGTGTTGATAAGCTTGAAGACATGTTAGCTCAGTGTGATGTTGTAACCATCAACTGTCCACTCCACGAGAGCACCAAGGGCCTCTTCAACAAGGAATTGATCTCAAAGATGAAGAAAGGTGCATGGTTGGTTAACACCGCCAGAGGAGCCATTGTCGTCGCCCAAGACGTTGCTGACGCTCTTAGATCTGGTCAATTAAGAGGCTATGGTGGTGACACCTCATTCCCTCAACGTAAGTATTAACAAATTCCTTGACTGTTCATCCTATTCCACATCCAATTACTAACAACACTTAGCTGCACCTGCTGACCACCCTTTCCGAAGCATGTTCAACAAGTACGGAGCAGGTAACGCCATGACTCCACACATCAGCGGCACCTCGCTGGATGCTCAGGCAAGATACGCTCTCGGAACCAAGAACATCTTGCAATCGTACCTCTCCGGCAAGTTCGACTACCGTCCCGAAGATGTCATTGTCATTGATGGCCACTACGGAACCCGTTCTTACGGCGATGACAAGAAGCTCAAATAAGCTCACTCACCTACGATAGACATATACCACAATATACACCAATTAACACCTCTCCTGGCACCTGCCTCCGGCGGCTGGGGCTCCGCCCCAGACCCCGCAGCTCCTCTCGCTGCGCTCGAGTCGTTACGCGACGAGACTACAGGAGCTACGGGGTCTGGGGCAGAGCCCTGGCAGCATGGCACTCGAGTCGACACTTGTTTCAAAGTGTGTCTGCAGATATCAGCTGTGTTCCTCGGCAACGGGTCGTTGTGAAGTTTAAATTAATGCCCAGAACAGAAAGTGAGTGTAGGCTGAAACAGCGGTACACAAAGCTGAGTGCCGAGCCAAAGCTTAACCTTAGTCGCGATAGACAATTGGGCCAGGGCTAACGTTGGAAGCACAATGACATAGATGAAACAACGACAGGTAGCAACACTTCCAAATGACAGTGAGCAGCAGGGCGTTTCTGTTTCATTCAGCTAATGCTTCTACTGGTTAGAGTTGGATCAGGGCCAAAAACTCTAACAGACCATTGTTCTGAAAGCCATTGGCTGTTTCATTCACACCGTGTGGAACGAGGTGTCATCTATGAAAATGGTCCGACTGACTATAACTTGATAGTTCAGTCATTATGCATATGGGATAACGGCTAGGTAAGTTAAATTTCTTTTCCGCAGCTGGGGGTCAGATAAGCTCGCATGAAACATGATGTACTGTGCATATAATGCTACCAGGTGGGGTGTGCATCAGTTCCTTGCATGATTTCTCTTATAAGCAACTGGCAGCGGTCATGTAGTCATGTACTCGGCGGTACCAACCAAGTTTCAGTATTGCAGCGAGGCAGTACAGCTAGGTCATATTCCACCAGCTCCCTGCGTATTTCAGCATACTCTAGCATATTTCCAAATAATATTATCACGGATCGATCTTAAAAATGACATGACCACTACTTCTCTCAATTGGACCGATTGTTCCTACGGATAACCTACGGATCGGGCTCATCGAGCTGTTATCTATCTACCAATCTACTTGAAGAACTATCGGTGGTGTGTAGTTCGGACTTATCGGATGTTACTAAAAGGCAAGAGATGGCGCAACGACATTGAAGTCCCAAATAATATCCTAAGAGAATGGCGGTCATCTGAAACTGGATAGCATGGTATCAAATGACTTCGGGCAGTGAATGATGCTATCAGCGGTATCAGACAGCCATTTGTATAACTGGCCGAAAAGCGTGTGCCGCGGCCATTCTAACCAAAAAATCGCTAGAATGACTCGTTATGCCACCAGTGTGGTGGCGTATTACATCGACATGTTCATAATTAGATACGCTCATGCGATTACTACATATCCCACACCATGACAGACAGCAGCAGCCAGCGGGCTTCAATTACGTCATGCGCCAGTGCTAGCTTGTGTCAAGGAAGTCAAGGATGTCGAATAAAGAAAACCGTCGTCTGAAACACGGTTGCATTGTGACAAGCCAACAACTCTAAACCGTTGATACAAAGACCACAGAAAGGGTCCTTACTACTGCAGAGTCATAAATATGGGACACAATTGAATATGGGATTCGGCCACCGCCTCAATTAAGGTTTTGACCCTACATATACATGACTGCAGAGAAGCACATGAGCTGCACATGGTTCAGCGCATGCGCCAAGTCCAATAGAGAAGGGTATGTTTGGCACTGACTCCAAGCTTGACCCGGGTCGTCCTCGTATCTCACAATGTGCCTCGTGCGGTTATCGACGGGACGGGGGGTTGTGCCTCCGGCGGCTGGGGCGCTGCCCCAGACCCCGTTGTGGTCGCTTCGCAAACAGTGTGGGGATCCCCACCGGCGATATTATTATATTAACTTCATTCCGAGCGATGCTAACCGCCATACGCCGCTCGCGAAGCGAGCACAACGGGGTCTGGGGCAGCGCCCCAGCCGCCGGAGGCACAACCCCCCGACCCCGCCCGCTCACTCACCCGGGTTGCTACTGCTGTTCCGTGTACGTTGGCCCGTAGACCGTCGGTTCTCGAGAGAGCTTCCTAGTCCGGGGTCGATTACCGAAACAAGTAAAACCAGTAAACATAGTAACAAAACGCCTTCGGTATAGGCAGGGATCGGCCTGGACACCGTTGCTTGCACCGTGGATTGGACTGCAGGTGTCACACGCTGATTGCCCCTGCTTTAAGCACCTATTGAAACAAGGCCATTGTCGCTGCTGACGTATCTAGCTAGCAGCCTGGCTAGCAGCCGGCCAGCAGATTGGGGGGTTCGCCCGGTTAGGAACCCACCCGGTTAGGCACCTGGTTAAACACCTGGGATGGCCACTATTCCATACGTGGCCACCTACTACAGATTACGAAGCAATTCGATATGCAGCCCCGACTACTTTGTCGGTACTGGTGGATTGCCGGCCCGTTTGGAGTTGCGCTATGATCGCTGTTGTGATTGCGCATTGCCCTTAGTTTTCCCCTTTGCTCTTTGCGCTCTTTGGGCTCTTTGCTAGTATATACCTCTTTACCAGCAATGGTTTTGTAATAGGAACTAAAAGGGAAACAAAAAGAAAATTAGCTACATACTGAATGGGTATTAGAAAAGGGGTGCTGTAATTGGAATGCCGTCAAGAAAATATTGGGCACAATTACCAGAAACAAGCAGGCCAAGCCAGTGACGTGATGAAACCCGCCAGACATTCAGAAACAACATAGTACATGCAGTAACAGGGGGAGTAGTTAGGGACCACAGTTAGAGACTAGGGTGAGAGACATAGTTACAGAATATAGTTAGAGAAGTTCACAGTTACAGAACATAGTTAGAATACAGAACACAGTTACGGAACAGTTAAGGGCCTCCGTCACCGGAAGTCCGGACACAGAAACCCAAATTCAGAAATCCAGATTCAGAAACCCAGGCACAGAACCCCAGGTACATAACCACAGATACAGAAACCCAGTGCCAGATACAGAAACCCAGATACAGACATCACGGAAACAGAGAAACTAAACACCACCACTGGTCAATCTCTTCGGATTGGCAGTGAATGCGCAACTGACGTGCCTATCTGTGTGTGTTTGTTGTTCAGTTTGTTTCTGGTAAGTTCCGGAATGATCTGGTATATTCTATTATACAGCGTTGGGGCAATTCTATGGGCCAGCTGATGTAATTTGCCATTCTATTATTATCGTTTATCATATATGCCTTGATTATTATATCTGCTTTTTTTTTTTTTGTTTTTCTCTTATAATTATATCAATTTGCTTATAGTCTATGAGCTGCTTGCCGCCGCCTCTAACCGTGCTTACCGCTTATTGTGCTTTACCAGAACTGGTTTGTACATAAAGCATGCATGTATGAGAGAGACATAAAAGAAAATACAAGTTAATAATAAACTTCGATTTTTACAGGTGCTACTACTAATACGACTGACCACCAAACTACACTTGTAACTAACTACTCACATCACTTTACGACACTAATAAGTCATCCAATTAACAACGAGCTGAGCCCCTTCTAAGCCATCACATTGGCTGTTTCTGATCCCGACTCGGTGTTATCGGAGCACGCAAGTATCCAACAAGATCTGAGTGGTGGGTGATTTAAGCTTTACTGTCTTATCAAAACAATAATATCTGCCATTGCTGTATCACTGTATCACAGGGTCTACCTAGCAGCACCACCTCCACCAACAGCATCTTACACAATACCATAACGTCAAGCCTACTTGGCTGCTGCACACCCAGCTGAGGAGTCATCAACATACTTTTGCTCCCTATTTCCTCGTGGCGCTCGGATCCCGATAGTTTTGGTCAATTAAGTTTGTCACTATAAAGTCTGGTTGTTTTGCTCTTGTTTGATTTATGTCATAGATCAATATTGACAACCAAATCTTTTTCCAATTGTGATTATTTTTATTTGTGATACTGTTTTCTGACTTGTGCTTTAATTATTGGTCTATTCTGTTATTCTGTTGTTCTTATACAGTGACTACTAGGATACTGCTATTGACTACTGATTCATTGATTCATTGATCCAGCTAATAGTACTTCTTATTCAACAACCTTCTGGTGATTATTACCACTATTGCTTATTGCTGCTACAACTCGAGTGTAACTCGCACACGCCCCATATACTACAGCTTTAATATCTAATTCCAGCTGCTCTCCTATCTCTGATTGATCTGATTTTCGTCAAGCTAAACCTCTGCTGGGATTCAACTTTATATAGCATACAGCTATGCCCTCTCCAACTTTCCACGATGATGTCGTTTCTTACGGTTATGGTCCTACTTCTTCACTAAATACACACTCTGGTTCTCCAAGGATAAAGAAAAAGTCTTTGTCCCCCTATGCTTCACCAAGGCTCGTGCCTGCTGGCACTGATTTGAATGATGATTTGGACTATGGCACACGTTTGGACTATAGTCCTCGTATTAGAGGTGCTGCTTCGGATCCTGATCCGGTGTCTGCTTCTACTTATGATAGGTTTATGGGTGAGTTTCTCAGTTCTAATGCCACTCGGAGTACTAGCTCTGGGTCTTCCTCGGCAATGGATGGCCCTCAATCGGTCAAGCCAAACTTTGTGGTATCCCCCTCTGAAGCTATTCCAGACCAATCGTCCAGATCGAGAACCAAATCTAAGAGCAGCAAACGTGACTATATCAGCAACGCTGTACCTTTGGCTAATCGAACTCGTCGTACGTCGTCTGGTTCCAACTCTGGTTCTCCTAAGTTAACCAGTACTGAGCTTGCTACGGCCCAAGGAGTTGCTAATAATTCAAACTCGTCGGGACAGCGAGCCCGTTCGGGGTCTGGTAGTAATTTCAAGCCCGCCTTTTTTGTCCGTACTTTTGCCCGTTCCAAAACCCCCGAGTACCCAACTGACTTGGTCGGTAAGCTTATGAGTGAGAATCCCAACTTCACTGCTGCTCCACAGCCTGTTGTGCTACCTACTCCTGATTATGGTAATGTAATTTTCAGAGATACTGGTGCAGCTGGGCCTGCTCCTGGTGTATTTGCTCCTAAACCACCTAAGAAACAGAAGGAAGTATGGGTTGATCCTAATGATAGTCGGTTTACCGAGGAGTATCCTGCTGGTACTGGTTCTCCTTCAGTGCGATTTCCTAAACCCCAAGTTGCAAGCAACGGAGTCAAGTGGAAGTCGATTGTTAATTCTGGTTTCAATTTATTTAGAGATTGGTCTTCTGGCGCCTCTCAACGACAGAGGGGTACTGTTCTTCCCAATGGCCAAGTTCTTAAAAGTAGCCTGAAGCAACCCGCACCCATGGAGCCTAATTATGAAATTTCCTTTACTGTGGTTGGTGATTATATTCTTGAGATTATGAGTCGGTTTGCTCCCCTGTTATTTATTGTCGACATTATCAATCAGATTTCGGCCTCTGAATTCTATTATCTGAGAACTCCCGCTATTTATGTTGCATTGTTTTTTATTCTCTGGTTCATGTATTATTTGGTCTTGCTCATAGAAGCCATCTTTGCTGTTGTCCGAGTAATTTGTATACCATTTATCCTTATTGTTGATTTACTGTTTGGAACTCATCATGTTAGGTGATTGATCGATTTTTTATCTATTTATTCTATTTATTTGTAATCTAATTTTTTTTATTGTATCTATGTGCAGGTTGTGTAGATTGTGTAGTATACAGCAGCACCGACGTCTACCGAGGCTCCATGCCAGCCAGAAACAGGGAATAAACTGTACCTCCATCTCAGATAAAGCTACCGCTAATTCGAAAACTTATTATTCTGTCCATTTTAGCGCAAAAAATAAACTCGGTTAACGAGAAAAAAAATGACGACACCAGCAGGACTCGAACCTGCGCGGGAAAATCCCAAAAGATTTCTAATCTTTCGCCTTAACCGCTCGGCCATAGTGCCTATGAATGCATATCTTATCACCTTGACCATCGCGATCTGAGATTAATACAAAACTGAGAGCACCAGCCTCCGGGGCGGCTGGGGCTCTGCCCCAAACCCTGTGGCTCCTGCTCAGCAGGAGACTGCCAGGGCCGTCAAAAAATCGGCTCGAGATTAGCAAAAAAGTCAAAATATCGAATCTGCCGCCCTAACCGCTCATCCAAAACGCCTATGAGGGGTTTCCCAGTTGATTTTGACGTGATAGTTTTGAAATTATGTTGTCTAGAACGTGGCATACGAGGGTGTAACACATAGAGGATTAAACTGGCCAACCTACCATTTTTTTTTACACATTTTTACTTTATGTTTCCAGTCTATTTATTCAGGACGGGTCTAGATCATGCAATGGATATGCAGAGTATGGCCATCGGTTTTCGCTGCATTGACGGTGCCAGCAGTCTCCTGCGAAGCAAGAGCCCCAGCCACCGGAGGCAGGCCACCAACCGGGTATTGGTTAATTATATGAGTAATTAAATTAATACAAGAGCTTTTTTTTTTCTGTCAGCATGTCTTTAGTCTGCTTTGATTGCATTATAGATGCGGAAGACGAAAACATACGACGATAAGAAACCAATGGCGCCTGTGACAAGTCCATAAGCCAGGCATCCCAATAGCGTATAGCCGAAGAATAAAAGGGCAGAGATAAACCCGTCAACATTGAGCTTGGTGAAATAGTAGTATATGCTGTAAAGGAATACCCACCAGGCAGAGCCAGTTCCAACAAGGAATGAACGCCACCACCAACGGTAGTCTTCTGAATTAAGGAGGATGTATGTGGTGAGAATCGACATCTCCACAACAGTGAGGACCAGGACAATGAAAACAACGCCAAAAAATCCGTACATATAGTAATATCCAGACTTTTCGAGCCACAGAGACTGGAAAATGGTCACCAATTCCACGAAAATGACAGCGAAAGGTAGTAGTCCACCAGCAAGAACTGCAAATGGAGTACTTCTTACCAAGTTATAACCGGCATTATTAGGAATTTGTCTTGGGATGGCCGAAATACGAGTTGGAGGAGGAGAAGCCTGGCGCTTGTTGCCAATGATGGCACCTACGACGACCAGAGGGCATGAGATCAGAAGCCAGATTGAGAACAAAGCTACGATCGTGCCAAATGGCAAAGCAGAAGATGACGCACTTGACCAGACAAACAGATTAAGTGTAAGGACAATGATGAGTACCGAGGCAGGGGCCAACACTGCAGTAAGCCATACACTGCGAGACCAATGATATTCATTACCCATGTACTTGTTAATACGGGCAGTGACAAAACCAGCGAAGCCTCCAGCGAAAGCAAAAATAAATAAAGCATAACTCAGCAATCCACCTCGATAACTAGGGTTCAACACACCAAAACAAGCAAAACCAATAGTTGCCAGGGCCATAACAAAGATCTGAATACCAGAGCCAATTAATGAAGACAGGACGCTGGACAATACAGGTGGTCTGAATACATCAGCATATACCAGTTTCCAACCTGACTCCTCCTCTAACATATCCTTGTCTAGCTCGCCAACTAGATCATCATCTCCTTGCTTCGACGAAATCTTCTTGTAGCTTTGAATATCTCGGGAAAGAGTCCGGACAAGAACGACTCCAACGAGAATAGTGAGCAATGAAGCGATAACCAACGAGTTGACAATTGCCAGCCAATGTAGGGAGTTCACCTTGGGAGCCTTGCTACTGTGAGTCAAATAACTAAAGTACAGACTCCATCTATCAGCCCATTCTACAGTCTTGTCTTCTCTCCACAAAACCGTATATGTGAATCGGATTTCATCATTCTCCTTTTCAGGATCAATCAGATATGGCTGGAATTTATCGTTGTTTCCAGGACACTTTTTGCTGTCGGTGGACACACTCTTGGGGTAAACCTCGAAACCAACAATCACATTGCGGCCCTTGTCTCGAGAGCTCTCGCGGTATCTCAATATGATGCTCACATGATTATTCAAATAGGTCTTACCAGTTGTTTCATCAACAACTCCAAGAGGAAATCCACTAGCGTAGTATCGTTTTGATCTGTCGACTGAGATGAATGCAGTAGCTCCTGGAAGATTGTCGACAATCCACTCTACCAAGTAATTAGACGAAACAAGCTCATGAGCCCTCTCTAAGGCAGCTTTATCGACTTTGGCCGTGCAAAGCTCGGCACAGTCTACCTGTTTACCCTGGTGGATCTGGTAATCAGAGCCCCAGATTCTATCTCCTAACAGAACCTCACCCAAATTAAGAGGTACTCGCTCTGCATCCTTTGAAGGTTTGCAAACAAACGGTAAATCGTAGTAAGCATATGGTAATTGTGTAGTATCACTGGTCACTTTGTTGACAAATAGAGGGACCTTTTCACCATCTTTATATGATTTGATACTCCAGCCGGGGATATAAAATCCTTCACAGACCATGACCATGGAAAGTACAGATATCAGTCTTATGTAAAAAGCGGAAATGCCACCTACTTTCGGCAGACGACTCATGTCATGTGTAAAAAAAGAATGTGATTTTGGAGACATCTCAAGCGCTGCTAGAGTGCTTACAGCACCTTTCCAAAAGTCTAAAATTGAAGTGTTGAAAAAAATTCCAGTAAATTAGAAGAGAAGCACCAGGGGCTAGATCGTGACTAGAGCCCACTACACAGATGCACCGACAGTCAGGGTTTCAATTAGCCTTACTGAGCTGGAAGGCTTGTTCAAAAATGTATATAATGACACTGACTGATCAAAACAATCGCAACGTTGGAAATTGCACAAGCCAACCTAACAAAGTCCAGTGTCAATACCAAAGACCGAGCCCGAACCCGAAAAGTTACCGAAACGAAAACGTCGTATCAAAAATAGGCCCCCCGTAAGCCTGATAAATAATGTATCCAGTACGATTGGTATTGGTGGTCTTCGTTAGTTATAGCTCTTTGCTAGCCTTAGTGTTTCAGACGTTTCCACTTTAAGTTTCAGCGCGTTGCTTAAGCTATTGCTCAGGTGTTTCGTTGTCGTGGCGCGTGGCAGGCCCGTTATTATCGTGAGGCTAAAGTTCAAAATGCGCTTGTGAGATGTGTGCTGTTGTTAGGCCTGAGACGCATGAAATATCATAGATCGATATATCGTAAATGCTTTATACGACAGTTTAATTTACCTAATTTTCATTTACCGAGTTTCTAGCTTATTTGTCACAGAATGCAATAACAATAAAATATGGGTCGGAAAAATGCTATTTCTGCCAATTAGTAACCGGTTTGGCGGTACTTGTTTTAGTCTTTAAAATAGGGTTGACAGCCAGCATTGTAGATCAGAGCGTCTTGGCTTGTACATATATTACCTCGTAGTCACGTGTTTTTCGAGTGATGCTATCTATCGGATATATATAAAGTTTACTGGAAATTATGGTTGAATCACTGCTTGATTCATTAATCTAAATTTCAGACAAGTCGACAATACTTAGGGACGCAATAAGAAAACAATGGTAGAGTCTTTATTTGAGTGGATAAGTGCCCTGGGTGGTAAATGGGTAGAGGCCTGTCATTATCGATTCAGGTGGATCAGTGCTATGGACCACATTGATGATGACTCCAATAAACCAATTAATTCGCTTGTTCAGTTAGAATCCAAATTCGTTGGATTACGGTTAATACATCGAAGATGCAATAGTTGTATAAGCACAGGTCCAGGAATACAGGGACTATTCACACCCATGCTCGCATGCTAGGAAGGATGATGCGGCGGGATCCAGTGATATGCATCCAAACAACAACAATATTGCAGATTCAGATTATATAAACATTGAATACAGTATAAAATACCAGATACCAGAAGCGTTGATTCAGGATCTATTTGAAGACCGCGAAGCAGTCTTTATCACCTTCTAAATAAACCGAAGATTCTGTTTTAAAGAGGTCAGAGGGTCATAAGGATTGTTTAGAAACGCATTGCATTCCCTGACAGCGATAACGGTCACAAATCAGGTCAAGTTCGGTACTGGTCATCTCTTTATGGTATGAGTCATGACAATGAATGGCAGTATGAATTCATTTCATACGACAAATAATGGTAGTGCCGATAATGGGCGTGGTCCACGGCCCACTTCCTCGACGGCAGATCGGGATGGTTATATTGAAAGACTATTGACCCATTATGTATGGGAAGCATTGGATCTCGACATGCTTGATAGTGCAGAATTCACAATGGAAAAGCTACTAGCGCTTGATCCGGAAAATGGTTCTTATAAGCACTTAATGGCACTGATATTGTATAGGCAAGGTCGGTATAAGGCTGCTGCTAACATCGCAAATACCAGCTCAAATCACACGGGGTGTGTATATATTTATTCGCGATGCTGTTTAAAACTAAAGATGTATGGTAAAGGGATCGAAGCTCTAGAAAAGACCAAACACAACTGGGCATCTGTGGCAAAAAATTATACCGATAATGCAACAAACGAACGTCGGGTTATCCCAGATCAAGCGGCTCTAAATGCACTCCTAGGAAAACTATACCAGCTTCAGGGAGACAAAGTGGATGCCCTTAAAGCTTATGGATCTTCGGTGAGAGCTAATCCATTCCTGTGGGAACCAGTTGAAGCTTTATGTAAGCTGGGTATCAAGTTACGAGTATCGAACGCCTTCAGAGTTGAACATTTGAACGATGCGCTGATGAGCTCCAGCAGCGCTGGTTCTGGTGGTGTTAATACAACTGGAAATGACAATGCCAATTTAAATAATGGAAATATTTCTAATGGTTTATCTAACCCGGCTAATACAAGCATAAACGATCCGTTTACTACACCAGTGGGGAATGGAAACCAAGGTACAAGTAGTATTCCTGCTAATCCTTTCAAATTTGGCCAACAATTCCTGAAAAACTCTATGCTTAATAAAGCAAATGAAGAGACTATGTCTGCCCCAGTCACTTCCAAACAACCAGCTGCCAATGCCCCTGCAACAACTAGTGATTCATCTTATAGCACCCCTTCTGATACCCGAACGTCTCGCCCAAACGGGCTACCATTAGCTCCACAAAAGCGATCATCGCGAAATGTGACAGCAGGAGCTCTCGCTAATTCTAACCCTGAGGCGAAAACGGGCCTTCCGTTTCCTCGAAGGTCTGCCCGAATGGCCCAGACTGCCCAGCCGTCCACAATAAACACAACGGTCACCACAAACCAAAAGAGAAATCTAATGACGCCACTATCTAGAGCAGGTCCACAAGGGTCTACAACAGCATCGTCAACATCAATAACCAGTAATGCTGCTAGCACCAGTAATCTATCAACAACTTCAGTAGTACCTGGAGCTCACCACGCTACTCGCGCACTTGCTCAACCGCAAGTAGCATCAACTACCGTTGCAGCAGCATTAAAAAGAAGTCGTCTCAAGCCAGATAGAGAATCGCTCGCCAAAAGAGACGCCCAATTGTATATTATAAGCCTCTACAGACAAATCACTTCTGCATTCATTCTGTGTTCAAGATACGAATGTCGTCAAGCAATTGCATTATTCGATCAGTTACCGGAACAACAAAAAAATACTCCTTGGGTGCTAGCCAAGCTTGGAAGATGCTATTTTGAAATGGTTGATTACAAAGAAGCTGAAAAGGTTTTCATTAAGCTGAGGAAAGTCGACCGGTGTAGAATTCAAGACATGGAATACTACTCGACACTTCTGTGGCACCTTCGCAAAGAAGTTGAACTAAGTTTATTAGCTCATGAACTTATGGAAATCGAAAGGAACTCCCCTCAGGCGTGGTGTACTCTTGGAAACTCATTTTCTCTCAAACGAGAAACTAGCCAGGCTCAGAAATGCTTTAAGCGAGCCATAAACATCGATCCTGATTCTCCCTATGCATATACACTACTCGCTCATGAACAGGTGGCAACCGAGGCTTATGAGAGTGCTCAGGACTCGTTCCGACTTGCCATTAAAGCAGACAACCGTCATTACAATGCATGGTACGGGCTCGGCATGGTGTTTATGCGTTTAGATAACTTTGACTTAGCCGAGTTACATTTCTCGAAAGCAGCGATGATAAACCCGTCTAATGTCGTTCTTATTTGTTGTATCGGCATGGTTCTGGAGAAGAAGGGTCGTTTCGCTGAAGCACTAGAACAATACAAACGGGCTTGTGAGATTCAAAGTAACAGCGCCCTTGCCCGTTATAAGAAAGCAAGAGTGCTTATTCAACTCCAATTATATAATGCAGCCCTTGTAGAGTTTGAACATCTACAAAAACTCGCACCTGATGAAGCCAGTGTCCACTTTCTACTTGGCCAGCTCTACAAACTCCTGGACAATCGCGACCTAGCGATTAAACATTTCACTATAGCATTGAACCTAGATCCCAAGGGAAGTGGCCTCATTAAAGACGCTATCGAAGGATTAAATGTCTTCAATACTAGCTGATTGAGTTGTATAGCAAATGAATTGCATTCACGCCGAAATCAAAACTGCCGCTGGCTGTCGGGGCTCTGCCCTATTCTCCCAGCACATCAAGCCCGACTCAGATCTTGGGGACCAGAATAACCTCCACCGGTTACATTATAAGACCATCATAAATATTCATTAAATTAGGTAATATATAATATTAGGAGTCCTCTAGATTCGTCACTATTTGCAACCCAGCAGTCTTGGTAGTCAGGTGCCGAATATCCGAGGGTTGGTACTCACCAAAAGCGGCGACCGGGCTGAAACTGCTTGGCGATGATACTTTCAGTGACGACGAATTAGTCGACGAAACAGTTCGCGACGACTGGAGCGAGGATCCAGTGGGTGAGTCGGGTGTAGTTGGGTATGTTTCATTTGTGCTCGAACTATTGTTTGCCCGGGCTTTGTTGCTGATAGCATTTGAGCTTGGGTTACTGGCAAGTCCTCCTGCAATCATACGAGCTCGAAGGTCTTCATCACGAGCTCGAGCCTCTGCGAATAGCTCTTGAGCTCGAGGAAGAGGTACGGTAGGCGTTGCACATGAAGAAATAACAGGAACACTATCATCTCGATCAATAGTGGCCTTCATGAGCGAAGCCATCCACATTCTCATCTCCTCTTTTGTATCTACAGCAAAGTAGTGAACTTTTGGCGCAGTAAATGTAACACCCTTCTTGAATCCCGGCGCTGGAGGAACTAATTTGAAACAATGACGCCCTGCTCCGACACTAGCAGCATAAATAGATATAAGTTTGTCTTCACTTTCTCTCGCTGGTAGTACTCTATGTGCAGTGATATCAATGAGACCACGCTCCTTAGTATCTTTTTGCGAAGTGAAATACGATAGTCGCGTACCATGAAGAGTGAAGTAGCGACTTTTCCAAGTGCCAACACCAACACCTCCACGCTTGTGTAACCATCCTGAAACACTGGCAGTCTTGGCAGCCTCATCAGCAGTAATCTGTCGAATCCCTTCCATGAACGCTGATGTCTGTTGCTTCGAAATTTTCTTCAAGTTGGGCTGAGATGGGGTACTTCGTAGTTTTGGCTTCGTGAAGGTGGCGGATCGTTTTGGTGAAGGCGGTGGTGCTTCCGTGACAGATTGGATGGGATCTGTACCGATACGCTTCGTAGCGGAATTATTGTTAGCTGAGGAATTATTATTATTGTTGTTGCCCCGACCTGGAAGAAGGTCGAGATATTTTTTAGCAGTCGAACTGGTGCTGTTATTGCCGCTTGCCGAAGATGAAATACCAACAGAGCTAGCTCCAGACTCAGATTCCATACCGATATCTTCTCGAGAAGATGATGAATAGGCATTCAAGTCATTAGATTGCTCGACTTGGCTCTCAGTAGGACTGGTCAGCGTAGATGCGAGATTCTGTGTGGTGGTCATAAAGCTCATAATACTGGAGTGACGACGATGGGACTTTCTTGCCTCATTAGCAGACTTGGTGATATCGTCATTTCGTGCCTGTAGTCCCAGTGATGACGTCGATCTAGCATGACCCCGCTGATAAAAGTTCTCTTTAGCTTTATCTCGCAGAGTATCTCCGCTTGGGTTTCGAATATGTTGTTGAGTATTCGTAGGAGCTGTTGCAGGTTGTAATGGGCTGCTGTCGAATCGACTTGTAAGTGCATCTATAGTGTATGACCTTCTACGACCAGCAGGTACTTGAGACTGGGGCGACCTTGGAACGGGCACTGTTTCATTATACTCGTTCAGCGAATTTGGTGATAACAAGCCGATATTGGATGTGAAATGTGCACTGTTGTCGTTGACAATCTCCGGCGTTTGGGGAGAGTCAAGGTCAGCGCTTGTTTTAATAGGATGGGTCCAGTTGGGATTGAATGAAGGATGTCGCACAACATCACTGTCATTACTTCTATTCTTGGCATGATACGGTGATCCAATTGCTGAGAATGTCGTTTCATTAGTGGTCGAAATAGATGATCTCAATGACGAGGTCCTAGGATTTACTGGTGGTGAAGTCCTATCGTTAATGGGGTTCTTCTTGGGCGACGTTTGTGGTGGAAGCATTAAGCCCTTACTACTACTGGCAGTTCTATCTCGAGAATGGGTGGATTTCGCCTTCGACTTTCTCTTAATGGCAGCGGTAGCTGCTGCTATACTAGCACCTTCGCCGGTCATTTGAGCCGATACTAATGAATTCAAGTGTTTGATATCCTTTGAAATCTCAAATCTAGTTCCAAAGCTCGCGATATCAATTTCCTTTAAATAGGCAAGATCGAGCTCTAATAAAATAGATCCAGTAATTTTATGCCTAATGAACTGTTCGCACACATCCGGCTCATAACCTCGATAAGCAAAGTACTGACTAATATCGTACGATGTCCAGTTGGGAATATCATTTAGGCTAGGCAGGCCGCCATCATTAGAACCAATAGCATTGTTATCGGCATATTGTTGATGATTTGGTCCGCCATTGCTCATATGGCTATTACTTCCGTTACCGTTGAACTCGCCATTCGCATGGCTATTATGAACAAGTGGCGAACGAGGCCCTGATCCTTGTCCAGGACTGGACATCGCGGGCGATATTCCAGCAGTCACGCCACCAATACCTCTATTCTGAAATTCTGATATCGCTTCGTCAATATCTGATATCGTATCGTGTACCGATGGTCCTGCAGTACTACCTACGCCAGACGAACCACCACTAACACTACTCCCACTAAGTACCTTATGTCTGATTTCTGATGTCCTGTTACCGCCACTAGGCTCGTTCGTTACGATCAGCTCAGTTGTGAATACCTTAGGAAATAGTCCTGTCATTTGGGTTCGAAGATTTTTGCCCTGTTCCCTGTTAGTATCAATCAATATATGAAGTGTAGCATCGAACCGGGCTACATTCGCTTTGTAAGACTCCCATTAAATCCGACCAAGAACAAAATTAGATTGGAAAACTTACAATATACCAGCCGTCGCCAAATTCACGGTCGGTCTCTATGACGGCGATACGATCGCCTTTTCGGATGGATATCTCATCGTCTGATCGAGCATTGAACTCATGGACACCCATAAGGTACTCTACCGCGTCGATCGGTAATCCATTTGACATCTTGTGCTGTAATTATTAGCCTCGACTGTTGAAATAATAAATAATTTTGTAAAAGAGATGTTGTTGTCGCGAAAACACACAAACCAACTTGTAATTTTTTTGTCACTGTACCCTATTAGCTAATCGGGCTTTTGGTCGAATAGGTACGTAGCTTAAATAGGAGAATACTTCTTCCCACTTCCTCGCTGTAGATGATTAATAACCAAATAAAACAGTTCGAGTACGAGTATCAGAAACAAGCAAGAGACTGGTGAAAATGTGTTGGGGTCTATAAAATCAGTGTCGTTGTCACCTCTAGATCTGCTCTTCTCTTTTGACAAGCTAAAACCTATAACAGCCCCAAGAAATCGGTCAAACAAGTTGCTTTTCAAGGTGCCTTTGAATCCACTGCTTGTATAAGCTTCACAAACCCAGTATCGCTGGTCAGACGATGAATCGATCAGTCGCAGCTGACAGGTCGCTTAATGTACCTCGTCCCACAATCTCAACGGGTTCGCTAGTTTACTTGACCAAAATGTCTGCACGTGTAAATTTTTAACTAGCCTCAAATAAAACAAGACAAAATTATTCGATGACGTTTTATTTCGAACTGATTATTCTTGTCGCTTGTTACTGATATCCAGATATATTGATGAGTTTGGTCTGACTGTGTAATGCGTAGTATGTCGGTTGCGCGTTTACTAGTATTTGAGATGTGTACTATGTTATTCGGTCAAGATTCAAAATGTCGATTTTAAAGTTAAGTTAGGTTATGTAAATGGTAGAGTAGGAGCATATCTGCAGTTGCCGATATACTATGGGTGGTGTAATATTATCTGGGGCGAGAGTTTGCTTTTTAATGCTGAGATGCAAGCCAGGATTATTATGAAGTGTCTTCTGACAACCCGTGACTGATAGTAGTTTTGGCAGCGTAATCTACAGTTAAGGGTCCTACTAAGAACCACTTATTGCCAGCAAAATGTACTTGTCTGTGAGGAATCCGTTGAATGAAATTGATGGCTTGTTTCTTATCAGTTTAGGTTTGGATACTTGATTGGGGAGGTTTTGTCTAGATTAGTTGGGATGAAAGTTTATGCAAATGTAACTGCCGGGCTGGTAGACCAGGAAGGATCAGCTGCATTAAGTTTAAGTTTAACACAGGGGGGAAGGGGGGGGAGGGGGTATTAGGGGCTATGGGGTCGGGTAGTTATTGTCTTCTCAAGTTCGCCTGTTGTAAGGGGGTCAGTCAGTTGTAGCTGCAAGACAAACTTCGATAGTATTTATACGATTTTAGCAGTGGCTCGCTGATAGAAAAATATCCTGATTACTCCCCAGTTCAATTCGTTGTTCTTTAAGATGAACGGATGGAGAATCCTGAAACACATCATATAGAACTAACGGGTCAGCTGCACCTGAACAAGTGGCAGTGAATACTGACCACCTAATATATATCTTTTAAATGTAGAGTGGATTATTATAAAACTGATGATTAAGGCGAAATGGCTATAAATGTAAAATTTACATTTATACAGGCACAAAATATATTGAAATTCAATAGTATAATTAGAACGTTTTAAGTATTGGTTTTAGTCGTTACGGGGTACCACTGTGATAAACGGTATACGTTGAGCTGTACCCTGTAAATATATGAATAACCATCGGCCTGGTAACACTTGGTGATAGTACCATAGTATCGAGTTATTGTGATATGCTCCGGTAAAGTTAGGGCGGCTGACCCCTGGACTCCTCCTGCTCGGAAATGGCTAGGGATCCTTCAACTTTATGAACGGCACTGGTCCAAGAAGAACTGTAGGGTCTAGGCCAATCTCCTAGAATTGAGGTTTTTTTTGTAAGGTATATAGCCATACGTCAGCCTATTAGAAATTTCGTCTCAGCGAACTCTGACTGTGACCTGCGTTTACGGAGCCGTTACAGATACGACTAACTTGATTCAAACGAAGATAATAAGAGCAGGCCTGGTGAACCTAAGTTTACATTAACCTCGACCAATTCGAGATATATAATTACCATTTTCAGTTATATTGACATTTAAACTCCGAACTAATCTAAAATTTATCTGAGGGGCTGTAAGATAATGTTGCATGAATCCAAATTCCACTCGATGCACCTGCTATAATATCTGTTAGCCAGAGTTTGGCTGCTAATCAAAGCTAGTAAGGTTTAACAATATTTTATCGGCAATTCGTTCATGCTGGTATATAGTGCTTTATCAGCAGATTACCGTTAATTATTGTGAAACCCCTGAGATCTTTGTTCTTGAAATGGGACCTGAGAATGCTCGTCACAATAGCTGATCAGGTACGGTAAAATCAATGTAGATGCACCACCGTCAAAATTTGAATAGAAGTGGCTAGTATCAGAGTGTAAAATTTGCTCCATAATAGAGACACCAGCCCTGAATTTGAAACAAGGAGGCGAAAGTTAGTCCCACTTGAATTAACACTTTGGCAAATGAACTTTAGAAGAAAATGAAGTGTGACCAACCCCTTCTATATGTCTTCTTTTGACTCGAATTTTGAGTGGGTCTTGTCTGAGAGGAGGCTCTGCCCACACCCCGTTCGCCGAGGTAGGTATCTTGGCTTCAATCGATGTTCGTGATTGTATCTGAGATGTATTTTAGATCATAGCGTCACACATTAGGAGGTTATTGATAATCTTTCTCCAAAGGCTGGTGTACCTCTGGTGCCATCTCACAAATGTTTCGTTCACCCACATTCACCCCTGAAATTGCCCTATATAGATATAACCCTAATCCAGCACCTAGAGCAACTTACTATTGCTAGCAGACCGCTCTCTATAAGGAATAAACCGGATTATAGAACAAATTACAATATATACAATATAGCCATACTCTTAACTGAAGATGATATCTTCGGCCAGAATCAGGGTTATCCCCGGAGCTGTAAATGTCCTAAATTGCTCTCTAAATTAGCAGGACACTTACGTTTGCTTGATCTGGAGCAATTTGAAATTGATCCTGTCACATGGCTTTTATGGAATTTTCGGTTAGCTACTTGCAAAACTCTTCTAATTTGGCTGACTATTGAATAGCAATAGAAAAATGACCAACTAGCAAGGGTTCAAAAGTGTCACCCCGCTAATAGAAAGTCAGAAATATCGAAACTGAGATTGCTGCGATGCGCGCTCATAACCCAGAATCAGCATGCAATGTTCATAGATAATTAATGGACTATGAAGCGGTCTCAGGAGTCGAGTGGTGATGAGACCAGGCAAACTCAAAAGACTAAGACGGAGAATAAGGCAGAAGTGCGCTCCTCTCCAATATACTTGACCACCATAGAAGATCTGCCAAGTGAAGAAAATGTTGATACAGTAGGACTACGAGACCTTATTGGTCTTGAAGATATGGTTTCGATGTTTCAATTCAACTTCATGTTCACCTTGCCATTCATTTTGGAAAAACTTCATCCAAGGGCTAGATCAGTTGTGAACTCTTATTTTATATACGGGCGAAAGCCAATTGGTGATGACCATACGGGTGACATGCTCCGGGCGGAGAGAGAAGCTTTTGGTAGTAAGCAAAATATAACAATAGATGGAGAAACGTTGATGAACGCGTATGCTACACACCACACCAAGATGATGGTTTTATTTTTCAAAACAAAAGATGGAGAAGAAGAAGCGCAGGTAGTTATTCATACTGCAAATTTGATCGAATTTGACTGGTCGAACATGACCCAAGGTGTATGGAAATCACCGCGACTAAAGTTAAAGTCACGCGGTGAAAGCACGAATTCTGACAGCTCTTCGGTTGGTATCAAATTTGGCAATGATTTCTTGAAATATTTACGAAAATATAGGAACAAGTCTGCGAAATTAGCGGCAGAGATGATCTCAAAATATGACTTCTCACCTGTCGAAGCTATATTTGTCGCATCTGCACCAGGAAACTACAACACCAATGACCCTGAATATGGTCAATGGGGCATTGTCAAGCTACAGAAAGAAATTGCCAAATTCTCAAAGTCGTCAGAAAATGGCACCGAATCAAGAACCGGCTACGTCGTTGCACAAGTGTCTTCGATTGCAACTTTAGGGGCTACAGATTCCTACCTGGGTCCAATAGTCACTAATGCCCTGAACGGCAGACCATTTTTTGATAAAGTCACTGAAAAAACGAGTCCACTTAAACTCATATTTCCCAGTGTTGAAGATGTGGCCGATTCTCTAGAGGGATACGTTTCTGGCTCGTCAATCCACTTCAAACGACAATCGGCCCCTCAACTCAAGCAGCTGGAATACATGAAACTGCTCCTTCACAGGTGGCATGCTTTAAAGGCTGGCCGTCAAAGGTGCGCTCCACATATAAAAACTTATACCAAGGTTATCAATAATGGCCAAGAGTTGGAGTGGCTCCTCCTGACGTCGGCCAACCTTTCTAAGCATGCGTGGGGCACCGTTAACAAGACGAAGGCAAACCACTGGATTCAGTCTTGGGAATGCGGAGTTTTGATTCATGCCAATGCCTTTCGTGGCAAAAATAACTCTCTTGTTCCCGTATACAAATCTAATAATTCAAATGTGGAGGGTCAAAAGGACAAAAATACCATCTGCGTAAGAATGCCCTACGACCTTCCGCTGCAAAAGTACACTCCTAGAGATGTTATTTGGTCAGCCAACGAGAACTATACTGAGCCTGACTGGCGAGGTAATAAGTGGATTCTGTAAATGCATGGTAATATAGAACGAACTATGGTTTATTCATCTCTGCCTCCGACGGCTGGGGCTTCGCCCCAGACCCCGTGGCTCCTGCTTCACAGGAGTTTTAACTGGGCCCAGCACGTAACGACTCGAGCGAAGCGAGAGGAGCCATGGGGTCTGGGGCGTAGCCCCAGCCGCCGGAGGCAGTATAGATTTAGGAAAGGCCGTTAATTGTCTTCTACAACAGCTAGAAAGCCACCCACAAGGATAAGACTACCGGTGACAAGAACACTAGTCTCACCACCAAGGCTTTTGATGAAATTAACCGACTCTTCGATGTTACTGAAGACGTGTCGTTGGGCAGTGGTATCTATCTTCTCCCAGGCACTTGAAAGGGCATTCTGGACGACAAGTTCGTCAACAGCCTCCTTCGAAGTGTTGAGGGAGGTTAAGTCGGCAGAGTAACCAGTCTTTCGTGTTACATTAGTGGTGAATATTACGTGATCGAACTTGACATTGTCTTTTGAGAGTACTGTATGCAATGTGGTAACTAGAGCATTGGCATCGCGGTTCTGTTGGTTGAAAAGGAGAACGCGGTGTGCAGGAGGATTAGACTGGTTCTCATCCTTGACGCGGGATACATACCATTTTCCAGCCTCTGTGATACTTTCCTGGGTGTGGGCTCCGTCAATACTATAAGTAATAGTGCCCTGTTTGAGAGTCTGACATCTGCCAGGCCAAGAGGCAGCTTCTAATCCGGCAAGGAACTTTGGAGGCAGTGAATTAGCCGTAGCAAGGTTATCCGAATCGATATTAAGCTTACGCAAGTGCTCAGTTACGAGGCCTACAGCAAGCGATGCATTTGTTTTCTGGAATTCACCAGCTAAGCCAAGTTTGGCGGTTCCATTGGCTATAAGAGGGTGAACAGGAACAACAGTCAATTCCCTTCCTGCTTTCTCTAAAGCTCTTTCTTTGAGAACCTTCATGGCATCTCCTCCTTCTGGTTGAGGAATTGTGAGAGCAGGAGTTCCCTTTTTGAATATACCAGATTTGTTCCATGCAATCTCCTCAATAGTATTGCCTAGAATGTTGGTATGGTCGAGCCCGAGGGACGAAACACCTGTTGCTGTAGGACTAACAATAATATTTGTAGAATCGTATTCACCACCAATACCAACTTCATAGATAGCTGTATCTACTCCCTCGTGCAAAAAAATGTGGAATGACAGAAGCGTTAAGTACCTAAAGTAAACTGGCTTAACACCTGCGATCATGTCTGGGAAGTCGGCCTCATTCGATGAAGTCGATTCTAATTGATCCCAAAGCTCGAAAAAGTACTTGACAAACTTCTCTTCAGCAATCGGCTCGCCGTTAATTCTGATTCTCTCGCGAACAGACTTCAGATGAGGTGATGTGTATAAGCCAATCTTGGAGATTCCATGTTCGCCAATACTAGGGCTCTCAACTCTGTATTGATTGAGAATTGACTGTACAAATGCACAAGTGGATCCTTTTCCTTTGGTACCAGTGACATGGATAATGTTCAGTTTGTCAAAAGCTTTGGGATCGGGATATCCAGAGCGCCTGGCCCATTCCAGCATTTGTGGAATCGCATCTTTGTTGGACTTGCCGCCTGATTTCCGAATGGCATCAATTATAGAGAAGTTGGTCTGAAGACTGTTCAGAGCTTCAATAGCATCGGCATAGGTACGGGAAGTCATTGCTCTGCGAAGCATAAGTAAGTAAATTCCAGCACCAAAAAACCGTCAGATCTTATGACAGATGATGTTACCTCACACCTCCTGGCTGCTGCAGTCAAATGGACGCATTAAGCCGTTTAGATCTGCAGTTCGTCTGAAATTTCATACTGGCACGCAATGACTCTCATTTCATACATATACATATTGGTGCCGTGCGGCGGGAGGGCGATAAGATAAGCAGCCTAAACAATGCTAGGAAATCATGACGATCGATATGTGTAGAAACCCATCTGTAAAAGCTGCTTCATATAACAGGTCTCTCAATGGGGTGGTCATTGGTAGAATGACTCCATGCATTAATGGTCTTGCTACCAAGCAAGTACGTTTGGATGGGAATAGTCCGCTAAGGTGTTGATTTAATACGCTTCCTATAGTCTGGACCTCGGCCTCAGTGTCGCTACTGTAATTGGGCGGTAGTTGATCATTGGAATTGTCCTCACTCTTTATTAGTGCCGGAACTAATGTTTGATGGACACTATTTGATCCGGGCAAATATATTTTGATCGGAATATTTCGAACGTTCTGTCTCAAAGTTGGCAATATCCTGTCTTGTATCGACCAATATAAGTTAAAATCGTCTATGAAATAGTTAGTAATGAATAACAGATAATAATGTTGAACAGATTTACGTCCTGGAGATCTACCTCAGACCCTGTACTTTTGGTTTATGGTAAAGCTAAGTACAGCTTGGCTAGTGAATTGCAGCATACTATAAAGCGGAGTCTGGGGTAGATCATCCAATTCCCCTAGGGAGAAGAATTGAGGGCTGGAAGTACTTACGCTCTTTCACGCTCTTTAGAAGATTCCTAGTATCCTCTTTTGACAGGTCCATTATAGCCTTTGCATTGCCATTCCGTGTATAGCTGGACTCTTTTGACTGGTTCAACCAATAGTCCTCCCAAACGTGGTGATCTAATGCCAATACGTATTCATTGGGGTAGTTTTGCCGCCTGAGTACTAGTTTCCATGGTTTGTATGGACTATTCTCTCCGTGTTCCAACTCTTCACCTCCGTCTATACCAGGATCCACTGCAGTCAGCAAGTCATATGACAGACCGATGGGCCAGTTCCACTTTACAGGTACCTCTTCAAATTCAAACCACCAATTTAAAGAGTCGGCAGTTGCTGGATCATTTAAATACCTCCTAAAATACTTCAAAATTCTAGGTAGATATATCGGTAGATACGATATTCTGTGTGCTCTGAGCTGCTCCAAGTTAGCAAATGGCCACAATTCAATCCACTGGTATAGTGTGTTTCTGTTGACGAAAAGTCGATTTTATTTCAGTTAACTTACAAAATAAGAAGGCGCTGGTTTTCGTGATTCAGTTTCTGCTAATACTATTTGTAATGGAATCGTCCCTTTCCATGTCAGCTCTCGCAAGTCCATTATACTCTGACCTTGGCGATATATGTTTTGAAAGCTATCTGCCGCATGTACCTCCACTTCACGACATCAAGTGGTACATGGTACGGCAGAACTGCACACAAACTATTCTAAAGGAATGTTAAAAAAATAAATATCTTGTAAGAGATAATTCGTAGTCTATTATCATCATTTTTTTAATCCGTAAATGGATTATATAAATACCTGGATGCCTCATCTATAAAATTTAGACAAAGTTCGCCGTCAGTAATCACGGCAAAAATATTACACTATGTGGGTCTCGGTAATGGAAATCCCATCTCTGCAAGCAAAAGCGCGGCGGGTCCAGTAACTCCACCTGGTTGGAGTACAGATTGGAATAAACTCTCAAGAGCATCTACATCATCTAGGTCGCTTATGACCCCTTCGTTGATCAGCTCTTCTCTCATGAGTAGCTCTTCATCATCCGCATCATACCATTGTTCATCTACTCCACTCTCATCTGATCCAAGTTGATGGACATTATCTTCATCCTCTCCACTACTATCTGAACCACTTGTTGTCACGTCGGTCCAATCATCTTCTTCGTCCTTTCTTTGAAATGCATTAGGGATATATTCGTACTTCAACAAGTCAAAATTGTCATCAGCCCGCATTTCCTCAATTTCACTTCGCGACATACCCAACTCTTGTACGCAGAAATCCACAAAATAAATATCTAAAAGATCCCAATCATCTTGGGATTTGACACCATATTTTGAGATTATCTTTAGCCTATCTACAATTTTTTCCCAATCATCTTCGGATTTGACACCATATCTTGAGATTAACTTACGCCTATCTTCAAGATTTTCTGACTTCTTTCTTTTATACCGTCTTTTCGGCCTGGCTTTGTCACCTTCTACGTCTTCAGTCATAATTTTGATCGCTCTTTCCATTGCGTCCAAATAGTCCGTCTGTAAGTCATCTTGGCTTTCCGGCTCGTGTATTTGTTTCAAAAGCATTCTTATACAGTCGGTATCAGCTGTATTATCCCACTCACTTTTGATTGTTTCATCTGTAGGCAGTCCGTTCTTGTTAAGACTTTTATATGCGACGGGAAATCCTTTAACAAACACCTCATTTCTCTGCTTACAAGATTCAAGAAAAAATTTCGCACATGTTTTTTTGAATCGTTTGTAATTTTCGCCTTTTCTGTTAGAAGGAGCACCAGCTTTATATTCCATTTTTTCGACCATATCGTTAAACAAATAATTTCCTGTACGCAGCAAATCATTAAATGTAACGTATCGCATTCCTCTATCATTTTTTAAGAATGTATCTGCCAACAATTCTAATCCAGCAGTTACTTTTGCACCCAGCATTACTGGATCGTCCCCAGCTAAGTCTTTCTGTTCGACAGTCAGTGAAACATCTTCAAAGGGTTCACCAAGTAATCTTGCAAAATCTGTTGTCAGAAACCTGACACAAGTGTCAACTTTGTCATCGTCAAATACATTAAAATGCTGTCCTTTCTCTATAGTTCTGGGGTCATCAAATTTATCTCTTGCAAAAAACTTCTCCATAGCTGGTATAATAAAACGTGGATTCTCATGCAAGAATGTAGCCGCCTTTCTAGACATCCTTACGGGTACACGACAAGTATTTATAGGTTCAACTTTCTCCAACTCAGCAAACACTGCATCGTCAATTAAACTACTATGAACATAGCTGGCAGGAGCCGTGTGGCTGGTAAGATAATCAACAGCTTCATTCCAAGTTAAACCGCTTCGCCGGCACACGTGGCGAGGAATAATCCACAGGCTTCCACAATGAAGCCAGACTCTGTTTTCATCCAGATCTGATTCTATCCAATTCGGTAGCACATCAGCTGCAGGGTACAGTAAAACTTCCTCCGTTGATTCTTTGAGTCTGATAAATGTTAGCTTTATATTTGTGTGCTATTGAAATTGCCGTTACTCACGTTATAAAAGAATCACGAAACTCCCGAGTCAATTGATGCAATATTTTAAGTATCATCTTTTCATTTTCCAAATAATCTGCAATGATAGTTGAGCCTGCCAAAAATTGTTTGCTGACATCAATTCCAACTTTAGTCAGGTTGAACATCTCCCTGTGCCACATATACTGGTCAGGAGGGGCGTATTCTTCAGACAACTCGTACGCTCGATCGCGTATCTTGTCTAGATAATCCGACTTTCCCTTGGAATTCGGAACAATAACAGCATATTCTGCGCAATCAGGCTCTCCATAATCATATTCAAAAAACATGTTTTGGAATATAAAATAACTAAGCCCTTACAGAACCAGCGCGTCGAAAGATTGAAATGCATCAATTCCAGCCGCGTTGAAATATGCGAATATCTCAAATGCAGACATTCAAACTTCACCTACCCGACGAATCAATAGATACTAGAAGATATAGACACAATGAAACTGGTCAGGTAAGTCATTCGTAGGTGGTATTCTAGTAGATGGACGAAATAATCTATGATTAACTTGATTTTTATTAAAAACTAAACTAACGAGATAGGTTTTTGATGAAATTGACCTCTGAATCGGTCCAAATTGAGCTGAAGAATGGTACTGTGGTGTCTGGCACAATCGTTTCAGTATCGCCAAATATGAATACAACGTTGCGAGGAGTAAAAATGACTATTAAAGACAGAGATCCTGTTGCGCTTGACTATATCAATCTTCGAGGAAACACCATTCGATTCTACATCTTACCAGAGTCGTTACCGTTGGATACGTTACTGATTGACGATACTCCCAAACCGAAACAACGCTCAAAACCAGAGATTACGCGAGGAAGAGGCCGTGGCAGAGGTGGTCGTGGCGGTGGCAGAGGCAGGGGACGCCCGGGAAGAGGGTTCTAGGTATACAGGAAATTACTCTTCTATGTATTATATTTTTATTTATCGTTTGTTTTTCTCTGCTTTAATTTTGTACAGAATAAAATTAGCTTTGTAGTTCTATATTTTGCCGGTTTCAATATCTGTTGTAGTCTGTTGAGTTTATGAAACTGGTCCCTGAAACTCAGCTCGTACTGCCGGTGCGAACAGAACTGGTAAATAAAATATGCGCTTATGGTCAATCCGGGAAAAAAGATCCTGGATATATGGCACAGTTATCAACGTCAGTCCGAAACTCCAAAGATTTGCTCATAGAGGTCATATCGTTGAATGTGGCTAATAACTTGGGATCCTCCAATACGTTGTCAATGAACTTTGGAATTTTCTCTAGAACAGTACGGCACACATTACCTTCTACTGAGAAAATATCTTTATTACTTAGTATTCTTTGTCGATAGTAGGTAGGAACAAAGGCCAGTGTTTTAAACTCTGTATTGACAAGAATACTGCAAGAGGCAAGCCTTCGCTGAGACCAATTATCTGGGGTGACAAATGCCTTCCAGTCGTAGAGCCTTTTGACTAACGAGTTGTCTCGGGTGGTGAGATCAGCTATATGCCATATCTCTAAGTAAGTCTCGGCCCATTCAACGGGTGATAGGGCTTGATAGCCCTGAATAGGAATCAGGTTCCCCAGCTTTATCAAGTAATACAGGACGCCCACCATGGGGGATATGGACTTTGTGTTTTCAATTGAGTCCAAATCAAAATAGTTCAGAACTTCGCAAAAGAAGAGAACGCTGTTAGAAACTTGCTCAACTACATCGAGGGCCCCATAATTCAGCATAAAGTCAAAGTCTCTAAATGCAGAGTCAACAGATGATTGAGAGCGTCGACTGTAGCTCAGTCCCGCATATAACAAGTTGAGGATTTGAAATATTATCCACCGATACTGTAAACCAGGAGGATACCTCTTGTTATCGATTTCTTCTGAAATCCCAGTGATTTTAACAAATCCTATACCAGTTAGTAACAAAACTCGAGTTGGCTAGAAAAGACAAACATACCATTAATTGCAGAATAAAGATCGCGCAGCCTTTCCGCGTCTGGTAAAGTAGAGTCTGACGATTTCACGTCACTCGTGATATTATCAAGCAAGTTCAATATCTCGCTACTTGCGATATGCAACAGATACTCCAATGCCAAATATGGGGCATTGTCCGCTGCAATTTCGTCCTGATTCATCTAATATCATCTATCTCGACCAAAAACACGGTTCCAGACGCGAGCATAAAGTATGATTCAGTTGGAGCACGTCCAATTTGATCAGCAAAGATCTCTTTGAGAGGTTGACTTAAAACTGTTGAGTCTAGCTCCGAATTTGGCACTAGATCACAATGTGAAATTTCATCCCCTGAAATGTCCTCGTGAAGTAGGAAGCCGCATACACATTTCAATGCAGACTCGGCTTGATGTCGATACTGGATTGCATGTCTCATTGGATTTGCTAAGTAAGACCCCCACTTTGTAACAACGTCATTTTATAATAAAACTGAGCAATGATTCTACTAAGGTTTCCGACCTTTATAAGGGCGGGACCGAGTACTCAAGCCTTTAAATTGAGGTACAAGCGAAAGTTTTCAATGACCAGACAATTTTCTATCTTGGCAGATCACCCAATTGTGGGGAAGTTGAAGAATCACCCCAGAGACAAAGTCGCTATTAGACATGTAATCTCTGGAAATAGCTATACCTACGGTCAATTGAGTGATGACATTTACAAATGGCATAATATTTTGCAATCTAAATTGCCCTCTAGTGGAAATGGCTCAAGAATCGCCATCATGGGTGAGAACAGCTATCAATTTGCAGTTCTATTCTTTGCAACGTTGATGCTGCCAAAGACGCTTGCTATGCCATTATGCACCAATCATACCTCAGCTGAAATCAAGTATCAGTTAGAAAACTCTGAGTCGTCTACAATCATAACTCCGGAGAGGTTTGTTGATAAAGTGGAAGAATTTGTGAGTCCCGAAAGAAAACTGATTGTATTTGAGGAATTTGATGGCAACGATGTTGAAGCTTCTACTTCTACCTCTGAAAGTACGGTTTCATCTCCATCTACCTCTGACAGTTCGACTCCGTCCGGATATATGCTCTATACCTCCGGCACCTCTGGTAATCCTAAAGGTGTTGTTACTCCGCTCGAAACATACGTCGCGCAAGCTGACGCTTTGACAAAAGCTTGGGATATTAATAGTAATACCGCAATGCTTCAAACTTTGCCATTACATCATGTCCATGGACTTGTTATCGGCATGACATTGCCATTGTTGGCAGGAGGAAGTGTGGACTTCCTGTTCCCCTTTTCGCCAAAGGTGTTCGTTGATCGCATTACTGATGCTTCATTACCGCCAATTAATACGTACACTGCTGTGCCAACTATATATACCAAGCTCGTTTCATATGTCAAGCAATTTCAGAGTGATAAGGAGCAGTTTGAGAAAATCAATTCTGGGTTACACAATCTACACCTTGCTATGTGTGGTTCCGCTGCTCTTCCAAGTCCCCTGCGTAACGATTGGAATAAGATTGTTGGTGATAAGGTGCCACTTCTTGAAAGATACGGCATGACAGAAACTAGTATAACCTTGTCACAGCCACTAGATCCTCAATACCGTGTAGATGGTTCCGTTGGTGCACCCGTGCCATCTGTCATTGCACGTCTAGTCGACCCTGATACCAGCAAAGTGATATATCAGAGCAATGAAAAAAGTAGTCACGATACTGAGGCATCAGGCGAACTCCAACTTGCCGGTCCAGTTGTGTTTAAAGAATATTGGAATAAACCAGAAGCTACTTCTGAAACGTTCACAGAAGACGGTTGGTTTCGAACCGGAGATATTTGCAGGGCTGACGCCTCTGGTAATATTTTTATTTTGGGACGTGCTAGTATGGATATTATTAAATCCGGCGGAGAAAAATTATCCGCTCTGGAAATAGAACGAGAAATTCTGAGTCTTGAAGAGGTGGACGAATGCTCGGTGGTAGGTGTTGCATCTGAAGAATGGGGTCAAGAAGTGGCTGTTGTAGCTGTTCTTAGTGAAAAGGGACGTGCTTCTAACTTTGATCTCGCTCGTTTGAAGAGTGCGTTGAAGAAAACACTTGCCAACTATAAGATTCCTAAAAAGCTTCTTGTTGTAGAGAGCATTCCTCGCAACCAGATGGGTAAGGTAAACAAAAAGACCCTAGTCAAGATATTTGACTAGAAACTGGGGTAAGAATGCATATGTAGGGTATACACCTAAATAGTCATGAATTTATTTACAAAATATTTACATATGCTCATACAAAACGCTTGCCTTGGTTGTTTTTCTTTTCAATCTTGCGTAAAAACTTAGTACCACGGGCCTTTGCAATAGTTTCGTCAGCCTTGGCAATTGCAGTATCAACCTCCTTCTGTCTTATTGGGGCAATTCTTTCACCCTTACTCAACTTGAATGCCATAGCACCAGCTGGTGGAGTCTTGGTCAAGTATTTTTCTTCGTAAAATGTCTTTCCATTACCAAGCTTTGGTAGTAGATGTGTCACGCCAAATCGATAGGCCATTTTATATAAATCAGCCTGTCGACGTAATGAGTATTTAGGGTCGTGCCAACTGTTTGTGATTGGATGCTTATTTGGTAAAAATGGATTGGCATCTTCAGCATGAGTACTGGTTGGCTTATCTGAGTATTTTCTGAATGGAGATGGAGGATATTTCTCGAAAAACTTTCGAAGTGGAGAAGGCAGTTGAGCATAGAAAGGATCTCTAGATGCACTCTCCGTACTCGTAACAGCGTCACCTTTTTGAGGAGCCTCTACATTTGTTTCTTGAGCGAGTTTTAGTTGTCTAGCATTAGCTAATACTTCACTGGCCAGTAGCCTTTCGCTACGTGCTAAGAGTTGTGTTGCTCTCATTGTGTTTCGGACACTGAATAGCAGTATGCGATCTGAAAAATTGAGACCGTGAAGTTCACATTTCAACCAGCGGCGTTCGTGCGGCGCGGCTTGTTAGGATCATGCACTGTCAAATGTACCCTGCATTTTCCCCTGAGTTTTGCTAAAATCCATGCAGATGATCTATTTAGGCTTTTTTATTCCTTCTTCTAAAATAATTCTAAATTAGATCAGCAGGGGATATATAAAATATATATTGATGAGGTTGAGGATTCTGCAAACCACCCACAGACAATAACTAATCTCTTGATTAGCATCCTCACTAGACACCATAGTGCAGAAATAATTAATCTATAAAATTAACAAAAAATATTATATCAGTCGATAAACCTTCGGAAATAAAAGTATTTCACATCTTGAATTAAGGAGTCCATTTAGATAGGGATCTCCATACCTTCCCATATTTGAAAAGGATAAACGGACCGGGTGCGATAAGGATGGATATGCCGCCGAAAAACGAGAATGCACCTTGCAAAGTCATTGCTTCTACCATCCGCGAAAAAACTAGCAAAAACAACACTGCAACCATAGATCGGATTATTGCATTAGCAGCAAAGGCAGACGATGCAAAATGGCCATATGACTCGATCATGTACATAATGGCCGCAATAAAGATAATAGAAGTCGCATATCCTACAATAGCAGCACCAACAATAGGGCCCATCCAATGAACATTAGTGAATGGGGCTGTCCATCCAAAGATAAATAAACCAATTGGAAGAAAAATGGCACCACACATCATAGGTTTTAGTCGTTGGTCGGGTAGCATCAACACACCGGCTTTTTCAGCGGCACGAATGTATGCTCCGTTGGTCACACACAAATGTAATGAGGTTATCACAACTCCAACCAGAACTGCAATACTTGGGAGATAAGTAGGAATAAACGAAAAATGGCGGTATTCTGCGAATGTCACGGGCAATGCAATCAAGATGGTATAAAGCAACCCATAGGAAATACCAGCGTAAACACATAGAAAGGCCAGAGCCTTATCTTCTACCAACATAATAAAGGGACGAATGCAGTACTTTGTAGCTAAATTCATTAGAGTTGGAGGCACCTCTTCAATAGGAGCTCTAGCATTCAAACCTTCCTTTCGCATTCTAATAGCTTTTCTATGGAATATCACTGGGGCTGCAGTCTCTTTCACAAACATATTTAAGACCAGCAAAATTGCACCCAGCATCATCACTAACCAAGAAATATATCCAAATCCTGCGAATTCAACTAACAATGATCCAATAAATGGACCCAGAGCTGGAGCAGCGAAAATACTGAACACAGCAATTGCGGCACTAAACCCTCTAGTTTTATATCCCCAAATATCACTCATAGAGGCCCCAAAGGTCACCAAGGTACTCACTCCAAACAGACCCTGAAAAAATCTACCCACCAAAAGTGTGCGGAAATTTGGATCAACACCTGTAGGAATTTGGAACAATTGAAATAAGAAAAACCCAATTGTCCAAGAGTACCATCTACCAAATGCTTCATTTACTGCACTCCATATAATCGGACCAATAATAAATCCCATTAGAAGAACTCCGGTACTCATGAGGGCCACTTCTCTCGTAACATTATACTTTTCCTCTATATCCCCTAGGGCAGGTGTGTACATTGCAGAAGACATTGAACAAGTAAAACAGAATAGCACCAAAACTATGGTATGATATAATTTCCTAGATAATGGAAAGTTGTGAGGATTTTCTGGATCGCCCTCTTCGAAAGCTTTGACATGAATTATTGGACTAGGCCCTGTTCCTGTTCCCGTCGAGTCTTGTAACGACGATACCGGGTGAGGTTCAGGACCTTTTTCGAGGTCAGATAATTTCTCAGCAGTTGGTATGTTCATTTTTGGGTCAGTATATATTCAATTGATGGAATCGGTGGTTCATCGGATTGTTTGATATTAAATAGTCCAAGGATTTCTAGAAATATTAGTCTCAATAAACTCTGTCGACGGATCTCCGCGGAGTGAAACTTTTCTTTTTCTGCACATCGTATTCAACTACCGTTGATTGTTGTGATACTGCTGACCCCTATTACCAACAATTTTTGGGATGATAAGCATAAGCAACTCCTGTTATATGACTAGATTGTTTGATAATGGATAGTTTGGGAGGCGAACCGTATAAAATGACCAAGCGGACATCACCGTTGGGACTGGAAACCCGAGATGATCAGATATGCACGACGGAAATTCCGCTCGAATACTCAAAGAAACTCAACTGGGGTCCCTTTTGAGGCTACTAGCTTGACCACAAGCCTCTCTGTTCCTATGTAATGACCGTTCTCTCTGTTAGGTTGTTGTGTGTTACTGCATCATAATGAATAAGTCTCTCAACGGAGAAGCGTCATTAACTAAGCGGCGGGCCAAATTGGCAAGCAAACTCAACTCGCTTTAGGCACTCGAAACCCTTCTCAACACAGCTCCAACTAATAAGCGGAATTTTCCCAGAAAAAGACTTTGTTATTGCGTTTGATATAGCGCTCCCTTCGCCCGGATCAGGGGAATATGATGCATAGTGGAGCAGTACAAGGCCCAAAAACATGGGTAAATGATAGTATAGTGTTACTGGTAGTTAGAAGGCCATATATCCCTGAGGAGATTAAGATATATGCCTTTTTTCAATCACTCCTCTGAGGCAAATTCTCTAGGTCACAGCATGGTCTCACGAAGAAAATTGGCTCGTTCATTCAGCAAGTTCGCGGATTTAGCTCAGTTGGGAGAGCGCCAGACTGAAGATTTGACTTCAGTCGCTGATATCTGGAGGTCCTGCGTTCGATCCGCAGAATTCGCATTCACCTTAATTTTTTTGCTTGATTTCATATATATTTGTTGAGTGAAGTTGGTTGTGGAACTCATTCCAATGTTAGAAGGTTTGATGTTCAACGTTTGATCGCAACTCAACTAATTGGGATGCATGTGTCCTTATTTTCTTTTTCTTCTTCCCTTTCAGTTAACCTGCAGCGAACAACAACAAATATTAAGAATTAGTAGATATACAACTCATACAGAGATAAAACAGTTACTGGTATATAAATCAAACATATTAAAACAAGTCGTGACTGGTATATTTATACCAAGCAAATTAAAATAATCATCATGCACTTCTTAAAGAGCGCGCACTCCACCGCTGCCAATCACCTCTATATCTGAAAATGACGAGTTCAAAGCAGAGTTTGCCATAGAAATCTCATAGTTTTGGAGATCATATACGACATAGGCGCTCCTCAAAAAGGTATCTCCCAAAATATGTATGCTATTGGCATCGTCCTGTTCCACCAAGCCAACTTGGCAAAGAGGTTTGCCATTCTGATATGCAATGTCACCACTAGCGGTTTTGAGATGAAGAAGAAACTCCTGTATGAGAACAACCACTATGGCGCCGTCTAAATTAAATTCAATGAAACCGCCATCATCCACATCGCATGGTACTGTGTATCCACTAATATCACTGTTATATTGAGCATTTAAACCCTTTAAAATTGGTTGAACCATGTTTGAGGGAAGGTACGAAAATGTAGTTCCTGAGTCTAGTATCACAGTTCCTTCTGTAAACTCAATTGTGCTGAAAACTCCGCCAAGGCAGACAGTAATATTTGAGAAGGTAACTGCCATATCCCATGGTTCTGATCCACTTCCGGTGTTAATTATAGGAATGGTATAAAGAGGACCATCATATTTGCCGTGGTCAACCGCTCCAAAAAGTATATTTCCAGTCGATGCTTGGACATCATTGAGCCAAAGAGAGTATGCTACTGTTTCAATATAGCCTTGGTCTTTGAGCAATTGAGGTACATTTGGATATGGATAGGGGGTGGACTCTTGTCCGGGGAATGCAATACCCATAATTCCAGTACTTGAGTTGGAGTCCGTGGCTAGTCCAAATGAGCAGGAGTCCAGGGAAACATCTCCAAAACTGACGACATCATTACCCCACACTCCTTTAGCACCCGAGCCATCTACGTACTGAATCCCAAAGTTAGGTGCACTACTGTTGACTTGCCATGTTGATGACTTCTCCTGATTAAATGTGTTTTGAGAACAGTCTAAACTGCCCTGACCATTGTTGGAACATCTAATGTCGGAAGTTGAAACACCCCAAAGGTCACTTGATCCAGTGTCTAGAATAAGAGACAACTGTTGGCCCGGGGTTCCCACTTCGATATCAATTTCATAATATGAGAACTTATTTGAGACCGGAACTGGAGCAGGGTCTGATCTTTCTTTGAGCAAAATGTTACCCAGAATGTTGTCACCTAACAGAGTGTCGACTACATCAGGCAGAAATTGGGGATATTGATAAATTCTTGGATTTGGATGTGCGTCGGCTCTTTTGCCTACAATATCTGTCAGAACGTAGCCACTTCCGGTTTTCTTGGGCACTTGGCTAGTTGTATTGTCAGAAAGAGCGAATGCCCCCGTGCAGGCCAATGCTGACACAAAAAGTAAAGCGTTGTTACCTATCATGGGATAAATTCCAATAGAGATGCTGTTGTTTATGCCATGGTAAACCAGGGGTTTATATTAATTTTGTAGAAATCGGCTCTGATTTTAAGGGGTTGGTCGGTACCTGTCTAGATTTGGTGGACCTGCATTATGCATCGGCGATCGACGCCGATGTGCATAACCGAGTCCATTTTCACATATGCACCGATCGCAAAAAATAAGGCTGGTTATTCTATAGTAGCTTTTGGTGCTCTCTCTCTCGCTTGCGTATATGACATAGTAACTACCATGTTGAATCTAATGGTTAAATGGAAAAAATCGGTACAGCCCTCCTTTCAACTTGTCTTCTGAGATTGATTTTCATCATGAATCGGAGTCTATAAGGAGAGGGGAGTTCTTATGCACTTTGGTCCACATGGTCACTTGATGATTGGCTCTAGTTTAATGTGTCATTGGCGCCAGTGATACCCAGGCGGTTTGCGCTCTCGGCCGTCGGCTTGTTGAGACGGCTTAACGGTATGTTGTATCACAGGCTATAAACAAATATGGGACTGGGTGGAATCAATCATATTAGGCTGTTTCCTGGGCTTTGGCCGTGGATAATTCAGTCACTTTATTGTATCCGGGTCTTGCATCTGAGGTTACTTATTGGATATAGCTGTGACAATGCTCTATTTCGTGGTCTGTCTCTCGTTTTATCATGCGTGCCCTATTCTCTGACGTCCGACAATCAGGGTACGCGACCTTTATAGGGTGTGTGAAACTGGGAGTTCCCTGTCACTGAATCTGTCAATTCCCAATAAATATATTTTGATCTTAACAGCTTCTGGCGTCAGAATACAACAGGCACCTTATATGCATCTCAAGTTCTTTACATAAAAGTACACACAACACAAAATGTAAGCACTAAATCGCACCCCAAAAACCTTGGGAAACCTCCATACCAAGAGAATGATGATAAACGAGGTAATTACAGATAAATTAGGGGTTGATTGGCTACAAATCAAGGAGCTTAATAATGCGGACCTAAGCTTGATTAAATTTGTGGGAGAACTCAACTCATACAAGGCGTTAATGGTTTAGTGGTAAAATTCATCGTTGCCATCGATGAGCCCCCGGTTCGATTCCGGGTTAACGCATTGATAATTTTTTGTCAACTTTGTAGCCTAGTATCGATGATTTTTTTTTTCTTTTTTTTTTTTGTACTTTCCCGAAACAACCGTCAGTGGAAAATGTAGCAGCATTACTTGATTTCAAAGCTTAACATTTGAGGAAGGTTGTGGACAAACGAATTTAATTTCACTGACCACTATACCCATCAACGCACGTTTTGGTCTACCTCAAGCATGTGGTATTTTTGCGCATCACAGGCCAATAGGTTTCTGAGAAGAAATAGATAAGCAAATCCACAATGTGTTTGAAACTTATTTTACGTATATAAAATAAAAAGACTAAGAGTCATTGCCAATTGAGTTGTCTAACCTTCCTTGCTGAACCGTAGAGTCCTCTTATAAGTCGACAGAACCACGTGACAACTCGATATTAGAATACAACTAACATGCCCCCCAGCCAACCAATTCACAATCAAGAACATATCGAGCCCAAGGCGACCATCACTACTCTCACCAACATCATATAAGCGACATCAAACAAACTCAACCGCCATGGGAGCTTATACTCTAGGTAGCTTGGCATTTGCTGGCATTCTTACTATTGGCGGGTGTAAGTATCAGACCGTCTGGTCTCACAGCTTGCTTGGTCTCATCTAATTTACTTCACGATCAGTAAGGAATATGGAACTACCGAAGAGAATTCATGTCCTGTATTTGTGAACCTTCAGCTAAACCGACGCGATAAGCCCTAACACTCTATTTATAGATCAATTGTTCACTGGTGAAGGAGAACAGTTCAATGTTGGCCACTTTCTTTCCACAACGTCGCCTTATCTTTGGGCCCTTCTCGGAGTCTCTTTGTGTATTGGGTTGAGTGTTGTTGGCGCTGCCTGGTAAGTCAGTCTTATCTGGTCACGTATCGAGGTTCTGGTCACGTATAGAGTACTCTATCTTGTATGAGATATAGCTAATGCTGTTCCACATTTGATGTCTGGGACGATTCACTCCGACAGGATATCATTGCCTCTAAATGTAAAACAGGAACGTACAAAAGATTCAGTTACTAACTCTCCAGGGGCATTTTCATTACAGGTTCTAGTATCCTTGGTGCTGGTGTAAAAACTCCCCGTATCACTACGAAAAATCTTATCAGCATTATTTTCTGTGAAGTTGTTGCAATCTATGGTCTTATCATGTAAGTCATCCTTCCACCATTCATGCCGTATATGACTTTTAACTAACAACCGAAGGGCAATTGTTTTCTCATCCAAGCTGACCTATGTGTCGGAATCATCGATGTACACTAAGGAGAACCTGTATACTGGTAAGTATATTTGATAGGAGAACCATGTTCATGTTCTGAAAGCGCTGTGTCAAGAATTGAATCTTCTAACATGTTTAGGATACGCTCTGTTCTGGGCAGGTTTAACCGTCGGATTCGGTAACCTAATCTGTGGTCTGGCAGTCGGTGTCACAGGTGCTACTGCTGCTATCTCAGATGCCGCTGACTCGTCTCTTTTCGTCAAGATTCTTGTCATTGAGATTTTCGGTAGTGTGTTAGGTCTCTTTGGCCTTATCGTGGGTCTTTTAATGGCTGGTAAAGCTGGCGAATTCCAGTAACGAGTCAAACCTCAGTAGGCATACATCACATAGGACCAGGCCATGTAAAATAATACATCTCAAATATAGGCGGCAATATGGTTATGTCTATCAAGAACACTTTTTTCATTAATAATATAAATACAGATACACATGAATGCAGAGAACCCTAGCTCACTCCTATCTTAGCTCCTCTACCTTCTAATCAGGAGGTACACATTTTCCTGTTTGAGGCTGGAGAGTCGTCTATAGTTACCCTCCAAACACATCAACAATCCACCAAAAGAGGTATAAACAGAGCTGTAAAGTTAGTAACAAGCTCATTGGCAGGTCAGCTTGCTTCTCGGACCTAGAGCTTCTCCAGATCCTCGCCGTTACTGTTACTTCATTTGAGTTAAGCGGGACAACTAAACTGGCTCAAAGTCTAAAAACTACAAAGCTCAAGGAGAAGTTCAAAGTAAAATAGGCACAATGACGATACTCACATTTTGTCGGCAGAAGATTCTTCGAATTTATACACAGTTCCGTACATGACATAGTCGTAATCATCAGCAAGGGACTTCTCACCGGCCTTGGGCTCTCTCCAGCCAGCACTTGAAATGGATGGTTCGCCATCTAAAGAAATGGTTTGTGCAACAGCTACGGTCAGAGTAGTGCCCTTTGTAACGGGAAAGAGTTCCGTGTTGACGTCAAGAGTTAGGTGGATGTCGGCACTGGTCGAGGACTGGCCAGTAATTCTAGATACCCGGTCATATCTCGAGGAATCGACCGAGGTCACTTTGAAAATGTCGTCAAATAGAGTGGCTGACATCTTTAATATTCTGGACCTTTTATACAAAAATGTCCCTGATGGCACTTAGTTAACTCAGGATCGTGGTCGAATATGTACCGTTAACGGGAATTTTTCATTACTTCTGCTTCCCTGCATTGTAATGTGCGGCGGGTCGATAATAGCCGCACAGGCCTTCTATGTTTTATTGTGGTATTTTATTTCTTATCAACTTGTCTTTCATCTTCTCGAGATAATTTTAGCGTAGAGTATAATCAGCTTCGATGCTATTCGAGCTAGTTGAGCCCTATCTAGGTTCCTGCCAAGGAGAGCAAAGCGATCCTGGGTGACTTTCTAAGCTGCTCCTGAACCCTACCACTGATAGAATGTCAATGAATATTGCATCCTGTCTTGAAATAAAACATTCATGTTCCAAAGGAATATCTAGTCAATTATATATTTGCAGTTATTGTTGAGAGTCGAATGTTAATTAGAAAACTGAGTTTTAGCTGAGTTTTAGCCAAGTCGCACCAGTTCTCCGTGAATGTGTCTATATCTCATTTTGGATTTGATCTGTTATTCATTAAACAGAACCTGCCGATCTTCTTTCATATCACAACTCGTGAAAAATAGCCGTTGGGAGAAAAACCGGCGTGGCGGTATTTGTGCAGAACACGTCAACTCAGGGCTTAAGAGCGTCGGCCCTGCGTTGCCGTTTACCCCGGCTACAGGCCTGATAGGGCAGGGATGTTGGGATCAAGCGCAGCAAGTACCAGTGGTGTTCTGCAGGAAGACATAATTAGCAGAATCTCAAGCCAGATCATCATCCAAACTCAACTTGGCTTGGTTGGTAAGATTATACACTCACCATCGAAGGCTTTTTGCAAACATTTTATCTTTCAACTGATTGATCAATCCGATCTGGTGACATAATTCAGTGAATCTGATAACTGTACAAAGCTATAGAACAACAGGTTTACTTATTTCTCCTTTCTTAGATAGACTAGGGAGATAAATTGCAAATCGAATCATCCGAGCTCGGTTTTCCAGGTATTGTTCTTTTTTTTAAAAAAGACTACTTTACCAAGTTTTTTTCTTTGGTCCGATTTGACTAGATTTTGTGAGGAATAAGACCAGTTGTTTGTATTGGTAATTCCATCTAGATTACATAGACATCAGTGTCGTAATTAAGCGCTGGTGGTAGGAGTACATCGAAGAGGTACATAACAATAGTGTGTGTACCTGAACCTGGCATCTCTAAATCACATCAGGCCACTAATCAGAACTAATAATAGGTAGTCCAGTGGTTGGTCTGTCACGGCACAAGCACATTGGTCGACGCCCAGCTCAACGGTTAGATTGACGTTCGTGGTGTTCCATCATCCTGCAGGTGGTAAGCTGTTGATACTATTTTTACACTCTTAGTCCGCATATTTGTTCAGGGCGGTGACATTATTGATTATCCAAGGGCTCAAAGAAAAGAGACTAGCGCAGAGTCATAATTAAAAAGCGGGGAGTTATTTTTGGCCAAATCTGATAATTGTCTCAATTGGCTAATCGGAAATTAGTGTCAAACGGTCGCATTCGCATTTTTCAAATTGTATCAGTGATTTATTATAATTTCTGTGAAACCTAAATACGGCTATTTTTTGGCATTATTTGATTGATATTTTTCATTCAAATTCAATTGGCATTGTCTTGTATACTGTAGTTCAACGGTTGAGCTTAAATAACACGAATTGCTGCCGAATATCTACGGCACATTACTGTGAAAAAAAGCCGTTGTACATTTGTTTTACTATTGCGACCGCGTGCGGTTGATTTTCAATTTTAACTTTTGTACCACGCTTCTGCTTCCTTTATCGTACTAGCACATTCGTTAAACTACAAATCCGAGGTACCACTCCATCAATTGCCCCTTTGCTCGGTACTTTTATATCTATCTTGGCATCACAAATTAGTTCTCATTGCCTGCCAAGTTCTATTCTTGTATCATTTATTTCTTTTTGGAACAGTACTGTAAGGGTCCAAAAACTGCATTGCTCCTCATATTCGAGCAGCTTGTTTATTCCCAGCTTCTCTTTTGTTTTCCGTTCTTCGAAACAACGCCAATCACTTACTACACCTTCCAGCATATTCTGTTTTTGTCTTCCTTCCCAAGTTGCCTTTGTCCTACACATTGTCTTTCAACAAAATTCACAACGCTAATATATTGAAGAACGAACTTTTTCTATCTATTGTTTTTCAACCCAATTGATAACACTAATTCATCGACTAACTTTTTCTACACACAGTTTCAACTAAAATGATAAAAGCAGAGCGACACGTCTACAAGGTCTTTAACCAGGACTTTACTATCGACAAGAGGTTCCATATTACTAAAGAATTGGGCCATGGCGCCTATGGTATTGTCTGTGCAGCTAGGTGCCCTGGTTCACCAGAAATACCGGGAATCGCCATTAAAAAAGTCACGAATATTTTCTCAAAAAAGATTCTTTGTAAGCGAGCTTTGAGAGAACTCCGTCTTCTGAACCATTTCAGAGGCCACAAGAACATTACATGTCTGTATGATATGGACATTGTAGATACAAACAACTTCAATGAACTATATCTCTATGAAGAGTTGATGGAATGTGACATGCACCAAATCATTAGATCACAGCAACCTCTTACTGACGCTCACTATCAGAGCTTCATTTACCAGATTCTGGTGGGGTTAAAATACATCCACTCTGCCAATGTGTTACACAGGGACCTGAAACCCGGTAATCTACTAGTGAACGCAGACTGTGAATTAAAAATATGTGATTTTGGTCTTGCGAGAGGCTTTTCTAGCGATCCCGAACGAAATGCTGGCTTTCTAACCGAATACGTAGCAACTAGATGGTACAGAGCTCCTGAAATTATGCTTAGTTTCCAGAGCTATACTAAAGCAATCGATATCTGGTCTGTGGGATGTATTCTTGCTGAACTTCTTGGAGGTAAACCCTTTTTCAAGGGCAAAGATTATGTTGACCAACTCAATCAAATTCTTCATTATCTTGGCACTCCATCCGAAGAAACGCTTCAACGCATTGGATCGCCAAGAGCTCAAGAATATGTTCGCTCTTTGCCCTACATGCCACGAATTCCATTTGAGTCACTATTTCCCAATGCCAACCCTGAAGCATTAGACTTGCTTAATAAGATGCTAGCATTTGACCCTGCTGATAGAATTACTGTCGAAGAAGCTCTTGAGCACCCATATCTCAGGATATGGCACGACCCAGCTGATGAGCCCGTGTGTCCTAGTGAATTTGATTTTTCGTTTGAGGCTGTGGATGATATGGACCAGATGAGACAGATGATTCTTGATGAGGTCATGAAGTTCAGGGAGATGGTTAGACAGCCCATTCCAAACCAGCGTCAACAAGAGGAAGCAGAAGCCCAGGCTCACGCACATGCTCAAGCTCAAGCTCAAGCACAAGCTCAAGCACAGGCTCAAGCAGAAGCCCAAGCTCAAGCCCAAGCACAAGCTCAGGCTCAGGCTCAGGCACAAGCACAGCAATACGCAGACTCCTCATTGGCTGTGGAGTACACCTCACCTATTTCTATGGATCAACAACACTCTTTGAATGCTGCTTTTTCGCGTACTGACCAACTTGGTATCCCTTCTGAAGAGTTTCGCTACCAGGACCAGCCTCCCAAGCCTCAAGAAAACGTTGGTGCTCCAGCGTCCGCATTCGATCTTGAACGAGAGCTCGAGTTTGGGCTTGATGCAAGATAGTTAATAAAAATGAACATTAATAACATTAACAACATTAATAATTAAAATTGTAGGTCTACTTCCATAAGAGACTGCCTCAGGCTCTAGTTCTTTTGCTTTACATAGTGTTTTACATTGACTACTAGCATGTGATGGGCCAAAATCCCACAAACGAGCTCCTTACTTATCACCGGTCTTCAGATCAGACTCCTGCTTCGCAGGAGCTACGGGGTCTGGGGCAGGGCCCCAACCGCCGGAGGCAGACCGGCCGTTGAAGTTGATTGCCAGGAGTGCGTATCGCCGTTGAAGTCTACCCTAATCCTGACAGATAACGACTAGCGTGGTCCGAAGTGCGTCATGTTGCAAGATGGGTTCAGATCGGCAATCAAGCGGCACCAAATAAATACATACTCTCGAGACTGTCATTCTGACTTACAATCGTGCATACTGGTCTGATAGCAGGGCCTTTCATTCTTTTTTATTTGTTGGTGAGAGCAAAATGGTGGCTCGTTCGCGTGATTATGAGCCTCTCAGGGTCGACGACCAGGGCGAGATTGATTCTCCTCGATCTTCTACTTCGTCGATTCTTGAGAAGTTCACCGGCCATGGGCGCTCGGAGAGTGATGCCGAACGACAATGGCGCGGCGAAAGTGAGTTTGACTATGGCTCTGAACCTCGTCCTAAGAAGGTCAAGAGATCTCGTTTAATCGTATTGGCAGTACTCAGTGTTATCACTTTAGTGTTGTTTGTATCAACATCAGTTTCGTATATCAAGTCGTCTCCTAGTGGATCATTCCGTCAAACTACCTTCAGCGGCACAGTTGACATTGCTACGGGCAAGAAGCTTTTGACTTTAGAGGAATTGAGAACTGGAGCTTATGCTGCCAATCATCAGTCTATTAGTTGGATTGAGCCAATTCCTTCTGCTAAAGAGAACCTAGGTGATTTCGTCCTTCAAAAGGATAATAAGTTCTTGTTGAGCCACTGGGCCAATCGAAGCGATGAAAAGCTGATTGTCGAGAATGTTGTTGAAATTGAGGGTACACCACGTGCTATTAACTCGGTCACTCTGAATCGTGATCAGACTAAAGCTATTTTGTCGACTGACCGAAAGAAGAACTGGAGACACTCGTCATTCTCGTTATTCTGGGTTCTGGATCTTGAAACTAGAGAAATCACCCCAGTAAATACAAAGGACTCTTCTCGTCCCATTGCCCTTGCTGAATGGTCTCCACGTGGTGACCGTATTGCATTCGTTGCTGATAACAACATCTTCTTGCGATATGTAGGTGGTGAAGATGATGGAACTGTCAAACAAATCACTACTGACGGTGGTGATGAGATCTTCTACGGTCGTCCCGATTGGGTTTATGAAGAAGAGGTGTTTAGTGGTTCTAAGGCTTTGTGGTGGTCCTTGAATGGTGAATACTTAGCGTTTTTGCGAACGAACGATACTGAAGTTCCTGAGTTCCCAATTCCATATTTCGTTCAACATGGCGACGATGGTTCAGATCCTTATCCTGAGCTTGTGAACTTGAAGTATCCTAAGCCTGGTTTCCCCAATCCCATTGTTAACATCTTGTTCCTAGAGATTAGCACTGAGGAATACTATGCAGTTCCCGTTGAAGAGAATCCTGCTATTGATAATCTCATTACCGAGGTTTTGTGGACAGATAATTCCAAGGTGATTTTGAGAGTAACTTCACGTGAAAGTGATATCCTGAAAATCTCGGTAGTTGATGCCAAGACTCGAACTGGTAAGATAGTTCGTAGTTCGGATGAAACTGGTGACGATGGTGGTTGGTTTGAGGTTTCTCAAGATACTGTTTTTATTCCTGCCGACCCTGAAAATGGTCGTCCTGAAGAGGGTTATATTGATACTATTTTCGTTGATGGATATAATCATCTGGCTTTCTTTTCACCTGTTGACTCCTCTGAACCCAAGACCATTCTTACTCGTGGCGAATGGGAAGTTACTGATGTATCCAGTGTGGACCTGAAGAATAACAAAGTTTACTTTTTGTCTACCAAAAAATCTGCTGTGGAGAGACAGCTCTACAGTGTTAACCTTGATGGAACTGGATTGACCTCTGTCAGTGACGATTCTCAAGATGGATATTACCGTGCTTCTTTCTCTGCCGATAGTAGATATGTGCTTCTCTCATACGATGGTCCCGAGGTGCCGTGGCAAAAGGTGGTTGACTTGCACTCAGAAAGCCCATTGAGTCATGCTGAAACTATCGAGTCCAATTCTGGTCTCCGCGACCGTCTAAAAGACTATGCTCTTCCTAAAATCAACCACTTTCAACTGAAGGTCGCTACTGACGAGGAAACTGGTGCTGACATTGTTGCAAATGTTAAGGAAATTCTTCCTGCCTCTTTTAACCCTGCAAAGAAGTACCCTGTTTTGTTTTTCGTCTATGGAGGACCAGGCTCGCAAACGGTTACTAAGGCATTCGCACTTGACTTCCAACGTATATTGTCTGGCCTTGAAGACATTATTGTAGTTTCAGTTGACGGAAGAGGTACTGGTTTCATGGGACGCAAGTTCCGTACTGTTGTTCGTGACAAGCTTGGCCACTTTGAACCCCTTGATCAAATTACAACTGCTAAATACTACGCTTCTAAACCCTATGTCGATGCCGAGCATATTGCTATTTGGGGATGGAGTTATGGTGGATATATGACGCTCAAGACTCTCGAAACTGATGCCGGTCAAACTTTCAGATATGGAATGTCAGTTGCTCCAGTCACTAACTGGAGGTTCTATGACTCTGTTTATACCGAGAGATACATGCACACCCCTCAGAACAATCCTAAGGGTTATGCTGAAGCCGCTATTCACAATGTGACTGCAATTGCTCAGAACGAGCGATTCCTACTCATGCATGGAACTGGTGATGACAATGTCCATGTTCAAAACTCTCTTGTGCTACTTGATCTTTTCGATCAAAACAATGTTGAAAACTACGATGTCCATGTCTTCCCAGACTCAGATCATAGTATCTCCTTCAACAATGCTAATACTATTATCTATGACAAGTTACACCATTGGATCACCAGTGCTTTCCAAGGCAAGTTCAAGACAATCTTATAATTGCAATAATAATAATTAATTATTTGTATTTAATACTTTGTAAGTACATCACGTTGATTAGTCTTTTTTTCAGTCCTCCATTTTCTGGCCGATAGTGTCCATTTATCGTTATGGTCTGGCTTTAACTACAGTGCCACATTGCTTACATGTCTGTTTCGCAGGATCAGACTCAAACTCCAAAATAGCTTGTTTGATTTGCGTACCAAGATCAGTCAGATGAAATGATGATTCATGGACAACTATCTTACAATTGGGACAGTACCATCTCATTCTATCCAAAGCGTCCTTAGGACGGTCCTGTTCAACAACTACACCAACAGTATTGGCATAACGAACTGGATTATGGGGGGTATTTGCTAACAATAATATTAGTATATTATTCTGAAGCTCCACAGCTGGTTGGGATATTATTCCACGACCTATATTATACCATTGTAAATCCCAATCCTACAGATGTAGAGCCGTACTCCAGGAATTTGGCGAGTGCTACTTACGAGGAAGAAGGAACATGTCACCTTCATTAATAGGAATGTCCTTGAATTCGCCATCATCTACGACCTTCAGAGTCATACTACCTTTATACTGATAGAACCATTCTGGGGTTTCATTGATATGATAGTCAGTACGTTCATTAGGTCCTCCAACTACCATTACAGTAAAACCCCCTCTATGAATACAGTAATTATTCACAGGAGGTTTCAAGAGATGGCTATTTTCTTCAAGCCACTTGGGGAGGTTCAATGGTGCCACTAACATTTTGACAATTGAGAAATTGAGCAGAGAGGTAATCCGTAAAAACAAAACAAACCAAGAGATATAAGACTTTAAAGTGATAACAGTGATGACTCAAGTGTCAACCAGTTGCAAACCTTCCGACTGCCGGTCAAGGCTTACTTATGCACTTTGGACGATTCGGTATCTCGAGCCGACAATGACCCGCAATTCAGTTGACAGTTGAAATGAGCTTAAATGTCACGAATCTTGTAACCGAAAATTCAATTTTCCTCAGTTTCTACCTATTGAGAAATTTTTATTTGATAGATAGGAGGGAATCTGACATATATATACGTCACAATGTTGGGGCTCTGGCCCTCGAGAAATCTGGTGATTATTAAACAACGGTAGATCTATAGCCTATCTCAGTATCTCCTAGATCTTTGCAGGCAAATGCAAGAAGAGGCAGATTTTGGCAGATTCTCAAATGAATCCCTTAAAAGCATGAGATGCCATTATAGATGCTTCCGAATGGTTCGCTGTGAAATCAACGACGAAACACAGCAGCACTCGCGCTGCTTTCTGCTTACCCATCTATTTGCCTCTTGTACATCGACAAGCGATATTCCTTCAGCAACTCTTTGGACAACCACAACAGAATTGGGTATACTTTCACTGTAGATTGAATTTTTGTCGTTAACGTAATAGAGGACTGGAATAGAAGTGACAATGGCGCCATCGAAGGATACAACGACTCCGAACAATAATGACGGCTCGGAGCCTACTGATTCCACGCAACCACAGCAAACGGCCGCTGGATCTAGCAAAGATGCCAAAGATGTCAAGGATGTGAAAGGAAAAAAGAAGGATGGAAAGAAGAAGAAGGGTGAGGAGGATGTCGAGGAACTCTCGGAAGAAGATCAGAAATTGAAGGGAGAACTTGAGATGCTGGTGGAGAGATTAAAAGTATGTTTCTGGACCGGTTTTGCCATGACAAGAGATTCCACCCACATATCATCGTAACAACTGCGTGTTTAAAGCCATTGTCAAGCCGGATGGTTTATCATTGACGATACTACACTTGAATAATGCAATTTGTGAGGATGACCCGGTGGAATCCCAGGGAGAGCAAGGAAGGATTATATATCAAAAGACTAAGCTAACACTTTTTAGGAGCCAAATGCCGACTTGTATGCCTCAGCTTTGGAAGCTTTGAAGAATTTTATTCGTACATCGACCTCATCGATGACTGCTGTGCCTAAGCCTCTTAAGTTTCTGCGTCCCCACTACCCTGCTCTAAGTGAGCTATATGACAAGTGGCCCAAAGGTGAATTACAGAACCAATTAGCAGATGTTCTATCAGTATTGGGTATGACATATTCTGGTGAAGGTAAATTGGAAAGTTTGAAATACCGTCTGCTTTCTGGTATTGATGATGTTGGCAGCTGGGGTCATGAGTATGTTCGTCACTTGGCCCTGGAGATCGGTGAAGAGTTTGGAACTCGATCTGAGAAGGAGGAATCTACTGATGATTTGTTAGATTTGTCTTTAAAGATTGTTCCATTTTTCTTGAAACACAATGCTGAGGCTGATGCTGTCGATTTACTGTTGGAAATTGAAGCTATTGACAGATTGACCGAGTTCGTTGATGCCAACACTTTCGGCAGAGTTTGTCTTTATATGGTCAGCTGTGTTCCTTTATTGGCACCTCCTGATGATCTTAACTTCCTCCACACTGCTTACGAAATCTATTTACGACATGGTCAACTGACTCAAGCCCTGGCATTAGCTATTCGTATTGATAATGAAGATCTTATCCGATCTGTCTTCAACGCAACTACTGACGAGCTCGTTCAACAACAATTAGCGTTCATTGTGGCCCGTCAGCAATACTGGTTTCAAGTTGACAACGAAGAAGTGCAAAAGTGCTTGTCAAACGTGTCATTGTCTGAGCATTTCTTGTACCTTGGTAAGGAATTGAACCTGTTGGACCCCAAGACTCCTGAAGACATTTACAAAAGTCATCTGGAACACTCTACTTTGGGTACTTCTACCGGAATTCTCGATTCCGCCAAACAGAACTTGGCTGCTGCGTTTGTCAATGCCTTTGTGAACTGTGGTTACGGTGCCGACAAACTCTTGATGAACGATGAGGAGTCTAATTCCTGGATTTACAAGACCAAGGGTCCTGGTATGGCATCTACAACCGCTTCAATTGGATCTCTTTTCCAATGGAACTTCGATAAGGGTCTCCAGCAGTTGGATAAATATACATATTCTTCTGAAGAGCAGATCAAGGCTGGTTCATTGTTGGGTATTGGTATTGTTAATGCTGGTGTACACGACGAGTCTGATCCTGCTTTTGCTCTATTGTCTGAATACGTTGACAATCCAAGTGTCCATTTGCGCGCCTCTGCTATTGTCGGTTTAGGATTGTCGTATGCTGGTTCTAGACGCGAGGACCTGGCTGAGTTGCTCTTGCCAATTGTTACCGACTCTGGTCTCACTATGCAATTGTCATCTTTGGCAGCTCTTTCTCTTGGTCACATTTTTGTTGGATCAGCTAATGGTGATATTTCTAGTAGCATCTTGCAAACTTTGCTTGAAAGAGACCACATTCAGCTCAGTGATAAGTGGACTAGATTCATGGCCCTTGGTCTAGCACTTTTGTATATGGGTAAATATGAAGATACTGAAGAAGTTCTTGAAACCCTCAAAGCTATTGATCATCCTATTTCACAGATTATTGAGGTTTTGCTGACTATATGCTCATACTCTGGAACTGGTAACGTTCTTCAAATCCAAAAGCTTTTGCAAGACTGTACCACACGTCCAGAACCTGAGAAGAAAGATAGCGATGCTGCTGAGCAACCACCAGCTGAGGGACAGACTGAAGAGCAACAACAACAGCAAGCTGATAAGGAGAAAGAAGAGGCTGAAGAGAAGGCTAAGCAAGAAAGTGTTTTCCAAGGATACTCTGTTCTTGGTTTAGCGGTAATTGCAATGGGTGAGGAAATTGGCCAAGACATGGTTCTCAGACACTTTGGACATTTAATGCATTACGGTGATGCCCATATCAGAAGAGCAGTGCCTTTGGCCATGGGTCTGGTTTCAGCATCTAATCCACAGATGAAGGTGTTTGATACTTTGTCCCGTTATTCTCACGATAGTGATTTGGATGTCGCTGTCAACTCTATTTGGGCCATGGGATTGGTCGGTGCTGGTACCAATAACGCCAGACTTGCTCAACTGTTGAGACAGCTGGCCATGTACTACTCGCGTGACCCAGACTCCCTATTCATGGTTCGTATTGCCCAAGGTTTAATCCACCTTGGTAAGGGTACTCTTACTGTGAATCCTTTCAACACTGATAGACAGATCCTTTCGCGAGTTTCTCTCGCTGGTCTTTTGACGGTGTCGGTAGCCCTCCTGGATCCTAAATCATTTATCCTATCCTCTGCTCATTCACTTTTGTACTTTGTTACAACTGCAGTTCGTCCTCGTATGTTGATTACACTCGACGAGAAGTTAGAGCCAATTAAGGTTAATGTCAGAGTTGGTCAAGCTGTTGACGTTGTCGGACAAGCTGGACGACCCAAGACTATTACTGGCTGGGTTACACATAGCACCCCCGTGCTTTTAGGTTATGGAGAAAGAGCTGAACTTGAAGACGACGAATATATCAGTCTTGCTAGTTCACTAGAAGGCGTAGTCATCTTGAAAAAAAACCATGATAGAATGGAAGTCGATGGTTGAAATACAACCTGTTCATCTATTTAATAGGTAGAATTTAATTCCATAATGATAATATTAATAAAATAACAAAAAAAAAAACAATACAAATATATGTCACATTAGTTCACTTTTATTTATAGGATTTTGGACGTTAAGCACATTACAGTTCTCCAGTAAGAATTGCTTCTGTGACGTAGTTGATATAATCTCTTCTTGATGCAAGTTTAACTCCAAATTGTTGCTCCAATTGGAGTCGGATACTCTTCTTAGTAACCATCATAAGGTCTGCTGTTCGCAGGATTTCTCGAACAGCATTGGTAATTTCTCCGTCAGAGGGAAGAATAGGAAGTTGAGGGGGTAAAGAATGTAGTTCATGTTCCTCCCCCCTGATTGATGGTGTAGCCGCGGCAGATCCGGCTGGAGTTCCACCAGAGCTTCTTTCAGTAGGTGCAATGCTTACATTGCCACCAGCTGGAGGAGCTGGAACGGAATATTGAGAGGCAGAGTATTGAGATCTCGCAATAGACATAGCATCAGGGGCATTTCTAGCTTCAGATGTTTGCCAAGCTTCAGCCTGGTATTCTTGCCATCTTCTCAAGGGAATTTCAGATGGGTCAAAAGTGCCCTCATCAGAAAGAACAACCTTAGTACCAGCTTTTTCACCATTAACAACACGAGTGTTACCCCACGAGAAATCATCCATGTGCCAGAAAGCGTACAATGGTAATGCCAATGAAAAGATAGGAATGGCCAGGATGTAAATGAGCATCCAACCAATCATCTCCCATCTTCTACGTAACAAGAAGATAAAAGCCTGCAATCCGTAAATCGCACCCAGCATAGCAATAGAGGTGATGGGAACACCGTCAGTCTTGGTGACCAACAAGTAGACCAGGTATGCCAAATAAGCAACAGTCACGGGTTGAATGATCGTACTGAACAAATCAACAACGACGATAAATCTCATACTAAAACAACAGAAACCACACATATTACCCATAGGAACCAGCTCGATCAGATTGTGAACCGTAGAGTTAATCCATCTACGACGTTGAGATAAGAACACAGACCAGGTATCAGGCGCAACAGTCCAGGCTTCAGCATGACGAGTAAACTTGGTCTTGTATCTAGGATTGTACTTCAATAACAAGGTTGTCAAATAACGATCTTCACCTAAGTGAAGCAAGTTCTTCATGTGCAAAGTATCAACTCTGTTCTCAGCATATCCTTTCACAACTGGGTGAGATACGAAAAGTGGCTTACCAGTTTCGTTATCATAAATACGATACATTGAGAAACAACCAGGAAGACAGGTGACACTACCAAATAAGGATTCAAATGCTTTTGCCAGATTGTGGGAAATATAATACTCGTAAACTTGAACCATAGTAACAATAGAACTCTTAGCATTAGACAGAGCGGTTTCACCACAAATGGCTTGAAGCTTTCTGTCATTTACCATCGAAGACACAAATTGACTAGCAGAGGTTGGGCCTACCATTGTATCAGCATCAACTTGCAGCAAATACTCATAATATGCAGGATTGACGCCAATAACATTCTGAATTTGGTGGTATAATTCCAATTCCAGAGGACTCATGGGCAAGTTGTAATGAACACGATTCAAGAATCTCATCAGCACCATCTGTGAATCACGCTTACCACGGTTACCAGGACGATTAATCTCGGTTGGCTTACCAACCTTTACTAGAACTAGATATGGAACAATGTGGCCATGAACCTCATACAATCCAGAATACACTTTACCCATATTATGCTGTTTGGCACCTTCACCCAAACTCTCAAAGCTCAAGGCAGGTGGGTCTACATCAGGAGGACAGCCCAGAATGTCGAGTACGATTCTAGGAGTAGGGCGCTCGTTACCAGCACCTACAATCATACCGTCACAAACGACGATCAAAAGTTTTCTCTTGTCATCGTATTGAGTGGCAGCCAAAGAATCAATAGCACGACGTAGTGATTCTTCATCCTCTGTATATGCAGGCACTTGGCAGATGAAGAATTTATCCAACTCATCAGGAATATGAGATTTACCAAATTGCAAAGCTGCCAAGAATTTAACCAAAATGATAAGAACAACAAAAATGGTAATCGCCAATAAAAAGTATCTTGCAAAAACACAACGGACTGAGTCTCTGGTGTCAAGTTTGCCAACCATGAATAGATTTCTGAGACATCTGTTCATTTCAACACGGGTCTCCTCACTCATGTCTAGCTCATTGAACCTCTTGGTAATATCAGTTCCAGAATACTGTTCGAACAGATTAACCAATCGTGAGTCCATAAAATGTGTGTCAACATCAGCAGGTACTTTCTTGCCATGTGGCGCTTTTGTGGTAACCTCGCCAGCGGTATAGCTTGAAAGATCATAAACATAACCATTCAAACTAGCCATGACATTCTTGTGTTGGGAAACAGTCTTACTTAGGACACTAGGAGTCATACCAATGTAAGCCTTTCTGAAATTGGCATTCAGGAATTGCATCTGTTGCAAATACCAATCAGGACGGTAATCACCAGTAAAGTATCTAAAATCGTGGTATACAGCATTGGCATCAGAAAAGTTACTTGTCTGTCCATAGACAACATATTCACTGATACTTCCATTAGTACCACGACAAACACCAGATACTGGAACAGGGAATATTGGACTAGAGTCACGACCACCATAATTGAGAATATCATCGGTAGAGACAACTTGAGGATAATGACTAGGGGCAAACGTTGTCAAGTCAAAGACTACACCCCGTACTTGAGTTAGCGTCTTGCCAGGGTTGAGCTTGGAGGAATATTGACTTAGCTCTTCAGTACTCATAACGTTTTGCAGGGGACAAATAAGGATGGGAAAACCAATCAAAAATACAACACAGAAAGCACAAGCAGCCCATATCATTAAGTTAATGGCAAACTTTTCCCTCCAGGCAGTACGAATATCTTTTCTGGGGATTCTGCCGAGAATCTTTATGAACCAATCGGGAATCCACCAAGTCCAGAGCCATACCAAGAACATCCATCTCTTCCTTGCTCCAGTTACTGCATACTGGTCGGTCTGATCCTGTTCAGATTCACCCATTTCCTTTGTTCGAATATATGCCTGGTTGTTAATCGACCTACCATCGTTGTACTTGAAGAGGTCCCCACCTATCGTGGCACCAGCAATGGATTTGGAATCTGGATCATAGTAGAAAGCATCATTATCAGCATAGCCCCTAGCAGCTGGAGTCAGATCAGCACCAGAGTCAATATATCTTTGAGCAGCAGACTGAGCAAAAGACATTTTGGGGTCTACAATTTGTAGCCATGCATGTTCGGATAAAAAGATACCAGTGAATCCATAACGGGCATCACGTTCTGGCCATGACAAAGAATGCATCATCTCAATAGCCTTTTCACGCTCGGTGACACCATCAGCGGTTTGAAGGAGATTTGAATTGTGACCCTCGCTAGCGGACATGGCGGTAATAAATTCATTGAAGGTCAAAAACACTCTGAAATCGGTTTGTTTAACGGCACGGGCAATTTCAGGCAATCCAAAAGCTTTAATTTGTTGACGAACACATCTAGCATCAAATGAATTAGAAAGTCTATGATCATTAGGTTTCAAACATATGACAAAATATGGGTTTGCACCTTCAAATGAATCCAGAAGACGGTCGATGGCAGAAATGAATTGACCACATCCATTGAGCTGTTTATTTTTACGATTAATCTTTTTCTCAGCATCCTGCTTTGTGTTCGCACCACTAGTTGTGTTTCTTCTCACTACTGAAGGAGCACGAAGAGGTTTAGACGAGAGATGAGCCTGTACAACCTCAGTACCGAATGTAGAGTCCACCACAGCACTAGAACCGAATATGCTTTTCAGGAAATCCGAGGAAGACGAGGAAGTGAACAAGGAAATAATATCTCCGGAAATGGATTCAGTATTGGAGCCAATAAGGTTGTCAACTTCATATTCAACTTCACCAGCGAAATGCCGAATGGAAAAGGATCTTCTTGCAGTCACAGTGTCAATAATACCACTCTTATCGTAACGTTGACGGAGAGTATGCATCAAAGCGCTGTCATCCTTTTCACGCCGAGAATAATCATCGATAACAGACAATAAACCCATTGTGGGTCTAAAAAGCATACGTACAGTATCGGAGTTATCAAAGTATTCAGCAGCAGGAACGGCAACTTCTTCACTGTCAAACTTCTCCAAAGGCTTCTCAAAATATGACTTTAACATGAAGTTGTAGAACATTTCGTTAGCAGAATTATGCAAAAGTTTGTCGAGGGTTGGTACAGAAGAGGAAATGGTGAAACCAGGGAAATCAACAACGGTGATAGTATTGTCAACCAGAGACTCGATCTCATTCTCGAAACCAGCGGTACTGCCACTTCTGCTCTCAGCCTGAGAAATTCGACTATTAATTTTTTCCATAATCCAGGAAAAGAGCAAAGTATATAAAGTTCTCGCCAATTCATCAGCGTTTTCTCTGGCACCCAATTGATCCAAGACCAAGGTAACACGATCCTTTTGGATTTTGACAGTCTTGTAACTAAGAGTGCTTTCCAAGATATGAGGACGGACACCTAAGAATCCGGCAATGCAGTTAAGGACATCAGTATTTGTCACCTCAATTGCAGCAGAACTCATACCATCAGCACCAGTTGATCTGAACATTAGTTGACCAATATGAAGAATAGCGGCGAGGATTTGACAAATATTGGCTATGTCAGCTCTAGTGAACTCCAAACTCTTCAAAGAGCTTCGCAGCTGCTTGAATCGCTGTCTATCATCGATTCCAACCCTAAGCTGTGAGTGATGGCCCAAATATCGGTATCTAGCGGTATTCAGATCAGAGAGTGCTAAATGTTCACGTTCAGTGTCCGAGATTCCGGCCATAAGCGAGTAGAAAACATGGTAGTTCCGTTCACCAGTGGGTACTTTGGTGATTCTAGATCTCTCGAGACGGTAATCGAGAATACTTGCACCAATCAAGGTAGCATCGGTACCATACTGGAATTCGAGGACGTTTCCAGCTCTAGACGAAGCTAAACTCTGAGCAGTTTTAGTAGTTGTGAAGGCTTGGAACACGAAATCTGCATTTTTGATTTTTGTAGATAGTGGGTTATTCGACAGAGCTGAGCCAGTTAGTTTTCCATATATACTTAGAGGAAGTAGATGATGTTGAACCAAATTTGTGGCAGAAAATGGCACAAACTCTCCGAACTTAGAAGATGTAGAAAGATCGACTCGAGCGTAGCGAGAGGAGCCACGGGGTCTGGGGCAGAGCCCCAGCCGCCGGAGGCAAAACAAAGTCATTGTAACTTACTCAACAGATGAGAGGTGACAGAAGAACGGAATTCGGATTTACCAGAGCCAGATTCACCAAGGAAAAGAACGATCTGACTTTCACCACGGATGCAGAGACGATTGTAGACACGGGCGGCAAGATCCTTGAACAATTGATCTTGGTTGATGTCGAAGGGGCTGAAGGTATTGAGGGCAATTAAGGTGCCACTGGAAATGGTGACAGACGGTAGACCCTGGTGGAATCTGGACGCGATGTGCGAGGTAAGACCATGATCAGTCAGACTGGCCACGGGGAGGACCGAGATGTCCGACGCCAGCGACTGTGGAGGCATTTCTCAGGAATCTGTAACAGTTAGAATAAGGTGACAAACAGATATAACATAGACCCTGAAAGAATACAGGATCTAAGGCACACAAACACGTACTAATAATGCAAATAAGTACCAAAAAATCGGCAAAAAGAGCTAGTTCGTGAGAACCAAAAGGTAAAAGTCGAAAAACTGAACAAAAATATTTTATCGTGAACAAACGTGCCAAGTAAACTGAGAAGCAGGAGAATAGTTAAACAAGAGATTATATCGCACTAGAAATGCGAAAAATAATAAAAAAGTTGAGAGTGGATACAGATACAAACCAACAAATATTGATAGCAAAATCAGGACGAAGTTCACTGGCGTTGTTTAGTCAGATACTCCATCAGCAGGTCGTGGGTCGATTCAAAAAAGTATGCTGTATGCTGTATGCCGGTAGTGGGCAGCTGGAAGTGAGTTTTGGCACCGTTTGTATACAAAAATAAACACATGTACAGTGAATGACAACAGCCGCGTTAGGACTAGTGTGATTTGCAGATACGGATATAGTGGTCGAGGTAGGTACAGTGTGAGGTTAGGGACAAAATGCTCAGGGGTAAGTCGAGCTGGGTGGGGCCGGTGGGCTGAGTATGGAAGAGAGAAATGAGGAGAGAGCAAATAAATTACTTAAAAAACAACAAGATAGCTATTAAGTGCAAAAAAACAGGATCAAAATATACAAAAATAAATAGAAATAACTAAATAGAAAGCGTTCCTGAACAGTCGGTTGAAATAATGCAATGCCGAATTGCACGGTAAGACCCAGCTAACAGAGCCAGAGCCTTCAAGACGAGTGAGAAAGCGAGCCGGAGAATAATCAGTGAGGACTGGCAGACAGGCTGTGCTGAGCAGATGGGACTATATATACTCTGAATCCAGACCAATTTCACTTTGATTACGCTCGCTACTTTTCGTCTAAAAGCGGCACCAACGAAGTGTCACTATGAAATAATTATATATATTTATATCCACTGGGCTGTACGGCCTCTAGCGAAAAAGCCTACTCCAATAATGTTAAACCCACCCGTCGCAGGCTCGCGAAGCGAGCACAACGGGGTCTGGGGCCGAGCCCCAGCCGCCGGAGGCAGGCCCAAAACCAGATTTGCTGGCTGTCAGGAGAGGACAGCGAGGGGCAATGTAATCCGCTGGGACGATGTTTCGGCGCCTGTGCATGTGTTTCGATGCAGCTATAATAAATCTTAATTAGCAGGGTGCGTTGCAGGTGTGGCTTTGTGTTTGAGATGGCCGACGCCCTGAACTGAAAAATTTGTTGCAGAACCGCAGCAAGTAATACAGAAAGACTCGCTCTCATTTCGGGAGAGGGTTTATGCTGCCAGTTCGGTTGTAAAGAACGATTGTGTTATTCTAACTAACGAGACCTTGTATCGGTATGTTCGGCAGACAGTGCTGTTTCAAGTTGTTAAGCTAAATTATTTACAAGCACGAGATCAAGGTACTACCCACCCCGTGTTGACCTCGTCGTTTCACAATGCTCACGCTGAAAACCGACTACCCTGTCACCTAAGTATATACCCCACAGCCCATGGACTTACGAGCTTAGTCTATAGTTGATATCATATACAAAGATACTTTCAGTAAACCTAACTAAGGTATAATATGAAAATGCTGGGCAGCGAAAAATCTGATCTAATTTAAGCAACACTGAAGATCGGCCAATAGCCGTACTACACGGTTGCATGATAACGTGCCTCGGTCGCTCAGTAACGCGTAAGTCTGCACCTTAGTCAGGTCCAAGGCCGTTGAAGCGAAAAAAATATTATCTGGTCAAACGATTGATGTGACGACAAATTATTCAACGCGCCGGTTGAGCCGACAAGCAACACGATTACATACCGTCACACAACGAACCCACCCTCGCTTTCACCCCATCCCCACTTTCAACAGGATTTCCTGTTTACTTTCCTAATCAGCCTAATCAGCTATCTAACTCGAGCAGCTCGACCTGGAATTTCCTTTTTCGAAGCCAAAACAACAACACCCCACATTGCTTTTTCCAGCGCACCCCTGCCCCTCACCGGCGATCCTCGTTTTTCCGATGCCAACCCTCGTCCCCTGAAAACCTTGCTTGTGAGGGGGGTTTTCGCTGCCTCCGGCGGCTGGGGCGCTGCCCCAGACCCCGTTGTGCTCGCTTCTCGAGCGACGTAGCGGTCCCGGATGTTCGACTCGAGCGGAGCGAGAGGAGCCACGGGGTCTGGGGCAGAGCCCCAGCCGCCGGAGGCAATCGGCCCCTTTCGTGACCCGTTTCCACGGGCATCCGGAGAATTCAGGCCTGTTTATTTTGGAAGCCAGTGCAGGTGGTGAACGGGCTGGATGGGCCTAAACTCCCAACCCCCGCTGGAGTTGATGCGGGTGCTGGTGCTGGTGTGGTGGTGCGGGTGCCAGCCTTGCGAGCGGTGTGATCCATTGAGGCCGTGGCTAAAAATAATCTGCCGGGCTGCAGCTGGACAGGCTGACAGACTGGAAAGACAGTAACGGAAAACACATTTGGCGGTTCACTTACACTACCTTTCGTTTGGCATTGGCTACCCTGGGACATTTTCACTAATATTTCGTGCTCCAGCTTTCTTCGAACAGTGAAGTGATATTTGATTTTGGGCTTTATTTTATCACCAGAGCCAATCTTATTCGAATCACTGGTACTAGCTTAGCCAGAGGCGTAGCAGCTGTTTGTTATTTTTCTAGCATTTTTGTTTACATTAGCGTGGTCTTCGTTTATTAGCACATTGGACATCCAGATCAACCGGCCGCCCTGTGCAACGCTCATTGTAACACTCGTTTTCATCGTTTGGGCAATAATCATAGACTGAGTTTTTGATATCGTTCTTTTGAAAGAAAGTGAAGAACTGACTTGGATATTTTTTTTCTGACTCCCTTGTAGTGCATTCAAAAAACTACATGGATATACGGGAGAATCACGACATCTGAGTAATACCATCATTCACTCGTTCTTGGTTGATATTTTTGCTTAAGATCTTTGTATACTACATTGGCAAAGGTTATATATTAGGATAATGGACGTGCCACCACTTTCCAGTGCGAGCATTCCCATCTCGGCCTCGTCGCTTATTGCGACGCTGCATCAAACTTTCACACACGCCCAGTTCAAGTCGCTGCGTATTGACTCTTCATCCACCATCCTATTGGGTCCTAATGTCGAAGATTCTTTCGTGCTATCTGTCTGGGACCATGCCTACAGACGATGCGAGGATCAGGCTATACTGGTGATGTAAGTCTAGCCAGGGGACTATTTCCCAGTCGTCTAAGACTGGGTATAAACAAACCAGGGAATCACGACGCCCGACTCGAGCGAAGCGAGAGGAGCCACGGGGTCTGGGGCAGAGCCCCAGCTGCCGGAGGCAGACCTCCCCCCACCCCTCTATGAACGAGACAGTACTAACAACAAATTTAGGCCAGCACATCCAGCAGCATCGACAGGATTCTTTTCAGTGATTTCATCGTTTCCAAATGTAGATTCTGCAGTTTTACAGGCGTTGAACGTGCTGTCGCCTTTCATGACAGCGTTGACTCCACAAAATCTCTCAACGCGTTTCCATGACGGTCTGGGAGTCAAGTTCGAGCTAAATGCACGAGGTGATATCGTTAGCACTCGAATCCTTGTCCCAGAAAACCCGTTTAGTTCGCTAGACCAGCTGCTGAATCTACCGTCTAAGGAATCAAATAGAGTGTTTGATGTGTTTTACCACTTGCTCTTAAACGAGTCGTCTGAGACCAGAGGCACATATTTATCACTCAAAAGTTCGCCAGATCAGTATGATCTGCTTAAGAAATCAGGAACATATAAACTGCCAGACTGGGTTAACTTTTCCGATGACTATGCTCTGGCCAAGGACTGGAGCGATGCGTTAAGACAATGTGGATTCAAAGCGTCGACTTTGCGGGGCGTTTTGTCGACTTTGTCTGGTATCCTGCTGCTAGGTAACAGAGATCCAAATGATATCGCTGAAGGAGCTTCGTTAATTGGCATCGATCCTAAGACCCAGTCACGATACGCTCCTAGAGAACTTATCGTGTCTTCTTATATTGCATTGGTTAAGAATGTTGTTTCTGAGCTCAATGCCTTCCTGGCCAAGTTGGATAAGCCTAATGACAATAATGAGAATGAGGTTGTTTCGGTCGTTACTATTGCCGAATGTGCAGATGACCATCGAAAGGACGTTTTGAGAAATGTTTTCGACAACTCGATCGGTATTAATCAGGAGCTATTCGACGATGGTCTTAGCATCCCCAAATCTCCAGTGGCCGTCACCCGAGCTATTCAAAAAATGTCCACACAGACTACAAATAACTCAGTGACAAGGACAGTGGCTATGATTCCTAATTTTGAAGATATTCTCGATTCTTCATTATCTTATTTATCGTCGCGAAAACCATCGATCTCGCCTGATGAAGAGGAAAGTGCATTTGAAATAGCTGATCTCATTGCTCGTAACCGAATATGGGTGGCCCTTAATCTGACGTCATGTGGTGATGCTGCTGGATTGGCTGCTGATAGGTGGTCGAGTTCTGTGGTGTCTGCTCAAGTGCGAGAATTCTTTGTCACCGAGTGGGCACAGAAGCGTCGTCAAATCGATTTTACTGCCGATTTCGAGCCCTACGAGTTTATCGAGAGATATTCGGCGTTACTGCCACCTAATATTACTTTCAGTGACCTTGAGCACTGGGCAATTCATGATAAACGATGGGGTCATAATGATTTCGCCAAGGGTTCCAAGCGAATTTGGATTTCCGAAAGCGTATGGCGCGACCTGGAACTCGGATTAGATGGCTTGTCAGGAAATTCTCCTTATGTCAATGATTCTACTGATACATTTGGGCAGTCGTATCCCAGTGATGAGTATGTTGCATCTAATCCATTTGACCAAACTGAGAGACTATTGCCCATGCAGAACGTCGACCATGGATATAATAATGGTAGTCATGACATGACCGGATACAACAAGGAACTAAATCGCGCACCACAATACCAGCAAACTCCTGGAGGTGATATGGACCCGTCTGATGACGAACTAGACGATGCCGATTTTGATAACGACTATGGATTAAAAGAACGTGGTGGCGACATTGAGCATAACACGGCTGGTAGAATCACCAAGATCGAGAAAATGACAACCGAACGAAGAGTATGGGTTTTCTTTGTTTGGCTCTTTACTTTTTGGATCCCATCTCCATTTTTGAAGTACATTATGAGAATGAAACGTCCAGAGATTCGTATGGCCTGGAGAGAAAAGCTGCTACTCTGTTTCATTATCTTTCTCATCAATGCAGGTATTATCTTCTACATGATTTTCCTTGGAAAATTCGTGTGTTCTGACTATGATAAAGTTTGGAATAGTAAAGAGATTGCTACTCACCAGGGAGAAAATGATTTCTATGTCTCTATTCATGGTAATGTGTACGACTTGACCAAGTTTTACAAGATTCAACACTCTGACAGCTCTATTCAAACAACCCCCAGTCGCATGCTCGAATTTGCTGGTCAGGACTTATCTGATTACTTCCCTCCTCCTCTAACTGTAGCATGTCCAGCCCTTGTCACCGACGTTAGTATCTCACTGTCTTACAATGAAACGAAGTCACCCATCTCTAGTGGTTTGCACAATAGCGGAGCTTACCTGGTTCCTGCGAATAACACTGCTCTCCATAAATATACTTGGTACAACTCAGTATTTCAGCCCAAGATCAAGAACTACTACAAGGGTCGGGTTGTTGCGAAGAGAAACGATCTTCTCAAAACTGCTCAGGCGAATAACCAGTATACATTCATTCTCAACAATCAAATTTACGATGTAACCAACTATTTCTTGACAACAGCTATCTATCCGGATAATGATCCAGTCACAAAGCCTTGGAACTTTTTCAGTGACACTGTTGTTAACATGTTTGTTAACGGACAAGGACAAGACATCACTGAACAGTTTAATGGCGACCAGTTGGATGCTTTGACAAGACAAAACACTTTGCAGTGTCTTAACAATGCATTCCGTGCTGGTGAAGTCGATTTCAGAGATTCAGTACGTTGTCAAGTTGCCAATGTTATTTTGCTAGTATTCGCCGGTATTCTTACAAGTGTAACTCTTGTCAAATTCTTGGCTTCCATTCGATTCGGAAGTAAACGTGTTCCATCACCCCAGGATAAGTTTGTTCTCTGTCAAATTCCTATTTATACAGAAAGTGAAACCGATTTCAGACTGGCTGTTGATTCTTTAACAAACCTGAAGTACGACAACAGACGTAAGTTGCTGTTGCTCGTTTGTGATGGTATGATTGTGGGTGCTGGTAACGACAAGCCAACTCCTAATATTGTCCTCGATATGCTCGGAGTAGATGAAAGGGTCAACCCTCCTGCTTTGGCCTATGAGAGTATTGGAGAAGGTGCCAACCAGCTGAACTTTGCTAAAGTCTATTCAGGACTGTATGAGAATGAAGGGAATGTTGTTCCGTTTATCGTCGTTGTTAAGGTAGGAAGACCACAAGAGACAAGCAAGCCTGGTAACAGAGGTAAGCGTGATTCCCAAATTATGATCATGAGATTCCTTAACAAAGTGCACTATCAGAAGCCCATGTCACCACTTGAGCTTGAGCTGTTCCATCACATGACAAATATTATCGGTGTTGACCCTGAATTGTATGAATATATTTTCATGGTGGATGCCGATACATCTGTGGCTGAGGATTCCTTAACAAGACTTGTATCTGCTTGTGCAAATGACAGTCGCATTGCTGGAATCTGTGGTGAGACCGGATTGCAGAATGAGGAGAAGAGTTGGACAACAATGATTCAAGTTTACGAATATTTCATTTCACATCATCTTACTAAGCAATTTGAAAGTCTTTTCGGAAGTGTTACCTGTTTACCTGGTTGTTTCTCTTTGTATAGACTGAAGACAGCCAAGAAGTATGCTCCACTGTTTATTTCCAACGAAGTTATTAGGGACTATTCTATCATCAATGTTGATACTTTACACAAGAAGAATCTTTTCTCACTTGGTGAAGATCGTTACTTGACTACGCTGATGTCCAAATATTTCCCCAAGATGAAGTATTCTTTCATCCCAGATGCATACTGTCAGACCGCTGCTCCAGAAGACTTTTCTGTTTTACTTTCCCAAAGACGTAGATGGATTAACTCTACAGTACATAACTTGATGGAGTTGCTGAGATTAAATACCATGTGTGGTTTCGGCTTTTTCAGTATGAGAGGTGTCGTGTTTATCGACCTGATTGGGTAAGTACCATAAAGTCTCTAGTGGTTCGAAATGCTAGATGCGATACTAACAAATGTAGAACTGTCATGCTTCCATCTGTCGTTGTCTATCTTGCCTACTTGATTTATAGAATTGCTTCTCATAGCGGTCCCTTGCCTATTATCTCGATTGTACTTATCGGTGCAGTATACGGTATGCAGGCACTTGTGTTTATTCTCCGCAGACAATGGCAACATGTAAGTATAAGAATCTTTGGAAAAAGTCGTCTAATTTCTGACATTTACTAACGATTACATAGGTTGGATGGATGCTTATCTATATAGCTGCATACCCAGTTCACTCATTTTTGCTACCAATCTACTCATTTTGGAATATGGATAACTTCTCATGGGGTAACACCCGTATTGTCGTCGAAGAGAATGCTGGAAAGAGAAAACTCAAGGTTGACCCTAATGAGGTATTTGATCCACGAAGTGTTCCATTAGAATCATGGCAGTCTTATGCCAATAGAAACAACTTACCTGGCGAAGAAAGAAGAATTGTGTTTGATGACCGCAAGGGACGTGTCATCAATAATGTTGAATATACCGACTACGGGTATGACATGCAAGACCTGTCTGCCCGAAAGAGTGTCATGTTTGACGCAGCTACTGAGACTAGATCTACTAGACCATTCTCTCAATTTAGCATGGACATTAACAGAGTGGGCACTCCGACAACTGCTGTTGGTGGTGAAGCTAGAAGCTTGCGACTATCATTAGCACCTACAGAACTTTTGGATGACCAAGCTCAATTTGATGAGCATCGCGAAGTTCAAGTTCGGGAAACAATCAAGACGGTCTTGAGAGGTGCTGATCTTGACACTATGACCAAAAGACAACTTCGACAAAAGGTTGAGGACATTCTTGGAATGGACTTCGTTGGCAATAAGGTGGCTGCTGTGGATAGACTAATAGACGAAGAGCTTGAGAGCATGGAGAATGAAGAGTCAGAAATACCAGAACACCCACCAGCAGATTTAATTTCTACTGCCCCAGAAAATGAGGTCGTTAAAGATGGACCTCCCTCACCTAACATTCCATAGTCTCCTCGTCATTTCATTGAATAATTGTGTGCATCATATCTAAATCTATTGTACTGATATATATAAATAATTTATATTTTAGTTCTCATGATCGTCCACTTTAAGACCTGAGATGCAGGTACTTGATGAGCACGGGGAATCACGCAATGGCGCGAGCACATGCATATAAACAAGAAGACATATGCTTGACACTAGCTAACTCTTTTTTCAACTCAATTGACCCCGAAATGTCTGTTTTGACTTTGGCTCGTAAGACTCTTTTAACTTCTGCTAGACGCAGTCGTTCTGGTGCTCGAATTGTTGTTCCAGCTGTGAGACACTTTGCATTCAATGCTGCTGACCAGGTAAGTAGCAATTGATATATTTTCAGTAAGATTTCAATTGCTAACAAATCCAACTAGCCCAGAATTAGAATTGGATCCACTGCTCCTAATTTCAAAGCTTTGACTACTGACGGTGAAATTGACTTTCATGAATTCGTTGGAGATTCTTGGACGATTCTCTTTTCCCACCCTGCCGATTTCACTCCTGTCTGTACCACTGAATTAGGAGCTTTCGCTGCTTTGCAAGAGGAATTTACTAAGCGTAATGCCAAGCTTATTGGATTGAGTGCTGATGGTTTGGAGAGTCATGGCGAGTGGGTCAAGGATATTGAGGAGACTTCCACCTCTGGCAAGAAATTCGACTTCCCCATCATTGCCGATAAGGATCGCAATGTTGCTTTCTTGTATGATATGGTTGATGAGGAAGGTTTCAAGAACATTAACAGTGGTATGGCTATGACCATTCGTAATGTCTTCATCATCGATCCTAAGAAGAAGGTTCGTCTTTTTTTGGTTTACCCAGCCTCTACTGGCCGTAATACCGCTGAGGTCCTTCGTGTTTTAGATGCTTTGCAATTGGCTGACGGTCAAGGCATTGCTACCCCTGTTGACTGGGTCCCTGGCAAGGATGTTATCGTCCCCGTCAGTGTTAGCACTAGCGATGCTGCCAAGAAATTTGGTGAAGTTCGTGAAGTCAAGCCTTATTTGAGATTTGTTAAGCACAACGTCAAATCGAGTGTTTTGTCCTTGTTCGGTGGTCCTTCGTACTCTTCTTCCTCAAACTATACCACTTTTGCTTTGATTGCCGCAGGTGTCGGTGCTGCTCTTGTTGGATCCGAAGGTTTGAGTAAGGATTCTCGTGTTGCTGATCTTGAGAATGTCGTTGGCAAGTAAGTACACATATGAAGTAGATTCTCTTAAAGGCATCTATAGGAATAATAAATAACATTTCCATATAGATTGAATAGAGGAGAACCAGTTGATGTAAAAAAGGAACTCGGTACTGGTGATCTCCAGAAAGAGAAAGAATGGCAGGAGCTTATTACCGAGATGGAAACCAGCAAGGAATACTTTTTTCGCAAAGAACGAAAGCAAAGTGACTCGATTGACCATGATAAGCAATCCAAGTCAGAAGTATGACTTTTAACCTCACTACAGATATACCACTGAGTAGGTAAAATATGCGATATTGTCAATGTTTTTCCAGCTCCACATGAGCATGGTCCTTTGTTTTCGATCTCGATCCTCTATAAGTCTGCCTTTGTCAACCGGACTACTTCACATAGGCCGACATGCCCAGAACTGACCGAACTACAGTTTCAATGCTACAAGTCATATCTGCTCTAAAAGCTGCATATAATAAATTACAAGTTACAGTGGCTGCTGGAGCCTTCGTACAATCTCTTCATATATACACCAAGATATTCCTGCGCTAAGTGCCTTTCTTGATAAACGTAGTGAAAGTCCATCAAAAAACCTTATAAAACCATCTTCCTTAACCATTATCTTTGCAGCTTGGAAGAAGCCTTTGTATTTTACGGGGTTTAATTGAACTCTGGTCTTGATGGTGTCAAATGGACTGGTGATTGTAGTTGCAAGACCAGCAGAGAAAAATGCTGAGGATGAATTCATAATGGCCGCAGTTACTGTGGATCTGCGTTCGGTAGAAGGAAACAGGTTATTTACAATTTCTTTTGACTTTTCGTAAAACAGAACGTAAAGTCCAGCGTAAGGAGCATCCCTCGCAAAAGTGGCTCCATATCCATAAAAATACCCCCGCACTCCGTGATTTCTATATACAGATTGAACTGCATTCCACATTGATGTATAATTGTACATAGATGACTCGTAGCGTACTTTAATGACAGTAATAGGCATGGTCATGAATCCAACAACTCCTCTTACAAAAGCTCCACTAGCAAGATTTTCGTACATGCCAAGTTTTGGCAAGCTCGAGCTATCACCAAGACCAGCATTTCCTGCTTTAGAAGTTGTATCCTTGTCGTGATCTTGTAAAAGTTTATTGTAATTTCGTTGTTGTAGATATGCACGGGTAGAATTGAGGGTGGTAAAATACAAACCGCTTCCAATGGACATTCGCAGCGCTGATGGCACGGTTCCTCTCCATAATGCACGAAAAGACGTTAGCTCCTTAAATGCTGAGGTTATAGTGGCTTCGCCCGACTGCTGGACTCTAGTTTTTAACAAATCTAGTGGCTGAAGTAGGATAGAAGAGGTGATGCCGCTGGCAAATCCGGCATATAAGTGAGATGTTGGGCTCGCTTTCCGCAGAGGTTTATCTTTTGGTTTAGTATCCGGTTCTGTAGAAGAAGAGTCATCTTTGCTAATTGATAATGGTTTTGAGCATGATTTCGATGGTAACGGGGTCTTTATAGCGGTAATTTGCTGTGGCTGCGGGGTAGAGTCTGACATTGTCGGACTATGACAATTGAGAGAGACTAGAACAAAAAACAACCGTCACTATAATTGACAACGGTCTAGGTTCCAATAAACAAAAAAATATTAATTTCTATTCAAAAAGATGGTAGTAGAGCAATAAATAATCGGAGGTTGAATTAGCAATGAATTGATTGGAACCAGAGACTGAGAATTGATCCCGGCTGCGAGCCCCGTACATGCACAAAACCAGCCGTTCTCCGAGATAGATTTATGCAGGTGCCAATACTGTACAGCGCTTATCAGACCCGGGATCACCCATATGTGTTTGCTAGAAATACGAATCCTGGACAATTCATCCGTGGCGGAGTTGCGTCACCAGATCCCATGTTCCTCGTCCCTTTAGTAATGTAGTAGACTACGGTGTACCTCTAAAGTATATTCTCTATTATTTACAATGACTTAAATATAATAAATAAATAAGGTATGCAAGGGTGCTAGCAAGAAGTGGCAATGTCGTCTAATATCGTTTGTAGTGCAAGTCTGTTGAGATTCAATTCTGGCTCCTCCGATACACATATATCTTGGTGTAGCATAATGGCAGCAATTATTCCATCAAAAGTAAATATCTTCACTCTCCAATCAGCCTGCTCAGATGATGCAACAATGACCTTCTGAGCAGAAAAGTATTTTGCAGTGATATTATTGGACTTGCTTACGCTAAAATTATCGCCCCCGTTTTTATGCGACGCAGCTGACCTGGCCTGTTTTAGATACTCGTCTATAACGAGTTTATCAATGGAGTCATTGGATTCCTTATCCACTTCCACTTGGGATATGTCAACAGCACCCACCAGCCCTGCACCAATTCCTTTAATATAAGATTCTTTGATCGCCCACCGAATAGCTAAAGATATACCCGATAAAAGGGTTCTATCGATGTCTGAAATACCAATATTAATTGACGACGCAGCCTTGATGGCCAGTAATTCGTCTGGAGTTGAAACCATTGGTGCGAATTCATCCATCCATTCAGCTGATTGTAGTGATGGCGGATCTGTCAGATCAATTCCAAGAACAGGACAGTCTGTTTGCGCTTGAATTGATTTTTCTAGCCTTTCAGAACAATTTTTGGATCTGACAATATGTGCTATAATCACACGACCCGAAACAGTGCTGATATTGAAGTCAATTACATAATCTGATTCTGGAGAACTCCTGAAATAAGGCCTCCCAAATTTACCAGAATGAAATCGAATATCTTTGAGAAAAGACAATTTGGTCCCTTTATCTTTTTCTTGAACAAACTTCCACACCAAATGACGCTGGAGCAGATGCGATGCTAATGACATTTTTGCGTCATCAATGAACTTTAGCTTGGTAACTCGCATTTGTACATTATCAGGTAGCAACCTGAGAGCATACTGAAATGACTCTCGGTCATTCCATATCTGTCTTACGTCGATATACGAAATATTGACGCGATTATCCATGAGTAAACCCCAGGCGATTAAAAATCACAAGCAGAGCAACAATGACTAAGCCTCTATCCAAGTTTGAGAACAAGCCGTATATTCATTCATTCACCGCCGCACCCGTTGAGATGATAACTTCGAAATATCTATAAGATCTATCTGAGTCATATAGTATACTCTGTGGGGGTCGATTCCCGTTCAACCGCTAAAGGTTAGAGTCAGCGATCATGTCGAGTCACCTTGTCGAGTTTTCTGCAAGATTTATAATCTCTTAGCAAATTCATGCTGGTTGCGTAATCTTTTAATTTTTTTAGATGCATAACCGTAGTAGCGAGGCAGATCAGACGCAAGGCAATATGTGGGGATTTACGCAGGGTCCTGTTTTCTGGCGGAACAGTGCCCCCATATATGACTAACTAGCCATGTTTTATATTTCAAAACACCTACTGAAACTAATATAAATTGCCCTAATCAGACCAAATACTATTGTAATAAATCAAAAAATTCAACTACCATCTATCAATAGAATCAAACAATCGTTTGACTATTTGTTCTTCTTCTTTTGAAATTTAAGTGCACAGTTAAATTGTACAATTCTTCCTACTTACATTTTCTGAACTAATAATAATTGGAAACTACCCAAAAATGTCTCCATATCAGGAATCACTTTCCCCCGCCAAATCTACTGCTTCCCAGGTGTCGTTGGCGGCCAAAAAAGGGCTCAAAAAGGTATTACAAGGGTCTTTGAACGTGCTCTGCGGTAGTGCTATAAACGATAAGAATTTGCGAGAATATTATATCAGATGATTAAATGGAACCGCTAGGTTTAATGCTATGATTTTTTTTGTTTTATTTATTTTTTAATGTTCTCTATTTATTTCAATCAATTGTATGACTACCGTTGAAATAGTTACGTGACGAGTTTTAACAGGAACCGTGCTTCACAATTGTCGTGTCATGCCCCATGTTTACATGGCATTAACTTCGCGTTAATTGCGTGACACATCTTGTTCGACATGTTTTCCCGAGTGTACCCGGTCCTCCGATCGGCACATAACCACAAGAATAACTGTCGTGCTTGCTCTTGTAACCTATTCGAGCTTGTTTTTAGTTGATGAAAACTAGCTTAGAATTCCTCACTGCTACAACAAAGTCTAACTAGAATCCAGGTTGGTCACTCTGATACGACTGGTATGCCAAACTCGCGTTGCCTTGCTGTACACTGATTAACAAATCGCCAAGGAAAAACGTGGGCGGCACTTTAAATCACGACATTCTTCTAACGTTAACAGAGACCGGGTTAAAGTATTATTCTGTATAAGATCTACTATTGTTGAAGATTTTTCATGCAGACTTAGGAGCTTAAACATAAATATTGACATAAACAGTAATTTTTAACTGCTACGTCCGTTTCCGATCGTTTCAGAGCCTATTGTTACTATTGAGTTGCTTAAAATAGTACTCAAAACTCAAAACCGTTGCGCGGCTGGTAACCTTTCCGAAGATCATCATGCAAATTTGCCGGCATATGATGCCGGTTATCGATGGCTGTTCCGGAAAAATTCGCATGGCTGTATAACCAACATGATCAGATATGTAAAAGATGTAACATGCGTTTTGAACCGAGTAAAAAGTCTGCCCACCCGGTTCATTTTTCAAACACTATATAAGTGAGCCTAATATCTCATTGGAATCACTTTCTAATCATCTACAAACAAAACTTTTACTGTTCTCTACAACATCACAAACCAAAACAACTACAAAACCAATAACACACAAAATGTCTGCCAACTTTGACGAATCTCTTGCCCCTGCCAAGTCTACTGCTTCTCAAGTCTCCATTGTTGCTAAGAAGGGTATCAAGAAGCTCTTGAATGCCGTTGTCATTGTTGTTTGTGGCAACGCCATCAATGACGAGAACTTGCACTACTACAAATAAGACTACAACTGTCAAATGGTCCTTTTAAAAGGCTCTTTTTCATTCAAAAGGCGTATGCCACTATTTATTAATTATTTATTGATTTTTTTTATTTGTATAATATGCACGTTCTAATATATTAACTAATCTTCTGAAATAATCTTGAGAAGGATATTTGCTCGGGTATTTGCATATATGCGTCAAAGAGCTTATGCTCCTAGACTCTCCGCATTAGCCGAGGCATTCAATGTTCCGATGGGAGAAATCATGCAGCGTACCTTCTCCACATTTTCCATATTCTCCTTCTTCTTAGATTACAGTGGTGAACTACGTGTCTCTTTCTTTACTATTCAAAGCAAAAGTGTATTCAGAAAAGAAGCGCTAAGATGAGAGAAGAGCTAGTAAGGTCGGCGGTATCGTTTTTGAATGATCCTCAGGTAGCTGACGCAACACTTGCCAAACGAATCGAATTTTTGGAATCTAAGGGCTTGACAAAAGAAGAGGTAGAGGAAGCTCTGACACAAGCCACTAATGGTAACAGCTCCCCGAAAAGTCCTTCCTCCCTTGCATCAGTTCCTATAACAGGAGTCAATTCCACCACCGTGAAAACTGCTTATTTGAATCAACCTCATATTCCTCCACTGTCTCTTCCGCCTCCAGTCCCTAAGCGAGACTGGAAAGATTATTTTGTAATGGCTACAGTTAGTGCAGGTGTTGCTTATGGACTTTATGAGGTGACAAGAAGATATGTGCTGCCATTGATTCTACCTCCAACTCCAAGTTCTCTTGAGTCGGATAAAGAAGCTTTGGAAGCAGAGTTCACTCGTGCAGAGAGCCTTTTGGAGCAGCTTCATAAAGATACAGAGGAAATTAAGGAAGCGGAGTTGCAGCGTAAAGAACAATTTACAACAGTTCTACAAGAAGCGCAAGATGCTATTGAGACGGTTAAGGGACAATCACAGCAAATCGAGGCTGATATGAAGCTCATTAAAACTCAAGTAGACACTATCAAGGATACATTACCAAAATCTCTAGAGAAGAACAGAGATCAACAAGACAAGGCATTGCTGGAAATTCAAGAAGAGCTCAAATCTCTCAAACAGCTGATCACAAATCGCTTGAAAAGTTCGAGCTTGCCTGCCAGCTTACCTCCTGCATCTTCTGTCCCTTCAACTATTCCAAAATTCGCTGCTTCTTCAGTCTCATCTACTTCTGGTCCCTCTCCCTCTTCTACTTCTACTAATGAAGGTTCTACTTCGTTGCCTGTCTTGGGTACCAATTCTTCGATAGTTTCTCCTTTTTCCAAGCCTTCAGTACCTTATTCTGAGCAAACATCACCTGCTACTTCATCTACTACTCCCACACCCAAGCCTGGTCTTCCCGCTTGGCAAGTGGCTGCGGCCTCAAAGTATTCTGAGAACGAGGCGGCTTCCTAAATTATTCTAATATGTATCATGTTTTATGAATGTCTGCTTCATTCGCTGCCTCCGGTAGCGAGATACTTACAATTGATCTCAGCCTGAAGGGAAACAGATTTCACCTATACGTTTGTGTATAAATCTTCGTTGTTAAGTCAGGTATCAACGATAGTTAGGGCTTTGTTCACACTTCAGAACATTTATAGCCTGTAGTTGCCCTATATAGCTAACATGTGTATATATTGTGATCAAGTCACTTTTTCGACGCCATCATTACTTTACGATTACTAACAAGTTGTATACTATATAATCTCATGCGATAGCAAGTTAATATTATGATGTACCAAACTGGGAGTCTGTATTGGCATTTGAATGTGCACAGTACTGTTCGTAGCTATGTCAGGTTGTGCAGGCCATATATCCATACCACCCCTAACCAGTCCATGTGCAGTAAGACTCTCATCGATAATGCCAGACATCAGTAGTCTGCCTCGCATTTCGTAACCATCAAATGAAACCGCTGGTACCATGTAGTTCGCTAAGTTCATTAGACAGGGATATAACTGTTGATATATAGTCTGATTGAAATAATACCCGGTCACGTTAGCGACAGTGAATAAGCTATATTCAGCTGGTATGAAGTAATAAAACTGATGGTCAATATCTCGAATGCAGTCTAGCGCGACATCAAGTGCAGTATAGTTAAAAGAACGGCATAGACAAAATGGGACTATTGCTAAGAACACATATAGTAAGAAAATCATAGTGGTGAAACAAATGTTGAATGATAAATTAACTACTAAGTTTTTGATAAGAGAACTATTTCAATCTGGGAAAGTAGGGTAAATCGTAAAAAGTGAAAAGTACTAAAACTGTTGATGGAAGACGACGACGACTCCTCGATTGATTACTCTCAGCATGATCCAGGCCCACCTGGTGACTCTGTAGAGCCAATTCCGGGAGAAAACGACCAAGATTAAAATATCATAAGTCATTTTGATATCTTAATGGGGAATTCAGTGGCGTCAAAAATACTGAATTCAAAAAAGCCAAAGTAAACAGCCTGTAATCAGGCAAAAAAGCGAGCAGTCCTCCTGGTAATGTGTAAATGATGGGATTTGAAATTATTTGAATTGTATTAATTATGTATAGTATAGGACTTTAAACAAGATTTATTATTATTATTTCCCTGGTAGTGCGGAGCTCCGCTGCCACAGTCGGTGGCACCGCATATTCATTTTTCTTTGGTAGGGTTCAGACTCCGCAACACGAAATTATACTTTCATATAGTGTACATAGTAATTTTGTGGATTCTATGCTAAGTTTATTCCCAATAGAGAATTTTTTTAGGGACCTCTCCAACAAGAACTCAGAACAAATCCGTCTGTTAATATTTCAATGAGTTTCAATTTCAATAAGTGCCTTGCTAGCTCAATCGGTAGAGCGTGTGACTCTTAAACCTCATACGAGATAAAAGTCATCACAAGGTTGTGGGTTCGACCCCCACGTAGGGCTTCTTTTTTGTTAATAACTTAATTTTCTTAATTTTTTTCCTTATATAACTTTCGAAGTACAGTTGCAACAATATACAAAAAATCATTTATTACCAATTGCTCATATACAATTAAATATATAGATTAGTCCAGGTCATGTCAACTACTTTTCACCTGCTCAATCAAAAAGTCATAGTTTATGCTACGAAAAACCGGCCACGCCAAACATAAAGAAAAAAAAACATCAAAAACATCAACACATACGATACCGATAGTAATGTACATCATCCCTTGATAAATGCAATATCCAAGACCTTTTAGGAAAAAGAGGGAAACATAAAGATAAGAAAAAAATCAAAACAAAATAGACAAACCTAGAAAACAAATAAATCAAAACCAATCATAAAACAATAAAACCGAGGGCAAATTAATTTAACTCAAAGTGAGTTGAAAATAAATCAAAGAAAAACAATAGTGTGAATGAAACAAGACCAGTATTGAGCGGTGAGTGCATAGAAGAACAGCTGGATTCAACAAAAGACAACATAAATGAAAGCAAAACAAATGAGGGGTTCATAACAATATCAGTTAAGCAAAACCATAAACTATTAGCAGTTACTATTCCCTATTAACCCCATACAGAAGTAGCAGTCAGTCCAGTGGGTTTGCCCCAAACCTTGGACCATCCTAAAGCTGTATTGGCTGATGCTACTCCTGAACTGAAAGACTCGTTCTTAGCTGAATTGAATAGAACTTGTTCAGACCCAGCTAATGAACTACCGTTGGACATGTTAAATATTCCAACTGGCGATCCTGTCGAGGTGGTATTAGGAGTGATCTCTGGAGAAACTGACTGGGGGCGCATTTCTGATCCAGTTGCTCTGCCTGGGCTGTTGCCAATAGCAGTAGAAACCGGAGCAAATGGATCAAATTTAAGCTTTGGGGAAATACTACGAGATCCGGTAACTGAAATAGAAGCGGCCCTTTGAGGAGGCCAATTAGATGAACTACCGTTGTTTCCATTGGTAAATCCGCCTGAGACACCATAACTTCCAGTTTGAACATTACCAGAAAAACCGCTAGGGATAGAAGGTGATGTACGAGCTGTGTTGTAGCTTACCTGTTGTTGGTACTTAAATTGTTGCTGCTGTTGTTGTTGTTGTTGAAATCGTTGCTGTTGCTGTTGCTGCTGCTGGTCGTGGGTATGCATTTGTTGCATCGAGGGCAAATGGGCAGGCTGAGATACAACTCTTTGACCCTGACTACGCTGCTGCTGGTGTTGATGTCCGAGCTGTTGCTGACGCTGCTCAAATAAATGCGAATGCTGATGCTGATGCTGATTATTGGGGTTTTGGTGGTGATGCTGGTGCTGGAGATGCTGAGAATGCTGATTTGGCAACTGCTGTTGCTGGTAAAGTCCACCATACCTGGCCTGATTAGCTGCTAAGCGTTGGTCATAGGTCGAACCTGCCTGTCTGATTTGGCCACCGTAAGAATAAAGCTTACCAGCCTTGGCGAGACTGTCAATAGCTCTGTCCACAAGTTCAAATTGTGAGGCAAAAGGCACCGGGTCATCATGCGAAGTAATCAAAGGTTTTTGGTAGCTCAAGGCGTTTTGGTGCTGCGAGGTTTGATGGTTGTACCAACCGTACTGATTTGCATGACTTGAATCCGAAACAGATGCGCCATAGTGAAGAGTCGCCATATTAAAGAGATAAAACCAGAAACTGCTTCAGGGGAAGTTGTATGCTATGTAACAAGAAAGTAGATATTTTGAATGAAACCCGACTAAAAATCCAAATCTAACTGGATGTTCAGATTAAAGTGAGAATGTTGAATACTTGTATAATGGGAAAAGTAGACAGAACTATCTCAAGGGGTCGGAAAGCGTAAAACGTAAAAAGAATAAAATAGTTTCGTGACCTTGTCAACTAAGTCAGATATAAGTCGGGGTGATGCAAAAAAAAAAAAACCAATATTACCAACAGACAAAAAGAAAACAGGTATGCTATAGTGCAAATATTGAACCTTGCAACACTTCTTGGGGGTAGGTGGAGTTATTAATCCCAAATATCTATGTCACTAAAGTTCGAAAATAGTTAAGCCTAAAAACCGATTTCAACTCGTTCCTTAAAGCTTTATATCTAATAGCGAAGACTTGGATACCAAAACGGAGCTTGTAGATCACTTTTGTATGATGACACTCCCTGTGTTATCGTCGCTTACAGTGCTACAAGAAGTTTTGTCGTCTGTTTTCTGAAAAAAGAAATAAGCGAAACAGAAAAGGATATTAGAAAGAAAGAAGCAACCAAATATAGAGAGTCAGCGTGGAAAGCGAAATAGCAATAATAGTCTAGTTTAATCGGTGGGGGAAAAAGATAGCAGAAGAAAACAAACAAAATGTAGCCAACTACCTTTAGGGCAGAAAGTCTTGCTGGAAGCCACGGCTGGGAGTGTTGCATATGCATTTGGCGGTGGCTGTTATAGTACGGCTTTGGTGGACGTTTCCAGAGCGAATTTAGCTCAGTGATTCTATGCGGCGAACTCAGTCAGGTGGTTGTGATAACAAAGTGGGGTTTCAGACCCGGCTTTTCAGGGGGTTGGAGGATCGGATTGGGCTAACAAATGCATCTCCCGACCGACTTGAGTAAAGCGAAGGGTCTGGCATTCTGGAGCGGGGTTCCGGAGACACGGCACATAAAGAGCAGGGAAATATATCATGGGAAGGATTCGTAACATTCGTTCTACAGCTAGTATAGTAATTATTTTAAGAGAATTTCCAACGATTTCCACAGTTTTCACAGGTGCAAAATGTGGTAAGAGGTTCATCGGCAGATCTAGTTTGCATCTGATAATATGAAACCTTCTTCTGCTTACACTTGCCACAAGTAAATCTATCGGTCGTGGCACGCTTTTCTGTGGCTCCTTGAGCCTTGAAAAGATTTTCTTTATCAAGACGTTGAATTTCTTCCTTGAGCTCTTCCGAAGCCATTTCTTGTGGAGTCATTGTCGCTAATCTTTGAGCAGATATTTCACCCGAGACTACTCGCTTACGTAACATAGGATTAGCCTTATCTTTCAAATTCATGTATAATGAACGCATTTTATTGCGGTAAGCTGGAGCAGCAGTGTTGCCCTTGTTATTCTCGAACACAACCGCTTCAATAGCTTTAGCATGTCCTAATATATCAGCAGGAGCGGCAACTGAATCGAGTGCTAACGCAGTGTAGCACAGGTCGATACAGCTGTTGCGAACTTTGTCTGAGTAAAGGTCTGTGCGAACTCCATCATTCTTGGCATTTCGTGGTTTGCCATGGTTAGAAAACCGCTCTGTCATAGACTTCTCAACGTTTGGAGCAGCAGGATCGCTACTAGAACTATTGCCATTGGCAGATGTGACGGCGGCAGTTTCGGCTGGTTTGCTCACACTATTTGCTTTCGCTTGGCTCTTGTTCTTTTGAGCTGACACCTCCTCTTTCCAATGCTTTATGATTTCTTTGACCAAATCTGAGATCTTCTTATCCGAGTGAGTTCGAAGTTTGTTGACGGCAATACCTATTTTAGTTTCCTAGAGTAAACTGTTAGCAAAAATATCATAAGGAAGTAAATGTACAAGAATGGCACACACTATCACATTCTTAAAAACCAATGAAGAGACAAAAAAAATCACGTCTGGATAAATCATATGAGCAGTAAATGGCTATACGCGGTCTCAAAAACTAGATTTTATCGTAAGGTCTTTCCATCCATCAAGCTACACCCACCTCACACAAGCGTATTAGCCACAACTTTTCACGACGAAAGAGCTATCCCTAGAAAAGTTGAAATCAAATTCAACTTATCGCGACGGTGAATAATTATGTGTCTACGTAGGTATATAAGTAATGGTCCAGCGAGCAGCGACTTACTCGTAATAATTTTTCAGTGGGTTTAACTTCTTTTTTCAACACCGTCAAGATCTCGAAGATTTTCTCAGCGCCAGTGGCACCTTCGAGTGAAGTCTTCAACTTCCTGATTTCATTAGCATCTGCCATGATTTTCTTTCGAACCCAAACCGCTCAGATTACCAACTTTCTTTTCTGTAATTCTAGATGTCAAGTTGTATATAACCACAGTTCTTTATTCAACTAGACAAAGAAACCTCTTATGTCTGAGATATTAATAATGTCGTTCTAACGTGTTTATGTTTCAAGAACAGAAATAGTAGAATTTCATGAAGCGGCTTTTTTGGCTACCGACAAGCCGCCTGGGTAAGGGAACCATCTGCTACAGAATCAACTGCGATGTGTGACTTTAGAGAATTATAATCCCAATCGTTTTGTATTCTGTTTGTTTGATTGTTTGTTTAGCAGAATTATTATTTGTCTTTATTTATTTCATTCCAAAAGATAAAATGGATGGCCCTACAAAAGTAGTTTATGTTGGATCAATTCCGTACGATCACACTGAAGAGCAAATGCTTGACATATTCAAATCGGTTGGACCAGTTGCGAATATTCGTCTTGTATTCGACAAAGACACGGGTAAATCTAAAGGATTCGGGTTTGTAGAATATCACGACGAGGAGACAGCTGCGTCTGCTGTACGAAATCTCAACAATTATAGTATTGGTCCAAGGGCTTTGAAAGTAGCATTTTCGCATGAGACCCCTGTCGGAGGTTTATTCAAAGACTCTAAAATTTCCTCGGATCTTCCACCACTTCCTCAGGGTCCAATTCCCGCTCGAGGAGTATCTGGTAATGAACTAATCTCACAAACAATAGATGGATTTAGTCAAGAACGAAAAGTCCAGGTAATAGTAGATATGAAGACTCTTATCAGCAATAATCCTACATTGGCCACAGACTTATTAAAAGCGGCACCTCAATTATCATTTGCTGTTGTACAAACTCTATCGGCTCTTCAACTTATTACCCCACAACAGATTACGAACCTGACCCCGGATTCCAATCCTGCTTCTGAAAGCCATGCACCTGCCCCAGCACCAGCACCTGTAGCTGTGGATCCACAACAGGCGGCACTCATTAAACAGGTGGTACAGTTAACTGATGACCAAATAAATGCTTTACCAGCAGATCAAAAGGAGACTATTTTAACATTAAAAGCAAAGGTCAAGTCTGGAGAAATTAAAATATGAACACCTAGACCATTTTATTGATGTAATGAAAGCCAATATACAGTATATGACTACATGATCTAACTTGTAAATAATCTACACGAGTGTATCTGACAAATGGGCAAGAAACTATGCAATATAACCAAGGTCAGTCCCAGCCATCACCGGTTAGTCTATGCATAGATTTCGGGTCTAAACTAGAAAGTAAATCGAAGTTTTTAATTCTTCTGTACTGACCCCGCTGATTATAGGATATTTCCTCAACTCCAGTATCAGACACCCGAAGACAGCATTCACTGCTCCATGGATCGTGACCGTAGAAGAAGTTAATCCATCTAGATTGAACATCCCTAGTGATTGGTTGATATTTCGCTGCAACGTTGTATGCATTGAAAAGATAAAGAACTTCTACCATGTGATTGTTACCCAATGTTGGATTAAAAGGATTGTTTGCATCAAAGAACTGCCTGAAAACTTTTGTAGCACCAGATTTGCGAACTTCGATATCCATATTCTCATTCCCTTGACAAAAAATGGCATCTGTTAATAAATCTCCTATCCTCTTTATAATCGATTCATCTTCGACAATGTTGTAGGCTGCTAATAGTTGCTGTGAAACCTTTTCATCGCAAGCTATTTGCTTTATCTCAGTAAACAGATCACCTATCCCCTGAGTAAAATAATCTGTGAAAAAATAGCCATCTTCTATACAATCACTCAGTATTATGGATTCTACAAGTGTATGTGCCCGATTTAACTGACCATAACCAAGAAACTTCCCGTCATCGACTGCATAGGCAACGTTAAAGTTGCACTTGACCCCAGCATCAACCAATTGCTTCCAGGGCAAGTTAGAGAGCTCTTCGACAGTCTCTAAACCGGCCGCTTCAGCAATTTCTTTGCTCTTAGCACCGTACTGATCTAATGTCATAAAAGGCATGCTAGATATACTTCCGCTCATAAGCGCGGCCCTCTTAAACAGCTGCTCGGCACCCTTGGCACTTGCTTGAGCTGCTACACAGCAACTACCTGCAGACTGTCCTATTAAAGTCACTCGATTCTTGTCACCGCCAAAATAGTCGATATATTCATGAACCCACTGTAAACCCAATCGCTGGTCATGCAAAAAAAAGTTACCTATACCTTCATAGGGTAGCGCGCCAAAGAGATGAACCCGATACTGTAGGCTCACAAATATTACAGGCTTGGCCATCTTAATCGATTGTGAAATCCAGTCAGAAGGGTCACATATCGTCCTGTATGGAGTACCAGCCACATTTCCCCCACCGTGTATCCATACTACGACGGGTAGTTTAATAGCAGGATCCGTCATCACAGGTCTGGTAATCATCAGATTCAAACATTCAAATTCATCAAATATCAATTTGAACGGTCTAACCATTTCAGTTGGAATACCGATCAAGCTATCTTCATATGGATCCGGTTGTGGGCATATAGGGCCCTGTACCGTAGCATCAACCTCAACAATGCTGCCTCTATCTTGCCCATATTTAAACGGTGTTGCCAGTGAAAACCGCTTGGAGATACTTCCGTATTTAATGTTTCTAAACCTTTCTAAAAGGCCATTATTAATCTGTTCCCCATGAAATCTGGCATTCAGGGGGGGACTTCGACAGTTGAGTCTATCGTCATTAATCGGCCTTGGACTACATTGTCCCCCGCTATGACATTTTGAGGTACCCAATATTGGTCACGTGATACTTCATTATTGGACTCATTTGAGAAAGATAATTTTTTAGGTGGAAAAAACCGCGAGATACTGAACCAGTGAAAATTTTATATTAATTTTCGAACTTTTTGAAGGCCGTCAATTATTAATTTCTCCCAAAAAGGAGGTTCAATATGTCAATTAAGATTAGCCACCCCTGGAATGGGAACAACCTTATCATGATATAATTTTCTTAATTCGCACGTTCCTGATAGTGGCTAGATGATGAGTTTCTGCTAGTCCGGTGTCCGCTTTCACCGGTATCTCCGGTGTGACGGCCTAAAAGATTATGCAATCGTTAGGCACTATCTCTACGATAGCAAGATAGAAAACGGTATGATCATCTGTGATCTACATCAGCGAAGCATTGACATGCACCTAACTTTAAGCGTTATGTGACCCTTGCCATGCAATGAACAGAAAGAGGTTTCGACTGGTACCAGGTTCATCAAAACAAATTTTTTTTCTGTGGGATTTCAGACGTCTTGATCATAATCCTGAAATTGCGAGCTGTCAAAAGAAGCGGATTGGTCCAAGAGTGAAGATAGACATGAGAACATGTGTCGATCGATGACCGGCCTGCGTCGAGGTGCTAACGTTATTTCGATAGCGGATTGCATCATGCATGGGGGTCATCTTCACTCAGAGACGTCCTCGGAAAAAGAGTCACGATAAATCTCATCACTATAAATTATTTTGAAACTGCCAAATAAAAAAATGGTGTTAATCAGGCTTCGAGAGTTAAAATGGGTGACCTAACAGATGGAGTACAGCTCCTCAGCCAAGGCACAGGGTATGCCACCCTCATCTCGCTCTCTATTTTTTTCGCAGGATTGATTATTTTTGCTGTTCGGATCATGAAAGTCTATTTGAACGAAGATTCGAATAAATCAGAAATGTTTATGGTAGCAAATAGGTCGGTTGGAAAGGGTTTGACATCTTCCGCAGTCTTTTCTTCTTGGATGGTAAGTTGAAATATATATCTAACAATTCCAATTTTATTCAACTAACATAATTCAGTGGATCAATGAGACAGTGTTTTGTGCTGCTATGTGTTATAGATATGGTATAGCTGTTCCAATGTGGTGGGGTTCGGGCTTATGCTTCCAAATTGCGCTTATGGCCTTACTCGGAATTCAGACCAAACTGAGAGTACCTTTTGCGCATACTTCGTTAGAAATAATCAAGATGAGGTACGGAAAACTAGGTCACATAGTTTTTGCTGCGCTAAATCTTGTGAACAACATTTCAGGATGCTCTTCTATGATCCTTAGTGGATCACAGCTGGTTATTGGGATTACAGGAATGCACTACGTTGCTGCAACTATTATCTTACCATTCGGTGTAATACTCTACACTGTCGTCGGAGGACTGAAGGCTACATTTCTTACTGATTATCTTCATACAACTATTGCTCTCATTTTGATTATGTTTTTCACTATATCTGTTCTTGTAAATGAGCACATTGGAGGACTTTCTGGTCTATATGATAAATTGCAAGCGACTGCCCATCTACATCCGATCCCAGGCAATTATCAGGGGTCGCTTCTCACAATCAAGTCACCAGATGCTGTGATGTGGGGTTTGACTTTAAAGTTCGGTAATTTGGCTCTAGTAGTCATGGACACCGCTTTTTGGCAAAAATCATTCGCTTCCAAGCCCTCAGCGACCGTTCCCGGATATCTTTTGACAGCTGTTTCTATTTTTGCAATCCCTCTGGGCCTTGGAACAGTGGTGGGGTTAGCGGGAAGAGTCATTGAGTCTACACCCCTCTCCCCTACCTATCCGAATACATTCTCTGCCGACGCTGTCAACAGAGGATATGTAATGCCATACGTAGTGAAAGGACTTCTTGGAAAAGGAGCAACAGGTGGTATTCTGTTGTTGCTATTCATGGCCCTTACTAGCACAGTTTCATCCTCGTTGATTGCTGTGAGTAGTATTCTCTCATATGATGGTTACCGGACCTATATCAATCCCAAAGCATCAGATAAAACTATGATAAGAGTCTCTCATCTTACTGTGGTACTCTATGGAGCATTCATTGCTGGATACACAATATTACTGAATTATGTTGGTGCCAATATGACTTTTTACGGCTATCTGCAGCCTGTCGTGTCATGCCCAGGTATTTTCCCTTTGATTTTTGCCATCTTCTCTGACAGACAATCGAAGCCAGCTGCAGTCTTGTCCCCTATTTTGGGTCTGTTGTGCGGTGTTCTGACTTGGGTGTATACAGCCCGAAGCATATACGGTGGTATTTCTATGGAAGACACATCTAATCCAGCACCAGGTTTATATGGCTCAATTGTTTCCTTATTTAGCCCAATTTTTTTTTCAATAATTATTTCTATACTGCGGCCATCAAAATTCGACTGGAATGAGTATCTGAAGATTAAACTTCTCGACGACGTTGATTCTCAGACAGTAGCAATATCTGATAATACCTCGGTTGATCAAGAGCGCAAAAATTCTGTTCAAGAAAATTCGAAGGAGGCCATCTATACAGAACACAGCTCTATCGATGATGAAGAGAAGACAACTGGTAATCGAGGATTGAATAAGGTTGCCAACTACTTTCGTACCAAGGACTCCGATTATACAAATCTAGAAGATATATACGATCAAGAGACGATTCGAGAAATGCGTCGCTGGTTGAAGATAGCTGCTGTGGCTCTAGTGGTTATTGTTCTTGTCACATTTGTAGCCTGGCCAATGCCCCTATATCGTAATTATGTGTTCACAAAACCTTTTTTCAGTGGATGGGTTACGGTTGCGATCATCTGGCAGTTTCAAGCCTTTTTCACCGTCGCGGTTTATCCACTGTGGGACGGTAGGAAATCAATTCAACTTGCATTAAGGGGCATAAAGCAGCAGTTTAGATTTAAACGAAGTCAAGAGTCACATAGCACAGAAGAAAATTAGAGGTATATTTATTATAAACGTTATTCGCAATAATTAACATATATTAATGGACAAAAAACCTGATACAGAACATTATTGTTAAACTTCGACTATTAAGCCACTTCGTATGTGTTTGAGTTTCCCTGATGGTGATCAGAGTATTCAAAGTAATACAAGGGTCTCAGTTTGATATTTCTCTTCCACAGGATCCATCTCTTACACCAATATGGAAGACTCTCAGTGAGTTGATATCTCATAAAGTCTTTAGTAGGAATACTAAATACATAATCCAATTCTTCAAGAGTACGTTGCTTAGTCTCTGGAAGCCACAAGAATATCATCACAAACGCCACCAAGTTTAGACCAGTATAAAACCCGAAGGCACCTTGAATAGTAAAGGCAGCCTGGATCCGGAAATATGAAAGAGAAAGGATAGCTGCAAAAAAATTGTTGGTAGCTACTGCCCAACTCATACCCATTTCTCTGTGGGACAATGGGAATACCTCGGCAGAATATGTAAAAGGAATGGGACCTTCACCAGGTGAATAGAACGCGTCGAAAAGGAAAATAAACAGAGCGACTAGTCCTAATCGAGCACGACTACCTTCAGGTATGAAGAAAGACATACCCGCTGCTAACAAGGTCCAAGCCATATTAGGGAAAGTGAATAGCAATAATGCTCTTCTTCCGAACGTATCAATAGTATAGAATGCGGGCCAAGCAAACACAAAATTCACCATTCCAAAGCCCCATGATGCAAGAAGAGCAGACTTCTCTGATTGACCAGCCTCAACGAAGATACTGGAAGAGAAGAATGAGATAATGTTAATACCACACATTTGTTGGGCGATCATCACTACCCAAGAAGCAAGAGTGGCACGTCTCAATCTTCCAACAGTGAACAACTCAATAAAACGGGTGATATAGGTTCTGTTGCCAATCATTTCATCCTCAATAACAAGTTGGGCGTGGATGTAGTATAAGTCTCGAGCGGCCTGAACCTCACTGAATCTCAATCTACACAAAGAGTCATATGCTTGACGATACCTGTCCTTTTTCATTAACCATCTTGGACTTTCAGGGCAGAAAAAAATACCAAGCAAGAGAGGAACTGCTGGGATAAAAGCAGATCCAACCTGCAATCTCCAAGCGATTTTACCAACTCTGTATAAAATTAGGTTGGCACTAAAACCAAGTAAGATACCAAAAGCTGTCCACATCTGCCAAGTCATTACCATGGCACCACGGATCCTAGCAGGTGCGTTCTCAGCAGCAAAAACGGGAGCAGTCACCTCCTTCAAACCAATACCAAATCCTAGCAACAAGCGACATACGAATAGCTGATGCCAGTTCTGGGTAACAGCCTGGCCAATGGGTGTCAGTAAACAGAAAATGGCAGCAATGAAGATAGTTCCACGACGTCCAATTAGGTAATTGATAGGGTCCGAAAGCCAGCAACTGATAATGGCTGCGCACATATATGGGGCTGAGTTGATCATTCCCACAAGCCAGTTATTCTTCTCATAGTCAGGATTAGCTGGATCACTGATATCAATACCGAATTCTTGAGGGAAACTCAAATTGGCACCGTTACTACCAGTTTGATCCCAACCTTGAACAGCAGCTCCAATTGAACAGACAATAATGGTCCAATACATTGCCTTAGGGTGGTGCCATTTGTGGTCAACTTCTTGCTGCAAGATTCTTTTTTCATCATCATCCAGGTCTGACAAACTCTCGAAATTCTCAGGGTCTTGGGCTACGAGCGCACCTTTTTCCAACTGTGGAATCTTATCTTCAAGACCCTTTTCCTTAGCGAAGGTACGAACTCTTGATAAGAGAGTCTCCCTATCTATTCCAGCAAGAGGATTCTGAAAGCTTTTCTCGAAAGCCTCTACATGTTCCTTGTCGTAATGCTCCAAATGAGCAGCATCAGCTTTTGCTCCAGACATTGCTAAAATACAAGCTAACGTTTAGTCTGGATTTAAAACATATGAATAGCCCAGAAAAAGCAGTGGGAACTGATGGCTTTTATTTACTGGAGGGGCGGCGATGATCTTCGTTACATGCGACCCCCCCTCTTAGTATATTGTATCAGTCTGTGAATCCAGTAGGCTAGCAGATCGCCAGGATGTGAAATGTTATAGCGGACAAACTATGAACATCTCATGTTTAGGAAGTAACTCCGCTGAATGGCAACGCACCCCGCAGTCGCCTTACAGATATAGCAGTAATGCACACGGCATTTTTTCCTGTTCGGTTCCTTACATTATGCAACTAAGTTGTTTCAAAGATTTCGACGCTACCGAATATCACCCCTGACCTGAAAGGGTTATCTACAGTCTACTAAGAGAGTAATATCAGTGGCCTAGAATAAGTGGGGTAAAAGAAGTATGCACAGGAAACTTGTTTATTTAGGAAACTATTATCCGTGTCTGTATGTTTGGAACCCGATATAGTAATGGTTACGCGGAATAATTGCGATGATCATCACCCCCTCACTATCAGATGTAGCGGAAAAATCGCAGATCGGAGGTTCAGGCTTGTATGTGTGAACCCCGCACGGTGCATATGAGCTACAGATAAAACTTAGTTCTGCTGAACACCGCCCGAATTTCGGTAAAACTGGAAGTGTATCAAATCCGCTAGCGGTTGTGCCGTTGCTGGTTGGATGCCGTGTGGATCATTCGCCCAGTATATGAAGGGGTGGATAAATCCCAACAATCGAAATAGAGTTAGAAGACATTGAGTGAGCTAGGAAAATTGTACTCGTAAGGTTCTATTTGAAGAGTGGTCCTGCTCAATGCAATATGGGGTTATTTCAGCACAATATTAAGTTGCTTTATGTGTCAACTTAATTTTATATGGTTTTAAGCTAAGATATTAGAATTTAACTTACGAGATTGGATCAGAAGACCAGTATGTGGGGGTCCAAGCTAACTAGACCAGTCACAATGACGTAATATGAAATGCTAGAACATACGAGGGACCGGACCCCGGTATGGATTTTAAAATCCGAAAAAATACGATTGTTCTTTTTTGCAACTATATACGAGATAAGAGCTGGTAGGCCAGATATAAGAGATTGTCATAAGATTACTCGTTTAGGATGGATTGTGGAGATATATATTTTTAAGGCCATTAAAAATAACAGTGAGGAGGGTTAATATTTGAGCACTACAAAATGTTGAAAAACAGGAATTCCTAAATTGACAAAGAGTATAGCCAAATCTATGCTGTCGAAGGAGAAAATGCTTACTCGTATTTCGAAGAATACTTGGCCCAAACTCTTACTAGCTTAAGAAGAGTTCCAAAGAAATTTCACTCGAAATACATGGAGCCTATAGATCGAATATTACAAACGAAGGCAATGTTCGCTTGTAACTAGTACAGACTAAGGGATAGAGAGATGGCTTTAAAGATTACAATTGGTAGCTATGAAGTTTGTTTTACTTTACATCAAACAGGGACACATTAGAACGAGGGGACATTCTGTGCTTCGAATCTTCGATACTTCGATTGGGTAAGGCACTGTTCTTAATCTTGCAGGGTCCCTGCGTCTCACTTGGCATGATAGCGTTTTGGATGGCATACTAGAAAGTGATATCCAAGCACTTGAAAGCAAGAAGACCAGGCACAATACCAAGGATTTTAGAACTCGCAGTCAGCGAAGTTTTAAGTTTACAGGTGAAAGATCGCTAACGTGGTATTATGATCTGAGATGGTCTTTCCAGTGACGGTATGGGAAGATTGGATTCAGATTTCAAGTCTTATGAAACATAACAGAATTTCCAAATGTTCGTTTCTAGAATCGTATAAATCGTATAGCTGGACGTTTATTATCAAGCCTATGTCCATGACCTTACACAGAAGCGGACATTCTGATTGAACCGGAGGATCCAGAGAAGAAGAAATGAATAATAGACGAAGAGAGTTGTATTAGAACAAGACATAGAGACAATGAGTCCAAGGCTTGTATCACAATTTATTATCAGAGGATCTTAAATAGATGTATTGCGATAATGCAGAATAGTGGAAGATGCAAGTGGTGTTCGCTCCGGCAGCATCCTTCGCGGCAATAATAAAGTCCTATACTATACATAATTATTTCAATACACGTTACGAGGTCTCCATCACGCTGTTGCGGTTTGGTATGTTGGCAATCCACGTAACAAGTAGGGTTCAGAGACACAAACACAGTCATGTTCCATAGAGGCAATGCGAACCGCCGAAGACAGAGATTGAACGGACTGTTGGATTATGCGTTGGATTTAAAGGTTTGGTTTATTAGCATTTTTTTCATTTCCATAAAATAAAATTAATTAAACCCTGAATGATTTGAATCAGTGGAGGGAATACTAATGCACCTCAAGGAGATCAAACGCGGTGCAGCTACAGATTATGGTAGGTGTTCGGCAGAAAAGATAGTAGTCGATGGGGTGATTAGAGGAGCAAGTGGTATGTTGTCGGGGGAGATGGTGGAGTTCGGAGAGGTTTCTTGGTAGTTGAATAGGAAGTCAGGGGTATAGAAGAGCAATATAGCGCACGCAGATGAACAGTGGGGTAGGGTTCTTTTCAAGAAATTCAGGTAGGTTTTCACAGTGTTTTCAAAGTTGATTTGATGTTTGCATGAGTGTAGTTGTTCGGATAGGGTTCGTGGAATATTTAGGTTTAGATGACATAGGAGTGTGTAACAGTGGATGTAGGATAGGAATAGGATATAGGATATAGGATATATAGAGAGAGAATAAGTTGTGTATAGGAGTTGGGAGAATAGGGTTAGGAGGATGTAACGGTCTTTAACATTCTTAACATTTTGCGAAGCAAAATGACGCTCTTATAACAATATTTAGGCGAAGCCTAAATATTGTAAGTAGAAAATTTCTTAGAAATTTTCGCTCTTAGTAGCGTTAACGCTCTTAAAACAAATTTTTGGCGAAGCCTAAAATTTGTAGTAGGGATATCAAAAGTAACAAAAGGAAGGGATCATTAAAGTAACAGAAGAGAAAG